>NW_023416379.1:60179806-61612306 GCF_014108235.1 Myotis myotis
CACACTGGGCTCCTCGCTGGCTCTTGTGCTCCTCCTTGTTGCTGCTGATTGGTGTCTGGTCTTCATTCTGCGAAGACAGATCAGCCTGGCTATCTGGTAGAGGATTTGGGTTAAAATACCAGCAGCCCACACTGCCCACTGAGATGTAGGGGAAAGGCATTAACCTCAGCTGACAGTTTATATCACCATACTAGATCGTACAGGAGCTGCAAGCTCCTTTGGCCTTTGAGGAAGCTTGGAATTCATCCTCCGCCAATACCCGTGCCTGGCACAGGTTAATAAATCAAAGCAGAAATGTATATTAGGACCAGTCACAAATTCAGAAGTGTAACTGGGTTTGAGTTGGACCAGTCACAAATTCCGAAGTGTAACTGGGTTTGAGTTGAGTGAGCCAGTGTTTCACACGAGTCCCAGCCTAAGGAAGTGGTATCAGAGGGAGAGCTGGGAGGTGCGGTTATGTGTGTACATAGTTATTCCAGATTCTCCCGAAACCCCTCAAAGATGGTGTGCTCTATCTGAGAGTAACTTTCAGCGAGGCTCAGAAGTGAGTTTAAACGCTCTTTAGCTTAACTATAGATTTTACTGAAAGCCATTGTATTCCATGGATCTCTAGCCCATTAAGGGGATGTAAGTCACATAATACCCAAATCTTAAAACAAGGCTTTTCCTGAGCACCAGGAACCGGCAATATAAGCACGTGCCACTGAGATCATCGCTGCCGGTGCTGACGCAGAGCCGCGTCAGAGGCCAGTGGGGTTACAGACTGAAACCTCGTCATTTCCTGTCCCATCAAAACACGTGAATGCTGAGTTGGGGGCGGGGCGGGGGTGGGGGGGGGAGCTGTCTTACAGAAATACTAGAAAGGGAAATTCTTTGCTGTAAATTGAGAAAACACATGTATATTAATACAATATATCAAAGCTAAAAATAAAACTTAAAATCCTGACAGTTTGGGGGCCATGCAAGCTGCTGTATTTGGGGAACAGACGCAGATTTAGAGTGGTAAGAAGATGAATAAAAACATTCCTGACTTTTCAAGCTCAGTTTTCTTTTTTCATTGGAAAGGTCATGTCTAACAGCCAGCCTTCAGGAATTGAACTGTCTGCAATTTTACTTTATGCCCTTGATGAAAAGCAACTAGAGGCCTTGGGGAGGAACATGTATTTTTCTCCACAGGGGGAGACCCTGGCCCGTGTTTTCTATAAAAAAACCATTCTCCCTAGTGCCAGAAGAGATGTACATGCATTTTTTCTAGCTGAATGAGAGAAATACTTTTCCAAAAATAGCTATAGAAAACTAGAGGTCTAAACTGGTTATTTTCCCCAGCATCCTCATGTGCCACCCATTCTCAGGGCCCTGGAAAGCAGGCCAAGGCGGAAAAATCTTAAACTTCGGGGGCTAACAGTAGACATTTCGTCATTACAATCGTGTTCTTAATAGAAAGCTCTAGGGGCAAAATGAGCCATCATCTGGGTGGGCAAGAGATTCTGTTCACCTTGAGCTGGCATTGGAGACGAAAGTAAGAAGGTGCTTGGCTCCAGAACTTGAAATCTACATCAGGGGTGAAAGGATTTGGAAATGATTTTGAAATACTTCCCAGGCAGCAGTCTTCATTACCGGATGGGCTTTGCCTGTGATTATGCTGTGACTTCTAGGCTGTTGGGAAGGCTAGTGTGACTGAATTCATTGAGTCATTTGGACGAGAGCCTGAGTCATTCCTCCTGCTGCTGTGCTGTGATAAAAGGAAGCACCAGACATCAGAGATAGAAGCTTGACCTGTTCCCGGAGAAGAGCTATTCTGGACTCAGGAATAATGAGTCGGCTTTTAAATCTCACCTGCCGTTCACTTGAGGACCCAGATGAAAGTAGTTATGAAATTGCAGAGAGCTTTATGCTGTTAGCTGATGCTGAAAATAGAACGAAATATTTTTTAAATGAACAAAATCATAGTCAAAATGCACTGTTGTCTTTTGTAGCCTTTTTGTGTTTTTCTGGTTTAGTTTTTTTGTTGGGTTTTTTTGGGGAGGGGAGGGGAGAGGGTTGTACTGAGGGTTGCCTTTGTCAGTATTGGCATAATTTAATTTATCTTTGCAGAAACCCGCTCCACCAAAACCTGAACCTAAAGCAAGAAAAACATCTGCTAAGGTAAGAGGTGCTCCCACTCCCACTTTGGCTTTTTAAACAATGAATAAATTATAATTTCATATCCAAAAGTCATCCAAGGAAAGATCACGCTTAATGCTTCAGGCTAAATGTACTGACTAAAAACCTGTTACCCCTGCTACAGGCTTTCTCAACAGGCATAAAGCACAGTTTAATGTAACTTTTACCAGGGATGTGTTTTCCATGTGGTTAGTAAAGCGAAGAAAGTCAGCCAACAATGCTCTGAGGAGCCTCATGTCCATGGGGGTTTGGTACTTCCTCAGGAGCGTGCTGTTCACACGGTGCTCAGAAGGGTGGGCCTGGCCGTGGGCAGTACTGCTGCCGAGAGCGGAGGACCTCAGGAAAGGGCTTCTGACTTCATATCAATGGTCTTAGTCGGCCAGTCTAACTCATAGTAATCACATACTAATACTAGCAAATAACTAACACCAGCAAACATTGATATGGCCCTTATACTAAGCCAGACCCTGTTCTGACTGCTTTTCTCATATAACCCTCACATCAGTCCTACTGAGGTAGGTGCAAATAGCCCGTGTTGCCGATGGGGAAACTAAAGCACAGAAACTGACCCAAAGTGGCTTTTCTCAACTCTACTCTGCCCTTCAGAGCCTTGTCCCTTCTTGTGAATTGTTTTAAACTGTGCTGTGGTGTGAGTAGGTGATGCTGAAGCAGCACTCAATTCTGTGGCTTGGTCTTAAAACAAGGATCTAGGTCTTCATTTTCAAGTTCTCTCTCAGCTTTGTAGTCACTCAAGCCCATGTCCCCACGTGAGGTGTTTCATGTGCTGGGTTCTTCCCTGGCTTTGCCTCATCCTTCACCAGCTGCTGCTGATCTCTCCATGCCAGAACCACCTCCCACTTCATCAGGAGAGGAGGGCCACCAAACAAATACACGAGGGGAATCATCATGTTTTCGCAGAAGGGAAGGTCCAGTGGGCTCGAAGCAGCCTGTTACATGTTCAGAGACTCCACAGAACTCAGTTGGTGCCCAGAAAAACTGGGTTCCCATTTTCCCCCAAAAGCTACCGAGTTGGCCATGGTTGTGCTTTACCTTGTGTTTGGACGGAGACTGACTGACGTTAGCTGACAGCACACCGTGTCTAACATACTCTGTGCTTTGATTCTCTGTTAGAAAGAACCTGGAACAAAGATTAACAAAGGTGCTAAAGGGAAGAAGGAGGAGAAGCAGGAAGCTGGAAAGGAAGGTACTGCTCCATCTGAAAATGGTGAAACTAAAGCTGAAGAGGTACTTTGCATAAATACCTCCCACTGATTGAATCAGTGTCTTGAGAAATTGCTGGATCCTTCAGCTGCTGGTAGCATGTTCTTAATGTCTCTTTTCATTGCCTGTAATGTTATTGCAGATCCACATCTATCGCTCAACTGTTAGTGTCTCAACCTCCAGAGGTACCCCACCCAGCATACTGTCAGGAAAGGGGCAGATTGAAACAGTGAGAGTTAAGGGTACAGTAGAAAATTCTGCATGTGTGCAGTGACTAGAATTAGATAGTGGTGTGGTGCTGTGTCTTCGGAGCAGTGGGAGCTTGTAGGGAAAGCTTCTGCGGTCGTTTGAAAAGCAGAAAGCAATAAATGCAGCAAAGTGTTTGCGTAATATATTCCTGCCTTGTCTGTCTCACACCCAGAGTTGAAATAGGTTTTGGGGTAGAGCTGCTAAAAAACAGATGTTCTAAAGTGTGTGTGTTGGCGGGGTGGACTTTTATTTGGCTTATAGTAGTTTTAATAGTAACTATGTTTTTTTCCCTTTTTTCCCCCCACAGGCACAGAAAACTGAATCTGTAGATAACGAGGGAGAATGAATTGTCATGAAAAATTGGGGTTGATTTTATGTACCTCTTGGGACAACTTTTAAAAGCTATTTTTACCAAGTTTTTGTAAATGCTAATTTTTTAGAACTCAACTAGTTGGCATACAAAAATATATAAGGATGGACATTTTACCTTCTTATAATACATCTTTTTGGAGATTTCCATCATCCTCAAGTTAAATAAATTTAATATTGGAAGCTGTGTGTAAAATTGATTCAGCATTCCATGCATTCGCTTTAAAAACTTAGTCCTGTGCATACTGTGGTGTTTTTACTGTGCATATTTGAATTTTTCATGCAGTTTTTCTAGAGCAATAATCAGTGGTGCTTTTGTACCTAGGTCTATGTGATTTTATTGAAACATGGGTAGTTGTGGCCACCTGCTGACTATTTGTGGTTTAAAATAAAAAGGTGTTCTTGCCTGCAAAATACCTGCTTCTTAGTGTTTTCACTAAATTTAGGCAGTGTTTCATTTTTGCAGAAGATGTAAAGAATTTCTACAGTCTGTGCCCTGAGGGTATCTTTACTAAGTCAAGTAGGATTGTTTCTTAATTTTCTGGCGTTTAAGAATGCCACTATTTTAATAAAGTCATCTGTGAGTGCCAGTGTGGAATCACATCTAAAACACTTCATACCAGAAGTGGCCTGCAATGATTACCATATATAAAACAATAAGACACCACTTTTTTGAAGTCCTTATAAACAGATAGTGTTCTGCTAAACCACAAACTTGTGAAAAACCATAAACTCAGGCTCATCCTTGAAAAGTCCCCACTTTCAAAATAATACCGAGTCACATTCTTTGAGGACTTCGCAGCTTTGAAAACACTTTACCCAGCGTGACCACATTTCAGCCTTGGAGCAGCCTGAGAAGGGAGTTGGCATAGGTATTATTAGAGCTTCTTTCTAGGCTAAGAAATAGGGACATGGAGAGTATGTGACTTACTTCAGGCCCATGGGAAGAAGAAAAAACAGAACTTGAACCTGGTCTTTTGAATTGTATACATAGTGTCTATTTTAGTCTGTTCAAGCTGCTATAACAAAATATCACAGACTGGGTAGCTTATAAACAACAGAAATTTCTCTCTCACAGTTGTGGAGGCTGTAAGTCGAGATCAGGGTGCCATTCAGTAGGGTGAGGGTCCTCTTCCAGATCACAGACTTCTCATTGTATCCTCAGGTGGCAGAAGGGGTCAGGGAGCCTCTGGGACCTCTTTCATAAGGCCACTAATCCCACTCACGAGAGTTCCACCCTCGTGACTTAGGCATCTCCCAAAGCCCCACTTCTACTACCATCATCTTTGAGTGGTAAGATTTCAGCATGAACTTTGGAGGGACACAAACATTCAGACCATAGCGATGGCCTTTTGTATCTGGAAGTCCATGGCTGTGTTGGGAACAGAGGAGCTATTTTATTACTGTAAATTTTTTTGTTCGCTTACATTTCCTGAGAAGTTTAGTAACTGCATGAGCACTCAGGGAAGCTGAATTCTAGGCATTCCTCTTAGATGAAGACCTTCTGAATTTTTAGGATGTGAATAGTGCCTGTGCTGCTGAGGGACTCTTACCAAAAGGCTGTTGTTCCTCAGAGCCTCAGATGCTTTTCTGTTGTGGTTATCAACAAACACAGGCCCCTCCATCATGCTTGTATTTTGTGTCATTGTCCCTAATCTAGCATTAATCTACTGCAGATAACAACCTTAGTACACAGAATAATCTCATTCAGTTTCCTTTGCTTCTGATTAGGCAGTGTACCTTAATTCATGAGTGTTATATGTACTGAAAACCACTTTTACCCCCAAGAAAAAATAGCTGGTATCCTGTGAGCACTTCATAAAAATATTTTCAATAATTTTTGGTACATTGCTGGCTAGCTTCCAATTCAGAAGTGGAATATAAACTCCATAGACTTTTTTAAAAATTATAAAGGTGCTACAGGTAGTTTTTAAAAATATCAGACATTACAGTAATAAATAAAGGGAAAAGTCAAAGTTTTCCTTTCCCCCATTCGTGAGTTCCAGAGGTAATCCCTGCACACCATTTTCTCTATGACTATGCATACGTGTGTATGCAGATACGCGCATACATAAACATGTACACGTGATTTTTAAAGGAAGGAAATATACATCCTATCTAGAATTATTCAACCAATAAATTGTAATTGGAGACAGATTTCAAATATTGCAATGCTGCCATTGAGACTACAATAAACATTCTTGTGCACAAAGCTTTGCCTACTTATATATTTCTATTCAAATAAGTTCCTAGAAGTGGAATGTCTGAAGCGGAATGTCAACGGGAAGGTGCATTTGACTATTGCCAAAGGCATTGTGCCCATCCACTCTGTCAACAGCGTGCAAATGACATCTCTTCTTACCTTATTTTAGTCTCATAAATGAAAAATAATGCCTTACTATTTTAATTTTAAATTTATTTTACCACAAGTAAAATGAGTTTTTCATATGTTTAATGGTCATTTGAATTTCTTCTGTGAATTGTGATTTTCCCCCCCTATTTTTTTTACTGGGAAGTCGCTGTTTTAAATCATTATTATTTACAGTGTCCATTGATGCCATTACTTTTATTTCAAACATGGGTTCTGCAGGCCATGGATATGTGTCTATTAAAATTTATGGGTATTATTACCGCATTGACAAAACAAGGGGCTACTATAAAGCAGACAGCTACCAAAGTAACCCAGTACTTGAATGGATGTACTTACTGCAAACACATAGAAGGCGGGAGGTACCCATTACTGCCACACTGCTACTCCTTCAGTGGATTTATGCAGGCTGGGAAAAGGATCCCCTTCTCCAAACATGTGTGTTCATTTGCTGGAAAGTTGTAATAGCCCTTTGCATCTATAATGACTTTGCGTTACATGGCACCCCTGTTGTTAAGCAGTGAACTGCTTGTACAATCATAGGTGATGTCCTCAAATCCTTCCTGGAGACTGCCCCACAAATTGTGGTGGAGTGAGAGGGGCTTTGAGAGGCAAATGCCCTGAAATTCCTATTTTTAAATTCTGTGAAAAGATAATCTGAACCAAAAGTCAAGACCTTGGTCCAACTTTAGTGAACTGTCCCATAAAATTTTGAATGTACATTTACACAGTTAAGGAGTTTGAAACAGGTCATGGAAAAAAGATTTTCCTTGTCCTCAATTTTTAGAGGACTTCACTCTTTTTTAAAAATACATATATTTTTATTGATTTCAGGGAGGAAGAGAGAGGGAGAGATAGAAACATCAATAATGAGAGAGCATGATTGATCAGCTGCCCCCAGCACACCCCACAGTGGGGATTGAGACTGCAACCTGGGCATGTGCCCTGACCAGGAATCATACCGTGACCTCCTGGTTCATAGGTCAATGCTCAACCACTGGGCCACACTGGCTAGGCAAGGACTTCACTCTTGATTAGAGGAACAGTGCTGTTCCTTAGGTTGTCAGCCCTAGCAGGCATGGGAGGTTGTCTCAACTTCTCAAATGTATAAGAGCTGTTTCTGAAGCCTAACCTCTTCCACAGTAAATCCTTCTTGTACCTCTAATGGAGTCCATTTTAGAAAGATCTTAGCCACAAACCCACAAGAAACTAAATAACTTAACTTATTGAATGGCTTTTTAAGTATTATTCACTTGGTTGTTATAGAGTACCAACAAATGACAATTTGGACTTGGTATAAAGAAAGTTCAGTTGTACTTCCAGGAAATAATTGGTTCTGAGTATTTTCTGTGGCTCTTACACAGCTGTCTTTTTGACTAGAAGAGTCCAGTCTGTCACAAAATGACCTGAGGAATTTGAATGACTTGGCAGGTAAAACAGAATTTGAGGGGAGTAGAGGATGGGAGGAAGGGGGTCTCAGAGTTGGGGATCACAGAACTGGGATAGATCTTTGTGAGTATCTGATGTCCTTTCCTTCTTAGAGGTGAGTCTCCTTTGAATTCCAAAAGAATTGGTGTATTTTTTCCCCCTGGGAAATTTTCAAGGTTTTCTAATAGTAGGCTTTAAATCAGGATAAGATGATTTAAAAATATGCATTCACTCTTTTTGATGGAATTCAATTTGAGAAATGGTTTTAAAACCGGTTTATTCAGCACATACTAAGTCCCACAGCTGCATTTAACTAGCGACTGTTAACCAGCTACTGTGTTCTGAGCACTTTGCTGGAGAAGTAATAGTAACCCCAAGAAAAGATGTCATTTTGGGCTTTGTTCTTATGAGATGAGGCAGGCCTTTGGCCATATGCACTTCCAGATTTTTTAAATAGAAAGTTTAATACTGATTCATCAAAACTGAGACAGTAAAATCCTTGAGTGTCTACATTGTTCCCCATGGTGGAGAGAAGCAAATGAGAATTTCACTGATCTTCTCTGACACGATGAGTTGCTTTTCCTCTTGCATTCACACAGCACTTTTCTTGACCTAAATTTTGTACTTATTTCATTCTGTCCGAATCTGTAAAACAATGTTTCTTTTTTATTTCCTCAAGTAGAATTTGAGCCTCTTCAGGCAGGGAGTTTCTTCCTTATAATCTTCAATGTACTTACCTGGTGCCTGGTACTTAGTAGTTACTCAATGAATGTTTATGGAATGTTTAGATGAACTAATTGTAAGTCCACGTTGTTCTCCCAACTTTCAAAGTATTACTGATCTCTGAGGGAGGCAAAACTAAAATATATAAAAAAGGAACAGAAAACTCCAGGGTACAAAATTAAGTGTTAAATGTGATAAGTTCAGACAAAAGACTCCAGGAGACCAGAGAAGAGAACCATCTTGAGCAGCAGGGGAGAGATTTAATGGTGGTGAAAGCATAGTACTCCCGTTTTTGAAGGAGGTATGAGCGAGTCAGAAAGGAGCTGAAGGATCCTTCAGACAAGTAACGGCCTTTATAAAGGCCGGAGGAAGTATGTGGAGTGAAACATTCCTGGAGTAGGTTCATCGCGCAGAACCGTGTTTTAGATACCTGAGCAAATCCATTCACTGTCTCCTGCTTCCATTTCTTTTGTAAAATGATTGGGTTGGATTTTGATAATGGCTGTTGAAACCATTGTTTTTAAAGCCATAGGATACCAATCATTCTTTCTTGGTGGGGCCTCCAGGGTGCGGATGACACACTTTCTTGGCCATGACTTCACCCTTTGAGGCCATTCCTAAGGCTCATTGGCTGGACCAACAGAACACAATGTGAAGGCCAGTGAATCCGGATATCTAAAGGCCTGAGTGGCATGATGACTCTGCCCAACCATCAATGTGCACAGTTTGTGCAGAAAGACAGGGACACCATGGCTGGAGTAAAAAGTTGATGGTGGGAAGCAGGGGAATGGACTGGGAACATCTAAGACTCAGGACCATGCCTAGCACAGTCAGCACTGGAGAATGTCATGTAAATGCCTGTGGGGATGTGATGTTGTAGGCTAGGAATGAGAGATCCACGTGCTCAGGAAGCCTTGAGTGCTGGTCACCAGTATTTGTACTTAACTCAGCAAGAAACATGGAGCCTCCCTAGATTTTTTTTCCCTAGGGAAGAGGCAGGATGGTCATGATGTCTAGGGAAGAGGAGCCTGGCAGCTAACTGGATCTCTCAATCAACCTATATAGTCCCTTTAATTAGAATATAGTCTGGATATTGCATATTAGAGAACTATTGTTAGTTTTTCTAAGATGTAATTATGGTTATTTTTAGGAAATGTGTGCTGAAGTTTTTTTTAGGAGTGAAGGGTTTTGATAGCTGGAACTTACTTTCAAATAATTATATACATAACATATATGCAACATATGTGCACATATACCATCGGCATAAAGAAAATATGGCAAAATGTTAATTGTTAGATCTTGTGGTAGGTATACAAGGGTTCCTTATACTTTTCTGTATGCTTGTATATTTTCATAAGAAAAGGTTAGAAAAGAAGTGGGGGAAATGTTTGTTCTTTAATCCTCTTATCAGAGCAAGAGGACAATTAATGATGATAGTCATACACATCAGGAGCGTACTTACCCTGTGCCAGGCTGTGTAGTAAAGAATTTGGCCTGACCCAGGCTTTGTCCCTAGCTCAGTGATGGCGAACCTATGACACGCGTGTCAGAGGTGACAAGCGAACTCATTTTTTTGGTTGATTTTTCTTTGTTAAATGGCATTTAAATATATAAAATAAATATCAAAAATATAAATCTTTGTTTTACTATGGTTGCAAATATCAAAAAATTTCTATATGTGACACGGCACCAGAGTTAAGTTAGGGTTTTTCAAAATGCTGACACGCCGAGCTCAAAAGGCCCTAGCTCCTGAAAAGTAATCTTTAAACCCTTGGAATTTCCCAAGTGATAAGAGTGTCTTTGTTATTCATGTTATTCAATTCTGGACAGAGGTGGAATGTAGGGGTTGCGGGAGATGTACTGGAGACTTTGTTCAAACCCCTGGGCAATCACTCAATCAATCACACCTATGTAATGAAGACCCAGTAAAAATACTCTGGACTCCAAAACTCTGATGCACATCCCAGGTTGGCAGTAGTCCATGGGTATTGTCACACATTCCTACCAGAAGGATGACTCGTCCTGAGGACAATGGAAGCTTTCCTTTGGAATCCTCCTAGACTCTGCCCCATGTCTCTCTTCCTTTAGTGTGTTCTCATATGTATCCTTTCCCTGTACTTACCCACACATGTAATAGCTTTCAGTGAGGTCTGTGACTCCTTCCAATTTTATGGCATTATCAAACCTGGGGTTGATTTTGAGAACTCCCTGAACTTGTGATTGATGTCAGAAATGATGACAGTCTTGGGGACTGTGCCCTTAGACTTTGCAGTTGGCTAACACCAAGTATGTCATTCTCCTTTTGCATGCATATTTAATACTCATGAGTTGGGTGGGACCTACCATTTTGCCTGTTTTACAGATAAGGAAACTCCAGAACAGATAGATAGCGAACTTGCCCAAGGTGATACAGTGAGTAGAATTTAAACGCTGGCAGACTGCCCCAGAGCTTGTGCATCGTGCTGATAAGAAAGCCAGCTTGTATCAGGGATATACAATGAAAAGAATCCCAGGGTAAGTCGTTCAGGGAGCAATGTAGGCTGCGTCTTGTCTCCCTCATTCTCTAACTGCCGCTCTGCACAATAATAATGAAACTTTCGAATCAAGACCCTGAGGCAAAAGAAGACACAGTGCCCTGAAAGATTCAGTGATGTTGGATACTCCACAATTTGTTTTCTTTTTTTAATTTTTAAAAATTTTTATTGTTGAAAGTTTTACATGGGTCCTCCTTTTCACACTTCATTTTCTAAGGCCATTAAGCGGACTAATTAATTTTATAAAGAAGTCCAAGAGTTCTGACAGAAAGGGCTTTCTCATCAACTTTTCCCTTATCCAAGTAACAAGACCACCACATCCCCTGTTAATAGGAGGCTGCTGTACAATTCCAGTGGCATGGAAAAAATGCTTTCAGAGAGAGAGAGCAGTCCCACACCTCTCGCCACTAATTGATAATTGACAATAATCCAAACCTAATAACATGTGCTTCAGAATTCTAAAATAAAACTGGTGAAAATCTCAATACCCTAAAGAAATTATTTAAGGGGAGATCTGTGTAACAAGGGCTCCTCCTCTATACTCTCCTTTTGCAAAATTCAAAATGCTCCTATAGGAAAGTTCTAATTTTAACAGGCCACTAATTTCAAGATTTTGCAAGCACTTTGGTCATTTTCTAAACCAATTAGCTGAATATACATTAAATTTTAATCAAAATATCACAAAAGCTTCCAGATAAATGGTACTGTATAAGTGCAAGCAAAACGTGTGAATGGTGCTCTGCGGTAGTCACCAAATTTGGGCACTTGCTCTTTGAGTGTGTGCATTGAGGTGTGAACAATGCCCTTACACAGGTAGTGAGGATGCTATTCTTGCCACTCCCAAAAAGCCTGGAGGTAAGCAATGGAGGGGGGGAGGGGGGTTGCGGGAGTGGGGGGGGGGGGGTACAGTGTGAGGGATAGGCAATGCCAAGAGCATATAAAAACAAGAGAAACCTAAGAGATCAAACCTCTGGTTTATTTAGCTGCTTTATTCTGCTAAATTAAGCCTAATGGCCAAAAGGATCTCTAAGAGGTATTATTTGTGTCATTCTATGGACTTCCCTAAGTGGCTTATATTTCACCTAAAACAAAAAAGAAAAAAAGACAACTCCAAACATTGTGTCTTGAGATTATGCTTTCTTCTGATCTCTACTATAATCATTTTCTGATTTTTTTCAATCATTAAAAATGTTTCTGAAACATAATTATGCACTCTCCTAGGACCTTATGTAGAAAGAGAGAGAGACAAAGAAAAGGGGAGGGGAGGGGAGGGGAGGGAAGGGGGAGGGGAGGGGAGGGGAGGGGAGGGGAGGGGAGGGGAGGGGAGGGGAGGGAGGAAGGGAAGGGAAGGGAAGGGAAGGGAAGGGAAGGGAAGGGAAGGGAAGGGAAGGGAAGGGAAGGGAAGGGAAGGGAAGGGAAGGGAAGGGAAGGAAGGGAAGGGAACCAAATAAAATAAAACAAAGGGGAAAAACCACCACTCAAGGAAAATAGGCAACAGTGTTTGCTCAGTTCCTCATCTGTGAAATAAGAATAAGAAAAGTGCCTCTCAAGGTTGTTATTAGAATTAAATGAATTAATATTTTAAAGTGCTTAGAACAGAGTCTGGCACATAGTAAGCTATAGCTTTGTTTTAACAACTTTTTTTAAACACAAGTAAAAAACAAAACAAAAAACATTGCAGGTCCAAGTGGAATGAAGCAAGTAAGCATTAGAAAACCTGCCTTTGTCCTCCTTACAAGTAATTAAGTGCCATGAGGTAGTCTGGAGGCAGAGAGAATTGAGGTATGGTGGGAGAAAAGTGTTTTCAGCAAGTCTCAGCTAAGTGTGTTATCCCTTGGTTTATTTTCATTAGATGAGGGGTTTTTTTGGGTCCTGCATACTTTGAAGTTTGCCTCAAGGGAAAAGGTTGAATTGGGAGTCTTTGTGACTAGAATCTTTGGCCTGGAAGGTTGGCGCCTTCAACTGTTTTTCATGCCAAGCCTTTGAGATTCTGTCCCCGTTCCAAAAGCAGACAGGAGCTTCCTTGCAAGTTTTTCTGAAAGAAATGAATGAGACTAAACTCCAACAGATTTCTGCCTTTATGGACCTTTAGCCTAATTAGTTTGGTGAATTAGTGTGACGGCTGGAATGCAGAGTGCAGCAGGCCCCAGTTCTGGGGGTAGAGACACATGAGGCCCCACAGATCCTGAAGCAGGACCAGTCCTACAGCTGGTCAGGGGCACTCGAGAGGCCACAGTGAAAAGACTGCAGAAGAGCTGCTGCCATCTTTTGGCTGATTCCATAGGACTGTAGATTTTAACTTTGAGCCATGCAAAATTATATTTATAGCCAGAAGGCTTTGGAATACCAAACCTGGTGAGCTCAAGATATCACATCATGTACGCTTGGGACTTGAAAAGATGAAGAAAATGTTAAGGTGGTCTGAATAGCTCTTTTCTGTCTGCAAAGAAAAGGGGGAAATAAAAACAACATTTTGCAGCGACAGGAGGGATCCAGGTCAAAGAAAAACTTCCAGGCCTTAAAGCAGTTGTACTGGACCCCATCAGATTCACCCACCTTGTATAACAAATATTTGTTACCATCCCTTTTACTTTCCTGAACTAAAGCTCATAGATAGTTTCAGAAATTCAACATACTGTTCTAACTGCAAAATGAAGAATAATTTTTTTAAAGTAATTTATAACAAACTATTTCAATGTGTGAATGTTTGGGCGTGACTTTACAAGAAGACATAATGGAGTGGATAGATGCACAAAATAAGTTTAGATTTAAGAAAAATAAGACATTCGGTGAATTATCAACATTCTGTATACTTTAAAGTTTAAAATAGGGGATAAATATGTTTGTAGGTTTGCATGGAAACACTGTGATCAACCGCCATAGTTGTAGGGAAGGCTCAAAGACTATAGACTACACTGTTGCTGGTGATGTGACTTTCTGAAATGGAGCACACCACTTGTTAAAGTTGCAAACTAAGCACAATATTTAAAACTATGCAGAAAGTATTCAGAGTATTCAGTGTGTATATGTTAAAACAGAATTAGATTCTAGGCTTGGAAATGTATAAATAGGATTTCTGAAAAATCTGCATGATTTTTCACCAGTGGGACAGGTGAGAACCCTGAGAAAAGTAAGGCAATGCTACATTGTGTGGGACTGTTCACACCCTGCAGGATGTCTAGCATCCCTGCTTCTGCCCAGGAAAACCCAGTAATCACCTCCAGACCTTCCTCACCCACCTCCCCACTTCTGGTCATTTTGACAACTAATGACTCCACAGAAAGCCAGAACAGCCTCTGAGGGCCTAGTGCAACCCCCATTAAGAAATATCACTTTAGCCCGGCCAGCATGGCTCATTGGTTGAGTGTTGACCTATGAACCAGGAGGTCACAGTTGGATTCCCTGTCAGGGCACATGCCCAGGTTGTGGGCTCCATCCTCAGTTTGGGGAGTGCAGGAGGTAGCCGATCAATGATTCTCTGTCATCATTTATATGAAACGTGGGGTTCAGGGTACAGGCTTTTCTTCTCGTGGGTCCTTGTCTGGCGAAGTTGAAGAGGAAATTTGTGGACTAAAAGATTTCTTTAGTAAAAATGCAGAAGTTTATTGTAAGCATATACAAACTCTCCCTGGGGAGGGATCCCCAAAGAGAACCCCCTGGGAGGGCCCCCCAAAATGGGAAAAGACTGCTCTCTCTCTAATGGGGAAAAAAATACAAAATCTGTCTCTTGTCCCTTTGTCTCGGGTTTATATAGGCTGTAGCTCTTTGTCTGAACATGACCCTTTCTAATTGGACCCTTCCTCTTGATTTAGGACCCCTGTGCTTTCCTCATTGGTCACTCTGCTACATGGTATCAGTTTCAAAGTCCAAAGCCCACATGGTGCCCCTGTCTTTCTCTCCCCTCATCTTGCAACATTCCCCTGTCCTCTGTGAAAATATGTTTCCTTCTTCCTGGTATCCTGTGACTTTTCTTTATATCTCTGTGAAAGCATAAAAGTGTCTTGCAGCTATTCCTGCCTTCCACATATGCATTCCTCTCCCATGGAACCTCTTTATTTCCTGACTGCCTGTCCTATCTCTAAAATTCCTTTCATATGTTTCTCTCTCTCCCCCTCCCTTTTCTCTGAAACCAATATAAATATATTTTAAAATATATTTAAAAAACAAACAAACATTGGAAATAGGAACATAGATAAGTAATGTGCATAAGAACACATGGTAAAATAGCAAAGACAGGATTCAAGTCTATAATATTTGTTCTGAAAATACTTTTTTCAATCTTGCTTCAATAACAAATGTATCTATGGGACTATTCACGATGAATTGTAAGTTGTTCTCTTCGTGCTGCCTGAAGTTGGATCGTGAGCTGATTCATTAAAGCCCTGGCCAGGCTCTACTTTCTATCTCTAGAGCCCGCAGGTCATCAGGCACATGGAAGGTGCTAGTCATCCAGGACAGTGAAGAGGCATCTTTGTGCTAAGTGCTGGGGATGCACAGGCGACTGGACAGAACACATTCGCTGGTGTCCAAGCCTCCTGTTTGGTAACCATGAGAATGCATGAGTGCTACTCTCCGAAATGGGTAGAGGAGCAATGATTTCAGGAGGATAGCTACACAGAGACCAAAGTCCTCTCAGATTTGCCTTGCTTTGCACATTAAAACTTAAAAGATTAGCGGGAATAGACTGAAACAGATACACATGAAAGACAAACTAAATTCATAAGGTAGTGGAGATCTTGAGGGGGGAATGGAGTTAACAAAAGAGGAGGCCAGTAGAGGTGTGTTCTGGCAAAAACAAAGATGGAAAATGATTTTCAGTAAATGGAAGTGACTTATGAGTAAGGCCAACAGCAGTTTATATTAATGGTGATGGGGAAATTGTAAATGTGTGGATTGATATTTTATCTGGAAGAATGTTGAATAGCTTAACATCAGAGAAACTATTTCTGGTTTTCTAGGTGGTCAAGGAGAAAAAGAGGAACAATGTAAAGAGATAAGCCTTCAGCAGCAATATGGTAAGAGAAAGAGTAGGATTTAGCAATAAATTAGTAATGGATATGAAGTTGAAGGGAGTTTGTGGGGAAGCACAGGACTTGGTTGGAATGTCTGTAAGGAGGATTCTCTGAAAGGATGGGGGCCTCTGAGAGGACCTTGCCAAAGGCGGCAGCCCCTACTTTTGACTTTTCCAAACAAGAATCTCTATATGTTTAGTCTTTAAAGACCTGACCTTGTAGAAGCATGTGCTTTCTCAAGGATACTTAACCTGCTAATTGTATCTAGAGCTTAATTTTAGTTCAAGCTGTTATGACAATAAAAACCTAAGGAGGCAGGCGAACAGGGCTACTTGGCGGCGATAGCCAAGTAGTGCCTTAGCCCTCTCTTTCACAGAAACGTGTGTTAGAGTAATCATTCATCCATCGTCCAGGGTCTGCCAGTCAACCCTGGCAGGAGTTTATGAAGTTATCAAATAAAGTGCTATTGAAAAATTATGAAGAAAAAGAAAGAGTAGGCAGTTTTGTTTTGATTTGATTTGTTTTGTTTTGTTTTGGGGAGGAGGGGGAACAATTACATTGTCCAGTTGAGGAAGAAGTAATGGCAATGAACTCCTGTTAGAAATTATATCCATAAATACCATCAAAACATATTTGAATGGCCAGTCTTGCATTTCTTTTCTTTTTTAACCTAAGAAGGAAAAAACCATCATCAACTCTGTAAATAGCCACAATTATAAATACATACATAAATATAATATACTAGAGGCCTGTTGCACAAAGAGATTCGTGCAATAGGCCTGGGTCCCGGGTGCCGGAGGAAAACCGGTGCCGCTCCAGCCAGAGCCGCCTTCACAGCCCTCACTGCTCCGGCCAGAGCCACCTTCAGTCTTCGCTCCACCACTTCGAGCCTATGTATGCAAATTAACCGCCATCTTTGTTGGCGGTTAATTGGCATATCTCACTGATTAGCCAATGGGAGGCGTAGCAAAGGTATGGTCAATTTCAATCTTTGTCTATTATTAGATAGAATAATAATAATCACCTTTATCCTATATAATAAAAGCCTAATATGCTAAGTGCCCAGTCGTCCATTCAACCAAAGTATAATATGCTAATGATCTGCTAAAGCCACTCAACAGCTCGCTATGATGTGCACTGACCACCAGGGAGCAGACAGTCAATCAGTAGGTTAGCTTGGACTGAGCAAGTTGGTCCAGACACACCCTGGAGCCCTCCCACGGTCCCTCCCTGGCTGGCCTACCTCTCATGTCTCTCCCCGGCCCTGATCATACAAGGGTGGGGTCCCTTGGCCTGGCCTTCACTCTCTTGCAATCCAGGAGCCCTAGGGGGATGTCAGAGAGCCAGTTTCAGCCTGATCCCGCAGGTCAGGCCAAGGGACCCCACTGGTGCATGAATTTGTGCACCGGGACTCTAGTAAATAAAAAACTGTGAAGTGGTAGCCTATTCTTGAAACCAAGAACTAGGTTCTTGGTTTTATCACTTGCCACACAGACACCTTCCAAAAGTTATATGTACCTCCTCCCAGCATCTCTCTTTCTCATAAGGAGACTAGATTTGATATCTATTATTGGATTAAAAATTTCAAGAGAAGTAAAACTGTCTTCATTCATAGACAACAAGATCCCGTATATAGAAAAGCTTAAGAACCACATGCAAAAACTATTAGAACTAAAAATAAAAAATTCAGCAAGATCTCAGGATATAGGACCAATATAAAAAATTATATTGTATTTCTATATACTAGCAATGAACAGTCCTAAATGTTCTAAAACTGGATTTTAGCGATGGTTGCAAAACTTGGTAAATTTATTAAAAAATCATTGACTTGTACACTTAAAATGAGACTGTTTCATGATATGTTAGTTATATCTCAATGAAGTTTTTTTTAATTGGGAAATGTCAAAAGGCAAAGAGGACATTTTTTTTTTCAACAAAAGGAGGATTTTGTTTATTATTTATTCCTAACTCCTATGTTGTAATCTCCAGCATCACATACTCTAACCCTGAGTGGGAGAGCCCTAGTTGGGGAATTCCTAGGCTCTTTCTGGAGTAAAAGTTGAGATGTATGGCTACCAGTGTCTTAAATCTCAGCAATGACAGCAGAGGGAAGAACTTTAACAATCAGCTTGTACTGCTGTTTATCTGGAAGAGCACTGAAGAGCCTGATCACAAAGAAACAGTTTAAGGTAAAGTGAAAAGTCAAGTCAGGTAGTCAAGGGCAGTTCTGAGGGAGTCAGGATTCCTATTCCCCAGGATTAGTTGGGTCACACCCTAATGGGATAAAAGTCACTTTGGAAGGAAACTCTACCTCTTTGACTTCCAAGAACCAGTCATCTCCTTGGGCCAGAAGGAAGTCCTGGCTTTAATAACCCTAAATAAATAGAACATATAGAACTCTCAACGCTGAACTTTCAACAACTCTCAACGTCTTTGAAGACAAAGATAAAAACACAATCATTGCAGGAATTTCAATGGCTCATTTACATCGATGGCCCTCTGCCTTTGGCTTTTCAAAGCCCTACCCACATATAATTCAAATCACATTTGTAAACATAAAACATTCTCAGTATCAACTATAAGAATATTTCATACTTGCATGAATAATTTGTATTTCCTGTCTTGAAATATAAAAACCATCAGTGGGGTGAATTAAAATTCTGGGCTCAGAAGCAAAGTTTTCAGATAGATTTCCCCATGCTTTTGTGATTGAAATAAGCAGGTGCTCAACAGGAAAAGTAAGTTTCCTTTTTTTTTTTTTTTTTTTTTAAGTGCAACAATGGAACTCATGAACTGATTCTAGAGCATTTTGCCTATAACGGTTTTTATTTCCATTTTGATTTGTTATTTTTTTAATTATTATTTTTGAGAAATATTGATAGACTTGTGAAGAATACAGCACTCCTTTGTTATCCATCATATTTTGGGACTACTGGGCTAACCAAATACTCCAGTGCAAAGAGAGTTGACTGTTTGTAAAGAATAATAATAATGGGTATACTAATAGCTACATAACATGTACTATTACACAAACTTAACACAAACCTGTCCTAATTTTCTGCAAAGAAGTTTTAGTGAGGAAACTAAAGCAACTTGTCTGTGATCACATGAGGCAGCTCGATAGATTTGCAGTGCTAGAAACAGTGCTAAGCATTTTACATACACTATAACTTTTATTCTTCATAATGCCTCTGAGAAGAAACTATAATTCTAATTTCATAGATAAAAAAAAAACAGGGAGTTAGGAATAATTCTTATCCCAAATTTGTATTTAAAGTTGGACCAAAGAATCTCATCAGACACTACCTGGCTTCTCTCTTCTATGTGGCATCCAGCACATCTTGGATGATAGAGAATACGTATCAAGTTCTGCAAGGATGTCAATGTGAAAATGAATTATATAATTTCCAGGAAAACCTGGTTAAATAAACTGACTTTTGAAAAAAAAATCATTGTCATCGTTGGTAACAAACATCTGCCATTCCCAAAAAGAAGCCACTCAATTTTCATTAGTGACGCTGAGTTGTGACAATTCCTCATAGCTGGCAAGTTAATGGCTAGATTCAAAATACAGACTCAATAAGAGGAAGAGCAAAAGGAGGCAATTCTTGCGGCTTCTATGCAAAGCATGCATTAAAAAGGTAATTTATAAGAAAGGTAGACTGAATAGATTTGAGGATGAAATAACAAATGTTAAATTAGGCTTTAAAATTAAATTAAGGAAGTTTCAGAGTGACCAAATACAATTTTTTGTTTCTTCTTTTGTGTTAGCATTTGTTTTAGAATAGCCTGTTATTCATCTTTACTGGCTTCTGAAAATAAATATATTGAGTTAAAAAAAAAAAAACAGCTTTAATAAAATACCCCTGTTCTTGATGCATGTGTGTCTCCATCCACAATATTTTCTTCACAGGGTCCAAGAGCTAAAGAGCAATTTGGGGTTGTGGCCTTTCAGAGCCAGGCAAATTATCACTGTAATGGGGTCAGCAGAGGGCCAATTGCTTTTCCTGAATTAGCATGTGAAAGGAATGTGGGCAAATTAACTGTGTCCGACTAAACTCTACTTTACTTGCTATGAGGTGACATATTGCTAAAGCCAGATTGGTCTCCCAAAATGGAACTCTTCAGGGATCCTGTGCAGGTTCATTTCACTTTCTGGTCATTGGTCTGCATAATAATAAGACTCACAGGTATTTAGTACTCACTACATACCAGGCTCTAGTGCTTTATAGCTCTTACTTTGTTCTCAAAATAAGCCTAGGAGATAATTGATTCATCAAGATGCATTACAGAACAAAAGGAACCAATCTAAATATTTTAAGCAAGGTGGAATTTAATATAGGGAATTGGGTGTTTACAACATTGTTAGCCAGGCTGGAGGGATAAGTTCTAGACCCAATATCCAGAACTAATTCCCAGAGAAATACAGAACTAGCCCACTAAGAGAGCAACTTTCATGAAGGGCACCGAAGCTTGTAAATTCACCAACATGTCCCAGAACAGGAAGCTGACTTCAAGAAGCTGCTTCTACTGCCACATCCTTTGACACCCAGGAAGCTGGAGAAAGGATACTGGAACCCTGCTGAGAATAAAATCTCACATCTCTAGGATCTTTGCATGCCAGTGAAAAACTGGCCAAGTGGGATGCCAGGATGGCCTCATGTTTGCCTTCCAAATTTCAAACAAATCCATCTAAATGACAAGACCCAAATCACATCCACACCCCTAGCTGCAAAGGGATTTGAGAAATGCAGATTTTTAGTTTTTCAACCTCTACAAGAGAGAAAGAATCCAAGGAGGGAGGTGGAATGTAAGATAAGCAAAGCAATCCACATTGTTTATCCCATGTGCGTACTATATTACAATCCTCATCATCCCTTTAATAGATCAGGAAACAGAGGCACAGAGAATTAAGTAAATGGCCCAAGGTCACACCAAGGTGGTCTTCTCTAGAACCTGTGCCCTTCACCACAGGACTTTACTCGTTCCCTACAGCCAGGTTGTGGTCCCGTGTCCACATAGGCTAAAAGAAAATCCCAGCAGCATTGTTCACCAAGGTGAAACATGTTTCAATGATAAAAAAAATTCCAACAAGGTAAATCAGGAAAGAGCCAAAGCCATAGTATACTACTCTAGTCTTCATACTTTTATAATACTAACAAAAATCCACTTAACCAGCTACATCTAGCAAAACTCTTGAATTTTACTCTTTCATAATCTCTGACTATTGATTCAGGTACTATGAGATGCTACTGAGAAGGTGTTTCAGCCTAGAGAACCAGGAATATCCAGGGATCCAATCCCAGATAAATCCCCATTAATCACTAAATTTAAACCCAAATCTTAGAATTTACTACCAAAATGTGGGGAGGAGCCTTTTCCAGAGGGATGAAATGAGAGCTCCAGAAAACAATAGAAATGTCTTTCTTTCCCTAGCCCCGAGTTGGTGTGGCAGAGACAATGCCAAGGGTTCACCAAATCCATTTTACTGTCCTCTTGGGCCCCTTTGCAGCTAGGTTGGAGCTGTGTGAGTTCTGGGCAATGGAAGCTGGGAAGCAGTGATACACAGTACTTGCAGGCCTGGCCATCCCTTCCTGATGGCCACGCTGCAAGTTCGCACTGGTGGTGTCACAAGATAGAAGGAGCCTGAGCTCCTTCTGAATGATCGCCAACCACATTAGACTGTGATGTGAGCACGCAATACATTTTTCTTGAATTGAGCCATAAAGGTCTGGATCTGTTTGTTGCAGCAGTTAGGCTGACTAATACAGCTGACCTGAACCTTCTGCTACATATCTTAACAAAGGCAGGCCAGGTCGGATTTATAAGGGAGTATGAAAAAAAGGCATTACTCTCTGGATAGCCTCAATTTCATGACATTTTACGTACCTCTCATCAACATCAGACTCTTCATACAGAAGTTCATTCAAGAGTTGCCATCCCCTTTGCTTTGCCTCTGCTTCTCAGACCAGGCAAAGCTGGACACAGTCCTGGAGAAGAGGAAAAAAAAGAGCTAAACGGAGTCAGAGAGAAAGGGGACTCTACCTGAAATTGCTGGACCTTTAAACTCCTTTGATAGTTCCATCCCTGGAAAACAGTAGCCCCTTCCATTCACTGAAATCAGTTCACTGGGATCAGCCCTCTTCCGCCTGGGGTGGGAGCAAGCAGCATAGAAAGGACAGCAGGGAGAGAGGGGGTTTGTGCGGACTCTTCTGGGGACCAGTGGTGACCACTGAGACAGCCTGCACTGGTGAGGGCTCCTTCCTGTGCACTGAAAACATGAAGAGGCTAAATCAGATTTCACCCCGCTAAGAAGAAAACCAAAGATCTTTAAGAGTACCATTTACATACGATAGCAAGTATGTTCATTGTAGATCACTTTTAGCTGTTCATTAGACCAAATCCCCTGGGGATCTTTTATGTCAATGCTTTGGAAATTAGTCCTTGTTACTTTATGTAATTAAAAACAATAAAGCTAAGTGCCTGTTCTACTCTTTTGTAATTTTAAACAGGGGCTCCCAACCTCAGGTCCTATCTCCAGGCCCCTCCATGGCCTCAGAGGTAATGATAGGAATCTATGCAATATTTTCATCATATCAGAAAACCTTAGAGAAACAGGACATTTAACTTAAAGCTGAATGAGCTAACCAAATCAAGTTTCTGTTTTTTGACTGAGATCACATCAGCTTAGTATAATAATTATCTCAGAGGATAATTGATTGATAATTATCTCATGCTAGTTGGACACTCAGAATAACAGTCATTTAATGTATTTGATTAATATAAATGCGTAAATGACTCAATAAGACTTTTATAAAGAACAACTTTTAAGAAATAAGCTCCACGAAGGAGGCTATTCTTAGAAGTTTAGGAATCTAGCCAAAAAATGGAAACAGCCCAAGTGTCTCTCAACTAATAAGTGGATAAATAAAATGTGGTATAACCATACAATGACATATTATTTAGCCATAAAAAGAATGAAGTACTTATACATATTACAACACGATGAGCCTCAAAAGCCATCATACTTAGTGAAAGAAGCCAGTCATAAAAGAGCATATAATATATGATTTCATATATGTGAAATGTCCATTAGACTGTAGAGACAGAAGTTGATTAGTGGTTACAGAGTGCTGAGATGGAGAATGAAGAGTGATTGTTAACAGATATGAGATTTCATTTTGGAATGATGAAAATTAGGTTATGGTGATTGCTGTACAACTCTGTATATATACTAAAAACCATTGAATTGTACATTTAAGCAGGTGAATTTTATGGTATGTAAATTGTGTTTTTGTAAGCTGTTAACCTTTTTCAGAATCATAAATTGAACTCCATAATTTTCCATTTGACTTGACCCCAAATTTGCCTGAATTCATGGAATCTTACAGCCTGGGAGTAAAGTTGAGTTCTGGAGAAACAAAAGCAAACAATAACTATGTCGTCTCTCAGAGGAAAATGCAAGAACTTCAGCCCTCTCTCCCCACTTGCCTTGAGTCCTCCCATATTCCCAGCAGGAAGCTGTGAGATAGACTGTGATCCAGGAGGAGCTCTGTCCTCATACAGGACCGGGGCCTCAGGCACACATTTATTTATTTATTTGTTTAAAATTTATATTCATTGTTGAAAGTATTACAGATGTCCCCTTTTCTTCCCACATTGAGTTCCTCCACCCTGCTCCCACCCCCTCCCCAGGTTATGCATATTATATGTGGAATCTAATGAACAAATAAACTGATGAACAAAATAGACCCAGAGACATTGAAGCACACAACAGAAGCGCCTTTTCAATTCCATGCAGAGAGTAAGGCCAGTGGCCCTTCAACCACACCAAGGCCAGTCGTCCTTCTTGGCAGTTTCCCCTTTTCCATTTGCTGCCAATTTTACCTGGCACCACATCTGCACACATGGCATGCTTTCCTTTTCCCCTTTGAGGCATTTAACAAATTTTTACCAACGTCATCAAAAAGCACAAAAGCATTCTCCTAATTAAATTGTAAGTCAATTGTGAAAATTTCAGAAAATATATAAAAGTAAAAGGAAGAAAATACAACTACCATCTAATAATAACCTTTGTTAACATTTTGGCATAGTTCTTTCTAATATGTAATATACATATGTATATACATATTTTTTACCCAGTTGATATCATACCGTAAATTCATTTTTATAGACTATAGAATCATGTAACTAGTCTCCTTATTGTCACAAGCTGCTAAAATGCCTAGAATCAAAAGCACAAAGCTTACAACATTCATGTTCTGGAGAAAACTCACTCCTAGCTTAATTTTATGTTTTTCTATTCAGATTTCTTCTGTCCTACTTTTCATGTTTTTATTTCTATATTTAATCTTGTTTTATTATATGAATTTCTATAAACTACTTTAAAGGCTTTCCAAAGTCATTTTTTTCATCATAACCATTTTTAAGTGTACAGCTCAGTATTATTAAGTATATTCACACTAGAGGCCCGGTGCACAAAATTCAGGCCTAAACCAGCAGTCAGACATCCCTCTCGCAATCCGGATGCTGCATGCACCAGTGACCATACTTTTCATTCAGGTGAAAAGCATCTTGCTGTTGTATGGGCAGCTACATTTTTTTGCCTTGATTATAAAAAGTAGTACATAACATGATTCTTCTGAGGCAGTAGTACCATTTTCCCCATCTTGTAGGTGGAAAAACTGAAGCAGAGAGAAATTAAGTAATTGGCTTTGTCACACAGTTATAAGTGTCAGAATCAGGGCTGACCACAAAATGTGCATGCCAGAGTCCATGTATGTCATCGCTGCATCATCCTGTTCTTTCGGTGTTAGGGTAGTCTTGCCAGGTTTTAATTTTTAAATTAAAGAGACTATCCCCAATATATAGGGTAGGGTCCCTAGGCCTGGCCGGCGATCAGGGCCTATTTGTGGGGCAACCAGTGGGCGGGGTGATTGGGGGCCCCCCTGCTGGCACCCGCCTTGGCTGTCAGCCTGGTGCAGCCCACTGGCTGGCACCCTCCCCCAATCGCCACCGCTGGTTGCCTCCCTCTTGGGGGGAGAGGGGTGCAGACGCTCAACAGTGGAGCTGCCTCCAGTCAGGGGCAGCTCCTGCGTTGAGAGTGTGGTCAGTGAGTGTCATAGCGGCCAGTCATTCCACCATTCGGTCGATTTGCGTATACCATTTGTATACCATTTTTAAAGAAATGATTATTCGCATCTTTTGCCTATTTTTGTGTTTATGTTGTTGAGGTGTAGGAGTTCTTTATATATTCTGGATATTAACAACTTATCAGATATCTGATTTGTAAATAATTTTTACAAAATGGGTTGCCTTTTCATTCCAGTGATGTGTCCTATGATACAAAGAAGTTTATAAGTTGGATGCAGTCCCATTTCTCTCTCTCTCTCTCTTTTTTTTTTTATTTTTTTTTATTGCTGGTGCTTTTGGTGTCATAATCAAAACTCAAAAGCAAATCCAATGTCTTGAAGCTTTTTCTCTGTTTTCTGCTAGGAGTTTTATAGTTTGGGATCTTATGTTTAGAGGTTTAATTTATTTTGAGTTAATTTTGTATACGGTATATGACATAAGGGTTTAACTTCACTCATTTGCATGGGGATATTAAGTTTTCCCAGTACCATTTGTTAAAGAGACTGTTCTTTTCCCTTTGAATGGTCTTGGCATCCTTGTCAAAGATCATTTCTTTGATCATATGCAGAAGGATTTATGTCTGTCTTCATGCCAGTACCACACTGTTTTGATAGCTATAACTTTATAATACGTTTTGAAATCAGAATGTGTGATACCTCTTCCTATGTCCTTTTTCAAGATTGTTTTGGTTATTTGGAGTCCATTGAGATTCCATAAAAATTTTAGGATGAATTTATTTCTATTTCTGGAAAAAAAAAAAAGCCATTGGGATTTTGATAGGGATAGCATTAATTCTGTAGATCACTTTGAGTAGTATTGACAACTTAATAATATTGTTTTCCAATCCATGAACACAATATGTCTTTCCATTTATTTAACCCTTCCTTAATGTCTTTCATCAGAGTTTTGTAGTTTTCGGTGTATATGTCTTTCACCTCTTAGGTTTGGTCTATTCCTGAGTATTTTATTATTTTTGATGTTATTGTATTTGAAATTATTTTCTTAATTTCTTTTCAGACTATTTATTGTTAATGTACACAAACATAACTGATGTTTAAATGTTGATTTTTCTATCTTGAAACTTTCCTGAATTTGTTCACTAGTTCTAACAATTATTTTTGTTTAATCTTTAAGTTTTTAATGTATAATATAATTTCATCTTCAAATAAAGATAAGTTAATTTATTTGGATGCAATAAACAGTTTTTTAAATAGTAAATTATTTCCTGTTTTATTGAGGCATAATTGACATAAAATATTGTATTCATTACAGGTGTATAACATAATCATTTGATATATGTATACTAGTACTAGGTATACTGGTTAATAATGCTGGATTTTGCAATGAAAGAAAACATGATAATTTCAAGAGAAACATCAAAAGTGCTTTATTTAAAATAATGTCCACCGCTAGCTACACATTTCCCCATCTTTCAGGTAATTTGTGGATATCGTCCCAATAGGACTTTTCTTGTTTTGAGGTAAACCACTCAGAGACCCAATTTTCCACTTCTTTGTATGTTTTGAAGTGCTGCTCAGAAAGTGTGTGTGCCATCGATTGGAACAGTGGTAATCTGAAAGAGCAAGGTCTGGTGAATACAGCAGGTGGGTTAATGTTTCCCAGGCAAGATCTTTTAATGTGTCTTTAACTGGTTTGGAAGTGTGTGATGGTGTGTCATCATGAAGCAAAATTACTTCTGGCATATTCTGGTCATTTCACAATCAAAGCGTGGTTCAAATTGATTATTTGTTGTCAGTAGCGGTCAGTATTAACATTTCACCTGGTTTTAGAAGCTCATAATACACCACACCTTCTGGATCCCACCAAACGCAGAGCATTGTCTTCTTTCCAAAGTGATTCGGCCTTGCAGTTGATGATGATGGTTGACTTGAATCAACCCATGATTTTGTGCATTTGAGATTCTCAAAATAAATCCACTTTTCATTGCCAGTCACAATTCGATGCAAAAAAGTCTTTCTTTCGTGCCATTGAAGCAACATTTTACTGATGACTTTTCGGTTTTCCAGTTGTCTTTCGTTCAGTTGATGTGGCACCCATTTTCCTTCCTTTAAAATTTTTTCCATTGCTTGTAAATGATCAGAAATTGTTTGCTGAGCAACGTTTAATCTTTCCGCAAGTTGTTTTTGAGTTTGACACGCATCTTCATCCAATAATGCTTGTAATTGTTGGTCTTCAAACTTTTTCGGTTGACTTGGACGTTCTTTGTCTTTCACATCGAAATCATCACTTTTAAAGCGTTTAAACCAGTGTTCACAAGTATCTTGAGATGCAGCATGATCACCATAAGCTTCCCGAAGTATACGATAACTTTTTCTTCGAAATAAAGTAATGAATTAAAACTTCCTGCAAATGCTATTTTTTGGGGCACAAAATTGGACATTTTTAAGCGTAAAAATATCTGATGTTAACACCTTCAGCAAATTTGACATGAAGTTTTGAAGTTTGTTGTCAATACAACAAAATAGCATACATATCAAATGGCGTATATATCAACATATATGTAACTCCATCTATTGAAAAAAAAACCACATTATTAACTGGTACACCTAGTATACTGTGAAATGTATTTACTAAAGTAAGTTTAGTTAGCATACATAACTTCATATACTTAGAATTCTTTTTCTTTAGATGAAAACTTTAAAAATTTACTCTCTTAACAACTTTTAAATATACAATACAGTATTGTTAACTATAGTCACCATGTTGCACATTATATCCCCAGAACCCTCCTACTTTATAACTGGAAGTTTGTACCTTTTGATCACCTTCAACCATTTTCTCCGACACTCCTCCCTGCCCCCCACCACCTCTGGCAACTACCAATCTATTTTCTTTATCTATGAGTTTGTTTTTTTGAGATTTCATATATGAAGTCATATATCATATTATTTTTCACTGTTTGACCTATTTTACTTAGCATAATGCCCCTAAGGTTCATCCATGTTGTCTAAATGGCAGGATTTCCTTCCATATGACTGAACAATAGTTTATTGTGTATGTATGCATATATATATATATATATCATATTTAAATTTTTTTATTATTTTTAATCCTCACCTGAGTACATGCTTAGAGACAGGAAGAGGAGAGACAGAGAGATGGAGAGGGAGAGAGAGAGAAAGAGAGAGAGAGAGAGAGAGAGAGAGAGAGAGAGAGAGAGAGAGAGAGAGAGATGAAAGAGAAAGAAACATGATTGGCTGCCTTGTCTAAGTAACCCAACCGGGAAACGAACTAACAACCTTTTGATGCACAGAACAACACTCAATCAACTGAGCCACTCCAGCCAGGCACATATTTTTAAATCCATTCCTACATTAATGGATACTTGGATTGTTTCCATGTGTTGGATATTGTAAATAATGCTGCAATGAATATGTAGGTACAGATGTTTTTTTCAAGATAGTGATTTTTTTTTCTTTTGGACAGATACCTTAAAGTGGAATTCTCAGATAATATGTTAGTTCTATTTTTAACTTATTGAGGAACTTTACAATGTTTTCCATAGTAGCTACCAGTACACCAATTTACATTCCCACCGACAGTGGACAGGAGTTCCCTTTTCTCTACATTCTCACTAACATTGTCTTTTTAATAATAGCCCTTCTGACAGGTGTGAGATGCTATCTCCTTGTGGCTTTGATTTGCATTTCCCTGATAACTAATGATGCTGAGCACTTTCACACAAGCCTGTGGTCCATTGCATGCTTTCTTTGGAAAAATACCTGTTCACTTTTTCTACTCAGAATAAATTTCATATACCAATTTTTACCATCAAGAGAATTTCCTACATCGTTAAAATACTTGTAAACATGATTTTAAATCATTGTATATTACTCCATCATTTAGATGTACTGTAATTTACAAGACAATTCCTCATTCCTTTGTTGTTGAACATTTAGGTTGTTTTAAATTTGTATTATGATGAACAATATTCCAAAGCATATCTCTGTGTATTTTTTTCATCATGTTTAAGAATATATATATATATATATATATATATATATATATATATATATATATAAAATAGATTCCTAGAACTGGCTCCACTAAGCTAAAGAGTATGGATACTAAGGCTTTGACACTTTTTTTTTTAATTTGGAAAAGCATAACTTTTTAAAAAATATTGATTGAACATAATTTGTGATATGTCATATCTGTCTTCTAAATATTTACATTATATCTTACATGTTTAGATGGCTTGAACTATACCTTATATGTAGCTTTAAATACACAAATAGTAAATGAATTTTATTTTTTATAACATTGAGCTCTTTTGTTAACTTTAAAATTTATTTCCCAGTTCTGCTCCTGCTCCTCCTTTTGGGGATGCTCAACAACCAATACCCAAAAGTGGATTTTGAGAGGCCAGGATGGGGTGGGGAGCCTATTTTGGGATATACTAAGTAGGAAGCAATCATGGGGCCTTTTTTAGACAAAGCTTTTAAGGACAGAGGATGAGACTGAGAGTCATTTTCTGAGGAAATACAGGAAAGCCTGACGGTCCTGAAGTAGATTGGTCTTAAGAGTGCAGACCTGTGGTTTAAATGAGGCTAGTATCCCAGCTGGGGGGTGATTGGCGAGGCAGGAGATTTGGGGTGGTCACAATGATTGGGATGGTACCTGGCATCCAGGGAGCAGGGTGAGAAATGCTAGAGACATTGCATGGCTTGAAACTATTTCCTAAAATAATTTTCCAGCCCCTAAAGTCAATATATCTCCCACCAGCACACACTAGGCTAGTTTTATGTTGATGCATGTAGACTCCAAGGGCTACCCTGTATTCTGTCCCTTTAACCATTAAGGGCCATTGAAATGTGGACATTCAGTGAGTGAATAACTTTAAAGTCCCTAAATGTGGACCATTGAGTGTTGAAGCGCTTTAAAAATGTACACGCCAATACTAATGGGTTGAGAATAAAAAGAGAAAATTTATATCTATTAAAAACCTCTTATTATACCACCAACTTTGTATATTAGTTTCCTGTGGCTGCTATAACAAATTATCACAAACTGGGTGGCTTAAAACAGGACTTTATTCTCTCCCAGTTCTAGAGGCCAGGCATCTGAGATCAAGATGCCAGCATTCAAAAGGGCCACATTCCCTCCAAAGACTTGATCATTCCCTGCCTCTTCCTGTTTCTGATAGCTGCAGATACTCCTTGACTGTGGCTACTTGTCTCCAAACTCTGCCCTCAATAACTTTCTCCTCTTCTGTCAGTCTATAATCCCTTTACCTCTATATATATATATATATATATATACACACACACACACACACACATATATACATATATACATATATATTATATATATATACACATTTTTTATTGAGAGGAAGGGAGAAACATCAATGATGAGAGAGAATCAATGATCAGCTGCCTCCTACACACCCCACACTGGGGATGGAGCCCATAACCCAGGCATGTGCCCTGATCTGGAACCCAACAGTGACCTCCTGGTTCATAGGTCGATGCTCAACCATTGAGCCATGCCAACTGGGCCCTCTGCCTCACTCTTATAAGGACACTTCTCATTGGATTTAGGGCCCACTTGGCCAAACCAGGATGATCTCCTCATCTCAAGATTCTTAATTTAATTATATAACCAAAGGGTTGTTTTTTTCCCAAATAAGGGAACATTCACAGACTCTGGGGATTGGGACATGCATATATTTGGCGTGGGAATGGGGGTGAGCACACACCATTCAGCCACTACACTTTACTTCCAGAATCTTGTCCCATTTTACACTAATCTTGCCCAATCTTGTGACAGGGGCATCAGTATCCCTTGTTTACAAGTGAAGAAATGGAAATTTAGAAAAAAATAAGTAGTTGGCTGAAGTGTCCTGATGCGTTCTAGGGCTAAGATTCACTGCGAGGCTCCCCGAGGCCTGGATTCAGCATTGAGAAGCTCTGCTCTGTGCTGGGCAGTTACATGGCATTGTCCTCCCCAGTGCAGACGCCCCTTTAGACAGCAGTGCTCACAGGTGACCTGATACACTGTGCTGGTCTCAACCTAAAGGAAGTAAACATTCTCTTTGGTAAAAGAGCATTCAGTCTAATACAAGAAAACGTGTAGTCAAGCCATTAAACGTGCCCGTTTCACTATCAATTATAAATAGGTACCAGCCTAACCTAAATGTAGATAATCGTGCAATGTTCCAAAAGTGCCTTTTTCCATTTCCTTAGCCCCTGAAAAAAAGTCTCTTTTTTTCCTTTTTAGCTCAGTCTAATTTATTCTCTCAACATTTGTTGAGTACCTGCTATAATTTATGGCATAACCTCCCTTGAAATCTTTTTTCCCATATTGTGGACATTTTTATTTTAGATACATTTGAACTCACAAAAGAATAAAAAGGTATAAATATATTCTAGCATTCTCTACATCCTGGATTAGTTTTTGAGCTGAATATACTGAGTATTTGCTTTTTGTTTTACTCTTTTCTTTTGCTTAAATTTAAGATGAATTAAGTAGCATCGAGATTTTACATAACTGTAACTGTCTACTTCTAAAAATGTATTTTCTTAAAAATAAAGCTTTTTTCACAATTCGGATTTAGGAGTGGTTTGAAACAGGGCCAGGGGTGTACTCTCAGTCAGACCCAGCAAAGCAATTATGAAATAAAGGGAGTATCATGCTGCTTTTCAAAGCTAGCTCATCCTTCTCCCCAGGACGCCTTTTCAACAGATATACATTACTGTGTCTCAAGAGTGATACATCTCACAGAGTTTGAAAAGTTGGTAGTTTAGAATCATAGCACCTTTTAGGGAAGAGATAGATTTCTTGATAATCTTTTGTGTTTAAGGCAATAAAATCTTTAAGAACCCCCCCCCCCAAAACACACACACACACACACACACACACACACACACACACAAATAACATCTTATCACTGATTGGGGAAATTTAATGGAAATGCAGAAATTAAAACGACATTAATATGGTCACATTGCAGAGGATCTGAAGAAGAGACTCATGTTTAGATGCTTCAAAATGTAAATAGTGCCAGCAGGGGACAAAGCCTCGCTTCACATAATGGGTTTTAGATAAACACGTAGGAGAAATTTGCACTAATTCTATAGGGGCATAATTAAAAATAATTAGGAAAAATACCCCACATATTTTATAAAATAACTCCAAGAAAACAGACAGAGATGGATTTTGCATTTTCAGAAAATGGTAAGCATGTAGCACAGGGTTGGGATCTGAAGTCCCCAGTGATGCAAGCTTCCTTCCTTGTGTATATACATGCCAATTTACTTGGAAAAAAATAAAGAGAAAAAAATACAAAAGACTGTCTCCAGGAAAGAGGAGTTACATGCTTAATGACTTGCTGGCAACCATCAATAAGTATGCTAGTTAAAGCAACTGAAGAATGTAATACACATGCTGCATATTCAGGAAAATACTAAAAGGGATAGACAGAGATAGATAGATAGATGATAGATAGATAGATAGATAGATAGATAGATAATAGATAGATAGATAGATAGATAGATAGATAATAGATAGATAGATGATAACCTATGGTGAAATAAAAAAGTAGACAGAATGACAATCACTCTGGTTTTTGCTACAGTAACAAATAATGGCCAAATCTCAATGCATCTACAAACATTTATTTCTTGCTCACATTACATGAAGGCTATAGGTCAACTGCGCTTGTGCTGAGCATGGCTGGGCTCTATGAATCTGATTCTGGGACCCAGGCCGAAGCAGCAGCCCATTATTTGGGGCACGCAATACTCATCTTTATTGTCTTAATTTCAGTGTCTTTATTGTCTATGTTCAAGTTGTGTGTTTCTTCTGTGGTCATGATTTTTGTGTTCTTGATGTTCAAATGCAGTCCTGCTTCAGCACTTTCTTCTTGAATTTCAACCGAAGTTGTTTTAAAACATTGCTGCTTTCTGCCAGTAAGATGGTGTCACTTACCTATCTTAATTTATTGATATTTCTTCCCCTAATTTTCACTCCTCCTTTCTCTGAGTTGAGCCCTGTTTTTTGTATGCAATGTAGCATACTTCTCGTCAGCTCACAGTTTAAACAAATAGAGGGATAAAATGCACCCTTGTCTGACAACCTTGCCTATAGGAAACCATTCTGTCTCTCCATATTCGGTCCTGACAGTGGCTTCCTCTCCACAATACAAGGTACGCAGCAGGACAAATCACGTGCTGAGGGACACCCATTTCTTTCAGAGCAACCCATAGCTTTCATGATCAATGCAGTCAAAGGCTTCACTGTCCTGTCATCTATAAAACATAGACAATCCTTCTTCTAAAATTCTTTGGAGCACTCCCTATTCAGTGAAGGATCGTGATTTAAAAAATGACAAATTAGCCTGGCCAGTGTGGCTCAGTGGTTAGACGTGGACCCATAAACCAGGAGGTCATGGTTCAATTTCCAGTCAGGGCGCATGCCCAGTTTGCAGGCTCGATCCTCAGTAGGGGGCATTCAGGGGGCAGCCGATCGATGATTCTCCCTCGTCACTGATGTTTCTCTCTCTCTCTTTCCTTCTCCCTTCTTCTCTCTGTAAAATCAATAAAAACCTTATTGAAAATATTAAAAAATGACAAATTTAAGCTGTCCTACGTACTTCGAGCACATCATGAGAAGGCAGGGTTTTTGGAAAAGAATAGTAGTGCTGGAAAAAATAGAAGGCAGCAGGAAAAGAGGAAGACCAAATGTGAAATGGATTGACTCCATAAAAAAGCCACAGGCAAGAGTCTAAAGGAGCTGAGCAGGAGTGTGGCCTGAGCAGCACTGTGGCCTGTCTTTCATAGAGTGGCCAAGACTAGGAGCCAACTCAATGGCCTGTAACACAGTACTCACAGTGGACAGCAGAAGTTGAAGGACAGAGCCAAATCACACAAGGGCATTGTGATTTTCTGCTGGGACGCAGCATACTTCTCAATGGCTCACATTCTATTGGCCAAAGCAAGTCCAAAGTCAGTAGGGTAAAGAAACATGGCAAAGATTGAGAGGAATAAAAATTTGTGGACAAATAAAATAGCCTAAAAAAAAACCAACAAATAAAATAGCCTATCACACCTAAGAATTAGAAAACTCAAGGCCTGTTTAGTTCAATGGTTAGCACGTCCTCCCTCGGACCAAAGGGTTCCCCATCAAGGGCACGTATCTCTAGGTTGCAGGCTCCATACTTGGCCCCAGTTAGGGTGGGAACTGGAAGCAAACAATCGATGTTTCTCACCCCACCACTCCACTCTCTCTAGAAAAATAATAATAATAATCAGAAAACAAATGTATATATTTTAATGAAAATATTGTGATTATTAAACACTTAAGCAATTTAAACAGAAAAATCTAGATTGCTCTCCCAGTCAGTGGTGGACCCGAATTTTATTTGTTCTCAAACTTACACAATTTTTGTGATTATTTTTAGGAAAATATGATCAAATACTACTATTACAAAATTAGGGCTCTTTGAAGCTTAAACTTAATTGCCTTCAGTTTACGTAATGTAAAAAAATCTAATGCCGATCATCAACAAAATTGTAGCAAAAACATATAGCCACCATTTCAAAAGATATATTGGTACAGTTCTTCAAAAATAAAATACCATAATTTGTAATAGGCAAATGATTACTTATTCATTTGGACCTAAAAATACAGTAAGATAATCTTCTGTCCTCCTGAGACTGCCTCGGTCATACACTAAAAGGGAGGTGGGAATTCCCTGGAGGGCCTCCTATGAAAAAACCCATAGATTCACATTTTTATTTACTCAAAGAATCCAAATTGGCTGCCATTGTTTAATGTATTAGGTACCTCTTCATGGTGCTGTTGTGATGAGTATATTATTTTGGGAAAAAACATTTGCTCCCCTCATCCCAGAAAATAGGTGATGTATAGATGCCAGGTGTTTACTAAGAAGTACACATTGTTTTTAGTTTAAAAAGTAATTCATTTCTTATACATTTTCTATATGACTAGATGTTATTGAAGATAATGGGGGAAATGGTAAATCGTATCATCTTTAAGCCAGGTGAGCTCAAACTAAACAATAAGAGTGTTATATTGGGGTGTATGGCGGTAGACCCAGATCCAGTCAACAAGTTAAGACACAAGAATAACTTGAAAGGTGGAGGCCAGAAAGTCTTTACATTCTACTCATCACTTGGTAGGGTAGGCAGGATAATGGCCCCCAAAGAAACCCATTTCCTAATCCCCTAAACCTGTGAACATGTTACTTGACACAACAAAAGGGGCTTTGTAGATATGATTAAGGTTACAGATCTTGAGATGGGAAATTATCCTGAAATGTCCACATGGACCCCCTCAAATCACAAGAATCCTTCAAAGCAGAGACTATTTTCTGTGGTCAGAGATGATGTCAGTGTGACTGGGGAGAGAGACTCGACCTGATATGCTGGCCTCCAAGAGTGAACACAGCCCTGCTGACACATCGATTTAATCTGGTGAGATCCTCACTGGACTTTTGACCTACAGAACTGCAAGATAATAAGTTTGTGTTGCTTTAAGCCACTAAGTTTGTGGCAATTTGTTGAGGCAGCAATAAAAAACGAATACACTTGGTGAAGCAGGGAATGCGTCACCTGATGACTTATGCAGATGGGTTCTTAATTCCCCAGTGTGAGTGCTCCAGGAAGATTAAATTCCCTGAACCTCATCTTTTGACTCTCACCCAAGTTTCTGAGGCTCTCCCAGGTCCAAACACTGCCACGCTGTCACGGCCCACCAGGCAGTATTTCCCTCTTCTAGTTTATTTTTTCCAGTTTCCTCAATTTGTGTTTGTGAAGTGATATTTCAGATCCTCTTAGTTTAATTATTCTGCATGAGGAAAAGTGGGAAAATACCATTTGGCAACCCCGTGGGTCACATTCTCCAGTGTGATTAAGCTGTTTGCAGTGATCGGGGAAATGATTTTGGAAGTACGTTAATTTTCTACTGGAACAGTGTTTAACAATGTGGTTTGTTGGTGTTGCTGAAACTGAGAGCCTATAATGTTTAGTTCTTCAGCAGTCCTTGAAATACGGACATATTTGAACTATTAAACTGCATTCTGTTGAAATCCACCTAAACACTGTTGCAACGAAAGCATGCCTGTATTTTTGTTCTTGGCTGGACATACTGCTGTGCAAAACAAGTGTCTGTCTAGCTCCAAAGGGGATACTCAGGAAGAAGCCATACGAGGAAGCTTTAATTAAAAACAAAGGCAAAAATGAGTCATTGGGGAAAGTTAGAAAAAGATAGAGACTATATGCAAAGGCAAGGGATGGACTAATTCCTAAATGTTGTTTAAAGTAGTTTGAATGGAAATGGTTTTTGACTGGAGGTGAGAAATGGTCACACAAAAGCTATAATAAATGGTTTTCTTTGCACATAAAATAGACTGGAAAATGGATTCAAGCAGCAATGAAGGCGTGATAAATAAATGGACTAAATCTACTGAGGGAAAACAGAAGTCCTCCTGGAGAAAGACACTGTGAAACAATAAAGCCTCTTGTCAAATAATGGACCAGAATGAGGACCTTTGAATTAATTGACATTGTCAAGTTATTGTATACTATTTTATTACACTTTAATATGTATTCTTTTTTAACATCAAAGGACTTAATAATGTCCAGAAGAGTGTTTAGCATCCTCGCTGAGTTTAATTTCTGGATTTCAGCTATGCATCACCACACGAACAGAATGTAATACTAACGGAGCATTACTTTGCAAGGAATGTTGGCTATCTATAATGTACACTAGTTAAAAAGAAGCATCGCTTTGCTAATAAGATTTAAATACTGGAGGTTGGCAAAAGTGAAGGCTGTGTTCCTAAACTGGAGATATTTATTCATGCCGACTTTCTTCCCACTATAATCCAAGCAGAAGCCACAAGAATGTATTTTGTACTTCCCCTTGAGAGACAGCTAAGTGCAACAAAGAGCACTGAACTTGGTGCCCGAACACCTGGGTTCCAGTTCTCATGCCTCTGCCTCTGGCACCAACAATGCTAGGAGGTCTCCCAGAGCCTGTTCTCTACCTGGAAAACAGAGATAATGTTACCTATTTTTGTCTGATTCACAAATGAGGTAACATGATATACTACAATAAGAAGGTGCATTGTAAATTTTAAAGGTTACTATATATTAGAGACTTTACATTGGGCTTAAAAGATAGATAGATAGATAGATAGATAGATAGATAGATAGATAGATAGATGATAGATAGATATCATTGAAACACCAATTCAGTACAAATATATAGTTATAATGTTTGGTGTAATTTTATCAAAATTTAATCTAATGATAGTTTGGAATGCGGTTCTTATCATCTTAGGCAGTATGTGTTTATAGTGGATACTCATTGCACATGAATATTTGGAAAATAAATGTTGCCTTCTCCACAGTGCTGCCTAGAGCTAGCCTTTTGCCTTTGTTTTTGAGTTCCTTATATTGTTTGTTTACAGCCAGATTATGCTTTCATTAAGGTACGGAACAAATGTTAAGTTCACTGATTTATTGACCAGAAAGTACTAACCACTTATTATGTGGGTAGCATTATACAAGGTATTATTTTGTAAACTCAGCAAAATGAGTGGTTTGGTCCCCCCCACGACCCCCTTCTAAACTGACTAGCTCTTTGTCTGAATTAATCAAATCAACCAGTAAGTTTTTGGCTTTCTGTAGACACAGCTTAAATGTCACTTTCTATCTCCGAGCTGCTATTTTGAGAATTGGTGATGTGTAGGTGAAAAACACTTTACTATTTAGAAATAGAGTACTACACAGTAAGGCTTATTAGACAGTTATTTTCACTTTGTAGTTTTTATTTCATTTAACCTTTTATTTTAAAATATATTTTTATTGATTTCAGAGAGGAAGGGAGAGGGAGAGATTGATGGAAACATCAATGATGAGAGAGAATCATTGATCAGCTGCCTCCTGCACGTCCCCTACTGGGGATCGAGCCCGCAACCCAGGCATATGCTCTTGACTGGAATTGAACCTGAGACCCTTCAGTCCACAGGCCAATGCTCTATCCACTGAGTCAAACCAGTCAGGGCTCATTTAACTTTTTATTATGGAAGATTATAAATATGTACATAAGCATATGGGATAATATAAGGAATCCCCCATACGCCTAACCCAGCTCCAACAATTAACTCGTGATCAATTTTGCTTCATCTGTACTCCCACCTAAACCTTTAGTTAGCAAACATCAGAAATTATATAATTTAATACTAAAATACTTCAATGTGTGCCTCTAAAAGATAGGATATATTTTTTAAAATAACCACAATAAAATCTAGCTGGTTTGGCTCAGTTGATAGAGTGTCAGCCTGCAGACCAAAGGGTCGGGTTCAATTCTGGTCAAGGGCATGTATCTTGGTTGCAGGCCCCTCCCTGGTCCAGGCCCTGGTCAGGGTGCGTGCAGGAGGCAACCAATCGATGTGCTTCTCTCACATTGATATTTCTCTCTGTCTTTCCCTCTCTCTTCCAGTCTCTCTCTAAAAACAAGCAAACAAACAAAAAACAAACAAACAAACAAAAACAAAACAGGAAAAATATCCTCAGGTGAGGATTAACAAAAGATAAAAATAATAATAACCACAATCACACACCCAAAACAAAATTAACAGTGATTCCTTAATGTCATCAAATATTCAGTATGTGTTCAAATTTCCAACTGTTTAAATTATACTTTTTGCTGTTTGTTTCAATCAATATTCAAAAAGGTCCACATATTGTGATTGGTTGAGCTGTCTCTTAAGTCTATTTTAATCTTCAACTCTCTCTTCTTTCCTCCTTGCAATTCATTTGTTGAAGAAACTGGGTCATTTGTTCTGTCATCTTTTCTATAGCCTAGATTTTACTGACTGCATTCTGTGATATAGTTTAATATGTTTTCCAATCTTACGTGTTTCCTGAATATTACTATATGGATGTAGAACTGTGCTGCCCAATAGAATATGCATATGTAGCTTTTTAAAAAATAAACTTTGTATTTTAGAATAGTTTGATTTACTGAAAAATGTGAAGACAGAGTTTACACCCAGTTTCCCCTTAATATTGAATATTAAGCATTTTCTTTCAAGCAGGTAATTTACATACATATATTATTTCTATATATTTTACTATTAAATCAAGAGTCTGAAATTTTGAATTTTTCTACATTGTGCCAATTCAATCAGTTCAAGTGGCTATTTGGTTAAGTGATGCTAACTAAGTGTCTGTGTGACCTTTGACTATTTTTTTTTAATTTTTAGAGAATTGACTAAATATTTTGACATCTTGTAATTACAAAATACCTAGAGAAAGTGAATAAAATGGCAAGTATCATAAGGAGAGATTAAGTTTAGTTCTGGGGAAATCATACAGTAAAAATTTAAGGCAAATCCTTTAAGGTAGACTTTCTGAATAGCTAGATAAACCAGTAGTTAAAATTTTCATTGTAAAATTTATGAATTACTTGTTATGAAAATACACAATGGTATTTTAAAAATCTAATACTAGAGGAATAACACATTTTCAAAGATTGTCATTTCTATACAAAATATACTAATTGGATTTTTCATCTATTTGTTAAGGTTATTTTCATAGAATTTATTTTTTAAAGATTTAGTTTCATGTAAGTTCTCCATCGGGATTTCAAAGCCAGGCAAACCGAGCAAAACAACTTACCAACTATTTGACATTGGGCAAGTCAATCTTTCAGCATTGTTTTCTCCTCTGTAAAATCTGTTTTAAGACAAATTGATTCGTATATGTGAAGTACTTAATACATATCTACATGTATGTGTAACATACATGTATATCTACATATATTAATATATGTGCTATATACATATATTAATATATATACACACACAAAAAATTATCTAGAGTCCAGTCCATCTTAATGTTCAATTACAGTTGTCCCTTTCTTACTTTTAATACTTTATTTTCCTTCTAAATACTTTAATATTACTCTTCTTTAGTAATATTCAGAAGTTAAACATTTTGCTAATCTAACTTCATCATTCAATTCAAATTAGTAGAATTTTGTTCTAGTTTATATGTTTCTTTATACCAACACTATAATGGGAATGTGTATATATATATATATATATATATATATATATATATATATACATATATATGTATGTACACACACACACACACACACATTTTTATCTTTTGTATTTTTTAGTGTGCAACCTTTGCTCATTCTTCCCAAGGCATTAGGATTATATTATAAGTAGAATGCAAAAATAAAAAGGGTTTCAATATTCAGCTTTTAATATTCTAAGCAGGAGTTTGAGTTTGCAGCAAGAAAATACTCCTGAAATCCAGGCTTTGTCAAAAGGTTCCAAAAATTTCTCTGTTGACTTTGTCCATTGAAGTTATCAAATGCCAGAGATAGAGGCCCTGGCCAGGTTGCTTAGCTCCTGGGGTGTTGTCCTGTTCACCAGAAGGTTGCGGGTTTGATCCCTGGTCAGGCCCTTACGGGAGGCAACCGATCAATGTTTCTCACATTGTTGTTTCTCTCTCCCTTCCTTCTCTCTCTAAAATACATAAAATCATATCCTCAGGTAAGGGTAAAAACAAACCAAAAAAAAAAAAAAAAAAACAGCAAAGGATAGACAGAATTCAGGATAAGAACTTGGGAAGATCATGGATAAAGATAAGGAGAAATTAGGTTATCCCTTTTGGCCTAGGGCAGATTTATAGGAAAGAGAATAGAGACAGAAGTAGGAAGTAAGATTCAGTCCGACCATTCCTTTGCAGGCAGAAGCCCCTATGGAAGGGGTAGTGCCTTTAATATATTGGAGAACCCTGAAAGTGAGGGTTTCTGCTTTGCTCTCTTTGTGGAACCATGGGAGGAGACATGGGTGAGTAGCCCAGCAATGGCACTTGGTAGAAAGAAATTGTCTAGACCAAGAGTCTGGTCTCCTGGCTCTCCTGGCCTATGTGCTGTCAGCCGGGGATCCAGAGTGCCTGTGTGTCTTGGTGGGAAAAGCAAAGATCCAGAAAGGCCTGGTGGATTGACAAGATCCAGGGGTGAAGCAAACAGGCCAATGGTCCAGTAGTGGGTGTCCACACAATGCCTCACAGCACAAATGGGACCGTGAGCAACCAGCAGTCACAATTTCAGGAACCAGACCAGGCACTCAATTGCAGAGACCAATGAGGGTCCACTGAAGTCACCATCTGATTGCAAATCCCCTTCTCACCACCGCTCTCTCCACCCCTTCTCCCCTCAGATAATGTCATGACAGTGTCTTGGAGCTAAATGGAAGGAGAGAAAAATTTTATATAATTAGCATTTTCTCAAAAGAGATTGACATGCCCCACAGAGACTGATTAAACCACCAAAAGCTCGGTTATGTGAATCTGTACATTTAAAACACACTCACTATCCAGTGAGTGAGAAAGAGTTATGAGAAATCAGTTATGAGAAAAAAAAGTTACTAAATTTGCAACCCAATACAAATAGCAAAGGATTTGAAGATAATAAATGCCTGTCCTTACCTGGCTGCTCTGCAAACCAGATGGGACAAGTTGATGGGACGCAACTTTGTCACTGCAGGTATGACCGTGGCAGCTGCATGCTCTGAGCTGAGCATGCTAGGAATGGGACCACACAAGCAGCAGGCACATCTCAGCTCTGGGCCAGGAGGTGAGGGCACGAACACAAGTTCACCATCTGAATGCAAATCCCCTTCTCACCACCGCTCTCTCCAAGTTCAAGCCAATTACAAAATGTCAGGTAGAAGAAACCAGGAGGTAAGGAGAACTGGAAATCCAAATGGTAGCAGAGGACCAGGTCTGAGTACAACCTCCCTCATGAGGAGGCAACATGGAGGCTCAGTTGTCCAGGAACATCTAGGGGCCTAGGGCTATCTGATGTTTTCCTTAATTAGATGTATTATGCAAAAGACTGGATATCACAACAGTGTGGTAATGGGGGGAATGGGGGAAGGTGGAAAGGGCATAGAGGGATAAATGGTGAAGGAAAAAATAAAATAAAATACTGGATATCTAAAAGCAGGTTCACTGAAAGTATGTCATAGAGTGTGTCTCTTAGTCCCACAGAGGAAGCCTTAAATTAACATTAAGAATCATTTTGTCAGGGTAGAGAAATATGAGAACGTTAAATCATAAAACTAAATAAGATCTGGATAATTAATTGAGGGGAAATTTCCTCAGAGGTTCACATTGAGGAAAGGAAGTCTGCAAGAATGTGTGTATGGAGGCGGGGGCGGGGGGGGGGGTGGGGGGGGGAAATAGATGCAGGAATTCTGATGGACTATATTTTAATTCAGTCCTTTTTATGGCATCTAAGAGGTTCTTTGATAGGTAATAAAGAGGCCCTTGCTAATGATCCAGTAGGAGCCCAGACAAGTCAAAAGACCTTTGAAACAAACACAGTAATTAGGGAGGAATGGGAGCACAGAGGAAGAACAGAGAGAGAATGACACTTTTTAGCCTGAACTAGCCAGTGTGGTATCTAGTTAGTCAACTCTCTCAGAGCATATTCACTGAGGACCTACAGGTGCTCGGCTGACCTAGAGAGATTAGACGGGAATGTGGGGTGCCAGAAGAGGCTTCCTGGAAACAGTAATATCCAAGTGGAGACCTGAAAGAGTGAGCATTTCTTTCCTCTCCTCCCACTCCCCTCACTCCCATCTCCTAGACCTAGGCTGTCTATTGTTCATCTGCATGGCACTTTTCCATTGCCTAACACAGTGTCTTCACAAAAGTGCTCAATAACCATTGAATGAATGAACCAAACTCCTTTAAATCCCCTCAGAACCATCCCTGGCCCTCTGACCCTCCCCTGTAGTGGAGAGGAGCCTTCCTCCTTGCTCCCAGAAGCCCCGTGACTACCAATCACTACAGCCAGCACTATAGGTTACTTTGATCTCTCTCCCCAGAAATTTGAGTCCTGAGCAGAGTGGTGCTGAGACAGAGAATGGCGAGTGCAGAGTCACGCCAATGGGCTTCCTGAGTACACTGTGCATGGGATCCTCCTACCTCGGTTCCGGGAACAACTCTAGGGTCTGCCCCTCCCCAGGTTGTCACCAGCTTTCCTTTCGATTCTGTGAGCAAACCTGTGTTCTTCCAGCAAATTTCTTTTCTGTTTAATCAGGCAGAGTTTGTTTTCACTGCATACAATCAGACTCTTGTAGTGGTTGGATGTGCAAGTTCCACTTTTGCCATGGTTTATGGGTATAGATCAAATCAGCAAAAAAAGAAATAACTGAAAAAAGTCGCGCGTGTGTGTGTGTGTGTGTGTGTGTGTGTGTGTGTGTTTTCTACCACATGTATAATGCACAAGAAAAACTAGACTTTGTGCTATAATATACAGGGGTGAGGGAAAAGTAGGTTTACAGTTGTGAGTATGCAAATCAGAGTTCATTCTTGTATTTTTATTTATTAATTAATTATTGCACTATTTATTATTAACCTGCTTTTGCCCATCCCTGTATATAAAGGGAAAACAGGCCAACTATGATTTATCATGGAAATCTATATGTGTCCTAAGGTAACCTGAAATTTTAATTACTCAAATGAGAGCTCTCTTTGCATATTTAAAGTTGTCATAATTCTTTTTAAAAAACATATAATGCAATATTACACACTTTTAAATTTAAGTTCTTTGTTAACTGGACTGATATACATTTCCATTAAATATAATATTTACATTAAACTGATTTATTTATGAGGTAATTATAAAACAGTAAAACACATCAAATTCATAAATTAGAGGAAATAATATGCAATTGTAGCTTAATTTGCTACAGTAAACTATAAACCCATTACATTTTATTAATACAAATATATGCATATTTTTATGTAAACACTATGTTAATAATTTCATGATGAACTTTAGCTGTTATTTATTTTTAAATTACACTTAATAAATTAAACTAGCAAATTTATAAAAGGTGTTCACTTTAAAAAGTACTTATTAAAATCCTTTAAGAATTAGCCTATAAGAACAATCACCTATGTTCTCTCTGAATAATAATTATTTTTTGGAAGAGTAATATACAAAGGTTTTCAATAAATAATTTTGAGGGATTTTCCCATCTCTCCTTTTGACTGCGAAGTTTTATTCATTTATTTTTCTTTATTTTTATTGTTGACGCTATTGCAGGTGTTCCTATTCCCCTTCCCACCTCTCCTTTGCCTGCCTCCACCCAGCCCCCACCCCTCCTGCCCTCTGACCATCATCACACTGTTGTCTGTGTCTATGGGTTATGCATATATGTTCTTTGGCTAATCCCTTCACCTTCTTTCACCCTGTCTCCCCCTCTCTCTGCCCCTCTGATGGCTGTGAAGTTTTAAAAGATTTAATCTACTTAACTCTTCTTTGGGTGAATGCATATTTTGCAGGCAGAATGTTACATTGAACACTGGAAATAATTCTAAGGCAGTATTTATAATGGTAGCAAAAAATTACCTAAAAATTTACCAAGAAGTTTTCACAATGCCTATAATGTACATTGTGTATAATACAAGTACACAGAGGAATTTTCTAATAGTTAATATGTCATCCTCTATGTTTGGCATATTCTTGGATTAAAAGATATGTTGCAAAAAAAAAATATGTTGCCTACAGAGGCAACACTAATTTTTATTACTACATACATTGTATTTACAACTAAGCAGAAAGAGAGAAGACCGAGTCTGGTATCATCTCCCTTCCCTTGTTTGAGGTTGCTTTGCCTGGCCTTTCATACCCCGACCTGTGTGGATCAGGCTGAAGCTCTGGTCTTCAACAAGGGTTGACTTTGGGGTTATACGAGTGTTATTTAGCAAACTATCTCTGATAGCACTTAGTAAAAGAGTCTTTCATGAGTTGGAAAATATTTCAAAAGATGGTCCTGGTTTCCTTATTTTAAATTCTGGGCTTTTTGGTTTGTGAAAACTACTAGAAGTGTGTGTGTGTGTGTGTGTGTGTGTGTGTGTGTGTGTGCAAAAAATGCATAAAATAACTATATAGGAATAAAAAGACCAAGACAGAGAGGTCTTCTGAAATAACCTACTTTGTAGGTGTGCGTGAATACATAGATATTATACACATTATAATTCCCAGATAATTTGTGCTACTATAAAGTTCTTAGTCATCATCCTAAACTGGGTCCTTGATATTTTCCCAGAAATCCTACTAGATCTTTCACATTTGCCACCAGCTCTTTCTCATTCCCACAGCAATCAATCACCAAATCTCATCAATGCTTTCTCCTAAATATATCTCCAATCCATTTGATGTTATACATTCCCGGGGCTCCTTCAGAGCTCTGGTCTCCATCCCTTGATGCTTGATTGTAGCATCAAACGTCTCGTGGGTTTGCCTACCTTTCTTACCATTCCTCTTCTTTCTGTATTCCCAATAATCCATTTTGGACTTCTCTTGACTTTTAAAACATGCCACATCTTCTTCCACAAGTTTCCACGTGTCTTCCTTTTTCTCTCTACTATTTAAACAATATCTATCCTGCAAGTTCCAAATTAAATATCCCTTTCTTAGCAAGTTATTCCCAATTTTTAGGCCTGACTGGGTTCCTTTCCTATATGTTCTGTCATAATAATCAATTCACTTGATTGCTTTTGTTGGTTGAATGTATCTTCCCTGCGTGTCTGTAAATTCCTAAGGGTAGGGACCATGTCTTGCTTTCTCTCCTGTGCTGTCAGCTCCTCAGGTTCCAACTGAAAATCCAGGGAATCTTTATCCAGTCTGGGAGAAGTTTCGAAACCTTCTCTTCTTACACTTCCTGCTTTCTTCCAAATATTTTGTCCTTGCCAAGGCCAATGTTTTTGAGACTCAAACGCAAAGAATTGATTCCTTTGTTCTCTGTCTTTGGTTGTTTCATCCCTCTGTCAAGACAATGGCAAATCGGACAGCCGAAAAGCCTGGGGTATAGGAATGTGTCTGTGAAAGAGGGGGCCAATCAACTGTCATTCCACCTCACACTCACAGCCAGCACCTGACCCAAAGATGACATCTGTTCTCCACGGCGTCTGGATCCTGTGCTGCACAAGGATCCTGTTCTCCTTCTGTGACTAAAGGTCTTATTCCCCCGGAACCAGGAATTTTGTCTGCTGACAGCTATGGCTCTCAGCTTTCTCTGGGAATTGCCCTCAGCTACAGAGAGCCTCCTTGCCTCAGTTCCAGCCCCTGGCTTTAGTCATCTCATATCCAATCTAAAGGCCAGCCCCTCCCACTGACTTAATCCCAGGAGTTGGCTGAAGCCTTGTTGTGACTACATTACAGACCATTTTCGTGGTCCCATTCTGCCCAGTCCTTTCCTTCACGCTGTGTTGATTCCAAGAACAGTCCCCAATAAATTTTCTGCACACAAACCTCTATTTCTGCACATAAAGCTCTATTAGGAAGGAACAGTCTCCTTCCTTCCTAACAGACTTGTTCTTTAGACTCCTCTGTCTGTGTTTTTTTTGTTTTATTTTGTTTTGATTTGTTTTCATCTGTCTATCTCCCAGTTCCTGAAACCTAAAAAGGGTAGAGAAATTTCAGTTTGCTTAGAGTCTTCCCTTAAACAAGTGATATGGGAAAAGGATTATAGCCTATTTCTCTTAATTTTTTATTTTGGATACAGTCAGTGAGTATATTGTTCCAAGGAGAGGGAAAGACAGGGGAGACAAAAACTTCTGCACTTTTACTTCTTGCATATTACAGAATATATAACATATGTATATGGAGAACTCATAGAATTAAAAGTAAGAAAGAAGTGTAAATGAAAGTTGCTGGTAATTTTTTAAGTACAAATTATATCAATTTCTCTAGGAAACAAAGTAACTTAAATCATTTTAAAGAGTAGAGCTGGTGTTTGTTATGCAGATTATAAAATATCATATGCCAAGACTTTTAGTGTCAATTCCTTTTCCCTAAAAAACTGAAGAAAATCAAGTTGAAGAAAAGGTAAGATTAAAAGAGACAACATTCACTGTGTTTTCTTAAGTCCAAAGGAATGATAATATTACTTTTTCCTGAGAGTCTAAAAGTCATATAGTCTAAAGTCCTGGCCAGTTCAGGAATATCTTCTGTGAGTTATTTTATTTTTGTTTAGAGCACACAAACATATTTCTTTTCTTTTCTTTCCTTTTTTATTTATTTATTTTTTTTTTAGTGTGAATTAACTGTTAGAAATATTTTTGCTTCTGTTGTTATTTCACTACCATGGGTGTAACGGTAAGGACATTTAAAAGGAGAGCATGTGATTACAAGCTATTTGATAAAATGATAAAAGGGATTCATTTGTAAAAGTCGTTCTATTTCAAAACTACAATGTTCCCTGCTGTTTCATAAGGTTAAACTTAAATTCTTCAAAAATGGTTTCATGGTGCATTCATTTACAAATATATTTCTAATATTAATTTTATAGTTTCTTGTTTTGAAGTTTAATTAATAATCTTTGTTAAATGTCAACTTCAGGTTTTATGCATACAGTGCTTTTTCTTGTTCTTTGGTTGTGTTAATATTGATGCTGTTGCCCTATCTTTTGTTTAATTTTGCCTCTGGGATCTATTACATTTAGTGAGCACAGATTTACTTTGGTTTGCCCTCAGACTCATACTCCACTTAACCCATATTCATGCTAGTTCAGAAGGTTTTCCCTCCTTGCCGAACAACTACAAAGCAGAGGTGAAGAGTGTCCGGGTACTGTAGCCTAATAACTCTCTTGAGCATTGCCTCATCATGAATGGATTGTGCTACAAAGAATGCATCTGTAATTTGTTTCCCTGTGTGAATGTATGTGTATGAGGAGCAAGAGCTAGAATGTCCCCCTTGCCATAGAGTTTATTACTTTTTTGCCTCTTTATGAACACTCGAGCAATTTTATTCAGAACATGAAAATTAAAACAAAGTAATAACAATTGGCCAGTCTTTCTAAGTGGTTCTTTTGTTCTAGGCACCATGCTGAGTGTTTTACATACATTTGGCCATTTAAGCCCCATAACCCTGTACTGAGTGGGTTGGTATTAAATACCCACATTTTATAAGTATAACACCTGAGGCTCAGAGAGGTTTAAGTAATTTGTTTAAATTCACATGGCTGAAAAATTATCACAAGTCCTCTCTGATTTCTTTTAGCTACTCTTTTCAAACTTTTAAAGATTTCAACTTCAGGTCTTGACTGACTTCTCCAGAAACAGCCTTTCTGCCCTTAACTTCCAATGTGTTTAACTCAATTCCAGTGCTTTCCCTCCTCTCTGCATAAAAACAAAACAAAACAAAAAAATACAAAAAAAACCCAAAACTCCACACTTCTTCCCACTGCCAGCTATCTTCCCTTTTCCCAACCACCTCTCACTACTCCACACTTAATCTCTTTGTTATCTCCTAGAACTTGCTAACTGGATGACTAGCTGCCAAACAAAATCACAGGAGGAAAAGATAAAGCATCTCATCTTTCTCTCTTAAGCCCTTGCTCCCTTCAACTTCCTCGTCAGTGAGTGTTCAAGTTCTCCTATTTCCCGAGGCAGGCCCAGTGCTAAAAATAGGCCACGATGTGCGGTTGCCCCAGTGGCATTTCCTGGGGTATGAGAGTCCCAGTCGGAACAACTGGTGAGGTGAGATGATCAAATTCTGCAAGTGAGTGCGGGGACACCCTATACCTTTCCCCTGCACCCACTGCTAAGATGCTCACACTTCCACAGGAATTTGTTTATAGCCACTCTTAGAACAGATCAAAAGGAACCAGTGTGTTTCCTCTTCTCAGATAAGGGTGGCATAATTTACCATTGTTTCAAGGGCATAAAACAAATGTAATCATTGAGATAGAAATATAATTCAAACCTAACTGTCAACCATACCATTGTTACAGCTAAGCAGAAAAGCTTGATGAGACGTAAATGTTAATTGAACTACTAATGTTTAGCAAACCTAATTAAACACATTGCAAATCAATGGAGGGGCATTTTTTTCTCATACATACATAATATTTGGGGAGCTATTTTAAAAGAAAGATAACATTTTTAAAAAAAAAAAAAGACTTCCTGCCAGGATAAAGATGAAAAAAAATGATAAAGAGAAATTATATAAAAATCTGTACTCTCCCTCATCAATCTGTTATTATGAAACTAGAGGCCCAGTGCATGAATTCGTGCACAGCTAGGGTCCAGCCGGCCTGCCCTGAAGGGGGCTCATTGGGCCGGGCTGGCAGGGGGGAGGGCCGAGGGTGGTTGGCCGGCTGGCCCTGCCCCAATCAGGGTGTTGGGGGCTGATTGGGGGCTGGACTGGCTGGAGGGAGAGGGGAAGCCAATCAGGTTAGCTGCTGCCACAGTGCATGCCATAGCCACTGGTTGTTCTGGTGGTTCTGGTCGTTCCGCCGGTCTGGTCACTATATATATATATATATATATATATATATATATATATATATATGACACAAAACTTTTTCACACACACAAAAAGCTTTATCATCTTTTTCTGACATTAAAGAAGAATGTAAAAATTACACAAAATCCTCCACACAGAAAAATCAAAATTTTCTTAACAATCTTTAATGCATACACACAATTCATTTCCTAACCATGGGGCCAGGATGTGAGAAGTAACTTGCTGAAACTCACTCTTAAAAATAGGTCATTAAAAGAAACTGGCTGTTTTTCTTCTGGCCAGTGTCAAGTGTAGATGCCACTTCCAGAAAAACTGCTGTAGCCATCTTGATACCAGCCCCAGCAGGAAGCCAATTCAAAATAAGTGAGTGAGAAATTACTTGAATAAAAACACTGGCTTAAGCCCACCCTGCCTCTGGACTGCCAGGCATTTGAGCCCAATAAAATGCCTGTATGAGTTGAATTTTTTTGGTACTAGAAACTGAATGCATCCTAACACATATTTTTTGGCCTAACAAAAATTTTAATATTTATACCGGTTAATAATGCGGATTTTGTAATCAAAGAAAACACAACAATTTCAAGAGAAACATCAAAAGTGCTTTATTCAAAGTAATGTCCATCACTAGCTACACATTTCCCCATCTTTCAAGTACTTTGTGGATACCGTCCCAATAGAACTTTTCTTGTTTTGAGGCAAACCATTCAGAGACCCAATTTTCCACTTCTTCATATGTTTTGAAGTGCTGCTCAGAAAGTGCATGTGCCATCAATTGGAACTGTGGTAACTGAAGGAGCAAGGTCTAGTGAATACAGTGGGTGGGTTAGTACTTCCCAGGCAAGATTTTTTAATGTAGTGGTTCTCAACCGTACTAATGCCGCGACCCTTTAATACAGTTCCTCATGCTGTGGTGACCCCCAACCATAAAATTATTTTCGTTGCTACTTCATAACTGTAATTTTGCTACTGCTATGAATCGTAATGTAAATATCTCATATTCAGGATGTATTTAGGCGACCCCTGTGAAAGGGTCGTTCGACCCCCAAAGGGGTCACGACCCACAGGTTGAGAACCGCTGTTTTAATATGTCTTTACCTGGTTTTGAAGTGTGTGAAGGTGAGTCATCATGAAGCAAAATTACTTTGCCGTGACTTCTGGCACATTCTGGTCATTTCACGATCAAAGCGTGGTTCAAATTGATTATTTGTTGTCGGTAACGATCAGTATTAATGATTTTACCTGGTTTTAGAAGCTCATTATACACCACACCTTCCTGATCCCACCAAACGCAGAGCATTGTCTTCTTTCCTAAGCGATTTGGCCTTGCAGTTGATGTTGATGGTTGACCTGGGTCAACCCATGATTTTGTGCATTTGAGATTCTCAAAATAAATCCACTTTTCTTTTTCTTTTTTTTCTAAAGTTTTTTTTTTTTTAATATATTTTATTGATTTTTTACAGAGAGGAAAGGAGAGAGATAGAGAGTTAGAAACATCGATGAGAGAGAAACATCGAGCAGCTGCCTCCTGCACATCCCCCACTGGGGAAGTGCCCACAACCCAGGTACATGCCCTTGACCGGAATCGAACCTGGGACCCTTCAGTCCGCAGGCCGACGCTCTATCCACTGAGCCAAACCGGTTTCGGCTAAATCCACTTTTCATCGCTAGTCACAGTTTGATGCAAAAAAGTCTTTCTTTCGTGCCATTGAAGCAACATTTTACTGATGACTTTTCAGTTTTCCAGTTGTCTTTCGTTCAGTTGATGTGGCACCCAGTTTCCTTCCTTTAAAACCTTTCCCATTGCTTGTAAATGATCAGAAATTGTTTGCTGAGCAACGTTTAATCTTTCTGCAAGTTGTTTTTGAGTTTGACACGCATCTTCATCCAATAATGCTTGTAATTGTTGGTCTTCAAACTTTTTCGGTTGACCTGGACGTTCTTTGTCTTTCACATTGAAATCATCACTTTTAAAGCGTTTAAACCAGTGTTCACAAATATCTTGAGATGGAGCATGTTCACCATAGGCTTCCTGAAGTATTCAGCAGCACTTTTCTTCAAAATAAAGTAATGAATTAAAAAATAAGGTATTTGGTAATTTCGTGCCAAATACTCTTTTTTTGGCACGAAATTCGACATTTTTAAGGGTAAAAATATCTGATGTTAACACCTTCAGCAAATTTGACATATGAAGTTTTGAAGCTTGTTGTCAATACAACAAAATAGCATACATATCAAATGGCATATATATCAACATATGTGTAATTCCATCTATTGAAAAAAAATCCGCATTATTAACCGGTACAACTAGTATAGTGTTAATCACATGATTTGTTTATTTATTCATCCATTTCTTTATTTCTTTTTAAATTGAATTTATGGGGGTGACAGTGATTCACAAAACCATACATCATCTGCACACCAGGAAGACAAACTAACTGAAAAATGGGCAAAGGACCTGAAGTGACACTTCTCCAAAGAGGACATACAAATAGCCAATAGACATATGAAAACACTCTCAGAGTCACCAAGCATCACAGTGATGCAAATTAAAATCACAATGAGGTATCACCTTACCCCTGTCAGAATGGCTATCATCAATAAATCAACAAACAATAAGTGCTGGCAAGGATATGGAGAAAAGGGAACCCTCACGCACTGTTGGTGGGAATTGCAGATGGGTGCAGCCACTGTGGAAAGGAGTTTCCTTTAAAAATCACATATTTTCTTAACAATTTCTGGGTTACTAACTTGCTTTAAAAGGTATCCCCAATGTATAGGTTATACATATGATCTTCTAATTTTAACTTTCAAAAATTTTATTATTTTATTTAACTTGTAAGACTAATGCAATGATATATATATATGTCATATGAGGTAGCAGTCCACCTATATACTAGTATGTCTTCCCAGCTCTCTTTCATATTCTACATAGTAATTATCACTTCAGCAACTGCTCAATAATTTTACTTGCTTCCATCTTGCCTCTCACCTTCTCAGCAGAAGACTTTACTTCTAATATCACAGAAAATAATAGTATTCATCATGAATAAACTCCTCAACTTTCCTTTTCTGCCTCCAAATTTTCCTATATTATTTTTTCTCCCTAAATTTTCCTGTATGTTTCAAAGAAAGAAGTGGCCCTGTTTTTTTCCATCTTCTTCTGCCTCCTTTGAATTGTATGCCTATTAAGTACTGACTTTCAAATTTGTATTTTGGTCAGAATAAGTTATGCTGTGCGGCAGTAATAAAACAAAACAAAAACACAAAACCATAAGTCTGATGGCTTAATAAAAATTGTGTTTTTACTTATTTCACCCACCAAATGCATTGTGGACCTGGGCCACTCTGCACTGCAATTGTCTTTGATGTGGTGGTGACTAATGAATTCAGGCAGCTATGATCCTGTTCCTACATGAGTCTCTCTTGGTTCCCATGACAGGTGAAGAGAGACACTTCAATGACAAAGAGTTTTTCACTATCTCTGCCCAAAAGTAACACATTAAACTTTTGCTCACAATTTATTGGTCTGAAACTATTCACATGAGCTCAACTAACAGCAAGGAATCTAGAAATGGAATTTTCTTAGTCCATGGGAGAAAAAATATAAACAAATATAAACAAATTCGAGAGCCATGTAGAATTGTTTTTTTCACTTTTCTATCATTCATTTTTCTCATTTTGATAAGTCTTTGCCTCTATCACAAATAGTTCCAAGTCTAAACCATCTTGAAAAGTGCCTACCCACCATTTCATATGTATAATTTCCCTTAGATATTCCCTACATTCCAGCCACACTGCACTGCTTGATGTTACCCACATGCTTCATGCATTCAACAGCTTTTTTGTCTCTTCCTCTCATGTAATTGCAGCTTCCTTGCACACAGATACTCTTTCCTAGAATGTGCGTTTCTCCATCCTTGCCTCTGCAGCATCTCTGCTCATTCCTCAAAGCCAACCCGAATACTTATGTAGCTTTCCATGAGTACCGCAGGTAGAAGAAAGGCTCTCATATCTGTTATTTACATATTAGGATGCTACTAGGATTCTTTTATATATTAAACTCATCACCAGTCTCTCTCTCTCTCTCTCTCTCTATATATATATATATATATAGAGAGAGAGAGAGAGAGAGGAAGCTATCAGAAGAGTACCTAAACATGCAAACATTCAGTAACCTCTATTATAGTATATTTTAATTATTTGCATGATTTCTTAACCTTCCATCTAAACTATGAGATCATTAAGAGAATAATTATGTTTTATTTATTCATTTACTCAGCAGCTTGTACCTAGCACAAGAAGGCTTTCAGTAAATGTTAGTGAATAAATGGCTGAATAGGTCAGTGAATAGTAACATTTCTGAACACTGATAGGAAAGACTGCATGTTGCAATTTTTAGGTATTTATGTTAGGGTTCTGTTTTATCTTTTCTTAAGAGAACACATTAAATACTTATTTCTTCTAAATAATTATTTGGTAGCAGAAGTAGCATGAGGTAAAGAATTATGAATAGTATTATAATGTATTATTTATGAAACATTAAATAACCATGGCATAACACAAAACACATACTAAACAACCTATCCATTTAAAGGAATTAAAGTATGCCTTGATATTTATGATATAATGCCTTGCAATTGAGGCGGGTATAGTCTGGCATGTCTCCCATGATTGGTGATAATGTTTATAACTTCAGTAATACACAAGTAAATTTTACTTCTATGTGAAGCATAGGTATTATAAATGAGCATGTCCCCTCCAATACATAATATAAATTCTGGAAAGAATGGACTAATTAATAATAATAATAAAGCTAAACGAATGTTTAAGGAAACATATTTTAAAATATTCTGAGGATATTTATAATTATTAGTAAAAGTTATTTAAATTTGGAATAGATAACAAGATTTAATAATGTTTAAATATTAGGATATCATTTTAACCATTAATTTTGGGTATTTTTATAACGCTTATTCATTTAATTATATATTCTACCATTTGGCTTAAATAGTATGACAAAAGTAGTTATCTTCTGAATCTTCCATTTGTTCTAAAATATAAGCAAATAGACAAGGGGATCCTGGCCAAATAACAGTGTTTTTATTCATTTGTTCATCATAAGTTATACCATATAGAATTTAGCCAATGTGGATCTTGCTTTTGTTAAAAAATGCTTTTTAGAAACTAAGATTCTTTTATATATCAAACTTATTTTATATATATATATATATATATATATATATATATATATACACACACACACACACACATATATATATACTATATACTATATATGGCCCGGTACATGAAATTCGTGCACTCTGAGGGGAGTCCCTCATCCTGGCCTGCGCCCTCTCACAGTCTGGGAGCCCTCAGGGGATGTCCGACTGACAGCTTAGGCCCACTTCTCATGGAGAGCGGGCCTAAACCCGCAGTCGGACATCCTTAGCACTGCTGCAGAGGTGGGAGAGGCTCCCGCTACCACTGCTGGGCTCACTAGCCATGAGCCCGGCTTCTGGCTGAGTGGCGCTCCCCCTGTAGGAGTGCACTGACCACTAAGGGGCAGTTTCTGTATTGAGCATCTGCCCACTGGTGGTCAGTGCATGTCATAGCGACTGGTCATTCTGCCATTCGGTGTATTTGCGTATTAGCCTTTTATTATATAGGATTAGAGCCCCGGTGCACAAAAATTTGTGCACTCAGGGGGGAGGGGAGTCCCTCAGCCTGGCCTGTGCCCTCTTGCAGTCTGGGACCCCTCGGGAGATAATGACCTGCTGGCTTAGGCCTGCTCCTGGGTGGCAGAGGGCAGGCCCAATCGCTAGGTGCAGCCCCTGGTCGGGCTCAGAGCAGGGCCAATTGAGGAGTTGGGGCGCCGCCCCCTGCCATGCACAGAGCAGGGCGGATCGGGAGGTTGTGATGCCATCCCTAGTCACGCTCAGCGTAGGGCCGATTGGGGGGTTGGGGCACTGCCCCCTGTCACACTCAAGGCAGGGTCGATAGGGAGGTTGCGGCGCCACCCCCTGTCATGCACAGAGCAGGGCCGATCAGGGGATTGGGGCACTGCCCCCTGTCACGCACAGAGCAGGGCCCATCAGGGGGGTTGGGGCTCCGTACCCTGTCATACACAGAGCTGCAGGGCGATCAGGGGCTTGGGGAGCTCCCCCTGTCACTCACAGAGCAGGGCCCATCAGGGGGTTGAGGCGCTCCCCCCTGTCACACACAGAGCAGGACCAATAGGGGAGTTGGGGCACCACCCTCTATCACCCACAGAGCAGGGCGGATCAGGGGGGTGGGCCACTGCCCCCTGCCACGCTCAGGGCAGGGCCGATGGGGGGGGGCGTTGGGGTGCTGCACCCTGTCATACACAGAGCCGCAGGCCGATCAGGGGGTTTGGGAGATCCCCACTATCAGGCACAGAGCAGGGTTGATCAGGGGGTTGGGGCGCCTTCCCCTGTCACGAACAGAGCAGGGTGGATAGGGAGGTTGTGGCCCCGCCCCCGTCACACACAGAGCCGCAGGGAGATCAGGGGGTTTGGGCGCTGAACCCTGTCACACTGATCCCGGGTTCGGAAGGCCTTGCGGCTCCGCTGATCCCACTGCTTGGAGGCATGTTACCCTTTTACTATATAGGATAGAGGCCTGGTGCACGGGTGGGGGCCGGCTGGTTTGCCCTGAAGGGTGTCCTGGATCAGGGTGGGGGTCCCCACTGGGGCGCCTGGCCAGCCTGGATGAGGGGATGATGGCTGTTTGCATCTGGTCACACCCCCTTCAGGGTGGGGGTCCCCACTGGGGTGCCTGGCCAGTCTGGGTGAGGGGCTGAGGTCCGTTTTCAGGCTGGCGGGTGACTGAAGCTCCCAACCGCTCCTTTTTTCCTTTTTTTTTTAATTCTGGGCCAGCTTTAGCTCTGAGGCTCAGCTCCAGCTATGAGACCTCAGCTGCTGAAAGCAGGTTTCTGGCCTTTGTTTACCTTCTGTATTTGAAACAATGTTGCGGTCCTGCTGGCTGAAGCCTGGCTGACTAAAGCAGGTTTCTGGGGGTTAGTTTAGCTTCTATATTTGTTACAATGTTTCTTAGAGAGCAGCTGAGAGGCCGGCAGGGCAGGCGGGGAACCTGGCTTCCTCTGTCACTGGAGCAAGCAAGCCTCCCTGTTCGCGTCAGCTGCCTGGCTGCTGGCTGCCATCTTGGCTGGCAGTTAATTTGCATATCTCAGTGATTAGCCAATGGGAAGGGTAGCGGCTGTATGGCTAATTACCATGTTTCTCTTTTATTAGATAGGATAGGCAGGAAGCAATCAGAAGGGATACCTACATATGCAAACATTCAGCAAGGGTTTGCACTGAAATGGGAGTCAGAAACCAAAAGGAATGCAGAGTAAATCCAGAAACTGGAGTCAAGGATCAAAGGCAAGTTGGGCCCTAACAGACAGGTTATTGAAAAGAAAAGAAAAAAGATCAAGCAAGAGGAATATAGGTAGCCAAGGCAGTGAGCAAAAAACATCGTAGGAGAGAGGATCACGAAGGGGACAGAATAGTTAGCTGGGAGTGAATTAGTGCCAGAAGAATTGCTCAAAGAGCAAGAGTGTCTGTTCAGAATTCTGCTGGACAACTCATCTTTTCTACTTTTGTTTATTCTTAATCTCCGCATTGGGGTGTTTTGATCATAAGCCTTGAAGGCATGAAGAATGACTTCTGACATTTCAACTCTCACAAACATTTTCTTTCTCTACAAGAAAAAGAGCAAAGGTCTTAACATTTCAAAATCCAAAGGTAAAAACATGCACCTAAGAATTTTTTTTAACACTGAGAAATTCTTTAAAACTTACCGAAGCCTTTCTCCCCCTGTATGTTGTATATTGTTTTAAATTTCATTTTACAAGATTATATATATATATAATAATTTCCCCCAACTTGGAAGACAGTAACCACATATTTGTCAATCATTCTGTATGTTCTATTTCATCTCATTGATTATCCATCTCCTACTAAGTAGGAACAAATGGAAAGTATTCAAGTCAACTTTTTGCTATTTTATTTATATCATGAGAGATTATGGTGGATTAACAAAAAAATATATTTTTATATAACTAATGGTCATATCTTGTAGTTGCTGGCACCTTGGCAAAATTAAATTTCAGATTTGTTTCCAGAAGGAAATGGGCCAAGTAATTTTCCATGGTGGAAGTAGGCTTCATTCCCTCCTTAGATAACAAGAAAAGCACACCCCAGCTGGTGTCTGTGAATGACTGGAGAGAAAGGGGCATCAGCTCTTCTCTTGTGTGAGGCTGGTAAGTTAAGTTCACGATGATAGCCACCTTCGCGCTATTATATATTGATTTAAATGCAAACAGAGGCTCCAAGAAGTTTAAAAGTTTAGCAAAGGTAGCAATGCTAGTGAATGGTGGAATTATCAGTTAAATTAGGCTCTGGTTTCCAAATAACAATTCTCACTTTAGGTAAGTTATACATTTACTTTGAGATTCAATTTCTTCAATTGTCAAGAAATTAGAAATATGTTGTTACTACTGTAACAAAAATCCTGGCACACAATCTCAGTGTCCAGAGATGAAATGTTTGAAGTGAGTATGAACATGACAAAGATACTGGACTGCCTTTTCCCGTCATAGAGAGAGCAGTACTAGTATATTCCAACCAATTTCTTCTTTAAAGAAGAACTACTTTTGTAAGAGGCATTAAGAGACAGTGGTTAAGAGCACAAAGCCCCTATTTTCTCATCAATAAAGTGGGGGTCATAATATCTGGTTCATAGGGTTGTTGTGAAGAGTAAATGAGATGATGCAAAGAAAGTGTTGAGCTCAGAGCTTGAATATAGTAATCAATCAAAGCATGTTATAAATTACTAATATTATCATCATTATAAAAAAGCTATATTTCAATCTTAGATTACAATTACAAGAGACAATAATGATGTTCATTGCTTAAGGAATATAAAACTCTGAAATAATTTTTAGTTACTCAAAATAAAAAAAACACACAGCCATTTTCATATCTCTAATTTCTTGGAGAATTTTGTTTTGTAGGATCAACCTTTCTAAATGGAAGCCACACCAGATGGATGGTGATTCACATAGACTTATGCCCAAGATACTTCATTCCCAAAAATGATTGGCCAGGTTTTTGGGTTTTTTTTTTAAGCATCAACACATTTGTTACAAAAAGTAGGGGTCTTTGAAGGCTGAGCATAGCACTCGAGGGTGCCATAGTTGGCTCCCATTCCCAGGCATAGCCATTATCAAACTGGAGATATTCACAGAGAGCCCAATAGCCCATGTCTTTGATCTGTGCATAATTTTGGCCATAGAACTATTTTATCAAATGCAGACATTTTTATTACATGCAAGTTAAATAGAAACAATCAGCTAGTGATTTGGTTGTAATGTATTAAGAACCAATTTAGGCTTTCCAACTAGTTAAACAAAGTAGAAATGTAAAATACAGCATGAAATATGTTTCTGATCTTTCCAATGATGTGGACCCCCATATCTAAATCAAATAATCGCTGAATCAAATCACCTACTATTCAGAATTGTGTGATCATGGAGTGAAATTCCCAATCATATTGTGTATGCACAGTTAATAATGGAACTTCATGGCTTTAATGAATGAGCAAAGATAAAATATTTTACTATCTCCATCAAGCATTCAAAAGATCATAATCCTACTCAGATTATTTATGATTATAATTTTTTTTGCTAAAAATCAAGTTAACCCCCCTCCCCCCAAAAAGCTTAAGCTATTTCTAAGGGCATAACATTTAGAAATAACATATGGTCCCTGTAGTCAAGAATAAGTTCCTTAAATTAGCCAAAGACATTCACAGAAAAGTGAGTTGGAGGAAACAGGATCATGGGCAAGAGGGAAAAAAATGTCATCTCTCTTCCCTCTGCTCTTCATGTTCTTTGCGTAGCTGAATGTGGTTTTCATTTTCTACCCAATTCTAGAGGTAAAAATAGAGGTGCTATTAGTCTCAAAATGTGCTCACATTTTGTTTAGTTACTATTTTAAATGTTATTAAAATAGAAGAGTACACCATATCATGAAATGTGAATATTACTTATTCATTGAGTAAGCATGCATTGGATGCCTTCCATGTGCCCAGGGCTAGGCCCTTAGGGCAGCACATATTCCCTACTCACTATCACAGTCTAGTTGAAGGGAGAAGACAGACATAGCCTGGCTCCTTTTACTCTTGCATTCTCTAATCTTTTCAGGATCATATTACTTACCTGCTGAAAATCCTTCAATGCTTTCCCATGTCAGTAGAATAAAATCCAGCTAATTACTTTGTCTCATACAGTCATGCATGATCATGCCTCTACCTCTCAAATTTTAGCTTTTGCCAGTACCATCCACTGGCCTTTCAGCCTCTCCCATTTGTCTTGCTTCTTCCCAACTGAGGGCTTTACATATGCCTCTCCTGTGTCTGGGGCATTCCAACACACACACACACACACACACACACACACACACACACACACACACACACACCATAGCTAGTTCCCTCTCATTCTTATTCTTCAGATTTCAACTTAAGTATCACCTCCTCCTGGAGAGACTGTCCCTGAAACTCACATGTAAAATTAAGTCACTTCACATGCTTTCTCTTATTCCCTATAATACATATTCTTTATATTTAATGATTTTACTTTTAGAGCAGGAGCCCTGGCCAGTGGTGCTCAGTGGGCTGGAGCACTGTCCCCTGCACAAAAAGGTTGCTGGTTGATTCCTGGTCAGGGCACATACCTAGGTTGTGGGTTCAATTCTCAGTGGAGGTGTGTATGGGAGGCAACCAATCAATGTTTCCTTCATACATCGATGTTTCTCTCACTCCCTTCCCCACTCGCTAAACAAAACAAACAAAAAAATTCAATAAAACATATCCTTGAGTGAAGATTAAAAAAAAATTGGGAAGTAGGTACAGAGATTTTTCTTCGCTTTCACGCATGCATATCTTCCTCCATTATTAGTATCTCCCACCACAGTGATCTACATTGATATATCATAATCACCAAAGTTTATTTACAATAGTGTTCACCAAGAGTGTTCACTCTTGGTGTTGTACATACTTGTTCATGATAAGTTTCTCCTACTTATTAGCAGTGAAATACCTGGATCATAGTAGGTGTTCAATAAATTTTGCTGAATGAATGACTATTGAATGAGTGAAACAGCTAGGAAATAACTGCAGGGTAGCATTTACACAAGCACATAACAATTTAGTACTAATTCTAGATGTATATTCTGGGAAAGGCTTGATCAGAAAGGAATGGAACTTGCAGTCACAAATAATGTGTCCTACATGCTAACAATTTGTTTTTGTTGTGGTTAGAAATTTCCTGGTAATCACATTTTAATTCTAATTCCTGGAAGTAGGTAAATAAGACAATTATAATACTTAAAAAAAAAGGTGGGTTAATTAAGGCACTTGCCTCACACAAAGTTGAATTAGGCCACAAAAAAGATCCTTTGCATAATCTCTCCATGACTTTGCATTTAGTTAAGTGGATTCCAAGCTAATGTAACTAACCTCTAATTTTAAAGAAATTGTAGACATGCATTTATTATTTTTCCTTTGGAGAACTTCTTGATAAAAATTGGGTTGCTTTACTATCTATTTAAATCTCATTAGGGCATGGTTAGAAGTTCCAATAACAGCTCTCTCCAAGGGTTTGAGGTTTGGCATCCACCTTTGTAGGAGTTGATTCACTCTTTTTAAACTATTTTCCATGTAAAGAAGTGGGGCTCATTATCTTCACAAACCTAATGATTAACTAGGCATAATGCTTCTCTTTATATATCACATGACTGATGAGAAAATAAATCATTCATTTTACAAATATGTATTAGGAGCCTACGGTGCACAAATTATTAGGGCAGGAGTGAAAGGGTCAGAATCAACTAGGAAGGGAAAACTGGCATGGACATATCATTCAATGCAGAGCTAGCTACAGTGGCACAAAGCTCTGCTAAAGGGCAGTTAGGGAGGATTTCTAGAGAAGATATTTAAGCTCAGGTCGAAAGTAAAAGTATGAATGTTCTTGGTGGATTAGGGTTGGAACCTGGGTAGGAAGAAGCTGGGAGGATTGGGCAACCCAGGCAGAGGAAATCTATGTATATAAAACCCTAATATGCAAATAGACAGAACAGCAGGGCAACCGAACAACTGAAAAACCAGTCGCTATGACGTGCGCTGACCACCAGGAAGCGTGCATGGAACATGGCAGGCGTTGGCAGCAGGCGGCAGAACGCAGAACATGGCGGGCATCAGCCATGGTGGGATGGTGGAGCAGGTGAGTGGGGGTGCCAGACCAAGGCAGGGCGCCGGTCACTGTCATTGTAGCTAGCCTCTGGTGGTTACTGAAAATTCTTTGCTCCTGTGCACCACGGTCCTGTCTGGTGCTCACACCTGCTGCCAAGGCCAGTCTCACTTGCACCCACTGCCGGAGCTGGAGCCGCCGCTTGCACCTGCTGCTGGCTCCCAGCGCCAGCTCCAATTGCTTGGTGCTGTCAGTGGGTGCAAGCAGCGACTGCCAGCCCTGATTGCCCCTCAGGGCTTCTCCACCTACCCCTGCTCCTGAGGGATGATTGGGACAGCAGCTGCTGGCACTGGCCCCAATTGCCCTGCGCCATGAGTGGGTGCGAGCAGGGCCACTGGCAGATAGGGGGCCAGGGGCCATGGCAGGAGGGGCCAGGCGGGGGTGCAGAGGATGGGCCGAGCCCCGCCCCTGTGCCCACTGCAGCCTCGCGGCCCATAGTTCCTTTCAAGGTGCACAAATTTGTGCACTGGACCCCTAGTATTGAAATAAATGTACAGGGGTATGAGACAAATGGCGCACAAGCTCAGCTTGAATGAAGCAACTAGTTTGAGAGCTAGAGCAGTTAGTTAGGCAAAAAAATATTTATTGGGTGATTATTAAGTGCTGAGCACCCTGCTTGGTTTAGAACAGTGGTTCTCAACCTGTGGGTCGTGACCCCTTTGGGGGTCGAACGACCCTTTCACAGGGGTCGCCTAAGACCATCGGAAAACATAGATAATTACATATTGTTTTTGTGATTAATCACTATGCTTTAATTATGTTCAATTTGTAACAATGAAAATACATCCTGCATATCAGATATTTACATTACGATTCACAACAGTAGCAAAATTACAGTTATGAAGTAGCAACAAAAATAATTTTATGGTTGGGGGTCACCACAACATGAGGAACTGTATTAAAGGGTTGCGGCATTAGGAAGGTTGAGAACCACTGGTTTAGAAGATTCCTGAAGTAAATGAGACAGACCTTCAAAAAGATTACAGGTTAGCCCAGAAGACAGATATTAGGCAAATGATTTCAAGTGTGGCATGTGCTTCAAAGAAGGAATATAGGGTGCTATGAGAGAATACTAGTAAGTCTGGAAATATAATTATGCAATACCAACAAAAGTTGTTTCTCTCTCATTTTTGCCCATATTTGCTTTCTTCCACAAATGCTTCCATTTCCTTTCCCCATTCCCAAACCCAATTCAAGTAGCTTGTCTCATTGCCAAAGAGGAACACTTTGCCAGTTTAGAGAAAAGAAGTAACCTCTGCTGCTTCCTGGCATTGTGGTCATTGGTATAATAATTGAAAGCGTGGAAGTGGACGACTGACCTAGAGAGGACAAAGGATATGGAGTTCAAAAAGGGCAGTGCCTAGCATAGAGCTATGAGAAGCACACAGAGAAATTTGCAAAAGAGCTGACATGAGAAAGAGTCAAAACAGAGAGAGAGAGAGAAGGCAAGTTGGGTGGGGAGTAGGCAAGGCGCAGCTCTACGACAGTGTCAGGAACAGGAAAATGAACATCACTACAGATCTTACCTACACTAAATGTATAATAAACACCCAAGAACAACTTTATGCCTACCAATTAGGGAACTTAAATGAAATGGACAAATTCCTTGAAATACACAAAATATCAAAGCTTGCTGAAGAAGAAATAAACAACAGAAATAGCCAGTGTTGATTAAAGAAAATGAATTTGTAGTTAAAAATCTTCACATGAAGAAAACTCCAGGCCCAGGTTGACTTCACTGGCAAATTGTATCAAGTATTTAAAGATGAAATAATACAAACTCTATACAAATGCTTCAAAAAAAAAAAAGAAGAAAAGGGGGAACACTTTATTTCGTAAGGCTAGCATTACCCTGGTAACAAAATGTGACAAAGACATAATGGAGTTAGGGTTGAAGACTCTGGGCTGAATTCCCCCCCACCCCCACCCCCCGCCCAATGTTCCTGATATACCTTTAACTTTCATAATTCCTTGTGCAACCATGCCACATTGGAGATCTTTCCCCACAATCTTGCCTCCTACCCAGAGGTATACTACTATTGTGCTTATTATTCAACTGGGGGTCCAGTGCACAAAATTGTGCCCCTTGAAAGGAACTCTGGGCCATGAGGCTGCGGTGGGCACAGGAGCAGGTCTTGGCCCATCCTCCGCACCCCAACCCGGCCCCTCCCGCTGCGGCCCCAGGTCCTCTGCCTGCCAGCAGCCCCGCTCCCGCCACTGCTGCTCCCATGCGCTAGAAATTCAAATTGTTTTTTAATACCTTCCATTCATCTCATCCTCATATTCATGTTTTTCTTAACCATCTTGAACATATGAAATATATATATATATATATATATATATATATATATATATATATATTTAATTGTTTGTTTTTATTGATTTTTAGAGAGAAAGGAAGAGGGAGAAAGAGAAACATCAATGTGAGAGTGTAACATAGATGTTACCTTCTGCACACCCCCAACTGGAGACCAAGCCCATAATCTTGGCATGTGCCCTGACCAGAATCGAACTGGCAACCTTTTTGGTGCACAGGACGATGTCCAACAAATGGAGCTACATTGGTCAGGGTCTTGAACATATGGAATATATTTAAATTAGCTATGTTACCATCCTTGCCAGCTAATTCTACTATCTGTATCACCCCGGGTCTGTATCTATTCATTGATTTTTTTTTTCTCTGGGTATGGGTTGCATTTTTCTGCTTCTTTGTGTGGTGTTAATATTTACATAGTTAGGTGTTGTATTTTTTAGTGTTCACTTAAATATTGTTGGGCTTTGTTGCTTGGAATCAGCTTGACCCTTTTGATATTTGCTTTCAAGTCTGTGAAGCAGATTGAGAAAAACTTTTAGTCTAGGCTAATGCGTCCCCATTACTGAGGTACCATTCTTTTGAGGACTCTACTGAATGCCCATGCAGCAGGAGCTTGTTTCATTCTGGTTAGTCAGAATGCAGATTATTGGTTGTCTGTGTGAGCTTAGTGATTGTTCAGCCTATTTCTTCCTGAGAGTTGTTTTCTTCAGCCTCAGGCAGTTCCTTCCATAAATTCACAGATCAGTACTCAACCTCAAGACCTCGGAGGAGCCTTGAAAGATCTCGGGAGCTACCTCCTCCCCCAAAGCATTTACTTCTTCAGTATTTCCCCTCACAAATTCTAGTTACCTTTATCTCTCTGCACTTCAAACTCTATCTCTTAACTGAGCAAGACTGCCAGACTTCGTTTTGGTTCTCTCACTTTACTATGGCCTGGAAACTTCCCAGGCAGTGAGCTGGGGCAATCAAAGGGTTTACTTCATTAGTCTCCTCTCTCTTAGGGATCAAATGTCCTCCACTGTCTACTGTCTCAACTTCTAAAAAATGTTTTGTTGGTTTCTAATTGTTTAAAGCCAGTGAATAAATAGACTCTCTTTACTCTAGTATATCTAGAAGTGGATGTAGCCAACTTAAATGCTTTAAGGTCCAGTGGTTCTCAACCTTCTGGCCCTTTAAATACAGTTCCTCATGTTGTGACCCAACCATAAAATTATTTTCGTTGCTACTTCCTAACTGTAATGTTGCTACTGTTATGAATAGTAATGTAAATATCTGATATGCAGGATGGTCTTAGATGACCCCTGTGAAAGGGTCATTTGACCGCCAAAGGGGTTGCGACCCACAGGTTGAGACAATGTGGTAAAATTTATGGGTACATCACTCTGATTGGCCAAGAAGTATTAATTGGAGGAGAGTGGGACTAGATACAAAAATCAGATTAAGTAGAAATAGTCTGTGCCACAGATAGCAGAAGCATAAATTCTAGGTAGTAGAGATGGGCGTGGACAAGAAGTGATGAATATAATAAATATTTAGAGCAATGGGATCTATTGATTGAATATGGAAAAATCAAATGAGGTAATGAACACAAAATCATTTTCAAACATTTATTGAATAACTACTGTGTGCCCAGCAGTACGGTAGGTTAACAGACTACAAATATAAATACAATACAGTATCTGGGTAAAGAGAGTTAAAAGACTTATAAATATAATTATAAAACAATACAGGGACTGCCATAATGGAAGTACCAGCAAGGGGCTGTATTACATAAATGATGGAGCAATAACAGCAGAGGAGAGGCTTCCTTGAGATATGGGGCCATACTTGAGATAACTCTTAAAAGGTAGGTAGAAGCTTTCTAGACAGATAGGGAAGAAAAGAACATTGCAGGCAAAGAATAATAAAAGCATAGTGCCTTCCCAGAACAGAGACAGTCTCACTGTGAATGAAGTATAGATTATGTTGAATAATCAAGGTATATAAACATCAAAGTGTAATATTATAAAAGCAAGATATTATTGCATTTCCAAGGATTGTTCCTCTATACATATGCATACATCATGTGAAATGTGTAAATAAGTTTTGGTGATGCCATGGTACTCAAAGTAGATTCTGTATCATCAGTTATATAGAACAGAAGAAATCAATGTTTATGACTACTTCCAACCCAGGATTCAAGGAATACAATTACTAAGAATGTCTGCATTTATGTACCAAGATAATATTCAAACAATCCATGCAGTCTAAAAGAAATAGAAATGAATATTTGTAATGGTTCTAAGAAATAAAAAGAATTTTACATAGCATTCATTTTTTTAGAGTTCTCTTTATGTAGGTAAATTCCCTTGGCAATCATTGTTACACAACAAAATAATGTTCTTTCTGTTATTTGCATCCATGACTCTAAAAAACATATAGCTCTCCTTCTTAATATTTCAATTTTAAACATTCTGATGTTAACTTTGTCTTCATCTACCTGTTTCCCATTTGGAATTCCCATCGAGAAGTGTGCCTGTTCTCTAGTCAAGACCCTCTCTTTAACCTTCTCCAGAAAATAGCCTCCAGTCTGTTGCTGTGTAGTAGAGGGTTAGTCATCTGCAGGGCCGAGTAGCGAAGGTGTCTGTGTAACTGCTTCTCAAACAGACTTTCAGCCAGCCTATTCTTGCCCAGCATTTACCTTCTCTATCAGAGGTGCCAGATACCAATTGCTGATCCTTTGGGGTGTGAGAGGGGGTGGGAGTGGGGACCGGATTCTGCACTACATGTAAATCAGGCTGCTTCTTGGCTTCTCCCCACTGCAGCCTTAGCTCTCCTGGGTCTGCTAAGTTAGTTTCCATTTATCTTTCTTCTTTCCAGCTTCCTATATTCTAGTGATATTGTTTTGTTTTGTTCTCTTTGTTTTTGTGGGTTTAAACCTTATGTTTAAAAATCCATTTACTATCACTATAGTGGTCTTCAGGAGGAAGCTGAAAATACATGTGTTCAATACTTCCTCTTTAACTGGAAGTTCTTCAGCTCATTCCTGTTTAATATCTGTGTCTTTTATAATGTACATAACATGTTTGTACAATACACACACACACACACATAATCCTATATAATAAAAGCCTAATATGCAAATTGTTCCCTCGGGCAGTTGTTCGACCAGGAGTTTGACCAGGAGTTCGACCACTAGTTAGACCACCTGTTATGATGTGCGCTGACCACCAGGGGTGTGGTGCAGAACATGGTGGGCATCGGCCATGTGCTGCGACCTTTCACTGGGGGCAGGGGTGACGGGGACGGAGGTGTGGTGAGAATGCGGGGTGTCCTCCAAGCTTGCTCTCACTCCCCCTGCTACCCTCCCCGGGATGCCAGGGCTCATGCACCAGGGAAGCACACATGCTCAGGTGCCAGGTGCCCACAAGGAACTTGCCCCACACCCGCGTGGCCTCTTTCGGGTGAAACAGGCTGCAGCCGCTGGGAATGCAGGGGCCAGTTGGGCTCCCCATGGGTTCGCGCAGGAGCCAGTCTGCGAGGCCGACACGCTGCCCACCTGGCTTCCATGCGCTGCCGCTGGGTGGCCCAGAGTCCCATTCTGAGCCCTGGCCCACAGCATCCGGCCGCACTCACCGCATCTCCGCATGGGGACTCAGGTGCTGTGACTCAGGCAGAGGGGGAATGTGGGGGCCTAGAGGCTCAGGTGATGCCCACGGCCCAGAGGTCAGCTGTGACCTGCCCTTCCACATGAGACACTCACACTTCGATCGCTGGCCAGGCCTAGGGACTGCACCCATGCATGAATTTCATGCACCAGGCCTCCAGTTTATGAATAAATACCTACTATCACATTGCTCAATTTAAATTATTTTTTCTTCTTACAGATTATGTGATTATAAAGGTTTAAAGGCTATGGCTCTTCCTGGCCTCTCAATCATGGGGCACTCCAAGGATCAGAGCTTGGCATTTTTCTCTTTTTGTATTCATACTCCTTGAGGTGATCACTGTTGATGCATCCTGATGTTGATGACTCCAAAATGTATACATTTAGCCCTGACTTCTGCATTCAATGCCAGATATCCAGATAGTCACTTAATATTTTCACATGGATGTCTAACAGACTCAAATTTAACCTCCAAATCGGAACTCTTGACTACCACAACCCCTCACCCTCCACAAACTGCACCCTGCCCAGGCCACACCAATTATACAACCAAAAACTTTTACTGAATATCTATATGATTCCAAAGCCAGAGAATACAACACTAAACCAAACTGAAAGACTGCTGCCATGAAGCTTACATGCTCAGAGGTGGAGGAGGAGACAACTAAAAATTTTGAAATCAATATATATCTTGTTTCTTTTTATATATACTTTATTAATTTTTTACAGAGAGGAAGGGAGAGGGATAGTTAGAAACATCAATGAGAGAGAAACATCAACCAGCTGCCTCCTGTACACCTCCTACTGGGGATGTGCCTTCAACCAAGGTACATGCCCTTGACCGGAATCGAACCTGGGACCCTTCAGTCCGCAGGCCAACGCTCTGTCCACTGAGCCAAACCGGTTAGGGCTATCTTGTGTTTGTATTTCCTTACATTTATGTAGGTTAAGTGCTACTAAGAAAAATATAGCTAAGTAAAAGGTATGGACAGTCATGTATATCTGTGTTTTCTGTTATCTCTTCTTTCCAGCTTCCAAAATTTTGTCATTAACATCTCCTATTTTGCTCTTTTTCTTTGTGAGTTACTGGGTTTAAAATACATTTATTAGCTGCCATTTAGTAGAGTTTGAGGAGAGTGATGAAGGAAATGCAGATGTTCAGTCTTCCATCTCCACCTAGAAGTTGAAGAGTGTTAAGGGAATATTTATGAGAAAATGATATTTAAGCAGAAACCTGAAAGAAGTGAGGAAGTAAGCCATGTAAAGATCTAAAAGAAGAGCATTCCAGATGGAGGGAGCTACAAGTGAGAAAGCTCCTAAAGGAGTGTGTTTAATGTGTTCAAGGAACAGCAAGGAGTCTAGTGTTGCTGACATGGAGCTGAGAGGTGGGATGAAAAGGGGAGACTTAGAGAAGGAAGTTAGAAAGGTGGCAAGGGGCCTGATTGTTTATTGGAATCGATGGTAAGGATTTTTATTTTTATTCAGAATGAAATGGGAAGACCTTGGAAGATTTTAAAGAGACATTATTAAAACTATGTTTTAAATATTCACTCTGGCTGCTGTAGAATATCCTGTAGGGAGATGAAGGCAGAGAAGCAGAGATATCATTAGGAGTTTATCAGCAAGAGTTGATGATGACCTGACCTAGAGCAGTGCCAATAGATGTGGTGAGAAGTGGTGGGATTCTGGATATGCTTTAAAGTTAGAGCCAGAGAATTTTACTGATAGACTGGGCAACAGAAGAGTCAAGTATATTCCGAGGTTTTTGGAGACTGGGGAAAGAATTGTCAATGAAACAGGAGAACCAAGAGAGGATGGTGCCTAGAGGAAAAGTGATGGAAGTGTTTCAAGAAGGAGGGAGTGATTGATTCTGTTAAGTCCTGCTAAAAAGGTGAACAAGATGAAGTCTGAGAAATGGTCGTTAGATTAACAATGTGGGGATCACTGATGACCTTGACAGGATAATTTCAGTGGAAAGAAGGAAATGTAGCTTAACTACAGTGCTGCAGACACTGACTTGCTGACTCGGAATAAACAGAAGTTATCTGTTGGAGTAATCTTCAAAAGTAGGCAAGAAAGAGGAGAGCCAGAGTTTAGATGGAGATGGTGCTCTTAAGTAGAGACCAGACAGTTCATTCACTGCAATGGAGGGAAGCCAGAGGGCTCAGTTTGCAGTAAGTTGGGAGATGTAGCCAGAGATATGGAAGCTCATTTTTTATTGAAATAGGAGGCAAGGCCATTATCAGCTGAGAAAATGGAGAATGGACAAGTATTGATTAAAGGAGAGAGAACAACATGTAAAATAGTTGTCTAGGAGAGTAGAAAGGCAAATTAACTAGGGCATTATAGTAGGATTGCATGACAGGGCAAAGTTCCACTTGAAGTCATGAAGAAAGATTAGTTAGCTTGGGCATGTGATTTTTCTCCATCCATGTTTCATCATCAGGTGCAAGTGAAGAGTCAGTGGAAATTTCAATTTGACCAAGTTTGAGGTTTTCCCCAGCAAGGTTAATGGAGAGGGGCAAGGGAGCTGAAAGTGTGACAATGTAGTGATTATATTGTGGTGGGCCACCTCAGCTAATGCATTCTTTATCACTTGGTTGCTGGGTAGTAAGAATTGGGGCCGGCCTGATGACCCTGATCGGGCAGCCAACCTCCCACGGTCCCTCGCCTCCAACTCCCAGGTTGGCTGTAAGAGTGCACTGACCACTAGAGGGCAGCTCCTGCATTGAGCATCTGCCCCCTGGTGGTTAGTGCACTTCATAGTGACTGGTTGTTCGGTCGCTTGGTTGCTTAGGCTTTATATATATAGATTACTGGATTTGGTATTTAACATTTTCTCAAAAATAAGAAAAAGTGAGTATTTTATTTCAAAAGAGACAAAAAAAAAAAAAAAAAAACCACAATAGCTGGTGCCAATAAAAATTAAAGCTTCTAAATGAAAATTAGAATTTAGGAAAATTTTATCTACTACTATGAGCTTGACAGCTTCCCAGTACATAAGAACTTTTCTAATGAGATCAGAAGAAATGTGAATTTTTTAATATCGTATAATAAAATATGTCAACATTTGCAAAATCCACATAAGTAAGTTGGCAAATGACCTGTGCATGAAGTTATAAAATCATATATAGGCAAAAGATCCATTCAAATTTTAAAGTAGACCAATGAATTTCAATACACAAAGTGTTAAATTGATAGGGTTTCAGATTCCATGTTGTAACTAGCCTTTAAGGAACTACTACTTGTTGAGGTTTAGTGTAGTATCAAATAAGATATTCACAAGTATCTGAAAAAATCCATAAAATATTCTTCTTTTTCCAGCTATGTTAGTATGAAGACTGATTTTTTTTTATATAGTTCAACCAAAACAACATGTTACAACAGAAACAGATAGGAGAATCCAGATGTCTTATATTAAATCAGACATTAAAGATATTTGCAAAAATGAAGAATAATATTCTATTTTTTTGTTGTGGAAAATAGCATTATTTTTAATAAAATTATTGATGTTAATATGTAATAGGTTAATTATTGTTTTAAATAAAAGAATACATAAATATTTTCTAATTCTCAGTTTTAATTTCTAGTACTAGAGAGTAATAGGTATAACTCATATACACAAAATGTTTTGGGGTTCTTAATGACTTTTAAGAGTGTAAATTTCTGGAGACAAGTAAGTTTGAGAGCCACTGCTCTAGGACTTGGAAGGAGAATGAAAGAGACAAAGATACAGAGGTGAACAAATATATAAAGATAACTTCAGATTGTATAAGGCTCTAAAAGAAATCAGGTGATGTGATACACAGTACATGGGTAAAATGCTTTAAATACTAAGCTCAGGGAAGTCTCTGAGGAAGTTATAGTTTGATCTGAGACTTGAAAAATGAGTAAAACTGATCAATTAAAGAGCCAGGGGAAGAGTATTCCAGGCAGAAGGAGAGATAATTTCATCAATCTGAGACAAAAAATGTTTGCATGCCTGAGAACTAGAGAAGAGTGGCTAATTGAGTGGTCATCAGAGGAAGCAGTACTAGAGGAGGCTGGAGAAGTGGGCAGAGGAGCAAGGCCCTTGGTGGCCTCTATTTGGATTAAAGCAAGTCCAGTGGGAAGCCACTGAAGGCGAAGCAGGGACTCTATAATTTGGCTAAAATGTTAGAAGCTGACTGTGGATGTTGTCTACCACGTGAGGGAGAAGGAGAAGGATGTGGATGCACTCTACTGAATATGACACAGTAGCTAGAGACAATGTAGAGCTTAAAAACATAATGCTTTATGGAAACAAACAAAAAATGAGATCTATGAATGTAAATTTTAAAATAACACATGCAAAATGAAACTACATGTTTCCAAAGTACATTTAACCTTAAGAACACACATCAAGCGCATTAGAGCAGTTATCTGTTAGTAAGGAGAGGATGGGAGTGAGGGATGTGATAATGTGAAGAAATCCATTTAGAATTGCTTTTTGGCCTTGTTCAGATCAGTGATGACAATGGAGCATGAACCGACTTAGATTAACTCAACCTCTGCATCTATTCCATCCTCCTCTAAATTTTTTTTTTAAATTAATAAAAACTATGTATATTGTAGGATGGTAACAAATTCACAGTTTGCATATTTGTACAAGGATAATAAGAAAAAATTGCTACCTATTGTATGATTGATCAGAGGAATCAGCTAGAGACCTGTAGAATTCTTGAAAGCTGAAAGAAGATCTCAATAATTTGGTTTTTCTAGTTCCCTGGTTGCAAGTATATCTTTTCCCTGTTGGAAAAGACATCAACAAAGGGGACTCCACATCCTCTTTTAAGAGCCTGTTTTAATATGTAACAAACAACCCTTCTTTCTTATGTCTGTACTGTGTTTTCACTGTTACTTTCAAGTCATTTCTGAGAGAAGATGGATAAAAATTGGTCTATGTCTTTCTTATGATAATGCCTCATGTATTCAGAGACAATTATTGTCTCCTGACTAATTAATTCCAACTCCTTCTACCTGTTCTCATGGGTCTTATTTATTCACTATTTTAATCATATTATTAAACTACTCTGAGCTTCTCCACTTCACAGCATCCTCAAGGTGAAGAGACATAAAATGGATGCAATACTAATTCCACAATGGCCCAATGTATGCCTAATTGAGAAAGAAATTATTTCCAACGATTGCTACCAAGAGTCCTTAAAGATAATAACTAGGGGCTGGGAAATCTCATCAACCTTTTTCTTTATGCATTTTAATTATAACAATCCCTTATATGTATAAATGTTATTGTTACAAAACACTGTCTTATTTGATCTTCCAACTCAGTAGTGATAGGAAAAATGTCATAATTCTCATTGCATAGATGAGTAATGTAAACTACAAAGAGATTAAAGTAACTTTCCTGAGGTCACTGAGCTCATAGGTGCTGGAGGTAGGATTTATGATTCTAAGCATGTAGGAAGCATGTTTTATTTCAAGCATGTAAAGAGCAGTATAGCATAAGAGAAAGAACATTAATTTGTTGCCAGAAGACTTGGAAATCAGACCCCAGCTCGGCCACTGGCAGCCCTGTGACCAAACAGGGATAATAGGGCTAATGTAAATGTATGGTTAAGGTGTAACAGAGTCTATAAGCATTGATTTTCATGTTTTCCTTTCTTTGTTTTGATTATTTGAATACATCTGATTTAAAAAAAATTACTCCAAAATAAGTTCCCTTTGCGTTTCTGCTCCCACATCACCAGTTCATTCTTCTTGAAAATGTTTCCCTTTGTTGTTATTTGGGTACTCTTCCTGTTCCACCGGGACTAGAGCAACATCACCTTGCTCTTGTTTTTTAGATATTCATTAACAAATTAGGAAACGCATTTGCTATGACACTTTTGCTCTTCTTTAGATTATATAGTCATCTTCAAGAGATTAATAGCTATAGACAAAAGAATGAAAAGCATTAGGTATTTGTGCTTCCTTACACTTTTGAAAGGTATACTTATAGGAGAGAGAACAACATGAAGCACTAAAAGATGGAGCAAGTGACCACAGGAATTGAGAAATAAATATTTTAATACCAATGTAACTTTTGTAAACCTAATGACTTTTTAAGCCTTTAAAAGTAGGGGGGAAAGGGAACATCTGTAATACTTTCAACAATAAAGATAAATTTTTAAAAAGTTAATATTGGAGAACAAAATTTCAGAATGTGTCCATGACCCACTATTGCAATATTTTATTTTATTACACATAATCACAGTACTTATACACCAGATTTTTCCCATATCGAGTGTTACAAAGGCTTTACAAATTATAAGCAATGTGTAAACTTTATTTTTTGCTACACAGGGGACATCTGAAAGTTTCTGGTTCATACCCACACCTAGAAAATGTCCTCTTCTCATTCACAGACTGAACATTGGTCCAGGGCCTGTGTCCAGAATTTCCTGAGACTCAGTGACTCCTTATTTATGGTTTAGTTGTTCAGTACTTCCTTGGATTACATGAACCAATTTAATTCTTGTTTTGCCTTAATGTGGTAAAATCTCTCTCTCTCTCTCTCTCTCTCTCTCTCTCTCTCTCTCTCTCTCTCTCTAGCTAATACCTGCTACAACGAAGATTTATTTATATGTGTAAGGTCACGTCTATCAGCTAGGATGCTGAGCTCAGTAGGTCCAATGGGAAAGTGAACAGGAGGAGAGAGCAGCCTGGAGAAAGTAATATTAACCTGGCAACGAAGAAAAAAATCATGTAGCATGGGAAGATTCAAGAACGTTACCTCGTGAGTGTTCAACACTGCACAGTCAAGGCATTAGCAACAGTATTGAAAGAACAAACAAATGAACTGTCTGATAACTGTCTCTGCTTTCATAGGCACTGTGAGATATTATTACTCAGTTGCCATTGATTTGTTGTAATTGTTGCTCACTTCAGCTTTGCTTCCAGTCTTGAATGATTTCAATGTGCTGACATCGCTGTAATATTCAAAAGTGTGACAGAAACATATCAGACTGATCTACATAATAGAAAAAAAGTTGAAACATACTTTATTTTCTCAAACTCTAGTCTTCTCTATTTACATTTAATATGTCTAGAATTGGAATATATTTTACAGTGATATGAAAAAAACCCCCCACAAAAACCCTTCCAGCCGTAGGGGGCGAGGTGGGAGGTGTGGGGAGGGGAGAATATGTTGTCATTGTCTGCGCATGTGCAAACTTGTATTTAGCCAGAATCTATTCAACTTTGTTATTTGCTGTTGAATTTTAATTTAATGAGAATCTTACTTATATAAAGTGAAAGCCTTTCACTAAAGCATTGAACGTCTATCTGTAAAAAGCTCCCAGCTGGCTTTTAAGAAAAGTAATTATTAATTTACAAAAAACCCTGTGATTTTACCCAAATAGAAAGTGCAGGAAAAACACTGGTAATCTTCAATATGCCTAGAAATTCTCCTCTCAAGCTTTATGATGTTAGAGTTCAAGGTTTGAGTTTAAACTATGAAATGCAGTGGGTCACCATAGTATTATCCATAATTAAAAATAGCCTAACATCATGCAGACTTCTTGATGTCAGACATGTAGATTTACTCTCCAGTGCAGATTTGCTGCTCAAAGAAAAAATACAGAATTATATGGATAAGAGAATTATATTGCCAAATTAAAATAAATTATCTTCATTTAATATAGTTTTTATCCTTGAAACTATTGCAAAAAGAATGAGGTGTCTCAATATTCCTGGCAATTGAGAGGTCCATATATTTTTTCTGTACTTTTAAAAGATTGCTAGTTGTGACTTGAGTATCTGTTTTTCATATACATAGATGTAAAAAAAAAGTGTGCCTGGCCCGTGTTGCTGTGTTCTAACATTGGCCTCCACCAAGTGGTTTCCGGTTTGATTCCCAGAACCTGGGTGGCAGGTTCAATGCTCCGCCCAGGTTGGGGCTCCTGCGAGAGGCAACCAATCAATGTGTCTCTCTCACCTCTCTCTCTCTCTCTCTCTCTCTCTCTCTCTCTCTCTCTCTCTCTCTCCCCTTCCCTCCCTTACTCTCCCTCCCTCCCACTCTTCCTCTCTCCCTTCCACTCTCTCTCTAAAAAAATAAAATAAAATAAAATAAAATAAAATAAAATAAAATAAAATAAATAATTCAATGGGAAAAATATCCTAGGATGAGGATTAACAAAATAAACAAACAAACAAACACACAAACAAAATATGTGTTTGGATTAAATACACCCTGGTTTAACTGAATTGCTTAATAAATAATTTTATCTTCTCATCCTCTAAAATTTCCAGGATATGATTGCTGTTGTAGAATGATAGTTCTGTAAGTTTCATCTGCCATACTTTTAAAAAATTATCTTTTGTAGAAAATGCTTTTTTAAGTTTTTATGAAAGGTTTTCGCCAAGAAGTCTACTCAAATCAATTGGTGATGATTAAATGAGTTTCACTGCCACTTTAGGGATTCTTTTTAAACTCTCAGAGAGATTGGGAATTGATTGGGATTGAAACAAGAAGAAATCTCCAACTTTAAAACATTTAATAAACCGCTCTGAAAAAATCGAAAACTGCATGTCTTGAGGCTAGTGATTACTGAGGTGGCAGGGTCATAATAAGGTAAATAGTAAACATAGCCAGCCATGTAGCGGTCTTTCATTCCAGAATCAACTGATCTGACGAAGAAGGTTTAAGTGACCTTTAAGTTCAGAGTTGCAGCAGTATTAGGACTTCTTATTTTGGAATCACCCATTTAATTAAATTCCATAACCTAACTAGAATTTGTGTTCTTTGTCAAGTATACGTAGCTTTCTTGGATGTTTGATATTTTAATAAATAGTTGTATCACAATATTTTAATGTCAACATAACCTTTGGTAAAGCAAAATTTCATTATGTAAGGATGTTTAATTTTTTAAAAGTAACTGAATACCTTTGTTTATCAGGACCCTAGTAAAAAGTAGTATGGATGGAGTATTGCAGCTTGATACTAGCAGATCAGATTCAGTTTCTTTGATCTGCTTAAGTTTCCACAGGAATGGATCTTAAAATAGTCCCCACATCATGCTAAGATATTGCAACCTGTCACTTTTGCCACCTGTGCTTGAACTGCCTACCGTTGTTCAAGGGACGCCACATGCAAGCATGACCAGACTCTATCATCTCTATCATTGTTATTATGGGCCATAAATTAGGAGAACACATTAAAGCATTTCCTATAATCATATACTACTCTTGCAATTACAATTGCTGCTATTAAATTTAGCCTTTTTTTTCTGAACCCTGACATTTTATGTCAGTGCTGCATAGATAAATGATAATTTTCTTTCAGGGAGTAAAATACTTCACCGAAACAATGAGTACAATGGAAAAGCTTATATATTGATTTAAATTAATAAGAACACAGGAAGGGATAAGTTTTCATTTTTAAAAAGATGGTATTTTAAAAAATTAATATTCACTCATTATAGTTAGTTACAAAACAAAAAAATATGTTCTTAAAAAAAAACACACCAAAATCAAAACACACAAAACAAACAAAAAACACCCCAGACTTTGTAGTAAAACACAGAATCTGTAGTTCTATTTATTTTATTGGATAATTGGCTAGTAAGATATATCCTCAAACAATAATGCAGTAAAATGTTTTAGTGATAAAAGAAAGCACCCCCCTTTTTGAAATATATTTTATTAACTATACACTGTATGTTTTATGCTTTTTGAATTAAAGAAATGAAATCAAAATGGGAAACTACCAAAGGGAGAACTGAGCATAAGATGAGTCTGAGACATGGCATGAAAAACAAAACATATGAATGGATGATGGAATTTTTAAAAAGAATGACTTCATTGTTACCATTCTTTTCACCAAAGAAACATTCCCAGGTATCAAAAATGAATCAAAAGGGAGCATAAGAACCAAAGATGGTGCTTACTTAATAAACACTATTCAAAAATAAGAAGGTGGACTTGCTCATGAACTTCAGCTGTTTTGAAGGTTCTGGTTAGTTAGAAATGACATAGAAATAATAACACTTCCCATATAAAAATTATGATAGTGAATTACCATATAATGATTAAAATGACTAACCTACATTCTGAGCTCTAGTGTTGCTGGACTAGAAAGAGGAAAATAGCGAAGAAATTATTTACTGTGAGAAAGAATGTGATTTTTTAAAAAAATTACTTGTCGCCCTAACCAGTTTGGCTCAGTGGATAGAGCGTCGGCCTGCGGACTGAAAGGTCCCGGGTTCGATTCCGGCCAAGGGCATGTACCTTGGTTGCAGGCACATCCCCAGTGGGAGGTGTGCAGGAGGCAGCTGATCCATGTTTCTCTCATTGATGTTTCTAACTCTCTATCCCTCTCCTTTCTTCTCTGTGAAAAATCAATAAAATATATTTTTTAAAAAATTTACTTGTCTTGGTATATAATGAAATTAATTTTATCAAACTGGCTTCGTGATTTAGCACAGACATTGGTAAACTAACACCTCAACTTTAAAAGTTGACCATGTGGGTGAACATCTTTTGTTTTTTTTCAATGTCAGTTTCCAGCCTTAACCAAAAGCTTCACCTGAACGTGTATTTATTTTTTAATATGAAAGAAAAATAAAAACCAAATATAAGACAGTTACATTTTTTAAGGCACCAAAAGGCTGATTGTCCTGATGTTGAACCACCAGATACAATTTGAGACTTGGCAAGAGATCATTAGGCCAAAAATGTCCACTCGGAGGCTTGAGTGATCTAGATTCTTAACTTATTCTCAGAGGATAATTTTATAAGGGTGTCACTTGCAGTACTTTGACTGGGTCTGGTTTTTCTGTAACTCTACTCTGCAATGGGACTAGAACTAGATGGAGGAATCTTATATATAACAACTCTCTTTGAATACCAAATAAAGGTTATGGATTCTGTGTACATAAAATATGAACACTTACACAAATATCTGCATATACTATAATATCAAGATGTTCACAGATTCAAGAGCTCCTGTGTACCTGGTCCCAGGTAAAGAAATTATTTTGCAAGGTCACATATGCTATAAACTTGCTGTGAGCACAGTCTTTTCCCTGCCACTGAAGTCTACATAACTTCCATAATATGATAGTCTCACCTGCCAGTAGGTATAATGGTTACTGCAGGATAAAATAGCAAAGGAGAGGAGTTTTGTCAGCTAGTAGTAAACCCAGCATATAAAAGGAATAAAGAAGCCCTAAGTATTAGTCAACCCGTCTTCACTGACAGCCCCAAAGAAATCAAACCTAAATTTGCCTAATGCTCAAATTTTATCTCTTGATTTTACAGTAGCTTTGATAGACAAATGTATGTTTTACATAAGTAACTATAAAATAATATATATTTTACTCTTTTAAATGGTTTAAAAATATGTCATTATGACATTCTAACTCTGGTGGGGGGAAAAAGCACAAAAGAGAATATACATGGTTTCAAGCTTTTCTGCAAAAAATAGTACAGTGGTGAAAAAGAATTAGGCATAGCAGTTAAATCTCTTGCTTCGATTTTTGTTACAATTAGAGAATGCATTCATCATACAATGTCTTACTGTCAAATTGATACCAATAGCTTACACTGAAGACATTTTATGAAGCTGATAGGTGAAAATTATATGAGTCAAGCACCAAGATAAATACAAGAGTGAAAAGCTTTCTTTTCCCCTTGGGGAAAAGTCACATTTATTTAGAGTGTCAAGGTTTAAAATGTTACTTAAAAATAAGCATAATGTAAGAGAGATAAACTACTCTAATTTGGGTGAGATAAACATTTTATAAGTTGAAATGGATTTCTGCTTACAGCCAAGATGGAATAACAGAGATTAGATTTACTCTCCTGCCTGACACAAATAAAAAACTGAATAAAATATATTAATCATTGGTTTTCAAGAAATTTAACATCAGGAAATCCGTGACAGTGATCTAAGATATAGAAAACAAATGAGATGAACAACAAAATTACCCAGTTTATTGCCTAGAAATATGTTCTAGATTGTGATGCAGAATGGAGGAAACCAGATGGAGACTAGGAAGTCTCCCTGAGTTCAGGAAGCATGGTTTGAGGCCAAGAGGGCCAAACTGATAGAGTTTGCAGGGCACGGAGGAGAAAACTGTATAAACAGAGATATCCTACATACACTAACAAAGCTCACTCAAGAAAAAAAATTAGATCATTTTAATGGTAATATATTTATTAAAGAAAATGAATTTTTATCTAAAAAATTTCTACAGAGAACAACTCTAGTCCAGAAGGCTCTATTGGTGAATTTCACACAAATGTTTAAAGAAGATAACAATCTTATAAAGACTTCACCAGAAAACTTAAAAAAAAAACAAAAAAACTTTCCAACTCATTCTATGAGACCAGCTTTACTCAGATTAAAAACCAGACTGAGACTATACAGACCAGAAACTACAGACTAATATTTTTCATTTACATAGATGCAAAAGAATTTTTAACAAAATTTGAGCAATTTGAATCAAAAAGTAAACTCCAAGTAGGGTTTTTTGTTGTTTTTTTTTTCAGGAATGCAAGGTAGGTTTCACATCTAAAAATATCTTTAATGTAATTCATCATACTAACAAATTAAAAAGGAAAACCATATCATTTCAATTGGTGCAGAAATGTTTAATTCGCATCATTCCTGATTAAAACTCTCAACAAACTAAGAAAAGAAGGGGGCTTCCTTAATGTGATAAAGGGCATTTATGGAAAGCCCACAGTTACCATCAGACATAATGGAGAAAGACGGAATGCTTTACCCCTAATGCCAGCAACAAGGCAAGTATGTCTGCTCTCACCATCTTTACTCAACATTTTATTGGAGGTTAGAAATAAAAGGTTTGGACATTGGAAAGAGAATAAAACTCCCTTTATTTACAGGCAATATGATTTTCCTATAGGGCAAATTAAATGGAAACACATAAAAGAGGTTAAAACTACTAGAGTTTAGTGAATTTGAAGCATAAAAGTGCATTATACAAAATTTAGCTGTTTTGCTCAGCTGCTGTGTCTCAGAGAGTTGATTGAGCAATGTCCCATGTACCAAGAGGTCACTGGTTCGATTCCCAGTTAGGGTACGTGTCTGGGTTGCAGGCTTGATCCCCAGTAAGGGAAGTGCAGAAGGCAACCAACTGATGATTCTCTCTCATCAATGTTTCTATTCTCTCTCCTTTCCTCTCTCTATAAAATCAATAAAAACATATTTTTAAAATGTATTTAAAAATTTAGTTGTTTTTCTTTATATTAGCAATGAAAAATTAGAAATTGTAATAGAATTTTTGACAAAGAAGCAATGACGATTCAGTGGAAAAAGAATTATCTTTTGAACAAATGATACTAGAAAATTTGGACATGCATATACAAAAAATTTTAATCTATATGTCACATCATATACAAAAATTAACTAAAAATGGATCATAGAACTTAATGTAAAACCTAAAACTATAAAACTTCTAAAAGAAACATATTGGAAAATCTTGGGTTAGGCAAAGATTTTATAGATATGATTCTAAAAGCATGGTTTATAAAAGAAAAAACTGATAAATTGGCTTCAAAATTAAAAATTGCTCTTCAAAACGTACTATTAAGAGAATGAAGAGAAATTGGGAAGAAAGTAAAAGTTGTTATTTGAACATATAAGCCACAGACTAAGAAAAAATATTTGCAAATAATCATTATATCTGATAAAGAATTTCTATCCAGATGTTTTTTAAAAACCACCTCTCAGATATCAATAACAAGAAAACAAATAACACAATTATAAAAAGGGCCATAAGATTTCAACAGACCTTTCACCAAAAAAAAAAAAAAAAGACATAGAAATAGCAATAAGTACCTGAAATGATGCTTAAAATCATTAGTCATTAGGGCAATCACAATGCAAATTAAAACTACAATACACCACTCCAAGACTATTCAAAAGCTAATATACTGTACTAACACTAATTAAAAGCAAATGGGAGTAGCTGTATTAATTTCAGACAGAGCAGACATCAAAGCAAGAAAAGTTATCAGAGAGAAAGATGGGCATCACATAATGATAAAGCAGTCAATTCTCCAAGAAGATACAAGAATCCTTAATGTGTATTCATCTAACAACATGGTGTCAAATTATATGAGGCAAAAAACTGATAGAACTTCAAGAAGAAATAGATAAATCCACTACTGTAGTGGGAGACTTCAATACCCCTCTATCAGAAATAGACATCTCCAGTAGGCAGAAAACCAGAGGGACATAGGTGAACTCTAAAACACCAACAACTAATTGGCATCAATAGACTACTTCATCCAACAACAGCAGAATAAGCATGCAGTCTCAAGGTCACATTGAATATTCACCAAGAGTCTGGGCTGTAAAACACACCTTAACAACTTAAAACAATAGAAGTCAAACAATGTCTGCTTTCAGACCTGAATGAAATTAAACTAGTAATCAATAACAGAAAGATAAGTGAAAAGTCTCAAAACACGTGAAGATTAAACAGCACGCTTCTAAGTAACATATGGGTCAAAGAAGAAATTTTTAAGAGAATTAAAAATATTTTTAACTAAATGGAAATGAAACAACTTATCAAAATGTATGAGATACAGTGTAAGCAGTGGTTAGAGGGAAATTTATAGCATTAAATGCATATATTAGAAAAAAAAAACAAGTCAAAATAAAAAAACACTAAGTTTCCACTTTAGGAAACTAGAAAAGTAGAGCAAATTAAATGCAAAATAAGCAGAAGAAAGGAAATAATAAGAATTAGAGCAGAAATAAAAGAAACCATAATCAGGAGATCAATAGAGAAAACCAACAAAACCACAAGCTGTTTCTTAGAAAAGATTAATGAAATTGATAAGCTTCTAACCAAACCAAACAACAAAGAAGAAAAAGAGATTGGACACAAATACTAATATAAGAAATGAACGAGAGGATATCACTAGAGAGCCTATGGACATTAAAATAATAATACAATACTATGAACAGCTCTATGCACACAAATTTAACAAACTAAGATAAAATGGTCCAATTCCGCCCTAACTGGTTTGACTCAGTGGATAGAGCTTTGGCCTGCGGACTGAAGGGTCCCAGGTTCAATTCCAGTCAAGGGCATGTACCTTGGTTACGGGCACATCTCCAGTAGGGGGTGATCGATGCTTCTCTCTCATCGATGTTTCTAACTCTCTATCCCTCTCCCTTCCTCTCTGTAAAAAATCTATAATATATATATATATATATATATATATATATTTTAAATAAATAAATAAATAAAAATAAAATGGTCCAATTCCTTAAAAGACACAATTTGTCAAAACTCATACAAGAAACAATCTGAATAGTTCTACATCTAGTAAAGAAATTGATAACCTTCCAAAGCAGAAAACACCAGGCCCACATGGTTTTACTGAACTCTACAAAATATATAGGGAAGAAATTATACCAAAGTTCTATAATTTCTTTCAGAGACCAGAAGCAGAAAGCCTACTTCCTAACTTATTCTATGAGGCCTGCACAAGAAAGAAAACTATGAACAATATCTCTCATGAATATAGATGTAAGCATCTTCAACAAAATATTCTTCCCTGTATTGCAGCAATGAACAAGTAAAATTTGAGATTAAAAACACAATACCATTTTCATTGCATGCCAAAACATGAAAAATGTAGGTATAAGTTAACAAAATATATGTATAATCTATATGAGCAAAACTGCAAAACTCTAGTAAGCAAAATCAAAGAAGAACTAAAAAAATGGATAGATATTCCATATTCATGGATAGGAAGATTCAATATTATCAAGATGTAAATTCTTCCCTGCTTGATCTACAGATTCAGTACAATCCCAACTGAAATCCAGCATTATTTTGTGAATATTGACAAGCTGATTCTAAAGTTTATATATAGAGAAAAAGACCCAGAACAGTCAACACAATATTGAAGGACAATAACAGAGTTGAAGAACTGCTACTACTCACCTTCAATACTTAATATAAAGCTACTGTAATCAAGACAGTGTGATATCGGTGAATGAATAGACAAATAATCAATGGAACAGAATGGAGAGCCCAGAAATAGACCCCTCCCCATAAATATAGTTAACTGATCTTTGATAAAGGAGCAAAAGCAATACAGTGGAGCAAAGATAGTCTTTTCAACAAATGTTGCTGGAACAAGTGGACATCCACATGTGAAAATAAATAAATAAATGTAGACACATATTTTACACATTCAAAAAATGAACTCAAATGGGATGAAAGGACTAAATGTAAAATGAAAAATTACAAAACTTCTAGGAGATAACATCGGAGAAATTCTAGATGACCTTGGGTATGATGATAACTTCTTAGATACAACACCAAGGGCATAATCCATGAAAGAAATAATTGATAAAGATTAAAAATGGTGGCAGAGTAAGTGGATGCTGCACGGACATGCTCCCTGGAATAAACTGGTATTACAACTAAAATATAGAAAAACTTCCTGAATAATCAATGGAAAACCCGCAGGAAAGAACCCTGACACCCAAGGACTGTAAGTGGAGACTAGAGACTGGTAGAAGGGGCAGAGGCACGAAAGGCTGGCTGGGCGCCCACAGACAGCAACTGAAGTTCTGGAGAGATATCTCAACTGTGGGGGGTTGCCACTGAGAACTCTGGGATCTAATCCCCAAGCTAGGCCCTCCAGCAGAGCACCAAAACTGAGGAGGGTACCCACATAACATCTGGCTGTGAAAAGCAGCAGGGTACTGTCAGAGAGTAATAACTAAAAATTCAGGCACCTTCTTAAAGGGCCAACACACAAAATTCCCTGTGGACCCATCCACCTTGTGCTCCGGCAGAGGGAGGGTGAAGTGGACTTAAGCTGTGAGAGCAGAAGCCAGGATTGGGGACTCAGGGGATAGAGCTCAGAAGGCAGACACACCAAGTTTCCTGGGCTGAGCATTCCCTCACACAGAAGAGGACATCTTTCCCACATAGACATGTGCCTTGCCTAGGGGGAAGAAAGTTGATACATGCTATTGGAAACAACCTTGCCCTGAGGCCACTTAATAGATTAAAAATAACAATTAGCCTCCAGGCAGAAGCAACTGCCCCACCCTGTTGAAAAAACTCTCATAACACCTGAGGACGATTGCCTGGGGGGAAATTAAAGTTGGAATCCTATCAGTCTGTAGGCAGAGATGTTTTCTGGAGGCTTTGAGTCTTTTCCTGATCTAATTAGAAACAGCCTTTTAACACTGTCCTGCACTAGAGATTGAGAGATGTAGAGCAAGCATGTCAAACTCAAAGGCTAACACAAGACAAATAAATGAGGTATGCAGCCCGCAGGCCGTGAGTTTGACATGCTTGGTGTAGAGGATCTACCTAATACATAGTCACAAACCCAAACAGAAAGCCAAAATGAGGAGACAAAAAAACAACCCTCAAATGAAAGAACTAGAGAATTCTCCAGAAGAGATAAATGAAGCAGAGATAAGAAATTTATCTGAAACAGAGTTCAGAGTAATGATGGTAAAGATGCTCAACAGCATGAAAAAAGATACAGTAACTATGAAAAAAGAACAGTCTGAGATAAAGAATGACATGACACAAATAAAGAACACATTGGAAGGAATACACAGCAGATTAGGGGAAGCTGAGGATCAAATCAGTGAATTAGAAGACAGAGTTGAAAATATCACACAATCAGAAAATCAAAAAGAAAAAACCAATTAAAAAACAGAGGACAGCTTAAGGGAGCTGTGGGACAACATGAAGTGTAACAATATTAGAATAGCAGGTTTCCAGAAGAGGCAGAAAGTTCCCATAAGGCTGACACCTGATTTCTCATCAGAAACTCTACAGGCCAGAAGGGAATAGCATGAAATACTCAAGGTAATGGAAAGCAAGGACCTGAAACCAAAATTACTATATCCAGCAAGGCTATCATTCAAAATAGATGGTCAAATAAAGAGCTTCCCAGACAAAAAAAAGGCTAAAGGAGTACATCACCACCAAGCCAGCATTACAAGAAATGCTAAAGGGATTGCTGTAATGAGAAGAAGAAACAGAGAGAGAAACCTAGCCATTCAGAATTAAAATGGCAATAAATAAGTACCTATCAATAATAACCCTTAATGTAAATGGATTAAATGCTCTAATCAAAAAGTGTAAGGTAGCTGAATGGATACAAAAACATGACCCAACTATATGCAGTCTACAAGAGACCCACCTAAAAACAAAAGACACACACAGGATGAGAGTGAAAGGATGGAAAAAAATCTTCCATGCAAATGGAAAAGAAAAAAAAGCTGGAGTAGCTATACTCATATCTGACAAAATACACATTAAAATGAAGGCCATCACAAGAGACAACAAAGGTCACTACATAATGCTAAAGGGATCGATTCAACAAGAGGATATAATCCTGATAAACACATATGCACCCAACATGGGAGCACCTAAATATATAAAAAAAAATTTCTAGAGGACTTTAACGGAGAGATCGACAACAGTACAGTCATAGTAGGGGACTTTAACACTCCTCTGACTTCACTTGATAGATCTTCAAGACAAAAACTTAACAAGGAAATGGAGACTCTACAGGACACACTGGATCACATGGATTTAACTGATATTTATAGAACATTTCATCCCAACGCAGCAGAATATACATTCTTCTCAAGTGCACATGGATCATTCACAAAGGCAGATCACATCTTAGGATACAAAACAAATCTCTACAAGTTCAAGAAGATTGAAATCATATCAAGCATCTTCTCAGATCACAGTGGAATGAAATTAGAAATCAACTACAGTAAAAACACACAAAAACATTCCAACACATGGAGGTTAAATAGCATGTTATTAAACAACTAGAGGCCTGTTGCATGAAGAGATTCATGCAATAGGCCTTCCTTTCCCCTGGCTGTTGGCACCAGTTTGCCTCCGGCACCCGGGGCCCAGGCCTTTGCTCTGGCCAAATTCTGGCCGGAGCCAGCCCAGGAAATGTCAGGCTTCGCTGCTCCACCGGCCCTGCAGCCATGAGGCCTCGCTGCTCCGCCTGCCAGGAAATGTCAGGCCTCGCTGCTCCACCGGCCCCGGGCTGTCGGGCTTCGCTCCACCACTTGGAGCCTACGTATGCAAATTAACCACCAATTTTGTTGGTGGTTAATTTGCATATCGTGATGATTAGCCAATGGGAGGCGTAGCGAATGTACGGTCATGTTTGTCTATTATTAGATAGGATGAATGGGTTACCAATGAGATCAAGAAAGAAATCAAAAACTTCCTGGAAACCAATGAAAATGAACACACAACAACCAAAAATCTCTGGGCCACAGAAAAAGCAGTCCTGAAAGGGAAGTTTGTAACACTACCGGCATACCTCAAAAAAAACAAAAAAAAAATCAGCAATAAATTATTTAACCCTACAACTTAAAAAACTAGAAAAAGAACAACAACAACAACAAAGCCCAGAATATGTAGAAGGAAATAATAAAGACTAGAACAGAAATAAATAACATAGAGACTAAAAAAAAAACAATACAAAAAAAATCAATGAAACCAAGAGCTGCTTCTTTGAAAGGATAAACAAAATTGATAAAACCATTAGCTGGATGGCTTCACAGGGGAGTTTTACCAAACAGTCATAGAAGAACTAACACCTATACTTCTCAACTATTTCAGAAAATCCAAGAGGAAGGAACACTTCCAAACTCTTTTTATGAGGCCAGCATTATCCTAACTCCAAAACCAAATAAAGACACTACAAAGAAAAAGAATTACAGGCCAATATCCCTGATAAACATAGATGCTAAAATCCTCAACAAAATTCTAGCAAATCGTATCCAGCAATATATTAAAAAGATCATACACCATGATCAAGTGAGATTTATTCCAGGGATGCAAGGCTGGTAGAATACTCTCAAATCAATAAATGTGATACATCACATAAACAAATTGAAAGACAAAAATCACATGACATATCAATAGATGCAGAAAAAGCATTCAACAAAATCCAACACCCATTTTTGATAAAAACTCTTAGCAAAGTGGGGATAGAGGGAGCATATATCAACCTGATAAAGACAATATATGACAAAACTATAGCCAATGGGCAAAAACTACTAGTAAAACCATTTCCCCTAAGAATAGGAACAAGACAGATGCCCACTTTCACCACTCCTGTTTGACATAGTACTGGAAGTGCTAGCCATAGTGATCAGACAAGAAGAAGAAATAAAAGGCATCCAAATTGGAAAAGAAGAAGTAAAGCTGTCATTATTCGCAGATGACATGACATTGTACATAGAAAACCTCTAAGACTCCATCAAAAAACTACTAGAATAAATAAATGAATTCGGCAATGTAGCAGGATACAAAATTAACACCCAGAAATCTATGACTTTTTTATACACTAATAGTGAACTTACAGAAAGAGAGACTAAAAAAGCAATCCCATTTACCATCACACCAAAAAAATTAAGATACCTAGGAATAAACTTAACTAAGGAGGTAAAAGACCTGTACTCGGAAAACTACAGGACATTGGAAAAAGGGATAAAGGAAGACATAAACAAATGGAAGAATATACTGTGTTCATGAATTGGTAAAATCAACATCATTAAAATGTCCATATTACCCAAAGAAATCTATAGATTCAATACAATCCCCATTAAGATAGCAACAGAATATTTCACAGACCTAGAACAAACACTCCAAAAATTCATATGGAATAAAAAAAGACCCTGAATAGACACAGCAATCCTGAGAAAGAAGAACAATATTGGAGGGATCACAATACCAGATATCAAGCTATATTACCAAGCCACTGTTCTCAAAACTGCCTGGTACTGGCACAAAAACAGACATATAGACCAATGGAATAGGATAGAGAACCCAGAAATCGACCTAAATACTATGCTCAATTAATATTTGACAAAGGAGGCAAGAACATACAATGGAGTCAAGACAGTCTCTTCAATAAATGGTTTTGGGAAAATTGGTCAGATACATGCAAAAAAATGAAACTAGACCATCAACTTACACCATACACAAAAATAAACTCAAAATGGGTAAAGGACTTAAATGTAAGACAGGAAACCATAAAAATCTTAGAAGAATCCATAGGTAGCAAAATATCAGACATGTCATAGCAATATCTTTGCCAGTACAGCTCCTAAGGCAATGGAAACTAAGGAGAAAATAAACAACGAGGACTACATCAAAATTAAAAGCTTCTGCACCGCAAAAGAAACCATCAACAAAACAAGAAAGCCCACTGCATGGGAAAACATATTGCCAATGTTATCTCCGTTAAGGGTTTAAGCTCCAAAATTTATGGGGAACTCATAGAACTCAACAAAAGGAAGATAAACAATCCAGTCAAAAAATGAGCAAAGGACCTAAATAGACACCTTTTGAAAGAGGACAGACAGAAGGCTAAGAGACATATAAAAACATGTTCAAAGTTACTAATCATCCGAGAGATGCAAATCAAAATGACAATGAGGTACCATCTCACTTTTGTCAGAATGGCTCTATCATCAACAAATTAACAAACGATAAGTGCTGGTAGGGTTGCAGAGAAAAAGGAACCCTCTTGCACTGCTGGTGGGAATGCAGACTGGTGCAACCACTGTGGAAAAACAGTATGGAGTTTCCTCAAAAAAAAATTAAAAATGGAACTTCCATTTGACCCAGTAATCCCACTTCTAGGAATACATCCCAAAAAATCAGAAACACCAATCAGAAAGGATATATGCACCCCTATGTTCTAGCAGCACAATTTACAATAGCTAAGATTTGAAAACAGCTTAAGTGCCCATCAGCAAATGAGTGGATTAAAAAATGGTGGTACATCTATACCAGTGGTTGGCAAACTGCGGCCCCTTGAGTGTGGCTCTTCCACAAAATATCCCGTGCAGGTGCACATGTACAGTGCGATTGAAACTTCGTGGCCACACTCAAAGGGCCAAAAAGCCGCATGTGGCTCGCAAGCCACGGTTTGCCAACCCGGATCTATACAATGGACTATTACCCTGCTGTAAAAAAAAGAAGGAACTCTTACCATTTGCAACAGCATGGATGGACCTGGAGAGCATTATGCTAAGCGAAATAAGCCAGTCGGAGAAACATAAATATCACATGATCTCACTCATTTGTGGAATATAATGAACAACATAAACTGATGAAGAAAAATAGAGACAGAGAAAAAAATATTTTAGAATATAACAGAAGTAATCCTGTTATATGCAGATTTTTAATATTTCCGACAACTTTTGTGATAGTATACTAAAATAACTATGTTAGTACAGTTTTTGTTTTTCTTGAAATATTAGTGATTATTGCATGTAACATTACAAAAAAAAAATAACATAGATGGTGCCGGGTGGGTACTGGAAATACCGAGAAGAACATTTTGTAAAGCACATGATTGTCTAACCATATGCTGTATACCTGAAACTAATGCAAAATAATATTGAATGTAAACTGTAATTAAAAATAATTTTAAAAAGAAAAAATAAAACATGTTAGAGCAAAAGTAAAAAAATAAAATAAAGTAAGTCTCCAATCCCCATTAAGGATTATTTGTGTATTCCAATGTTACAAGAACAGTATTTTAAAGCATTTCAATAAAATATGTTAATTAAAAAAGAAATAATTGATAAGCTGGAGTTTATTAAGCTTACAAAATTCTACTCTGTAAAAGACAATGTCAAGAGAATTAGAAGACAAGCCATGGGCTGACAATATTTACAAAACACACATCTGTTAACGGACTTTTACCCAAAATACAGGAAAAAAAACTCAACAAGAAAATAAGCAACCCAATTAAAAAAATGGGCCAAAGAACTTAATAGACACCTCACCAAAGAAAATATATAGATGGCAAATAAGCCTATAAAAAGATGCGCAACATCACAAGTTAGCAGAGAAATATTTCTAATGTTAATGTATAGTACCATGGGACAATGCTTTTTGTTTCTAGTACTCTTCCTTGTGGCACTTTGCATTAGTTTTTGGCACAAAAGCTATTTAGGATAATGTTTTATAGGGAATAATCTAAAATAACCATAGATCCCTTGTCTAGCAGAATAATCTAAAATAACTAGTAGATCCCTTATTTGTTCTAGTAGTTCATCTTAGGATCCTGCCACTTGATATCATTAGCTTGGCCTTTTCTCCCCATAAAAGCTTACTATCAATTGAAATTAATAAATTTTAATGTGCATTTGTATGCCCCATCACATTCTAAAATATGAAACTGACTGACTCCATTGTTGACTCTGGATCTGTTCTTCAGAAACTTACTAAATTCTTTTCTTGCTGTCTCATTTCCTCTTTACTAAAATTTTCTTATATGTCCAATAAAACATTGCTATTATATGTATAATTGCCTTCTATCATATATACATACCTACTCATACATCTAAGTGTGGTTTTGGTAGAAGAAAAATAAGAAGAGCATGAAGCATGACTTTGAATTCTGATCTAGATGATGGAGTAGGTAAGCGTTATGCTCACCTCCTTGCATGACCACATCAAAAATACAACTAAACTACAGAACAACCATCATTGAAGACCATCTGAAGTGTAGCTAAATGGAAGTCCTATAATTAAGAAAATATGAGAAGACACATTGAGACTGATAGGAGGGGTAGAGACACAAAGCTGTCTGGTCCCACACCCACATATGGTGGTTAAAAATCAGAAGGGATATCTTGGCTGCAACGGTTCTCCCTGAGATGTGAAGAGTCCCAGCCCAGGGTTCTAGTGCCAGGAAGACAAGTCCCCATAACTTCTGACTGTGAAAGCCATCAGGGATTGTAACTGAGTGAGAGAAGAGCTCCTAGAATCCTAGGTTTTCCACTAAAAAGGCTCACAAATGGATTCACTCACTTACGGATCACATGCTCTGAGCTCCAGCACTCACGCAGTAGTTTGAAAGGCGGCAGGGACATACAGGGAGGAACTGAATTGTCTGACTTCAAGGTGAGGGCTGAGGAGACAGCTTCTCCCAGACAAAGGTGCTGGCAGAAGCCTTTGTTCCTTTGCTGAGCCCTCTCCTTGAAAGTGTAGGTAGGCACCATATCGGAGTCTACATCAACCTGGCTAACACCTTTGGTCTTGCCCGGATGATTCTCAAGACCTCACCCCACAAACTTGCTGGCCCACCCAAGCTGCTTCCAGTAGCTTTTCCATACAAACACCCTGTTTTGGCTCTTGCTGTGGACTTTCTTAAAATCTCCCAAAGGTTCACAAACACCAAACAAGCAGCATCTGGCCTCGGTGTGCCCTGAACCTCCTACTAAGCAGCTCAAACCCCAGCATTAGTGGGAACCAGCCTCAGATCCCAGGCACCTCTAAGCCTATCATAAGTGGCAACCATCTATAGATCCCTTTGTAGCTCATACACAGTGGCCCCAGATAGGGCATAGGCAGAGACTGACCTGGGCCTGTACCAGAGCCCCTCTCAAGAGGGTCCAGAATCAATATACCCAGCAGCCAGCTACAGACCACACCAGAACAGCACCCAACCATCTCCATAAATTATACACCCAAAGGGAAGAGTCGGTGGCATCAGAATCCTGCTAAAGTGAATCCTGTGACAGAGGGTCAGCTGCTGCAAAACAGTTCCTTCACTGTAGTTACAGCCAGTCCTCACAACCGGTCAGCCTAAGGGCCAATCCCTCCCACTGATGTGCCCACAGCAATCAAGGCTCAACTACAACAAAAGGGTACACACAAACCACACAAAGGACACACCTGGAGCATTTGGCTCAGGTGACTAGGGAGACTGCACAACTGGGCACCCAAAAGGACACTTACTACATAATACCGCTCTGCCAAGACCGGGAAATTTATATCAGCTCTACCCAACACATAGAAACAAATACAGGGACCATAACATCCCTTTTTTTAATATTCAAATAATTCTGTAATGAAGGCTCTGAAAGGACAGAGCTAATGTCCAAATGTTACATGATATTCTGGTGTTTCTTTAGATACAACATATATTTTGTTTTCTTCCTTTAAGTAAAGTATCATATGAAATTATGGCAAACTGGGGTCATTGTTAGGAACCATCTATATAATAAAAGCCTAAGCGACTGTTATGGCAGAACAACCAGAATGACTGGTCACTATGACGTGCACTGACCACCAGGGGGCAGACGCTCAATGAAGAAGCTGCCCCCTGGTGGTCAGTGCGCTCCCACAGGGGGAGTGCCACTCAGCCAGAAGCTGGGCTCATGGCTGGTGAGCTCAGCGGCGGTGGTGGGAGCCTCTCCCGCCTCCGCAGCAGCACTAGGGAAGAAGCAGCCGAGCGGTAAGGAGCAGCGAGCAAGTGGGTGGTAAGGAGCGCAGGGTCCCGGACTGCAAGAGGGATGTCTGCCTGCTGGCTTAGATCCAATCTCCACGGGGAACAGGCCTAAGCCGGCAGGCACACATCCTCCAAGGGGTCCTGGACTGCAAGAGGGCACAGACCGGGCTGAGGGCCCCCCCCCTCCCAGTGCATGAATTCTGTGCACCAGGCCTCTAGTACTAATATAATTCCAGAAATGACCATAGTTTCTTTATCTAATAGACATATTTTAAGGAAAACAATTGAATGTGTTAAGTGCCTGTTGTATATTCTGAATTGTTGAATATACTGGGGACATAGAAAACTAAAATGGAGAGCTCATTCTACAGGAAAAATATTAGTGAATCAGAACAATATAAAACTGTAACATACCTGAAAGCTGTGCTACAGTTGAGACATACGAAAGGGGTTCTGGAAACACAGAGGATGAACACCTAGCTGTCTGCTGGGAGGAGAGGCATACAGGCTTTCTCAAGGAAGTGAGGATTAGGTCGTGACTTGAAAACTGTATGAGAATTGGTCTGATTCTGAGATGAAGAGTCCAGAAAGAGCAACCAGTATATGCAGAAAACGAAAGAAAGGCTTATTTGGATAATTATTTCCATATAGGAGGAGTTTAGAGTGCTTCTGGTACAATGGGTAAAGTTGAGTGTGAAGAGGTTGAGGAGGGCAGATTATAAGGGATCTCATGTCATACTAAGGATTGTCCAGGAGTTCATGAAGCATCATTTAATGATTTAAGCAGTTGAGTGATATGCTCTGTTTTGTTAGCAGTTTACATTTCCAACCATAAGAGAACTTCTTTAGAAAGGATCCCAATGTCCTTGTCCAGCCAATCTATTTCCAAGGCTTAATACAGTGCCTAGAATATGATAGCTGCTCAAAAAATGTTTAATATATGAGGAAGTAAATAGATAAATCAACCAATCAATGACAGAGCTAAGTTAGTTAGAATTTGCTTCTGGACTACAGATCAAATTTTTTACAGGGGTAATGTTAAGTTTTATTTTCAGACATTTAAACAAAAAGGGGGTGAAATATGATTGACCAAATGTGGATAATTATGAATGCTGGGAATCTGGTACCTGGTGGGTCATATTTCTGTTTTCTTTACTTTTTCAAACGTTTGACATTTTTCCAGAATAAAGAGGCTTAAAAAATTGCTCCTGAGATAAGGAGAGCTGATTTCTAGATTCCAGTGTGTTGAAGCATAAATATCTTAGTTTTAAAAAGCTAAACTTTTAAAGAATGATATATTTGTACTTAAAAAAAATGAAAAGAAAAATCATGGACACTATAAAAAACGTTTGGAGTCAATGCAACCCTTGATTTCTAGATTTGTAAGTTTTTGAACTAACGTTGGCTAGAGAACTTCTTGATTTAAACCTTTTCATAGTTTATATTATAAAACTGAAACTAATCTGTTAGAAATGAGTTGTTAAATTTCTTTTAAAATATGGAAATTATATGCTCATTCCAAAAAGTACTTTGAAAAAAATGTTTTCATATTAATCTATATCACACTTGATTACTTCACAAACTTTGTTATTTTGTAGTTACTAAAAATAACTTGGTGGAATTTATTTCTGCTTGTATTTGTAAAATATATATACTTTGTACTAAAAACTATATATATAAAAATTGTTTCTATTTCAGGAATATAAATTCTTTATATTTAAATTTAAAAGGTATGGATAGCCATTGATTCATACCTCTTTCAGTCCATTCAATAAATTGAGTAATTGCTCCTAAATAAAGTTAGGTTTTAATAATTGATAACCTCTGGAGACTGGCCAGACTAGCACTGAAGTCTTTGCTTTGCAGGTGTAGAGGAAAGTCTCAGCTGCTTCAGATTAGCTCTCATATCTACCATCAGCCTCTGGTGAACTGGTATCTCCATGTATTGGACACAATGTTGTACACATGAGTGTCTAACTGAAAGCCAGTATTTTAAATGATGATTCTTCAGTTGATGTACAGAGAGAAAGTAAGAATGCTGCAATGAGACTAAGATAGAAGTAGGAATGGCAGATGGAGACAAGGGACAGAGAGTAAAGATCGACTTTGGGTCTTTATTTTAACTCATATGATTTTGCCCAGGAAAAAAGAAAGTTTCACAGTAGTAGTACAAGTCACCAAAACTTGTGACAGAACTTATTTTTCTTCTTAACATTAAAAAAATTCATTTCTATTAAAATAATCTCTTAATAATAAAAAGGAAAAAGAAGAGACCATGTAAGAAACTGGCTGAATAAAAGGGAAATGAGCTTTGTAATTATCCTAATAGAAAAATGCTATGTTAATAGGCATTTACTAATGTGTGTATACATTTTTTGGAGATACCCTACATATGCTTCACAAATAGAAAATTCTTGCTGTTTATTACTTCATTTCTTTCCTATGGAAAAGCAGAGGAAGGAACTGTTTTTTTTCCTCCTTTCACACCCGCTGTGTAAATTGTCTCTCTAGTCTTTTGCCTAATAACCAGGAGAGCTAAAAATAAGAGATACTGAAGATCTTAATGTGTGACTGTCTCAACTAATAGAAGAAAAGAATAGATTCCTTCATATTTTAGAGCTCTTAAGATCTGTCCAAATTAATTGTGTATCTTACTTCCTATATTTGGTTTACCATTGGAAACTAAAGTTTGAGTGATGGAAGAGAAGGAAATTGGAAATTTGTAGAGATACTGAGAAAACCGAAAATTTGCTATATCAGGGAAATATGGAAATCTTATACATATATTTGGACACATACACAAAAACACCAAAATATTGAATGACAAATACAAGTATAAAGTGTAACATGTGCAAACCAGAGAGGTGAGGATGGCAAGACAAAAAGGCAATATATTTCTTCCTTCTAATACAATACAGCTTACTTGATATTCTTAAGATGTTCTAGAATAATGTTCAGCTACATTATTCTGATAACTGTTGAGAGGAAATAACACATATGCCCTTACCAGTAGATCCCATTTAAAGGCTACATTAGTTTTTATACAAATTATTATCAGTTGGAAAATTCTGATGAACGTTAAAAAATCCGCTATAACCATTTCACCCACACCAATATTTTTATGCATTCAAATGTAAGCATGAAAATTATGAATGCAATGGAATTTGTAGGTGTAACATCAAAACCAAATTATAAGCTCTTCTTAAATTTTGAACATATACATCTCAGTTGGAAGACCTACTTGCTATCAACAATATTTTAAATTTTAACTGTATACTAGAACCCATTCTTTAGGGTAGTTAGCTAACCACTATTTCAACAAATACACGACTATAGCCATCAAAGGGAACAAAGCAGAGAGGCATAAGTCAAGATCTTTGCCAAGTATTTAAATAAGAGAAGAAAAATAGAGGCAATTTATAAAATAAGGTAGTAAATTAGGCCTTCCTATAGGAATTTGGAAAAATGAAAAGCCCATTTTTTATTACAAAGTCAGTTTAAATCTAAATTGGCTTTATTTTCCATTTTGAGTTGGATCTTACTTTCATATATGTCTTACTGTCATATTTGAATCTCAAGTCAGACTTGTGGGCACTCTAAAGATCTTACTCTTTTAAACAACCATTCTCCTTTCCCAACAACAGTGTCTACTTTGGTGTCCTTGATTCTGAGTGTTTTTATTATGCAGAGATTCCTCACTAACTTGTCAGATAAACCTCCCCCTTTCCTTTCCATGAGTAAAATAATTTTTTTCTTCTTTGGGGTTTTTAGTTTACGAATTTGGGTACATGTAAAGGCAAGTTACTACATAACTCTTGCCATCAAATTCCCTCTTAAAAGCACATTGACAATAGCATGCTTTGTTTAACACACTACCACTAGCAGCTTTCAATGACACTGCATCCCTTCCCCGAATCTATCCTCTCTCCTTCCACTGTTCTCTGATCAGTCCAGCCCACTCTCCATCCATCAGACATCTTCATATGATACAGCATGCCTACAGACTTCTCCTTTAAGTTTCTTGCCATCTGGAACAGCTTTTTCTACTCCATCCACTGTGTTGCTTTTAATCTTGGGGGAATATGTTCTAAAATTGCTTTTCTACATTAATCTTTGTAATTGTACGGTTAGATCATGAAGTGATGTTAAAAATAAAACATGTATGTCCATGAAGATATGTCTTTCTTGTGCAAACTAAAACTTACATTAGAAAAAAAAATTCCAAGCTCCTAGGATTATTTAATTTGGAGGAAAAAAAGTTGAGTGGTGAATTACTAATAACATTTAAATAAGTAAGGGATTATTTGATTGTTGGTAACCAGCTAATTTTTGTTAGGTTAAAAGGAATTGTGCTCTAATTTAAGTGAAAAGCTTTCTCAGTGGAGACAATATAAATTGTTAAATAATGACTTGGCTTCCTCTAGTCTTTCTGTAGCAGCTAAATAGTATATTTGCTCATATTGCAAATTTGATATATATTCAAGCTTGATAAAGGGAGAAGAATATGTGTGTTGAGAGAAAGTCAGAGAGATCTGAGCAGAAACATACAATATTGGGGAGCAATCCAGAAGAAGGAGTGAGGTGTATTACACAAGATTCTTTTGACAGCTGTATTTTGTTGTCAGGACAGATGAGTATTAAAAAAGGTTGTTTTTGAAGAACAGTGTTTTCTACTTTTCCATTTCTACAGTTTATAGCTATAAATAAAGCATAATATCAACATAAAAAAGGGATTTAATATATAATTTTAAAAAATTTTGCAGAGTTTTTTGAGCTATGTATTATTTCATGCTAGTGGAGATAAGCGAAATTTTTTCATAAGTGTGGTGGAATCCTTTTATTTATAAATACTATCCTATCTTGTTCCAGAAAGAACTTGAATGGCAGCATTTGATTATTTCATTAGAATAACTTATCACAATCAAGACAAACTTTTTGTAAAATATTTATCTTGTTTCATGTGATGCCAAGTGAAAACAAGTGGTGAATTTCACAGAAATTTTTCTTGAACTTCACATTTCAAGAAAAGTTTGTAATTCTCCTAAAGAGACTACTATAATAAAAACATGAATCATTGGTTTTCCAAACTTTTACTATTTTTGTTAGCCTTCTTATATAAAAGGCATGAAAATCTTTTAAATTAACACTTTATTTTTGAAGTCCATGAAAAAGTTAAAATAAACCAATAGAAAGGGATATAGATGGAATCTGAACTATCCTTATATGCAAAAGAGAAGGCTGAGAAAAGAACTGCAAGTGCCATCACCTTGGGAACTAAAACATAGGACTTCAAGGTAAGATTTTCTTTCTATATGATAGGTACAGTCTTTCTGTATATACATGCACAATAAATCACTTAATAACCCTATAGTTAACAGAATCCAGAAATGTGTTTTATGTTTAAAGGAATTAAAATGTTATAAGGAGTATTACATTTAAAAAACTAAGTAAAATTCAATTTAACATCCACTGTTAAAAACAAATAGTTTATTTGGCTTAAGAGAAGTTTTAATTTTTAGCAGTTAATACATATTTTCTTAAAACAGACTGATAGTTATAAATTAGTTCAAAGGCAGCCATCTTGAAATTAGGGCTTTGAAAAATAAACTATAAATATTGTCAAAGGTTACTCAAAATGACAGAAACATCATATTCAGAAAACTTCGAAGGGCTATTTTCCTTAAGGAAATTAGGAGCTAAGTATAGTAGCATACTTAGGGAAAGCTTTTGTAGCTTCTAAATGGAAAACATACATGAGATAATCATACTAGCTTTCAATGTTTACATAACAGTCACAAGATATATGTGGAAAACTTTACTCAGGGTAATTTTATATTTCATGTCATAATTTGGTTTATTTTCCTTCGCAAGGATACAACATCTATTAGGAAGAATCAGACTAATACAAACATTTCAAAACCACAAGATTCTAACTATAATCCTTAGTTCTTGAAATCTGTTTATTTGAAGAACATCGTAATATAAAATATTACACTTATTTGAAGAATATAATACTTTTTAAAAAGAAAAGATACACTAGAAAGCATCAATCATAGAAATAAACAGAACTGCATAAAGGCATATTAAATGTCTGTCTTTTCAAACCTAATCACCTAGAAGAAGCTACTTTACCTATAATAGAATGGAATTACTGTCTTTAAAAATGCAAATATTTTCAATATTGGAAGGATAGCCATTTCAATAAATAAGTTTCTCTGGTAATTAAAATGCAATCGGACAACTCTTTTTTATTTGAATTAAGGTTGTTTAAAAAAAAAAAAGGCAATTTTACATCGTATTATTCCAAGGATGTCTAGTCTTTTTTTCTCCTTCAGCATATGTACGATGATTTCTGGATGTTTTCGTATAGGATAGGGCATTACACAGATGCAGTCTTGCAGTGCAGCCCAAGGCAGTTGCAGCAAGTATCTCCCACTAGGAATGTTAAGGAGCTCAGCGGGTACAAGGCTTGAGGAAACAATCCAGAAAACCACGATACAGCTTGTGGGTCCTTTCCCCCACGAATCACCTTTTTCAGACCACATTCATAAAATGCAGTTTATTATCTAAAATTTTTAAGGAGAATCTTTTGTTAAATGTTAACAAAAGAACGACTACCCTAGTTCCCTTTAAAATGCAATCCTTACAAACAAAAATCCACTCTCAAGTCTTTTGGGAAAGTGCTTAAATCATCTGGAGATAAATATCACTTAGTGTCCTTGTTTTCTAACAAATGGCTTTTTCCATTGTTTCCATTAATTTCACCCATATTCGTTTTTTAACAAACAAGGCCCTCATCCTCATCACAAAACGCAGATGTATGATTTAGCCTGTAAAACCGGTAATTACATACTAATTTACGAAAGATTAATTTTTTCTCCTTTTGTCAGTTTTCAAGAAGTCTTCCCGTGATTAACTGTAAACAGGAATGGTTTACACCTCAAATTAGAAGCCATTAATTAGTATGACGAAGTCAACTACAAGATACACAGATAATTTAAATTATTTAATCACTAATCACCCGGGTTAAAGTGTAGTATACTGTTTCAATATCCTTCAGAGGTTATTGATCTGTCACTAAACTACCTCCAGATCAGTTAGGATAAATACCAACGTTCTTTCCTTTCTTTCATGTTTACATTATTCCTTCTGGTAAACACTTAAAAAAAAAAGCATCAAGGTTCTTGAATCCCAAATCCCTAATTAGCCGTCACTACTAGCCGTTTTGTAATCAGGAAAAGAGTATCTGAAGTACAGATCAGGAGTTCGCTTTGCCCCTGTAACAATAACAGCATTTTTTAAATGTACGCTTAAGGCAATGGCAGTAACATAAGATACACGAATAGGTGGCTTCAGCGAAGAGCGGGCTAGCAAACGCAAGTGCTTTAACAAAAAGAGCCCGAACCTTTCATTGCAATATCAAGCGCTGGAATAAATTACACTTTGCATCGGTTGCAGAAATAACGCAGGACAAGACTTACACAGATGCCAATCCGCAGCATTTATACACATGCACATGGCAAGAGACAGAAACCAAACACTCTCATTCAACTCGGGCCGGGGAGCGCGATCCCGAGTTTGCCCAGCGTGAGAGTGCGCTCTGCGTGTGTCTGTGTGCGTGCGTGAGAGTGAGACCCATCCTCGGGGCATTTCCCCTCTTTGGGCAGTTTTGCTTCATTTGTTTCCTATTTCTGCTACATAGAAAGTAACTTCCATCTCAGCGCCAGCCAGCGCCACTGAATAGAGCTGTGCTGCGGCTCCGTTTGCGTCAGATCCCTCCGCGGAGCCGGCCCCGGCCCCCTCCCTCCCGCGATCGGCCTCCACAGAGAAAGCGCCTGCCAGCCAACCCGCGGCTCCGGCTCCGACATCTTCTCCAGCTGGAAATAAATAAACAAATCGCACCTTCGGCCAGGGAGGGGTGGGGTGGGTGGGTAGGGGGGTCTCACCGCGCCTCGGGGCGTAGGGCGCGAGGCACTCCTTTTTCTCTCCAGGGGGCGGGAGCGCGGGCCGGGGCCGAGCCTGGGGCCGGGAAGGCGGCGGACTCTTTTCTGCGGCGGAGGGATCCGCGGCGGAGGCGGCGGCGGCCGTAGCCGCTGCCTGAGAGTTGTTGTTTCCTCCTCCTCCGCCTCCGCCTCCGCCGCCGTCGCTTGAATGGTGGAGCCGAGGCTGGGCTCGTGAACACACAGTGACAGCTATAGGGCAGGCGGAGGCACCATCCCCGCTTCCCCTCGGCGGCGGGGTGTCCCGCCAGCGGCCCTGAAGTGACCCATAAACATGTCTCGTGAGAGGAAAGGCCTCTCGGAGCTGCGATCGGGTAAGTCGAGGGGCTCCCGGGGCCGCTGGCACCGGGCGATTCCGCTCGCGGTCCTCCGCCCCCCGCCGCCCGGCCGCTGAGCCCGTGTCTCCCCGTCCCTCTCTCCCGCGCAGAGCTCTACTTCCTCATCGCCCGGTTCCTGGAAGATGGACCCTGTCAGCAGGCGGCTCAGGTACGGCGGCGCGCGGCGCGGGCCGGGCCGGGTTCGGCGCTCGCGGGCGTGGGGGAGGGCGGCGGCGGCGCGGGGCCGCGGCCCGGGGCGCGGGGCTCAGCTCTCCCCGCTTTGTTGTTGCAGGTGCTGATCCGCGAGGTGGCCGAGAAAGAGGTAAGGGCGGCGGCGGTCCGCCGCGTCCTGCCGCCGCGCGGTCGCCCTTGGGCCGCGGCGCCACCGCTGCCGCCGCCGCTGGGGCGTGGGGCGCGGGGCTTGGGGTCCCCGCCGGGGCGCGGGGCGGGCGGGGGAGGGGCGCGGGCGGGCTGGGGCCGGGGGGCCCGGCTTACGGGACGTCCTCTCCCCGCAGCTGCTGCCTCGACGCACCGACTGGACCGGGAAGGAGCATCCCAGGACCTACCAGAATCTGGTGAGACATTCACGTCGCGGAGCAAAGAAACTTTTCCCCGAGTCGAATAAAAATTGAATTTCCCGCAATTTTTTACAGAGACAAAAACTTGGCCCCAGAAACGTGAAAGCTCCCCAGGCCAGGGGGGACGTTGGGAAGTCGGCGCGGGGGCGGCGGGGGGCAGTGGCCGGGGGGACCTGCACCCCGGGGCCGTAGGGGCTGCAGACAATTTATTTGTGATATTTGGTTAATGTGCTAGAAATAAAGATACGTCATGAGTGTTGTGCAGTGCAAGGCCGGAGGAGGAGGGGCCGGCGCGCGCGGCCGTGCGGGCGCGGGGGCGCGCGCGGCGGCGGCGGCGGCGGCGGCGGGAGCGGCGCGCGGGGGGCGCGCTCGGCGCTCTGCTCGCGCGGTCGGCGCGGCGCTCTCCGGCCGCACACAATACAATGGCTGGTGACTAACCGCTCCGAAGTGGCATTAGCATTTCACCGGCAGGCTCCTCGCAGCAGCGGAACCGTGGCGAGACGTGATCTAATTTTTTTTTCTTTCCTTCTCTTCGTTTCTTTTTGCTTGCTTTAAATGCAGAGCTATGTTTTTTGGTTGGAGGGATTCAGATGTGTGATGAGAGTTGGCCTTCAGCACATCTTGCATTTACCAAAACAGCGTTCGCAGAAGTGTAAAAAAAAAAGCCTGTTAATGCCCTAAAGCCAGAAGTTGAGCAGGCTTTTTTCCTAATTTTGCTGATGCTGGTGTTCTGCCCCTTGTCCGATGAACTGTTCCTAGAGGCCACTGAAGCGTCTTTATTTTCTTTGGCCACGTATTTAGTGAAGATGGAGCTTGGGAAGTAAAAGTTTTCCGGTATATCTTGGGATAGATTTTGTTAAATCGTTGAAAAAATGCCTATTACTTAGTTTTGTGGGTTTTCAGGATGGATAGTTTAGTAATTTGTAGAAATTGACTTCTAAATGTGGACCTATTACTTTAGGACTGTGACTGTGAAAAGTAAGGTATCTGTATCTGGGAGTTCTGTGTATTTCCCATGTTCTTTTCTCCTAAACTGATTTAGGTTATTTGTATGAATATGTGCGTGTGTTGGGCAGTTAAAGCACTCACTCGGGGCAAATCAAGCATTTAAAATTTATGCATGCATTGATTTTCTGAGACATATTTGCAGCTGATGTTGTGATGTAGTTAATGACTGTTACTTAATGAGGGCTTCTGAAACATTTGGACGTTTCAAAGCTAGCTTAGAATTGAATGGCTTGAGTAGGGTGAAGGCATGACGTGATTTTGATTTGATGGCTTTCCCTTTCATTTGGATGTAGAACATTTAACGAGTCTAATTCTCTTATGATTTAATATAGGTTGCTGATAAATGCCTACATCTGTTGAAATAAGCAAGGGCACTAAGGTTTATTAGTAAATTTAATGGAAACTTTAATAGTTTGTAAGTAGTGATTTAGGCTAGTTTCATTCAATACTTGGCTAAAATGAATAGAGTTTGAAGCCAACTCAAATTCATTAACTGCAGTATTTAAATTTTTAGATTGTAATCTTTGACAAAATCTAAAGCGCCCTTCCTTGTTACTCCAAAAAATTACAAAGATTATAATTTTCTTTTTTAAGAATTGGGCAGATTTTACAAAACTCATCTTTGCATCTTATAAAAACCAACAACCCCAAGTTTTTAAAGATTGCTGTGTTTTCTTGGAGACAGTTGGTAATGTTATATTTATATTTTTAAAATGAAGTGGTAAATGGTATCTGGCCAAATAAGGGGAATGTCTTATCCTTGTAGGAATATTGTTTTGTTTTCTCCAGTAACAAAAAGGGCACCAATGGTGATTTTTAGTTAATTTAATTTTTGAGAGGGTTTCTTGTCTCTCAAATATTAATGCATTTATATTCCTGGCTCGTTCTCAAAACTTAGGACACAATAAGTAGAGTCTTCATCGGTATTAATTATCGACATCCGCCTTTTTCGCACGGAAGTGGTTCTTACTTGGAGTGTTTTCATCTTTATACTAGAACAGTCATGTTGGCATTTCATGAGGCAGTTAAAATTCTCATTAGAATTCAGAGTTCTCTTTTTATTCATTCAGCATGTTGCTCACTCCGTATCTACTGGATACAAGGCATCATTCAAGGTGCTTTCATATTCATCAAACTATATCTAGGTGTGTAGGTATGCTGTTTAACTTCGACTTTTTAATTGAGATTTAGTTAACTCTAAAAACATTTTGGAACAGCAGGTATCTGAGCACATTCTTGTTTAATAGTAAGTAGGATCTTGAATTTTATGTCTAGATAAACATGCAAAACTTCGTATAGTGTTCTCTATTGTCTTAATTTATTCTTATGACTTAAACATGTTTAACTTTGTTGCCCTTCAAATTGCTTTTATTTGACATTGATTTAAAGACTTTTGGTGAATGAAACCAAAATAACTATTTTTGATAGGTGGTTTCAGTAAGTGTCTGCCTTTACCTGGAAATTTGTTGTTACATTCCTGATAAATGAGTAATATTTTAAACGGAAGAATTCATATGTCAGATCGAAATTTTTAGAAAAATCTCAAATTACAGTTATTTAGAATAGGAAGTAATATTTATATTTATGAGCTTAAAAATAGGTGTAGATTAGTATGTGCAATCAGCCTACAGATACAATCAGTGATTGATTGTACCAAGAGGAAAGTGGAGATTTATGAGCAGTTTTAAAAGTTTACAGATTTTTTAAAAAAATTGATGTGTTTATTTCAAGTGTGATTGATAAAACTTCATTGTGATTATTCCCCTCTACCTTAAGATTTAAAATATTTTTGATAGGAAATTAAAGGTTTTTTTAAAAAAATTTTTGCTCTATGATATATGTCTTAGTTTTATATTTTTAAAAACAGGAGGTCGATTTAAAGCAAAAGGGCATTTTAAAAAACTTTTATCAGAATTCTTATTTTTTAAATGGAGAGGCTTAGGAGGCAAACTATAGAATAGGAAAACTCAAATAATTTTTGGACAATTATTTGTTTATTTCTTAGTTTGCATGATGGAATTAGTTGGTTTGTTAACTTCCCTTTCTAGTTGCCACCTTAATTAGTGATGGTTGCGTATTTATGAAGAGATCTTGACACAGAATTTTTACTCATTTTTACTAGATTTGGGACTCTGATCACATTTCTTGATTACATGGCTTTTTGTTTTCTTTCCAAAACAGGGTTCATGTTTTGCCAGTTTGTTGAAATGATATAATACTTATTTTATGTTTTGTAGTGGTATTTACTTTTCTTAAAATGATTCCACTTTATTAGAAATCATTGTATTTAAGTGAAATGATTGGGAGTCAGGAGATGTGGGGTTGTGATCTTAGCCCTGCCAACAGTTAACCTGCAGGTAATCTCCAGCAAGTCATTTCTGGAGCCCCAGTTATTCATGAAATAAGTGAATTACAATTTTTCTAATCTGAAAATATGTTTTTGAAATAGAAATAGCAATATATTGTCCCTAATAGTTCAACTATTTCCTTTTGGAGTTTTATTATCCAAAACACAGAAAAGCAGATACGGAGAAATCATGCAGATTTTAACATTTTATAAATGCTTTTGATAGTGCCATTGTTAGGTTGTAGTATGATTTCTCTTTGCAAGGATGAAAATTTTTAAGACACTAACTACATTGTCCACTGCCTCTTTACCCTCTAAGTTAGTATGATTTTCGGTATGGTTTAAGTTATTAGGTTTCGTGAATTATTGGTGGTCTTAAATTCAGAGGTGAATAGAAACTATGGTTAGGAATTACTTAGGTATGTATCAAGTATTTAGTGTGCTGATTAATGTGAAAGTTAAGGTAAAAAACAGGAGACAAGTTTTAGGGAAAAAATACATAACACTTTAAATGTTTTTGAGTCAAGGAATCTCATTCTATATTAGAGATAACATAGTACTTTTCAAAACTTAACCAGTATAATTTGGAGTGGGGTGTGCCATATGAAGTCTGTGTTGCAGAGTTTCCATTTCCTTTTTTAGTAGAGTATCAATGAAATAGTAAGCTTAGCTTGGTAGCCTCTAAAACAGGGCTTTAATGTATCATGATCATCATAACAAATGAAATGTTAGCTGAAGTGGACAAAATTTCATCTTATACATGTAATTATTATAATGGTACTTATAACATTATTTTTAAAAGTGAGAGATTTACAAACATTTCAAAATTAAGTATCTGTTAAAATCTTGATACACTTGAATTGGCCTTATGCAAAGAGGAAGTTGTATTATCTTCTCCCTAACTACATAGTGATGTTTTGATTGTTATGGGGTAGAATAATAAGTACTGCAGGAGTCTGTTTCCCAGTCTATGAAATGGGCTAATAATAGCACCTATGTTGTAAGATTCTGTGAGTGATAACAGACTGGCACAAGTCACATGCTAATTAAGGGTTTGTGTTTGCTATTACTAGAACTATAGTAGTTATAATAAAGTTTGTCCCAGTTACAGCTTTCTAATGTATTAAAGTTCATTTTAAGAAAAACATTATTTCAGAAACAAGTATACATAACTTTCTGAACATAACAGCTAAAGTATAAAAAAGGGCACTTAAAAACTTCAGAAAATACTATTAATATAATTACTTTTAGATTCAAGAATAAAAAAGCCTAAGATATAAAAAAAGTATAGTAAATACCAAAAATAAATAATTCTTTAAAAATGTTGGGTAGAATATCTAGAAAACTTTTGATGGTCTGTATAGTGATTCAAACAAGACTATTTTTCTGTAACAACATTAAGAAGTATTTGGGTGTTTGAAATATCCAGAATTGATTAGAGGATATATGAAGCTTTTTTCTTTTGAAAAGTGACATTTAGGAATACGTGAAGGATGCTTGGCTGTTGCATCTGACTCCTCCTATCCAGAGATTTATGTAATTTAAAATCATCACTATAGTTTGTATTCTTTTTGGAAATTGTCAGTGTTTTGCCAGTCTGGCTTAATACTATGTGTGTTTTTAATTAAAGAGTTTAATGAAGACTTACAAAAATTCTTAAGTGAACATTAGGTTAAATACTATGAATATCAATTTTTCAATCCACTTGGTATTTCTTTATTAGATAGATAACTAGAAATTCCTTTCACTTACTGCAGCCATACTCCCCCCCTCCCCCAAGCTTGTTGTTATATATCATATCACTACAGAATTGTAGCAAATAAAATTGTATTTTACCCAACTTATTCTGGATAAATAATACCAAACAGGTTGATTTTATTCTTGCTAGTATTCCCTCACAAAATTTTAGAATTCAGAATATTGCAATACTAAGCAAAGGGGCAGTTAAACTAAACATACCCATTTAGTATCACTTCCCGTCTTAATGTATTTTTAATTAACTTTAAGAAAGTCATTACAATGAGTTTATTAGAAAAATTATTAAAAAATTGTTAGCAGTAAAAATTTAGGTTAAGTTGCTTTCATAATTACATCTAAAGTGAAAAAAGACTATTTGATAATAGAAACCAAATTGAAATTTTTAGGAATAAATTTAAAATGTGTAAAGTTACCAATTTCTGTGTTTTGTTTTGTTTTGTTTGTGAGTTGCTATGTTTGTGAAATAGTAATTTATGAAAATTAATTATTTAGGAATTATTAAATATGTTACTGAGCATATGGAATATAGATTTTAAGTATTTTATAACAGATTGGGGGAAATGACAGTACTTTTTATTGAATTTGAGAATTGAGGGTACTGAACAATCAAATTATGATGATGCACATAAGAAATATTTAGGTGTAAGAAGCTTTGGTCTCTATAGAGAAGTCAGTCATTAGGTTTAAATCAGGTCTACCTTTAGTTATTTGTGTCCCCCCCCCCCCCCCCCCCCCCACACACACACACACAGTGTTTGGAGCTCAAGGATCATTTAAGGAAGAGGATGGTTGGATGAGAAGTTTTGATACTAAGAAAAATTAGGTAGCAACATCGTCTGATACAGCTTCTACTTAGTTAAAAGTAATTGAAATTGTAAGAGATGTGATTTGTTGTATAAGGCTTAGTAAGTTATTACTATTCATAACAGCATAAATGGTGGCAGCCTTCTGCAAAGGAAGCACATAAAAAAATCCATGTAGTGATTCTGGACTCCAGACAGCCTGTTGTCATGGTGGCATGACCCATTTGGTCTCTGTCATGGATAAATAAGAGGCACATAGTCTTCTCAGAGGTTATAATATAAATCTTCTCAGAGGTTATAATATAAATGCAAGAAATATTTGTCTTTGCTTGTGTCACTTGGTTCTAGTTTAGTTTTGGGGTGTGGAAATAATAAATTCTAGGCAACTTGGAGAAATACACATTTTCTGAAACAACTTTATTGCTTTTGTATATGTGGTGTTAGTTATTTTGAGTACAGTGTTTGAAACTGAAACATTACTAAAAATGAAACTGGGCATTCTCTTAAAATTACTTACTTTGGCATCTTAAGCATAAACTGTTTAAGAATTTTCCATCTTTAAATTAATAGATACGAACTTTTTCAACAGAATTATAAATATGAATTTTAAATTACTAAATAAGTGTTTTAAAGAGGATTTTTTATTACACAAATTTTGCTTAGCAAATATGACTTGATTTAAAAACGAAACTTCAAAATGTATTTAAATAGTTAAGTTTTGTTGTGTTTCAAATTAATTTTTATAGAGCATCTTTGTGTTTTGTGGAAACCTTAATTCTGGATAGGTTTGGGTGTTTTTGTTTTTTGTTTTTTTAGCAGAATATAGCTTGTGATGAATAAAATTTGAAAGCAATATTGCATTTTCTTTAAATGAAAAATTTGTATTGATAATTGTATTTATCATACTGACTGAATTATCTAAATGAATTCTTAGGTGGTTGACTAAATTGTGAGTATAAGACAGTCTTTCAAGTGTGTTTATTCACAGTTAAGAGTAAATAGACCACCAAGATCAGTTTTGACAACTAATACTATTCTATATTAATTTCATTATACATCTAATTATAAATAAATCATAGGCAAGTAAGAGTACTTCTGAGAACAGTTTCCCAGCTTAGAAGATTTGACTTGAAAGTGGTTATATGGGTTCTAGTAAGTTTATAATCATGAAACATGTGACAATTGGGGGGGGGGGTAATGTTTTGAGAAGGAAACTGTAATGTAATAAAAATAACAGTTAACTTGACATTGGAAGATCTGGGTTTGATTACTGTTTTTCTTTTTAAATGTATGACCTTGGACATACTACATTACCTTTGGTCTTCAGTTTTCTTTACTTGTGAAGTGGGTAGATACTCGTTTGTGAAGATAAATAAATTTGGAGAATACTTGGCACAGAGTATCCTTCCTATATAATAAAAGCCTAATATGCAAATTGTCCTCTTATCTGGGAGTTCGGGGCGGGGGGAGGGGGAGGGGGAGGCGGCCAAACACCCTAGGCCCCTCCCCTGGGCCAGCCCCGCCCTGGTCGGCAGTGGTGGCAGGCAGCCGGGGGAATGGAGGACCCAGCCGGCAGCTGCTAGGGACCCTACCTGTGCACGAATTTCGTGCACTGGGCCTCTAGTTTCATATATTTGTCTATGTGAAGATGCTATTAGTAAAATTACTGAGAAAAAACGTACACTTGCTTTAATGAATATAGATAAAATTTAACATATACTTTGTAACAATGGTAAGAAATTTATAATTATAACTAGAAGTTTTGAGAAGTTTAGGGGTTGGGTTTTAATAATAGGCTTATAAAGTGATTAAATAGCAAATAGATTTTTTTAAATTTATGGATTTTTGTTTATGTGCTAAATAGTCATACAAATAGTAAATAAAGCCCGTTAAGCTGACCTTTTATTAATTTAATTAACTTATTTTTAATCCTCACCTGAGGATATGGTGTGTTTTTTTTCTTTTTTCACTAATTTTTAGAGAGAGAGGAAGGGAAGGGGAGAGAGAAAAACATCTATTGTTTGCTTTCCATACTTGGCCTGACTAGAAGTCAAAACTGCAAGCTAGGTATGTACCCTGACTGGAAATCGAACCTACAACCCTTGGTGCACTGATGACCCTCCAACCAACGGAGCCACCAAGCCAGGGCTAAGCTGACCTTTTAGTACTCAGAACTAGAGCAGAAAGCAAAAGCAGGTAGCCTTTCAGATCTGAAAAAATGGTGAGAAAATAGATGAGACAATCTGAAAAACACTCTTTTTAGAACCAATCAGCTTTTCTAGAAATGAAGGACCTAGTCAAATCAAATCATACTAGTGCTAATTATGAGGTGGATCTTATTTTCATAGGGACCTCTTATATGCTAGACAAAGGACTGGCATTTTCTCAGAGGTAAATTTAAGTCATTGGAATTAATATGTTGATCTAGTTTCACTTGGAAAAGATCCTTAAAAAGATGACCTTTTTTCTCCTTGTTTAGGTCTAGAAAGATTTTTTTTAACATGAAAGGCAACATGTAAAAGCACCTCTTGGTACTATGATTACCTCCCAAGGTGGTGATCTTAAAGTCCTAGTCTTACAGATGAGGACATTGAGACTTCAAGTAAAATGTTTTTCCCATGCTCAGTTGGAAGCTTAAATCTAGGTGATCTGACTTTAGAGCCCTTAATCAAACCTTGACCTTTTCTTTAAAAGTTGATTAGAGAAGTTCTTAATGATAGTATATCTGGTAGAATATAGTGGCTTCCAGGTTCTTTATATTCTCGTTCCACTGATAACACCTACATTTAAACAATACCTTCCACTGATAATGAGAAAATTTTCTTGGTTGGAGGGGATGGCTGTTAATATGAAGTAGCATACCATGCAGAAGCAGGTTGGTTTATCGAAGAATGCAGGAGAATAAACCACTCAAAGAGCTGTTTCTTTTCTTTGGTTCTTCCTTGCTACAATTCATATTTTCAGGAGATTATCCTATTGTTCAAATTGTAATTGATAATTCTAGGAATATTTTATATATGCAGTCTGAGAAAAGAGTGCTACAGATTTATGATTGGGCCAACATGGAGAAAGTATGAGCACAGTTGCCTTTGTTTGCAGAATTGTATTACCCCTATTGCTGGGAAAGTTACTAGAACCAAGGGTCATTCTTTATATCTGGGTGGGTAAATTATGGATGACATGGCAAACTGTGCAGATCTGCTTTGCAAGGCTCCTAAGCTAAAGTTAATACCTTTTAAAAAGAGTTGCATTTAGATAGTATTTCCCAAAGACTAAAATATTACCATCTGACACTGTATAGAATATGTTTGCTGACCTCTGTTTTATATAATGTAATATACTTACAAAAAGGATAATTAAGTTTAATTCAGGTTTTAGCCATTAATTATAGACAGTTAACAAAAGATTGTTGTTGTTACTGGTCTATCAAGTGATTCTCAATTGGTATTGGAGGTAGGGGCAGGGATATGAAAAGTTTGAAAAGGCTCTGGCCAGTCCACTGGTCTAGGTTAATAGTAATCAAATTTTACAGTCTTAACCCTTTTGGTGTAATTTACTTATACCTCTCTTGTAACTTTATTTTTAATTTTTCCACATATAAGAGGAAACTTTTTTTAAATTCTTTTATTCCTTTTTTTTGAATATATTGGGGTGACACTGGTTAAAATTATACAGGTTTTAGGTGCACAGTTCTATAGCACATGATCTATACACTGTGTATTCACCAAGTCAGGTCTCCGTCCATTACCATTTATCCCCACTACACCCTCCTCCACTATCCCCCACTCGCCTCATCCAGGCAGTCACTATGATGTTGTCCCGGTGAGTATTTTCTTTTTCTTTTTGCTCAATACCTCCACACCCCTGACCTAGCCTTCCCACCATCACCATAGCTGTCAGCCTGCTCTGAGTCTGTCTCTGTTTTGCTGGTTAGTTCATTTTGTTCCTAAGATTCCACATATGAGTGAAATCACATGGTATTTGTCTTTCTCTGGCTGGTTTATTTCATTTAACATAATGCTCTCCAGATCTATCCATGCTGTCACAAAGGGTAAGATTTCCTTTTGTTACAGCTAAGTAGTATTCCATTATGTAAATGTACCACAGCCCTTTTATCCAGTCATCTACTGATGGATAATTGGGCTGCTTCCAAATCTTGGCTATTGTAAATAATGCTGCAGTGAACAAAGGGGTGCATATATTCTTTTGAATTAGTGTTTTGGGTTTCTTCAGATAAGCTCCCAGAAGTTAAATTGCAGGGTCATAAAGCAGTTCGATTTTTTTATTTTTTGAGGTAACTCCATACTGCTTTCTTTCCACAGTGGTTGTACCAGTCTTCATTCCCACCAACAGTGCACTAGGGTTTCCTTTTCTCCACATCCTTGCCAACACTTGCTGTTTGTTGATTTCTTAATAATAGCCATGCTGACAAGTGTGAGGTGATATCTCATTGTTCATTGGCCCTTTCAGAGGGCGCCTGTGTCTTTAGTGGACTTCTCTCTCTCCCTGCTGGTCAGAAGCCCTGGTGCTTTTCACAGCCAAATGTTATGTGGGTGCCTCTTCCTAGCTTTTGGTGCTCTGGGCTGGGGTGGGGTGGGGGGCTGTTTTGGTGTCCACTCCATGCTTCTCAGGTAGAGCCTATGGCCAAGACATCCTTCCAGCACCTCAGCTGCCTCTGTGGGTGCAGGACCAGTTCTTTTCATGTCTCTTCCCTTCCTACCAGTCTTGATGTGGCTTCTGTAAATCCTTGGTTATGAGACTTCTCTTCAGCTAGTCTTCAGTTGGTTATTCAGGATGATTGTTCTATTACTTAGTTTTAATTCCAGTTTGTTCTTGGGAGGAGGTGAGTGTACCTCCCAACGAAGTGTACCTTCGTTGTCAGCTTAGACCTCCATCTTTTTAAATTTAAGAGTTTAAAATTTTAATCTTAGTAATGTACAAAAGTAGGATTGATTTCCTTCAGCCATTTTGGTAGAGTATTAGTTTTATCTTTTACTTGTATCCTTAGATTTTAAGTGTTCCCCTTTACCTATAGGAAATTATGCTCTTGTGCTTATTTTTTTTTAATAGTGAGAATGAACTTTAAAACGTTTCTTTTTCTGGCTCAGTTTAATGTCATTTTAAAACTATATAAAATGTCCCCTTTATAGCTTGCTTGCACACTGATAAATGTATATCTGAAGCAATAGGTGCTGTGGGGTTGGGCAGTCTGAATGAGCTCTGGTGTTAGTCTGCCTTGGTTTTATTCTCATCTCTGCCATCCACTGAATGTGTGACCGTTCGTGGTGGTTTTACTTTTTTGCACCATAATTTCTTTATTAATGGGAATAATAATAATACATACCTTTTAGGGTTTTAAAAATAATTAACTTAGTTGTTATATGTAAAACTTACCACACTTACCCCAAGGGCTAGCATTTAGTGTTCAGTCATTATGTTTTAGCTCTGTAAGTGTTATTACTATTTATCACACTTTAACTTCATAATTTGGTCATGTATTTTTATGTGTTGAATATCTAAAGAGCTTGAAAGCAGCTCTGGTCATGGAAAATAATGGGTATATTAGAACTGAGGATGTCAAGTTGTGTTTTGTTTTTCCCAAATGATAATGTATAAATAGTTACTGAGAATTCAAATATAGATATTTTGGAGAAGGCAGTTTATTAGAATATCATTTCAAGTTTTCCTTTTTGTTTTAATTTCCTTTAAATTATTTATTAGTGTAAGTAAATAAAGTAATAGTTTGTTCAAACCCCAAAAGGCTTAATATTAAAGATAGAGCTTTTACTAATTTGAAAATTAAAAGTTATATATGTGTAGCCGTAATGAGCTATTTTAACTTTTTAAATTTGTTCTTGGTTTTACTTTTTAAATATTGACCATAGGTCAGTAGTGGCATGGGTTAATATTCATGAAGAATAATGTTTAGAAAAAGACAGTAGCAAATGATAATTTTAATTTTTTCCTTTAAATATGTATTGTGTGTGACAAAGTTGGGACCAGATGGGCATATATGGTCCCTGTTCTCTTATAGTTTGTGGTGAACTTGAGAATTTAAAATGTATAATCATAAACTGATAACATGAGTTAATGAAAAGTCACTGAGTGTATGCAGCCAAGATATATACAGACTGAATAGGGTAAAAGAAAACAAATAAAATTACACTGGAGGGAAGATCTAAAGCATATAGAGAGTTGTGTGAGAGGGGTGTGGGGAAATGAGTTCATCACCTGGGAAAAGCCTGACTGAAGAGAGTGCAGGTAAAGAACCTGAAAGGAGATGGGTGTGTCTAAATATAGACAGTGGAGCTGGAGGGTGTATTGCTGGGAATGTGCCTGGTAAAGGAGAGAACCAGGAATGGACCAGAAATGTGTGCCAGGGTTTGTAGACAATGTTAAGGATTTGAATCTGTTAAGAATAAGGAAAGCCTCTTTTAGGTAAGGGTGACTTGACCAGATATATGTTTTCTGAAAGAGCATTCATTCAAAGGAAAATAGAGAATAGATTTGATTGAGGTAGAGGACATGAGTAGATGTTGGAAAGATGGGAGTTTATTGCAAAGATGATTTGAGGTTGGGCTGTTATTGTGGTGAAGGAGAGAGAGAGCTGCATTTAAGGATGGGAAGGACAAATCAGTTGGATTTGGTGAAACTGCTTGGATATTGGGAATGAGGGAGGAGGAATGAATGGGCAAATAAAAAAAATGACATCTTGATTTGAGGCTGTGTATATGGTGTTGCCGTGTTGGAGGGTTTTGGCATGAGGCTTAAGAGTTCATTTTTACATGATGAGTTGAAAAGGCTTTGGGATTTCAAAGAAAGATGTCTTCTAAGAAAGTGTGATATGTATAAGGACTGTCCAAGAAGAGAGTATAGAGCAGCCGTGGGCAAACTACGGCCCGCATGCCGGATCCGGCCCATTTGAAATGAATAAAACTAAAAAAAAAAAGACCGTACCATTTTATGTAATGATGTTTACTTTGAATTTATATTAGTTCACACAAACACTCCATCCATGCTTTTGTTCCGGCCCTCCGGTCCAGTTTAAGAACCCATTGTGGCCCTCAAGTCAAAAAGTTTGCCCACCCCTGGTATAGAGTGTGAAGAAGAGTTCTAGAGCTGGTGTCCAGGATCTCAGACCATAAGGAACTTACTGTTTAGTGGCTTAAATAGAAGAGAAGTCAGTGCTTCTGCATATTTTCATGTCTTCATTTTTTTTAACAATTTATTAAGCACTCAGTCTAAGTACTGCATTTAAGTACTGGGTTGACAGGTAAACAGGGTCTCATTTCATGCTTATGCAGGACATGGACCATAAATTGGCAGTTTTAGTATAGTGTCAGGGGTCTTATGAACCCCCCAAACAAGGCAAGATTGTGGTAGTACCTATATATGTGGTTTTTTCAGGGTTGGGGAAAAGGAACATAACTATCATTAGATTCCCACTGAGGTCTGGGTATTATTAAGGAAAATTAATACAATATAACTATTGCAAACTGTTGGGGATGGGGTCATAAAGGAACATTTGGGAAGGAGTATATAATGTACTATGGAAACACAAAAGAAGGCAGTGGTAATATAACAGGTCAGGTAAGGCAGTAAAGCATTGACTGAGACTTGAAAGAGAGTGATAGTGGAGGTGGGTGGGTAAAGAATAGATTTTAAGCAGAGAGATCAGCTTGTATAAAGTCTCAAAAGCCAGGAAGCATGAGGAGTTTAAGCATTGAAAGTATCTCTTGTAACTAAAATGAAAGTTGATTTTGAAAAATTGTAATCATCAAGAAAATATTTAGTCAGGAAAAAGTGGATTCATAATATTTTATTAAAAGATGAAATTCTGCAATAAGGATTTTCAGGTTTGTTACCTGAAATGTATTTTGCAAAAAGACTCTAATACAGGATCATCACAGAATCAACATTAAGAAGTAATCAACTTTCTTGTTAAAGTAAAATTTTACAAGGAATTTTGATCAATTTAAAGAAGTCACATTAGAATAATTATCATATACAAATTTAGAACTGGAAGGGACATAAATATTTTAGATACTTTTTAAAATTTTATTGTAAGCAAAATAGGAAAGATTAGAGAATAGTATAAACATATCTAAAAATTCTTATTTTGGTATTTTCTTTTAAATGCTTTTTCTATTTAGCTAATCATACTGAAGCAGATATTTGAAAAAGTATTTTTTGGGGTCAAGATGATACTATTAGGGAAAAAGGGAAACTATAGCTAATGAGTTTGGGAAATTGTGCATTAAACACAATTAGATAGTTTTATCTTAAGATTTTTCAGAGGGTTTAATGTCATTGTGCTTTGTGAATCTCAAAAGCAGAGATATAGTGTGTATAATTTGTATTAGAACCTCTTTTCAGAAGTATTTAGTCTATCAGTACTTATTGACTATCTATTGTATGCCAGACTGTATAATTTTAAATCACAGTGTGATGGTATGGCTTCATGCAGTCTCCATGACAGGAGTGTATTATGAGGAAAAGTAAAGTAAGTTCCTCTCAATTAGTTTCAGCTTAGAGGGATGAATACTAGCTAAGTTTTTAAAAATACCATCATGGTCTTCAGTAGAATGTGACAGTTATTACAAGATGGAATGAAATGATTTAATCCCCACACATCTCCTCCAAATAAGTTTTATAAGGAGTTCATACTAAAATTGCCATTACTAAATGAATTTGAGTAGAAATTCTCAAACTTCTTGGCCTCAGAACCCCCTTACATGAATAAAAATCGTTTAAATTCCTTTGTTTATGTAGATTATAATCTCATTTATCATTTAAAAATAGAAATTTTAAAATGTTTTATTTAAATTTATTTCACAGTACTATAATTAACTTTATTTTTTTAATATGCAGTCATTTAATTTTATTTATAAAGCATATACTAACATGAGAATGACAAATATTTTATGGAGAAAAGACAGGATAGAAAATTTGTATATGTTATATAAAAGTTACATATGTATAAATATATGACATATGTGAATGATTATAACATAATGTAAAAATGCAAGGTAAACAGAGAAGAATGAAAAAAGCAAAAGGCCATACATCAACATTCTTTTTTTTTTATTGTTTAAAGTATTACAAATAGTAGTACATATGTCTCCTTTTTTCCCCATTGACCTTCCCCCACATTACTATAATTAACTTTTAAAATAAAATAATTGCCAAAACCGGTTTGGCTCAGTGGATAGAGCGTCGGCCTGTGGACTGAGAGGTCCCAGGTTCGATTCCGGTCAAGGGCATGTACCTGGGAGGCAGCTGATCGATGTTTCTCTCTCATGAATGTTTCTAACTCTCTATCTCTCTCCCTTCCTCTCTGTAAAAGATCAATAAAAAATATATTAAAAAAATAAAAAAAATAAAAAAAAATAAAATAATTATTTTCCAAAACAAATTTGTGAGAATAATGTCATTTTTACATGATGAGTTGTTTTACATTTTTTTAGAACATTTATTGGTCTAGCTTAATAGAGACAGATTCTTTTTTTTTTTTTTTTTAAATATATTTTATTGAGTTTTTACAGAGAGGAAAGGAGAGAGATAGAGAGTTAGAAACATCGATGAGAGAGAAACATCGACCAGCTGCCCCCTGCACACTCCCCACTGGGGATGTGCCCGCAACCAAGGTACATGCCCTTGACCGGAATCGAACCTGGGACCCCTCAGTCCGCAGGCCGACGCTCTATCCACTGAGCCAAACCGGTTTCGGCGAGACAGATTCTTATATATACTTCTGTATTCATTCTGTTGTAACATCACATGTCATGTGGCCTCTGGAAAACAACAAATACTCATGAAAAAAATGAGAGTGAAAAGTAAATAGTGTCTTATTATTTGTAATTTTTGCCTGAGGAACTCCCAGAGATTTTCTGAATACACTTTGAAAACAGCTGAACTAGAGAGTATTATTATTTAGGTACTACAATGAGAAATTGTTAGTAACTTGATAACCTCTAAATATAAAGTGATAAAATAGCATACTTTATTTTCTCTAACTCTCTTTAGATTAATATGCAAATATTGTCTACTGAAAATACTGTAGGATAAGTAAATTAGCATTTCATAACGTGTTTTCAAATGGTAGCATAAATTAAGCAGTGTTTTCAAGTTGTTCCAGAAATTCTCAAACTTTCTAGTAGGTAGGTTTTTTTTTTTTATACAAGTCAAAATATGTTTCAGTTAATAGTTGGAATTTGGCCTTTATGTTAGGTTCTAGGTAAATCATAAAACTCAGCATAGATGCTCTCTAAGTCTTTAAAATTTTGTAATGAAAACATGAACAATCAAGTTTATTTAATCTTGAATTATTCTGGAGATACTCTTTATAATATCAAGGATATAAAACATTTTATTTTGTAGTTTGACTTTTTTGAAAATTAAAATGTTAAACTAAGACATTCCATTTAGATTATAATGCTGTATATTTTTTTCATCGTTCAGTATTTGCATTGACTAGCATCTGTTAATTTATAACTTGGTATATTTAGGTTACATTAATTCTTTTGTATTTTTCCTCCTCTGTGGTTTAAATGATGGTTGGGTAGCTGTTCTGTTCTGTGAGTCAAGTGATTTCACAGCATAAACATGAACTATTCTCCCAAATAAAATGAAATGTTGACTAGCCAGAACAAATTATTGTATTTTTTAAAGAGTATTTATTTGGTATAAAGAATTATATCACTTTATTTAGCAAATATTACATGTCTTTTATATAATAGGTGAAGTATTACAGACATTTAGCACCTGATCACTTGCTGCAAATATGTCATCGATTAGGACCTCTTCTTGAACAAGAAATTCCACAAAGTGTTCCTGGAGTACAAACTTTATTAGGAGCTGGAAGACAGTCCTTACTACGCACAAACAAAAGTATGAAAAATTTCTAATAGCATTTAGACATTCTTTTCTTATTGTTTGGCTTTGTGCCCTATCTTTGTAACCATAAATATGTGTGTTTAATAGGCTGCAAGCATGTTGTGTGGAAAGGATCTGCTCTGGCTGCATTGCATTGTGGAAGACCACCTGAGTCACCAATTAACTATGGTAGCCCACCCAGCATTGGTGAGTTAAGCTCATTTTCTTTTTTTTTTTTCTTTTTTATATATTTTATTGATTTTTCACAGAGAGGAAGGGAGAGGGATAGAGTTAGAATCATCGATGAGAGAGAAAGATCGATCAGCTGCCTCTTGCACACTCCCTACTGGGGATGTGCCGACAACCAAGGTACATGCCCTTGACGGAATCGAACCCGGGATCCTTGAGTCCGCAGGCCAACGCTCTATCCACTGAACCAAACTGGTCAGGGCAGTTAAGTTCATTTTCAAGTTGAAACTAAAAATGTGTTTCATTTACTGTTAAATCAGAGAATTTCATATTATGTACATAAGCATTCAAAGAGGAAAAAGCTATCAGATTATTATCTTACATAAGTGATATTAATAGTGAAGAAGTCATCCTCCTATATAATAAAAGGGTAATATGCAAATTGTCTCCGCCACCGGGAATTCAACCAGGGAGCGGGGCTGGCTGGCCAGCTGCCCACAGTCCCTCCCCCGGCAGGTCCAGCCTGATCAGCCCCAATTGGGGTGGGCTGGCTGGACTCACTATTTCACGAATTCGTGCACTGGGCCTCTAGTAATTTATAATAATAAAAGTGTAATATGCCAATTAGACCGGACATCCTTCCAACGAAGCTGCAGTGACAGGTGCCGAGCCGCTTGCACGAGTTTCGTGCATCAGGCCTCTTGTAATATAATTATGGATTGTGTATGTTGTATCTAATTTGGCTAATTAGTTCATCGATATTTTATTTTTACAAAGAATTTTTTACTGCATCGATTTTCAACCATGCACTATTTAGTCGGAATTTACCTCTTTTCCCTTAGATTGTCAAATGAAAAATGACAATAGCAAAAATAACAATAGCCATCTGGTGTGAATGCACAGTCTTAAATCATAAATACATAGGTCATATAATAGAGTTGCATCTTATTGGTCATGTCACATAATAGTGTTGTATCTGATTGGTTAATATCCTCAATCTGTGTATATAAGTACAGGAACCTGATTTTTATTTAAAGTCACTTTGGAACAAAAAGTATAGGTAATTACTATTATTATTATTTTCTAAATCAATATTATACCTTCTTTTTATCAGGTCTGCAAAAAACATGTTATTTGTTGTGCTGTAGAATTTTAGTAATTTATGTGAGCCATGAGATGAAAAAGGTTGAAAATCGCTGGATTACTAACCTGTATGTTATTAGGTTGGTTTAATGGGCAACTGTATCATAATACAGAACAGTTATAAGGGTGGAAAACAAAAAGTTTGGGGTTTTTTTTGTTTGTTTTTTATAAAGCATAGTACATTTTTTTTGCCTTTAAAATTTCAAAGAAAGAAAACTGATGTAGATAGGTCTTCCTCTTGAAAATGCCTCCTAGATCCCCTTTACCTTATCAGGCCCTTACCTTATCATAGACTCCTACACATCTTCTGATGTCTTCCTTTTCTCTCCCTTCCACAAACAAAAGCATGAAAAATTCCAGGTCATACTATATAACACTGTAATATTCCTTTTATTTAATTCTACTTTAGCTATGTTGCTCTTCTGATGAAGGTAGTATAATGATGTTAAGATGTTTTAATCCTATAAAATAAAAGCCTAAGATGCTAAGTGTTCGACTGTTCAACCAGTCGCTATGACGCACACTGACCATCAGAGGGCAGACATTCTGACCGGTAGGTTAGCTTGCTGCTGGGGTCCAGCTGATTGGGACTGGGCTAGACAGGCTGGACACGCCCTGGAGCCCTCCTCGACCCCAATGATGCACCAGTGGGGTCCCTCGGCCTGGTCTGCACCCTTGCAATCCGGGACCCCTCGGGGGATGTCAGAGAGATGGTTTTGGCCAATCCCTGCAGGCCAGGCCAACAGATCCCACCAGTGCAAAAAAGCACCGGGCCTCTAGTGGTATTATACTTCCTTTACCACCAAGTCTAAACTTGCGAATTTTCAAAGACCTTCATTTTATTTTATTTTATTTTATTTTATTTTTTTATTATTTTCATGAGACTTTATTTTAAAATTCTATTCAAAATGCAAATACTTCTGATATTAGAGAATTAAGAAAATATTTTTTTTTTCCTAGTGAATCACATTTTATGTCTCCTTTTTTTTCCCCCTTGACATTCCCCCGGCCTCTCCTACCCCCCAGTGTCTTGTGTCCATTTGTTATGCTTATATGCATGCATACAAGTCCTTTGGTTGATCTCTTACCCCTCCCTCCCGCCCCCAACCCTCCCAAGCCTTCCCGCTGTAGTTTGACAGTCTGTTCGATGCTGCTCTGCCTCTGTATCTATTTTTGTTCATCAGTTTATAATGGCAGAGACCTTCATTTTAATCATTGCCTCTTCTATCACCCCATCCTCCTGCCTAGCCATCTATCCAAATACTATTTTTTCCTTTTTTGGGTACTTATTATAGTGATAATATTAGTTTGGAATAATTTTACTGTATGTTTATATACTATATCTTTTTCCATTGTTTTACTTGCAGTCTTTTGTATCCTTTCGTTTTTTCTATCTCGTAAAAATAGTATCAAAGTCACCTTTAAAAAAATACAGTATGACAGTCTTTGTGTTTTATCTGAAGCATTTTGTCCTTTATATGTAATTATTATATATTTGTGTTAAAATCTATTGCTACTGGAAAGTGATCTCTTTCTCTGGTTGCTTTTAAGATTTTCTTGTTGGTTTTCTGCAGTTTGTGTTTTGGTGTTAATTCTTTTAAATTTATCTTGTTTGAGATTTATTAGGCTTGAATCTATAATGTTTTCTATTACATTAGAAAATTCTCAGACATTATCTTTTAATATATCGTCTCTGCTTAATTCTCTCTCCTCTGGGACTCTAGTTGAATAGATGTTAGACTTTTTTACTTCTCTGTTTAGCCTTTTTTTTATAATTTATATTCTTTTTATCTCTGTGATGCATCTGGATTGTTTTCTGTGACCTATATTCCAAAGGTATGTGACATTTGTATGTTGGGTAATCATGGATGATTTTTTTGTGAACATATGATTGCCTTGGTTAAATAATGATCTCTTTCTATAACCTATATATAAAAGGCTAAGTGACCAACCGTATGTCTGTCCAACTGTCTGACCGACTGGCTGGTACTCATGATGCACACTGGCAATTTAAAAATAGATGTTGACTTGTGCATGCGCGGTATACATAAAGGTGTCGCTGGCACCAATCGCACACATGTTTTAATTATTTATTTATATATATATAGAGAGAGAGAAAGAGAGGCCCGATGCACAAAAATTTGTGTACTTGGGGGCGGGGGGTCCCTCAGCCCGGCCTATGCACTCTTGCAGTCTGGAACCCCTCGAAGGATGTCCACTTGCTGGCTTAGGCCTGCTCCTTGGGGGATCCGGCCCAAGCTGGCAGTCAGATCCTTCTGGCAGCCTGGCAGCCCTCGGGGGATGTCCACTTGCCAACAGAGAGCAGACCTAAGCTGCAGTCGGACATCCTTAGCGCTGCTGAGGAGGCGGGAGAGGCTCCCACCACCACCGCTGTGCTGGCAGCGGTCAGCCTGGCTTGTGGCTGAACAGAGCTCCCCCTGTGGGAGTGCACTGACCACCAAGGGACAGCATTGAGCATCTGCCCCCTGGTGGTCAGTGTGTGTCATAGAGACCAGTCATTCCCAGTCGTTCTGCTGTTAGGGTCAATTTGCACATTACCCTTTTATTATATAGGATAGAGGCCTGGTGCACGGGTGATGGCCGGCTAGTTTGCCCTGAAGGGTGTCCCGGATCAGGGTGGGGGTCCCGCTGGGGTGCCTGGCCAGCCTGGGTGGGGACTAATGGCTGCTTGCAGGCTGGTCAAGCCCTCCCGAGTGGGAACCCTCACCCCATGGAGGTTTGACCAGCCTGGGTGAGGGGCTGATGGCTGTTTTCAGGCTGGCTACACCCCTTTAGGGTCGGGGGTCCCCACTGGGGTGCCTGGCCAGTCTGGGTGAGGGGCTAAGGGCCATTTTCAGGCTGGCCAAACCCCCTGGTGACAGAAGCTCCCAGCCTCTCCTTTTTTCCTTTATTTTTATTTATTCTGGGATTTATTTACCTTCTATAATTGAAACTTTGTAGCCTTGAGTGGAGCTCAGATCCGGCTGTGGCAGGCGGGAAGCTTGGCTTCCTGCATCACTGGAACAACCAAGCCTCCTTGCTTCAGTTCCGTGGCTGCCGGCCACCATCTTGGTTGGGTTAATTTGCATATAGTCACTCTGATTGGCTGGTGGGCATGGCTAAAGGTGTAGTGAAGGTACGGCCAATTTGCATGTTTGTCTTTTATTAGTGTAGATACTATTTTGATGTAATTTTTTATAGTAACATAATTACCGCATGAATCTTTTTTCTAAATAATTTCCTTTCAATGTGCACAAATCCTTGCACTGGGCCACTAGTCCTATCTAATAAAGAGGGAATATGCTAATTGACCCTCACACCATTTCAAAAACGGCTGCGCCCACAGCCAATAAGGAGTGAATATGCTAATTGGCTGCCACGCCCTCAAAGATGGCAGAGCGCACAGCCACAAGATGGCCAGCAGGGAGGGCTTTTGTGGGTGACCAGGCCAGCAGGCGAGGGCACTTAGAGGCAACCAGGCCGGCAGAGCAGAGTAGTTAGGGGAGGCTGGGCCGACAGGGAAGGTCAGATTGGGGGGACTGGGCCGGCAGGGGAGGGCAGTTGGGGGCAACCAGGCCTACAGGTGAGGGCAATTAGGGGTGATCAGACCGGCAGGGGAGCAGTTAAGCGTCGATCAGGTTGGCAGGGGCATGGTTAGGGGGTGATCAGGCTGGCAGGCATAAGTGGTTAGGGTGATCAGGCAGGCAGGCAGGTGAGCAGTTGGGAGCCAGCAGTCCCGAATTGTGAGAGGGATGTCTGACTGCCGGTTTAGGCCCGATCCCTGTGGGCAGTCGGACATCCCTGGAGGGGTCCCATATTGGAGAGGGTGCAGGCTGGGCTGAGAGGCACCCCCTCCACTCAGTGCACGAATTTCGTTCACCGGGCCTCTAGTCCTATCTAATAATAGCCAAACATGGTAATTGACTGTACCTCCCATTGGGTAATCAGCGAGATATGCAAATTAACCGCCAGCAAAGATGGTGGCTAATTTGCATACTGCAGGGAGGGTGGGACAGCGCGAACCGCAATCCAGGCACCGTGGGCGACGCCAGATGCCGCCTGCCTGCCGCCCAGGACCCGATCCGGTCCAGGGCCGCAGACACGCTGGCCCCACAAGCCCCAGGAGCTGCCTGCCTTCCGCCCAGGACTGGATTTGGTCCCGGGCCGCAGGCACACTGGCCCCGCAAGCCCCAGGAGCCGCCAGATATGGCAGTAACTCTATCAATAAGCACTCTGAAAGTCACTGGCATAAATGCACCAATTAAAAGACAGATTATGATGGTTAATCAAAAACAAAACCCACTTTAAATATAAAGACACATATAGATTAAAAGTAAATGAATTAAGCTGCAGCCTGTTTTGCTCAGTGGATAGAGCATTAGCCTTTGGACTGAAGGGTCCCAGGTTAGATTCCAGTCAAGGGCATGTACCTCAGTTGCTGGCTTGATCCCCAGTCCCTCTCAGAGCATGTGCAGGAGGCAACCAATCAATGTGTCTCTCCCTTTCCCTTCACTCTCTCTAATATTCAATGGAAGAATATCCTTCGGTGAAGATTAACAAAAACAAAGTAAATGGATTAAGTAACATTAAAGAAATTATAAGAAAAATATATTCCAAATTTTGTTAGTTGTATAATGGTTATGATTAAATTATTAACACCTAAGAAATTGGGTGAAGGGTGGATATAATATGCTGTAGTATTTTATAGTTATTTTTTCCGTGTATGAGATTATTTCAAATTAATATATTAAAAAATTAAAAATAAATAAAATATTAATTGAAATGTATCCGCATTACATGAAAAATCTCCTAATTGCATCTAGCATAATTTATTAAATTGTGCTAAAATTTATAAGGGCTCAATTAAAAAATATCTTAATTCTAAATGATATAATAGAAAATATGTAATAATGAAGTTATAAGCACTTACCTGAAAATACAAATTTAAAGAAGTGAATTTAAAGAAGGAATTAGCCAAAGAAAATATATGCACAACCCATGGACACAGACACCAGTATGGTGTTGGCCAGAGAGAAGTGGGGGGCAAGAGCTGGGTAGAGGGGGCAAAAGGGGGGAAATAGGGACATTCTATATCCTATATAATAAAAGTGAAACATGGTAATTAGCGTACGACTGCTACCCTTCCCATTGGCTAATCAGGGCGATATGCAAGTTAACTGCCAGCCAAGATGGCGGCCGGCAGCCAGGCAGCTTGAAACTAACATGAGGCTTGCTTGCTTCAGTGAGGACTCCAACGTTCCCCGCCTGCCGCTGCAGGCCTCTGAGGTGCAACTCTAAGCAACTTTGTTACAAATATAGAAGCTAAACAAAACCCCAGAAACCTGCTTTAGTCCCGGGCTTCAGCCAGCAGGATCTCAACATTGTTTCAAATACAGAAGGCAAACAAAGGCCAGAAACCTGCTTTCAGCAGCGGAGGCCTAAGAGCTGGAGCCAAGCCTCAAAGCTAGCTGGCCCAGAATAAAAAGAAAAAAAGGAGCGGTTGAGAGCTTCAGTCACCTGCCAGCCTGAAAACAGCCCTCAGCCCCTCACCCAGACTGACCAGGCACCCCAGTGGGGACCCCCACCCTGAAGGGTGTGTAACCAGGTGCAAACAGCCATCATTCCCTCACCCAGGCTGGCCAGGCGCCCCAGTGGGGACCCCCACCCTGATCCAGGACACCCTTCAGGGCAAACCAGCCGGCCCCCACCCGTGCACCAGGCCTCTATCCTATATAGTAAAAGGGTAATGTGCCTCCCAGCACCGGGATCAGTCGAGCCGCGAGGCCTCCCGGCACCAGGATCAGTGTGACGGGGCAGCGCCCAAACCCCCTGATCGCCCTGCGGCTCTGTGTTTGACAGAGGGCGGGGCCACAACCTCCCTATCCGCCCTGCTCTGTTCCTGACAGGGGAAGGCGCCCCAACCCCCTGATCAGCCCTGCTCTGTGACGGGGCAGCGCCCGAACCCCCCCCACCCAACGGGCCCTGTTCTGTGTGTGACGGGGTAGAGCCATAACCTCCCCATCGGCCCTGCCCTGAGTGTGAGAGTGTCGGCACCCCAACCCCCTGATCGGCCCTGCTCTGTGGGTGATAGAGGCCGGTGCCCCAACCCCCACCCCACAGGCCCTCCTCTGTGTGTGATGGGGTAGAGCCATAATCTCCCCATCGGCCCTGCCCTGAGTGTGAGAGTGGCGGCGCCCCAACCCCCTGGTCTGCCCTGCTCTGTGTGTGACAGGGTGTGGTGCCCCAACTCCCCTATTGGTCCTACTCTGTGACAGGGGGAAGCTCCTCAACCACCTGATCGGCCCTGCTCTGTGCGTGACAGAGGGTGGTGCCGCAACCTCCCCATCGACCCTGCCTTGAGTGTGATGGGGCGGTGCCCAACCCCCCAATCGGCCCTACCCTGAGCGTGACTGAGGGTGGCATCGCAACCTCCCAATCCGCCCTGCTCTGTGCATGACGGGGTGGCGCCCCAACTCCCTAATCGGCCCTGCTCTGAGCCCGACCAAGGGCTGCACCTAGGGATTGGGCCTGCCCTCTGCCACCTGGGAGCAGGCCTAAGCCAGCAGGTCGTTATCTCCCGAGGGGTCCCAGACTGTGAGAGGGCACAGGCCGGGCTGAGGGACCCTCCCCTCCCCCCACAAATTTTTGTGCACAGGGCCTCTAGTAATAATAATAAAAGGCTAATATGCACATTGACTGAACGGCAGAATGGCCAGTTGCTGTGATGCACACTGGCCACCAGGGGGCAGACGCTCAATGCAGGAGCTGCCCTTGGTGGTCAGTGCACTTCCATATGGGGAGTGCCACTCAGCCAGAAGCTGGCTCATGGCTGGCCAGCGCAGAGGTGGTGGCAGGAGCCTCTCCGACCTCCGTGGCAGCACTGAGAATGTCCAACAAATGGTTTAGGCCTGATCCCTTGGCGGCCTAAGCCTTTAGTCGGACATCCCCTGAGGGCTCACTGTCTGCCAGAAGGACTGCAAGCTTAGGCCTGATCTCCCGGGGAGTGGACCTATGTCAACAGGTGGACATCCCCCAAGGGGTCCTGGACTGCAAATGGGCGCAGGCTGGGCTGAGCGCCCCCCCCCCCGCCCCCCAGTTCACAAATTTTTGTGCACCAGGCCTCTAATCTTATTATAATGAACAACTATTTAAAAAAACAACACAAAGAATTGGGACACTATAGCAGTAGTTCTCAACCTTCCTAATGCCACAACCCTTTAATACAGTTCCTCATGTTGTGGTGACCCCCAACCATAAAATTATTTTCGTTGCTACTTCATAACTGTAATTTTGATACTGTTATGAATCGTAATGTAAATATCTGATATGCAGGATGTATTTTCATTGTTACAAATCGAACATAATTAAAGCATAGTGATTAATCACAAAAACAATATGTAATTAATGTGTTTTCCCATGGTCTTAGGCGACCCCTGTGAAAGGGTCGTTCGACCCCCAAAGGGGTCGCAACCCACAGGTTGAGAACCGCTGCACTAGAGTATATTTGTACTTAGAAAATAAAACTGGGGGTAGAATAGTTTTTATGAAATAAAAGGAAATTAAAATATTATGGAAGCTTCCCCTATAGGGAAAAGTTTATTCTCTCTCTGAGAATTTCAGATTTATATATTAAAGGAAATATGTTATGTTGTTCTTTGAATACCTTGTCAGGCAATCCTGTGGTAGGCAATTAAAGTGCAAGAGGGTTGATAGTAAATAACTTTCCTATTAATATTTGCTATGTAAGTAATTACTGTGTGCCAGGCAGTACTCTAGTATTTTCCCTTTTAAAACCTTAAATGGTCTCTAGGAGGAACTATTATTTTACAGAGAAAGAAATTGAGGCATGGAAAGTTTTGGCAACTTGACCAAAATTACACATTTAATGAGTCATGAAGACAGACCGTCTCCATTATTCCTTATTCTCAATAAGCTAAACTTTCAAATAGTAACCTTGGGCTACTCAAGAAAATTGGTATTAGTCATATATGGTCAGATCAGTAAGTATTGTTGACATGAATATAGGGAATATAAGTATGACAAAAATATCTTGGGTTTTGTGTTACAACAGAGAAAGTCAACTGGTATATTCAGGTAACAATTAATTACTAAGCAGATAATTGTACCTTTCTGAAAGATTTTATTTTATATTTTTTATGTTATACTATACAAAAGTTATATAATACTTTTCTTCTATTCATATCATCAGGAAAATGCTAGTTCTTTATATTAAAAAAAATATACCTGTACTAAGATGCTTGTCAATTATACCTACTTTTTTATTTTTACGTATATTTTTTGAAATCTAAGCAAAAGCTGGATTGTCTATCCCAGGGGTCCTCAAACTACGGCCTGCGGGCCACATGCAAATACAAATATTGTATTTGTTCCCGATTTGTATTTTTACTTCAAAATAAGATATGTGCAGTCTGCATAGGAATTTGTTCATAGTTTTTTTTAAAATATATTTTATTGATTTTATACAGAGAGAAAGGGAGAGGGATAGAGAGTTAGAAACATCGATGAGAGAGAAACATCGATCAGCTGCCTCCTGCACACCCCCTACTAGGGATGTGCCTGCAACCAAGGTACATGCCCTTGACCAGAATCGAACCTGGGACTCTTCAGTCCCCAGGCCGATGCTCTATCCAGTGAGCCAAGCCGGCCAGGGCCATAGTTTTTTTTTAAACTATAGTCCAGCCCTCCAACGGTCTGAGGGACAGTGCACTGGCCCCCTGTTTAAAAAGTTTGAGGACCCCTGGTCTAAACACTATGCTGTACACCTGAAACTAATACAAAATAATATTGAATGTAAACTGTAATTGGAAAATATAAAAGCAGAAAAGCTAGACTAATCAAACTGACTATTCTAGTCATGGTTTAGTGTTAGGTCTTGTTAGTTTACCTTGGTGACAGCCTTGAATATCTTTGCTAGAAAATTTTGAATAGGATGGTATGGAAAGCAAAATTCATCAAGATTTTTACCTTAATAGTTAGCCTGCATGGTGATACAGTGTATCATTTCAAGTTATCACAGAATATGGGTCAGAAAACATATTTTTAAAATACAAACCTTTGTAATACTGACTTATTCTTTTTTGGGGGGTTATTCTTTGCCATTTTCTGTCTGGCTATCTTTAAAGATTTTCTTTGCTCTTTTTTTGGTCAATGTGGTGTTACCAAATATCAGTGGGGAAAAAAAACACAAAACCTTAATATTTAGCTTTTCTTAAAATATAGATTTAAATGTCTAAAATCCACATATTTTAGTTTTGATACATTTGGGATATAGGTAGGTTTTTAAAATACAGTTTTAATTTTGGAATAGGAAATCATCTATCAAAAAGTTTCACAGAGCCCAAAGCCAGGGATCCGGTTTTTTTGTTTATTTGTTTGTTTTTGACAACTTAGCATTTCTGTACAGACCTAATAAAACCTATGACTTGCAAAAAAATTTGCACAGATTGTTCAAAGAGCTCCTGTGTACCCTGTATTCAGTTTACCCTAATGTTGTAATCTGGTACAGTTCTCAAAACTACTAAACCAACATTGATACATTATTATTAACTAAGCACCAGCCCTTATTCATATCTCAACAGATTTCCCACTAACTACATTTTCTTGTTCCAGGATTTTCAGTCCAGTATACCATACTGCACTTAGGGTTTATTCATTTTCACTGAACTTCTTGCTGTAAGTCAGATAGATGATCACTTAAGATCAGTATAGTGGTAAATTGGATTTTCATTCTTAACTTTTTTCCAAACTATATGTGAACTATTGGACCTCTATTTGAATACCTCAAATTTGTCTCATACTTCAAAATGTCTAAAATAGAACTTTTGGCCCTCTGAAACTTATTATTCTAAGCCAAGGAGTCATTTTATTTTAGACTTTTTATTCACTTTTTGTGTATGTATGCCGGAGTCCAACCCCAGCAGGTCCAGGGGTCCCCAAAGGTGTGGATGGAGTCGGCGAAGAAGGAATGACACAGAGACAGTGTTCAGTTGATCAGCAGCCTAGCCAGGATCTCCGGCCAGGATCTCCAGCCAAGTTCTGGTCTGGATCTCCAGAGAGGTTCTGCTTAGGATCTCCTGCCAGGGTCTGTGTCCATGTTCTCTTGCTAGGTTCTCCAGCCAGGTTCTGTCCAGGTTCTCCAGCCAGGTTCAGTCACTAGGTTCTAGTCAGGTTCTCTTGCCTGTTTCTGTAGTCAGGTTCAGTCCAGGATCTTTTGCCATGTTCTCTCGCTAGGTTCTGTCTCTAGGTTCTGAGGCCAGTTTCTGTCCAGGATCTTTTGCCATGTTCTCTCCAGCGAAGTTCTTCTGTCTCTAGAGAACGCTTTGTGTAGGTTCTGTGCCTAGGTTCTGTCTCTCCTGGTTCTGTCTTCTTACATCTGTATTTATACCAGTTGATTCCAATCCTATCAATCTCTATTTCAAAGGTTAGGGCGTTTCTTATCTCCATTCCAGGGAGTAAAGATTATGTAGCTTAAGCATGATTGTTCATAGTTAAAGTGATTAATTACCCGCCTGGCACTTAGTTAAGAGGTTTTATTCCCTCCCTAACTTCAGGGGAAAATCCCTACCTGGGGAAACAACCTTTCTCAGAGACCTTGGTTAAAACACATAGTGCCAAGAAGGTGAGCAAACATATTAAGAACAGTATGTCATATATGCCAGGTCCCTTGAAACAGCAAGCATGGACCGGCTCCCGGCATATGTATAGTAAATTAGATCTGTATACTCTGTAAGGTCTTTTACATCTGTTTTCCGTTACTATATCCACAGCAACATTTCAAGCCTTGGTACTTAATGCCTGAATTCTACATCATTCATTCACTTACCAAGTAAATGTTGAGTCCCTACCTTATATCTGGCAATGGGCTATGATAAATGAATTTTTTTAGAATTGCAGGATGAACAAGGAAATGGCCTCTGTTCTAGAATTTACGGGTTGTCCGATTTTTTGCTCCAGTCTTATTTCTGTATTGTAGAACTTAGCTCTACCCGGATTTCTGAATCAGGGTTTCTTAACCCTACCAGACTGCTGTACCGATTTTTCGGTAATTTCCGAATCTGCCGCTGTACCGCTGTACCTAATTTTCAGTACTTTGCCTAGACCTATTTTCTACAGTGTCTCCAAGTTCCATCTTATTCTAACCACTTGTTTGCATGTAACTAACATTTTTCTATATCATGTTGGTTTTTTCTCTTTAATGCTCAGGAGCCCAGGTATAGGGGACAGTTAGGTTCAGGGTCTCAGGTCTGGTATGGTTAACCTTGATACTGCTTACATTTTGGGCCAGATAATTTGTTGTTCTGTGCATTGTATGGTGTTTATCAGAATCCCTGCCTGTACCCAATAAATTTTAATAGCAAACCACTCTACTCCATACTTCTCCCCCATGATTGTGACAACCAAAATGTCTCTAGACCAGGGGTGGGCAAACTTTTTGACTCGAGGGCCACAATGGGTTCTTAATCTGGACCGGAGGGCCGGAACAAAAGCATGGATGGAGTGTTTGTGTGAACTAATATAAATTCAAATTAACATCATTACATAAAAGGGTACGGTCTTTTTTTTTTTTAGTTTTATTCATTTCAAACAGGCCGGATCCGGCCCGCGGGCCGTAGTTTGCCCACGGCTGCTCTAGACATTCCCAAATGTCTCAAATAAAATTGCTTCTGGTTGAAAACCACTGCTCTAAATGTTCTAAAAGGCACATATGCTCATATCCTGCCTCCTTTCTCCTGATGACTTTGAATAGGCTCAGCCCTATCATGTGGCTCCCAAAACTAACTTTTTCCTACTTGTCCTAACCTGGACTCTGTCCTCTAGCTTTGTACAACTCTTCCGCAGCCCTTACAATCAGCCAGACCCTCTTTTATACCTTTGTCTCTGCACGTTTTGTTTTTCTCTGCAATGTCTTTTTTGTCTATTCATCTTTTAAAACTTAAATGTCACTAGGTAGAATTAAGTGCCTATTGTTAGTTATCTCTGTATAGCTTTTATCACATAGTTGTAGCTATTTATTTACCTTTGACTTTTATAATATTATACTTTTAAGCCCTGGAGGATATGGATTATGTTTTATTTTATTGCTCTTTATAGACCAAATTCTTTAGTATCTACACTAATAAAAGACAAAGATGCTAATCGACCATACCTTTGCTACTCCCAAGCCATGCCCACCAGCCAATGAGAGTGACTATATGCAAATTAACCCAACCAAGATGGCGGCCAGCAGATAGGGAGCTGGATCAAGCAGGAGGCTTGGTTGCCCCGGCGATGGAGGAAGCCAAGCTTCCTGCCTGCCCTTGCCCGCTGTGGCCTCCGCAAAAGGCAACAAAGTTTCAATTATAAAAGCTAAATCCCAGATACCTGCTTGTAGCCAGCCTCCACTGGGAGCTTGGGTGGCTGGGGGCTGTGGCCAGCCTGCAAACAGCCATCAGCCCCTCACCCAGGATGGCCACACCCTCATGGGGTCCCTGCTCTGGGGCTTGGCCAGCCTGCGAACAGCCATCAGCCCCTCACCCAGGTTGGCCAGGCACCTCAGCGGGGACCCCCACCCTGAAGGGGCTGTGGCCAGTCTGCAAGCAGCCATCAGCCCCTCAACCAGGTTGACCACACCCTCATGGGGTAAGGGTCTCCACTGGGGGCCTTGGCCAGCCTGCAAACAGCTGTTAGCCACTCACCCAGGCTGGCCAGGCACCCCAGCAGGACCCCCCTCCCTAAAGGGGGTGTGGCCAGCCTGAAAATGGCCCTCAGCCCCTCACCCAGGCTGGCCAGGCACCCAAGTAGGACCCCCACCCTGATCCGGAACACCCTTCAGGGCAACCATCCAGCCCCCACCCATGCACCAGGTCTCTATCCTATATAATAAAAGGGTAATATAATAAAAGGGTTATATGCAAATTGACCCTAACAGCAGAGCGACTGGGAATCACTGGTCACTATGACACACACTGACCACCAGGGGATAGACAATAAATGCATGGGCTGCCCCCTGGTGGTCAGTGTGCTCCCACAGGGGGATCTCTACTCAGCCACAAGCCAGGCTGACGGCTGCCAGTACAGCAGCACTAAGGATGTCCAACTGCAGCTAGGCCTGCTCCCCACTGGCAAGTGGACATCCCCCTAGGGCTCCTGACCTGCCAGAGTGATGTCTGACTGCCTGCTTAGGCCCAATCCCCCGTGGAGCGGGCCTAAGCAAGCAGGTGGTCATTCCCCGAGGGGTCCCAGACTGCGAGAGGGCACAGGCCGGGCTGAGGGACCCTCCCGAGTGCACAAATTTTTGTGTACCGGGCCTCTAGTCCTGTATAATAAAAGCCCAGTGACCAGAACGGTAGAACGACCAGAACAACCGCTCTACCAGTCACTGTGACCACCTCTAGGCTTCTATCACCGGATGGCGAACGGGGAACCGGGCTGGGTGGTGATGGTGGGCAGTGCTGGCGAGCGGTGGAACGGCCCACCTCTTGGTCCCTCCCCTGGCCCACAGCCTCTAAATGCCGGATGGCAAATGGGGAACTGGGGATGCAGCAGCCCCAGGCCACACCCCACCGGTTGCCCCCCACACACAAGCCGACCCGCGGCGGCAGTGGGGCCGGCTAGCAGGCAGGAACAGCCAGCCTCTCGGTCCCTCCCCCCAGCCCTTAGACTCCGATCACCCAATGGCAAACTAGGAACCTGGGTGGGTGTTGGCAGGGGGAAGATGGCCCTGGTGACAGGCTATGCCTACGGACCGTACCCACGCACGATTCGTGTGCTGGTCCTCTAGTTAGTAAATATTAAATAGACAGTAGGTGATTCATGTAATTGATGAACTGGGGTGAAACAAGGAAAGTTCAGCAGTGGTGAGGGTAAAAAAAAAAAAGTAGGTGGTTGGAAGAAGAGAGATAATTATCCAAGGGTAGCTTTGAGGTAAGGAAAAAAAGTCTAGAAACTGTTATTTAGAAAATGAAGGTTTATTAGTGAACTAAAGTATCAATTGATTACACTTGGAATATTAAAACCTATGCTTGTACAATTTAAGAAGCAACTTTTGAGCTTATCTCAGTGCTTTCTTGTTGGTTTTTAAATACATTATTATTATTTTTAAAGTTTTAATTATTGATTTAGTTTTTTCAGAGGGAGGGGGAGAGAGAGAGATAGATATTTTGTTGTTCCACTTATTCATGCATTCATTGGTTGATCTTGTATGTGCCCTCTGGGGTTTGAGTCTGCAGCCTTGGTGTATGGGGATGATGCTTTAACAACTGAGCTATCTGGCCAGGGTTTGTCTTGTCTTGTTTTATTTTACTGACTTGTTTATAAATCCGGACTACTTTGTACCTACTAGTCTGTAATGCAAATTGTAAATATTTACCAAACTTAATGGAGGTAGTAGCTAAAACTCAGTTATTTTCCCTGGTTATTTTGTCTCTGATCTTATGCATTTATATAGCATCTTTTTGCCTTCTCTGAAATTCTTTATGCATTAGTCTTGTACCAGCCGTGTCTATTTATAGGCATACCTCGGCGATATATCGCCACAATAAAGTGGCTGTTGCTATAAAGCAAGTCATAATCTTTTTGCTGGAAGAAGGTCCGTCCAATTTGTAAATAATTGCAATATCTGAATCATAGTAAAACAAACCACAATAAAATGAGGTATGCCTGTATTGATTTACGTATAGGAGCATTTTGTCTCAGAATCTGAACTCTAGAAACAACAAGACTTGATATGTTCTTTCAAGTTTATATCTTGCCACATAAATACTTAAATTTGAGAGGAAATAGTTCTTTGAGAAAGCTTTAGAATCTTGGCAAACATGAAATTTTTTCTAAAATGAAATTTTGTTTTTGGGAACCTTGATTTCTTTTGCAAAATCAGCTTTGGTTTTAGTTACATCCCTTCTGGTCTATTCTTATTGCAGTCAAGAGATTAAACTGCAACTACTTCAAAGCTATCTTATAATATCATACCCACTTCTTTCTTCCTAAAAGCCTTCAGCTTATTTTCCTTGGGAAATAGTCCAAAATTTCTGACCATACCTTAGAAAGTACTCTTAGTGTGCCCTCTGAAATGAAATTTTGTTTTTGGGAACCTTTGATTTGTTTTGCAAAATCAGCTTTTGCTTTTGGTTACATCCCTTCTGGTCTATTCTTATTGCAGTTAAGAGATTAAACTGCAATTACTTCAAAACTATTTTATAATATCACTAGTGGCCCATTGCACAAAATTTGTGCAAGGGGCTAGGTCAGCCGTGGGCAAACTACGGCCCACGGGCCGGATCCGGCCCGTTTGAAATGAATAAAACTAAAAAAAAAAAGACCGTACCCTTTTATGTAATGATGTTTACTTTGAATTTATATTAGTTCACACAAACACTCTATCCATGCTTTTGTTCCGGCCCTCCAGTCCAGTTTAAGAACCCATTGTGGCTCTCGAGTCAAAAAGTTTGCCCACCCCTGGGCTAGGCCCTCGCATCCCCGGCTTCGTCCGGAAGGTTGTCCGGACGTTAGTTCTGTTAGGTCTAATTAGCATATTAGCTTTTTATTATATAGGATGGCCACTTCTTTCTTCCTAAAAGCCTTCAACTTATTTTCCTTGGGAAATAGTCCAAAATTTTTGACCATGCATACTCTGTAGTATGCCCTCTATCTTCTTAGTCTCTTTTATTTATTGATTTTAGAGAGAGAAATGGACAGACAGACATTAGTTTGTTCTAATTATTTCTGCATTCATTGCTTGATTTTTTTTATGTGCACTGACTGGAGATTGCACATGCAACTTGGCATATCCGGATGATGCTGTGACCAGCTGAGAATCCTAGCCCTCTGTCCTCTGGATGCTCACCATACTACACAACTTCCTTAGGTTGTTTGAATACTATGTTCTTTCCAGCCTCAGAGCATTGCACATGTTCTTTCCTCGACCTATAATATGCTTCCATCTTTTACTGTACATTTTCCAGTCAAAAAGAGCTGAACTTTTTCAATTTAAATGTCAGTGTTTCAGAGAAATCTACTCTGACTCTCAGATAAAATCTCCCCTCCCCCCAGTTTATTACTGTACTATATTTTTCAAAATTTCCTGATATCTTTTGTTTGATGACACTTGATATTGAATATTGTAAGTCCTTGTTTCATGTCCGTCTTCCCTGCTAGACTGCAATCTCTCAACTGGTAAGTGCATTGTCTTTTGTTTTTCTCTATTATATCCCTTAGCCCATACTTGGCCAAAATAGGTGCTCCATAAGATGTTTGTTGACTGAAAATTGAATGATTAAAATATTTTAAATAGCCCTGGCTAGTGTGGCTCAGTTGGTTGAGTGTCGTCCCATGCACTGAAAGGTTGCCAGTTGGACTCCCTGTCAGGGCACGTGCCCAGGTTGCTGGTTCAGTCCCTGGTTTGGGTGCATATGGGAAGCAACTGGTCGTTGTATCTCTCTCACATCATTCTCTTCTTCTCTGTTCCTTTTTCTCTCTCTCTGAAATTAATAAAAACTTCTTAAAGATATATTTGGCATAAAACTATAGCTTTTATTTTTATTTATTTAATACTAGAGGCCCAGTGCACGAATTCATGTGCCAGTGGGGTCCCTCGGTCTAGCCTGCGGGATCGGGCCAAAACCGGCTCTCCAACATCCCCCAAGGGGTCCTGGATTTTGAGAGGTTGCAGGCCAGGCTGAGGGACCCCACCATTGCACAATCAGGGCCGGGGAGGGACGAGGGAGGTTGGCCAGCCGGGGAGGGATGTGGAATGGCTCCAGGGCGTGTCTGGCCTGTCTTACTCAGTCCTGATCAGCTGGACCCCTGCAGCAAGCTAACCTACCGGTCGGAGCATCTGCCCCCTTGCAGTCAGTGCATGTCATAGCAAGTGGTTGAGTGACCTTAGCATATCATTAGCTTATTACGCTTTGATTGGTTGAACGGACGACCTGACACTTGGCATATTAGACTTTTATTATATAGGATTTTTATTAATTTCAGAGAGGAAGGGAGAGGGAGAGAGATTGATAAGCTGCCTCCTGCACACCCTCTACTGGGGATTGAGCCTGCAACCCGGGCATGTAACCTGACCAGGAATCAAACTCAGACTTACAGATTCATAGGTTGACGCTCAACCACTGAGCCATGCCGGCCAGGCAAACTATAGCTTTTAAAAATAAATGTTTTTTAAAGAACTATAAAATACATAAGATATTTAAAACTTAAAATATTATATTATTTTCTGTCTGAAGCAGCATCAGACTAGTTTCCAGGGAAGAAAAGAGGAGGCAGAATAATATAAACCAAGTAATTATACAGCCCTAGTAGTTGTAACATCTGTTTTGTTTTTAGTGCTTGTTATGTACTTGGTTCATGATATTTTTTATTTAACTTTTAGAATTGTTGCTTTCTATATTTTATTTCAGTTAGCATTTGTGTTCTTTTTTTCAGACAAACATGGTATCTTTCAAACAAGAGGTATAGCTAAACATCAAAATTGACTGTGTAAAGATTGGGAGGATAGCTACTGTGCATAATAATTATGTTAGTTACAGTAGTAAAATGAGAGCTTTCAGGGGCATAGTGTTGCCCAGGTGATTATTTATTTCCCTTTACTCTTCCCTTTTCTTTTGCCTTCCTCCTTTTTATTTTTGACCAAAAAGTTGATTACAGAATTATCAGGATTATCCTTTTAATGTTGCAACCTCCTCCTACTTTAACTAAACTTGGGACTTTTGTTTATTATAGTTATAAGTTTATTTGTCTTGTTCCTGTGTTGGTCATTTGTTAGCTATTGGTGTAGGATGATATAGAGATCAGATGGTGCTGTAGAAATAAACCAATCTGCGTTGAATTATTTCCCAGATTATCTCTGGCTAGTACCGTCAGAAAAATTATTGTGGCAAGCTTATCAGTTGGCTCTGTAGTGAATTAAATGTTAAAAGTTTCTCCTTATATGATTTCTTTCCAAGTTACATTGAATGTAAACTATCTTTGATGTGTTAGAAACAAAACTTATAAATAAAATTGTTAGCCCTTTATAATTTACTAGAGGCCTGGTGCACGAATTCGTGCATGGGTGGGGTCCTGCCAGCCCACCCCGATCGGGGGCAGGGCTGTCTGGGGGAAGTGGCCGCAGGCAGTTGGCCGGCCAGCCCAGCCCCCTGGTCGAACTCCCAGTCAAGGGGACAATTTGTATATTAGCCTTTTATTTATATAGGATGGCTAAACCAGATGTGAATTGTTTATAGCATATCATTCAATCCATTGTCAAATAGGCAGTGGTTATTCTCTGTGGTATAGTACATTTCAGTTAGTTTAATATACTTAATTTTTACAGTTTCCTTTTTATGGTTAAATAAACTTAAATTCCTTACATCTTTATCTGTGGGCCTATTTTTCTCAGTTTTTAAATATAAGTTAATCTCTTTAGACAATTTAGATTTTTTCATATTGCTCTTGAGTTCCATGCAGTAGGTTGAGCTATACTTTAATTAAAAAATTAAGCAGAATGAATATATGCTCAATGGAGAAAACTTGAAAAAAAAGAGCAGCTCAAATATCAGTCAGTCTCGCTGATTATCTGTTATTAGTACTTTGGTATGTTTTCTTTCAGTCTTTTTTCCTAATAGTTTTCTTCCTAGGCAGCATAGTAAGAGTGTGCTCTTTGGAATCATACTGTTTGAATTCAAACTTGGGCTTCATCTCTGGGAAAGTTACATTTTGTTCTTCAGTTTTCTTATTGGAGACTAGAGGCCCAGTGCATGAAATTTGTATTCTGTAGCCCTTTTTCTTCCCACACTGTGTTTCGTATTTTGACGTTTATCCACATTGTTAATTGCTATAGATAAGCCTTTTTCTGCCATCAGATTCCTGAGGTCTTTCTAATAAGAGACTCTTTCTAGCTCTAAGTCCTGGTGACTTTTCTCTTCATCAAAGCCATTTCACTTTTGGTTTTATCATAACCTCTCTTTTAGTGAATTATGTAGCAATTTTTTGACCCTCACAGTCATATCTCCTTTTCATTAGAATATTTTTTGTAGGTCTTTCTTTTTTTTAAAAAAAAATATATATTTTATTGATTTTTTTTTACAGAGAGGAAGGGAGAGGGATAGAGAGTTGGAAACATCGATGAGAGAAACATCCATCAGCTGCCTCCTGCACATCCCCTACCAGAATTGAACCTGGGACCCTTCAGTCCACAGGCCGATGCTCTATCCACTGAGCCAAACCGGTTAGGGCTGTGATTCTTAAAATGAATAAAATTATATGCCTTATCAAATACTTTATACCACACAGTATATTTGATAGGAATTCTGGGATCACTAATACCGTATATACATATATATACATACATATATATATATATATATATATATATATATATATATATACATACACACACACACACATATATATATATACACACATACATACACACATACAGACACACACACACACACACACACACACACACACACACATATATATATATAGAGAGAGAGAGAGAGAGAGAGAGAAAGAAAAATCATCTTATTTAGTTAGAAATTGCCCTCTTAGTTCCTGGTCATGGATGTAGCATTATTTTGTGGGTTATATGTATGGGTTCTGAATCTATGAATTTAACCGACCATGGATCAAAAATATTTGAGAAAAAATGTTGCATGTTGCTGATGTATACTGTGTAGTTAAGCTAATGATGGTTGTATCTATACTGAACATGTACTGAACATGAACAGACCTTTTTTATTGTTTACTAAGCAATACAACTATTTACATAACATTTACACTGTATTAGGTATTATAAGTAATATAGAGGCAACGTATAACATACGGGATGGTATGTGTAGGTTATATGCAAATACTATACTACTTTATATAAGGGACTTGAGTATCCATAAGGGGTGTTCTGGAAGCAATAGCCCATGTAAAGGTAGATCAGTTTGAAATTTATTTTTATGTGGTCTTGCTTTACAAAAGTTTTACTAAAATTTTTTTATGTAGTTTACTAAAGTTTAGTTTTATAGGTTCCCAAACTCTTGTTTTATAGTTAAGAGTTTAGCCATTGTATTAATCTTACATTTAGAAAACATTTATTAACACAGACCATGGAGATGAAAATGATTATTCAGAATTTATCTTTTGTACTGTAATTTAGGAATTGTTTATGTGGTTATTGATTATAAGTTATAGCTACTTTTGCATTTTATTTTCAGAAATTTTGGGAGCTTTTAAGGTCTTAAAGTAGAATCACAAAATAAAATAAGTCAAAATATAGTACAAAAATGAATTTAATAAAACTTAATCAAATTACTCTTTGGTAAAGTACTCTGGTGTTATTTCTGACCCGAGTATCCCTTTTTCTGTATCAGAAAAGAGTCCACATGTACTGAAATACCTTCTGAGTTACATATTTTATCTTCTCTGCCTCCTATTTAATTCTGGTAATCAGAAAAGAGCCCACGTTGTACTAAAATACCTTCTGACTTACATATTTTATCATCTCTGCCTCCTATTTAATTCTGGTACTGGCACAAAAATTGGTTTTCAGGTTTTGGGATCTGACAGCCACATGCTTCTTCTTGTAGTCACTATACTTACTCTAAGGCTTTGATTTCATGAGCTCATAGAAGTTAATAGGCACTAGTTCTGGAACCCTTCATTTCTGATTGTTAAGGGGGAACAACTTTCCTACACTGTAGTAGACATTGTACAGCATATCATATTGTTAACGGTTAAAAAAAATTTTAAAAACCTCTGCATTTTTGTTAACTAATAGTAATTTAATTTTTTCAACTCATCTTTTTAAACAATGGTTATTGATCTTAGATAAATTATTGCAGTCACACCATGTGTCTGCAGAAGGAGAAGAAAATTTAGAAGGGCTGGGGTTATGGTATTTCTGCTTTATGTTCGTTCTTACTTGCAGAGATTTTATTATTTATTATTCTAATGTCCTAAAAAATGTAGTTACTGTGGTATTGCAGATGCTCTTTTCTGGCAGCTACCCATTTACCACCCATGAAACTTAGTTCAAATGGCACAGATTTGTATAGTGAGAAAAACTATGGTAACTTTATGTTTATCTTTTTCTAAAATCCTCTGCATTGAAAACTTGGTCTCAACTATAAGAAGAAAGCATCATGTTCCTGGATAGAAAGGTGTCAATTGTTTATAAGTGAATGAAATTAAAGTTATATTTTCAACACATTAATTTTTTTGCAGTCATTTTTATTGTTAAAAGTATTATAGCCGAAACCGGTTTGGCTCAGTGGATAGAGCGTCGGTTTGTGGACTGAGAGGTCCCAGGTTCGATTCCGGTCAGGGGCATGTACCTGGGTTGCGGGCACATCCCCAGTAGGAGATGTGCAGGAGGCAGCTGATCGATGTTTCTCTCTCATCGATGTTTCTAACTCTCTCTCTCTCCCCCTTCCTCTCTGTAAAAAATCAATAAAATATATTAAAAAAAAAAAAAAAGTATTACAGATGTCTCCTCTTTCTGCCATTGGCCCCTCCCAGCCCCCACCTAGGACTTCACCATGGTTTATACACATATACAACAAATTGAAGTTTTAAAAACTTTTTAGTGATCCTCAAATTAGATAATAATCAAGACTAAGACATTTCAAAATGAACACATAATAATGTAAAATAGCCAGATCAATATTAAAACATTATTATGTATAAAGTTAAAATTTTGGTACTGGCATATAAATAGACATATTATCAGTGACCTGACACAGAAATATGTATATAAGACAATCAAAATTTAACAGAAGGATTAATAAATGAAAAGGCTGGGATAAATGGTTGATCATTTGGGGAAGAAAAACCTTCCCTCCAAATCTTCACTCACTTCAAATTATATACTGAAGCTCCAGCTATATTAAGGAAATTTAAGTTAAAATAAATTTAAGCCAACATAAATTAAAAAATGTGAAAGTGGTTATTTATTGTACTGTTGGCTTGTAGGACTTTTCATATTAATACAGCAGAAGAAATTACAAACAAAAGGAAAAATATTGACAGAATTGACTATGTAAAAATTTTGAAATCGTGAGATGTCAAGAAACAGCATAATATTGAGAGCAAAGTATATTATGGAAAGTGTTCCTAGAAATATAACTGGAGAAATTAAAGTTGAGGAACTTGTTTCTAGTCAATCATAATGTCAAATTTCAACACAAGTATGTTGAACTTAATGCCTTATTCTTATTTCATTTAGGAATATAGCATAGCTGTTAAAATGCTATTTATGAAGGAAACCTTTGCAGAATTCTAAAATTATGGATTTTTCTTTTTTGTTTTTATTTTCTACATTGAGTATGCATTAGTATTATGATTAGAGGAATAAATCAATTCTTGAAAAATCTATGTTTGAATTAGGAGAACGTGAGTTGGGGAGCAATTTAATTTATCATCCTAGCACTTGAGAAGTAATCCTATCTATATAGACAGTCCTCGGGTTACGTCGGACTTGACACGTCGTTTTGTGGTTACGTTGCCATCTCCCATTTAGTGTTTATAAAAAAAAAAGTTCCATCATTTTGACATATGTACATATGTGCTTTATGACTTTATAATTTATTAACCACAAGTAAAGGCCAGGAGTTGTTATCTTTCTTTCAAATTTTTTTTACTGTTTCACTTCATTACTGCTGTGTATGTTCTTCATGTGAGTGACATAGGTGCTTATGTAGGTGGGTTCCGACTTACGGTGAAAATCACGTTACGTCATGCTGTAGGAACATCTCCAGTGTAACCCGAGGACCTACTGTACTAATAAAAGGGTAATATGCTAATTAGACCAGAAATCTATCTGGACGTCCTTCTGGACAAAGCCACTGTAGCGGGGGCTAAGGCCGAGGTAGTTATGGGCGATCAGGCTGGTATGGGGGTCAGTTAGGGGCGACCAGGTCGGCAAGGGAGGGCAGTTAGGGGTGATCAGGCAAGCAGGTAGGTGAGTGGCTAAGAGCCAGCAGTCCCGGATTGCCAGAGTGATGTCCAAGATTGGAGAGGGTGCAGGCCGGGCTGAGGGACCCCGCCCCTCCTGTGCATGAATTTCATGCACCAGGCCTCTAGTATAAAATAAAAGGCTAATATGCAAATTGACCAAATGGCAGAACATCCAGTCACTATGATGTCCACTGGCCACCAGGGGGCAGAAACTCAATGCAGGAGCTGCCGCCTCGTGGTCAGTGCACTCCCACAGGGGGAGCACCGTTCAGTCAGAAGCTGGCCTCATGGCTGGCAAGCACAGCAGCGGTGGTGGCAGTGCTAAGGATGTCCAACTGTCAGCTCAGGCCCGCTCCCCGTAGGGAGAGCGGGCCTGAGCTGGCAGTCGGACATCCGCCAAAGGTTCCCGGATTGCAAGAGGGTGCAGGCTGGGCTGAGAAACCCTACCCCCCACCCTCTGAGTGCACGAATTTCATGCACCGGGCTTGTAGTAGATAAGAAGAATCACTGTTTAGATATGTGTACACAGTTATATCTAACATGAAGAAATCATGGGCCTTTTGTTTATTTCTGGTAATTAATTCTGTAGACTTTTGCACATAGACTTGACTTCAAAGATTGTTCTGAATGATTTGCTATAAATTACACTTGTTATTTTGCTCCTTTTCTGTCTTCAAACTTTAAAGAGAGTGATATTTCAAATGGATAGCTGTGATTTCTGGAATGTTTATTTCATTTACTGGTCTATTTACTTGGAAAATTGAGTAAATATGTTTACTCCTTTTTCCCTCCAAATTAAATCCATTTAGCAGGGCATTTGAAATGAAGGAGTATTTAGAAATAGTTTCCATCTGGAACCTGTACGATAAAGAAATCCTCCATTTTTGTTTTATTCTTAAACCTAATTGTTTTACTAACATGTAACTTTTTCATTAAATTCACCAAATATATATTGATCATCTACTAAGTGCCAGTTACCACTGTTCTTAAGCTAATCAAAGAGCAAAACAGACAGAAATCCTGCCCACATAGAACATATTATAGTGTAGTGGGGAATATAGGAAATAATTAGTGAACATAATAAGCATATTAATTTAAAGCATCAGGTGATAAGTGATGGACAAAGAACAGTAATAAAGCTACATAAAGAGGGATTAGGAGTTATGGATGGTGGTGGTAGGGAATCGGTTGCAGTTTTCATTCGGCTGATTAGGTTAGGTCTTGTTGACAGACACGTGAAGAAAGACTTGAAGTGGTAGGTCAAGGAATTAGACATATGTGGCGGCGAGTATCCTAGTCAGATGGAATAGCCAGTGCAAACATACTAAATTAGGAGCATACCTGATGTGTTGGAAGAATGGGGAAGATTGGAGTGGCTGAAGCAGAGCAAATAAGGGGTAGGGGGAGTAGTAGGTGAGGTCAGAGAGGTGATGGGATACAAGATTATGCAGGGCCTTGGTAGACTGGTGTATAAGAAATTTGGTGTTATTCTGAATGAAATGAAGAGTGGTATACTTTTGAGCAGAGAAGTAAGTGTTGCAAGGCAACCAGTTATATTGACTACAGTCTTCCTAGAGGAGGTGACATTTTAACTGGCCCTGGATATGAAAGAATTTTCCAAGTAGAGATAGAGATTTGCTTTGGCAGGCTTAATTTAAGAATATTTCTCATCACTGTACCTATGAAAATAAATGTGCTTTTTAAAACGAAGCTATATATGCTGCTTGATTTAAGGTTAAACTATTGTAATGTCATAGAACGAACTTATTTCTTTGTGACCTCTTATATCTGTAATCAAGCTCATTTAGAAAATTGATGTTCTAGTCTAATAAAATTTAAGGAGTTCCTATAATCCAAGAGACATTTCTTTCCTCTTTTACTCAAATCCAATTAGTCTACTAACAGTTTCTTTAGAAAGTGAGTAGTTGCCATTTGCCTTTCTGCTATAAAACTATAAATTAAATTGAACCATCTTGGGTATCATATTAACTAAAATTCATTTATATACATTTTTATTTTAAAGGCTCTACACTCAGTTGTAAGAAACATGTATATGACAGAATTTCTGTCTTTAAGGTACTTTCGATCTGGTAAGGGAAACACATTATGCAAATTGTATAGTAAAATAAAATGTGAATTTACTAAGTAGGAGTCCTATAACATTGTTCTGTCTACTTTTGTAGAAATTATTCAATCTGGTCAGACCTTCAAATTTAGCCCCCTCAAATTGAACTTTAACTATTGAATCATACTTGTATTTCTTTTTCTAACTCACTGTATCAAGTTTGAATTACCAACTTATTACCTGAAAATTCTATATACTGGACTCTCTGTAGGTCATATCTTTCATTTGCACCAGTTTGTAATTTGGTTGAGAGCAAGATTGTGGCTAGTACCTTCTTCTCACTTAGGATACAGTCATATGTTGATAGTTAGTAGTTAATTGGTAGTGAAGCATAACAGGCTAGTGTGGAATATAATTTTAACTGTAAACATATTGCACTTAATGTTATGTTTCTGGAAAGTTTTACTTGAGAAGTTGATTGTAAAGTAACTTTTTGAGAGGATAATCTTTTTATTCAGTTGACTCTCAATGAAAATGAACTTTAGGTAAAGATTTAGTAAAAACTGTTTAAGAGAGCAGTAATATTTTTTTCTCTTTAGCTGAGGGAAGTATTTTTGCTTAGAAAATACTTTACCAACTCTGATTTTCCAAATGATCTTTACAAAATATTCAGTTAAAAAATTCCAATACACAATCAAGTGCTTGATCATCATTAAAATAATAGTTTTGATCTTATAATTACCACCAACAATCCTTTTTTATATGTGAACAATGTTAAATATTTTAATAAAATTTGACATTTTTAGAATTTTATTAAATTTTGGAGGGAATTAAACTATGTTTTTGTAACACTGTCAGTGTTTGTGATATGTCATCACATTTTCTTTTTTTTTTGATATATTTTTATTGATTTCAGAGAGGAAGGGAACGGGAGAGAGAGATAGAAACATCAGTGATGAGAGAGATTCATCAATTGGCTGCCTCCTGCACGCCCGCGCCCCCCCCCCCCCCCCCATCCCCCGGGGATCAAGCCCGCAACCTGGGCATATGCCCTCGACTGGAATCAAACCCAGGACCTTTTAGCCCACAGGCCGATGCTCCATCCACTGGGCCAAACCAATTAGGGCTCATCACTTATTTTCTTACAGAAATGTCATTGATTCTTAGTTTTTCTCAAATGTCATTGAGAGGGATGTCTGACTGCCTGTTTAGGATAAGATTATTTGCATTATTGTTTGGCAAGACAGTTGATGTCTGTGCTTTTATGTGATGCCTGTTCTAAATCACTTTGGAGCCAAAGTACTGGAGGATGTCTTTTACCAGGCCATTTCTGTGCGTAAGGAAAGATGTGTCAGGCCTTATTAGAAACTTATTGAATCACTGTATAACCAACTTAAGCCTAAATATACTAATTCATAGTTGTTAAAGTTTATCTTAGATATTCATAGATGTTGAAATAGATTATTGTGTAGAACTTATATGTTAACAGCAGGAGAGATAATCCTAATATATAAAAAGCTAGGGGCTGTCACGACCGAAACAACTGGACAGATGACCGAACAGCAGGCTGCGTGGGGTGACCAGGCTGGCAGGGGAGACAGTTTGGGGGGACCAGGCTAGCAGGGGGGAATTTGGGGGCAACCAGGCTGGTGGGGGGGCAGTAAGGGGTGACCAGGTTGGCGGGGGGGGGGGCAGTTGAGGGCGACCAGGCTGGTGGGGGGGCAGTAAGGTGGGACCAGGCCAGCAGAGAGAGCAGTAAGGGGCAACCAGGCTGGCAGATGGTGGTAGTTAGGGGCAGCCAGGCTGACAGCAAGGGCAGTGAGGGACGACCAGGCTGGAAAGGGGGAACAGTAAGGGCAACCAGGCCTGTGGTTGGGGCAGTGAGGCGTGACCAGGCCGGCAGGGAGGGGCAGTGAGGGGCGATCAGGCTGGCAGGCAGGTGAGCGGTTAGGAGCCATCAGTCTAGGATTTTGAGGGGGATGTCTAACTGCCTGTTTAGGTCCAATCCCTGGCATCGGGCCTAAACCGGCAGTTGGACATCCCCCGAGGGCTCCCAGATTGGAGAGGGGCAGGCTGGGCTGAGGGGAACCCCCCACCCCCATGCGCACACACACAAATTTCATGCACCGGGCCTCTAGGCTATCTTATATAATAAAAGCCTAACGTGCTAAGTGTCCAACCGTTCGTTTGACTGTTTGACCAGTCTCTATGACATGCACTGACCACCAGGGGACCGATGCTGCAACCAGTAAGTTAGCTTGCTGCTGGGGTCCGGCATATGGGACTGGGCGAGTCAGGCTGGACACGCCCTGGAGCTCTCCTATGGTCTCTTCCTGGTTCCAATTGTGCACCAGTGGGGTCCTTCAGCCTGGCCTGCGCCCTCTCGCAATCCAGGATCCCTCAGGGAATGTGCGCAGGCCAGACCGGGGGACCTCACTGGGGCACGAATGCGTGTACCAGGCCTCTAGTTAGAATATAAAATGATTGATACAGTAAAAGAACATAAGGATAATGTAATTATTTCTTGAAATATTATTGTAAAATATTCTTTAAATCTCACCAGTCCCCAAGATTTTTTTTTTTTGCTTTCAAATACACAAATACTTAAAATATACAAACATTTATTGTATGTGGATAAAAAAATACTGGTATTCTGTACGCTCTAATTGAGATATTTGTGTCTCATCAATAATTGCTAGGCTCTAAATCTAGTTTAAATAGCATTTTTTATATATACTTAATTATCTTTGGTACTAAACTCAAGTGAGAAACTATAGTACTTACTATCCATCTAGTCTAGTGCTTACTAGATGGCACTTACAGTTAGAAATAAAGCTTTATATTAAAAATATGTAGGTAAATAGTGTGCCTGCTGATCAGTCAGCATATGTTTATTAACGTATTCTTTGTTCATAATTATCAGTATAGAAGATAAGTACAGTCATAATTTAGTTGGAAGAGAACATTTTGTGCTGCAGTGAAGTAAATTTCAGTTATATTTGAAAGATAGTTAAAATGGATTAGTTGAAAAAAGAGCAAATAGGTTTTAGAGAAGGAATCACTCATACAGTTGTTTGTCAAGATCACCATTTTAATTTTAAAAAATAATGCAGTGAATTATTCTTTTGTCTTCATTTGTAGTTTTTAAAAGCATCACTTGGCGTGTCAGGATTAGTGTGGTTAGGAATTGCTAAATGATAAAATCTAAAAATTACTGGATCCAGTTTAACTGCTTTTGTAAGAAAACCTATCTCATAGAGACCTTTAAAGAAATAATATCATATAAAATGAGATTAAAACTGAATAAAGAAGCCTGAATTTAAATTCTAGCTTCATATTTGTGACTTTAGACATGCCATTTAAATGAATTTGATACTTTGTAAAATGAGGATAAAAGTGCCTAACTTAATGAATTTCAGGTGACATAATATGTTTTTATTATGACTGTTTTGGAGACTTTTAACTAGGAGCCATATACATTAGAAAGCATTGTTATTATCAACATATTAATTAAAAATAATTTCTGATTTATAAATATTTTCCTCCTTTTTCTTGGTAGCGGATACTTTGTTTTCAAGGAGGCTGAATGGGAAATACAGGCTTGAGCGACTTGTTCCAACTGCAGTATATCAGCACATGAAAATGCATAAACGAATTCTTGGACATTTGTCGTCTGTGTACTGTGTAACTTTTGATAGAACTGGCAGACGGATATTTACTGTAAGTAATTTTAAAAATATCTTAATTCATATGTAAAATTGAAGAAACATTTCATATAGTTGAACCTCGGATAAAACCTTTATTTTTCCTTTTAATAAAAAACTGGAAATTTGGGTAATTTAGCTTATTCACAGAAGATTTTACTTAAGACTAGACTTTATCCAAGTTTGGAAAATTCCTAAAAGACATGTTATATCACAGTCACAGCTATATTAAAGTCCCGCATCATGGATAAGTGTAATTCCCAGCATTATTTCAAATATATAGTTTGAAATTTTGGAAAATGTCAAATAATAACTTTAATTTTAAACCCAAGGGCATTTCCAAAGTATGTTAAGCGTATTAGAGGAGACTACTAAATATCTTTTTATATTACTTGTAGAAAACAGCTAATCTATGGGAAATTTCCCTTTAAAATTGTGGTAGAAAAAATTCTGAGCATATTTAACATGCTTTGTTTATTACCTTTTCTCCTTAACACCTCACTCTTTAACGTGTATGATGTTGTATTCAAAGAGGCTCTTTGGGTTCATTTTTTATTCTTTTAACTTGTTGAATGGAGAAAAGCACTGGTTTTCAGTTTTAGGTGAGAAAATTATTTTGGGGGGAATTTCAATTTATTTTTGGACATCTTAACTATTACATCTACTAAGGGTAATACTTTCCGTATTAACAATACTTGTACTTACAATTAAATTACTCACAAAGTTCTTAATTTCTTTTGAAATAAGAAAACAGCAAATGGAAGTTAAAATGGAAATTCCTGTCTCTGTCTTTGAAGCAAGCAGCTGTGAATTTTACACAGTTGGGACAGTTATGGATTTCTTCTTTTAAGTAAACATGCTTATAAACTGAGATTTATTTATATCTACTTATCCTGTACTTGTATATCCAGTCATCGGTAAACCAGTAGGATGTGAGAGAGATTTTTATACATATCTTTTCCCTGATTCTAATTCTTTCCAGGTAGTTGTAGGTCATTTTCTACCTTAATATTCCCCCCGTTACCTTTTTTTTTTTTTTTTAATTTCCATTGTTCTCTAGGAAGCAGCATAAAAGTGAAAATTTTTAAATTTTCTAACCAAGGTTATTTTCACTGTGAAGAATAGGTATATCTGTTTGCTAAAGTTTCTGACATCTGCAACAATAATTACATACAGCTTTTTCAAATTTATTATACTAATATTTAAATTTAGTTTTCAAAACAAAATGAATAATTTATTTCTAACATTTAAAAGAATTCTTTCAAAAATAGTAGTCTGTAATAATGAGAAAAAAGCATTACATTGTGTTTGTACTTCATTTTGGTGATTAAAAAGTTATGCCATTACATTGAGATTAAAAAAATACATAATTCCTTAGTCTTTGTGTGTAAAGTACCTTGTGGGAATTCTTTTTTAAAGATTTGAATTAGGTCAATAATCTAGAAATTATTTTAGGGAAGTGGAGTGCAATAATAATGCTTTTACTCTCATAAGTTTACTTAGAGCGGTAGGTACAGAGTTGGAAGACTCCCCCACTCTGAATCAGTGGTTAGAAAACTACTGTGAGTAAAGTCTAACCTACCACCTGTTTTTGGAAATAAAATTTTATTCAATTATAGACATGCTTAGTTGTTTATGTATTATCTATGGTTGCTTTTGCAATAGCACAGTTAAGTAGTTATGACTACAAAGCCTAAGGTAATTACTATCTGGCTCTGTATAGAAAAAAAATTGCAGCTCCTATTCTAAATGTGTAATTCCTACTTTTAAGATCATTTGATTTGGGGAACAGGAACGATATGTGAAGAGGAAACTGTTTTCAGTTATTTTCCTTTGTTGAAGATATAAATCAGGGGTCCTCAAACTTTTTAAACAGGGGGCCAGTTCACTGTCCCTTAGACCATTGGAGGGCTGGACTATAGTTTAAAAAAAAAAACTATGAACAAATTCCTATGCACACTGCACATATCTTATTTTGAATTAAAAAAAACAAAACAGGAACAAATACAGTATTTGTATTTGCATGTGGCCCGTGGGCTGTAGTTTGAGAACCCCTGATATAAATGAAGGGAGAAAATTATCACTATTATTTTATATGGTCTCAACAAGAGTCTAAAAATGTTGATGTTTTACATATGTGATACAATTTGTTAACACATTGTTTGCGGGTAGTTTTTATCGCGCGCTAACAGGTGGCGCGGGCCATTTTTGCTAATTTTTTGTGCAAATGGCAACATTCAGTAAAATTACGATAACTTTAGTTTTACATATTTTTTCAATGAAACTTTTTGTGATTTACTATAAAATGTATACTGAATTATTTTTCTTAGAATCGCACTGAATGCGTGGCGAGGCAGAGAATTGTGTGAAGGGATGACTCTACGCAGTTGAATAGATTACCGTTATACCTGGAAGTACATACATAATTCACCATTGTATGTGTTACAGACCCAAATTTTGTCCTTTGGAATTCGTATATCTGCATGTTAGCATCCCTTTAGAGTAATAAAAAAGTATAAAAATAAACGTATTTATACGTTACCCGCATTCTACCGCTAGTCTATAAAAAACGTATTAATACGTGTCCCGCGCTCTACTACCAGTCAATGTAAAACGTATAAATACGTTTCCCGCATACAATGTATTAATTGTGCCCAAATCTGTCTCATTTGTAATTTTTTATTGGTGATTTGCAGTTACAGATTCCAAAATGTTTCCTTGTGAATAGAAATGCAAAAATATGAGAGTCTATTATTTAAAATTTTCTTGTATTCTTATGATTAACCCCTCATTTGGCAGGTAGGGTAAATATGTGTTCACTGTTCATAACTATAAAGTGGGATGGCTGCTGGGTGTGTGTTTCCTCATTCCACTGGGAACACACTAGCCACTGACTAATGCTTTGAAAAGTGATAGGATAAGGCTTTTGGATAGTAGAGCATGACTGATAGTAGATCATAGTATTGTCTCAGGAATAAGCCATTCACTCAAAATACCGTCTTTCATTCCAGTGAGGGGTCACACTTGTTATTTATTGGAATAGCAATTCAATAGTAGACTAGCCACTATTTCCTATTTATGTCTTATGTGTCTTAAGACTTTGTACATTTACTACAAAGGATTTTGTGCAGATGTATTTGAAAGCTTTTGCCAAGGGACTAATTCTCTTGAGTTTTTTCTGAGTAGGAACAGGTAGAGGCAGTTTAGATAGCAGTGTGGTTAAGAGCCTCAACTTGGCATTAAGGGACTACTCTTAGTTCAAGTCAGAACTTTACCACTTCCTTGCAGTTTAGTTTAGCATGGACAGATGATCTCACCCCTCTAATCACCAGTGTCTCATCTCAAAAAAAGTGGGAGGGGAAATAAGTAATAGGAGTTTTGTGGGATTACATGAAATAATGTATATAATTAGTATAGAACAAGATGTACAGTAAACAGTCATTAAGTTTTACCTGCTGGTCTTAATTTCATAGATAGATTTAAATTTTATTTTTTTATCCATGTAAGAATCTTATTTATAAACTAGAGGCCTAGTGCATGAAATTTGTGCACTCGGGGAGGGGTGGTCCTCTCGCAGTCCGGGAGCCCTTGGGGGATGTCTGACTGCCGCTGCGCTCGCCAGCTGTGAGCCCGGCTTCTGGCTGAGCAATGCTCCCCCTGTGGGAGCGCACTGACCACCAGGGGGCAGCTTCTGAGTTGAGTGTCTGTCTGCCCCTTGGTGGTCAGTGCATGTCATAGCAGCCGGTGTGCCGCCATTCAGTCAATTTGCATATTAGCCTTTTATTATATAGGATGTTATACAAGATTTAAACTGAAATCATTGTAATTGATAAGTGAAATTCTGTATTAGGAAGTTTTGCCATTATTTTATACCAGAATATTTAATCATAGATGTTTCCCAGTAAAAAATGAGAAGAACCCAGGGAGGGCGCTAGCATAATTACCAAGTAGTACTTGATCTCTAATTCTCTCTCTTAGTTTTTAAATTATTTTTACTTGGTTTCAGAATCATTGCCTTAAACAATATTTACCTAAGAAAAGTAGAATTAACAAATTCTCTCAGGAGTAAGCCATTCACTCAAAATACAAAAGTACGTTGAGGACCATATAAAAAGATCATCCATCCTCCCCTTCCCTTTTAGAAACAAAATGTATCTCTCTTTTCAAAATAAGGAAAAAGAGCATAAAATATTAACATAAAGGCAATAAGTTATGATAAGGAATATGAAATTATGCATTTTTTTATTGTCTAAAGTTTTACATATGTTTCCCTTTTCCCAAATTGACCCTACCCACCACTCCTCCCTCTCCCCCCCCCCCCCCAAGGTTATGCATTCTTTTAACACACTTCAGTCTTTAGGATCCAGACACTGTTCTGAAACACTTAGGGTATAGCAATGAAAGTCATAGTATCTTCTAGAGAGTTCACAGATTTTCAACAGACAATATTGATATAATGTAAAAAGACAGAGACTGCTCAAGATACAGAGGAGAGATAGGTAACTAATCCAGTTTATAGTAGAGACTAGAGGCCCTATGCATGAAATTCACGCCAGAGTAGGCATTCCTTCCCCCAGCTTCCAGCACCAGCTTCCCTCTGGCACCCGGGACCCAGGCTTTCCTTGCAGCCCAGCTTCGTCTGGAAGGTCATCCAGAAGGACGTCTGGTTAATTAGCATATTACACTTTTATTATTATAGATGGTAAGAGAAACTTAGTATTAGGGATAGGAGTGAGATTGCAATGCACTGAGGAGGGGTGTTAGGAATTGAAAAGCTGAAGAGACTTGATATAGACTTATACTCCAAAAAGTTTGACAGTTGACAAAGAAAGGCTGTTTTCTGAATGTGGAGTACCACCACTGAACTTCATACTTATATTATATTGTATTTTCTACTATGTTGCAAAAATTTTTTAGATGTCTATTAAATTAAGAGTTTCTTAATAGGAAAGACTTTTTCTTGAACCTTATTAGATCTATAGTGCCTTATAGAGTATCTGGTGCATACAGTGGGCATAAGAAATGAATGAATCAACCATTCAATTAGGGAAAAAAAAAGAATAGTAGACTCTGATAGAGGAGATAAGTGCGAATGTCTATAGGACAGATTTCCTTCTGTGGCTCAGTTACACTGGTCTATTTTTGTACTAGAAACTTGCAAAACCCATTAATGTCTTACAGACTTTTTGTATGAGCTATTTCCTTTGCCTGGAATTGCCTGCTTCAAAATAATTCTTTGTCTTATTCCTGTATTAGCTGTTCTCTGTTCAGATGCCACTTTCTTACAGATTCTTCCCTGCTTACCTTCCTGCCCCTACTCCACCAGTATCTGTCTCATTCCTGTATTTTTCCTGTAATATCATTCTCTGAAATTTTTATTTTTATAACGTTTTTCTTGTATCTTTTACTGAGTTCTGTGAGGACAGAGACCTTGATTGTTTTATTACCATTGGCTAAAATAGAAATGCATGAGTGATTCTGCTTTAAATAGGTAAATGAATTAGTGAAAGAGAAAGGGAAACCTCTTTACAGTAGAATGCCAACTAATAATTTAGAAAAAATGATGGTTTAGCAGCCATCATAGTACTGGTTGATTCATTTGTGTGTCATCAATGAAGGCTAACACTGGTTGAGGATCTTAGTTTGAAGATCTTGGCATAATTTTGGAGTGTTTCCACACGATATTATTTAATTAAGTATACTAATCAATTAAAAGGGGGAAAACTGCAACTTTTCAGGGTAGAAACCTTGGAAACACTAACTAAAGAAAGTTCACTTTATTAGTGGTGGGAATGGCTTGACAGTATGTGTCCTCTGAAGTGTTACACTGAGAAAAACAGCATCTTGTCTGTGGGATATACCAAGTCACTAAGACCTGGGTCTGATCATGAAGAAACATTAGACCAGGGGTTCTCAACCTGTGGGTTGCAACCCCTTTGGCGGTCAAACGACCCTTTCACAGGGGTCGCCTAAGTCCATCCTGCATATCAGGTATTTACATTATGATTCATAGCAGTAGCAACATTACAGTTATGAAGTAGCAACGAAAGTAATTTTATGGTTGGGTCACAACATGAGGAACTGTATTTAAAGGGCCAGAAGGTTGAGAACCACTGCATTAAACAGACTTAAGGGTCGGGGTCGTCTACAGAATGTAAGCTCTGTATTATTTATAAATTTCTGAGGACGAGAAACACAGAGAAAGCCTGAGGAAGTATTCCAGATAGAGTAAAGAGACAATATAACTAAAATGTAACAAGTGTTGCTATATGGGATCCTGGCAAAAAGGAAAATGGGACCTTCCTGGGATAGTTGACAAAATTTGAATGGGGCCTTAGGATTTGATGGCAGATTTATCAATATCAACTTCCCAACTTATGTAGGTGAGTGTTCCTATCTTAGAGAAATATGTCTAGGCTATTTGGAAGTGATTGGACATGAAGTCTGCAGCCTGCTCTTAAAGGGTGCAGAAAAACACACGTGTGCATGTGTGTGTGTGTGTGTGTGTGTGTGTGTGTGTGTGTGTGTGTGTGTTGAGAGATAGGAATTGAAGAGAGGTGGTGCTGGAGCAAATGTAGTGAATTGTTAATAGTTGATGAGTCTGGGTGATGAGATACGGAGGATATTGGCATTATTCTTAAACTCTTAAGTTTGGAATTAAAAAATTATGTTTTAAAAGTGTATGACAGGTATTTGTAGGGATGATGGTAAGTATTCAGTAAGTTTGTTAGTAATGGAAAGAGCTAGAGGATGGTAATTCATAGGAAGAAAAAATTGTGAAATATTGTGTGGGTCAAGAGGAAGGAACTAGGAGAGCCGACTTAAAGTTATGAGAAGAGATCATTGATATGGAGTGGTTTTTAAGGAGGAGATATAGATGAGTAAGTAGATGAAGATGGGATATATAAAGAGCAGCTTATTTTGACTATTTGGAAAGATAGTTAATTAGGTTTCAGAATGAACAAAGCCTACTCTTCAATGTGAAATATTTTATCTGCTAAGAATCTTGGTTAGGAAATGGATTGGGTTCTAGACATGAGTGATACAATAATAGTAGAGGAAAAGAATGATGAATACAGACCAGTTAGGGATTAAAAAAAAAAAAATTACTGATTAGCCTTAGGTGGACAGAGACTGAGAAAATTGAGCATATGTTGAAAGGCTTGTTACTGAAGTTTAGGGTAATTTGTAAGGAAAATGATAGATTGGTAGGAAAGAAAACCAGTGCTATTTTCTTAAAGAAGGAAAAAAAAGAACATTGAACTAAATTTAAATTGTAAGCAACTTGTAGCTGCTTGAAGAGCAAGAATACTTTTTAGTTTAAATAAGAAAATGACATTGTAGAATACATAGTATTTTAAACATTTAATTATTTGTTCTAATGGCTCCAAGAGGTGAAATCTGACTTATAAAGCTATGTAGTAGTAGCAAGAGAAATAAGAATTTTCTTTGTTCTGACAAGAAACAACAAATTCTCCAAGATAGAAGTTTAGAAATTACATATTTCTTATATCGTTTGTCAAAGTAATAATCTTTGGTTGATCTTCACGATTGATGCTTCTCTTAGCAGGGAAAGGTTTATAGGTCTACTTTTTAATTTTAAGGGCATTTGAGCAGAAGTAACCTACTGTACTGTTTCCAACTGTGTGCAGTTTTTTGCTTGCAGAAGTCCAACATTCTTTGTCATGTACTGCTCCACCCTGTACACTTTTCATTGAACAGATCACATAGTTGTCACCTCTAATCTTCTAGCTTTTAGTTTAAATAAAGAAATGCATATAAACCCTTTAAAACTTGTCTTTCAGAAACTATTAAATTTTTATAGACTTTAGGTTCTGCTTTAGTCTGCATAGAATTTAATTTATTCAAAGTCCTGTGTCTGAAGTTATTTCGTAATGTTTTCATATAAATAGGTAGGAGATTTTTTCTAGGTTTTAAGGAGAATATTAATACCCAAGTACATAACAAAGTAGAGGAGAAAGCCTTGTCACAGAGACCTGTGGGACTTTTCTTTACCAGCTTACCAAAGCCAAGTGTGTACTAGACATTGCCTTATGCTTTATTTTCGGAGAATGTTAGTATTTGGTAGACAAATAAAATAGGAATTACCTGTATTGTTAGATTCAGATGTATGCAGGAAGAAAAGGTCTTTGGTGCCACTATTTTCATAATCTCCTTAAAAGTATTAAAAGAAATAACAATGATTCTGGAGTAAGAGCCTGCTTCTGTTTTCTTTCTCTGTCCTAAGCTAAGGTGTATATTGATTGTCTTAAAGGCACAGGGTTTATCATTATGTACCTGGTTTCTTTAGGTATGGTGATGGAATAAGCAAATTTATAGGGTACTTCAAACTAAATTCCTATTCTTAGGCAAATTTAAGGTTTATTTAAGTACCACCCTTTCTTACCAGGACTTTTCACTATATGGGTGTGTGTTTTCTCAGGATAGAAAAAAAAGGTACTTTTATTCCTCCCTCCCTCCCTCCCTCCTTTCCTTCCCTCCCTCCCTCCCTCCTTTTCTTCCTTCCCTCCCTCCCTCCTTCCTTTCCTTCCCTCCCTCTTTCCTTTCCTTCCCTCCCTCCCTCCCTCCCTCCCTCCCTCCCTCCCTCCCTCCCTTCCTTCCTTCCTTCCAAGCTTCCTTGGCTTCGTCTTTGCATTGAAGATGTTTTGACATTTTTAGAAAACACACTACTATATATTTGGTGTCACATTTTGTTTGGGGATTTAAGTAAACTAAAGCTATACATTCTTATTGTTGTAATGTTTTCAGTTTATGCATAATATGGTACATTTTGACATAGACAAATGGTAACATATTAATGAACATACTTTCACAGTTATTATAAGAGGTTTTCATTATTGAAAAGTGAAAATAGTGATCCATTGCTGTTTGCTTGGCATTACATGAATTTTTTTAAAAAGCATTTTTAGTTTTGTACCTAGCTAGATTATGCATTTCTTAAAACATTGTGGCAAAAAATAAAACATTGTGGCTCAAAGAGTATAGTGACAATGTCTTGTCTGCATAAAATTCTTCTGTAGTTACCTCTTCAGGTTAAATTCAAACCTCCTTAACAGGCATTTTTAAAACACTCTTATCTTCCTCAGATAAAATCTTTTTAGCTGAATTTCTTACTTCCACTATACTTTGTACTCCCAACGTTTTTCACCTTGCCATTTCGTAATTCTAGCAACCGATAAATGACTTTATTTTCTCCTAAGCCTTGGAACTTGGCTGAAAAAAGTTGTCAGCTGGGGTTTTTCTAAAATCATACTATCTTATTTTATTAGGACTTTCACTGTTGCTCACGGATTTTATTTTATTTTTACCTTTTTTTCTTATTGCTCTTATTCTTTCATATTTCTATAAACTTGCCTTACTTTTTTGGGGTTCCTTTTTTTGTTTATCCCTTCCCTCCTTTTAAGAAATAATCCTCAGATACTTGTTTTACTTGCTAAGGTTAGAATCATCTAATTTCTTTGTTGTTTATTTCAATACTAGAGGCTTGGTGCATGAAAATCGTGCATGGGGGGATGTGCCCCTCAGCCCAGCCTGTGCCCTCTTGCAGTCCGGGACCCTGCAGGTAGGGTCCCTAGGCCTGGCCCATGATCAGGGCCTATGGGGGCTTTCCTTCCCCAGGCTGCCGGCAGCTGGCTCCACTTTTGCCACTGCCACTGCTTGCCATCTGTGCAGCACCGTGCCCCCCTCCTCCCTCCCCCGCTACCCGTTGCCTCCCTCTGTGGGTGACAGGCTTGGGGTGGGATTGCTTGGCTGGCCTGGACCTCCCTCTAGGGGGCGATTGATTGCAGGCCCCCAGATTGGCTGCCCCGCAGAGGGAGACCCTGCCCACCCACTGCAGCGCTGCCGGCCAGGTAGCCTGGGCCTCCTTCTTTGGGGCGATCAATTGCAGGGCTCCGCTATTGATAGCCCAGCAGAGGGAGGCCCTGCCCACCCAGCCGGGGCTCTGCAATTGATCGCTGTGCAGAGGGTGGGTGGGGCTTCTCTCTTTGGGGCGATCGATTGCCGAGCCCCTTTCACCATTACCATAACATTGCTTTTATTTTAATGTCCATAATTCTTTTTTTTTAATATATTAATTTTTTACAGAAAGAAAGGGAGAGGGATAGAGAGTTAGAAACATTGATGAGAGAGAAACATTGATCATCTGCCTCCTGTACACCCCCTACTGGGGATGTGCCCACAACTAAAGTACATGCCCTTGACTGGAATCAAACCCGGGACTCTTCAGTCCGCAGGCTGATGCTCTAGCCACTGAGCCAAACCTGTTAGTGCCATAATTCTTTTTTTAACATTTTGATTGAAAGACTGCACTGTCCTACTCTTTGGTTTATTATTGACCTCATTAACATTTGAGACAGGCTTGTGGGAAAAAGGTCATCTGTTCAAAAATTCTCTCTATGGGAATTTTGTCCTTTCACATTTGATTTAAACACATTTATAGTGCTTTTAAAAATATTTTCCCAGCCCTAACTGGTTTGGCTTAGTGGATAAAGCATTGGCCTGCAGACTGAATAGTCCTGGGTTTGATTCTGGTAAGGACACATGACTGGGTTGCTGGCATGATCCCCAGTAGGGGGTGTGCAGGAGGCAGCCAACCAGTGATTCTCTCTCATCATTGATGTTTCTATCACTCTCTCCCTCTCCTTCCTCTCTGAAATCAATGTAAAAAATACATTTTAAAAATAAGTGTTTTCCCAGTAAATTTAATTTTTCTTCTTTTGCAGTCCTTTTTAATTATTTAAGTATATTTATATTTCTGATAGTCATTTTGAAATAGATGAATTTGTCAAATCATCCGTAGTTTCACATTCCCATTAAAATAAATCAGTTATTACAATTAATGATGCATGGAATAGAAATTGCTTTAGGATTCTATTTCAAATTCTACCAGTTCTGGGGAGCAAGGGTGAGAGTGGAGATAACTACTCTATAGGATCATGGAAGGAGGATAGTGAAGAGAAATTTCCCTGACAGGTAACTTATAAATATTTCTCTCCTGCAATTTAATGGAAGAAAAGAAAGGTTAATTGGGATAATTCACACTCAGTGAAAATGTGCATAGTGTTTTTTGTTGTTTTCATTTTTTTTTTTTATTACTTGTCTAAATAGAGTAAAATTATAAAGTAATATTTAATTGTTAACATTACTAAATAATGAACTCAATATGAACATAGTGGGTCTTTTTGTTAGGTTTTAATCAGTGAAAAGTCCTTGGAGGTGGATTTTTAGATCATAGGTTGCCACTCTTGTCCTATATAATAAAAGCCCTAAGAGCAAAATGACCACCAGGGGCCAGACGCTCAACCCAGGAGGAGGGGGAGGGGGGCACAGTGAGGCCTGGAGGCGCATCTATGGCCCAGAGATCCCAGGAACCGCAAGCTCAGAGCTTGCTTTCCAGTAAAAAAAATTAATTGAAAATCAAAAATAATGCCCAATGCTGCCATGCTGGGAAGAACGGCTCCAGGAGGGAAAGGCCTCCCCAGGCCCCACCTGGCCTGGCTGACACAGGCACTCACCAGTGACTGCAGCTACTTCCAACTACTGGCTTCCTGTCCGCCCTTTCCTAGACTAGTGTGCTTGGGGGCGTGGCTTCGGCCTCCCTGGCCAATAGCACCACATCAGCTCGGTGTCCAGCTTCTGGCTTCCTGCCCACCCCTTCACAAACTGCCAGTGCTTGGGGGTGTGGCTTCAGCCCGTCCCCCCCAGCGCTGGCTGGGCATTGATTTGGCCATGTGACTGACATCCATGTGCAGTTACACTACATATTTACATTTGTAGAGAAGCAGGGTAGCCCGCTCCTGCCTCCTGCTTGACCTTCTAAGCTAAGAAAGGCCTGTTGATCTCCATGTTTCCCTCCTGTCCAGAATCAAAACCGCTTGGGGATGAATGATTCCAGCAATGGCCCGAACACATGCTCGGTGTCACTGTCACAGACATTCTCAGTCATTACAGCCCATTCCTCAACCCGCAGTGCCCTGCTCCACCCAACTGCCACTCCTCACCTGTCACACCCTGAGGACCACCTTATGTTATCCTATCTGAAATGTTAGCAAGATCTCAAATGCCCCCCTGTCAATAGCTTCCTTGCCCTACCTTTCTTCCTCTAAAAAGCTTGCATTTTAAATATATATATATATTTGATTGATTTCGTAGAGGGAAATAGAGATAGAAACATCAGTGATGATAGAGAATCATTGATTGGCTGCCTCCTGCACATTCCAAACTGGGGATGGAAACATTCCCTGCTCCCTCCCCCAGCCAGCAGGCCCCCCACTGGCTGCGCAGCACTGAGGTTAGGAGAGAGGGGAGGCAGGGAACCGAGGGGTGGCGGGGCGCTGAGGACAGCGTTGGCATCTGGTGTCTGTTCCTTCAGCACCCAGCTTGGTCACTGTCACCTCCTCTCCTGATTGGCCCTGATCACCTGCCAGGCCTACGGACCCCACCCGTGCACGAATTTCATGCACTGGGCCTCTAGCTTTCAATAAAATTTTGGTTAAAAAGCTGTGGGCTTTTTTCCCCTGTTAACATGAAAAATATGTGAAACACCTTCTGCAGTAGAATCGAAAGCAAAGTATTACTCAGATACAAAAGAACAAAATGAATTGTATCAGTAATGTGATGCATAATGAGATGTTGTGAATTTACTTTTTTCATATATTCTACCTGTATTAGCATACTTAAATTTTTATTTTTGTTGTGAATGTAGGTTAGAGCCAGATATCACCTTAATTAATAGAAGGTCAATAAATTGACTTAATTTGTGGAATGCAGTGAAATTGAGAGTTGAATGAATACTTGGAAGCCATTTTTTAACTCAGCAAATACCTAGTGTGTTTCCCATGTGCCAGGTAAACCAGCTTTCTGAAAGTCATAGTTTAATATAGTTTCTTCTTCACTTCCCCTAGATAGCAGTGATACAGTGTCATTTCTCTATTTTCCCAAATAGCTCTTCTATTCGCCTCTTCTGATCTTTCTCTTCTGTAATAATCTCAGTTTTATCACTAATTCTCTTCTGCCTGTACTATTTTAACAACTTTCACCTAGTTTTCTACTTTCTAGCCTAATTCCCACTGATGCCAGGATGACCTTTGAAAAACACAAATCTGATTTTGATACTCACCTTCTTGATACCCTTAAAGTGATCCTCATTTTATGCCATATTCCTTAATATACCATAAAAGGTCCTTCACAGTTTTTTCCTGACTATATCCTATGCCTTCACCTCACACTCTAAGTTAGCTTAGACTACTTATAGTTTCTTAAAGAACTAACATTTTTTTCATGACTTTGATCATACTTTTCTCTCTAGTCACCATATGGAATATTTGTTCTTTTTAAACCAATAAGAATATTATTAAAATAAGAATAGAATAGTACCACCAACAAAAGCAGTTCCGGTAGATGATCCATATATAGCTTTTACTGTGCACCAGTCACTCTGCCTTCATTACTCATAGTTTTTGCAACAACCCTAAAAGATAGGTACAAATAAGAAAACAGAAGCACAGGAAGCATGTGTAACTTGCCCTAGGTCAAGCATCTAGAAAGTTGGTGTAGCAGTTCATGAACCCAGACATTTGCTACTACATGACATTGCGTGGTCATGCATGAGACTGTTTAAGCATCACTGCATCTGGTTTTCTTTCCAGATCTTACCTCTCCACCTCTCAGGAAAAACAGGCTGCTTCCTTGTTTGGATCTCATCTGTATAGCCCTTAGGTCATGTTACTGCATTTACACTCTTCTGCCTTGCTTCATAAGGACTGGAATACCATGTTTTGTATCTTATCCTTGTATCTTCAGTGGTTTTGGCACATACTTAATGACAAGCAGTTGGATAAATGAATGCATAAGTCACAATTTAAAGATAGAGGGAACCTAAGAGATCATCCCTTTTAACCTTCTTATTTTGTAGATGAAGAGACTGAGATAAAGTGAACATGATGGTAATATCAGATTTTAATGTGGATACTTTACCAAAGTTAAGTTTTAGTACTAGTCTTTAGTGGTTGGGAGATGTTTAATTTGCTTCAAAGCTCAATCTGAAGAGCTGGTTTAGTGGTTGAGAGTGTTCTGGGTAGTGTTGGCAGAATCTGGTTAAGAAGTACAGCATTTAACATGTTCTGTTAATACCATGTGATCATTTATATGCCATATCTGTTAATTATAAAGCAGATGACTAGTATCATTTGCTTTTTTAGGTCCTCTGAATAATGTCTAGATACATTGGTGCTTTTTTTTTTTTTTAAATATATTTTATTGATTTTTTACAGAGAGGAAGGGAGAGAGAGATAGAGAGTCAGAAACATCGATGAGAGAGAAACATCGACTAGCCGCCTCCTGCACATCGCCCACCGGGGATGTGCCCGCAACCCAGGTACATGCCCTTGACTGGAATCAAACCTGGGACCCTTCAGTCCGCAGGCCGACGCTCTATCCACTGAGCCAGACCGGTTTCGGCTACATTGGTGCTTTAAAAAAAAAAAAAAAAAAAAAAAAGTGAGGTTGTGAAGAATTTTAATATATGCAACCTTTGAAACTGGTTGGTAAATTTTGAATCTAGAAAATGGATATATGGGGTTAATGATAATATTCTTTACCTTTTTTGTATACTCAAAACTTAAAACATTTTAATAATATAAAGTAGGGGGCTATAAAGAGAGATTGGGAATAGAGTATAAGCTATAAGATGAGTAAGGAAACTTTGAGAATGAAAAAAATAAGTAAAAATAAAGCCTAAAAGTTCTAATCTCTACTCTGGCTGTGTGAAATTGGAATGTTTATTTGTAAATGTAGGTCTTCATAGTATGCACCGTATACTTTACAGTTTCTTCCTGAGCTTCTTTTGCTGTTGTAGCATAAACAAGTAATTTATGTTTTTTTTATTCATTTCCTACAGATAAAATTTTTTTCTGGTAACTGGCTTTGGCTGACTTTATATGTATGTTTAGCTGAAGATCAATGATAGGAAACATTTTTAGCTTCTTATGGGAAAAAGCCCCAAATTAGCTTACTTTTATTTTTATATAACATAATACCATAAATAGGATTAGTCACTATTGTATATTACATTTATTTTCACAATTATTTTTTTTTCTTACTTCAGAAATTCAGGTTCTTTCACAAGATTCCAGATAAAAGTTATTATGGATGGTAGGTAAGGGCTAATAGATAAATGTTAGCTAATGGTAACATCCTACTTCTGTTAGATGTGTGCACCTGGATATTCTTTATAAGTGAGTAATTTAATAAAATAGCCTTGTGTAAAGGACAATTGATAACACAAGTGTTTAATACTTTTCAGTTCTTAAAAATATAATTGTTGGGAAGTGGGTGTAAAGATATGATTTCTTTATCTTTGTTAAGATTTTGAATTAAAATATATAGAGTTAATTCTGTTACTTGCTATTCTTATTTTAAGGGTTCTGATGACTGTCTTGTGAAAATCTGGGCCACAGATGATGGCAGATTGTTAGCTACTTTAAGAGGACATGCTGCTGAAATATCAGACATGGCTGTAAACTATGAGAATACCATGATAGCAGCTGGAAGTTGTGATAAAATGATCCGAGTCTGGTGTCTTCGAACATGCGCACCTTTGGCTGTTCTTCAGGGCCATAGTGCATCTATAACATCACTACAGGTACTTGTTTTAATCCTTGTACTATCCATTTTTATTATAATTTAAAGTAAGTTTTGAGAAGTTACTTTTATAATTCATTGTATAAAATCTACTAAGACAAAGGAATATTACTTTTTTCTTTATAAATACATGGCTTTAGATAACTTGGTAGTCATGACCTTTGTCATTTCTCGACGTTTTTAATTCTGTTGCTGCTATTTGCATGGTGAAAAATGGGTTTATTATTTGGACTGTGCCACTCTTGTAAAGATGTTTTGTTTTTTTTCTTTGATTGTTTTTCAGTTCTCACCATTGTGCAATGGCTCAAAGAGATACCTATCTTCTACTGGAGCAGATGGCACTATTTGTTTTTGGCTGTGGGATGCCGGAACCCTTAAAATAAAGTCAGTTGCTCTTTTATTTCACAGATGTAACTTTAAAAGCATAAATGTGTTTAGTGGTTGAAATTGCAAAAGTTATAAAGTAGTTGACAATAGGAATAAATTTACTTTATCTTCTTGAGTGAGTAACATTTTGGCTCTTCATTGACCTCTCATTTTTATGCTTTCTTTTTCTTTTCATGCTTCTGAGAAAGTTTTCTCATGTTAACATGTTTGTTTCTTTTTTCTCTTATCTTTATCCTAGCTCTAGCTCTAGCTCTTTCCTATAGACTATACCTGTCTTACTACCATTTATTTCTGTATGCTACTTAGTTTTATCTAACTATCTCCTTCTGGTGCTGAGAACATAATCTTAGAGTTCATAAGCTATTCTTTAGAACAATTGTAATTATTTGTTACCACATCTATAAACTGTAGTTTTTATTGTAGACACTTAGGAAAACAATCATTACATTTTCACTAGGTAGATGCACCCTCCCTTTTGGAGGTTTTTGCATTTATGTTTTCACTTATATTATCTTAGTTTATCAAAACAAGTTGGCTGGAAAACATTATCTTTTGATTAAAGGACAATGAGACAAAGAAAGGTTAAATGACTTTCCGATAGTTAATACAGTTTTTTTAAAAATTGGCAAAGCCAGGACTAGCACACTTCCTTGCCCTTCGGTCCTGCACTGTCTACGCCATGCCACCTTTCAAGTGGATGTAGTAGGTACAGGAAGTGCTCTCTTTACTCCATAGACAGTCAGTGAATGGGGAGGTAGTACATCTAGTGTTTCTACACTGTTGAAATGGCCATTTCTATGCTTTCAGGATAGAAAGTCATTCAGATTAGAAAGTTTACCTCAGTAATTATCTCTTCTGTTTTTAAATTACCAATGAAATGAGTTATTTAATAAAAAAATTTTGCAATTTATTCTTTTAAAACAGTAGTGTTTAAGTAAATTCATATGTATGGACATTCCTGGACAATACCTCTTCTAGTAGGGCATTAGGGGGCCATGGCAGTTTGAGTAACAAAATAAAACAAACTGCTTCATTTGAAAAAAGGATCGTGGCCCTAACCGGTTTGGCTCAGTGGATAGAGCGTCAGCCTGCAGACTGAAGGGTCCCAGGTTCGATTCTGGTCAAGGGCATGTACCTTGGTTGCGGGCACATCCCCAGTAGGGGGTGTGCAGGAGGCAGCTGATTGATGTTTCTCTCTCATCGATGTTTCTAACTCTCTATCCCTCTCCCTTCCTCTCTGTAAAAAATCAATAAAATATATTGAAAATAAAAAAAGAAAAGAAAAAAGGATTGTGATCAAAGACATGGTTCCTTGGAGAAAGCAAATTTCATTTCACCCTAGTTGCATTTTTAATATTTAGAATGTTAAAGGATTTCTGTAAACATTTAGATAAAAGTTGAAATAGCTTACTGATATATATGGACAATAGCACTAGTTAATTGTTGTTTTCCTTGAGCATTTATTTACCTCCCTATGGACATGATTGGGATACCTTTATCTTTTTCATTATTGTTTTTGTATAGAAGAAAAAGTGATTAGTGATCTTAAAATTAGCATGGGAATAAAAATGGTATTACAAAATTAAATTCTTTGTGCTTCTTGAGAATTACATTGCTAAGTATAATAATACTTGTCTGTATCATTGAGAAGTTATTTCATATAACTTTTATGTAGATTTTTTAGAGCCTTTATGTAGATTTATCTATAAACTCTTTACCATAAATTTTTCATGTAAAATTTTTTAAAATTTAGATGTAAGTAGGGCGATACATATAATTTTCTGCTGTTTTTTAAAGTCTATCATAGCCATTTATAATAATTTCGATAGTTGCATTATATTATATTCCATTGAGTTGTTGATCCATACTTTGCTTAGTGATATTTTTTAGTTTTTTTTGGACATACAAGGTTTTCTAGTTGTTTGTAAGTAGTATTCTTTTCTATTTGCTATGATAATTGTTCCTTAAAAACTTTCAAGCTAGAGCCAGGCATCAAAATAAGAGTGATTATTTTTTTTAGATATAGGGACACCTGTTTTCTGTATTACACATAGTTGATACCTGCCAAAAAATTTGACAGGATTTAAATTACCATATTTATATCATATAAGTTTTAATTACTAATTGAAGGCAAAAAATGTATTATGCTATAATGCTTTTGCATGTAAGTGACTTCAGCAATCCTCTCTGCATTAATTGAAAGAATCAGTTTCATCACTAATTGAAACCTGTTTCGGAAAACCAAGGCTCTTGATAAATTCAGAGAGTTTGATGTAGGTTTTGTATGTATGGTAACACTCCCCCCTGCAAAGATGCTGCTTCTTAGGTGAGGAATCTGACTGGCTGGGGCCCAGAAGCTAGCTCAAGAGGTCTCTAAGTAGGAGGAAGCTGTCCAAATATATGTAGCTTAGATTTAAGGCGAGAATTGGAATTCTAAAATATGCAGGTAATAATGATATACAGTTTTTATTAAGCACTTATTCCACTAAGCTAGTACCGAGCACTTTACATTTTTTTGTGTCATTAATCTTTATGGCAACTCGTATGAGGAAGGTATATTACTATCTTCAGGATGTGGAGTGGTGGGAGGAAACTGAGGCGAATACTGACTGGAAGTATACCATCAGAACCCACTTTCTCTGTCTCTTTCTTTTTTTATTTTAAAGAACCTTCTCTTAACTACTGTGCCAAACTAAGTAGTGCTTATTCATTGATAGAGTATCTAGAACTGGTTGAACCTAATTAAAATACTAATAATACTAATATTTATTAATATTTATAATTAAAATACTAATAATACTAATATATATTATGCCAGTAACTAAGCACTTTACATGCATTATACTCATTCAATTCTCTCAGCAACTCTGAGATATCTTCTCTTTTTACCCCCATGTTACATATGAGGAGCCTTAGGTACAGAAATGTTAACTTGCCTAAGGTCACATATCTGAATAAGTGGCAGAGCACGGAATTGAATTCAGTTTGTGTCCAAGGCCACATCTTTTTTTTTTTTTTAAATATATTTTATTGATTTTTACAGAGAGGAAAGGAGAGAGATAGAGAGTTAGAAACATCGATCAGCTGCCTCCCGCACATCTCCTACTGGGGGTGTGCCCTCAACCCAGGTACATGCCCTTGACCGGAATCGAACCTGGGACCTTTCAGTCCGCAGGCCGACGCTCTATCCACTGAGCCAAACCGGTTTCGGCACAAGGCCACATCTTAAAGTAGTTCCTCAAGTATGCACTTAAAAATAATTTGTACCTTCTTATCTTAAACTAGAGGCCCAGTGCACAAACTCATGCTCAGGTAGGGTCCCTTGTGGCTGCCGACTGCTGGCCGCCAGCCAGGGCCTTCCTTCATTCCGTGCCTCCCCCTGGTGGTCAGCACTAGTCATGGCGAGCGATCGAACTCCCGGTCTGCCGGTCAAATTCCTGAGGGGACACTTTGCATATTAGGCTTTTATATATATAGATTATTTGTACCTGCTTATCTGTTTTTTCCCTTAAAAATATTAAAGCCTATTTCAAATGTTAATGTATATGATTATTTGCATATTCTGGTTATGAGTTCTAACTAAATGGTTGGTTGTCGTTTATGTGAATGATTATGCCAAAAAATTTTTAAATGTAGAACTGCTGACCCATAAGATATTAAGGAAAGTGTAGCACATTATTTGCCTTTATAATTTCAGGTTAATTTACTTAAATTTCAATTACTTTATATTTTTAATATATTTTTTTATTGATTTCAGAGAGGAAGGGAGAGGGAGAGAGAGATAGAAACATCAATGATGAGAGAGAATCATTGATTGGTTGCCTCTGCACGCCCCCTATGGGGGATGGAGCCCACAACCCTGGCATGTGCCCTTGACTGGAATTGAATCCGGGACCTTTCAGTCCACAGGCCTATGCTCTATCCACTGAGCCAAACCAGTTAGGGCTCAATTACTTTAAATTTACACTGATAAATTTAGCTTTAAAGAATGTTTTAATAACTTTAAGTTTATGTAAATTACATTTATTATGCTCAACTATATCAGAGCCTATGGATATTAAGAAAAATGTTTAAAATGTTAATTTTTACAAATTTATTTTAAAAACTTAACAAATAATGTGTTGTGTTCTATATCAGCAAGAAAGACTATTATTGTTCAGAATATATAATAGGTCCAAAAATATATATTTTATTTCCCTAAATGATTACAAAATTGAAACCACTCTATATTTGAATGCTGTGGATTGTGAAAGTTGCACAGTGCTTCTGGTTGAGGTTGAAGACTATTTTTGAAATTTTCTCTTAATCTGAGAAAAACTAGGTCAAAATGTATATTAAATAGGGCTTTAAAAGTAATTACTATATTTTGGGGCATTACAAATATATATGTATTGAAGTTGGTATATAAAATCTATTTTTTTTCTTAATAAAGTTAGTTATAACAAACATTTAATACCAATAGTATTAGACATAATCTAATACAGTTATACAATTAATGTAAATATAGCTGAGTGTGACCTATTTTCTACATATCACTGTTTTGATGAGCATTATAGTTGACTGAATAGTCAAATAGTTTAAGATTCTTTTACTAAGAATCTTAATTTTTGGAGTTTTATAGGACATATTTTGTGACATTAGAAGATAAACAAGGGGAGATGTTTAATGTCTGACATGGAGAAATTTTAGTTATTGGTGGTGTGTATATGTTGCAGAGGCAACACCTATTTTGCTTGAGTGTCCATGTTTACAAATGACTTGTTTATGTATTTGTGCTCTATCGAAATCTGTGAAATGTAAATTTGATTAGGAGTGGGTATAACTAATATATGCATGTCTTGTTGTCATAGTGGCTTTGGAATTGTTTTCTGTGTAGATTGTTATGTAATCAGGAGCTCCTACAAAATCTGTATGTGGAGTTTCCACAAGATCTACTGATCATGACATATGATTTCAAACCTGTTTTTAGGAAGGGAGCCATCTGTTGCTTCTTATATAATTCTGTGATTATTTTTTGAAATAGCAGATTCCTGGTGTTGCTATTCCCTTTGGGATATTTTTAATTGCTAATTTTTTTGTATTATAGTCCAAGACCTGCAAAATTTACAGAGCGCCCTAGGCCTGGAGTTCAAATGATCTGTTCTTCTTTTAGTGCTGGTAAGAGTTTTTTCTCTCCCTAATTTTCTACTTTAAGTTATACATTAGATCTTTCTCTTTTCCTGGATATTATACAGGGTGGGGCAAAAAATAGGTTTACAGTTGTTGGCATGGAAAATAATTAATAAATAATACAGAATAAACTCTGTTTCACTTACAACTATAATCTTACTTTTGCCCCACCCTGTATTTTCAAATGCAGTTATGAGTTTGAGGTAAGCTGCCCTAGAAAGTTCTCTGCACTGAGTAATTGTTGTGCAAAATGGTAAAATTAACAATGTCACCCATAAGCAAAAGCTTTTAATGTACGCAGCGTATGTACATTGTGTGTAAATACACAAAAACCTTTGTTTCAGAGTTGAGAAAGAAGTGGTAGATCTGTTGATTAAATGCTAAAATTTTCATGGATTAGAGAAAAATAGATTGGTTAAGGCACAGGAGATAAAAATATGACATTTTATGATAAAGACACCATTAGGGTCCCTGACTTCACTTACATACAGCACTGTCATGGATTGAGTGTTTTTGTCCCCTCGTCCCCATGCTGGCACCCTGATCTCAGATTTCTCAGCCTCCAGAACTGTGAGTAATAGATGTCTATTGTTTTTGTTTTGAGAGAGAAAGAGAAGAGGGAAAGGAAAAAAAAAAAGCTAGCTTATAGTGGAACACAGTTTTGGAAAATATTTAGTATTGTAATATAAATCGTATTCTAATACATATGCCAGGGGATGAAAATTAATTTAGAAGTGATTTGAATTTTTTTAGAATTTAGTTTATATACTCATGTGACTAATATTTTTCTTTAAGAAGATTATAATGCTCTAGGACAGTGGTCGGCAAACTCATTAGTCAACAGAGCCAAATATCAACAGTACAACAATTGAAATTTCTCTTTTTTTTAAAATAAATATTTTATTGATTTTTTACAGAGAGGAAGGGAGAGGAATAGAGTTAGAAACATCGATCAGCTGCCTCCTACACACTCCCTACTGAGTATGTGCCTGCAACCAAGGTACATGTCCTTGACCGGAATCGAACCTGGGACCCTTGAGTTCGCAGGCCGCCGCTCTGTTCATTGAGCCAAACCGGTTAGGGCTTGAAATTTCTTTTGAGAGCCAAATTTTTTAAACTTAAACTATATAGATAGGTACATTGTTATTAACTTAATTAGGGTACTCCTAAGGCTTAGGAAGAGCCACACTCAAGGGGCCAGAGAGCCGCATGTGGCTCGCGAGCCGCAGTTTGCCTACCATGGCTCTAGGAGGAGAGAATAAGTAGTTTCAAAATTTACTCTGTTAAGGAATACATCTTTGAGTAGGTATCTTGTTAGAAGAAAGGTACTTTAAATCTGCTTTATATTTTCATAGATTTTGGAGGTATCCCTTAGCTAACTAAAATAAACTTGATAGTTGTACAACGTTATTAATTACTTTGTCAGTTGTTCTTATTTGCTTTTTAAAAATTAGCTGTATAATAATGATGACATTCAAATTAACTTGAGTTTATGTAGCAGCATTTTGAATGGAAATTAATCTTTTTAAACACATTATGATCTGCAGATTTGAATTGAATTGATGACAAGTGAAACATGAATGGATTTTAATATTTAATGTTCCTAGTACTAGTTATTTCCACATTTATTTCCAGTTTTACTTTATCTTTTCATTTCATAATTGTGGATAGCAGTAGTGCCTAAGATAAGTGATAGCAAACTGATGACATGAATGTATTTGAATATCAATATTCAAACATTTTTAATTTCTAACTTCTAGATTTCCACTGTTACTTCCATGAAGACAGTTTTTCTAGTCATAGCACAAATGTGGGCACTATACATGTGTTTGAAGTACTCTAGATACAGTTATACATATAGCACTCACTGTTCTCAACATTGAGGGAGAGTACTGATTCCCAGGAGAGAGTAAATGGAATATATAAACAACTGTAATGGAAGCTAGACTGTGTATGCTATATGACAAAGTCTTAATGAGAGTTCAGAGGAGAGCAGGCTCATTTGATTAAAAAACTTGTAAAGACAATTACCTGAAGGAGTTGGGCCCTAAAAGTTTTATAGAATTTTAACATATGAGAAATAGGGCAAGAGAGAGATTTGACCATTTAAAAGGCATGTTTTCTAGTGAAGATGACTGTTAATTTCAATTTAAGATTATGTAATCACTTAGTGAAACAATTTGTAGTGGAAAGCTTTCTTTCCTAGTTAAAACTATGTTAGCAAACTTCTTTAATTCAGGTTAGATATATACTTAGGATAAATAGGAATAGTTTTAAAGTATTAACCATTTAGTATACATTCTGATAATGTTTGTGTAACATTATCTAATTTTGAAATTGTGTTTTACTCTTAAATGTTTCTATGCTACTATTCTTCAGGTGGAATGTTCCTGGCCACAGGAAGCACAGACCATATTATTAGAGTTTATTTTTTTGGCTCAGGTCAGCCAGAAAAAATATCAGAATTGGAGTTTCATACTGTAAGTATGGGTGAAAAGAATTAGATGAGTACAATTTAAATGAGTCTTAACTGTTTATTTTCAGGATCCTCTTTTTTGTTTATCTGTTTATATATAGGACAAAGTTGATAGTATCCAGTTTTCCAACACTAGTAACAGGTAAGTAATTATTTTTGTTTAATTCCAATTTTTAAATTATGAAATAAAGATAATTTTTATACTCAGATTTTAATTAAAATTATATAGGAATTAACCACCTAAAAGAAAGACCTTAACTAGTTATATTGAAAAGTGTATAGAGCATTCACATGTGAACATATCTTTGTTTCATTTGTAATGTTAGTTTAGTTGGCCATTTTTAATAATAGGGATTTTTATCCACCTTACCTATTTCATATATATATATATATATATATATATATATATATATTAATATACACACACATACATACACAAATCAAAATAAAGGGACACTTAGTAGAGATTGGAAATGTATCACATTGTAATATTTGGGCAGAACTGGTTTTTCCATGTTCTGGTTTTAAAATGAAAGAAAGTTATTTCTAAGAACCTTGAATAGAACGAGTCAAGGTCATTAATATTAAGAGAAAAGTCAGTAATTTTCTATTTGAAAATATCAATTCTTTTTCTAAGGTACTAAATGGTGGCCTCGAAACTCTTTTGGATATTACTTTGAGACCTAGTCATTCATATTAGAATACATGTGTATAAAATTTTAAAAGCCTATAATGTTTCAGGAGTTCTTAAATTTGCATTGAATATCTGGCTGAGTATGAGAATGCTATGTAAATAAAGATGAGTGTTGTCTTTTTGAATATTTTTAAAAACATAACTCTTGGAAAGTTCATTTAGGTAGAACATGTTTAATTTTTATTTTGGTGGTGGACTTTTTAATGCAGGTTTGTAAGTGGGAGTCGTGATGGAACAGCGCGAATTTGGCAATTTAAACGAAGAGAATGGAAGAGCATTTTGTTGGATATGGCTACTCGTCCAGCAGGGTAAGAAATCAAATTTGTTATAATACGTCAGTATAGATAGGTCATTTAGAGTATGCTGTATAACAAACAGGTTGGTGTGTCTCCAAGCCTATAAAAACATATATCATAATCATTTCATAATCATTGTTAAAATGATTGCTTTATGACTAGAGGTTCTACTGGAGAGGAAAGACTTAAATTTTTTTATTTTTTATTCCCCCCCCCTTTATTGTTTAAGATATTACAAATGTGTCTTTATGAGACTTTAATTTTTATAAAATGATTTTTGCACTATTGGAGAAGACCTACTGCATTAATGATGTTTTTTTTTTTTCAGTTCAGTTTTGTTAAGACATGATGGTATTGTAAGAATAGTTTTAACCCTTTGAGTGCCAACAAATATCCTAGGAACTATGCTAAAATTGCCAAGGCATTTTTGCTGATTTTACAGCGGTTTAGAAAAAAAATTAGGAATCGTAAGTAAATGAAGTTACATATTCAAAAACTTAAGGAATCCTTTACTACATTTGTTTTCATCTTTGACATATATTGCTTGCTGATTGTATTATAAAATACTCGTAGAAAAAAAATTTTGAACAAAACATATAATGTTAAAATAGAGGGACACCCTTCTCCAATATCTTCCACAAAATCGTCATCTTCACAGTAAGAATTGACATATTTAGCAATATCATCATCACTAATAAAAGCAGACTTAGAACTGGACCCCATTTCGAAGCTTTAGGGCTACAAAATCTGAGTAAACGTCATAAAATCGTAGTACCTGTAAAAAATTAGGCAGATAAATGGCAGTGGTCAATTTTAGAACTACAAACATTCAGAGTTATAAGTAATCTGCACTTAGGTGCCATCTGTCAATAAAGAGTGAACTACTAGCATCTAATAGCGACACTGCAGGAGGAGTGTGATAGCGCTCCTGGCACTCTAGGGGTTAAGTTTCACTATTTTTTTTTAAAAGCAGAGCATATTATAATGTTACATTTGTCACAGAGGGATCATGTGGTTTATCCAATGGTTTTCTCTAGCCAAAAGAAATGATATTATACCTTGTAACTGTTATTTTGGTCTTAACCATTTTTTTCTATTTGTTTTTGTTTGGTAGTCTTGGATGGAAGAGCAGAGCAGTTAGCAGGGCATGACAGTAACAGTAAAAGATGGAGAGCAGCATGACACAGAGTTCCAGGGTCCAGATAGAGTTAAAGCAGTGACGTTTATTTTGAAGGCTTATTAGGAGTGCTGGAAATCCTGGGTTTGCTGACTTGGTGCAGTGATCTTTGCCGTCATCTTATGTTTATTCAAACTGTTCTTAACTGCTAGGTGATAGTTATGTTACTGAATATAAGTTATATGAAAATACATTTAGCTTTTTGTCATACTTGTATTTTAATAAATAGTGTCAGTGTAAACAAATACTGTCTCCATCACTTTCAGTCAAAACCTTCAAGGAATAGAAGATAAAATCACAAAGATGAAAGTAACTATGGTGGCGTGGGATCGACATGACAATACAGTTATAACTGCAGTGAATAACATGACTCTGAAAGTTTGGAATTCTTACACCGGTCAACTAATTCATGTTCTCCTGGTGAGAAAAAAAGATTAAAATTTATTTGGTATAATTAAAACTGATTGTAAAATTCAATATTTTCATTTAGGAATAGTCTTACATTAGCTAAAATCTCTAACTTGCTAGATGGGTAACTTGCCAAAGACTGGAAATAATTTTAAAATACAATTAAATGGGTTCGGCTTGGAAATACAGATCCATGCTGTTTGTTAGTATATAGGGTTGCATCAATAGTATTCTCAGGTTTCACCAAATGATAGCAAACTCTGGACAGTGATATTAGCTCAGCTTCATTATTATACATTGATAAATATGAAGATTTTGCCACCTTAATTCTGAAAACTCAGAACTTCGAAACGTTTCCATATTGTTGGATGGAATTTTCTTTTTTAATATTTATAATTCTTTGCTACTTCAAAAATACTTTAGGGTCATGAAGATGAGGTATTTGTTCTTGAGCCACACCCATTTGATCCAAGAGTTCTCTTTTCTGCTGGTCATGATGGAAACGTGATAGTATGGGATCTGGCAAGAGGAGTCAAAATTCGATCTTACTTCAATATGGTAATTATCAGTCTCTTTATAGCTATTAAAGATTTGGGGACTTAATTGACTCAGGTACTCTCCATATCACAAAGGAAATCCATTTATGAATAAGTTCAGACATTATTTTGATTTAAAGTTTCAGAAAGTTGCTTATTTCACACTTTTATTTACATGCTATATTTAAAGGAAAATTAATTATGCATCTTACAATACATATGAATATTATGATAACTAAGCTAATTTTTAAAATAGTTTTAATAGTGAAACTTTGAGAAACAAGTATGACGATACAATATAGAAAGAACAAAAGTTTGGAAAACTTATGTGAAGAAATTGTAAATAAATTTTTATATTGTGGTATTGTATTTCACCAGTAGTCCTGTAGTACAACATAATTTAATTAAAATACACCCATTTTAAAATGAAAGCCACAGAAATCAGCCATTCTTTCCTTTTACCAAATTGTAGTACATTAGATATTTATTTGTGATTAAGCACTCTTTCCTCCATATTTTGTTGCTTATATAGATTTTAGTGTATTTTGCTGAAAACTTGGAATTGCAGTGGTTTGATATCACATCTTATTCTGTAGTGTTTTCAAGAAGTGCTTCTTTCTTAAATACTGCTTAGTTACATTTTGTTGCTCTACTTCCTATACATCAATGATACCTTAAAAATAAAAACAAAAACGTGTCTACTATTTCGGCATGTTTAGATATTTTTAGAAATCAAGGATAGAAATCTTTGGTAATAAATCATAAAATAATGCAATTAATAGTGTGGTTGGTCAGTTATTTTGCAAAAATAATTGTTTCACAAAACAGTCTTGGGAAATATAATACTTTGTGAAAAAATTTCATGAAAGTGATACCATAGTTGATTGATCATAATAGAGTTACATCTATGTAGTAAGAAATCATTGATCAAAACAGTTGAGGGAGGATTAAGCAGAAGATAAAAGGAATAATTTTATTAATGAAGGAATTGACTAGCTGTCTTTATTGATATGCCTTAATGTACAATAAGGTAAGAAATAAGATTTTTCAAATTCTTATTTTTCTAAAAAGACAGCGTTAATTTATTTGGGGTACAATTGTTAGTGATGGATGGATTTCCTTAGTGATTATATGTATAGAGGAGACTTTTTAAAAACAAATCTTTAAATATGCTGGTAAAGAATATTCAGCTCTTCTTTCTATCCTTGTGTTTTCTGGTTTGCTTCTTTTTGGGACATTTCTATTGAATGTGGAAATTAGAAAAGAAAACAATTTGTCTATACTTATATTACTTTAGTAATTTTATATTTTCAAAGGGCATTGGTATATTAATAGAGTGTTTAGAGGGAAAGTTTTCTCTTACTTGAGTACTGCTGTCACCTTTAAGTTATAAATGTGAATTTATTTATTGTCAGGTAAGTCTATCATACTAATATTCGATTTTATCAGTAGATATAAAAATTGAAGCACCTTGAGATTGAAAAGGTTTTCTCTTAGGCCATTACAAATTAGTGATATAATCAGGAGTAGAAGTCACCAATATTATATTGTATATTCTTTCAAATTAGCAAAGGAGGTTAGTTATAATACTGCCTTAAAAATTATTTCTTGTTTAATGAGTGTTTTAGATAAGGATATTTTCCCTGCTCTTTTTAATAAGAAATTAAAAGCCTTTAAATGGCAGAAGAAACAAATTTATATAATAAGTAGAACCAAAAAGGATTAAAAATAAATCTTGCATTTAACAAAACAGAAAATGAACTACTCTATCTCATTAACATAAAAATATGCTGTTTAATTTTTTGGATGATTTTTAAAGGCTTCCAAAATACTTCTGCATACTATTTCATTAGTGTCTTATGAAAAGCTTGTAAGATAATAAGGGTAGATTTTACTGTTACTGGCTTTGCAAATGGAGAAACTACACAGAGATAAATGCTTTGCTTAGTGTCAGCTAGGTCACACAGCTATTATATGGGTACTTGTAACTTAAAACCAGTTTTTCTATCCTTTGTTAATGTGTTCTTAATGCTAACTCTAGTTGGGTTAAGTTATTGCACAGCTAACTTCCAACTCTACCCAGTTAGTGATGTGTGCAGTGGGAAAATACTTTTTAAATGAAATTAACTCCAAGTAGATCTCTTAAGATATAAGTTAGCTTGATAAGTTTTTTTTCTCTTAATTTGAAGTCACCTATATACCCTGATTTTTGCTCTTTACTCTTTTGGTGTTGGTTTTTTTTTTCCATTGTTTGTTTTATCTATGGGCATATGGAAGATAAAGCATCCAGCATTGCTATTAAGAAAATTAAAACAACTTGAGGGAGGAGTAGAAGCTTGTGTTCACGGTACACTATCCTGAATGTTGAATGTTGGCTGTAGTTATAACTCTTGGGCTCTCTGTAGCTAATAAGTAAGCTTTGGTGTTGCTAAAATTACCATATGTTGATTGAGTACAAATTCAATTCCTGACGTTAAATTGAACTAGTAACCATAAGTTCGAATTAGTAATTATTTTATCGTTTCCTATGTAAACCGCACTAGGTACGGTGAAAGTTTAGAGCAAGTATTAAGATTAGTATTATTAGTATTTTGTGTGAGTTTTAAAATCAAACTTATAACATGAATAAGTAATTTCACCATTAAATCTATGGCCAGAAAGTAAGGAATGTAAATAGTGCCTTTATTTATTTACTTTAAATATGTATTTATTTATTTTTAGAGAGAGAGGAAGGGAGAGAAACTTCCATGAGAAAGAAACATTAATCCGTTGCCTTCTGCATGTTCCCTATTGGAGATTGAGCCTACAACCTGTGCCCCAACAAGTAATTTAACCAGTGACCTGTCAGTGCATAGGAAGATGCTCAACCAACTGAGCCACATTGTCCAAGGCTAAATTGTGCCTTTAAAAGAACAAAAAATTTACATACAAATTCTTAAAACAGGTTTTTATCAAGTATATTATGAGAATATTGTTTCAGTATTGGTCATGCCCCCCCCCCTTCCCTTTTTTTTTTCTTTTAAATCCTCACCTGAGAATATTTTTTCCATTGATTTTTTTTTTTAGAGAATAGGGATGAGGGGAGGAGAGAGAGACAGATACAAACATCGATGTGAGGGAGACACATAGATTGGTTTTGGTTGCTTTGCTCACACCCCTGGAGCAGAGCCAAGGATTGAGCCTGCAACAGAGGTAGAGATACTTGCCCTTTACCAGGAATCAAACTCACAACCCTTCGGACTATGGCCGACAGTCTAACCACTGGGAAAACTGGCCAAGGCTCCCCCTTTTTATGATCATTTAATTTTCTATTTGAAAGTTATACCTTTAAAAGGTAATGAAATAATGTAATAAGTAATTATTTTGTATTAAAGCATTTTATTATACTTATTTATTACAGAAATTAAAATTGTTTTATGAAATTTTAGGAATAGTAAAAAGTCCTGTATCATCAGAAAGCCTTTTAAAGGTGAAAGGTTGAATTTTTAAATGCCTATGTTTTGTATATAGTAATTATGTTTTAATAAATAACTTTTTAATGCTTTTAATGAATTTAAAATATTGAGCCATTAATATTTTAATATTGCACGGATATTCATCATTCAGATATTCTATTTTTTTCTGCAGCAAGCTATGATAACACTTAAAAATTTTATACTTTATTTTAGCATCACCCAAATATGTAAAAATTTTTACGACTGAGAATTGAGATAAAGATTTAATTCCTTATATGCTTACATAATTCCCTAATTTATTTCATTTCCAAATCTTATAAATAAATTCTCAACTTGCTAGTGGAATTTTCTATAAAAGTGATGGAGTAATTTTCATTATTTTTACTGCTAGCTTTATTGTTAATTGAGGAACTGAATAATAAAAGCAGTTGGAGAATGAATGCTGAGTTTTGTTATAAGAAGTACATGTCAAGTGACATATGGTATGAAATGGAATGGACAATGTATATTCCTTGTACTCTCCCCCTTGTCTCCTTTTAAAAAATGAAATAATCTTAAAATGAACTTTTAAAAGCACTTATTGGAAAAGCATAATATATAAGGTAGAAACGTTGAACCCTTATTTTTTTCTTTTAATGAACCTAAGAAAGAAGCTAAAGAGGATATTATCGAGAAGGTTATAAACATAAGACAAATTCTATTGTTAAAAATCTGAATTCTCAACCTTAAACTTTACTTATCTACATTCCTTTTAAAAGTATGTAAATTTATTCATCTTTTAGCTGAACAGTCCTTATATAACTTGAGTGTTCAGGGCAAAAGTAGAGTATATTTGGACATCTTTTGAAGACAGATAGTGTATATTAAGAATACTCTTGCCGAAACCGGTTTGGCTCAGTGGATAGAGCGTTGGCCTGCGGACTGAAAGGTCCCAGGTTCGATTCCGGTCAAGGGCATGTACATGGGTTGCGGGCATATCCCCAGTAGGAGATGTGCAGGAGGCAGCTGGTCAATGTTTCTCTCTCATCGATGTTTCTGACTCTCTATCCCTCTCCCTTCCTGTCTGTAAAAAATCAATAAAATATATTTAAAATAAAAAAGAATACTCTTAACTCTCTGGGTATAGTTAGTAAGCCCACATATTTGTGTTTAGTAGTGGCAGGAGGTTAATATCAATATAGTTTTGTTTTGATGAAAGTTGTTCTGAACTCTATTTTAAAAGCTCTAAACTCCCAATTAATTACTGAGAGGCAGATAAATTAGTCCCGGAAATAACTTGAAAATGTATACAAATTCACTGAACTGAAGCTGAGGGCGTTTGTAATATTTTAATTCCCTGAAAGAGGTAGGCAAGTTAAGAAGTTTATATAAGCATAAATGTCTTTAAATTTAAAAGTTGATTTTTTTAGCACTTGTTCTCTTAAATTATCAGAGCACAGCTAAGTTTTAACTACAAATTTAACTAAATGAATATTAAATTCATTTTGAAAGATATGAAAAGAGACTTTTAAATTTCTTAGTACTAGGCCATTTGATTATTAGGTAGTAAATAAAAGATGTTTGGAGTGGTGTTTGTAGATTCCACATTAGTAGTTTTCCTCATGTGTCTGGCCCTTTTGCTTTTATCTTGCTCTCTTTATATCTATTGTTCTATCTGTGTCTATGAATCTGTCTCTCATGTCTGTTTCTGTCATGTTATTCAAAGCTCTTTTCTGGTTGCCTCTTGTTCTGATTTTAACTGAAGAGTACAATATATCTTTTGTTAGAAAGCAATTTCACTGAATTTGATTGTTGCTTTGTTTTTGTTGTTTCATGAGTAATTTCCAAATAACAATTTAATTAATTTTTTCTTATTTTTATAATTGTTAACCTTTCTTTTACTTGAGATTTTTAAAAAATGTTCCAGTGTCCACTAATCCAGAACAATAAATTTCTCCTTGCAACGTTCTAAACAAGCAGAGGCTGCCAATCCACCACTCAGAATTTTTGCACATGCTTATTGATATTAACCTGTTCTCAGTGTGATTTCTATTTTAGTTTTGGACAGTTGTAGCTGTATGTATCTAGGAAAGGGAGAACAAAAAGCTTTAAAAAGGTATATTATATCGTGTTCTCTTGTGAATCCAGATTTCAAGATCTCTATCTCTTTTTCCTTCTTTCTTTCTTCCTTCCTATCTATCTCATTACCTATCATCACCTAACAAGATGTCATATCAGCATTCTGTGTGTTAAAGGATTCTTTGATGCTTCCAGTCTTTGTTTCAACCTTTCTGGGTAAGGAATTACTTTCAGTCTTCTGATTATAAACTTTATTGCTGCTGTCTTTCAGATTTCTGGAGTTCTTTAGATTCTGTCTCTTTCTTATCTATATCTTGGTATCAAAGACATATCTTAAAATTTGTTGTCATGACTGTGTGTGTCTCTAGTTTGTCACACTATATTTGGGGAATTACATTTATGTTGTAATTCTTTAGTATGCTCTATGAGTTGATATCCAGAGGTATTCAAGATTTGAAAGTTATAAGGGAAAGTATTTTAAGTTCTATATAATGTAAACACACAGGTGAAGACATTTTGATTAGCAAATAGACTAAGAGATGGTACTTGATTTTAACCAGTGTGCAGTTGAATTGGGGAGATAAAATATACCTAAAAAAAGTATTAATAATAAGTAGTTTCAAATGCTAGCATGCGTATGAGAAGGTAATTGCTATATCTAAAGATGTAGGGAGATCACTTAAGGTGGTTGGTCAGAGGTTTTGTTGGGAAGGAAGAATTGAAAGTATGCCTTGAACAATAAGAAGAATTGAATCATTAAAAATAATTTTAAAAAAGGAATATTCATATAGCAGTTCACAAAAATATGTCTGGAATAGATTTTGAAAAATGGTTGATAAAATGTGAAGTTGAGGTGTGTTGTGATGACCTCATATTATCACGTGAGCATAAAGAATAGTTAACATTGTGGGGATTTTTGGTAAATTATATTTATATTCCAGAAACTTAATAGAAAAATAGTTTGAATGCCAATAGTAGTATTTCAGGTATGAAATTGGATAGGTGGAGGAAGAATTACTTTTATTAGTGACATTATTACGAAAAATTACAGAGGTAGGTAGGAAATTTGTGGAAGAAAAAAATTATATATATGACTTGGTAATTTTATAGAAGGGTTAGAGCTAGAGAGTGATAGATTTAATAAATTAGTTGAGAGCATTAAGCTAGGTGATTTTATAATATTGATATTAGAAATATGAAAGATGTGAAGGAAAACTGATTCTTTATAGTTTATTTTTATACATTTACTGTTACATAGTTTTGGACTATCTATGTGAAAATGGGCAGCCAGACTTGGAGATAGAATAAAAGAGAAATAGAATAGTGTTTACCTCCTCATGGAGATAGAAAAGGCAGTGTAGAGAGCTTAAAGCTAAACTTTTAGAAATAGTCATATTTATTAGCAGGGTAGCGAAGAGATCACAATCTCTAGACACTGTGTCAGAGGGACCAAAGGAGGACAATAGTTTTCAAGGAGGACTTGATTCATAGTATTGCTGCCCTCAAAGAAATCAGAATATGGTAAACAAAATGCTGTTAAATTTGAAGATGAGTTATTTGTTTTGGTAATATATTTTTTTCCTAAATGAAAATTAGAGTTGATTCTTTAAAATCACTTTTATATATCTACTGGCTTTATCAAGCCAGTTTCCTTTTTATGTAAATTTATCTTGGCACCATTTATTTTAAAAAGCTATATTTTATTCATATCTAATAATGTTACCATAAAGAATTTTCAGTATTAAAGGAAACATTCATTCAGCAGTGATCTTTTAAAGTAATTTGATGACACCTAGACTATTGGAATGTTGATTGCTTCCCTTAACATAGATTCTTTGTTTTACATTGTAACTATTTTAATAATTAAAATGTCACCAAAGTATGACGGTGACTATCTTCAGTATCTAGTGTACATTCATAATTACCTTTTTTTCTCTCAGGTTGATAAACTTTTAAGGTTCTTCATATATAAGAAAGGACACTTTCCATGTCTATCTCATAAAATTATGTACGATTTTCTGGATGAGATGCTCCCTTTTAATCAATGATGTATTTAAAAATGTGAATTAGACCAAAAAAATTGGCATTGATTATAGACTTGGAATTATTTCATAACAGAATGATTCTGCTTAAGAGAGTTCATATTTTTTACCTTTCTGATTTGTGTTGTGTTCCTTTAGGAATACATACTTCTCATATTCTGCTGTATGTGCCTCATGATTGATATAATTTAGACCCTATAATTTAGTCTTCATTGTAGTGCTTTTAGCATACCTCATTTCTAAAATTGTCCAGTTCTTCCAAAAAGTCTTCCTGAATATCAGATTTAGGATTTTAGATCTGGATAGGACTCTAAAGATCATTTAAGTATCTCCATCATTTCACAGAGAGAGTAGGTGATTTGCTTATTAATAGAGGAAAGGTCTCTTGGATCTAAGACCCCATTCCTCTGTTTCCATTAATTATTCATCTTTCCACTTCACAAAAATCATATTAGAAGTTATGGATAGTATTCTGCCTTGAAAAGGGAACTGATATACTTCATTAAATATTACAATTCTATCATTATTATTTCTTGGAATTATTTTCAGCATTCTTTAGCTAATATGAGAATTTTCTTGCAAATGTGTTCATTACTTTAACTCGTCTGGTTCTTTCATCTTTTGCTTTAAAAATTAAAATAACATTTATCATAATTGCTAGATATATTTTTATTTTTTATTTTAACTCCTATTATTGAAATTTTTGCACTAATTACTAAATACTAGCTTTTGGATTTCTCAGCTTTATTGTGACTTAATGTATATAAGTATTATGTGTTTATTTACATGTTTCAAATAATATTTCATAAGCATACTTGATTTTCTTAGAGGAATAATTCATCTAAAATTTACTTTGAACATTTCTCATTCATTCTGGGTTTTTTAAATTCACTAAAGCTGTAATAGTACTAGCATAAGTTATATACAATATTACATTTTATATTAACTTATTCTCTTGTTAAGCAGTACATTTAATTTTATGTAATAGGTTTAACTTTAATATGGTAGAGAGGATATTTTTTTCTTTCGGTTTTTAAATACAAACCTCATTGCTTTCTCATTACACATATGTATTCAATAGTGCATAAATTTTTTCTTTGAGAATTCTTATAAATGCTTTTACCCCAGTTTAAGAAGATAAAATTATTTTCAGCGAGAAATATTTAACTTTTTTTGTTTGTTTGTTTTCTTAGTTAATCATAGCATAGATAATAAAAACAGCTAGGGTATATTTAGTATATAGAAAAGTAAAATATTTTCCTTATTTCATATTAACTGAAAAGCCTTGTCTACATTTTGTAGTTATGGGTGTTGGTTAACTGAGGAACCATGACTAAATATAAATTTGGCATTTTAATAAGGTCATGGCACCTTTTCTAATTGGTTCATGAGTAGTGCATATTCTTTTAATGCCTTCTTTAATGACTAAGATTAATCCAAATACATTTTAATGTATTTTACCTATTTTTTATTTTATTGATTGTACTTTCATTTTCTTCATATAAAAATCACTTTGAAGTTATGTAGATGCCTTGCACACACAAAAGTGATACCATCCTGCCATATTAACAATGGCATGTGATATATCAGAAATTTCGTGGTCTTCAATTAGATTGCTATTTTTTTTCTTTGCTTTTTTTGAGCTTTATATGTTCCGTGTCTCCCAGGTACTTTTTAAAGATCTATGAAGTGTAAATGTGGCAACATTGGTAGATAGCAAGGTTATAGGTGAATTAATTCTCAAACCACTACCCCTCCTCCCCACAAAAAGAAAAAACTATAGAGCAAGATTGCCTAAACATCACATGAAGGCTATCCTTTGGCATTGCTGAGTCAGATTTCTTTCAAATCTCTTTCTCACTTTTATGTTCTTAGAATTGTAAATTTAGACTTACAATTATGAGTATATTTATGAAGTAGTTGCTTTTTTTGTTTTCTCTTTTTTGAAAATTAATGAACCAAGATAAATAAAACATCTAATAACACATGGCCAAGGCAGTTTCTACTCTTTTATCTTTACTTGTTTTATGTAAAATTCTTTTTAGAGGTAAACTTTGCTGATGTGGTTACTTATAACAGTTCGTTTAACTTTTTATTTGGAAAAAAAATTGGGGCTTGAATTCGGACATTTCTGCTTATAATCTTTCAGTTTTGGCAAATAGTAAGTTATATAGCTAACAGTGCCTTTATGTTAACTTGGGGAAATATATTCTTTCTCATTTTTAAAAAGTTTTCAAGGATTTGGTATCAGTTTCCTTCCTCTGCTGTCTTACCCTCCAACTTTCTTCATAACCAAGATATGGTTCTGTTTCAGATAGGATTCATTTTCTTGCTTTTATGGTAAATCTTTAAGTGTAGTAGACATTAGATACATTCAAGTTCACTAATTTCCTTTTGTATGATTACGTTTTGAGGAAAGTTATTCTTCTTTTCCATTATTATTACTATCCAAAATAGCATTAATAAATACCAGTGGGCTCATTCCTTCTTTTCAGCAAGCTAAAGGGAAAACTTTTATTTTGTTTTTGAGGCATTTCCATTTGTGGTATCTAAATGTATTAGGGAGAGCCCTTCTTTTTAAAGTAAAGTTTTCTCTTTTGACCAAAATGTAAACTTTCCTTAAGAAATCTACTATTCTTCTAAATTTTAATTTCACTTCTGTATTTGCTGAACTGAACATTTATCCCTATGCCATATTTTTAACACTAAAAAAAGAAAGTTACCACTTCTCTCTTTTCCAAGCGTTACTTGGGATATCGGAATAATACTAATAAAATTCAATTTGTTCTAGATCAGTGGATACCGGAACAGAGAGGAGGTGTTTCTTACCTGATAAAGTGTGTGTGTTCCGATTCTGCTAATCCAGAAATCCAATCTCATTTGTTTAAAATCATCCTTAGTTGTTATTTGTTAGGGAGTCAACTCCCTATTTTGATTTTTTTCTGAAATTCAGTCCCTAGATGTGCTTTAGATAGGGTAGAATTTTTACCTCTTTCAGAACACTGCTAAAGAAGTTTTCAACTGGAACATAGTCTGAAGAAGCACTGAGAGCAAAAAAATTCAGAGTGGTGATTGGCCACCTCTGTTTGATTGACAGGTTGCAGGGAGAAACCCATTCGTTCTGGATTAATGGAACTGGAAAGCAGAAAACAATTATCAGGTAAAAAAAACCTTTTCTTTAACCTTTGAAATTCACCATTTAAAATATGAGTCAGACCATCAAGGGAATTTATTACCAAAAGGAAAAATAATTAGTGTTTCATGAGCAGTCATCTTTGGCTACTACTTCCAAGAGTTACCAAGAAAAAGAAAGCTACGGTTACTACACATTGTCAGCCTTTGCCGAAAGGACTTGATTAAATGCAGATAAGTTGAAAGCGTGTAAAGAGCAATTGTGTTTTAAGTCTGGGTTAAAGACATGAAGCAGAAATCTATGGGTGGGGGAGATTGGTGGTATTTTATTTCCTGAATTGTGTTTGGTCTATGGATAAATAGAACAATTTGGTTTTCAGAGCTTTAATCTGGCACTTTTCATGAATATTCACAAGTTTTGTTACTATACTGTGTTTGTTATACTTATTTACTTTACTAGGATGTATACTTATATATCATCATAAAATTCTAGTAACAATAGTGACCAGTTCTTTATTTTTTTAATGGCAATTTTCTGATTACTGGTTAAATACATTTCAGATTGAAGGCCAAGGACATGGTGCAGTATTTGACTGCAAATGCTCTCCTGATGGACAGCATTTTGCATGCACGGACTCTCATGGACATCTTTTAATATTTGGCTTTGGCTCCAGTAGCAAATATGACAAGGTAGGGTATAATGACTATATATCTTCTTTCTTTTAATCCCTGGATGTTTAGTGGTTGTATTTGGGGCAGGGGGTGAGAATCATTTATGCTTTCAACATATTTGAAGAATATTTCAGCAAAAAGAAGAGCCATATTTTAAATAGTCTAGAGATTTATGTTTTGGAGAGAAGGGTGAAGACAATAGTTTTTAAATCTTTTCTATAATAGATAATAATAATTATATGTTACTTAAATAAGTAAAAATAGAGTCTTTATATTTCAGAAGGAAGAACTTTATACTTAATTAGCCTTCAAGAACAGTCTAGATTGTAGTCTTAAAATTGGAGTATATAAACTGGGGATGGGCGATATTATCCATAAAAGGACTTGAAATTATGTAAAACATTTTATTTGTATGGATAATATGCTTTTATCTGGGGTACAAATTTGTGGCTTTCAAATGTGTGCCATACTGATGGTAGCTAATCTTTTTAAATAATTAAGACTCTTAAGATGAGTGACTAAAATTGCTTCTGCAGTAGGGTGGTATAAAAGATTATCATAAAAATTGCATAGCTCATGGTTTAGTTTAAGACGTTCCAAATTGTCCAATAAAAATGTTGATGTTACAGATGTCTCAAGCATGAGTTCATATTAATAATTTATATTTCAGAAATTTAAAAAAAATGCTTAACTCTTGAAAATTGGATAATGTTAAATTTTTATATTAACATTATATAAACCCTATTCACTGTATACTTAAGGATTTTCTTAAATTGTATAAGTGATGTCATTAAAGAGTTGAATTCTAAGAATAAATTCATTGAATGCTTACCCTTTGTAAAAAATGCTAAAAAATAATTTAAAAAGTAAGATAGGGTGTGGTAGCTCTGTGAAAGTTATAGTACTGCTGAATGATTTATGCCTAGATTTGACTTCATCATGTAATTTGAAATTATATTAGCTATCTTTTCAGTCTCTTTCTTGTTTCAGAGAAAATTCAAAGTAGCTACTTTTCTGATTATAAAATTCAGTGTAGAAAATATAAAGACTTATTTACAATTCAAAAAAAGAATATTCTTTTATATTGCTCTTAATATGATTTATGGTGGACTGTTTGCTTTCTATTAGAAATTTATAATGATAAATTTTATTCTTCCGATAAAGTTTATTCTTCCAATCTTTTATCATCCTTTCTTTTTAAAGATAGCAGATCAGATGTTCTTTCATAGTGATTATCGGCCCCTTATTCGAGATGCCAACAATTTTGTGTTAGATGAACAGACTCAGCAAGCACCACATCTTATGCCTCCTCCTTTTTTGGTTGATGTTGATGGTAACCCTCATCCATCAAGGTATCAGAGATTAGTTCCTGGTCGTGAAAATTGCAGGGAGGAGCAGCTCATCCCTCAGATGGGAGTAACTTCCTCAGGTAAATGTTCATTTTCATAGACAACCAAATTTTTCTTTTCCTACTGAAATTTTATAAAATTATTAATTGGGTAACACTCTGTTTTGAACATATGAGAAGTAAAATGATTTTCTGTACTTCCCTAAAGTTTTTTGAATAATGCTTTTGAATAATGTTTAAGAATTGTAAGGTAATTAAGGAACATTGAAGGTTTAAAACAATAATTTGATCTATATCCATTAACCTCCGGGGACTAATAAGTTAAGTTCCTATATTTGATATGAGATGAGTCAACTTACTTATTCATTCAGCAACATAAATTGAGAATATCCTCTGTCCCTGACACCTGCTAAGCTGTGGTATTCAGTAATCACAGTTGTAGACAGATACATGGTTAAAAATTGTGATAAACCTTATGAAGGGGGTAGTAATAGTGTGATTTGAGAGACTAAGATTAGATAGTCTATTCCTATTGAAGATTGTTTAAGTGATCAACTTTTATTTATTGAATTGATTTTTTTTTTTTTTTTTTTTTTTTTTTTTTAGTGAGGGAGAGAGAAGGAGGAGAGAGAAATTCATTAATTGGTTGCCTCCCCTCCGTGCCCCTATTGAGGATTAAACTGGAAACTCTGGGTATATGCTCTGACCAAGAATTAAACCCGCCACCGTTTGGTATGGGATGATGCTCCAACCAACCGAGCCATATACCAGCCAGGGCAAAAGTGATCAACTTTTAGAAGTTTATATGTAAGATAGGGATGAAAAATGTTGAGAGCTATTATAGTGATGTAATGAAGGTGAATATTAAATGAGTTACGAAATTGGAGTTTAAAAGTCTATAGACACCGTCTTCCACCCTTTTGACAAGAAACAGCACTAATTTATGAAGTGAAAATAATGGACTCTATAAAGAAGGTTAAAGCCAGGTTTGATATTATGAATCATTCTGTTATATTTTAGAGTAGAAAAATGTTTGTTAGATATTTTAAGTTCTTGACTCTAGAATAACAGACAAGTAGATTTAAAGGACATATATGAGATATAATCTACACTAATAAAAGACAAACATTCAAATTGACCATACCTTTGCTATGTCTTAAGCCACGCCCACCAGCCAATCAGAGCAAATTAACCCAACCAAGATGGCGGCCAGCAGCCACGGAGCTGGAGCGAGCAGGAGGCTTTGTTGCCCCAGTGATGGAGGAAGCCAAGCTTCCCACCTGCTGCGGCCAGCTCTGAGCTCAACTCAAGGCAACGAAGTTTCAATTAGAGAACATAAATAAACCCCAGATACCTGCTTTCAACCGGCTTTGGCCACGGAGCTGGAGCGAGCAGGAGGCTTGGGTTTCCCCTGGTGATGGAGGAAACCAAGCTTCCTGCCAGCCCTGGCTGGCTCTGAGCTCCACTCAAGGCTACAAAGTTTCAATTATAGAAGGTAAATAAATCCCAGAATAAACAGAAAAAAAAAGAAGAAAAGGAGAGGCTGGGAGCTTCTGTCGCCAGGGGGTTTGGCCAACCTGAAAACGGCCTCAGCCCCTCACCCAGACTGACCAGGCACCCCAGTGAGGACCCCCCACCCTAAAGGGGGTGTAGCCAGCCTGAAAACAGCCATCAGCCCCTCACCCAGACTGGCCAGGCACCCCAGTGGGGTCCCTCACCCTGAAAGGGGTATGACCAGCCTGAAAACAGCCAACAGCCCCTCACCCAGGCTGGCCAAACCTCCATGGGGTGAGCTTCCCAACAGAGAGGGGCTTGACCAGCCTGCAAACAGTGATCCATCAGCCCCTCATCCAGGCTGGCCAGGCACCAAGTGGGGACACCCAACCCTGAAAGGGATGTGACCAGCCTGCAAACACCCATCAGCTCCTCACCCAGTCTGGCCAGGCACCCCAGTGGGACCCCCACCCTGATCCGGGACACCCTTCAGGGCAAACCAGCCGGCCCCCACCCTTGCACCAGGCCTCTATGCTATATAATAAAAGGGTAATATGCAAACAGCAGAACCACTGGGAATGACTGGTCACTATGACACACACTGACCACCAGGGGGCAGATGCTCAATGCAGGAGCTGTCCCCTGGTGGTCAGTGCGCTCCCACAGGGGGAGCTCTGCTCAACCACAAGCCAGGCTAATGGCTGCCAGCACAGTGGTGGTGGCGGGAGCCTCTCCCACCTCCTTAGCAGTGCTAAGGATGTCCGACTGCAGCTTAGGTCTGCTCCCTGTTGGTAAGTGGACATCGCCCGAGGGCTGCTGTACTGCCAGAGGGATGTCTGACTGCCAGCTTGGGCCTGACACCTCCCCACCCCCCAGGGAGCAGGCCTAAGCCAGCAGGTGAACATCCTCCGAGGGGTCCCAGACTACAAGAGGGCATAGGCCTGGCTGAGGGACACACCCCCCCCCCCCCCCGCCCCTCCAGGGCACAAATTTTTGTGCACCGGGCCTCTAGTTTATAATAAGTAACTTAAGTAATGAATTCAGATTCTATAGGCAGCATAGAAAAAACTATTTCATTGCATTGTAGAGCACCCACTTATTTTTCTTAAAGGATTGGTCATGAAATTTCATGAAGATAAACATATTACATAGGAAAGACTGCTTTTGTAACTATACATACCCACTCAGGATGAAGGCTGTGGAGAAACATGAATGAAGTAGTCCCTGCTGCCACTTGTAGAGCGTAGTACAATCCAGCAGACCTGAGTATCTGGAGTATGTGAAATTAAAATGTCTCAATACAGAGACACAGCATGGCTGGGATTTTAGGCATAAGGAAATGAGGAAATGATTCACTTATTAAAATTTTAGTGCTACTAATTAGTGTGATTACTTTTTTCTTCATTTAACTTTTTATAAAGGGCTTTCATTTAATCCTTATATCTATGGTATCTCAATCCTAAAAGTTTAGAAAATGAAAACAAGAGTCTATCTTGTCCGAGTTAAAGTATATGAAATCATAGGGACTCAAACTCAGCTTGACTTCCAGTCAATTGTTTCTTCCATACTAAGCTGACGTTGCTGTAAAAAGTAGACTTGATTTTGAAAATGAAATAGACACTGGCTATCAGTACAGGGCCACAAGAGAACCCATAGCAATAATTGTGGCTTCAAAGTGAATCACAGAATTTTTAAGTGTTCTAGGTCATAGAATTCAGGTTAAACATTATTTATTTCATTAAGAGTTTAAAAATACAAAAACAGAACAAAAGAATTGTTTATTTTTTATATATTTTTAAAATTTATTTTTATATGATTTTAGAGGGAAAGAGGAAGAGAGTGAGAGAGAGATACTAACATCATTGATGAGTGAGAATCACTGACTGGCTGCCTCCTGCACAGCTTCCACTGGGGATACCCAGGCATGTGCCCCGCCTGGGAATTGAACCATGACCTCCTGGTTCATAGGTTGATGCTCAACCACTGAGCCATGTGAGACAGGCAGTAATATTTTTTTTTTAACTCAGCATTATTATTATTTTTTTTTTATTGCTTAAAGTATTACAAAGAGTATTACATGTCTCCTTTTTTTTCCCCCATGCTTGACAATCCCCTGGCCTCCCCTACCCCCCTGTGTCTTATGTCCATTGGTTATGCTTATATGCATGCATACAAGTCCTTTGGTTGATCTCTTACCCACCCCCCTCCTGCCCTCCCACCCTCCCCAGCCTTCCTGCTGTAGTTTGACAGTCTGTTTGAGGCAGCTCTGCCTCTGTATCTATTTTTGTTCATAAGTTTATAATGGTCTTTATTATCCATAAATGAGTAAGATCATGTGGTATTTTTCCTTCATTGACTGGCTTATTTCACTTAGCATAATGCTCTCCAGTTCCATCCATGACGTTGCAAATGGTAAGAGTTCCTTCTTTTTTACAGCAGCATAGTATTCCATCGTGTAGATGTACCACAGTTTTCTAATCCATTCATCTACTGATGGGCACTTAGGCTGTTTCCAGATCTTAGCTATGGTGAATTGTGCTGCTATGAACATAGGGGTGCATATATCCTTTCTGACTGGTGTTTCTGGTTTCTTGGGATATATTCCTAGAAGTGGGATCACAGGGTCAAATGGGAGTTCCATTTTTAGTTTTTTCGGGAAACTCCATACTGTCTTCCATAGTGGCTGCACCAGTCTGCATTCCCACCAGCAGTGCACGAGTGTTCCTTTTTCTCTACATCCTCTCCAGCACTTGTCGTTTGTTGATTTGTTGATGATAGCCAGTCTGACAGGTGTGAGATGGTAGGTACCTCATTGTTGTTTTGATTACATCTCTCGGATGATTAGTGACTTTGAGCATGTTTTCATATGTTTCTTGGCTTTCTGAATGTCCTCTTTTGAAAGGTGTCTGTTTAGTCCTTTGCCCATTTTTTGATTGGATTGTTTATCTTCCTTTTGTTAAGTTGTATGAGTTCCCTATAAATTTTGGAGATTAGGCCCTTATCAGATATGACATTGGCAAATATGTTTTCCCACACAGTGGGTTTTCTTGTTGTTTTGTTGATGGTTTCTTTTGCTGTGCAGAAGCTTTTTATTTTGATGTAGTCCCATTTGTTCATTTTCTCTTTAGTTTCAAGTGCCCTAGGAGCTGTATCGGTGAAGAAATTGCTTCGGCATATGTCGGAGATTTTGTTGCCTTTGGATTCTTCTAGTATTTGTATGGTTTCCCGTTGTATGTTTAAGTCCTTTATCCATTTTGAGTTTATTTTTGTGTATGGTGTAAGTTGGTGGTCTAGTTTCATTTTCTTGCATGTATCTGTCCAATTTTCCCAACACCATTTATTGAAGAGACTATCTTGACTCCATTGTATGTTCTTGCCTCCTTTGTCAAATATTAATTGAGTGTATTGGTTGGGGCTGATTTCTGGGCTCTCTATTCTATTCCATTGATCTATATGCCTATTCTTGTGCCAGAACCAGGCAGTTTTGAGAACAGTGGCTTTGTAATACAGCTTGATATCTGGTATTGAGATCCCACCTACTTTGTTCTTTCTCAGGATCGCTGCAGCTATTCGGGGTCGTTTTTTATTTCAGATGAATTTTTGGAGAGTACGTTCTAGGTCTGTGAAATATGCCATTGGTATTTTAATGGGAAGTGCGTTGAATTTATAGATTGCTTTGGGCAGTATGAACATTTTAATGATGTTGATTCTACCAGTCAACTCAGCATTTCTAACTAAATTTCTATTTGAAAATCTAGATCTATAATAATATTTATTTTTGAAAAATATCTGTCGTACTAGGTAAAAATAGATGGTGGCTATTGTAATAAAAAATTGACTCTAATGCACTTTGTTATATTTACTCTGAACAATACACTTTAAATGTGTTTCTTCAATTGTAAACTTGAGCTATGTAAAATTACTCATGGTTATTTATACATGAGATGTTTTGCTAGCAGCATACCAGGAAAGAAGCATCCATAGGCATTTTAACAGTTACCTCTTTCTTCTTTTACCACTTTCTATCTTTGTGACCTTGGACAAATTATTTTATCCCATTGATTTTTATTTTTCTCTTATTTTATAACATTATAAGCGTAATACATGTATCCCTTTCTTTATATCTTCATTACTATACTTTAAAATATATATACGTGTGTGTGTGTGTGTGTGTGTGTGTGTGTGTGTGTGTATAGATAGATAGATATATTTATATATATATAAAATCCATTTCAGAGAGGAAGGGAGAAAGAAGTGAAAACATCATTGATGAGAGAAAATAATTGATTGGTTGCCTCCTGCATGCCCTGCTGTTGGGGATAGAGCCAGCAACCTGAGTATGTGCCTTGACTGGGAATCGAACTATGACCTTCTGGTTCATAGGTCAGTGCTCAACCACTGAGTCACACCAGCCAAGCATTAATACTTTTTTACTGTAAGATACCTTTTGTGTCTTCTTTTCCTAGCCCATGTTAAAAGTTTGATCTCATCAAATATTCTCTTCTATATCTTCATACCTCATATTGATTGCTCCCTTCTCAAGTCTCATGTCAGTGCTTTCCTATATCTCATGATACTTAAACATTTTTTATTCATTGAGCAGGATTGAACATATTTATATATCTAGCTTTGTGCTAGATTTAGAATTAGAATATTAAAATAAATAAGTCAATCCAGGCTTTTGAGGAACCCATGCTTTTGGGCATCCTTTCTGTATTGGGCTGAACACTTGAGATATAAATGTACATATTGTTTGATTAAATGAAAGAGAATAACAGCTAATTTTTTCAGAGATGGTTTGGGAAGATTCCACAAATGAAATGTCATGAAGATACCATTTTAGTTGGTGCTTAAAGGATAAGATAGTGATAATCACGTGTATACTTGAAGTGAAAGTATTATGGTCAAAGCATAAAGATGTTTATCCCATAAGAGTAAGAGTCAAGTAGTTGCATATGGTACAGGTGAGAGTTGATGCTGGAAAAGTAGAGTGGGTTAAAACACATTAAGTTCCCTCCTACCTCAGAGTCTTTCCATCGACTCTTAGCCTTCTATCTGGAGTGTTCTTATTCTACCTCCTCACAAGGATTACTAATTCTTCTTTAAGTGTTAGGTCAAGTGCTGCATTGTCAAGGAGGGCTTCTTTGACTTTTGTGACTCACCATAGTATCATATCCCTTTCCTATTTTCTCTTTCTAATCATCTTTATTTAAACCTTTTTTACAATCTGTATCTATGTATGAGTTTATTGTTCAATTTCCCCATTGGATTGTCAGCTTCCTGAAGGTCAGGGACCTTGATGTTTCTTTTTTTTTTTTTTTTTAAAGGTGACTAACTATTTTTTTAAAAATATATTTTATTGATTTTTTACAGAGAGTAAGGGAGAGGGATAGAGAGTTAGAAACATCGATGAGAGAGAAACACCAATCAGCTGCCTGCTGCACACTTCCCACTGGGGATGTGCCCGAAACCAAGGTACATGCCCTTGACCGGAACCGAACCTGGGACCCTTGAGTCCGCAGGCCGATGCTCTATCCGCTGAGCCAAACTGGTTAGGGCCTTTGATGTTTCTTATTCACCACTGGATCCTCAGTTCTTTGGCATAGTCCCTAGCACATAATAGACACTAAAGAATTTGTTGAATAATTAACCTGTAAAGATTTTTTTTTTTTTTTTTAGAAAGTAGGTAATCAGATTTGCCTTTAAAAAAACACACACACACAACTATGATCTCTAAGATGAAGTCCTGTTATATAACTTTATTTATTTTGGTTTTCTCACTTGCAAATTAGAGTTAATCATACATATTAAATGATTATATGAGTGCCCTAATCATGATAAACACTCAGATATCCTCATCATTTCAATTTTCAATAGATTAAGATTGATGGGGACATGTTTCCATTTACTCCCATCATTTACTGTTGATCATTTTAGGTGTTCTCAAGCAAAATTTACGTTTACTTCTAGACTCAAAGTGAGGTAAATGAGTGAAATGGTTTGAATAGTTGACTAAAGTATTCTTAGCATTTCGTGTCTTATTACATAGGACTGAACCAAGTTTTAAGTCAGCAAGTGAATCAGGAGATCAGCCCACTGGACAGCATGATTCAAAGACTACAACAGGAGCAAGACCTGAGGCGTTCTGGTGAAGCAGGTGTCAGTAATACCAGCCGTTTAAGTAGAGGTAAGATGTGATGCTCTTAAGTGAAATATTAAAGACCCAAAACAGTCTATATTTTTAACAGTAGAGACGAGATTAAACAAATTATTGTACATCTATAAAATGAAATACTACGTGCCAAAATGATAATGTTTTTGAAAAATATTTAATGACCTAAGAAAATGTTCCTAATGTAAGGTTTTAAACAGTAGATAAAATTTTTAATATGTATATTCTTCCAAATACCCCATAATAATCATGTAGAACTTAGAAAACTTTCAAAATAAAAATAAATGTTATTCAGTAATTTATAAAATGTATTCAGAGCCACATTCTCAAACAACTAATCACTTTGTTGTATATGATTAAACTTTAAGAGAAAAGTTAAAGCAAATTTATGAACCATAAGTGTCCTTGGGTTTGTCTGTTTTTGCTTTTTATATCATTACTAGAGGCACGGTGCACAAAAATTTGTGCACTCGGGGGGGGGGAGGGGGGGTCCCTCAGCCCAGCCTGTGCCCTCTCGCTGACTGGGACCCCTTGGGAGATAACGACCTGCTGGCTTAGGCCTGCTCCCGGGTGTCAGAGGGCAGGCCCAATCCCTAGGTGCAGCCCCTGGTTGGGCTCAGAGCAGGGCCGATTGGGAGGTTGTGATGCCACCCTCAGTCATGCTCAGGGTAGGGCCAATTAGGGGGTTGGGGCACCGCCCCCTGTCACACTCAAGGCAGGGTCAATGGGGAGGTTGCAGCACCACCCCCTGTCACGCACAGAACAGGGCCAATCAGGGGGTTGGGGTGCTGCCCCGTCACACACAGAGCAGGGCCCATCAGGGGGTTGGGGCACCGCCCTCTATCACCCACAGAGCAGGGCCCATCAGGGGGTTGGGGCGCCGCCACTCTCACACTCAGGTCAGGGCCGATGGGGAGGTTATGGCTCTACCCCATCACACACAGAGCAGGGCCCGTGGGGGGGGGGGGGGTTGGGGAGCTCCCCCCTATCAGGCACAGAGCAGGGCTGCTCGGGGGTTGGGGCCCCGCCCCCTGTCACACACAGAGCCGCAGGGCGATCAGGGGGTTTGGGCGCTGCCCCCTGTCACACTGATCCCGGTGCCAGGAGGCCTCTCGGCTCCGCTGATCCCCGTGCTGGGAGGCATATTACCCTTTTACTATATAGGGTAGAGGCCTGGTGCATGGGTGGGGCCAGCTGGTTTGCCCTGAAGGGTGTCCTGGATCAGGGTGGGGGTCCCCACTGGGGTGCCTGGTCAGTCTGGGTGAGGGGCTGAGGGCTGTTTTCAGGCTGGGAGTGACTGAAGTTCCCAACCGCTCCTTTTTTTCTTTTTTTTCTTTTTTTATTCTCGGCCAGCTTTACCTTGAGGCTTGGCTCCAGCTCTTAGGCCTGCCTCCGTGGCTGAAAGTAGGTTTCTGGCCTTTGCTTACAATGTTGCGAATCTGCTGGCTGAAGTCAGGCGGTATTTGTTACAATGTTTCTTAAACTGCCGACTCAGAGGCCTGCAGCTGCAGGCAAGGAACGTTTGTTTCCTCCAACAATCCTCCGTCACTGAGGCAAGCAAGCCTCATGTTAGTTTCAAGCTGCCTGGCTGCCGGCCGCCATCTTGGCTGACAGTTAATTTGCATATCTCGCTGATTCGCCAATGAAAAGGGTAGCGGTCGTACGCCAATTACCATGTTTCTCTTTTATTAGTGTAGATCCCCAAAATACATGGTGAGCATTTTTAAAAGTAATTATTTTACATCTTCGGGCCTTAATAGTCAATACTTACGACTGTTAGATATGTTTATTAACATATCTAATCAACTGAATAACTATGTTTTATTTTCATTAAACTTTTGCCCGTGGTTAAGTTCCTGATTTGGTAATTTATTATTTGCCACAATATGAAGTTTCATGTGGAAGTTAGTGCAGGGTTTTTTTTTCTATTATAAGTTAATGGAGAAGTGTCTCTAAACATAACTTACTATATTTTTTACTAAGGTTCTGTAAGCTCTACCTCAGAAGTTCATTCACCTCCAAATGTTGGGCTAAGGCGGAGTGGACAGATTGAAGGAGTACGGCAAATGCACAGCAATGCACCAAGAAGTGAAATAGCCACAGAGCGAGATCTTGTAGCTTGGAGTCGAAGGGTGGTAGTACCTGAGCTTTCAGCCGGTGTAGCCAGGTAAGTGGAGTTGTGGATTCTTATGTACCCCAGTTGTCTGTGTTTATTTTTAATTATAGTCTTAAAAGTACCTTTTAAGCACTGTAATTTATTTTAAATTTATCTGAAGAGCTAGTCTTTTAAACTAATTGTAAAAAATTTAATACATGTTTTTTTCTAGAATGAGTCATGTAAAGGATATGAAGGGAAGATGTGTTAGGGTGAATGGGGGAAATAATAAATTTGGATTAACTAAATATGAAATTTATTGACTAGCATATTTAAATCTTAACCTGTATTATTTCATTGTAGCTTAAAACACTCCAGAAATTTGTTGTAATTAAATTTTCGATGGATTTTATTCATTATTCGTATCATTCACAGGCATAATGAAAATTACTTATTGGTAATACATTATATAAATATGTTTATATATTAAAATGATTCTTTTTTGTATTCGAGTATATTATACATGTATAAATTTAAAAGTATTGATTTGATATAATCTTTTTCTTGAGGCTCATGCTATAAGGGAACTTTAAAACCAGTTCTTGCCCTAACCGGTTTGGCTTAGTGGATTGAGCATCAGCCTGCGGACTGAAGGGTCCCAGGTTCAATTCCGGTCAAAGGCATGTACCTTGGTTGCGGGCACATCCACAGTGGGGGGTGTGCAGGAGGCAGCTGATCGATGTTTCTCTCTCATCTCTCTCATCGATGTTTCTAACTCTCTATTCCTCTCCCTTCTTCTCTGTAAAAAAATCAATAAAATATATTAAAAAAAAAATAAAACCAGTTCTTTTTTATTCCTTAGTAATTCATGAATGTGGTCCATCTGAATCCAGCAGACTACATACTCTTAATACTATACTATAAAAAAATGTGAAGATCAAAATGTGAATTTGATTTTAGGATTTTCTATTTCTTTTTTATTCTTACTGATTTCAGAGAGGAAGGGAGAGGTAGAGATAGAAACATCAATGATGAAAGAGAATCATTGATTGGCTGCCTCCTACACACCCCTTGCTGGGGATCGAGCCCGCAACCCCAGCATGTGCCCTTGACTGGAATTGAACCCAGGACCCTTCAGTCCATAGATCGACGCTCTATCCACTGAGCCAAACCAGCTAGGGCAAGATTTTCTATTTCTTAAAAAACTCGAAAGATGATAGTTATTTACAGACAGTCTCTTACGAATTTTTTTACTTTACAGTGGTGTGAAAATGATTTTCATTCAGTAGAAACCATACTTCAAATATTTAATTTTGATCTTTTCTTTGACTGGCGATATGTGGTATGATACTTGCTCATGATGCTGGTTGGGTAGTGGCAGTGAGTTGCAGCTCCCTGTCAGATAGGCAATCATGACAGTAAACCTCCTATACTCTTATGTTGCCAGTGTTTTTTTAGGGTATTATGTTCTGAGCATGTTTAAGGTAGACTGAGTTAAGTTGTGATTTTGGTTAGTTTAGGTGTATTAAATGCATATTTGATTTCCAATATTTTCAACTTATAATGAGTGTATCGGGACGTAACCTTATCTTAAGTTGAAGAGCATCTATGATTAAAATAAATACTTTTGAATGTGAATGTTTATATAGGAAATGCTTTTTTATTGGACAATACTTCAAATTTGTGTTAGGGTAGGATTAAATGTACACCTAAAGTATACATTTGAACAATAACTTTATCTGATGGAAAATATACCTGAATGTCTTTAATAAAAATTAACTTTCACTTTATTTTTAGTTGGATTCCTATCCACTTTTTAATTCTATTATTAGGGTTGGGGGGCTGGTAAGGTAATTGAAAATAAAAAAAAGAATAAAACAGGAAATCAGAATATTACTTTTTATAATTGATACAGCTGTGGCTTTATCTTGTATAAACAAGATAATGTGGCTTTTACTTGGCATTAAAGTGTGCTTTCTAATAAACTCCAATAACAGGTAACATTGAGCTTCTCAGTATTTCTCCCCATGGAGAAGCAGCTGATTTACTTATTTAAAATGCAGAGCAGAATATATAGATTGCTAAGCTGGCTTTTTCTTCCAGGAATTAGTTCACTTCTCCCCTTCTTAAAAACCTAAATATGCATTTACCAGTGCTTATCCTTTTGGGGATGTATACCAAAGGAATTAAAACTTATGTTCACACAAAAACATGAACATTGATGATATATTGCAGCTTTATTTGTAATAGCCAAAACCTAGAAACAATCCAGGTATGTTCTTCAATTGGTGTGTGTTTAAACAAACTGTGGTATATCCACTGCATGGAATACTACTTTGCTATAAGAAAAAGACATAGAGAACATACTAGTGATGGCTAGACATTGGGGGGAAAAAGGGCTAAGGAAGAGGAGATAAAGATAAATTATGATAATTAGAAGGGCACAACAAGTGATCTCTGGTGATGGATACATAAACCTATACATGTGGTACAAGTAATCACATTCTAACACAGGGGTGGGCAAACTTTTTGACTCGAGGGCCACAATGGGTTCTTAAACTGGACCGGAGGGCCGGAACAAAAGCATGGATGGAGTGTTTGTGTGAACTAATATAAATTCAAAGTAAACATCATTACATAAAAGGGTACGGTCTTTTTTTTTTTAGTTTTATTCATTTCAAACGGGCCGGATCCGGCCCGCGGGCCGTAGTTTGCCCACGGCTGTCTAACACCTATATACGCAAGTACAAGTAAAACTTGGGAGTTCTGAATATTGATGGATTGTATCAGTGTCAATATCCAGGTTGTGATATTGTACTACAGTTTTGCAAGATACTACCATGGAAAAAACTGGATAAAGGATAAAGGAATCTTATATTTCTTAAAATTGTATGTGAATCTACAGTTATCTCAATAAAAATTTTAATTTAAAAAACTACAAATAAATGGTTAAGAACTAACAAAAATTAAATCAAGGCTATTATTTTCATAAGATTTAAATTAACTCATTTTCCACTCAGAATTATGACCAGCTGCAAAAGAGATTTTGCAGTTAAGTAAAATGACATTAATGTACTCTAGTAAAAACAAAATTAACTTTATAGAGCTTTTCCAAATTTGAATGTTAACTCGCAGCTGTGAAATCTCCAGGAAAAATTATAGTTCTAAAACTTGAAAATTGTAAAGAATTAAAGTAAAAATCAAAATTTTGATTTTTGTCCTTGTGAGTTCAGGTTTCATGACATTGTAATTCACAATTAATGTTACTCAACGTTTTCTGTTGTACAATTTCAGCTGAATTCTGGATAGAGTTGAAGTTTTTCAGTAGATGAAGGCTGACTTGCCTTTCACTGGAAAGAATGTACTTCTTTCAGGGATTTGGGTTATGTTAGTTCAGCCAGAAGGTTCTGTTGTGCCTTTTCAATTTATTTTTATTTTAGGATTTTTAGCTATTTATTTGGCACAAAAGATTATCACAGCATAAGCCCTATACTGATGTAATATTTCCAACATAAATCCAATTTCTAACTCTAAAGAGCAGTTACCTTAGGAATATAATCATGTTCCCAGAACCTAATATTTGATTTGCCAACAAACATAGCAGAACCAGTAGTATCAAGTTCAAGTAGTCAGTCTATCTTTACCATGTTTCAGTCACCTAATGCCAAATGTACAGAGCACATAATCTATGAATATAAACTCAGAAATATTTATCATATGCCTCTCTAAAAGAAAAACATTAAGAGTAGCATTTCTTCTCTGACACCCAATACCTCTTTAGGTGAGAAATTAGTTGTAAAAATTCAAGATTAACATGTGGCTTTTAATTTTCTTTCAGTAGGCAAGAAGACTGGAGAACTGCAAAGGGAGAAGAAGAAATAAAGACTTACAGATCAGAAGAGAAAAGAAAACACTTAACTGCTCCAAAAGAGAATAAAACACCCACTGTCTCCAAGGTAAATAGTAATTACTTTTGATGTGTAATATTTTCTTTATAAATTCAGTAACCTTTTTAAGACCCTTTTGTAATAAAAAATGTCAACTTTTAAAATAAGATGCTTAATGAAGTAAAATTATTATAGTTATTTCTTGATTTCCTCATGTATTACCTATACTAATAAAGAGCTAATATTCTAATAGCCGGGACACTCTAATGCATAACGACCAGACCATTAGCATATTAGATGGGACCACCCTGAGCTGGGGAGGGCAGGGGTGAGAGCCCATAGTGCCCCAATCACCAGTCCTTTGCCACCCACCGCTCACACTCAGAGTGTCCCCTGGCCCACCTACCAGGGGAAGGAGCACAGTGCAGGAGGCTGGAGGCTTCCACGCTTTCCTCTGGCGCCATGAAGGGGCAGAGCCGCCGCGTTGCTCTGGAGACGGGGCAGGTACGCGCTTGTGACCAAGAATCAAGCAAGCGATTCTTCGGTGTGCAGGCCAACACTCTAACCACTGCACAACACCGACCAGGGCAGGTTTAAATTCTTACATTTATTAGGTTTTATTTCTGTCGCCATGTTGGACTTTCTTTTGGACTGTTGTCTTTTCATCTGACGCAGAACTTTTCCCACATTCTGTATTTAGAAGAAAGAAAGCTAGCCACCTGATATTCGAGTCTCATAGTGACATGGTAGTTTTGTGATCACCTTTTTGGTTTCTAGTTTGTCTTTATTAATATGCCTGACAGTCTGTGGTCCTCTTTCTCATATCTGTTTTATAGGTTTGGTTTTGTGTTGGTATGGGAGAATTCAATGTTAGGCTTGGTTTATTAGGAATCCTTAAATCCGTATTAGTTAATCAAAAGCAAGGTTTTTATAACATCAATTAGCAAGTGAATTTCAACATACACAAATCTGTGATTTTACTTGATATAATAAAATATTTGAACAGGTAGTCTAATCTAGTTTATGTAATATAAATATGTATGGATTTTTTATAATTAAGAAATACAACTTTTAAAGTAAAAAGTTAGCTCTTTAAGCATTCTGTAAATAAATTTAATTTACTTTTTCCCCAGAATCATGCTCATGAGCATTTCCTAGATCTTGGAGAATCCAAAAAGCAGCAGGCAAATCAACATAGTTATTGTACCAGATCTGCATTGGAAGAGATTCCTAGACCTTCGGAAGAGATAGAAAATGGCACTAGCTCTTCAGATGTAAGATCTCATTACATGCATAAATTTGTTTTCATTTTTACTTTTTTGAAAAAATATTACTTTCAATCTTCATATTTATTGATAAATTTATAGATGTAGCTCAAACATGGTATTTCTGGGCCTTATAATAATAGTGATAGCTTCCATTAGTGCTGAAGACCTGCTATGTATGTTCCAGGCATGGCACACATATGCATAATCTCAGATGCACAACACAAATTTGTATGAATTACTCTCATTTTATATTTATGAGGAATCTGAGGTTCTAAAATGCTTAGATTACACATTTACCTAATCCTATATAATAAAAGGTTAATATGCAAATTGACCAAACAGCAGAACGACCAGTTGCTATGACATGCACTGACCACCAGGGAGCAAATGCTCAACGCAGGAGCTGCCCCCTAGTGGTCAGTGCGCTACCAAAGGGAGAGTGCCACTCAACCGGAAGTCAGGCTAATGGCTGGCAAGCACAGCAGCGGTGGTGGGATCCTCTTCCGCCTCCGCGGAAGCGCTAAATATGTCCAACAGGCCCCAAGGACTCCCAGACTGCAAGAGGGTGCCTGGGCTGAGGGTCGCCCACTACCCCTATCCCCACCCCCAGAGTGCATGAATTTCATGCACTGGGCCTCTAGTTACTAAATAGTAGAGCAGGGATTAAATCCAGGTTCCTTTTACTCTAAAGCTAAGGTTTTTAAATGGTACCATCTATCCTATCTAATAATAGAAAACATGGTAATTAACAATACCTCTGCTACGCTTCCCATTGGCTAATCGGGGCGATATGCAAATTAACTGCCAACCAAGATGGCAGCCGGCAGCCAGGCAGCTGAAGTGAGCAGGAGGCTTGCTTGCTCCAGTGATGGAGTAAGCCAAGGTTCCACGCCTGCCACAGCCAGGCTCTGAACTCCAGTCTAAGCAACAATGTTGCAATTATAGAAGCTAAACAAACCCAGAAACCTGCTTTCAGCCAGCCAGCCTCAGAGCTGGAGCCGCAACAAAGTTTCAATTACAGAAGGTAAATAAATCCCAGAATAAAGAAAGAAAAAAAGGAGAGATTGGGAGCTTCAGTTGCAGGCTTGGCTGCCTGAAAACAGCCCTCAGCCCCTCATCCAGGCTGGCCAGGCACCCCAGTGGGGACGCCCACCCTAAAGGGGGTGCAGGCAGCTTGAAAACAGCCATCAGACCCTCATCCAGGCTGGCCAGACATGCCAGTGGGGACCCCCACCCTGAAGGGGGTGAGGGCAGCCTGAAAACAGCCATCAGCCCCTCACCCAGGCTGGCCAGGCACCCAAGCGGGACCCACACCCTGATCCGGGACACCATTCAGGGCAAACCAGCCAATCCCCACCCGTGCACCAGTCCTCTATCTATATAGTAACAGGGTAATATGCAAACTGACCCTAACAGCAGAAAGACTGGGAATGACTGGTCACTATGACACACACTGACCACCAGGGGCAGACGCTCAATGCAGGAGCTGCCCTCTGTTGGTCAGTGTGCTCCCACATGGAGGAGCTATGATCAGCCACAAGCCAGGCTGGTGGCTGCCAGTACAGCAGTGGTGGTGGGAGCCTCTCCTGCCTCCTCAGCATCGCTAAGGATATCCGACTGCAGCTTAGGTCTGCTCCCTGCTGGCAAGTGGACATCCCCCAAGGGCTGCCAGAGGGATGTCTGATTGCCATCTTAGGCTCAATCCCCCGGGGAGCAGGCCTCAGCCAGCAGGTGGTCATCCCCCGAGGGGTACCAGACTGCGAGAGGGCACAGGCCGGGCTGAGGGTCCCCGCCCCCCGCGCGCCCCCCCCCCCCCCCCCAGTGCACAAATTTTTGTGCACCGGGCCTCTACTATATGCATATAAAAGCCTAAGGAACCGTTCAAATAGTAGGTATGATGTGCACTGACCACCAGAGGGCAGACACTCAACGCACATGCATGGAAACATGGAGCCGACTAAGGAATTTCAGGGGAGGGGGGAGGGTGGGAAGGGATTAACCAAAGATCTTATATGCATACTAGAGGCCCGGTGCACGGATTCATGCACCGGTGGGGTCCCTCAGCCTGGCCTGCCAGGATTGGGCTGTACCGACAGTCCGGCATCTACCGAGGGGTCCTGGATTGCGAGAGGGTGCAGGGTGGATTCATGCACTGGGCTTCTAGTGAAACTCTAGTCTGGTAACTATAATTAATCAATAAGCGTTTAACTATTTTTCGTACTTTTTTTTATAAGTCAGGTATCATTTTCTTTTTAAAGAAATTATTTTAGCCGAAATCGGTTTGGCTCAGTGGATAGAGCGTCGGCCTGCGGACTGAGAGGTCCCAGGTTCGATTCCGGTCAAGGGCATGTACCTGGGTTGCGGGCACATCCCCAGTAGGAGATGTGCAGGAGGCAGCTGGTCGATGATTCTCTCTCATCGATGTTTCTAACTCTCTATCTCTCTATCTCTCTCCCTTCCTCTCTGTAAAAAATCAATAAAATATATTTTAAAAAAAAATTATTTTAATTTATTTGAGAGAGAGAGAGAGAGAGAGAGAGAGAGAGAGAGAGAGAGAATCAGGGATTAAAACCATAACTGGGATATGTGCCCTGAATGGGAATTGAACCCACTACTTTGTGGTGTAGGGACCATGCTCCAACCATCTAAGCTACATTGGCTAGTGCTTGGTTAGTTTTTAATCTCTATACCGGTGGGTTAGTTTTCTCAATGTAATAAATATTTCCGTAAATGTCATTGTTCCTACTAAATATTCTTTCAGCAAGATAGTCAATTTGTAGGCACAAATTAATCTTATTCAGCACTTAGAGAACCATTTCTCTTCCCTACTCACCCTACCACTCCCTCCCCCACAGTTAGCTCAAAGACTCTATGATCTTAAATAATGATTACCAAACATTTTTGAAGGTGTGATGTGTTTTACAATGTTAGACATATGGGAATTTTCTGAGTATATTTTATATGGGTAGGGCAATATTAATTCAAATTGAGAGTATTCTACCCAGAATTTAAAAGTTAGTCTTTGGTGGCTTAGGTCTTAGTGTGGCCAGGTCAAAATGATATGTCTAATCTGGTAAAAAGACATATTCCCTAATTACATAAACTCGACACATGAGAATTTAGATATGTATACAAAACATAAAATGTATGTCAGCACATTATTTGCCTTATAAAATGGTTCTGTATTTTTTAAAGGTTTATAGCAGGGGTGGGCAAACTTTTTGACTCGAGGGCCACAATGGGTTCTTAAACTGGACCGGAGGGCCGGAACAAAAGCATGGATGGAGTGTTTGTGTGAACTAATATAAATTCAAAGTAAACATCATTACATAAAAGAGTACGGTCTTTTTTTTTTTTTTTTTTTTTTAGTTTTATTCATTTCAAACGGGCCGAATCCGGCCCGCGGGCCGTAGTTTGCCCACGGCTGGTTTATAGTATGATTTTTTAAATATTAAGTTTCTAGAAAATATTTTTTTGGTAATGTATTTATTTTTAATTAAATGTATTGGTGAGACATTGGTCGACATGATAATACAGGTTTCAGGCGTGGGTTTCTATGTTACAAGATCTGTATATTGCACCATGTATCCACCATCCAAAGTCAAAACTCCCGTCACCATATATTAGGATCCCCTTCTCCCCCTATCTCCTTTCCTCTAGCAACCAACACACCGTTTCTGTTCACGAGTTGGAGTTTTATATCCCACATATGAGTTAGATCATATGATTCTTAGCTTTTTCTGACTGACTTATGTCACTTAGCATTATATTCTAGAAAATATTTTAAATATGATTCAGCTTACTAGAATCTTATGTATTTTCGGTTGCATTTGTTACATAAGAAAAATTTACTAATTCTTTATGTTCAAATTAATTTGTGCTTTACCGTCCTTTTAGAGCAATTAAATAAATTTCTAGAGGATTATATTAAGAACAGAATATCACCTTAGGCACAATATATTATTAATGGGAAAAACTGCTGATTTTGGTTCAAATATTTTGTACTTTCATATAATGGCTATTTTATATTTAGCAATATATCTTCTTCCTCTTTAAAGAAGTAATATATTAAGGGTGGGAATAATCAGATCATTTGTTTAGATTTTTCAGTTATACTAAATAAAGATTAAAGAGAAACAACATGCTTGGATAGTTTTTAATCCTCTACCATTTGGACAAAATAATACCAGACAGGAATAAGCCATTTCTATAATAATAATTATAATACATAAAAGTTTATAATTTATGCTTCCAAAAGCATCTATTTTTTTAAAAAGCTTAAATTTTAACAAATGCCCAAGAGGTAAAAAATGATTTGCTTTGTCAACTATGGAATTTGATAACCAATCTAGAAGAGAAGTGATAAGTCTTCTAAAAACAACAAATATGCGATGGGGGCAAAAGTGTAGGTTTACAGTTGTGAGTACGTGAAGTACCATTTATTCTTGTATTACTTAGTAATATGTTTTATATATGAACCTACTTTTGCTGTATCATGTATGTTATTTATCCAAGAGATTGCTCTGAATCCAATATTAAAAATAAATATTGTATGCTTGGATACATTTAATAATTTGGATATATTTAATTATTAAATACATTGAATAATTTTTATATAAAAAAGGCCTGTATTTTTGCAACTAATATAAGTCCGGTTTTTATTTAAATATTCTGCTTTGATTGGTAATATTAGATAATACTAATAATTTTCTATAAACATAAAACGTTATTTTATAAAATTGCACAATAAAATATATATTCAATATCTCACAGGAAGGTGAAGTTGTTGCTGTTAGTGGTGGAACCTCTGAAGAAGAGGAGAGAGCATGGCACAGTGATGGCAGTTCTAGGTAATTTAATGAATTTTTATTTCTCCCAATGTAATTAATGTAAACTCTTTAGAAAGCTGAATATTCTTTTGTATCAGTCTCTTTGATTTCAGATTTGCTCCTTTTTCAGAGATATTTTGTAGTCATCCAAAATTTAGATTTTCTTTGTAACATGTTTTCTCTACTAGAAAAAAATTTGGTTATTGCAGCTAGATCTACAGAGATGCTTTATCTTTCCAGGTGATGTTTTATTATTGAATGTTATTTTAACACTGACCCACAAATTAGTTTCATTACAGGTTTTGAGAACTATTTGAACATTAAATTATGAAAGTAATGAGATCTTACAGAATTAACTATCTTATATAGTAGAATTTGTTGAATGCTGTTAATAATTTTTTTCCAGTAGTGAGAGTAAGTTTTTCTTTTTCCTGTTACCGCCACCTCATTTGGTCATGTAAGTGAGGATTCTTTCAACTTCTTATGGTAGTAATTCACATAATTACAGGGCTGATATTCTTGTCTGACTTTGTAAGATCTTAGTAACAAGAAGGAGTGAAGCCTCTGGAGATGATAATCATGTTTAGCTCCTCACACTTACTCCTTAGCAGCAGTAGCTTTTAATATACAATTGTCAGAGTAACCATGAGGATGGAGGCTTTAAGAATTCCATATGTCAATGTTGGAATCAAGGGCTTTCCTATGTCCACAACAGAAATGATAGGCAAGTGCTCATGGTTATATCTGGTAGGTTCCTGCATTTGAAACAAGGCAGTGAAACAAATATTTTCTTGTGGGCAATTTTATAAAGAACATGGGCTTTCAGTTTTATAGTTAGGTCTATGCTGGCAGCAGAAGATTTTCCATAAGAACTGAGTGCTTCAGATACTAGCAACTGTCAGTATTTGGCAGGTGCCATTTGCAGGGACCGTGACTGCAGCAAGTATAAATAAATGGTTATAAGTTGAGAACATTCTTGTATAGATATTTGCTCTACAAATGCATTCCCATGCATCTAGAATAGTGTCTGAAGTTTTTTAAGTTCTCTAGAATCAATTTTAAAATGAAGTCTGAAATCATACTAGAAAGCCAGTTAATTATTTGAATTTTATCTGTGGTGATAATTCTTGGGGAGGTATAGGTAAATGCCTATAAAGGACATTGAGCCAAGGGGAGGAGAGGTGGTGGGAGTGGAATAAAATTTCAGAAAAATCTGTCCTTTCAAGATTTACCAGGAATATTTTTAAAAGAGTGAGGTCATATATCACTAAATTTAGGCAAATAATTATTGATTTTAACATAGTATAACTTAGATTTAAGGCATTTATATTTGTAAAACTGTATAAAATCAAGTAATGTTCTCATATACTAAAATTGAAACAGAAGATAACATAACTGGATTCTTTATTTTGCAACAACATTAGCTAAGCATAACTTTTAAGTCTGTTAAAGGTAAACTGAAAAGAAATGGCAAACATGAATTGTAGTGATACATAAAATAATAGGGTAAGGGTTGAAGTTTTTTGAATCATGGCATGCTTCGAAGCATAAGATATATCTAAGATATATGTAAATGCTCAGTATAGTTTACAATCACAACCTTTTCACTGAACAAAAATACTTCTGATCTTGCCATGAGGGCATCAGTGTTCAACATAAGAAATTCCCCTGGCAAGAGCTCTCACGTCTCAAAAAAAGTAATCCCTGTGCCTCCTTCTCCTCAGTGTTGATACTTCCTGTGCTGTCCAGGGCTATCTTTCTACTGTTACTAGAATTGAGGAACGTGATTCTGCTGCTTGTTTTTGCATGCCCCACAGTATTTTGAACATATGAAGCACTATTAAATTAATATGCCTAAAATCATAGAAGGCACTTAAATTCATTGTTTCAATTAAAGCTGTGGCCCTGCCTTAGCCAGTTTGGCTCTGTGGATAGAGTGTTGGCCTGTGGACCAAAGGGTCCCAGGTTTGATTCTGGTCAGGGGCACATACCTAGGTTGCAGGCTCCTCCCCGGCCTGGGCTTGCACAGGAGGCAACCAGTCGATGTGTTTCTCTCCCATAAATCTGTGTCTCTGTCTTTCCCTCTGTCTTCTAGTCTCCTTAAAAATCAATGGAGCCCTGTCTGGTTTGGCTCAGTGGATAGAGTGTCTGCCTGTGGACTGAAGGGTCCCAGGTTCGATTCTGGTCAAGGGCATGTACCTTGGTTGCGGACATATCCCCAGTGGGGAGTGTGCAGAAGGCAGCTGATTGATGTTTCTCTCTCATCGATGTTTCTAATTTTCTACCCCTCTCCCTTCCTCTCTGTAAAAAATCAATAAAATATATATTTTTAAAAAATCAGTGGAAAAATATCCTCAAGTGAGGATTAACGACAACAACAAAAAGCTGTGGGCTTATTTATCTTAATTTTTTTTAATATATTTAAGTAAGTTAAGCCTATAGAATTTTAAGAAACTGTTTAGAAGATAATGAGTTGAAAGTTAAGGAAATACTTTAGTTTATTAATATGTACTATTTTGTCATTTATCTTTATTATACTCTTTTTTGCATTTTTATAAAACAGTCTTAATATGTATTTTGTCTGTGTGTGTTTTAAATAATTTTTTTCTTTTCTAGTGACTACTCCAGTGATTATTCTGACTGGACAGCAGATGCAGGAATTAATTTGCAGCCACCAAAGAAAATTCCTAAGCATAAAACCAAGAAAGCAGAAAGCAGTTCAGATGAAGAAGAAGAATCTGAAAAACAGAAACAAAAGCAGATTAAAAAGGAAAGGAAAAAAATACATGAAGAAAAAGATGGACCAATATCACCAAAGAAAAAGAATCCCAAAGAAAGAAGACAAAAGGTTAATTTTTATATAAACTAATGTTTTCTATGAAAACAAAGCACACATTTTAAAAGTGCAGTTTATGAACATTAACATTGTTGAGCTGTACCAGCAAGCAGTAATAGAAAAAATTTAGAAGTATACAGTAGTAAAACAGAGTACAGCAGGTCCTTGAATAAGGTTTCAATTAATAGCCATTTGATGTAATGGTATGAGATGCTATAGGAACACTTGTTTATATTAATTAGCCTCTTATAAATTGGTTTTATTATATGTCATTTCGACTTTGTAAGTCAGAGATCCTATTAACAACCGTGAGTACTTAATTATATATCAAAATATATTTAGTTTATTCAGGTTTAAATATTTACCTTATGAGAGTGTTTTCTTGTAGAATTAATTACTTTCTAAATATTGAACATTTCGTCTATAACAAAAGCAGATTTTTCTTGACAATCCCATGGGATTTGTTTATGTATGTTTTTTAAAATCTACAGTTTATTAGTCCTTTAATTGCCATTACCTTTTAAACACCCTTATTTTTATTTCTGAAAATAAACAGGAAACATAGGGAGAACATCACCTGGAATAAGAATGGCAAAATTTGGCCTTTGGGGATCAGCCCAAATCTGGCAGTCCGACATCCCCCAAGGGGTTCCGGATTGTGAGAGGGCACAGACCAGGCTGAGGTACCCCACTGGTGTGGGCCTCTAATCCTATCTAATAAAGAGGGAATATGCTAATTGACCCTCCTGCCATCACAAAGAGGGTGGCATGCACAGCCAATAAGGAATGAATATGCTAATTGACTGTCACGCCCTCAAAGATGGAGACACCCACAGCCACAAGATGGCAGCGCCCAGTCCCCTCAGCCCCGCTGGGCCAGCAGGCGTGCGGCAAGGCCAGGCCCACCTCCAGGCAGGGCTGACCCGAGGCACAGTCAAGCTTCAGATGGCGGCTGCCCAGCTGCCCAGGGCTGCCTGAGGCTCAGGTAACCAGGGCCAGCCAAGGCTTACACTGCCACCACTAGCAGCAGCAGAAGTGTGATGGGGGCGTCTCCTTCCCCTGATCTCCGGTGAGGGCTCCCGGGACTGTGAGAGGTGGCAGGCCGGGCTGACAGACCACACCCCTTCCAGTGCATGAATTTTCACGCATCGGGCCTCTAGTATAAATATAAAGGCTGTAACAAGCCTTTACTAATTTATATAGTATGTGAGCTATAATCACATGGTCCTTAGTCTGTCATTTGTAGAATTAAATACTAGGGTCTTTTAAGGTCTTTATCCCCAAAGACCTTTGAACGTTTTAAATAATTCTTTAAATTTGTCTAAAGTGTTTATTTTATACTAGAGGCCCGGTGTTTGAAATTCATGCACTCGGGAGGGGGGGTCCTCAACCCAGCCTGCACCCTCTCGCAGTCTGTGAGCCCTCGGGGGATGTCTGAGTAACAGCTCAGGCCCGCTTCCTGTGGCAGTCAGACATCCTTAGCGCTGCCCTGGAGGTAGGAGATGCTCCCTTCACCACCACTGAGCTTGCCAGCCATGATTTGGCTTCTGGCTAAGCGGCACTCCCCCTGTGGGACCATACAATGACCACCAGCATTGAGCATCTGCCCCCTGGTGGTAAGTGTGTGTCATAGCGACTGATCGTTTTTTGCTGTTAGGTCAATTTGCATATTAGCCTTTTATTATGTAGGATGTCTCCATTGAGCTCTTGTTTGTTTCAGCTTTATAGTTATGAATTACTTTAATTTGGATTCCACTGCCTGCTGTTCTTGTTGTCTCCTCCTTTTATCTGGGGAAGATTTGCCAAAGAGAATACCATGCTTTTGCTCAGTTTTCTTCTTCTCTCTTGTCAGTTATGATAAATGTATATGGACCCATTATTTTATGTGGTAGATTGGTTAAAGAAACCTTATTTAGCCATGTATCTCACTAAAAATGTTAACACTTTTTTTCCCTAAGTTCGAGACAATTCTGATTCACCTTTGAGTTTTGCACTGTGAGACTATAACTCTTTTTTACTTTGTGGTTTCCTTTGATTGATAATCATCTACAAACTAATACCTTAGGCTTCTTTATGCAATGCTGCATTTTTATTCGCTATTACTGTTTGGTATATTTTAATTTCACTGTTTTACTTATACCAGTAGTGTTGTAACAGGATCTATCTGCCACTAAATTTATGTGGGACAGATTTAAAATATAGTAAGATTACACCCTAGCCGGTTTGGCTCAGTGGATAGAGCATCAGCCTGTGGACTGAAGGGTCCCAGGCTCAGTTCTGGTCAAGGGCACATGCCCAAGTTGCAGGCTCGATCCCCAGTGTGGGGGTGTGTCGGATGCAGCTGATCAATGATTCTCTATCATCATTGATGTTTCTATCTTTCTCTCCCTCTCCCTTCCTCTCTGTAGTCAATAAAAATATATTTAAAAAAAAATAAAATATAGTAAGTCTAGGATATTGTAGGCCATTTCCTTTCATTTGGATTTTGTTCACATGGTTTGGTGCTAGCCTACTAGTAGTAGATCCAGCAGTGGGTAGAATTGTCCTTATTCCTTAGTCTTCTTGTTATCTCAACTAATGTTTCCCTTTTTATGCATAGAGTTGTAGAGCTGGAAAATAAGAGATCATTAAGCTATTGATATTATTGCTTCTATTAAAATATTTTCCATGTGACTAATTCTGTTTCAATTAATTAAGCAAGAAAATCAGTAAGGTAGATATAGAAAATGCTTATAAGAAAGTAGAATTCTCCAAAAATGAACTAAAGAAATCTCAGATGGTATCTGACATATATCCCTTAGGGTTTTAGGGGCTCTGGAAACCAGATCAATAAATTTTTATTGTGTGCTTATTATTTATAAAGCAATACAGTGGATAAAAAGATATGCAAGACATAGTTAATATTTATGCTAAAAATAATGTGTGACTAACAAGTTGCTTGAATCCCCTAAGGTAAAAATAGAAGAAATAATCATACGTTTAGTTGCCAGATAATGTTTAAAAATAATAGATCAGAAACCAAATGGGGACATCTTATTTTAGAGTTTTAGATAAGGCTTTCAGAAGAAATAAGATTTGAGGTGGGCCTAGAAGAATTTCTATGGGTAGAAAATAAATTAATTACCCATATTTCCAAAATTTAAAAGAAATCTTATCATTAGGCTAGAAATTTTGAGGAATATTCAGCACATTTTATTCCCTAACTGGTTTTAAATACTAAGTGACAGAAATCTACTTTAACCAAAAATTATAAGTGTTCTAAGAATTATTGGTGAACAAGATTTATTCTCAAAATGATTCTTGGCTATGCAAGAGTCTTACAGTTATAAATATAGTTATTCCTGTTTAATGTCCAATTTATCTAGCTTTATGTAAGAGTGATTAGTTATTGCAATAAACATAGAATTTTCCTTATGGGAAGAAATACTTGTCTAATTTAAGTGACAATTAAATTTAAGTGACAATTAAATTGACAGTCCTTACTGAGGCTGGGTTTAACAATTTTTAGATTTTTATTTTGTACGTGTTTTTCTCTTTATTAAGTCAAAGGACACCTTTTTTAAAATATACTTTAACTTAAAACCTCAATATATAAAACTGATAAAATTTGTGGATCAAACTCTGATGCAGTACATAGTAACAGTGGCTACTCAGAAACCCTGTGGATAAAATTACCATTCAGGTGTCATCTGACTTAACATAACATTGCAAATCTTAGACATACAAAATTTATTGTCAAGTGATCCTCTGTAGCCTGTTGTACTCTGGTCCTCCTCATCTCATTCCAAAACCTTGATGTTATTCATTGTAATTATTGTGCTTCTTTCTTTTAAATAAGTTCAGCACCTAATTGTTTTCACCATTTCTGCTGTCACTCTCACTTGATTTATTGCAGTAGCCTTCCATCATTCTTTCTACTTCTTCCCTTTCCCCCTTAGAGTCTATTCTGTGAAGCAAGTATTGACAAACTTTTTCTGTAGAGTTCCAGCTATTCTGCCATTGTAGCCTGAAAACAGCCATAGACAATACATAAATGAATAAATATGGCTGTGTTCTAATAAAATTTGATTTATAGATAGCAGACTGAGCTTGGACTGTGGGCCATAATTTCAAAATCCCTGCTCTGATGCATCCAGAGTGATCCTTTAAAAATGCAAGTCAGATCCTATCACTCTTCTGACTAAAATTCTCCAGTAGACACATGTCACATGCAGTAAAAGCTCATCTTTTTTTCCTTCCTTACTCTCCAGGAAGATGTGGTTAATGAAGAGGAAAATGGACATTGAATAGTAGCTCTTACAGTACTTGTTGCACATAGTGTTCTGTGATACCCCATTATGACATTGCTTCTTATAGTGAACTTGCATTAACTCAGTAATAACTGTCTTCTTTTTTAAAAAACACAAGAGAATAAAATTTAGAATCTTATATATATAAACAAAGAACCAAACAGTTTTAATCAATTGTATGAAGTTTCTCTGCTTATAAATACTAGGTTTCAAAGTTCATTTTTTTCTAAGTCTAGTGTAACAACATTCAGACCATGATGGCCACTTGTCGGTGAGCAGCAAAGTTTAAAAGGCCTAGTTTTATATTTATCACATATTTTATATTTAACATATTTTCTAAGTCATCCTTTCTAACCTGTTGTACTCTAGTCCTCCTCATCACTTAGAAAATTAGTTTTCTCAGAGGCCTACTTTTATATTTTTCCACAAAAATTGAAAAGTAAAGTAATTGGCTTAACAGCATTTTGTTTGGGAAAAATCCGAAGAAAATTTTTGTTGTTGTTGTTAGAAGCTAATTGTGAGCCAAGAGTGAGAAATGCTATTTTAAAAAGGGAAGAGGAGTATTCTTGGGCTATAGAGAAGTATAATGCCCAGCCATGGAAACAATTAGACTTCTGTGTTTTACATGAGTTAGCCCATATGAGAATATCTTAGTTGTTATGAACACATTGTGACTAGGATTTAAAAAACAAACCATCAGATATGCTTTGCTTTGCTACATGCAAAGTTTATAAAACTGATGGAACTTTGAGAGAAAGGGAGACTACACAGAGCTTATACTCTGATGTTTATGGGAATATCTTGTCACTTAGTTTTGTTGTGAATGTTGTCTGTAGGTTTTGGATTATCTAGTTTTTTTATGTTGTTTTTTTTGTATGTATGCACAGTGATTTGGCCACTATTGCCATCTTTCCAGAATAGCTTTTTAATACCTAAAAAATATACATTGTTATACAATGATTTCCTTTATTTGTTTAAATACCTTTATAGTTATTTTAAAACACAGATTATAAATGAATGCTTTTACGATAATACTACTTTAAATGTTCTAAACCTTAGAGATTGGCAGTAGGAGAACTAACTGAAAATGGATTGACATTAGAAGAATGGTTGCCTTCAACATGGATTACAGATACTCTTCCCCGAAGATGTCCATTTGTACCACAGATGGGGGATGAGGTACGTTTAAACTTTTAAAACATCCTTTATTTGTTTTTTGAAGTTACTTTAAACATTGTTATAACTCTAGAAACAGAACTCTGGAAGATTGCAGTTGTTTCTTAAAGTATCGCATTCTAGGTGTTTGTAGCTATGTTTGGAAAAAGTGAAGTCAGGAGAAAAGTGCTAATGATCATCTTTTTTGAGATTTCTACAAATATTGTAAATCAAAATAATTTTCAAAATGGAAATTTTGATGACATTTTAAAAACTATCATTTATTTTTAATAATAGAGTTTTGTTGCCAGTTTTCTTTTTAAAATTAAAATACATTAATTTTTCATTTTAGACTTCAGTATTTTCTTTTAATTTCATTCATAAGTTTTATGTAAATGCTTACAATGTTCATAACTTGTCTCTTAGATCTTTAAAAAGTTCTGTTATTTTAGAATAAGAAATATTTCATTTTTAAGAAAATGTGATTGGCCATCATTTGATTTTACACTTTGGACTATGAAATGAAAAATGTATGATCTTAAATCAAAGTTTCTCATTCAGGGATTCGTGTCTCCTTGCATAATGTTAAGAGATAGGATTATCTGGTGTCCAGTAGATGAACAGTAAGAAGTCAGGAATTAAAATGGCTTCTTTAGCAAAGCATACTAATTAGCTGTAGAAAGTGGCAGGTGGCAGTTGATAGTAGAAGGAACTCAAAAACTTTATGTTGCAAAAATAACTCTAATGAACAGTCTAAAATAATTCATGTAGAGATCCTATTTGTCAAAGAAGTTTTGAAGAGTACAGAACATTATCACGTTGTTGTAATTTAGTACAATGATAGATCCTAACAGATCCTGCCACATCAAGAAAATGCTTGATTATATTATATTTAACATACTGTTTCAAGATGGTCAGAAAGTTCATAATTGTTTGTTGAATAATTTCCTATCAAAATGTCCAAGTTGTATTTTTAGTTGTTGGTGCTTAAATAGGTAATTTCTCATTATTCAGCACCATTCATTCCTTCATATTAGATTTCAGACAACTGAATAATGATATTAATGGATAGAATGAAAGTATGTAGAATAATGAATGTACGAAAATATTACTAAGAACTTAATAACATTTTTAAAAATTTTAATACCTTTTTTTTTAATAAGCTCTATTTTTTTATTAGTGGGAAGAATTTTTGGTATCCAATTACTGTGTTCAAGTATCAGTTCTACAGGACAGTAGTCAGGAGTTACTTAAATTTGACCTTTATAGCATAAGGATAAATGGATGTCTTGCTGTTTTTATAAGGATAAAATATATGTGACAATACATTTTTCACTTTCAAGTTCTGCATATGTATAAACGACTGCTGCAAAAGTAAGGGAACAATAAACCTAATCATGATCCGTCATCATAGCTTTTTTATGCAACAAGATTAACTTATTTTGAATAAAAAAATAAAATGGTGAAACAAAAAACACTAAAAAATGACTACTCTTCTTAGTCTATAACAAAATTAATGTTATTTTGAACACTTCAGTTATGATTGACATTTTAAAACACATGGCACAGGGGTTACACAACACATTAAGGATTTCTGCTGCAGACTCAGCTGCTTAAGAGCCGGGTGAATCACAGCACATGACACAGCCACCGAATGAACCCCATCCTCGGACTACTTGAAAATATTATTGAACTATATACAATAAATTGTGTTCATTTATTATCATTATTATTATTAAGTAGAGGCTCGGTGCATGGATTCGTGCACCGTTTGGGTTCCTCGGCCTGGCCTGCGGGGATCAGGCTGAAACCAGCTCTCCAACATCCCCTGAGGGGTCCCGGATTGCGAGAGGGCGGTTCTCAGGTGACACACCTCCTCTGGTTCCGGGTGTGTCACCCGAGAACTGTAGCTGCCAAGTCACTGCAGCTCAGCAGTTCCTGCGTTGAGCGTCTTCCCCCTTGTGGTCATAGCTACTGGTCTAACAGTTGGATACTCACTTAGGCTTTCATATATATAGACTAGAGGCCCGGTGCATTAAATTCATGCACAGGTAGGGTCCCTAGGCCTGGCCGGTGATGAAGGCTGATGAGGTTCCATGCCTCCTCCTTACCTCGCTGTCTGCACACCACCACTGTACAGTTCCCCACTTCTTCCTTCCCTTGCTACCCGTGCACCACTACCATGTGGTTCCCGCCGCTGCCTCCTTCCCTCGCTCCCTCAGCACCCTGCTGCCACTGCTGGTTGCCCACCATGTTCCGCACTGCTCCCTTGTGGTCAGCGCATGTCATAGCAAGCGATTGAACTCACAGTCGAGCTCTCAAGAAGACATTTTGCATATTATCCTTTAATATATATAGGTATTTAGTTCAAAAAAAAGAAACAAAAACTTGAGGAAAAGAAGGGGGAAAATAAAATATTAGAATAACTTTAAAGGACATTAAATTCTTGCATATTGAGTTAAAGGAAACACATTCAAGTTTTAAATTGTGACTTTATTTACTTCTCAGGTTTATTATTTCCGACAAGGACATGAAGCATATGTTGAAATGGCCCGGAAAAATAAAATTTATAGTATCAATCCCAAAAAACAACCATGGCATAAAATGGAACTACGGGTATGATATTCATTACTATTTAATTGCCCCAAATTACATATTTATGGAATATGGAGAAAATGATATTGTTAATAGTTTTACTATAAGAAACTGTATCATGAAGATACCTTTCTTAATTGAAGCAGTCTGGGGAGTAGAGGGTGTTTAACGTTCTAAGAAACACAAGATTGACTAAATTTGTATACTCTGATAGTTTATAAACTGCGTACAAAATATAATTACAGTGAAAATTAGACAACACTAATGTCTAAGGTAAAAATTCATGTTTGTAAATTTGTTAAGTATTTCTAGATTTATCAGCAGTACTTCAGAATTACTAGTTCTAAACCTCTAAGTGTTGGAAAACTCTTATTTCATTCAAAGGTTTCATTCTAGTTTTTCTTTACTGTTTAAAATTTAAATATAAATCCTTGGGTTATGTCGGCGATCCATTCCTACGGCGCGACGTAATGCAATTTTTGCTGTAAGTCGGAACCCACCTACATAAGCTCCTATGTCACTCACATGGAGCACATACACAGCAGTAATGAAGTGAAACAGTAAAAAAAAATTTAAAAGAAAGATGATTCCTGATGTTTACTTGTGGTAAATAAATAATAAAAAACATAAAGCACATAGGTTCATACGTTGAAATGACGGAACTTTTTTTTATATAAATAAATGGGAGATGGCGACGTAACCACGAAATGATGTACGTCGAGTCCGGTGTAACCTGAGGACTATCTGTATGTACCTCAATGAATTTACTTATGTACACACACACTAGAGGCCAGTGCACGACATTCGTGCACTGGAGGTTGTGGGGGTCCCTCAACCTGACCTGCACCCTCTCCAATCTGGGAGCCCTCAGAGGAGCCCTCTCCAATCTGCGAGTTTCTGTCTTTGCAATCATATGAGCGAATTGTCTGAGACCCCAACTCAGTTTAGTTTGTTGCTCAGAGAATAATAGATGCTTTTTTTTTTTCTTTGCTTCATTGGTGGAGATTTCCTGGAAGTTTTAGGATATTTTCCCTTTAATTTTTCCTAGACACTCTGATTTTACTTAAGTCTCTCACCTTTGCTTTCCCTCCATCCCCCACCACAACAGTAACTTGCTCCAGGCTCACTTTGCTCTAGTGCAGCAGTTCTCAACCTGTGGGTTGCAACTCCTTTGGGGGTCAAATGACCCTTTCACAGGGGTCGCCTAAGACCATCGGAAAACACATAGATAATTACATATTGTTTTTGTGATTAATCACTATGCTTTAATTATGTTCAATTTGTAGCAATGAAAATACATCCTGCATATCAGATATTTATATTACAATTCATAACAGTAGCAAAATTACAGTTATGAAGTAGCAATGAAAATAATTGTATGGTTGGGGGTCACCACAACATGAGGAACTGTATTAAAAAGTCGCGGCATTAGGAAGGTTGAGAACCACTGCTCTAGTGTCTAGGACAGTGGTCGGCAAACTGCGGCTCACGAGCCACGTGTGGCTCTTTGGCCCCTTGAGTGTGGCTCTTCCACAAAATACCATGTGCGGGCGCGCACATACATTGTGATTGAAACTTCGTGGTCCATGCGCAGAAGTCGGTATTTTGTAGAAGAGCCATACTCAAGGGGCCAAAGAGCCACATGTAGCTCGTGAGCCGCAGTTTGCCGACCACTGGTCTAGGAGATCCGTCTGCCACCAGAACTACGATTCTCAACATTCCTGGTGCTCCCTGCGCTCTGGGCTTTCGCTTCTGGTCCTGGGGCTGCCACCAAAACTATTCCAGAATTCCTGGTGCTCCCTGCGATCTTGGTTTTACCCTTCCTACTTTGTCTCCATCCCATGGCCTCCCACTCTGCCACGTCTTCCAAGCCGCCAGCTCTCCCTCTCTGCTCTCTGTCTGGCGGTTTGGGTAGCCAATTTTCCCAAGCTGCTCCATTCTCTGCCGGCTCTCCCACTCTGCTCTTCGCCCTGCGCCTGTGTATGCAAATTAATCTGCCATCTTTGTTGGGTTAATTTGCAGGCTGGTGAGTGTAGCGGAGGGATGGTCAATTTACATGTTTCTCTTTTATTATATAGGATACACACAGAGTAAATTACCTATATGAAGATTTAAATGAAGATGCTTTTTCAGTTATGTTTAGCAATTCATTTATCTTGTGATGATGGTTTCTTATTTCCTGTATCTTCCTCAGGAACAAGAACTGATGAAAATAGTTGGCATAAAGTATGAAGTGGGCTTGCCTACCCTTTGCTGCCTTAAACTTGCTTTTCTAGATCCAGATACTGGTAAACTGACTGGCGGATCATTTACCATGAAGTAAGGACTGTTGAAAAAGGCAATAGTTTCTTAGTATTGTAAATTGTTTATCAAGATTCAGTTAAATTTGAATGTCTCTTAGATATTTTTAGGTATGTGACCTAATCAGTTTGTTTCTCTTTGTAATTAGATACCATGATATGCCTGACGTAATAGATTTTCTAGTCTTGAGACAACAATTTGATGACGCCAGATATAGGCGGTGGAATATAGGTAGGTAATTTTAGAAACCATAGATGTTTGTTTTTAATCTAATCATTTAATATTTTTCATTATTTAGGAAAAGATAACCACAGAAATTGTCTTGTCATTTCTGGGAATATTAATAGCAAGTACAATATTGTGTCACATACTTTTAAATAATTTTTTTTATGAATGAAATGCTTTTAATTTAGTTGATGCTGAAATTCTAAGCATTTGTTTCTCTTACATTTGTTAACTTATACGGTTCTTTATAGCTGTTCTTTAGCTGTTTTGTTTGTTAACTTAAATCTTTATTCAGAAATATTAATAATTCAAAATTGAAGCAAAAGATGTCTTCAAGGTTCAAAATGTTTAATAATAATTTAGACTGAGATTAAAGCTAAATTGACGTTTTTTGTTCGTTTAACTGTTATGTAATTCTTAAACATTAATACTGTTATCAAAACTCAAAAGACATTTTAAAATCCTTAAAAGTTTCTAGGTATTTAAATGCATTAATTTATGTACAAATGGATGTGCTGTTCATTAAAGTATTTCTTTTAAAAATGTCGTGCAGGCCACTCTTTGTCATCTTGGAGTGAAATGTGAATTTATAGATAGCATAATGTGGTTTGAAAAGGCACATTAATTGATATATCATTCAATCTCTCTTCCAGTGCCATTGCCATGATTTGTCTTTTTTTTTGTTTGGGCTTGGTGGACTTGGAAATGTATATGTGTTTTCTAAAAGGAAAAATTAGGAAAATTCAAGTTATCAAAATTACGGTCATGGGAGTTACCAAAAAAATTATGTATCATGTATCATTTCTCTGGAAGTTTTGAAAGGTGTATTCCATAAAATAAGGGAGTAAACCAAGATAGAGAAAGATATGGAATCCCCCCATCCCACAGGAAACAGGAAATTTTTTCAGAGCAGATAGGAATTCCCAAGTAATAGTCAACAAAAGTCTAAGGATAGTGTCTAGCAAGCCTATAAAACAACCAGATCAGAAGATATTATCTACCAAGAATGCAGTCTTCGGGGGGGGGGGACAAAATGGATCTGATAAATTATCTAACATGTTTGACTTTGTGGGAAATTATATTGGAGAGTGCTTTTTAGTTTGAGCTGTTAGAGAATGTGGGAAGACAATCATAAGTGCAGAGAAAACTAACCATTTAAAAAAATGGAACAATTCTTAAAACATACAAGAAAGTAAGTGTGTGCAACTTGACTTAGGAGCAGAGAATATTTACATAGTCATGATAAAGAAAAACAATATGGATTAAATAAAATACATATACCTTTTATATACAGCTGTATGGATAGAGGTCACTACTTAATGTCTAAAATTGGTGAATGGAGAAATAGATCTATATTCATTATTTAGAAATTTGTAAGTATCTCAAGTTGGTAGAGTTAAAAGTTTTCTTGGTTTTGGTTATAATTTTGTACATTTGAGTTTCAAAAATTATTTGCATGCGTTGGTTGATAAGGTACATTTTATTTTTTTAAGAACATGCATCTGCCAATTAATTGCAGAACAAATATTCGTGCCCACAAATATATCAGAAATGAGCTGATAACAAACTAAGGAGATAAATATGGCGAGCATTAGAGAAATAAAAGAGATATTTCAAATGGATGTACATCAGAATTTTTTCATTTGGATCTTATAGCCACTACCACCGCCAAATTTATAGATTAATATTTCTTCTAAAGTTAGTACTCCTTAGTCTTTTATTTCTGAAGATATAGTAGTGCCAAATCCTTGTCCACGGGTATGTGTTTCAAGGCTCCCAGTGGATACCTAAGGCTGCAGATAGTACAGAACTTTATATATAGTATTTTTCTATGCATACATACTGTGATAAAGTCAAATTTATAAATTAGGCACAGTAAAGAGATTAACTACAATAAGTAATAAAATAGAATAATATAACAATATATTATAATAAAAGTGAATGTTTCCTCTCTCTCTCTCTCTCTCTCTCTCTCTCTCTCTCTCTCTCTCTCTCTCTCTCTCTCGGTGTGGGATGTCCTAAGATTGCTTCTTGCTACTCAGAATTGTGCACAATTTAAAACTTAAAATATTGTTCATTTTTGGAATTTTCTGTTTAATATTTTCAGTCTGTTGTTGACCACAGGTAACTAAAATTGTGGAAAATGAAACTGCATGTTGGGGGGACAGGGCTATAGTGTATATGTATCTGTATAACAACTGCTGTTTCAAATTATATTAATAGTAATTGCTCTAGCCTACTTCAGAAATGTTTAATGCTTACTTTGACTAGTGGACTCTATTCCTTGTTTAACTTCATTGTTATCACTGTAGTGTACCATTCATTTGGGTTAGGCATTCATTGTTCAGTTCTATCTCTTTAGAATAATGTCATCAGTCTATGTAGGATCGTAGTTACTAGGTGTACCGGTTAATAATGTGGATTTAACATCATAGATATTTTTACGCTTAAAAATGTGGAATTTCATGCCAAATAAAAGCATTTGTGGGAAGTTTTAATTCATAATTTTGAAGAGAAAGTTATTGTGTACTTCAAGAAGCTTATGGTGAACATGCTCCATCTCAAGGTACTTGTGAACGCTTTAAAAGCGATGATTTTGATGTGAAAGACAAAGAATATCCAGGTTAACCAAAAAAGTTTGAAGACCAACAATTACAAGCATTACTGGATGAAGATGTGTGTTAAACTGAAAAACAACTTGCAGAAAGATTAAACGTTGCTCAGCAAACAATTTCCGATCATTTACAAGCAATGGGAAAGATTTTGAAGGAAATGGTGCCACATCAACAACTGAACGAAAGACAAATGGAAAACCGAAAAGTCATCAGTAAAATGTTGCTTCAGTGGCACAAAAGGAAGTCCTTTTGCATCGAATTGTGACTGGCGATGAAAAGTGGATTTATTTTGAGAATCCCAAGTGCACAAAATCGTGGGTTGATCCAGGTCAACCATCAACATCGACTGCAAGACCAAATTGCTTCAGAAAGAAGACAATGCTCTGCGTTTGGTGGGATCAGGAAGGTGTGGTGTATTATGAGCTTCTAAATCCAGATGAAACCGTTAATACTGGTCATTACTGACAACAAATAATCAATTTGAACCACGCTTTGATCATGAAATCACCAGAATGTGTCAGAAGACACAGCAAAGTAATTTTGCTCCATGATGACACACCATCACAAACTTAAAAACCAGTTAAAGACACGTTAAAAGATCTTGCCTGGGAAGTATTAACCCACCCTCCATATTATCAGACCTTGCTACTTCAGATTACCACTTGTTCCAATAGATGGCACATGCACTTTCTGAGCAGCACTTCAAAACGTACGAAGAAGTGGAAAATTGGGTCTTTGAATGGTTTACCTCAAAACAAGAAAAGTTCTATTGGGACGTTATCCACAAATTACCTGAAAGATGGGGAAATGTGTAGCTAGTGATGGACATTACTTTGAATAAAGCACTTTTGATGTTTCTCTTGAAATTATCGTGTTTTCTTTGATTACAAAATCTGCCATTAGTAACCGGTACACCTATATGAAACTCACCATTCATTATATTTACTGTAAGGTGGTGGTGTCAAGAATGCTGGTTATTATCCTTGGTCAGGTGGCTGAGTTGGTTGGAGCATTGTCCTGTACACCAAAAAAGGAAAAAAGGTTGTGGGTTCGATTCCCTATCAGGGCACATACCTAAAGTTGTGGGCTCGATCTTAGTCAGGGTGCCTATGGGAGGCAATCAGCCAATGTTTCTCTCTCTCTCTACAATAATAAAACAAAAAATATATCCTTGGTGAGGTTAAAAGAAAAAAATGCTATTTATTAAATTATATAGTTTCTCGCTAAGCTTAGTATCACTCATGCATCTGAGGGACTATTAGAGACTCAAATATAATGATAGCTCATATTTCTGTCTTGACACTGGCTGTTAGAATGCTTGAATGTAAACTTGGATCCCAGTGTATACCCACTCAGAGACTATGTATAACTTAACAACATGTACTCTTGGCTCCAGCTTTTTTTTTTTTTTTTAATCAATAAATTTCTTTTATCTCCTTTTTAAATTTTTATTTTAAATCCTTTCTGGTAAAAAATGAGAACAAACAAATACTAATTAATTTGTTCAAAGTCACGTGGGTAAGTTATTTGAACTCAACCTATGCTTTTCAGGAGAAAAGTCATTAAGTACTAAAGTAAAGTACCATGAAAGCCAGGGAAGGGGAAAATGTGTCAAAAAAGGAAGAGAGTAGTTTGTAGTTTTCATATGACATAGAGGAAAGCTGAGAAGATAACTTATTAGGTCAGTTTCCCTAATTTGCATTTGGGTAAGGAAGGAAAGGTAAAGAGTGAATCTGTTTTACAAAGATTAGTTGTTTTTGTTTCTTTTTCATTTGTTTTTTTATAGGAAAGGGAGAGTGTATGCATGAGTGTTATAGCTGGGGGTAATTGAGATGAAGGAAGGTAGTTTGGATTTTGGTTTTTGGTTTTGTTATTTTTAGGCTGGACTCTTGAATGTTGGTTAGAGTAACCTAGCTATAGGAAATAAGAAATTAAAAGATAGAGTATAAATATTTGTTGAGCAGAAATTATGAAACTATACATTTATTTGAATGAAGAATTTTGACATAGTCCTTACGAATTAAAAATTCTAGATTGTTAAAAATGCTTGAGGCAAGAGTGAATTTCTTCTTACCTAATAAAATGTAAGAAATGGTACTGGAAACTGGTAAGTCACACTTCAGGTGTGCTTATTAAATAACTTTTTTCCCAGTATTGCTGATTTATTTACTTATTTTGAAGTTTGTATGTCACTTTTTATATAACTTCTGAAATCATACAGGCAGTTTAAGTATCTCAAGGTTATACTTTTGGATAAAGGAGCAACGATAGCAGTTTTACATTTCAGAGTAATGAGATGGCTTTTATTCTTGTCCAGGTGACCGTTTCAGATCAGTCATAGATGATGCCTGGTGGTTTGGAACAATTGAAAGCCAGGAACCTCTTCAACATGAATACCCTGATAGTTTGTTTCAGTGCTATAATGTTTGGTAAGGAAGTGTTTATTGTAATTTAGTGCAGCCTGAGTTGCTTTGAATGTTTTCCCCATCTATCTGTATAAAAGCCTAATATGCTAAGTGTCTGACGGTTCAACCAGTCACTATGGCGCGCACTGACCACCAGGGGGCAGATGCTCCGACCAGTAGATTAGCTTGCTGCTGGGTCCGGCTGATCCAGACTGAGTGAGAAGGGCCAGACACGCCCTGTAGCCCTCCCACAGTCCCGCCCCAACTGGCCAATCTCCTGAGGTCCCTCCCCAGCCTCTAAAATATTTCTTCTAATTAATTTCCTTTCCATGTGCATGAATCCATGCACCAGGCCTCTAGTCTATCCATAAAGAGATAGAAATTCTTCTTTTAAACACTGAAGCAATTATTTTTATGACACGATGTTATTTTAAAAATTGAATAACAGTATTTAGGTTTTTTTAATAACTATTTTTTTTTTTTTTTTTACTTTAAGCTGGGATAATGGTGATACAGAAAAGATGAGTCCTTGGGATATGGAACTTATACCTAATAATGGTAAGTGTATGTTAGGCTTTTCAGATATGTATTATGGAATTAATTTCTTAAATAAGATACCTGATTTGCTGTTGCATAGGGTTGTATTGACCTGGACTTTAAAGGCATAGCAGTGAACAAGATATACATAATCTTTGCCCACTGGAATTTATAATCTAACAGGGAAGATTGAAGTTAATTAATTACAGCTAAATATGAAATGTTTTGCAAATTATTATTCACTCCTAAAATGTTATCTTTGTAACTCTAGAATACTTAAGAGTATAACATAATATAAAAAGTTCATGCTTGCCGAAACCGGTTTGGCTCGGTGGATAGAGCGTCGGCCTGCGGACTGAAAGGTCCCGGGTTCGACTCCGGTCAAGGGCATGTACCTGGGTTGCGGGCACATCCCCAGTAGGAGATGTGCAGGAGGCAGCTGATCGATGTTTCTCTCTCATCGATGTTTCTGACTGTCTATCTCTCTCCCTTCCTCTCTGTAAAAAAATCAATAAAATATAAAAAAAAAAAAAAAAAAAAAGTTCATGCTTTTGAGTGAGACAGCATAGACTCATATCCTAGCTCTACCATCTTCTGTCTATTCCATATTGGCAAGTTCCTTAAAGTCTTCAAACCAGACTCTTAAGATTCAGCCTTTGAAATTATGTAAACTAATATCTTCCTTAAGGGGCTTCTATGAGGATTAAAAGACACCATTTGTCTAACAAACTTATTATAGAACCCTGACCCATGTAAGGGCTCACTGAGTAGGTAATTACAATTAACCTATCTGTATAATAGAGGAATATGCAAAGTAGCCAGGACGCTGCAACGTAACGACTGAACAGCAGGGACCTGAGGCTGCATGGCGCCTGGCAGGGCAAGGGACCCCAGGCCACGCCCCCCGCCCCTTGGGGTTTGACAGGGACCTCAGGCCGTGCCCCTTGCCTGGTGGGGCTTGATGGGAGACCTCAGGCTGTGCCCTCTGCCCCAGCGCTGGTTTGGGAGACTTCAGACCCCGCCCCGGCACCAGGCCAGGAGACCTGAGGCTGTGTCCCCTGCCCGGAGGGGCTTGACGAGGGTGGGGCCGGCTGGATCTGGGTCTCCCACAATGAGGTTGGGGCCGGCCAGGTCTGGGTCTCCTGCGTTTTCGAAGCACATGCAGGTGGTGGACGGGGACTTGACTCTAGGCGGCGCGGCACGCCCCAGACTCTGACAGGAGGGAGATTTTCATATACATATTACTAATTTTCTTTCATTTCTTGACACTTCTATTATAGAGAAAGGGCAAATAACCATATTAAAATATTTCCTCTAATTAATTCCCTTTTAATGTGCACGAATTTTATGCACCAGGCCACCAGTAATAATATAATAATTGTCACCTTATATATGGCCTGACACTTAGCCTTGGGATTTGGGAGTTAACCTTAGGCAGTGAGTATGACATTTTCTGGAACTGAGAAAAGGCCAGTGTGGCTAAATACTTGAGATTGTATTTTCATTCTACCTCATTACCTATCTTTGTTTCAATTTAAGAAAAAAGCACACATTTTACTGTATATGCATAAAATGTTTAAAAGGATATATATTCTAGATTATTAATAAGGATCATTTATAAAGGCTAAGGATATGAGGACTTCCATAAATTATGTTTTACATTATGCTATATTCAATTTTTTAAAATACTACTTTTACTATCAGATAAAAGATTTTTTTTTAAAAAAGGAAAAAAACATGACTTGTGAAATAGTAGAAATAATCATTTATGAATATTCACTAGTTATTGTATTCTAAGAAGTCAGAGAAAAAAATATAACTTAGAGAAAGTAAACCCAATATGATAAACCTTAGAAATGAGAAAATCATGCTAATATTGTCCAAGACTAGTTTTTCTTAGAAATTATCACTTTAAAAATTTAATACCAGTAGTGTATTTTCATCTCACTACTAGTCTAGAGCTGTTTAATACTTTAAAATATTTTAATCAACTTGTGACCATGTTACATGGCTTATATTCTGATTTTGTTGTTGTTCTTTGTGAAAGTTTAAATTCACATTGCACTATTATGAATATGAAAGAAATGAAGCTGCTAATTAGTGTTGGAATGCCTCAGGTGTTCATTGAAATAAATTGATGCCATTAAGATACTATTTGTTTCCTGCCTAAATATTTCTGTATGTGGAGGGGTACATTTTTGTTGTTTTTTATCTATTTGGATACACATACAATATGTACCCATAGAGTTTAATTGCATTTCGTGAGGAGGAAAAATTTTGTACACAACTTTCTCTAATTTAGGTCTGGTTCAAAGAAAAAATTACTTGGGAGATTTATAGACTTAGGTCATCATAAACCCCTAATAATTCTCTAAAAGATTCAGTTAAAAATTCTATTAAAGATTTAGGCATTCATTAAGGAAACCATCATTTATTTAAGAGCAATAAGCATAAGAATTATCCATCAATATTCATAATTTTCTCTGTTCCTACATTTTTGAAAATGTAAGCTTTATTTGAAGTATTCCAAAAAATCCCACTTTAGTTCAGTTTTACCTTATGTATATTTTATCAAAATAAATAAGGAGATTATATTATGAAATAATTGATAACTTTTAAATTTGCCTCGTTTTATAGAAATACTTTCTACTTTACCTATAAATGACTAGAGGCCCGGTGCACAAAAATTTGTGCACTCGGGGTCAGGGGGGCCCCTCAGCCTGGCCTGTGCCCTCTCGCAGTCTGGGACCCCTCGGGAGATAACGACCTGCTGGCTTAGGTCTGCTCCCGGGTGTCAGAGGGCAGGCCCAATCCCTAGGTGCAGCCCCTGGTCGGGCTCAGAACAGGGCCGATTGGGGAGTTGGGGCGCTGCCCCCTGTCATGCACAGAGTAGGGCAATCAGGAGGTTGTGATGCCACCCTCAGCCACGCTCAGGGTAGGGCCGATTGGGGAATTGGGGCACCACCCCCGTCACACTCAAGGCAGGGTCGATGGGGAGGTTGTGGCACCACCCCCTGTCACGCAGAGAGCAGGGCCCATCAAGGGGTTGGGGCGCCGCCCTCTATCACCCACAGAGCAGGGCCCATCAGGGGGTTGGGGCGCCGCCACTCTCACACTCAGGGCAGGGCCGATGGGGAGGTTATGGCTCTACCCCATCACACACAGAGCAGGGCCTGTGGGGGCGGGGTGGGTTGGTGCGCCACACCCTGTCACACACACAACAGGGCCGATCAGGGGGTTGGGGCGCTGCACCCTGTCACACACAGAACCGCAGGGCGATCAGGGGGTTGGGGAACTCCCCCCTATCAGGCACAGAGCAGGGCTGATCAGGGGGTTGGGGCGCCTTCCCCTGTTACAAACAGAGCAGGGTGGATAGGGAGGTTGTGGCCCCGCCCCCTGTCACACACACAGCCGCAGGGCGATCAGGGGGCTTGGGTGCTGCCCCCTGTCACGATGATCCCGGTGCCGGGAGGCCTCACAGCTCCGCTGATCCCGGTGCTGGGAGGCATATTACCCTTTTACTATATAGGATAGAGGCCTGGTGCACGGGTGGGTGCCGGCTGGTTTGCCCTGAAGGGTGTCCTGGATCAGGGTAGGGGTCCCCACTGGGGTGCCTGGCCAGCCTGGGTGAGGGGATGATGGCTGTTTGCAGCTTGTCACACATCCTTCAGGGTGGGGGTCCCCACTGTGGTGCCTGGCCAGCCTGGGTGAGGGGATGATGGCTGTTTGCAGCTGGTCACACACCCTTCAGGGTGGGAGTCCCCACTGGGGTTCCTGGCCAGTCTGGGTGAGGAGCTGAGGGCTGTTTTCAGGCTGGGGGTGACAGAAGCTCCCAACTGCTCCTTTTTTTCTTTTTATTCTGGGCCAGCTTTAGCTCTGAGGCTTGGCTCCAGCTCTTAGGCCTCCGCTGCTCAAAGTAGGTTTCTGGCCTTTGCTTACAATGTTGTGATTCCCGCGGACTAAAGCAGGTTTCTGGGGTTTTGTTTAGCTTCTATGTTTGTTACATAGTTTCTTAAACTGCAGGCTCAGAGGCCTGCATGGCAGGCGGGGAACTTCCGTTGGAGTCTTCCGTCCCTGAAGCAAGCAAGCCTCATGTTAGTTTCAAGCTGCCTGGCTGCCGGCCACCATCTTGGCTGGCAGTTAATTTGCATATCTCGCTGATTAGCCAATGGGAAGGGTAGCGGTCGTATGCCAATTACCATGTTTCTCTTTTATTAGATAGGATAATAAAGCAAATTGTGAGGTAAAAATTTGGAGAAATAATTAAAAAGTTTTAAAAAATTATTTATTCCCTAGCTGGTTTGGCTCAGTGGATAGAGCATTGGCCTGCAGACTGAAGGGTCCCGGGTTCGGTTTTGGTCAAGGGCATATGCCCAGGTTGTGGGCTTGATCCCCAGTAAGGGGCGTGCACGAAGCAACCGATCAGTGATTTTCTCTCATAATTGATATTTCTATCTCTCTCCCTCTCCCTTCCTCTCTGAAATCAGTAAAAGTATACTTAAAAAATAAAAAATTATTTAAGTTTTATTGACCCTTGGAACATACTTTAATGAAAATAAAGAATATACTTATCAAATCATTATAAAAATTTACTTTAGTTTTATAACAATACCAATTCTATTTTTAAAGATAACCTAAACATTAGGAGATTACCACATATTTTCACTAAATTTGTATTTCTTTCTGTGTATTTTAGCTGTATTTCCTGAAGAACTAGGTACCAGTGTTCCTTTAACTGATGTCGAATGCAGATCATTGATCTATAAACCTCTTGATGGAGAATGGGGTTCCAATCCCAGGGATGAAGAATGTGAAAGAATTGTTGCAGGAATAAACCAATTGATGACACTAGGTAAATGATAATAGTAGCATATCAACATAGAAAAGCTGGAAGAACGCAAACAGAATAGTCTTTCATAATATTAAGTCAGTGGTTTTCAGACACTTTCACGTGGAAGTTTAAAAAATGAGATCTTACACAGGACTTAGATATCTAAAACAGTTATAAATGGGATTGCTCTAGCTGAATTTAGAGTGAGAACCCCCAGAAATGCCAGGGGTATTTCTGAACAATCTGGTTCCTCCAGAACCCAATTTTAAAAACCGTCGACATATTCAGGCTGACATGATGTAGATTGGGAGAGAATGTCTGAAAGCTCAATTATAATTATTTGGATAGCTATGTTAGTTCCCTTAACTTTACAATGCATATACATAGGAGAATATTTGTAAGGGGATGGGAGAAGGACATATTAATTGCTTTGCCTCATAAAATAAAAACAATGACCACAAGTTATCTGGAGTAACTCTAAACTAGTATGGTGCTTTGTAGCAACCTCCTCTTTCAGTCTGGAATCAGTTTCAGAGTCTAGGGAGAAATTAACATGAATAAGAAGAGCTAAAGACACTGGAGACACATTGGATAATATTTTCATCTGAAGTGTTTTATAAAATGGCAACACTTCATAAAAATTGTCTCAAAATGACTTACAATTACTATCTTAAGTAATTTTAGTAGTATTTTAGTACAGATTTAAGTACATGACGTCATACGGTGTGTGCATGAGCAAAAAAAATGGAGCTGCTAATTAGTGTTATATGCCTAGATTTTATCAGTTTACTGTGTGCCATTGGGTCAGTGACTTGGAGCCAAAGACTTTTCTGTATCTGTTTCCTCTTCTCTGCTTGCCTAATATTTCACAGAATTATGTTGCAAAGATTAGATAAGGTGATAAGTTTTGAGAAAATCAAAGGTTACAACATTTGAATGTAATGTATTATTATAATGTTGCTGGTAAAATGTCAAGAACATAGATAACAGGAATGGCCAGGTTTTAATTAGAGAAATGTGTGTATCCTTAGTAGGTCAGATATATATTATTTGTCCTCTTTTCTAAGCAATCCATGAATAACAAATATCTCTAGAATTTTGCAGTGTAATTGTCTAAATAATAAAAAATGGGACTCTTAGGTTAGCTAAATTAATGTATTTCCTATGAAAAGACAGAGGCAGCCTAATGTTATGTGGATCAGACCTTAAGTTTTAATTCATGCAGAATTGTCCATGAAGTATTTTAAGCAATACAAATATAAATTTATAAACTTATTTGTCTTATTTATTTTAGATATTGCTTCAGCATTTGTGGCTCCTGTGGATCTGCAAGCCTATCCCATGTATTGCACTGTAGTGGCATATCCAACAGATTTAAGTACAATTAAACAAAGACTGGAAAACAGGTTTTACAGGTTAGAACTGTTTGCTACTACCAAAGGAAAGCTAAATGATTCTTTCCTCCATTTACTGATCTTCTATAGCACTGTTTCTCAAACATTGATGTACATAAAAATCATCTGGGATTTTGTTAAGGTTTACAGTAGGACCTGAGATTCTACATTTCTAAAAAGTTTCCAGCAATGTTGCTGCTGGTGGTCTTAGAGTTGCTAATATGAGTTTCTGCTCACTGTCTTTATATTGTATTTTATAAAGCAAGCCGAACTATTTCATTTTCTCCAAGATACTGCATTGAAATATTTGTTCGTTAATTGATTTTTCATAGAATAATATAAAAATTTGTCTTTTTTTCTTATTTTGCTTCTATTCAGCTTATGAAGACTTATCCTGAATTTTCATTTTTCAGTTATAGGTTAGCTTGAAATATAACTAGGGGTGTTTTTTTTTAAAGACAATTTTAATTAATTTGCATCATCACCTTCCTGTTAATAATTTCAATAAATATTGAGTTCTAATCTCAGACAGGCTTTGTAGGTTTATTACCTAAAATACCTTGTCAAAAAGTGATTTAAGTCTATAGTTTTGACATAATGAAATCATATTTGTTTTCATTTTTCTTATATGACTTGCTAGACAGGCCAACAACATTTTAATTCAGATAATACTTTATTAAAATTTTCTCTTTCTGACCAGCTTTATATTACTTCAGTTCTTTACATTTTTATTTATTTAAATTAGGAAAGTTTTTATTCATATTTTTCTACATAAAATTAGTGCTTTCCATTCTTTTTATTACTTAAAGTATAACTCTAATTTGGTACTTTGTTTACCTGGCACTGAAAATGCCATTTGTTATTCCTTTCTGACAAAAGTAGATTTTCTCAATAAAAACATTACTGGCATTTGGGGCTGTCCTCTATCCTTTAAGTGCCAGTAGCAGCCCCTAGTTGTAAAACTAAAAATGTCTCCAGACATTGCCAATGGCCAGAGTGGTGGCGGGGGGGAGGAGGGGGGCAGAATCAACCCTGATTAAGAACTACCAGAATAAAAGAAAATTAAGAAATTAGATTGCAGGTTCTGAAGACCTTTCTGATCTTGTTAGGTGTTTCTACTGTTGCTTCATTGATATTTATCAAAAGCATAGGAAATGATAATGTGCCTCCCAGCTATCTTACCTTTGTAGCACATTTCTTTAAATTTTTAACTCCACATGTCAGAAGTTTAAGAGAATAAATGGAGAAGAAATTATTAACTATAGCCTTCTTTCTCCTAGTCCCCCTAAATCGCTATGACTTAGGACTTATATCTAGTGCTTCAAAGATGGAACACGATATGGAGGGTAACAGGGAAAGAATTGTTCTTATACAATGGTTTTTGTACTTCAGCTAGAAAGATAAACTTACGGCATCTCCCACTGTTGTTATAAATATACTTTCTCATAGAAATACTGCTCATTATAAAAATTGCTAAGGTATACATATCAAGTACATTGCAGCTTAAATAGAATTTTTGGCATTAGCCTGGCTTAATAATAATCAAGTTTGGAAAACATCTTTTGGGATACAATCCTTACATAAATTTGAAACTACATGTTTTTCTGATAATATGGTTACAGACCCAAATTATGTTCATAAGTGCCATTTCACTGTTTAAGCTTTTTTGCTTCTCTGTTACTTATTGGCTTCAGACTTCTTACAGTTTATGATTTTCCTCTTCAACACTTCTTTTAGTCTTTCGTTAAACTGTCAATTTGCCCTACTGGTATTAATCTAATACCTTATTTTACACACAGTTTTCTATAGGGTTTTCTGAAGATACATGTGATTTTATTAATAGAATTAGCCTTGTGAATGCTATTTTAAATCCACAGAAGTATTTCTATATCCACAATTATAAATTTTTAAAATTCCATATAATTTTTTTTCACACTTCAGTAATATTCTAGAAGTCATCTTTGGTTTTTCTTTAAGAAATAAGATAATAAACACCAAATGTCAATTCAATGTTAAAAATAATTTTCATATACTTACCTTTCTTGGTAAACTAACATGGTTACTGTGTTTTTATATTTTTATATCACATAAGCAGGCTATCAGTTAGTTTTTCATTTTTACATGTCATTTAATTGCCAGTAATATAATTAGATGAAAATTGTTTTCTCTTCACATAAATGTCAGATATGCTTATTATAAAAAATGACACCATATATGACAGGAATAAGCTAAAAATAAAAACTCCAGTTCCCTTCTGCTACTCTCCCTATAGACAGTCTTTCTCCCTAAAAGAAGGAACATTGTGGATTAGACACAGTGTGTCTAATCAGACATATGCTATGCAAATACATAATGTTACTACATTTTTTCCCCCTTACACAAAGAGGTGATATTTTGAAAATAACTTTAAGGTGTGAGTTTTGTACCTGATTTAAGACTGCAATTTGAAAAGTTTCAATGCCTTGGTTTAAAATTTTGTGGCTATATTTCTAAATATAATGAGGTTAATCCTTCTGTATTTTGTTTAAAGGCGGGTTTCTTCCCTAATGTGGGAAGTTCGATATATAGAGCATAACACTCGAACATTTAATGAGCCTGGAAGCCCTATTGTAAAAGCTGCTAAGTTTGTGACTGATCTTCTTCTACATTTTATCAAGTGAGTTATTTTTCCACACATAATTATAATTACTGTAATAATTAATAGAAATATTGTCAGATACAATCTTTTTTATATGAATAATATCAATGCTGTGTTATACACATGGTCCCACTCAAAACAGGGAGCACATAATGTCTGTCTAAGGCAGCGGTTCTCAACCTGTGGGTCGCGACCCCTTTGGCAGTCGAATGACCCTTTCACAGGGATGGCCTAAGACCATCCTGCATATCAGATATTTACATTACGATTCATAACAGTAGCAAGATTACAGTTATGAAGTAGCAACGAAAATAATTTTATGGTTGGGTCACAACATGAGGAACTGTATTTAAAGGGCCAGAAGGTTGAGAACCACTGGTCTAAGGTAACATTTAAACATTTAGTTCATTAGTATTATTTACGAAATCATAAAAATTGTGTTATACAGTTAACATAAACAAACATGTATCCTTTTCTAAATCCAACTGTTGGACAATAATAATAACTATTTATTGAACATGTAATGTTTAACCTAAAATAATTGTTATAGCCAAAATAATCTTAAATGTGGGAGAGATCATTATCAGGAATTTATAGTTAAGAAAACTGAGTCTTTTAGAGGTTAACTTCACAGTCAATGAATGTCTGCTATTTGACTTGAAAGCCTTTAATCTTAATATTATAGTACCCTGTCAAGTTTATAAACAAGTATTTAAAGAGTCTAGCAGGAGACTAAATTTAACTTTCGAGATGATTCTTCTTTAAAGCCTGCTTTACCTCCTCATTCATTGATCCTATATCAAGAGTGATAACAATCACTTTTTAAGGCAGCCACACTTTTATTTACTTGTCTTGGGGATTTATGTAAGCACTAGAGACCCAGTGCATGAAATTCGTGCACTGGTAGGGTCCCGAGGAGCTGCCTGCAGGGGCCTCCCTCCCTTCCCCTGGCAGGCCCCACCTCCTGGTCGAACTCCTGGACGAACTCCTGGTCAAGGGGACAATTTGCATACTCTGCTTTTATTATATAGGATAGAATGAATTGAGCCTTCTAAATTGAAGCCAGAGGATGAATGATCTTGTTAAGAGGAGACAATGTATTTTATAATTTAAATATTCAGCTGCTATCAGCTTTTATTTTTACATGAAGGGATCATCAAGACTTTTTTTTTTTTTTTAACATCTCAAGCTATTGTCTTTACCGATCATAATCAGAGGCTCCCTTTTTCTGGTATTAGTTGTTTATATTTTTGCTAAGGAATGTAGGTAATTTCAATATAAGAAAACAGTAGAGAAAATTAGTAAAATGAACTTTATGCCCTCCGTCTACCTTATTCCCTAAAGAAACCTGTTGCCTTGCAAGTGGTTTGGGGGTTATTGTTGCAATCCTTTGCTTTTCAGTAAAATTGATAATCAAGAATTAACTATCCTCAGAGGACTGTTTATTTAACTTGGTTTCATTAGCTTATAATATTTTAACTAAAGTCTTTAGTCTATAATTTTGTAAGTGTTATGTGGATATTTATTTACATCTGTTTTTTCAGAGATATGAATCCGTAGAATTTGGATAGAGTAAATTTATATTTTAGTGAAATAATTTAAATAAAACAATTATTTTTGTATTTGGAATAGACTATACAGTTGTATTTTTTTCAAATAGTTATTGTGAAGTGCCTTGTAAGAACAGACTAATACAACATTTTATTTATTTTAATCCTCACCCAAGGATAGGCTTTCCATTGATTTTTAGAAAGAATGGAAGAGAGGGCGGGAGGGATAGAGAAACTGGGGCCAGGATTGAACCTGCAACCCAGATACTTGTCCCTGACCGGGAATCAAATCCAAGACCTTTGGTGTGTGGGCCGACAATCTAACCGCTTAACAATACCAGCCAGGGTAATTAATACATTTAAAGCATTCATATTGTATGTATCTAAAAATAAATCTCTGGCAATTTATATATATATATATATAATTTGTTAAAGCCATTTTTAATTGAAAGTAGTTTTCAAAATGTTATTTCAAAATTTTGATTATACTTTTTAATTGATTTATTTGGCCTAATTTCAAACAATGGATGTATACAAAGTTATGTAATAGATACTTGGAGATAGAAAGAAGTGTATATTTAACCTCTTAATATAATTTATAGACAGGTAAATCTGTAAATAACTATAATTTATTTCTTTAAATTGGGTGAAGTAGAATACATGAGCAGAAAAAAGTAAGGGATACAGTGTTGTAAACTCATATGTGGGTCAGATCACGGAGGGCCTTGAATGCTGATCTAAAGAACTAGACTTTTAAAATATGGGCACTGGAAGCATGGGTCTATGAAAATATTTTAACATGAAACTTATCTGATGCATAATATGCCTTAAATATTGTAATTTAAAAAAAAATTATGTATTGATTTTAACAAGAGAGAAAAAAACCATTAATTTATTATTCCACTTATTTATGCATTCATTGGTTGATTTTTGTATGTGCCCTGAGTGGGAATTGAACCCACAACCTTGGCATATTGGGACAACGCTCTAACCAACTTAGGTACCTGTCCATGGCATCTCTGAAAATATTACTGCAGTGTCTAATATTTATAGGGAAGAGACATAAAGCATAAATAGCAGATTGGCTGCTATAACTTCCAAGTAAGAAGTGATGAGGGAGCCGAAACCGGTTTGGTTCAGTGGATAGAGTGTTGGCCTGTGGACTGAGGGGTCCCAGGTTCGATTCCGGTCAAGGGCATGTACCTGGGTTGCGGGCACATTCCCAGTAGGAGATGTGCAGGAGGCAGCTGATCGATGTTTCTAGCTCTCTATCTCTCTCCCTTCCTCTCTGTAAAAAATCAATAAAATATATTTAAAAAAAAAAAAGAAGTGATGAGGTATTAATTTATGGAAGTAAGAGAAAGGCGGATGCCAAGATATTTTAAAGGTTATATTCACAGAACTTGTCCCATGATTGGATTGATAAAGAGGCACGGGGTGGAATAATGAAAAACTGTGCACTACTTTGAAAACGTGGAATACTGTTTTAAAAAAATACAGAAAAACGAGGAAGAGTGTCTGGGAGTGACATTTAGGTTCAGAAATGTGGAATTTTAGATAATGGTAGGAATCTCAGAAGAGTCAGACCAAATTACAGGAATTTGGAATTCATTTACACAAATACAATGCAGAAATATAAGGTTATCAGGGCAAAAGTTACAGTGTCAAGAGAAGATGACTAAGGATAAAATTTTAGGAAATAACTATGTGTAAGAATGAAAAAATTAAGAAATTAGTAGGTATTACCTTTTCCTTGTAGACTGAGTAATAAAAGGAGGCATCCAACCCACATCAATGATCTGAGCACAATTTGAAGATGAGAATTGGATTGGGTTTGGTGTAAAGAAATAGGCCTGATTGGAGGCTTCACAAAGAGTGGAGGAGAAGGGTCAGATGTGTGTTTTGGCGTCAGCCTATGAAATAAGCCTTCAGCCTTTAAGTTTTATCTTAAGATCGGTTTTAGTAACAGATTTAAAGGGAAAATATCTCATGACTCTAATCTCATATACTAATATTTCCTTGTTATTTAGGGATCAGACTTGCTATAACATAATTCCACTCTACAATTCAATGAAGAAGAAAGTTTTGTCTGACTCTGAGGTATTTAATATTTCATTATAATTGTTACACTGGTCTTATTCTGTATAAAAAACATACACACAGTAGTTTTAAATAAATGCCATTATGAAAACTATTTTTGTCTAATGCTATAGTTAACTTAATGGTTCAGAATTTTTTTGTTTTTTGTTATAAAGAATTTTTTTTAAAAAAAGATAGGGAAGAGACTTTAATGAGTCAGTAAAGTGCTCCAGCATATGCATTATAGATTTACTAAAGTGTAAAGGAGATAATTGGTATATAAACAACTGTAGATTACGGTTGACACTTGAACAACATGGGGTTTAAGGGCGCTGACTCCCCGAGCAGTCAAAAATCTGTATAACTTTTACCTCCCCCAAGACTTAGCTACTAATAACCTACTGTTGACCAGAAGCCTTACTGATAACATAGTTTATTAACACACATTTTATATGTTATATGCATTACATACTGTATTCTTACAATAAAGTAAACCAGAAAAAAGAAAATCATAAAAGAAAAAATACATTTATGTATTATATTGTATGTATTTAATAAAAAAAATTGTGTGTAAGTGGACCTTCCTAATTTAAACACATATTCAAGCGTTCATTGTAATAATGAAACCTAGAACATTTAATAAATTAGATAAATTCTTGCTTCAAAGGAAGAAGAGAAAGATGCTGATGTGCCAGGAACTTCTACTCGAAAAAGGAAGGTAATATATTTTTTGTTTTAACAGAAGAACTTTATGTGAATTAAAATGTACTCAGAGCATTTTTTTTTCTTTTTTCTTTTTTTATTTACTGTTAGTATTCCAAGTAAATTCCCATCACAAAATGCATGATTATCAGAACTAGGTAAATGATATTTTCTATTTTTTTGTGTTACTGGATATTACCTAATTATGTAAGACTGCATTAAAAATACAAGATTTATTTTTGTCATTTTGTTAATATTTTTTAACACTTTTATTTTAGGACTATCAGCCTAGAAGAAGATTACGAAATAGAGCTCAGTCTTATGATATTCAAGCATGGAAGAAACAATGTCAAGAATTGTTAAATCTCATATTTCAGTGTGAAGATTCTGAGCCTTTCCGCCAGCCGGTAGATCTCCTTGAATATCCAGTATGTATTTTTGAAAATGTTTTCTTTACCTGTCTGTTTCGCTCTATGTCTTGTTCATGAAAATTTGCTATTTAAATTATTTTTTATGGTTATAGTGTATTTCTTCATTATTTCATACATGTTCTCATTATCCATTTGGTTATAAAGAGCATCTAAGTTGGATATTGTGGTAAAATAGAAACAACTCTGAACTAATATTCCAAAGAATTGGGTTATGGTTACTAATTGTGCAATTTTCTCAACTAATTTTTTTTTAATTTCTACACACACACACACACACACACACACACACACAAATTCTATAAATTTATTACAACCTTATGGGGTTGTAGAGATGAAATGAGATTACATTAAAATAGTTTTAAACTGAAGCACTATATACAAATGTAAGTTGACATTATTATATATGTTTAGGTTAGGTCAACTCATGATCTTTTGGGATTCATGGTTAAAAGATTGAGTAATCATGATTTAAGTATTTAGTTTTGCATGTAGTCTTAGCAATCTAAATAAGCTTTAAGTGAACCTTAATTTCTTCATTCAGTTATTAAAGTTTGTACAGTTCAGATAACTTTTGTGGTTTGAAATTAAAATTAAAATGCAGTATTTTATAATATGAGACCATGAACTGGATGTGATATTATCTGACATATGTGTTTATGTGTATGTTCTAACTTAGTGATGAAAATAGAAATTTCATCATAAATATCATAAATGCCTTTTCTCATTTAAAATCAAGAAACATGGAATTTTAAGTGTAAAAGATAAATCTTTAATTCCAGCAGTGTGATAAACTGAGCTAGTTCAAGCCCTACCCTCCAAAAAACTCTGTAGAGGAACTGAGCTAATGCTTCAGTGCTCTGGTTTTCAGTTCTTTTTGTTTTGGGAACCTGTGGATTTCCCTTCGTTTCTTGCCAACCCAACTTTGTGTCTTAGAAAATAAGTTATAATTTACCCACTGCTTGCAGGAGTTTGTATTCTGGACTTTTCCCAGAAAAGAAGTGATAGATTTTAGAAGCACAAGTATTAACACTGAGCACGGAGACAGGTGAAGCCATATGAGCCATGATGAGGAAGGAAATTGGAACTGAGACTCCACTGTTGAAAGACTTTACCTTCAATGAAAATAATAGAATAATTATTCTTTCTAAAGAAGAATGTCTCTTTGGTGTCAGAGAAATATCCCTAAGCTTGCACTATGCACGGATTTGGAGTCTAGATTTACACACCCTATGGTGTAGATATTCATCAAGGGAAAAGAAACCAATTCCTACTAAAGCTGAACTAATGATAAAAAGAAATTTTAAACTATATAAGGGTGTGATCTGTTATGTATATGATAACAGAAACAATAAATGGAAATAATAGATTATTCTGAAACATGATTATACTTCATCAAATCAAAAACACTTTCATTGTAAGATGAATGGTATTTTATGTACCACTAAGACCAAGAAATAAAATTGCCAATTAAACTTTGACTTGTCATTTTGGTTTAAGAGATAAACGGAGGGATAAGAAGCATAAGGAAATAAAGACTAAAGACAATAAGAAAAATGTTAAAGCAATTATACAGAAAATACAGGAGACACCCAAAACTGGCCCAATCAATTCATTTTATTGAGGTTGAACTGAGGCTTAGATTAAGTAGCTTTCCAAATTATGTAGCAATTTATTGACACAGTGAGAACAGGAGGCCATTTCTCTTGTATCTAGTGCACTAGAGCTATATGTATTGTTCTTAGAGAATAGTTAATACATAGGAATGCAGTATCTCTTAAGTATTCAAAATAATGAGAATGCTATTTAGAACCTCTCAACCTGCTAAAAGTATTAGCAGACAGAAAATACCAGAAGAAAAAAATTTAATCTACTGTCTCTTGTTGAATTCCTTGATGGAGGTGTGAAAACTTATGGCTCTTTACGATTTCTTAATACTGTCACAAAGGAGAAGAGGAAACTTGGATAACCTGCTTTTTTATACTTCAGAATTAACTATAATTAACTATCAGCCTTATCAGTAGAATATTTAAGGCAATAATGCTCTTCATACTTAAGCTTTTGTATGAAAATAATTACTTTACATTTTGAGTTTATCCAAATCAAGATTTTAAAAATTAAACTTTTTTATGGAAAGTAGAATGCTAAATATTCTACTCCATTTACTTATTCAACAGAATTCTATTGAGTGGCTACCATATGCACTAAGGAAAATGAAATGCTCTACATAAATTTGACGTTTAACCAACATTTTATAAAACATGAAAAATTTTCTATATCATTTTCCCAAATTTTGCAGTTTATAAATCTAATATATTATAATATTTAATATCCAAGTAATTATAGATTTTTGTCAAATTGATTTGATGTCCTTAAGAATATAGAAAGGTTGGACACTGTCCAGATGTTGTTACCATGCATAAAGCAATTTTGTAACTATTCCCTCACTCCCATCTGAAGAGTCAGGCATTCAGTCTTTGGAATATTAAGTATGTTTTTTATTGATTTTAGAGAAAGAGGAAGTTGGGGGCGGGGGGGAGAGATACATCAATTGGTTGCCTCCCATATGCATTCTGATCAGGGGTCAAACCTGCAACTTGGGTTTGTGCCCTGACCGTGAATCGAACTGGTAACCTTTCTGTGAGAGGGACTATGCTCAACTAACTAGGTTACACCGCCCAGGGCTGGAATTTCTTTTTTCCCTTTTTTTTTTTTTTTTTAACGACAGCCTTCTGCTAGTAAGGTACTTAATTCCTGCAAATGGCCAAGTTATTTAGACCAAATTTGGTACATAAGGTAGACTTGTACACTGTTTTTTGCTAAAATCAAAATATTACTAAAAGGTAGTAAGACCAATTTAATGTGTGACTTTATAAAGTGGTTCTAAAGTTATTAATTGGTGAAACACTTCAAAATATTTTAGTCAGCTCATGCCAGGTGGCTCAGTTAATTGGAGCATCATTTTGTACACCAAAGGGTTGCGAGTTTAATTTCAGGTCAGGGCACATACTCAGATTGTGGGTTCAATCCCTGAGCACACATAAAAGAGGCAACCAATAGATGTTTCTCACATCAATATTTCTTTCTTCCCCCCTCCCCCCCTTTCTTTGTCTCTAAAATCAAAAATATATCCTTAGGTGAGGATTTTAAAAAATATAAAAAATACATTTTTTGGTCAAAAGCTATATAATTGGATTTATGAGAAGGCGTAGGCATACTTTCCCCCATTTTCCCCACTAAATAGAACTAGAAAATTGTGTATGTTTGGTATAAAAAAAATTTAAGAAAATTTCTGAAAGGTGAAGAGAAGATGGACGGACAGGGTAGGACCTGAGGAACAACACAGTAGTGAATTTCGTGGGGTTTTGTTTGTTTGTGTGTTTTGCCTTACATATTCACTACCTGGATACTGGAGAAATGCCAACATGCACTGACCAGAAAAGCCTACTGTCTCCAGCCAAGAAAGGGGCAGCCTAGCAACACAAAGTTTATAGACAGTAATTGCTCTATCCGCCAAATACCATAGAAAAATTGTGGCCTTACTCCTTTCCCACCTGCAAAGCCTTTGGAGAGCCATCTCCATGCTTCCCAAGTACCAGCCTAGACTTCCACCCCCCACCTGGCAGTAATGAGGTAACCCTGCCCTATGTCTTTGTATGATATAAGCAGAGGCCTAGTGGGGAGTCAAGACTTTGACCACTGATCAGTGATAACAAGGCGACCCTCATAGTGTCAGTAGAGGCTATGCAATAACAAAGGTACTCCCACCTTAGCTGGTATCATGGAAATCTAGCAAGGAACATGAATCCTAGCCCTTTCAATAGTTTCAAAGAGGTAGTTCTCAATCCTCAAGTGTCCATGAAGGCCGAATAAGACCTGGACTTACACTCCCACTTGGCAGTAACAAGGCAGTTCTCTCTCTTAGCCCAAAGAGAGGTCAGAGTAAAGCACAAGATTTAAAAAAGATCTAACCTTAGACTCAAAATGTCCAGGTTTTAATCAAAAATCTCTAGTCATACCAAGAAAGTTTCAAAAGGATTTAGAAGAATCAAATGGAAATAGAACTAAAAAATAATAACTGAAAAACTCGCTGAAGAGAGCAAAGGAAAGAATCAGTGAGCATAAAGGTAAAAAATATGGGTAGGGAAGGTTTCTGTGCATCGCTTGAACTGGTAAATGTTGACATCATTATATTTTGATGATCACGTATATAAGATACCTGAACAACTACTTACTAAACTATATAGAGATTTATAGTCGTGAACATTATAGACAAAACAAATGGAATTGTTCAAGTGACCTATAAGATTGGAAAAAATAAACAGAACAAACCAAACAATTAAATGAGACATAATTGAAATCATATAGTGTGTCTTTCAACTACATTGTAACCAAAATAGAAATCAGTAACAAAAAAGTAACAAGAAAATCTCTAAACACATGGTAACTAAACAGCATACTTCTAAATAATCCATGATTTAAAGAAGACTTATTTGGCCCTTAACTGGTTAGGCTCAGTGGATAGAGCATTGGCCTGTGGACTTGAGGGTCCCAGGTTCGATCCCGGTCACAGGCACCAAAATACAAAAATAAAAAAATACAATAAATAAAGAAGACTTATTTGGAAATAAGTTTAAAAAAACATTGAACTTAATGAAAATGAATACAAATCAAAATCTGTGGAATACAACTAAAGCAAGTCAGGGAAATTGATAGCACTAAATAGTTAATCAGAAGAGGAAAAGTCTCAAATCAATAATATAAGCTCTCTCTTTAAGAACCTAGAAAAAGAAGAGTAAAATTAACCAAAAGTGAGCAAAAGAAAGGAAATATTAAGAGCAGAAATCCATGAAACTGAAAACAAAAACAACAGAGAAAATCCATAAAACCAAAAGCTGGTACTTAATTGGCAAAGCTCTATTAAGATTTACAGAGTTAAAAAGAGAGAAGACATATTGCTTCTATTAGGAATGCAATAGGGGATATCACTGCAGACCCTGCCAATATAAAAAGGATAATAAAGGAACACTACAAACAAGTCCACATATAAATTTGACATCCTAGATGGAATGGGCCAATTTTTAAGTTCAAAGTGCCTTATTCACCCTATATGAATAGATTATTTGAATAGCCCTATAACTAATAAGGAAATTTAATTTGCAGTTAAAAGCTTTCAGAAAAGAAATCGCAAATCTAGATATCTTCACTGGAGAATTCTACCAGATGTTTAAAGATTTCACACAAATTCTACACAGTCTTTTCCACAAGTAGAGAAGAGAACACTTCGCTCAATCTATAAAGCCAGTATTATCCTGATATCAAACTAGACAAAATCAGTACAAAAGAAAAATTTAAAATTCTTAATAAGATCAACAAATTAGAATTCAGCAATATATAAAAATGATTTTATGCCATGACCAAGTGGATGGTTTTTTTTTCAGGGATGTAAAACTGGTTCAGTATTCAAAAATTAACCATATTCATTAATGTAGAAAAAGCATTTAACAGAATGAAATACCTGTCTGTTCTGAAATGTACATGTTGGATATGATATGGTATAGTAAAGTCATCATGGCCACTGGAGAACAAGAACGAAGCTTTTGAGAGGAAGGTTATTATACTTGCAGGTTCTACGGAGAGGGGTCACCCAAAGCTACTTGGCACCATAGTGAATCATCACATTTTGATTGGGTGACAGAAGATAGGAGCAAGGGAAAAGTTTAGGCCAGACCCTTTCTTGGGATTTCAATGAGAGAGACAAGGCAGGGCAAGGGTAAACAATTTAGAATGGATTAACATGTTCCCAGTGCAGCCCTTAGCTAACGTTAAGAGGAAGGTCAGTGTCTTCTCAGATTTGTAAGGCCCCCAAAATGCCAGAGCATCAAGAATACAGAAAATAAGAAAAAATAGTATAATTGGCCCTGTGACAAATGGATGCTAAATAGACAAATACATAACCTAAGAAAACTAGGAATAGCGGGGAACTTGAATAACTTGGTAAGTAACCTATAGCTAACATTATGCTTAATTGTGAAAAACTGAATGTTTCCCTCCCTGATATTGGAAATAAGGCAAGAATGTCCATTTTCACTGCTATTCAATATAGTACTACAAATTCTAGGCAGTGGAACACAGCAAGAAAGGAAATAGAAGGTATGCAGATTATTAAGGAAGAAATAAATCTTCCAGTTTTTAAATGGCAATCCTGTTTGCTTCATGGTAAAACATATTTGATCATAATTTAAACTTGATGGTTCAAAGTCAAGTTATATTTCAAAAAATATGGTTGCATATGCCCAGGCTATGGAAAAGGTATAGTACTCTTTATCCCTATTAGGAGATACTGTATTTAGATACCCTTCTGCTATTCTGTTGCTTCTTTTCTGCTTTCACTTGTTTTTATTACTTTTTTATACATAGTTGGCTAGATGGAGACTGGATGATTCCCCTTCTCTGTAATATGAATTACATAGGCTTTGTGACAACTATTTAAAATTATGATTATGTTTCAGTGAGTCAGCAGCCTTTAGAGTTTATAGGTAGCATAAAGTTTTGGGTTTTTTTTTACATCGAACTTATATTTGTAGTTGTAGAGCTGAAGTTTTTTTTCAATACTTTTTTAATCCCCTTCTAACACAATTCCATTTACCTCTTCCCCAAGGAGCTTTGCGGGCGAGGGGCAGCTGTGGGAAACAGAATTTAACAGGTTCTTGAATGAGAAAAATCTTGTGTTGACTGCAATATAAGGTAGAGAGCATGAAAAAAATTATTAGGAAAACGGGATCCTTGGTGAGGAAAACAAGGAACGATTATTAATAGTTCTAGGACTTTTGTTCATCACAGAAATTGTATGTGAATCCCTGTGCTGAGATGTAATGCCTTGTGGTAGTAATGATGATAATACCACCTATTTTTCCTCTCTTAGGACTACAGAGACATCATTGACACTCCAATGGATTTTGCTACTGTTAGAGAAACTTTAGAGGCTGGGAATTATGAGTCACCAATGGAGTTATGTAAAGATGTCAGACTTATTTTTAGTAATTCTAAAGCATATACACCAAGCAAAAGATCAAGGGTATATAATTAAATTGTTTTCTTTTATTTGTGTTTAAATTAAATGAAATTATTAGAAAAAGTTTTGTCATTTTTATTTAAAATTTAGAGCAAAGTTGATTGACTTTCTATGTTCTTAATAGTATCCTACTGGAAAAAAAGAATTGACTTCTTTATACATTGTTCCTTCTATGAAATAACACTGGTGTCACTAATGTTTAAGGATGCCTACTTTTCGTGAAGTAGTGTAGTTAAATAGATATCACATATGTATTGTCCTGGTATATATTAGGGCTATGTGGGCTTTTGCACCTATTTTCTGCATTAGAAGAAAGGACCATTTTTGTGAATGATTCATAAAAATGAGTAAAACTTTAATTTATCCTTGTTTGGCCAGATAAGACATCACAAAGGGGTGATATGTGTACATGAATCGAGAAAGAATAGATAGCTAGTAGCTAGCAGTGGAAAATAGATTAAAACTCTCAGGGATAGTGTCAGTATGACCAGGTTTACAGAAAATTTTGTCTGTATAAGCCATCTGAATTCATAGTAGGGCTTTTCTTTAAGAATCTCAAAGCTTGGGAGATTCGTAATCTAAATACAAAAATAATTGTAAAAATGCTCCAGTTTTACTTTTCAACAAAAGAGATTGGGAAAAGGCAAAGTTTAAATTCTAAAAACGTTTGGCTAGAAAAAAATGTTTAAATTATATGTCAATATTTTCTTTTGAGAAATGTTGGAATAGTTTCTTTTTCTTATCATAGATTTACAGCATGAGTTTGCGCCTGTCTGCTTTCTTTGAAGAACATATCAGTTCAGTTTTATCAGATTATAAATCTGCTCTTCGTTTTCATAAAAGAAATACAATAACCAAAAGGAGGAAGAAAAGAAACAGAAGCAGCTCTGTTTCCAGTAGTGTTGCATCAAGGTATTTAATTTCTTTTCAGCAGCATCAGCTGATCTATAACTTTGTCATCTAAATGATAGAACTCAGTGTTTTTTAATATTTCCTTTACTATTCCCTATATTACAGAATGATATATTTGACATGCAAGTTCCTATGATGTGGAGGATTTTTAATCTTTTAACTAAAGCTATACTAGTGTAAGTGCTTAAATTCAAACTGCTAAATCTATACAGTAAAAGAGCATTTTTAGGTTAGTTATGGCATCATGCTTTCTGTCATATATAACTATAGCGTTTACAGTGATCCTTCACTAAATATTCCATATGAAATCCATATTTTAACATTTTTCATAATAGTGCAAATATTGGATCCAATAGTATTTATAAAACTGTGTTTTATACCACATAGAGCTATAAGAATAACTAATGATACTATTTTATTTACAGCCCTGAAAGGAAAAAAAGAGTCATAAAACCCCAACTAAAGTCAGATATCTCTACCTCTCCATTCTCTACAACTACACGATTAATACCACCAAGGCATAATGCTGCGCAAATAAATGGTAAAACAGAATCCAGTTCTGTAGTTCGAACCAGAAGCAACAGAGTGGTTGTAGATCCAGTTTCCACTGAGCAACCTTCTACTTCTTCAGCAGCGAAGACTTTTATTTCGAAAGCTAATACATCTGCAATGTCAGGGAAAACAAGTAAGAATCAGTTACAGTTTCTAAATTGAAATAATATACCAAGATTTTTTTAATTTAAGCTTTTACTTTGCCAAAGGAAATATATTGGATTTTAGTAAATTCTAGCAGACAATGTTGGTTTTTCATTATCGTTTTTCTTCTTTTTGAAAAAATTTATTTTTAATAAAAATAAAATTGAGGTTAAGGAGTGTCAGTATAGAATAATGCTTAAAAATGGCAACTCTGATCCAAAATGCCTGAATTTCAATCCTACTTTCTAGACCAGCCGTGGGCAAACTACGGCCTGCGGGCCGGATCCGGCCCGTTTGAAATGAATAAAACTAAAAAAAAAAAAAAGACCGTACCTTTTTATGTAATGATGTTTACTTTGAATTTATATTAGTTCCCACAAACACTCCATCCATGCTTTTGTTCCGGCCCTCCGCTCCAGTTTAAGAACCCATTGTGGCCCTCGAGTCAAAAAGTTTGCCCACCCCTGTTCTAGACTCCCTAGCAATTTTCCAAGACTTGCCTTCATAATCTTGAAGTGAGTGGATAGCTTATAAGAAGTTCTAAAATTAAGAGTTTGTTTATGCCTTTTTCCTATTTTGAAAATAGATTTCCTAAAGAAGCTTTAAGTCCCCCATGTTTTGTCCTCTTGGCTAATTTAGGTAATTCAGGTTATATGTAATCCCAACCTTCTTGCTTGTTTTTAGGTTAAATAACTCTTAGTTTTTAATGTTTCATATGTGTGTGTGTTTTAGTTCTAGAGAATTCTGTGAAACATTCCAAAACTTTGAATACTTTATCAAGTCCTGGTCAATCCAGTTTTAGTCATGGCACTAAGAATAATTCTGCAAAAGAAAACTTGGAAAAAGAAAAGCCAGTCAAACGTAAAATGAAATCATCTGTACTCTCAAAGACATCCACTTTTTCAAAGTCATCAGCTCTCATCGAGCAAGGTAAGGTGCTTTTGTATCTTTCAAGGTACAGTAGATCTTTCTTAAAAATGATACTTTTGTTGGAGTTAGCATTCTATCAGTTTTTTTAGGTTGCTCATTTAAGTCACATTCTGTATTAGTTGGTAAATTTAGTGAGACCTGTTTTGATTTGCAGCCTTGTGCCAAAGCAAACTGCATTATTACATTTTAAAGGCCAAGAAAATTTTTCTATATGGAAATGAAAACAAATTGTGGACCTGCCATTGTGGCTCAATTGGTTGGAGCATTATCCCCTACACCAAAAAGTTGCAGGTTTGATTCCTGGGCAGAGCACATACCTAGGTTGTGGATTCCATCCCTGTTTGGGACACCTATGAGAGGCAACCAATCAATGTTTCTCTCATACTTTAATCTCTCTCTCTCTCCTCTCTCTCTCTCTCTCTCCTCTCTCTCTCTCTCTCTCTCTCTCTCTCTCTCTCTCTCTCTCTCTCTATATATATATATATATATATATATCTGTATCTCTCTCTCTCTCTCTAATTATATTTAATTAGCCCTTATAGTAGTCTTCACCTTTTTTTAAAAAATATATATTTTATTGATTTTTTTACAGAGAGGAAGGGAGAGGAATAGAGAGTTAGAAACATCAATGAGAGAGAAACATCGATCAGCTGCCTCCTGCACACTCCCCACTGGGTATGTGCCCGCAACCAAGGTACATGCCCTTGACTGGAATCGAACCTGGGACCCTTGAGTCCGCAGGCCAACATTCTATCCACTGAGCCAAACCGGTCAGGGCACAGTCTTCACTTTTTAAGAAAATTCCGTAGTTACTACATCACAAAATTCAATACACCAATCTTCACAAAATAATAATTCATCAAGGCTGTCTACAATGAGGCCATCTATTTTAGTATACAACTTTTGTCTTTCACAGCTATTCTTCCAAGTTCTTTCATCTGCAGATTTTAGTTTTAAAGGCATTATGTTTGAAAGAGAAAGTAAATGATATAAATCCACCCTATGACATGTTAAAACTATATGGCTTATTGGCAGCAGACACTTCAACAATAAGCATTTTGTATCATGACTTCCAATTGTATCTAAACCATTTCATCTTCAATGTTCTCCCCAGAAACCTCTCAAATTTTAATTTTTTATTGAAATGCTCTCATTTTGATTAATGGTACTGGGATCTATCCACTAACATAAGTTTAAAATCAGGGAGTCATCCTAGCCTTGTCTTCAGCATCCAGAACTAGACAGTTGTTTCTGCCTCTTTAAAATCTCTAAAGCCTATTTCCCCCTCACCTTTCTCATTTCCATGGCCTTAATTCAGATTTACAGAATTTCTCACCTGGACTGTTGTCTTAATTTTCTAACTGATCTCTCTGCCTCAGTTCTTAACTCTTCCTTACCCAGTCCATCTTCCACATTGCAACCAAAGTGACTTTTCTGATCATTTCTCTCTAGCACAGGTGCACAAACACACTTAAATCCTTACTTTCCAATCACATATGAAATCAGATTTTAATGTTTTTTTGCATATTATATAAGACTAGAGGCCCATTGCATGAAATTCGTGCACGTGTGTGTGTGTGTGTGTGTGTGTGTGTGTGTGTGTCCCTCAGCCCAGCCTGCACCCTCTCCAATCTGGGATCCCTCAAGGGATGTCCAATTGCCCGTTTAATCAGGCAGTTGGACATTCCTCTCACATCCAGGACTGCTGGCTCCCAACTGCTTGCCTCCCTGCCTGCCAGATTGCCCCTAACTGCTTCTGCCTGCCAGCCTGATCACCCCCTAACCACTCCCCTGCCAGCCTGATCTACCTCTAACTGCTCCCCTGCTGGCCTGGTCACCCCCAAATGCCCTCCCCTGCAGGCCTGGTCCCTCCCACCTGCCCTCCCCTGCAAGTCTGGTCCCTCCCCTGCAGGTCTGGTTCCTCCCAACTGCCCTCCCCTGCAGGCCATCTTGTGTCCACATGGGGGCGGCCATCTTGTGTGTTAGGGTGATGGTCAGTTTGCATATTACCTCTTTACTAGATAGGATTCTTCATTACTTGGCTGTTGCCTAACATTCAGCTTTCTTATTTGCTTTCCCCCTTTTATTTCCCAGCTATTTCCTAACCTACTTGGAAGTCCCTGAATATTGTTGTCCTTTTCTTCCTGTGGAGTGTCTTTTTTCCTTCTAGTTCAATGGTTTCCTACTACTTTTTTAAGTCTTACTCTAAAGTGCAATATTCTCCAGGAAGCCTTCTCCTGGGTTCTTTAGGCAAAATCAAGTACTTCTTTGTACTTGATACCCCGTTCATTGACTTCAGTGGCCCTTAAACTGTTGATAGAATTATTCATGTTTACATGTGTCTATCTCCATTTGACTCTGAATTCTTGTGTTTTATTATTCATTTTTAAATCACCTCAACTTAATATATAGTGGACAGTAAGTCTTTGAATAAAATAAGCAAATGACTTTGTATACGAATGTTTTACCATTTCTTTCTTTCTGAACTGAATTAAAAGTTTTAAATAGTATATTGGCCTTGCTTCTGTCACTTCTGAATCCCAGTGAAATAAAATGTATATAGTGAATTTGTACTAGTATTACAATAGGGGAGATTCATTAGCCAATTTGATTTATAATTTTTGAGTATTACAAATACATAAGAGTACCAGTATAATATAGAAATACAATTAGCTTTAAATAACTCATTAATGATGACCTATTGCATAAATATTGACACCTGAATTAACTACTAGAATTAAGAACAGTGCTATCTAGTAAAAATATAAGCCAAATATGTAATTTAAAATTTTCTAGTAGCTACCTCAAGTAACAGCAAATAGGTGAAATTATCCATTTAAATAAAATTTTATTTAGTCTATTATATCCAAAATATTATTATTTCAACATATAATCAGTATTTCAAATGTATCCTGCTTTCATTTTCAAATTTAAATTTAATTAAAAATTCAGTTCCTCGTTGTCATAGGTACATTTCAGGTGCTCAGTAGCCACATGGTTAATAACTACTAGCACAGATCCAGATCAGTGCTTTTTCGCTTTCTTTTTTTGAGCTCTTGAACTCGTTTTTAAGAGAGCTGCGTTAGTTCTTAACCTTTTATTAGGTTTATATATTGCCTTGTGAAGCTGATGAAACCTGAAGTCCTTCCCCCAGAATTTGCACATAGGCATATTCACTCAAAATTTGGACCATTTCAAGGAGTTAGGGAGTTCCTGAGTCCAGTCAGTAGAACTTTTGTAGGGGGTATGCGGACTGGATATTTAGAACCCTTGTCAGTAGTTTTAATGGAAAACAAATGGAAGAGATAGACAGAATTCTCAGGCAGTTTAAGTGTAATTATTTGTTAGTAAATGCTCAACTGCTTTATGTGTACACACATATCTTCCCCCATCATTATAGAAAACCACCAATCTAAAGAAGATCATTTGTACTTTGGGGGTCAGGAAATGAAGGCTTTGTATCCTCCCTTTGCTATTGGCTCTGACCTTTTGTGAGTCTCTTGATTTTTTTTTTTTTTTAAATATTTAGGAAATAAAACTCCAACCCATGACCAAAAAATACTATTACAAAAAGCATTCTCTTTAAAAGCAGTTTCCATCCTTTTATGGATTTCCTTTAAAATATTTTATTGCAGATCATGTACCACATCCAAAAAAAAAACCCAAAAAAACCCCAAAAAACAAACTCCAGAATTTTGGAAGAAAAAAGTTAGTGGTAGTGCATGTATGTCATCTTTTTGTTTTCTTCATCTAAAAGGGTATAGACTTTTTTTTTTTTTTTTTTTTTTTTTTTACCACAGAAGAACAGTGCATCATGATCTCCAGATCCTACATATTTAGAATTTGATGTCCTAAATTTTCTTTTATATTTTAATAAAGCATGATGACCTTTATAGTAGAGATTGTTACATTGGTATTTTAATCATGATACTGGTGGCACACATACCAGGCATACGTTGGAGATATTGCAGGTTCAGTTCCAAACTACCTCAATAAAGCTAATATAACAATAGAGCAAATAACACAAATTTTTTGGTTTCCTAGTGCATATAAGTTATGTTTACACTCTGCTGTACTCTGTTAAGTGTACAATAGCTAAAGAAAATGTACATACCTTATTTTTAAAATACTTTATTGATTTAAAAATGCTAACGATCATCTGAGCATATTGGAAAAATGATGCTGATAGACTTGGTTGCAGAGTTGCCACAGACCTTCAATTTGTTTGTTTTTTAAAAAGCAATATCTGTGAAGCACAATGAAGCGAAGTACAATAAAATAAGGTGTGCCTGTAAATAATATCAGTAAACTGTTAGCCTTTTGTTGTTTTTTCTTATGTTAGTAAAAAAAGTAATCAGGATTATGTCATTACATGTAAATATAGTGATGGACTTATTTATGAGTTTGAGGGTCAAATAAAAAAGCAATTCCATATATTAAATGTGGTGATGTTCCTTTTTTTTACAGATCGTAAGAACAATGCTCTTGTACCAGGAAGCATTCAAGTAAATGGCCATGGAGGGCAGCCATCTAAGCTTGTGAAGAGGGGACCTGGAAGGAAACCTAAGGTAGAAATTAATACCAATAGTGGTGAACTTATACACAAGAAAAGAGGTAGAAAGCCCAAAAAGCTACAATATGCAAAGCCAGAAAATGCTGAGCAAAATAATATACACCCTATCAGAGATGAAGTAGTTCCTTCTTCAACATGCAATTGTCTTCCTGAAACTAATACTGTAAAGGAGGATTTGTTACAGAAAAAGAGTCGTGGAGGCAGAAAACCCAAAAGGAAGATAACACAAAAACTAGACTCAGGTCTCATAGTTCCTACAAGTGTTAAAATGCTAAGGAGAAGTAACCGGAAAAAGACAGATGATCCTGTGGATAAGGAAGAAGAGTTTGGGGAACTTAAAGGCTCTGAACCCCACATGAGAACTAGAAACCAAGGTCGAAGGACAGCTTTCTATAATGAGGATGACTCTGAAGAGGAGCAAAGGCAGCTGTTGTTTGAAGACACCTCTTTGACTTTTGGAACTTCTAGCAGAGGACGAGTCCGAAAGTTGACTGAAAAAGCAAAAGCTAATTTAATTGGTTGGTAACTTGTACCAAACTATCTATTTTACTTCAAATCATAAAGCAGGTACAATTAAGGAATACGTAGAACTAAGGCTTCTGTTTCCTTGCTGCTGTGGTGGTTTAGGGAATATTATGATTTGATTTGCAAAAAAAAGGTAAACTTATAAGATACTTCACTTCTTTAAATGAATATATATATAAATATATACATATATATTTTAAATGTTTGCTATTTATTACCCTTAGGTAGTTACGCATTTCAACATTCATTTCATTCACTATTCGAAAAAAACACCACCACAAAATTGAGTACCTATAATAAATTCCCTGTTTATTTCTGGAAAAGACAGTTCTACATTTTTAAGGAGCATAATATTCCTAGTGATAGAGCATTTCATGTTAAAATGAATTATTTTTTACCAAGCCAGGTACATTTCTATTGATACAGAAGTCATGCCCCTTAGGAAGACATACGTTACCAGAGCAGCAGTAAATTAACTAATGTGTTTCTTCTAAAGATAAATATAAAATTCCCACAATTTGATACCCTACAGAGTTTAATTTTAATTGTACAATGTTCATCTACAAAGATTCTAGAGGATGCTTTTGCTGTATTCCATTTCTGCCAAACATAAGTGAAAATGTACTGATGGAAAGGAAACATATCCACATTGGAAAACATTTGACTGTCTAATTTTTCAGACCTTGATTCTTATATCAATCACTTGATCTCTGTTTATTGTGCCAAAGAGTGAGAATCAGTGCAGTGGAAAGCCTGTTTTTGACTGTCAGAACAGCATATACTTTTCAGTATTGGAAAGGCTGTATATTATTCTAAAGAGCGCGTTATTAAAGAGTTATGCTGAGATGCATCTTTTTTTGGTACTAATAGTAGAAAGTAATGCACTGGTGGGTCCTTTGACAGAGATGTTTTAGAGAAAATGTTTAAGTGGTTAAAGGATTCAAGGAAAATACAGGAAAAATGTATGGGATTTGATGTTTACTTATTGATCTGGATTAATGTCATTTCTAAACTTTAGACATAGCTAATAGGCTAAAATACTTACAAAGAAATGTGTCTGTGTGTGTATGTGTATATATTGATAAATGGGTATAATTAAATATATATACAAACACATACTTATATGCTATTTCCCAGACATAAATTCTTTTCTTCAGGATTTTTTAGATAGTGGTAGAATAAAAATAATTTTTAAATGTCATACTTTAGAGTTTAATTTTAAGGGGAAGATTGGTTATTTTCATTCAATTATTAAAAGTTAAAATAGGCCAAATCACTTTTTATGCAATCATGTTTTATACAGTGGTATCATTGCACATTGTGTTTTTTCTGCACTTTTTACGGTATCCTTATCACGCTGGTATGTCAATATACACCCTAAAGAAAAAATTCCATTTAATGATTGTGCCTTGTATTCTATTCTTTTTTTGCATCATTAGTAAAATTAAGTTGTCTATTGTAAATGATAATTATATGACTTAGGAGAATGTATTGCTATATGTACTGCTATGGAAAAGGAAAGCAGTTATTTATTTGTTTATGGTACAGTTACTTATTTTATACCTTAAAAACCAACATAAATACCATTTCTATTGTTTAAAAATTATTGTCCATTTTTTAAGAAGTTGAAAGAATGTAGTATTTTCTGAGGACTGGTATGGTACAAAAATGTAACCAAAATTTTCAGATACTACATTTTTTTATTTAAGTGAGGATGGGAAAATATGTATCAGCATGACCCTGATGTAGAAAAATAAAGTTTTTAATTGAACCTCAACAAAATACATTACATAATTATTTCTTTACTTATTTCTGGTAGGGATAAATGTTAGCTATCATTTAATTGTCTTGAAGAAGAATGGAAAGCAATGCATTTGGGCTTTTTAAATCATTTATAACTAAATTTGTACAGAAATCCTGTGAAATTAAGTAAACCATTTTCCAGATCTTAACTGGGTTGCTGTGATTTTGCAGTTGAAAAATTTCAAATTTTTCAGGTTTTTTGTATATTTATTTTTTTCTAACATATATTTACTATATAATTAAAATTCAGTAGCTAAACTCTTCATAATTCAGAAATGGATGGCTTGGTTGTATAGTAAAATGAGTATTTCAGTTACACAATAATAGTTTATATGTTTGAAATTTGCCATTAAAGTAATTTGTTGCTTTTGAAGGCAATCTATTTGATACATGTTATTTCCTGATGTTATCTGCATTGTGTTAGAAAAAATAATAATAGACTATAAATCCATTTTTGTAAAAAATATGTGTACAGTTTTAAAGTGTGTACAGATAAATAAAGGAAGCACGTACACAGTCTTAGAGTGGAATATGCTCTAGTGCGGTGTATGGATTAGTTCTAATTCTTGAGCAAAGAAATGAGTATTTACCATTTTACCTGCAGCAAGTAACTGTGTTACTCCTGTTCTAAAGACACTGTATATTTATGACCCTTATTTGGACATTATTAGACACTGGTTTCTTAGTAAAGCAAAAATTACTTGGATGAGATTATTTGTAATTAAAACACTTAAAAATGTATTAGTAATACCAGATATATTTAGATTTTATATCTTTATAATTTAGCTTCTATACATTGCAGAAGTTGAACTGAGAAATTTAGGTCATCACCATATTTTTGTTTTGTTTGACCACTTGGAAAATACCTTCTTTGAGACAGTGAGTCCTTGTTATGTATTGTTTATAGGCAAAAGGAAATGTTGGCAGTTGTCTTAGGTGAGCAATAAAAAAACTCAAGTTTACTGAAAATTTCAGAAATACTATATAACCTGTTACATGAATGGGAATTGTAAATCAATTTGTGTATTTTTAAGTACCTAGCCCTAATATTCTCCCTTCACCCCAACATTCTCAAATTCCAATCAAAGCTTAAACAGTTGTAAAATATACAAATGAGCATTTTAAACATTCAGTCTAATTACAGTCTCACAACTGGGCAACTGATAAATACTTTATTAAAATTTATATATTTTTAAAATTTTATATTTTGCTATTTGCTATTACGGCATTGGACTGTTTTCTCAATACATTTCTATACTCAAGATTTGTTGCTCTTGTTTCCATTCTTTTTATTATTGCACAGCTTCACAGTTTGAAGACATCACAAAACTCATCCCCCTAAATTTAATTAGAAAACTATACAGAATATTTGTGAGCTTGATTGGGTTACATCTGAGACATGAATTTGGCTAATTTGGTATCACGGAAATGGATTACATAAGATACACTGATCAAAACAATCCTCATGTGGCACGTATGTGTTAACACCTGGGATTGCCCCTTACCTGCAGTGCAGTACATTACAATTTGACATTTTAACAGATGTGTTCAAATAACAATTTTTTGTGATATTAGCAACATTTACATGTTTTAAAATATGATTTATAATATAAATTAGTTCATCCAATTAATAGTGTTTAATTCTAGCATTCCATTTTATACATACCAACATATCTCTCAGATGTCAACTATAAGCAATTTTATTTTCAGTGTTCCAATGAATGAAACCTAAATGGATGTTTTTCTTTACTAAAACTTACTTTTGAGTAGGCTTGAAAGGACCAAGACACTTGAGTATTTAAAGGGCTGTAAGTGTTCTTAGATGCAGGAAATACATGATATTAAAAGTTATAATGGGGGAAGTACTTTTATGTTCTGTGAATTACCCCATACTTAGAAAGTAGTTTTTACATAATAGTTTGAGAAGTGGTTTAGTTATATTTAGTTGAGAATTTACTTTGCTGTTAAAATTGGAAAAAAAAATACCTTTTCCTCTCTTTTCTCCTTAAACTTCTCCTCAGTTCCCCAAATCTCCAAGTGATTTGAACCAAATATTACTTTACTAAGAAACTATTTTTGTTCTTAATTATGCTGAGCTAGTCACTTCAAATGAAGTCATTTTGTACCAACTATAGTACCCAAGACAAGGTCAAATTAAGTCAGAAACCTGTAAGTACCACTTTGGAGGTTCCACAGATAAACTTTGTACATGCTGCAGTAAAATGATTAGAAAATATCACAAGTTATAAATACATACTTACTTTTAGTTTTGATAGCTCTGTGTTGAAATATTTTTTAATGCAGATAAAATCATCAGGAAATTAATCTTATATGGCACAAACCAAATACATATAGTGGGTGGCTATGAGTTACTTCATTTACGGAACTAAAAAAATAGGTTTGAGATGATATATAGTACACATATATGATTCAGATGTACACGTATGCTCGTTACTTTTAAGATTGTGCGTGTTGATTCATCACGATAAATATAAATTGAGACAAAATACAAAGTTACATTTTTGGACCATATTAAAACTGTAAGACATGGGGTCTTATTAAAGATTTTCTAGAAAACTGTTAAATGCTGTCACACGATATTTAGACTTGTAGAATGTAGTTCAGTTTTTAAAAAGTAACTGACCTAGAGGGTTAAAGTTGAAACTGACACATTTTCAAATTAAAATTATGCTTATTTTGTACAGAAAACAATGTTAAACACAAGCAAATCTGTTTATGTAATAAGTAACAGAATTTAAAGACAAATTAATTATTTACCTTTATTGAGGTTTGGGTTTTTTTCCTTCTTGCAACCTGGAGTATCATGTTATAAATGGCAGTCTCACACCAGAATAGCAGTACCCTTTCTTTTTGTACATATTGATTGGACCTTTCTTTATTGTTATGTGGACACTTTCTATGTTAGTTTTGATGCATAATTCTTTGAATCCTTTTATACTAGAATGTATGTGTAACAATTCCTGTCCCTGCAATGTAGTAACTATAAACTTATTTTTAAATAAATAGAAAACTTGTTTTTCTAAACTATTTTGTAGAGCCTCATGATTTCTTTATTATTCTTTTTTGTTTATTTGTTAACACATGAAGTACTCAGTACATAATTTCAACAGGCACTATACCAAAGAAGCTTTTATATAAATGGTGATACATTAAATTTTTCAATGCCCTGAGTATCAAAAAGTTAAAATTACTAGCCAATCAAAGGATTGTGAGTACTGCAGTGTAATTTAATTCTAAAATAACAAGGTTAAAGATAAATCATTTGCCTTTTAGTGTGTACACTTAATGAAATAATCTTATTGACCTGTTATTGGGTGATAACTTCATATTCATATATTTTTGTAAGAAATATTTAAAAGGAACAGTTTGCATAAGTATTTTCTTAAAAGTATGAAGTGAAATTTAAGGGAAAAAATTAAATAGAGGAATGATGGAACGTTTTTCTTATTAAGCAACTATACAAAATGAGATTTATAAAGCGATTGCTGTTTTCCTAGGAATTTGTTTAGATTGGCATACATATTTCTTGGCTTCCTGAGAATCCCAATTTTAATATAAGGAATATATAAAGGTATAATAAGTGACAATCAGATTAAGCACATGAGGAGATGGTTTGTACTTTTTGTGCTACTGGTCATTTCTGCAAGGTATATTGCTACTACCAAAAAAAAAGTAATTAGCATGTAACTAAATAAAATCCTAAATTTATATCAACCAAAGGACTTACATGCAAGCATATAGGCCTAACCAATGGACACAGACAACAGGGGGGTGAGGGCATGCATGGGGGGGGGGGGATGGGAGATAATGTGGGGATAAGGACATATATGTAATAACTTAATCAATAAATAAATTTTACAGTTAAAAAAAATCCCAAATTTTGTCAGTAGTATTTAGAAACCTTATTTAAATAGTATTTCCTTTTATAAAGGAGCTTAGAATATAGTGGTTTCGTTTCAAATATCCTAATTAGAATTTTTTTTTAAAGAAAACAACAATTAGAATTTACTGCTTTTTGGGAAGATTTTTTAAAAAATATATATTTTTATTGATTTTCAGAGAGGGAGATATAGAAACATCAATGATAGAGAATCATTGATTGGCTGCCTACTGCATGCCCCCTACTGGGGATCAAGCCCACAACTCGGGCATGTGCCCTGACTGGGAATCAAACCCTGACCTCCTGGTTCATAGGTTGATGCTCAAACACACAGGCTGGATTGGAAAGATTTTTTAAAAGGAGGTTCAGAAGAAAGGAATTTTGTTAGGATCGAGTTCAGGATAGGTTTATTCTAGCAGGCTTTGTGGCACAGGTCCACTAAGTAATTCATTGTGAGATTCCAGTATATGCCTTGTGTCAGAAATTAAATTGCCATCAACTGTCTACAAAATGTGATACACCCTTAGTACACAGGGTATCATACGTAAACCAGTCCAGACTGAAGAATTTTCTTAGCTGCTCTATAGAATTGTATGACTGTCCATTTTACATAATTATTTTTTGAAGCAACATCTTTAAAAATTTCTGCAAATTCTAAAATGTGTTTGATAACTTAAAATCAAATTCGTATTCTTTCATACTAAGTTGAAACATACAAATATGATAGAACCAAGAATATAATGAAGCCATGGCTAAGAAAAATCTAGCCATATGATTAAATTTTTGAGTGTAAAGTTTTTTTCCCTTTATGTACAGCTCCAATTGCATTTTTCTACCCAACTAGATAAATAAAAGCTAAGATATAATTTAACATTTTTTTTTGAAATAAAAATTCAAACTCATTATATCTTAAACTGTTTTTCTTATAACCTTATTTTTTAATCTGGCTAAAAATTCATCTTAACGTTAGACTTAGAACTAAGTCAAGTTAAAAAATAATGTTTTTATTCATTTCAGAGAGGGAGAGAGAGAAACATCAATGATGAATTATGGATCGACTGCCTTCTTCACACCCCCTATGGGGATCTAGCTGGCAACCCAGGCATGTGCCGTGACCTCCTGGTTCATGGGTTGATGCTCAACCAGAGCTACACTGGCCAGGGTAGAAAAGCCAACTTTTGACAATAATCAGAGAATGCAGTTGATAATGGCTACCATGTACTGAGTGGCTGCATTATTTTCATGGTTTTATGTTTTACCAGCTTTAATCTTATAGTAGTAAGTATTGTTAGTTTCATTTCATTAGTGAGGAAAGAGAAGCTTAAAGAGATCCAAGTGCCTTGTGATGTTTGCGAAACTGGTAAATTTGCTCAGCAAATACTCGAGAACTGACTCTGGGTTGGCCTTGACACTATGTTAGGTCTGAGAATGCAGCCATAAATAAGAAAGATAGGATCTCTATTCTAAGGGAGCTATCACTCTAGGAGTAAAGTCAGGATTTGAACATAGTGGTGTCAGATTCTAAAACTTTTCATCTTAGCTTCCATACTCCCTTCCTGCTAAGAACATTACAGAAGAGATGGATAAAACTTCCAGTGTAACTTAAGAAAGGTGGGGATGGAAATTATATACAGTAGGTCCTCAGGTTACGTTGGAGATCTGTTCCTACAGCACGACGTAAGTGATTTTCACCCTTAAGTCGGATCCCATCTACATAAGCACCTACATCACTCACATGGAGCACATACACAGCAGTAATGAAGTGAAACAATAAAAAAAAAATTTAGAAGAAAGATAACAATTCCTGACCTTTACTTGTGGTAAATAAATAATAAAAAACATAAAGCACATACATACATACGTTGAAATGATGGAACTTTTTTTTTATAAATAAACCAGTGGCCTAGTGCATGAATTTGTGCACATTGAAAGGGAATTAGAATATTTTAATATCATTATTTGCCCTTTCTCTATAATAGAAGTGTCAGAGATTAAAGAAAATTAGAAAAATGTATGTAAAAGTAATATATAAATTTATTAATAAATAAACATGATATAACAAAAATAAACATATGATAGAAAAACAACAAAAACATGATATAAAAACAACATTGATACAGCTGATTCTGCAAGGGATTGGGCTCCCACAACCCTGCTGTCTGGGTCCTGGGTGTGGGTATCTGGCTCCCCACTCCCTCCTGTCAACAGTCTGTGCCAGCGCCTGTGGGGACGCAGTGTCAAGCCCCACCAGCGCCCTGAGACCCAGAGTCAAGTCCCCACCCACCCGCGGACGACTCAATGCACGCAGCCCCGCCCACCCGAACGAACGAGCCTCACCCAGCAGGCAGCCCTGCCCACCCCTGTGCTTCTCGAAATTGCCTGAGACCCAGACCCGCTGGCGCCTGCGTCAAGCCTCCCCTCCCTCCCTCCCCTGCCCCATGTGCCTGCAAGGCTCCCCTGAGTCCTGGAGTCCCACCCTATGGGGCCAGCACCACATGGGACTCCCCCATGCACCTCCTGGTCAAGTCCCTGCTGGCACCCGTGGGGATGCAGTGTTAAGTCCCAGTCCAACCGTGCGCACCTGCTGAGCACGCAGCCTCCTGGTGATCCATCATTACGGTGTGACAGTGTCACGACCACAGGCTTGGACTGCCTGTACTGGGATATGTTGTTGTAGGGAAGAAATATTGGTATATAGGTATCAAGATATGTCAAAAGAAAAACTTTGGGACCTGAGCTGAATGGTAAGGAATGGAAAGTCCATGTAGATAATGTGTAATTCAATAGCAATGCCATGTACATGGTTACATCTCAAATAGTCTAAGTAGTATCTCAGTGTATAACCCTGCACTGTTCAACATGGTGACCATTAGCCACTAATGGCTTCAGAGTACTTGAAATGTGGCTAGTAAAAGCAAGGAATTGAATTTTAAACTTTTTACAATTTTAATTTGAAAACAGATAGTTGATCCAGTTGCTAGATCTTTTAAGCATATTTGGAACAACTTGGATATGTGAATGTATTGTTTAGACTAAACTTTAGGAAACTTAAAAATAGATAATATATTTCTGGTGAAAATTTAGCATCTGAATTGAAATGTGCTATAAGATATTCACTGAATTTTGAAGACTTAGTATAAAAGTAAATATAAAATACCTGTTAATTATTTTTAATATATTGATTACATAATAAAATGATAATATTTTGGATATACTTTGTTAAATAAAATATTAAAATTAGTTCCAACTGTTTTAAAAAAGTTTTAAAAATGTGTCTACTAGGGAATTTTAAATTACATATGTGGCTTGCATTATATTTGTATTGGAGAGTGCTGGCATAATCAAAGCAAAGAAGCTCTGATGAAGAGAGTCTGGTCCATATATTACCTTTTATTTCTAGTATCAAAATACTTTCATAATATACTTACTTATGCTTTTATCAAAAGTTATGTTTTGCTTTTCATTCTTTCTATTAATGTTAATGATTATGCTAATAACTGTGTCAATATTTCTTCTTATAGTAGAAATATAGAAGTTACTTACACATATACTAATATAAATTCAGTATATATAAGTGTGCACATATTTATTTCCAAAGAGTATTTCCCACAGTAAGATTTTCAAAATAGAAAGTAAACATAAGTATTCTGTGGAACTATATTTAAGGATTCACAGATTTTGGGGAGAAAACACTTTATATACTATACTATATATATATGCAAAAGTAAACATTATAAAAAGTATAAAAATAGACAAAAAGATATAAACACAATATATTTTGGTTGGAATTTCAGAGATGTCTTTTTTTCTTCTCTTTTCCCTTTACTTCAAAAGTTAAAAATACTTTTGAAGCAGCATGTATTGTTGCACTTTTGATTTTTTGTTGTACAGTTAATGAACTTGAGAGTTTGGATGACTGGTGATCATCTATTTGGCCTTCCCATTCTTTCGTTTCTTCTTCTTTGATTAATAAAGGTTTTCCTAGAGTTTGGCCAACAAGGTTACAGACTTCTTGAGCTTTGCGCCATGCATTCTCAACAGCAACAAGACAGGCTTGCCGTCTTAGAAATGAAATGCAGAGATTATTAATATGACATTCAATGAACTGTAACACTGAAGAGTTTTGTTTAATTAATTGATAATTTAAAGATGTGCTGAACTTACCGAAGATTTTCAACAGAACCTGGAGTATGATAGAACTGGGGTTGACTGATAACAACAGAGCTATCTAGTTTTTCAACAAGAAAGTTACAAATATTTTGCATTTTTCCAAATTCAGCAAATGTAATGCAGACCTGCAAATGAAATGACACTTGAAATTATTTTCATGCCTGATACATTATTTCAAAATTTTCTCTAAATTAGAGTTTAAAAAGTAAAGCCATGTTACACTGAGGTCATTTTACAGTATGTAACAGATATAAAAAGCCTAGCTGATACTTTTAACTAAATTATTTTGTTATTAAATTTATTTTTGCTTATGAATTTTATCTAATGTTAACTTGAATATTTAAAAATACATTTTAAACCAGTCAGGGACTTTTTATGAAAGAGAAATGGAGGTTTTCCCCCTTCAGCTTTATTATTTGGCTGAATTCTAACTCTGATAAATTTTTCATGACTCCTTAGTCGAATCTATGCTATTAACTTTCTGATTAGCAGTAATTACATGATAGTTCACTTCACTGCTGTCAGTGAGGTAGGTATGTTTCTTCTTCCAGTAGTTATTTTCAGATTTATATGTGGAAACATCTATTTCATTATGTCCCCTTTCTATAAATATGTGGGAGGAATCCCTATAGTTAGCAAGACAAAACTGTAGTCTTAAAAACCTTTTTAAGGAAGCAGACTAAACCTTTCTTTTAAGGAAAGTTTACACAAGCTTAATATGTAAAACAAAAAAGTACAGGTACTGGACAGAAAACAGGAGTAGCAAAGAGAGAGAGGGGTGACCTGACCTGCCGAGTCATCTTATACAAGCAGAACAGTTGCCTTTAATCATAAATGCTATCCAGTGAAGACTATGATCGGTCTGATTTCAGTTCTAAGTAAATAAGGTATTTTATAATCATTTTGTCAACTTATATTATTTTAAAAAGCTTACTGGGATTGTGATTGGGACTATAATGAAGCTACAGATATTTAAGGAAGAACTGGTATCTTAATGATACTGAGACTTCCAAGTCACTAACAAGGTGTGTTTCTCCATTAGTCAGGTCTTCTTTTATTTCTCATAGCAATGATTTGCAATTTCCAGTTATAGCTCTTTCACATTTTTAAAATCAGACTCATCCCTAGGTATTTTATATTTTTGCTGCTTATCAATTCTAATAGCTCTTTTGTAGGTTCCATCAGATTTTCTACATAGATGGTCATGTTATCCATGAATAAAGACAATTTTACTTCTCACTTTCTATTCTGGATGCCTTTTATTTCTTTTTCTTGCCTGACTGCTTTAGCCAGAAAATTTCAAGTACAATGTTGAATAGAAGTCATGAAAGTAGCTATGTTTGTCTTGTTCCTGATTTAGGCACAAGTATTTAGTGTTTTTTTCACCATTAAATATGTAGATTTTTCATAGATTTTTTTTTTATCAGTTTGAAGACGTTCCCTACTATTTTAGCTTGCTGAGAATTTTTATTAGGAATAGATAATGGATTTTTGTTAAATGCATTTTCTGCATCTATTGAGATGATCATATGGTGTTTCTTTTTTATTTTATTACTGTAGTAAATTAGATTGGCCTGTACTAGCTATATCAAAGTACAAAACAGATTGATATTATCATATAAATGCTTTCATATCTCTGGTCAAGAAGAATCCCCATTAGTTTAGCATTTCAGTAATAAAGTAGAAACTGAATTCCAAAATAGGTGAGATTTTAAGTGCTTTTAATAAATTCATCTCCTGGATAAATCAAATCTCGGCTATTGAAATGTTCTGCATATAAGCCTTCTGAATTATAATTGCTAACCTAAATTACCATAAAGTAACGGCCAAAATCCTCCCTAAAAGTATGTGTAGTTCTAATTTCCAAAAAAAGGCGGGCAGATAAAACTGAACAAACTAATTCTAGTGGGCAAGATTCTAGAACAGAGTATTTTAAAATTTAGTTTGTAAGAAATAAGAAAAGGAAAAAAAAAGATTTCTATCAAAGGAAAGAAAATACGGCCTTTGGTTCATTTTGATCCCTTGCCATAGGCCTCAGCACTGTGCATATTTTCTTTTCTCTTTGGCACTGACTGCCATAACCTATTTTTGTCTTCCCCCTCAAGTCTCCCTGGCTTCCTTGTTCCTGTCTCTGAAGAAATGCATACAGGGCTCCCTCCAGGTAGGCCTTTGTGAATAACAATATAAGGACACAAGAATTTAAGACTGAAATCTTGCAAGGTCCTTAGAATCATACATTCAAACTCTGATTACCAAGTTTCTTGATGAGACACTAAGTAGAAAACTCATCTGACTTCTAACTTTGCTTTTACTCTTGAGAGTGACATTCACCAACTCTATACTGTTCTTTTAATCTCTACCTTCTGAATCACTGCCAAATTATTTCTTTCCAAAGGCCAATATATTGAACATGTACATTTGAAATCATTAAGAACAAATGAAGATGTACTAAATTTGACTTTCTAGTTGGTAAATCACCAGAGAAATACCATAGCCATAGGGGGTTTTCATTTTACCTATATATTCATACAAGCCTTAGGATATAATGACATACAGTCTTCATGGCAACATTGTTGCTTACGGTCATAGTTGATTAATGCTACTCAGTATTTTAATTAATTACATAGATAGAACACTGATGATCAAGTCAGCAGTTGAGATAAAGCTGGCAGTACTAAAAATAACACGGCTTGATAAAATTGAGATTTAAAAACAATCCCAATAGGCTGGAAATATAGATCAAATCTACTGGATAAAATCATCCAGAGATAAGTGTAAAATCCTATAATTCATTTTAAAACAGCAATAACAAAGTGTAAGATAGAAGAAACATGATTTAAAAGCAGCATGTAAGAAAGACACTTTTTTTTTAGTTGTAACGGTTAACTAAAGGAGTTTCTCATACAAGAAATGGCCAAAGAAACTGGGGATCGCATCTCTAGAGAAGAAAAAAGTAGCATCAATATGATACTGAACTGCAAGTGTGTGCTTCAAGGAAGAAGAATTAGCGTTGCTTTGTTCTTGGAGAGGTATACTACTTATAAAAAAGGAGTACTAATAAGTCAATTCTGGTTTAATATCAGAAAATGTTGTATTTATTAGATGTCTGAAAATGGAATGGGCCTTTTATATTCATGCTTGTCTATGTATAAAGTATTCCACAACAAAAATTAAGAGTTAAAAAAAATCAGATGAGATAATGTATGGAAAACATCTGACAATGGAAAACATGCAATGAAAAGGAGAGGGGAAAACTGTCTGAGTGGTTATACTGCTTTTTCTATTCAAAAGACATTTACTCAGTCTTTTATATCCCAGGCTTTTAAAATCCCTTCTAACACTGAGATTATGTGGATATATGAACTACAAAGCCTATGTTTTTAATCCAAATCCCCTCCTTACACAAAACCACCATTCATCCACCTTTAAAGACGTCACTTAAAAAATTTCTAACTTTCCATCTTCTTATCTTTATAGCTAGAGGCCTGGTGCACGGATTTGTGCACCAGTGGGGTCCCTCGGCCTGGCCTGTGCCCTCTCGTAATCGGGGACCCCTCAGGGGATGTTGGACTGCCGGTTTCGGCCCGATCCCCGCAGGCCAGGCCAAGGGACCCCACTGATGCACGAATCTGTGCACCGGGCCTCTAGTATGCACATAAGATCTTTGGTTAATCTCTTCCCATCCTCCCCGCTCTCCACTTCCCTCTAAGATTCATCAGTTTATTCCATGTTTCCATGCCTGTGCGCTGAATGTCTGCCGCCTGGTGATCAGTGTGCATCATAGCTACCAGTTGAACAGTTGCTTAGGCTTTTATATCTATCTATATAAAAGGCTAATATGCAAAGTGTCCCCTCAGGAGTTTGACTGGGAGACCGAGTGTTTGATTGCTCACTGTGATGTGCGCTGACCACCAAGGGGTGGCATGGAATGAAGGAAGGCCCAGCTGGCAGCCGGCAGCTGGGGAAGGAAGGCCCCAGCTGGCAGCTGGAAGGCCCCAACGGCCCTGATTGCTGGCCTAGGGACCCCTACCTGTGCATGAAGTTCATGCACTGGGCCTCTAGTATATAGATAAGCAGCAGCAGCATGGTAGGTGGAAGGATAAAGAATCTTTAGAGTGCCTTTCAGGATGAAAGTTTCAGATATTACATGAAAAGTAATGTTCTACCATCTACTCTTAATGTATATATTTAACTGTCCATGAGAATCTTGGTATATGTAAGACATTAGGTATTACTTTTCACAACATCTGCATCCATAAAGCCACACATTGTTCTTTACCTTGTGATCCCACCAACCTGATTTCTGCTGACTGCTGAGGCTGACTTAAGGGCAAGCATGTACTAAATTGTGTGATATGAGTTCTGTGTACCAGGGGGCCCTATACAAAATATAATCAGATTCTCTCTTAGAAATTTGAGTACAAGATATTAAAAAGGTAAGTACAGCAGAAGGAAGATGAGCAGAGTTTAGCCAAGTTCTCATTTAGCCATGCCTTATAATAAAACAAGTAGCTCTAATGTACTTTCTGTACATTAAATAATAATTTACTTTCCGCTAATAAAATATTATCTGCCTGAAGGTATGGCTAGGTTATTTCTTGAGTATTTTCCACCTCTAAAGACAAAGATTCTCTGACTAGATAAGATTCCACTCTAACCCTGTTCTTGTTTCCTGTGGCAAGGCAGCAAGCATGCACCAAGCACATACCCCAGGATGTTTCTAATCAGAAACAGACAGCAGTCCTGTAACCTAATCACAACTATAACATACTCTGATTCATAAATTCTGATCATAAAATCTTTAAAGATCAGTAAAAAGTATACATAGTTGTAGGAAATAAATGTTATCATTGAGTATACAAAAATATTTTGTTCTTTCCACAACACAATAAAATTGCATTGTGAAACAAAAGAATGTTAAAAAAGTGTTTCAATCCTTTGTTATGACTTTATTAATTTGCTTTTTATCTAAAAAGAAATTTCTCTCTTGTAGTGTTTCCTGCTCACTATGTAATGATATTTTAAAGTTTTATTCAGGTGGTAATTACCTGCTACTTCCCCCTTGCTATTTTTATTGCATTTCAAAACAACTTCTCTTAAGTATATCTCATTACATTTATTTTAAAAGCTCACAGATATGTAACACCAAAAATGATTTTGAGAAAACCTTTTATCAATACCATGAGAAACATTTCTCCTGTACATTTCAGTTCAAGAACAAAAATAAATGTAAATTATTCACACAAAGTCATGCTGTTTTCAATTATTTGTAAGTACATACCTCTGCTTCCATGTGATAAGCATTTTCCACTCTTCTAAAATCCTTTGTCACCGTTACATTTTCTGCCTGAAACAGAAAGTACAAGGGTATGATTACTAAATGTCTGGCAACTAAATGGAATTACTCTAAAGTAATGTTAGAGTTTTTAAAATATTTAATATACAGCCTGGCCAGTTTGGTTCAGTGGTTGGGCACTGACCTATGTACCAGGAGGTCACTCTAACCTGTTCAATTCCCAGTCAGGGCATATGCCTGGGTTGCAGGTTCGTTCCCCAGTGTGGGGCATGCAGGAGGCAGCCAATCAATGATTCTCATCACTGATGTTTCTACTTTTCTCTTCCTCTCCCTGAAATCAGTAAAAAAATTTTTAAAAATATATATTTAATTTACAAATAATTTAATATAAATATACTGAATATTTATAGTATGCAACTTTGGGCAAGTTACTGAACTTTGTTGAGCCTTAGTTTCTGCATTTATAAAATTAGGTTAATACCAAGTATATATTACACAGAATTGTTTTGAGGATTTAATGATAAGTTATATATATATAGCACTTGACACAGAGAAGATACTAAGCAAATGTAAATGCCATGCTATTTTAATATAAAAGATGCTATGCTATGTAATATAAAAGTTTTCTAAAATATTGGACCCAGACCAGTTTTTGAAAATATTAATGCTTTATGAATCTCTGCATAAATTTCAGGTACACAATTTTGATAAAAATGTTAAATTTTTTATTTACTTTTCAAAATAGTTTTTAAAATTTAGTAAAATGAACTCTTTAGCTACTCTCATCTTTGGGGACAGGCATACCTTATGTTTTACAAAATTTTTGTATCCTTCAAAATATATGCTAAATAAATATAAAGATTATTATGCTCAATAATAATTTAATTGTATGTTCTTTTTAAATTTTATTGATTTTAGAGAGAGAGCAAGAAACATTGATTTGTTGTTCCACTTATTTATGCATTCATTGGTTGATTCTTGTGCCCTGACCAGGGATCAAATTAGAAACCTTGGTGTATGCAGATGACACTCTAACCTGAGCTACTTGGCTGGGATCTAATTATATGTTCTTTTGTAGGGGACCTACCTGCATCTGAATTTTAAGATATAAACTAAGTTTAAATAGTTTATATTATCCAGAAAAATTAGAAAAAACTTTAACCCAAAACTTTGAACTAAAGTTCAAATTATAGCTCTAATGCCTGTCATTCTCATGAAAATATTTATGCATTTTTATGATAAAGACTAGAGGCCCAGTGCATGAAAATTCATGCACAAGAAGGGGGGTCCCTCAGCCCAACCTGCCCCCTCTCACAGTCCAGGAGCCCTCAGGGGCAGGAGGCGACCTGGCCATCAGGGGAAGGCAACGCCCCCATCACACTTCTGCTGCTGTCACTGACGGCAGCGCAGGCCTCAGTCGGGCCCTGGTTACCTGAGCCTCAGGCGGCCCTGGGCGGCTGGGCAGCCGCCATCTGAGGCTTGCCTGTGCCTCCGGGTCGGCCCTCGGAGGCTGTCGGGCTGAGGGGACTAGGGGACTCCGGAGGCAGGCACACAGAGCGGCTGGACCCACCTGGGGACAGGACCGGCCTTGTCACGTGCCTGCTGCCCTGGCGGGGCCAAGGGGACTGGGCGCCACCATCTTGTGGCTGTGGGTGCTGCCATTTTTGAGGGTGGCGCAGTCAATTAGCATACTCCCTCCTTATTGGCTGTGGGTGCCACCATCTTTGTGATGGTGTGAGGGTCAATTAGCATATTCCCTCTTTATTAGGTAGGATAATTGCTGACTGTAGAAAACTTAGAATGCAGATAAATTTAAAATGAAACTGTACTGTATTTCTTGTGATCAGCTTTATTCACTTGATTAACATGAAACTTTTCTGTCACTTAATATTCTTTTATATTGGGGAAAAGGAGACATGTAAAACTTTAGACAATAAATAAATTTAAAAAAATATAAAAAAATATTCTTTTATAACATAAACATATCTTCTACCAAGACATTAAAGCAGCAATATACTCTAGTGGTTAAGAGCATGTGGTCAGAGTTCTTGGCTGGAGTCTAAACGCTGCCACTTCCTATCTGTGTGACTTGAATAAGCTAATGCCAATAACTACTGTGATCCTGGGAATTCTCATCTCTAAAGCAGCAACTAAACTGCCAGTCTCATATTATGGGAGTATCACATAAGATAACATCTGTAAAAGGTCTAGCAATAGTAAAAAGTTTTTTTATTATCAATAATATCCAAACTCCTCAGTATTGCACACAAGGCCTTCCTTGATGTTCTGTGTACAGCTTTCCTCTTCAGTCTTATCGCTTGATTCCCCTCCACTTTCCCTAGGCACTCCTGTGCCCTAGCCATAGGGAGCTGTGTATAGTGTTCTGAACACATACACTTGCTGCACTCTAGTGTGAAACTAGAATGCTTTCCTGCCAGCCACTGTTTAAGATCTGACATATGTCATTTCCATTATGAAAGCTTTCTGGAATTCCTCAAGTAAAACGAACATTCTTTTCTTACACTACTATATTGCATCATGTACATACTTTCATCACAACATCTACTATGTATTAGTCTATTCCGATCGTGTGACTCCTTCAGCACAATACTGAAATTTTACTCATTCTCCATTTCTGGCGCCTAGCAACATGTTTAAGGCCTCCATTACATGTTTATAGAAAAAAATACAGTTATGAAGCTTACAGCCTGTGAGAGGAACATACAAACCAGAAAACAAAGAATTACACATTACACTAAGTGCTGTTTTAAATTGAACAGTGGTAGGGAATGCCTAGTAAATGTCTGATGGTTGAATGAGTTCTGCTTAGAACTTTAAAATATTTTCCAAGAAAACCCTAAAAAATGAGGCTTATGCCTTCAGACATGAAGCTATGTGATCATGAAACTATATATGATCTGTAATATAGTTGAAGTCATTGTTTATGCTTCTCTCATATTTTTCTTTTATTCATTCAGAAACCATTTTCTGAGTATGCACTATGTGATATATATGAAGCATAACCCATGAATGCAAAGCAAACACGGGGCAAAATGATTTCTTCTCTACAGAGGTTTAGAATATGGAGGAGAGACGAGTAAAGCAACACATATAATACAGAATGATAAGTTTTATTACAAGTGGGGAGTGAAGTGTGGCATGACAGGGACTACTGTTAGGAAAATAAGGCCAAGGAGGTGAACTTGGGCTAGTCTTCGAAGAAAAAAAAATGGGAGTCAGCTAGTAGTCAACCAGGAGAGAAGGATGACAGGAAATGATAGAGTTAGGCTCTATCTATAAAGCAAAGGAGTTTGGAATATGAGGAGCCCTTTAAACGGGGGAGTGATGTTTATAAACCCAAGATTCCAAAGTTTAAAATAAATAAAGGCTTTGTGAAGACCCATTATAATTCGTCCTGCAAAGTAATATAAATTATTTTTTTTCATTACCTATTGAACAAATTACCTACATGACTGCTTTTCTCCATTAGCAGAAATAATTGGAAGATTACTCACCTTTGTATGTCTTGCTCTGAACACTGAATCTTAATATAATCTTAACTGTAACCTGGACATAGTAATTTATTTTGTTTTACATATTAGAAGTTACAGTCAGTGGGAATAATATACATTTTATGTAAGTAACTTAAGAATTAGGTTTTATTCAACAGGACTGCAGTACTGGCAGCAGTTTTTCTCGGAAAATATTTCTCTATATATTAAATACATTAAATTCATTTTATTCACATTATTTTAATTAGCATTTGCATTCTTCTAAACTGAAAAATCATTTAGAGACATTCTTTTACAACTGATTTTAAAAATAACTCTTTGTTTGTAAATGCAGTACAAGTATGTTTTCTCCTTAAAGTAAAAACTTGATTTTTCGGATGTGTCATTTCTAACAATAAACTGGAAGCACTTTCATAAACTCAGTGTTACCCTGGGTCAATCGCAACTATGGCCCTTAGGGTCCTAGTCTGTAAAACGAAAGAATTGAGAGAGTTGCCCCATTCATTCTATGGTTTCTGATTTTCTTTCATTCTAATTATCCTCCGCAGCCTGGCACTGTCGGAAGCAAGCTGTGTTTTGGTTTCAGGAATACAGGAGTTCAAATATCGCCTTGGCTGACGTTCAGAACATTACTTATTACTTAACCTCTTTAAATCTGGAAAATGAGGATATTAAAACCTGCCTAATGAGGCTGTTGTATGGATTAAACAAGGCTCCTTCATTTTTTTATTCTGTTCTTAAAAATAGGCTTAAGGTTAGATTTAGTGATTTCATTGACACCTGGTAAATAGGGGTATTTTATATAGGCGGCATCTACAATACAACAGCTTAATTTTTTAAAACTGAAAAATTTGGAGAAAACCTTTGAGTCTTCAAGGACCCCCTCTCCCCACCCCCATTCCTGTTTGCCCAAAATACTGAAGGGCCTTTCCATGCGAAGCTTTCCGGGGCTGGGAGGAGGAAGCAGGTCATGCTTTCCACTTGCCAATTCCAAGGTGCCGCATCAGAACAAAAAACGATTCGGGTACAGCACACTACTTAGGCAAGCACTGGCATCTAATGTTTCAAGTTTGACAGCTCATCATTACGAGGGTAAAAACCAAACTACGGCAGCAAATATCGCCATGTAAAAAAAAAAAAAAAAAAAAAAAAAAAAAAAAACCCTACTCAATTTGCATTCTCTCATTTTGGAAGTCACCGCAGCCAGTAATCACCTTCCTCAAGAAGGATGGGCTGAGGATTCACGCTGCCAGGTCCTGGCGCCTGTGATCCCGCTGCGACAAAGACGCCTCGGATGCTCGAGCCCCTCCACCCCTCCACCCCCGCTCCAGCCGCCATGGGGACCAGACCCTCTGCCATCTGTTTCTGCGCCCCGGCTTCGGACCCCTCCTCCCGCGCAGAGCTCTCACCTGCAGACCCTGCTGCTGGAGGCTCTGCGTGATGTAGTCCAGGCGGCGGCAGACGCTCTTCTTGGCCTCGGCCGCCGCCTCCTTGGTGCTGCTCACCCGCACGGCGACCTGCGCCCGGTCCGGACTCGCAGACACCTCCGCGGCGCCGCTCACGTGCACCTCGCGGGCCGAGGTCTGGGCCTGCGCCGAGGAGAGCGGGTGGCGGGGGATGGGCAGCGTTTCTCCGCCCGAGACCAGATTGTTCTCCCGGCTCCGGTCCGCCCAGGGAACCAGTTCCACGAACATCCGAGTCCGAGAAGCTTGTGGCAACGACATAGTGATGGCGGCTGGGTCACCATAGCAACTCGGAGCGGAAGGCGGCCGAAGCGGCCACAGCGCGCCAGGGCTTCCCTGTGCGCGGCGCAAAGGCTGCCGGGAAGGGCCGGGCGGCGCGGGAGCTTTTGAGCGGGAGCTGCGCTGAGTGGAGAGTTTTGCCGCATGTTCCTTACACGGTGTGGCCGAACGGCTCGTCCTAGTGTTTAACAGCTTCACCACGTGGCCCTCGAAAGTCGTAGTGCGCTTTCTCCGCGGCCTTCTTCTCGCGGAGGCCCGCCGCCCCGCGCCCGCCGCCCTCGCCCGCCTCTCGCGGGCGAACCTCGGAGGAAGTTCCCGCACGGCCCGCGCAGCCCGGCGGGACTCCCGGCTCTTCCCCGTGTCTCTCCGTCGCGGTCTGATTGTCAGCCGCGTCCTCTCCGACTTAGCCGCGGTGCGCGAGGGGTGGCCGTGGGCAGGGACTGCTCATTGCCACTGTGATTTGGGGAGTTGGAGTCCTCGAATCTCATTCTCATCGTCTCAAAAGCCACGTTGATAAGACGATTCCCGTTTGCAATGTGGCGGGCAAGGGCTTGCACATGCAAAGCCGAGAGGAGCAGCGGACAGCTGACTGTAGGGCAGCCGAAGCTGCGGCAGGTGCCGAGCCGCTCGCGCTCTCCCGAGGGCCCTGGAGCCGTAGCCTTAGACGCGGACGGACCGCGGACCGGACGGAGCGGGCTGGGCGGCACCCCGGTGCGCGCCACGTGGACACTGCCGGCCTGAACGACTTAGATCTTATTTATCCCCTTTTCTCGAGAGAACAACACAACCCTCAGCCCACTGATCACCATTCGGTAGGTTTTCTTCTTACCACTCAGTACGTAAAAACATCTAGTCCTCCTGTCCCGGAGGAGAAAAAATTTTTTTTAATAACTTTTTTTTTTTTAAGGACAACTATTCTCACAAAAGGAGCCTGAAAAAGCCTACTGCCCATCCTCAAGTAGTTTCTTCACTACTTTTCTTTCCTAGTAAGATAATGCAGCTAAACCAGGTGGTACTCCCTTCTCCTTTATTGGCCTATCATTTGGTTAATTTTGTCTCTGTTTATTTTGATGTTTGTCATTACTTAAAAACAATTATATGATAGTATTCTAATTTAAAAACGTGAAAAACTTCCCCCATATTTTTAATAACCTGAGAGAAAATAATGTTTCTTGAACTTGATGGAAAATTCATTTTTCCTAATGATAAGTATAGAAAAATAATCTCCAAAGAGAATTATTGAATTAACGGATGCCATAAGTAAAAAGCAGAAGTTTTAAATGCATGTAAGTATTTAGGAAATGATAACTTCAAATAAATGGGAAGATGAATAAGGGATACATGGATAATTGGTTAGCTATATGAAAAAAGAATTGTTCTATCTTACATCATATAATGAAAATAAAATTCAGAGGAGACATAAAAATTGGAATAAAATATAGGTGAATATAAATATCATTCTGGGACTAGGAAGGACTTTCTAAGCACAGTTTCAAATGAAGCAACCGTAGGAAAGGTATGAAAGTTTTGACTAGACTAAAAAAAAAAAAAAATTCAGTATACACATCAAAACAAAAAGGGGGCCCTGGCCAGCCTGGCCTTGACCTATGAACCTGGAGGTCATGGTTGGATTCTGATGAGGGCACACTAGGGGGGTGGGGGGGGTGTTGGCGGGCTCCATCCTCACCGTGGGGTGTGCAGGAGGCAGCCAATCAATGATTCTCTCTCATCATTGATGTTTCTATCTTCTCTCTCCCTCTCCCTTCCTCTCTGAAATCAGTAAAAAATATATTGTAAAAAAAGGTGAGAGGGGAAAATGAATTGGGAACAATATTTGTAAATTAAAAATATTTGTAAAATAATTATTTTATACAAAAGGCCAATAGCCTAATGTTTAGAGAGCTCTTTTCTTTTCAGAAGAAAATAAAAGAAAAATGGATAATGAACAAAGGCACACTGTAACAAAATACCACAAATGGCTTAACAGAAATTTATTTTCTCACAGTTCTGGAGGTTAGAAGTCTAAGATGAGGTGTTGACAGGTTTGGTGTCTTCTGAAGCCTCCTTGATTTTCAGAAAACCTCACATGCCCTTTCCAATGTACACAAGCATTCCTGATGTTTCTTCCTCTTCTTATAAGACCACCAGTTCTCTTAGATCAGAGCTCCACCCTAATGAACTCATTTAACTTTAATTTCCTCTTGAAAGTCTCCTATTCCTAAATATAGTCACATTGGGGGTCAGCATTTCAACATATGAATTTGGGAGGGAGGAGCACAATTCAGTCCATAATACAAACCAATGAAGCAGAAATACTAATCCTCCTATATAATAAAGAAGTCATATGCAAATTGACCATCACACCTTCCCACAAGATGGCCGGGAGGGGAGGGCAGCTGTGGGCGATCAGGCCAGCAGGGGAGGGCAGTTGTGGGTGAACAGACTGGCAAGGGAGGGCAGTTGGGGGGGACTGGGCTGGGCTGGGCTGGAAGGGGAGGGCAGTTGGGGGGACCAGGCTGGCAGGTGAGGGCAATTAGAGGTGATTGGACTGGCAGGGGAGTGGTTTTGTGGTGATCAGGATGGCAGGCAGAAGTGGTTAGGGGCAATCAGGCAGGCAGGTGAGCGGTTGGGAGTCAGCAATCCTGGATTGTGAGAAGGATTGGACCTAAGCCGGCAATCGGACATCCCCTGAGGGGTCCCAGATTGGAGAGGGTGCAGGCTGGGCTGTGAGACACCCTCCCCCCTCCCCCCGTGCATGAATTTTGTGCCCCAGGCCTCTAGTTATCTATAACATGGGGAAAAAATTTATCCTCACCAGTAGTTAAAGAATGTAGACTTAACTATAATAAAATATCCTTTTCCTGAATTATCATTTCGGCAAACAATAAATGGTGGACTGGAGATATAAGTAGATGAAAGTAATTTTGAAAGAAGAATGGAATAGTTTCTGGTGATAGAACTATATAGCAGATAAAAGAGAAGGATACTGAGAGAATGAATGTTCAGTTCATAGTGACCTAGTTTTCTGTCAAAGTCAAGGCTGATCCTTGAGCAACCATTTTGAGTAAGATGACTCTATTTTACACAATTTGGACCCAAAATTGGAATCTGAGTTAAGCTGGGTCAGAGGGTTTTTGTTTGTTTGTTTTGTTTTTAGAATGGAAATCCATATTTACACCAAATTTTAAAAATTCAGTCTCTCTCATGTCGGATCATGGCATACCTTTATATATACATATAAAACCTTGAGAGATAGCCATAGCCGGTTTGGCTTAGTGGATAGATCATTGGCCCGAAGACTGAAGGGTCCAGGGTTCGATTCCAGTTAAGGGCACATGCCTGGGTTTCGGGCTGGATCCCCAGTAGGGGGTGTGCAAGAGGTAGCCAATCAATGGTTTTCTCTCATCATTGATGTTTCTATCTCCCTCCCTCTCCCTTCCTCTCTGAAATAAATAAAAATATATTAAAAACAACAACCTTGAGAGAGATAGTCAGTTTTCCACAAACCATTTCTAGTAGAGAAGCATAAAATGTCAGAAAATGAGAGAGAAGAGAGAGGAGAGAGAGAGAGAGAGAGAGAGAGAGAGAGAGAATATCACACATTCAGAAAGAAATGGAGATGAGATACAGGAAGAGTTCGGATATAATTCCAATCTGTTTGTGGAATTTCCCTTAGGCCTGCTTTCACTCCTGCCCTGTAGCTCTAAAAATTAGTCCTACCTTATCATAAAATCTCCCCTCGCCCTTTTTTGCATAAGTAGCTTGATTCAGTTTTAATTTTATCTTAAAATTAAGAATATTGACTGAAAATAGTGAATGATAGAGAAGGAGAATTCAGAGTTCTCCTGTATAGCTTTCAGCCTTAAGAAATTTATAGAGTTCCCCATAAAGTGAATCATTCGGTGCACAGCTCAAAGCTTCACACTTTGAAAAAATTTTGCTCTCTGTAGTTATTCAAGGCACCCTTATTGATGCTATCATGCAGCTGCTTTCCATTTCCAACTGGAACCTGCTAATCCAGCCAACCTATTTATAAACCTAGCCATAAAAGCTCTGGTGTTTTCCTCCTCCTTTAATTGTTCATACAAGAATGTCCATATAACCCATTGGTGTGAGCTGAGAATGGTGTTCTAGTGCAACCTTGGTAGGTGGCAAGGAAGTTTGGGCTACCTGGTCATGCAGCTTGCTCAAGTCCTCTATCTTGTTCATGCTTGGTGTCCCAGATGCACTATTTTCATCTTTAGATGGATTTGCTCTGTCAACCTGTATTACTTGGAATTTCTGACAAGACCCAACTTATAATGGGTGATTCCAAATATCTCAAAAAATTTGAGGATGGAAATATGCTTATAAATACAATGTTTAGACATTTATTAGTGACCTTCAAAGAATTGTTTCACTGAAAACTGAATGACAGGGTTACGGGATGAGTGCAACTCTAGAACAAGTAGGAAGAACAGTTAAGTATTTGATACTATTGTCTTAAGTGAGGTTGTTGTTTGAAAAAGTAATTAATTGGATTCAGGATTTCCAGAAATGAAAAAAGATAAGATCATACCTTATCTCACAAACATCTCAGACACTGGAAATAGCTCTCCATCTTGTCTTTTCTCATTATTTCCAGGTTTGTTTTTTACTTTCTTATAAGCGATGGATGTTTATCTTCTGAAACCTTTAATGATGCAGATAGAACAGGATAGTGGGCATAGGGTGTGTCTATGTGGACTTTTGCCAGGTTTATTTGCTTGTTTCCCCAGGCCCCCTTACACAGAGTTCGAGTCAAATGATTATATCTTCACCAATTATATAAAGTTAAGAATTATCCCAGAAAAAAGTATTCTCAAGTACATCTCTACTCTCTGAGGGAAAATAAATGTGAGATTGCCTCCCCCCTATATCATCTTGTTGTTAGGCTGAGCTGACCTATATTTTGCTTCTGGATTGGAAACAACCCGACTGGACACTTCAATATTTCAGATAAGCTTTTGGTTTAAATCTTTTTTCACTTATTTTCTCCCCAGTCCATTTCACATTACTCGTTTCCTTTGGTATTATATGGTTTATTAATTTTAGCTTTCACATGTTTGGCTGCATAATGTAACTACTTACATTTTAATTGTTTAGGCAAAGTACTGGATGTCCCTTTTAATCAGAGGAAAAGTAATCTATACTAATAAAAGCCTTTGTGGTCATCACGCCCTCACGCTGTAACAATCCATCACCAGGAGACTGTGTGCGCAGCGGGTGCGAGCGGGTGCGGGCGGGTGGGCGGGCAGGGACTTGACGCTGAGTGCGCAGCGTGGAGGCGGGTCTTGGCGGCTCTGTGTGGTGATGCTGGGGGCAGGAACCCCGGCTCCAGCCTACTTCTTTGGGGCAATCCATTGAGGAGCCCCAGGTGGGTGGGCGGGGCCTACCTCTTTGGGGAGATCATTCGCTGTGAGAGGGCACAGGCCAGGCTGGGGCCCCCACCCCTGAGTGCATGAATTTCGTGCACTGGGCCTCTAGTATTTTATAAATGAAGCTACTATAGTATAGTAACAATTATGAGTAATTATGTCTTAATTGATTTACATTATTTGTATCTAGGAGAATAAGAAATGTTTGACAGTTCATTTATAAATTTAAGTTGTAAAACTCTCACTTGAATAAAGATTGTTTTTTTCTTGATGTTAATTCCCTTTGAAAGCAGTGGACTAGAGATAGCTTTGCCAATAGATATTTTTTAAAAAATCATTGTAAATCTTAGTTAAATGATCAATGATTAGAGAATTAATAGGGCACAGTGAGGTAGATGCTAAATAAATGATTAAAATTAAAAATGAAAAAGGATGATATCAAAAACTGTGACAATGAAAAAGAGAAAATACTGTGGCAAAGAAAACATAGAATTTGGAAGCTAGAATAAACATAGTCTCATTTTACAGATGAACACATTACAGCACACCAGAAAGTTTTTAAAATTATATCCCCCGGTTATGGGGCAGAGACAGTCTAATGCTTTTTCCACTGTGCCGTGCTGCCTCCCAGTGACCAATGACTATTTGACTACACACAGGCATATTACTGCTGGCAAACCTCTTTCTCGGAGCAAATAAACAAAACATCCGATCACCTCTAGTCTTCCTTGGCTCCTACAACACTCTATTCTTATTCTACTTCCTTCTCGCTGGTCAGTTTTTACTGCATGTTTCCTTGACTTCTCCTTTCCTCTTAATGATTCAGTCCTCAGCCTGCTTCTTCTCTCTCTAAATTTATAGCTACCTTCATGGGTTCAGTTTTCAATTGTCTTATTTGTAAAAGGAGTAAACTGGAGTAGCTTCTTTTTTATTTTAAACTCAGGGTCAATGACAATACAAAATGATGGATGTTATAAATGTCTTATTTTAAAAATCAGCATTGTCTGTGCAAACACCTCAGCAAAAAAGATATACAGATGGTAAGTAAGCATATAAAATGATGTTCAACATCATATGTCCTGAGGGAGTTTCAAATTAAACAGCGAGATACCTCTACACAAATATTAGAATAGCCAAAGTCCCAAACTCTGACAACCCCAAATGCTGATAAGAATGTGTAGCAACAGGAACTCTCAGTCATTGTTTGTGGGAATGCAAAAATGGTACAGACACATAGAATAAACAAAACCATGTGTAAACTCTAATGTAAATGATGGACTTTTGGTGACTCTGATGCGTCAATGTAGGTTGGTTCATCAATTATATCAAATTTACCACTGTGGTGCTGGGTGTCAACAGTGAGAGGGATTGTGGTAGGAGGGGGTGGGGAGTAAGAGGTATATGGGAACTCTGAACTTTTTGCTCAATTTTTCTGTGTGCTTACAATTGCTCTAAAATATAGTTTATTAAATTAAAAAACAAACAAACCACCATTGTGTTTTAAAAAGACAAAGGTATTTTGAGTAAGATGACATTCATTGTCAAGATAATGTGAGATGTGAAATTTATCTCCGCTGAGGCTTAGTTCCTTTATTTTTTTAAATTAAATATATATTTCAGGAAATATTATGGCCATATTTGGGGAACCATCTTAAGAAAAATGCCTTGGTAAACTTCCATGAATGTGGACGATGAGGCCTTGAGAGTGAGAGCTGATGGAGTCTGTAATACAAAGAGAGAACTAAAGAGTTATGCACAAAGAAGTGAACATAGGTGTGAGAGGAGGAATACCAAAAAGAAAGACAAAGATGGAATTAGAGAAAAAGTCAGATAACATAGATGAGAGGCCGGATTTTGTGGAGGATAGAAAAATGCCCTGGTTGCATATAGCCAAGAACTTTAAAGACCGTAGACATCTAATTTACAATATTTAGTTGTTGGCCTTTGACAATGTAACAGCTCACAGCATTGCATTATCTATGTAATGCAATGCTGTGAGTAGGGGAGATCAAGGAAAGAACCTCTGTATAGAATGAGGAGAAGCAAGCATCTGCAAGAGTTGAGACTGTGATATCAAGAGTTCAGCAGAAGTAGAAGCAGCAGTTTACTATGAGAATTAAAGTGCACAGGATTTAGGACAATGGAGTTTCTCACAGGAGACTTTCTCAAAGAGAGAATGAGGTTCCAATTGACAAATCAGATGACTGTATTCACAGGACAATTATGAGCATATTTGAATGTTTTCAGCACAATAGCACGTGGTAGTAGAAACTTATGTAAGCATTTAACTTCTAGTGGTCTTGTGTGGTTCTGCATCACTTTTGCAGCTGAGAACTGCATTGGCTTTGAAGATTATTTCTGAGTAAGGTAGTAGGGTAGCTCTTATAGATCAAAACTTTTACATGGTATCTAAAAGAATATAGAGAAAAATTGCTTACCAGAAAATGCCATTCATTCAGTTAAGGAGAGTACTTATGAGAAGAAAAGGTTTAACTCAAATTATGTCCCCATAGGGATGCAGTTCAGACAGTAATCTTTGTCACAGACTTGTGGAAAATATGCTTAAGTCACATTAAGCTTAGAAAATATCATATATTGTGAAAACAGTAAGAGATTAACCCAAGGAGGCTTAAGGTTAGATAAATAACATTCTGAACTGAAAAAAAAACAGCAACAGAATTTTCTCAGAACTGTGTTCATAAAATTTAGTAGTTCAGGAATACTGACTAACAAGATTGCAAGTGCTCCTGAGGTGCAATGGATACAAAAATTGAGAGAAACAAACATAGCAAATGACTAGCATCTTTGGATCTACCTTTTTTAACTGTTATAGTTAACATCCTTCTAGACAGCTTTCCTGTCTGTTTGGTTCCCAATTTTCCCACCCTAACCAATTGCATAATTCAATGGCCACCTAATGAAATGTGCTCATTTGCATTGGCAATTCATATCAAATTCAAGTTTCAAGTCTGTGAACTTCAAAATTTCTTATGATATATTCCAGCATTTTTAACCTAAGTAATCTTTTGATGTACCTTGGTTTATATCTCATTTGTAGCCAAATTAGCATAATGAGTTCTACATATATCTAGCAATTTTATCTATAGTTCATAGCCAGCTCACTAGTCATCTATCTATGAAGAAAATGCTCCACTTTCATCTTAATCACTTCACATTCTCTCCTTCCCCTAAATGTAATCTATTTCTGTTTGTTCAGAAATTCAGGGAATGAAATAATTCTGAATATTTGAACAATGTGGCTAATTTAGTGTAAATTGCCTACATGAGTTATTTACCTTAAATGAGTTATTCTGTAATATAATTCTCAATGCTAAGATTAGACTAAATATAATAAAGTCTCTCTTTGATAAATCAGATGAAATTTTAGAATCTGGAGTGGCTTAGGCTCACCAATACAAGCAAAACTTGTTATTCAAAGCACTGCAGAATAAATATAATTATTAAGGTATCCTAGGTATTTTTGGACTCTGGATAGCTTATTCTAGCCTTCAAAACACAAATATTCTTTGTGTGAATGGTTAATTCTTTTATTATGTATTTTTGTTGTTGAAATATAATTGTGCTATAACATGGTATTAGTTTTAGGTATACAGCATAATGCTTTGATATTTGTGTATATAGACATACTTTGAAGATACTGTGGTTTGTTTCCAGACCACCACAATAAAGCCAGTATCACAATTAAGTGAGTCATAATCTCTTTGCTGGTGGAGTGTCTTGCCTTTAATTTGTAAAAAATGTAACATCTGTGAAGCATAATAAAATGTGGTATGACTGTTTTGCAAAGCAATTACCACAAGGTCTAGTTAATACCCAGTTATAGGTTTGACATCACATATTTAATCCTTTCGTTGACCTATTAAATTTTCCTGTGTCATTGTAACTTCAGTCATATGCTTTACATTTAGAATTGTTTACAAGAGAGAGAATAGACCAGTGTTGTTCAATAGCAGTATAATGGGAGCCACAAACATAATTTAAAATTTTCTAGTAGTTATATTTAAAAAGGTTTTAAGAATCGAAATGAAATTAATTTTGTTTTCTTCTATGGCTCTTTTATTATTATTTTTTAAAAAATCTTTGTTGCCCGACCAGCATGGTTCAATGGTTGAGCATCAACCTATGAACCAGGAGGTCATGGTTTGATTCCATATACCAGGGTTGCTGGCTCGATCGCCAGTGTGGGGGCTTGCAGAAGGCAGCTGATCAATGATTCTCTCTCATCATTGATGTTCCTATCTCTCACTTTCCCTTCCTCTCTCTGAAATCAATAAAAATATTTTTTAAAAATATATTTATTGTTAAAAGTATTACATATGTCCCCCCCCATGACCTCTTCTAGCCCAACCTGGCCCCCCACCCCAGGCTTTCAGCACCCTATTGTCTGTGTCCATGTCTGTGTCCATCAACAAGTTCTTTGGTTGATCTCTTCCCACCCATCCACCCTCCCCTACCTTCCCTCTGAGGTTTGAAAGTCTGTTCCATGCTTATATGTCTCTGGATCTATTGAGACAAAATTAACTTTCATAATTTATTATTTAACCTAGTACAGGGTAGGAAGAAAGGTTTATAGATGTTTGTATGAAAATAATACAATAATTAATAAATAATAATACAAGAATAAACTATGTGTTGTGTTCTCACAACTGTAAACCTGCTTTTGTCCAACCCTATGTATAGACAACATGTTGAAATTCTATTTTGAAATATATATCTCAACATGTAATCAATATTGTTTGTATTTTTTATGGTGATTCTTGAAATCAGTGTGTATTTTACATTGACAGTGCCGGGAGCCAGTCCATGCTTGCTGTTTCAAGGGACCTGGCATATATGGCATACTGTTCTTAATATGTTTGCTCACCTTCTTGGCACTATGTGTTTTAACCAAGGTCTCTGAGAAAGGTTGTTTCCCCAGGTAGGGATTTTCCCCTGAAGTTAGGGAGGGAATAAAACCTCTTAACTAAGTGCCAGGCGGGTAATTAATCACTTTAACTATGAATAATCATGCTTAAGCTACATAATCTTTACTCCCTGGAATGGAGATAAGAAACGCCCTAACCTTTGGAATAGAGATTGATAGGATTGGAATCAACTGGTATAAATACAGATGTAACAACACAGAACTTAGAAGACAGAACTTAGAAGACAGAACTTAGAAGACAGAACCTACACAGAACCTAGAGACAGAAGAACTTCGCTGGAGAGAACATGGCAAAAGATCCTGGACTGAACCTGACTACAGAAATTGGCAAGAGAACCTGACTAGAACCTGGTGACTGAACCTGGCTGGAGAACCTGGACAGAACCTGGCTGGAAAACCTAGCGAGGGAACATGGCTACAGAACCTGGCCGGAGAACCTAGCAAGACAACTGGACACAGAACCTGGCTGGAGATCCTGAAGCAGAACCTCTCTGGAGATCCAGACCAGAACTTGGCTGGAGATCCTGGCTGGAGATCCTGGCTAGGCTGCTGATCAACTGAACACTGTCTCCGTGTCCTTCCTTCTTCGCCGACTCCGTCTACGCCTTTGGGAACCCCTGGACCTGCTGGGGTTGGACCCCAGCATGACAGCACAGTTTGATTTAGACTAGCCTAATTCCCAGTGTTAAGTAACCACATTTTTTTTTTAAAGGTATTTTTTTTTTTATTGATTTTTCACAGAGAGGAAGGGAGAGAGACAGAGAGTTAGAAACATCGATGAGAGAGAAACATCGATCAGCTGCCTCCTGCACATCTCCTACTGGGGATGTGCCCGCAACCCAGGTACATGCCCTTGACCAGAATCGAACCTGGGACCCTCCAGTCCGCAGGCCGACGCTCTATCCACTGAGCCAAACCGGTTTCGGCAAGTAACCACATTTTTATATAATGTGGCTACCATATTGAATAGCTCAGGAATGGACAAACCAAAAAAGATCTATCACCACTTCTGAAAGAAATATCTTCCAAGTCATTTGCCACATTTTCTTTGAGGATGGAGGATAGCATTACTCTTATTGTTTTGGAAGAGTAGACATGGGAGGACAACTATTCACATCACTAGGTTCAAGAGAAGAACATTTTACTTATGGGGCGTCAATTTTCTGGAGATACAAATCTGGAACTCCCATTGTAATCTTGTGTATAGGAGGTTTTTACTGAAAGTTATCAGTGGGGATGATTGATGTTCATATAACTATGTATTCAACATTTATAATTTTATAATAAAAATATAACTCATAGAAAAACTAATCTTATCATGTCATGTGCTAAGGGAAGCCATGCAAGAGCCTAACATACAGTCATCCAAAATCTGAGATAGCAATAAAAAGCTTATTTTTCTTCAGGAAAAACTACTCTGTTTTCAAAGGAAATTTAACTTGTTTATATAAAATATATTTTTAGAAACCCATTAATGCACATTGAAATGCACATCCTTCCTTGTTTTAATGAAAGCATAGGTATTAGTCAGTTTCCAGTATCAATAATAATAAAAACATAATATGCTAATTAGACTGCACAGCCGAACAACCTTCTGGACGTCATTTTGGCGTCCTTCCAGATAAAGCTGCGGAGGCAGGGGCTGAGGCAGAGGTGGTTAGGGGCATCAGGCAGGCAGGCAGAGTGGTTAGGGGCGATCAGGCAGGCAGGTCAGCGGTTAGGAGACAGCGGTCCTGGATTGCGAGAGGGATATCCGACTGCCAGTTTAGGCCCGATCCCGCAGGGATCCCTGCGGGATCGGGCCTAAATCGGCAGTTGGACATCCCCCGAGGGGTCCCGGATTGCAGGAGAGGGTGCAGGCTGGGCTGAGGCTCCCCCCCCCCTTGCCCCCCGTGTATGAATTTCATGCACTGGGCCTCTAGTATAAAATAAAAAAACAGAGTTTAGTTCAAAGACATTGGATTTATCATAATAAACAATGTTTGAATAGTATGGTTACTTTAAAGATGACAAGAAGTCACACCCAGTAGGGAAATAATATGTTGCAAGGTTGAAAGAAAATGGATTATTCAAGATGTCATTTCATGAGAAAAAAATGATGTCTTTGATATTCAAAGCACCAAAAGAGAATTTAATACAACTGCTACAGAAACCAGAGATACATTTGATGGTTAGAAAAGATAGGGTTTAAAGGAAAAAGTAAATTACCTTGTTTTCCTCTTCCATCATAGGAAGGAGATTAGATATATAAAGAAAATTGGAGTGAATTCAGAGGAGAAAGTAGAATGTATAAGTCAGGGGATATAAGGAAAAAATAAAGCTATATACATACAGATGGTTAAATGATAAAGGAAAGAAACAGGTCATGTTTAACATAACTTATTTTTTTTTTTTTAAAAAATGTAGTCATCTTGTTATTTATATCCCAGTACTTAGCTATTTCATAGTTATAACTACATATTAAAATTAGAACGCAATTTTGGTGGAAATATAAGTTGGTACACCATTATTGAAGTGATTAAAATTTAAAATACAACTACCATTTAATCTGTCATTTCTCCACACTACCCCTTATCCAACACACTGTAAAGAACAGAAGATTAAGTTTTCTCTTAATGCAAGTGGCATGCCTTTATACTCACAAAGTAGAAATAGAGGACTGGCTCAACTATTTTATTTCTGGTAGAAGAGAGTTGGGATTTAGAATAACTATTCAAAAACAAAGCCATCATTTTGGGGAGGTGTTCCCTGGCTTATAACTTGCTTATAGCTATCAATCTAGTAGTTGACTCATTAGGTGACTTAGAATACATTTTGTAGTGTTTTATTCTCAGAAGATTTACCAAGAAATTACATTGATTACAATTAAACATTTGATGGTTATAGTAATGATATTTTAAAGGCCAAAGCGATATTAGGTGATTCTGACTTTTAAGAAAATATCCTTGATTATTATAATTATTACAGTCTTGCTTTACATCATAAAATTGTCTGCTTTAAAATTAATGAGGGATAAAGTAATAAGATCTCCAAGTTATATATATGCACATTAAAGTCGAGAAGCACTGTCTGGAGAAACTCCTGCCACTATTCAGAAGTTATGTATGAGAAAATAAATTTCAGTATGTTTGTAGTGTGTCAAATTGTGGTATGATCTAACTGCTAACCAGCAGTTAAAATGAATTATGTATATAAACATGGATAAACTATGTACACAATATTGAAAAAAAACAAATGTATATGTGAGAAAGACTCCTATATTACCATACCATTTTTATAGATTTTTAACATAAAAGAAACTATACTATAAATTGTTTGGAGATTTATATCTATATGGTTAAATTATAGAAATATTCATGGAAATAATAAACACCAAATTTAGGACAGCTCCATTCATTTGGAGAGGGCTGGTAGGGATGAGAAAAATGATAAGAGAGGAAGAATAAAGAAGACTTTAATTGTATTTTTCATGTTTTATTTCTTAAGGTATGTAGTGGGTATACAGGTATTTGTTATTCTTTAAACCTTGTTTATCTGAAATATATATTTTCTATCTCCATCCAGAGTGGTCAATGTCAGTTTCTTATTGTTGACTCAGTCTCAGCTTGGTGACTGTGAGGGTAATCAGAAAGTTGAGAAACATTTTTGTGAAAATTCAAGATCACTAAAGTTTTCCTCCAAGCTATTCAGGCTAAAAAATAAGTCTTAGCAAATGAACTTAGGGTTTTTTGTATGACTCAAATTTGGATGAATGCCTTAAAAAATGCTTATATAGTTATTAGTGGCCTGGTGCACGATTCGTGCACATTGAAAAGAAATTAATTAGAAGAAATATCTTAATATTGCTATTCACCCATTCTCTATAATAGAAGTGTCAACCAAATTCGCGATCAACAATGACAGATGGAAACGCATGCGTGTGATTGGTGCCAGCGAGAGCTTTATTATGTATTGTGCATGCGTGAGTCAACATTTATTTTTAAATTGCCAGTGTGCGTCGTATGTACCGGCTGGTTGGTTGGTAGGATGGACGGATGGTTGGTTACAGCCTTATATATATATAGATTTCCAAAGCTTTTTACTTTAAAGTTGGTGACAACATCCAAATAACAACAGACATATTCTGGAAACACTTTCATTGCTCCACTGCTTGATGGTATTAGCTATTTGCTCTCATGGCCTTTGAAGAGTAAGGGCACCAAGGAGGATTTTTGCTTTGGTTTCTTTTAATATCTCAGTAATAAACACCTCTGATAATTTCTTGGTGGTTTGGCTACTATAAATAGTCATCTTTGTATCCTAGAGTTACAAAAATGATCATATTTATGTTCTAATTACCCTTGGAGCTGACTTGTTTGGGACACAATTCTCACAATTCTCAGTTTTGTATGCATTCAACCTGAGTAATATTGTTTGCTTGATGCTTTTTAATCCTTTCTCTCTATTAGAATCATCTGGTGCAGTGGTTGGCAAACTGTGGCTCGGCAAACCACGGCTCATGAGCCACAGGCGGCTCTTTGGCCCCTTGAATGTGGCTCTTCCACAAAATACCAGCTCTTCTCAAGATACTGACTTCTGCGCATGGGCCACGAAGTTTCAATCGCACTACACGTGCGCGCCCGTACGTGGTATCTTGTGGAAGAGCCACACTCAAGGGGCCAAAGAGCCGCATATGGCTCGAGAGCCACGGTTTGCCGACCACGGATCTGGTGAATTGAAAAAAATATATAGGCTTAATTTCTAAAGATTCTGACTTAATTGGTCTGATACTTTAAAAAAGACTTCCCAGGATAATCAAATTTGCTGCCAAGTTGAGAGGTTCTGATTTCAGAAATGGGTTTTCTTCTTTCTTGTCTAAGCATTTTATTAGCTTTTCATCACTGACTTCCAGTATGTTTGCCCCTTATAACACTCACTGTAGTCAGCGAACTGGCCTGATGGGGGGGAGGGGTGGGATCGGCCAGCCAACCTCCCATGGCCCCTCCCCCCAGCAGGCCCAGCCCCTTATCAGCCTCTCCCACCCCAATTGAGGGCAGGATGGTGGCCAACCCCCACCCCCAGGCCCTTCCCACTCCCTGGCTGGCCCACCCCTGATTGTACCCCCCACCCCAATAGAGGGTGGGGCCAGCCAGCCTACCTCCTGCAGCTCCTCCTCCAGTCAGTCCCACCCCCAATAGGCCCCCAACACCCTGATTGGCCCACGGCCCCTCTTCCCAGCCAGCTCCACTCCTGATAGGCCCCCCCACTCTGATCAGGGGCAGGGCCAGCTGGGCAACCACCCATGGTCCCTCCTGCTGGCCCCTGATAGGTCCCTCCCCACCCCATTCTGGGGAGGGGCCAGTTGGCCCACCGCCCACAGCCCCTCCCCATGTCCGGCCCCACCATCCCAATTGGCCTGTGGCACCTCCCCCTAGCCAGCTCTGCCCCCGATTGCCCCCCACACCAATCAGTGGTGGGGCCTGCCAGCCAAATGCTTGTGGCCCCTCCCCCCAGCCAGCCCATCCCTGATCCATCCCCATAGGGTCTGTGCTGGCCAGACCCCACCCGTGCATGAATTTGTCCACTAGGCCTCTAGTTTAGTTCCTATTCCTGTTAGCTCTAAGAAACCAGGGAGCCTTCTGTGGCTTACGGCCTAATTTGGTTTAAATCAATTGGTAATTAAAATTGATTTAACAATGATTTGTATGGATACTTTTATCTTTGGAAACCAGGCTGAAAATTGATCAGTTACATAGATGTGTTCTCTGTGTGTCATTGTCTTAGCAAGAAATGTTATATATTACTCTGATTGGATTTTGTCCAGTTTTTATGTGGCTTATTGCTATTTGTAGAAGAATTATTTTATTAATGTTCCTTTGTAACTTTACTGATCAATTTTCATAGTTCTGCTATATAATTAAGCAGAACATGGTCATTGTTTAGAATCTATTCCTGTATGTTCATTGCCATGCTTGTGTCACCATAAAGGAAATTATTTAAAGACCTGGGAAGTGAGTAGGTGGGATATTTTCTTCTTGTTTTTCTCAAATGATTAGGGCCATGTTGTTGTTTTTTTCAATTAAGTAGACATTTTCTTTTGAATATTTTTATTTTGAAGGAAGAACCTACTGCTCCCCACCTTCTATACCAGTGATGGTGAACCTTTTGAGCTCAGCGTGTCAGCATTTTGAAAAACCCTAACTTAACTCTGGTGCCGTGTCATATATAGAAATTTTTTGATATTTGCAACCATAGTAAAACAAAGACTTATATTTTTGATATTTATTTTATATATTTAAATGCCATTTAACAAAGAAAAATCAACCAAAAAAATGAGTTCATGTGTCACCTCTGACACGCGTGTCATAGGTTCGCCATCACTGTTCTATACCATCCATAATATTAAGTTAAATAAACATCAGCGATTGAACATCACTTAATAACACTTATGCGTTGAAGAACTGATTGAACTTGAACATATTAATATTCTTAGATATTGTAATAAGAATAACCAGTGTTCTATCAAAAATTACTTGCACAGAACCTAATTTGTGGAAGGGCTTTTTTATACAGAATAAAAGACTCAGAGTGACGTCCACATCTTTTCCAATCTCCTTTTCAGACAACTGATGGTCTGAACCATGTTACTTCACTTTTCACTTTTTGTCTTTTGAAATTATTAGATAATCCAGAAAAGTGCAAAGAAGAAAGTGGAAATCACCCATAATTTCATCATGGTTGACTCTTGATAGATATCTAGAAATAGAAGTTAGTTCTTGACCTGATATCTTATTATCTTGAAAGTCATAGATTCTTTCTTTTCTGTATCATCTCTGTTCCAATTTTGATCTTTTATCCTTACTGAGAACAATGACTTAATTTTCTTCTAAAACACTTGAAATACTTCGGAAGAAAAATTTAAACAATGCTCATATATTTTCTATGTGAAATGAAGCAGATCCATTTAATCTGCTTCTAATACTGATATCCTATCTACAGGGCACATTTTAACATCTTTTGGATATTTCCAGTTTCTCTAAAACCCATTCGTTCAAATTTATGTGATTAAGACTGGACACATGCCTGTAAATGAAGAAAGATGTGTCAGTAATATCTGATAATTTGTATCTCTTCCCCAACCCACAGATTTTTCAAAATTCAGCTGATCACTCATCCTCTTTAGGATTCTTGCTGATGCCCTCATCTGGTTTACTGTATTCATTTTTGTGAGGATGTTTTGGAGACCTGCAAGGGCAGGGAGTAAGTCTCTGTAATTTTCCGTCATATGACCTCTGCCCTATGTCCCTTAGCTCTACAAAATTCAGTTGGTTTTATATTGATTTGTTCTTGTAAATAACCCTGTCCTTTAGCCCTTTCATTTGTTTTCTCTGAATGACAGGTAAACTCATTTTAGGGTCATGGGAGGAAAAGGGAAAGTCAAGTCTTCTGTTTCTTTAACATTTTTTCTTGTTCCCCTTCCTAACTCTCTAGGACCTAGTATGGATTCTGTTTATGGTTCTTTTTTATTATTTACTTTTATTGGTTTTTATTTTATACTTCTTTATTGTTGAAAGCATTACATATGTCTTTCTTTTTCCCCCATTGACCCCCTCCAGCCCACCCCTGCCCCTCTACCCCAGGCCTTCAGCTCCCTATTGTCTGTGTCCATGGGTTATGCATATATCCATACAAGGTCTTTGGTTGATAGTAGTCAGCCAAAGACCTTATATTATTTATTTTAAAATTAAAGTTGATGTATAATAATATATTAGTTTCAGGTATACATCTCCCTGATTAAACATTTATATAACGTATGAAGTGATCGCCTTGGTAAGTCTAGCATCCATCTGACACCATATAGTTATTTTTTATTATTTTATTTTATTTATTGACTAAGGTATTACATATGTGTCCTTATCCCCCTTTGCCCCCCCCACCCCCCACTCATGCCCTCATCCCCCTGGTGTCTGTGTCCTTTGGTTATGCTTATATGCATCCATACAAGTCCTTTGGTTGATTTCTTCCTCTTATCCCCATCTTCCCCTACCTTCCCTCTGAGATTTGATGGTCTGATCGATGCTTCTCTGTCTTTGGAGTCCCTTCCTTTTTACATCAACGTAGTATTCCCTTGTGTAGATGTACCACAGTTTTTTAATCCACTCATCTGCTGATGGGCACTTAGGCTGTTTCCAAATCTTGGCTATTGTAAATTGTGCTGCTATGAACATAGGGGTGCATATATCCTTTCTTATTGGTGTTTCTAGTTTCTTGGGATATATTCCTAGAAGTGGGATCACTGGGTCAAATGGGAGTTCAATTTTTAACTTTTTGAGGAAACTCCATACTGTCTTCCATAGTGGCTGCACCAGTCTGCATTCCCACCAGCAGTTCACGAGGGTTTCTTTTTCTCTGCATCCTGTCATTTGCTGATTAATTGATGATAGCCTTTCTGACAGGTGTGAGATGGAACCTCATTGTCGTTTTGATTTGCATCTCTCAGATGATTAGTAACTTTGAGCATGTTTTCATACGTCTCTTGGCCTTCTGTATGTTGTCTTTCAAAAAGTATCTATTTAGGACAGTTGCCCATTTTTTGATTGGGTTGTTTATCTTCCTTTGTTAAGTTGTATGAGTTCCCTGTAAATGTTGGAGATTAAACCCTTATCAGAGATAACATTGGCAAATATGTTCTCCCATGCAGTGGGCTTTCTTGTTGTTTTGTTAATGGTTTCTTTTGCTGTGCAGAAGCTTTTTATTTTGATGTAGTCCCATTTGTTTATTTTCCACCATATAGTTATTACAATATTATTGAGGATATTCCCTATGCTGTACTTTATATTCCCATGACTATTGTAACTAACAATTTGTACTTGTTAATCCCTTCACTTTTTTCACCCATCCCCTCAACAACCCTCCCATCTGGCAATATCAAAATGTTCTCTCTATCTATGTATCTATGTCCATTTATGTTCTGCTTGTTCATTTATTTTGTTTTTTAGATTCCACATATAAGTAAAATCGTCTGGCATTTGTCTTTTTTTAAAATTTTTTTTAAAATTTTTTTTAATATATTTTATTGATTTTTTACAGAGAGGAAGGGAGAGAGATAGAGAGTTAGAAACATCGATGGGAGAGAAACATCGATCAGCCGCCTCCTGCACATCTCCCACTGGGGATGTGCCCGCAGCCCAGGTACATGCCCTTGACCGGAATCGAACCTGGGACCCCTCAGTCCGCAGGCCGACGCTCTATCCACTGAGCCAAACCGGTTTCGGCTATCTTTCTCTTTTTGACTTATTTTATTTAGCATAGTATTCTCTAGGTTCATTCATGCTTTTGCAGATGGCAAGATTTCTTTCTTTTTATGGCAGAATCACATTCCATTGTATATATGCACTGCTTCTTCTTTATCCATTCATCTATTGAAGGACACTTAGGTTGTTTCCATATCTTGGCTATTGTAAATAATGATACAATAAACATATGGATGTATATGTCTTTTTGACTTAGTGTTTTGGGTTTCTTTGGATAAATACCCAGGAGTGGAATTGCTGGATCCTTCTTTGGCTCTTGTTATAGCCTTGATTTCAGATTTAACAATGGAGAGGGAGTGAGAAAGAAATATCTTCTGCATGTCCCCTACTAGGGAAGAGCCTGCAACCCCGGCATGTGCCCTGACCTGGAATGGAACCATGACCTGGTTCATAGATCAGTGCTCAACCACTGAGCCACACCTGCTGGCATAGCCTTTGCTTTAAAGTCTATTTTGTCTGGTATAAGTATTGCTACCCCAGATTTGCTTGTTTGTTTGTTTCCATTTTCAAGAAATATCTTTTTCTGTCCCTTTACTTTCAGTCAGTCTGAAGTGAATCTCTTGTGGACAGCATATTTAAGGGTCTTGTGTTATTATCCATTTAGTCTCCATATGTCTTTTGATTGGAGTATTTAGTTGATTTGCATCTAAAGTAATTGTTGATAAATATGAATGTATTGCTATTTTATAATTCATATTGAAAGAGTCTGACAAAGACCAGATTTAGAAAAGACCTTCTGAGGTTACTGTTATCAGTGGATCCCTGGTGATAATTTCTTACAAAAGACTGGCTTAGGCCGAAACTGGTTTGGCTCAGTGGATAGAGCATCGGCCTGCGGACTGAAAGGTCCCGGGTTCAATTCCAGTCAAGGGCATGTACCTTGGTTGCGGGCACATCCACAGTAGGAGATGTGCAGGACACAGCTGATTGATGTTTCTCTCTCATCGATGTTTCTAACTATCTCTCTCCCTTCCTCTCTGTAAAAAGTCAATAAAATATATTTAAAAAAAAAAAAAAAAAAGACTGGCTTAGCCCAGGCCTGGAATATACTGCCCATATTAGTGTGGGTCCTTACATTGGTAGGAGGTTTTCTCTAGGCCAGATCTCTTTTTCCAGGTCAGTGCCAGCTGTTTGTTGCCTGTGATTGGGTCTGACATCTCTGTTGCTGCTTGCTGGGTATATTTATCTCTGTGAAATCTGTACTTCAATTCCCAAGCATTATTATTGGTTCTCTTTGTCTGTGGCACTTAAAGATTTCCCTTAATTACTTCAAGCTTGGCTATGTACTTTTCCTCCTAATACTTTATCTAGCATTAGGTAATCTTGACCTAAAATCTTAATTATAGATCAATGTTAATCTCATTCTTTGTGGCAGACATTTTTTGTTTCTTCCCACTATCACTTCCTCCCTTGTATCTTGCGAATTTTGTTCATAGTGAATGTGCTGAACTAAATACTGGTTTCCTTAGTGTTCTTTGCTTCTAAGAATGGCCAGGTGACATAGTCTTGGCCATGAAGCTAATAACGAATAATGATAATATGGGAATGCATGCATCTGGCACTGTTGTTTTTTTTTTAATTGTTCCAATCGACACAGATTTATTATTTGGAACTATAGCAACCATTTTGTAACCATGAGGTGACAAAAATGAAGAGAAAGGTCAATGGCTTAAGGATAGGGGAATGGAAAGCTGGATAGAATTTTAGTAACTAATGACATTGTTGAGAAATAGAATCAAAGGTAGCATATGCTGTGGAGACAAACCTTGATCTGTTTGAACCATAAGTAGTTGGCAGGTGTTATTTGTTTGGTTTTATTTTGTTTTGTTTTTGTTATTTGTGGATGAGCCTATTCCTAATTGACCTATTTCTCTAATAGTTGGGATATTGATATTAGGTTGTCAAATAAAAGACAGGAAGCTCTCGTTCTTGCATTGGGTTATATGATCTTTTGAATAGTAATTGATTAGTGACATGTATTAAAAAAGAATTGTTAGAATTTATAGAAAATGCAATACAAATTCACCTATTTGCCTTGTGATTTTTAGGTTAAAATGCTGGCATGTGTTTACAATTGACAAATTAAATTAAAATTTTATATAAAATTGATGGCTTATGACTTGGCTGGTTTCAGGATAAAATTATGTAAGAAAGTCTGTTGGCTTCTATAGCTTTAAAATATAGAACTATTCTTTGTTTCTGCTTTATTGTTATACATTCTAAACTCCAGCTTTTGCATTACTTATACATCTGAATATTATATAATGCGACACAGCAATAAACTATATAAGAGATAATAAATATGACCAGAATAGAAAATTTAAGAAATTAATAGGAAAGGAATTATAAATAATTTGCCTAATAACCAAACTTTAAAAAATCCTATTGTAAGTAGATGGAGAATGGAAAAAGAGATACTTAATTTTTATGTGAGAAATGTGGGTTGATATACAACTTCCAGAAAGTATTCTTGTTTTTCCTTAATGTATATTTCTCCTTTTGTATTGTGCAATGACAAGACATTACATAAGATGGCAGTAGGAGATTATAAATGTTCCTTCTCAGAATGACACGTTTCAAAGAATCGGCCAGTGAAGCATAATAAACACAATGATATAATAGCTATTTTAGATTGCTAGATTTTTTACATATATTATTTTTTTGACTACCCAACCCTCTTTTTAATGGAAAGAATAAAGCTTCTAATATTGAGTTTGCATACATTTTTAAAGGAACTACACACAATAGTATATTTCAGTTCACTTTTCTCAGCCTAACTCTCTAAAAAGTACAGTTTTGCTTAATTTTGTGGGGGTATGACTTCATAGAGTAAACCAGAATTGCTTAGAATATTTTAGTATCTTAAAATATATATATTTAATTGCTCACTGTAAACTCCATTAAAAGGCTATATTTCCAGAGATGAACCATTTCTTTACTCCCCCCTCCCCCCAAGGGTTACTGGACTGGATTATTTTTTAGAGTATGCCATTATCTTTTTTTTTTTTTTAATAAATCTTTATTGTTCAGATTATTACAGTTGTTCCTCTTTCCCCACCCCATAGCTCCCTTCTACCCAGTTCCCACCCCACCCTCTGCTCTTGCCCCCACACTGTCCTCATCCATAGGTGTACGATTTTTGTCCAGTCTCTTCCCACACCCCCTACACCCCTTTCCCCCCCGAGAATTGTCATTCCACTCCCTTTCTATGCCCCTGATTCTATTATATTCACCAGTTTACTCTGTTCATCAAATTTTTTATTCACTTGATTCTTAGATTCACTTGTTGATAGATATGTATTTGTTGTTCATAATTTTTATCTTTACCTTTTTCGTCTTCCTCTTCTTAAAGAATACCTTTCAGCATTTCATATAATACTGGTTTGGTGGTGATGAACTCCTTTAGCTTTTTCTTATCAGTGAAGCTCTTTATCTGACCTTCAATTCTGAATGATAGCTTTGCTGGATAAAGTAATCTTGGTTGTAGGTTCTTGCTATTCATCACTTTGAATGTTTCTTGCCACTCCCTTCTGGCCTGCATAGTTTCTGTTGAGAAATCAGATGACAATTGTATGGGTACTCCCTTGTAGGTAACTGACTTTTTTTCTCTTGCTGCTTTTAAGATTCTCTCTTTGTCTTTTGCCCTTGGCATTTTAATTATGATGTGTTTTGGTGTGGTCCTCTTTGGATTCCTTTTGTTTGGGGTTCTCTTCACTTCCTGGACTTGTAAGTGTATTTCTTTCACTAGGTAGGGGAAGTTTTCTGTCATTATTTCTTCAAATAGGTTTTCAGTATCTTGCTCTCTCTCTTCTGGCACCCCTATAATTCGGATGTTGGTACACTTGAAGTTGTCCCAGAGGCTCCTTACACTATCTTCATATTTTTGGATTCTTTTTTCTTTTTGCTTTTCCGGTTGGGTGTCTTTTGCTTCTTTGTATTTCAAATCTTTGACTTGATTCTTGGGATCCTCTTGTCTGATGTTGGATCTCTGTATAATATTCTTTATTTCAGTCAGTGTATGCTTAATTTCTAGTTGGTCCTTTTTCATATCCTCGAGGGTCTCACTAAATTTATCGGCGGTTTCTAGAAAATTCTTGAAAAACCTTATAACCATGGTCTTGAACTCTATATCTAGTAGTTTGCTTTCCTCCATTTCTGTCATTTGTGATCTGTTTCTTTGTCTCTGCATTTTGGCTGCTTCCCTGTGTTGATAGAGTGGCTTTGTGTGCTAGGTGTCCTATAGGGCCCAGTGGCTCAGCCTCCCCAATTACCTGAGGTGGACACTCTTGGTGCACCTCTTTGTGGGCTGTGTGCATAGTCTTGTTGTAGTTAAGCCTTTATTGTTGTTGGTATCACTGGGAGGAATTGACCTACAGGCCAATTGGCTGTGAGAATCAGCTGTGTCTACAGTGGGAGAACTTCAGTGCTGAAGACACCCTTATGGGGCAAGACTTGCTTCAGTGGGGCTTTGGTGCTCAGTGAGTCTGCTCCCTGAGTGTGTCCCTTATGGATCTGAGGAGTTGTAATCTGGATGGTCCCACTCTGACTACCAGATACACTGGCTCCTGAATCTCTAAGGAGGTGCTAATTTAGCCTCTTCCTGAGGCTACCCAGCAGGAGCTATGGAGAGATCTGCAGATTCCTCTTCCTTGTTTGGGGTTTGGAGGTGCCCAGATGAGGCCCAGCTGTGAAGCAATGCAAGGGGCTGTGGGGCCTTGGGCCTTCTTTTGGATGTTCTGGGTCTCTCTGACCCAGCTGCAGTTTGTTAGGTAATTTTAGATCTCAAAGGGCCAGCAAAAGGCTCTGCTAGCAGCTTGGGTGGGGTGGGGTCTCAGGGGATCAACAGGGTGGAGCAAACAGCTATAGCTGATCCTCAGCCCTGCCTTAAGAGGCCCCCGGGTCTCAGTGTCCCATCTCAGTGTCCTGTGGTAATCGCTGCAAGCACCTCTGAGAGAAAGCTGCCCTCGAGTTCCACCCGCTGCCAGACAGTCCAGTTTCTCCCTATATGATTCTGGGTCCCTAGAGACTCGCCCGGAACTGGAGCTCAGAGCCGTCTGGAGCTTGTGACTCCCTCCCGATTGAAAAAGACACCGTCGTCCTCCGTTGCCAGCCCTTTCCACACTCATGCGCCTCCGTACCTCTGCACTTTACTTCTGCACCTCCTCTGAGTCTCAGTGTGTTTTTCTCTTTCCTTCTAGTTGTAGAATTTCTACTTAGCCAGCCTTCCTATGGTTCTGAATGATGTCTGTTTTGTCTTGTAGTTGTAGTTTTGAAGTGGTTGTGCGAGGCAGCCATTTCCGGTGTTTACCTATGCCGCCATCTTGGTTTCTCTGCCATTATCTTAAATCTTAGAAAATTAATCTGATATGAACTAAGTTTCCCAGGATGTAGTTAGACATAAGAGATAGACAGTAAGCTTTATGTTCTTTGATGCTTCCAAAAAGGATGAACATATTGCTTAATGTCTTTCTGCATTTGAGAAGCCACTTATGAGGATGACTCATAATGATTGTATCTATAATAATAAAAGCATAATATGCTAATTAGAATGGACATCCTTCCGGATGACCTTCCGGACAAAACTGGGGCTGCGAGGGCCGAGGTGGCCACTGTGGTGATGGGGGCAAAGGCAGCTGCTGCTGCGGCGAGGGCTGAGCCCCTTGCAAGAATTTTGTGTATCGGGCCTCTAGTGATTATATGTTAATAAAGGGTGAAGAAAAATTGGAGGGAAATTTTCCAATACTAAATTTGTACCTATCTCTTTTGAAATAACTTCTGTATTCTTTAACATCAGTCCATGAACACCAGAGGACCAGCTAAGTGTGGATAACTCTGCATTTCTTTCAGCTAAGTCAGGAATGGAAACATGGAATCTATCTATATAGAATCTTTACATGAATTTGTTGATATCCCTGGAGAACTGGGCTCCATAAACTGGTGAATAAAATACCATGGTAGAAACACTTCATCTATGACAAATGTGATGTTGTTCAACTGTTACCCTTTTTACATTAAGGAAACTGTATTTCAGTTCCTCATATTAACCTTCTAGAATACTAAGGGTCATGACATTTCCTCTAACTATATAAACACTGAGGATTTGGTATTTTTCATGTGTGTGTTTTTATAAAAACCCATTCTCTTAGGATAAAGTAAGGTCATAGCTTTGGTCTTACAACATCATAAATCTTAACCCAATATAATGTGCTGATCCAAAATGCAATTAAACATATATAAGTTTATAGGCATATGACAAGCCTGGAAATTTTTTAATAGACTTCAATTTTCTTAGAGAAGTTTTAGGTTCATAGTAAAATTGAGCAGAAAATATAGAGTTCCCATTATGCCCTGTCCTCACCCACATAACTTTCCCATTATTAACATCCTGCATCACAGTGGTATATTTGTTTTCATTGATGAACCTATATTGATTCATCACATTTACCCAAAGTTCATAGTTTATGTTACGAGTTACTATTGGTGTTGTGTAGGGTTTTTTTTTCTTGTTTTATGGGTTTTGACAAAATTATACTACGTAATAACATGTATCTGCCATTATAATGTCATACAGAGTAGTTTCATTGCTCTAAAAATTCTCTTTGCTCCATTTATTCATCTCTCCCTCCTCCCCAATCCCTGTCAACTACTGATCTTTTTACTGCCTCCATAGTTTTGCCTTTTCCATTATGTCATATAGTTGGAATCATATTGTATGTAGTCTTTTCAGATAGGCTTCTTTCACTTAGTAATATGTATTTAAGTTTCCTCGTCTTTTCATGGCTTGATGGCTCATTTCTTTTTGGCACTGAATAATATTCATTTTCTAGATGCACTACAGTTTATTTTCTCCATCTACTAGAGGACAACTTGGTTGCTTCCAAGTATTAGAAATTATAAATAAACTTGCTATAAACTTCCATGTGCAGGGTTTGTGTGGACATATTTTCAACTCCTTTGGGTAAATACCAAGGAGTGTGATTGCTGGATCACATGTTAAGAGTATGTTTAGTTTTGTGATAAATAAACAAACTGTCTTCCAGAGTGGCTGTATAAGTTTGCACTCCCACCAGCAATGAATAAAAGTTCCTTTTTTTCTACATCCTTGTCAGCATTTGATGTCAGTGTTCTGTTTCTTTTTTGCCATTGTAACAGGAGTATAGTGGTCAGACTGAACTTTGAGACCTGCAAATTAGTAGATTTTTAAAGACATGTCAATCTTTAAGTATTATTAGCCGTAATTTAAGATGAAATTGTAGCATATGATTGCTATTATTTTACATTTTAATTTTGAAATTAGGTTTATTGCTTTCTGACCATTTAAACCTTATTACTAACCAATTAAAAATATAATACAGAGTTTACTTTTACTCCTATTACATGTTGTTTATTTCAAGTGTGCAGGAGTAGGCACAAGTAAATTTACAGTTATTTCTATGGAATAATACAAATTAACAAATAATAATACAAAAATAAAATCTGTTTCTTGTACTCATAACTGTAAATCTACTTTTGCCCACCCCGTATATATTAACATTTTTTGATCTTTTATTTTCCTAGTTTACATAATCCATAGTGTTATTACAAAACATTATTTTTAAATAATAGTATTATATTAATATTTTGCCAATTTAATAAAGAATTAGCAATAAAATATTCATGAATAAAAAGTTTTAGACTCTTTATTTTTTTAAAAGAAATGGCATTATTTTTACTTGTAGTTCTAGCTTCACAGTTTTTATAATCTGACCCCTGTGTTTTATATTCAGCATTCTCACTCTATACCAGTTTTTACCCATGCAACCTCAATGAGCAACATAGTTCCCCTCACAGTTCTCCAACAAGCTTCTACAATATCATTTATAGTTTTTATCTGGGCATCTTTTCATAGTGAGGGAATCTATTATCTACTGCCCTTTACTTCAGGGTCTTAAACTGTTTCCACAAGTTCTGAACTAATTCTCTGTCATATAGACAGCTATCTGTAGGACTCAGTGTCTTAGTTAAGCTCTGGAGTTCCTATTCAGCTTTGACCAGTCACACAACTTTTCAGCAAGGTTAACAGTTGTTGTAATAAAGTGCCATGTTGAGATGGCAGTGGAGTTGGGTATGTGTGTCTTCCAGGGAAGTTGTTCCATCTGCTAATTGAGAGAATTCACAAAGAGTGATACATAAGCCTTTATTCTACTTTAGAGCCCTGGACTACAGATACATCATTGTCATGGAGTTCAGTCTCAGGAAAGGTGAATGATTCCTCACCTTATTCCTGATGACCTTCCTTTTGTATAAGGTTGATCAAAACAAAAGTGAGAACAAAAATAGAGAAGTTAATAGACCTGATGGAAACTCATAAAAACTCAAAAGCAAAGAATGGAACCCCATGTATTAATGGGGATCCAAGTTTTCTCTGATAAAATAAAACTCTATGATATGTGGGGAATAGTTTCTCATTCTAATTTTAGAGGGGAAAAAAGAGGATGAATATAATTATTTTTTATTGTAGAAGTCGTCATGTAGAGAAAGAAATATAAGAATCAAATTATTTAAAGGAAGAATCTGTGATCTCATAGAACAAGTCTTCAGTATAATACCTGCTGTTGTGTTTGGGGAGAGATGATCCTTACAAGTTTTTTGACTATTAGAAGAGGTTTTGATGATGACAGAGATGATGATAATGACAATTGACTAAAATTTTTTGAGGATCTGAAATCCAATTCTCATTTTTCTAATCATCGAATCTACCCTATAAGATAAGGAGTACTTACATTTTACAGAGGAGGAAATACATTTAGAAGGTTATGTAACATGTCCAAGGTCACACACAGCAAGGTCAAATGAAAGAGGGAAGTCAGAACCCTTGACAGCCAATCTTCAAAGATTGTGATTTCCTGCTATACAGTAATCAAATTTTGCTAAGAGAATGTTTAAGGAAAACATCAGATCCTAAGCGAGTTAATATTTTTAATATAGTCAATGCTTGTTGAAAACTGTACTTCTCTTTTTTCTTTCTCCTAAGAATGAATGAGTAATGTGGCTGAATGAGTAGAAGTGATTTTTCTAGGCATCTGGCTATAAAACATCTTTTGGAATAAATTCAAAATTATGTTCTTTAAAGCATTCTATATTTATAGGGAGTAACTAATCCAAATTTATCATATGCTCCAGTATGATTCTGTAGTTCTTCAGGCTAAGACAATAAAAGTTAGCAGTAGCTTTTTTTCATACTAATTCTGAATAAAAACAACCATTTCTAAATATTAAAAATAGTATGAGTGAGTTATAGTTCTCTCTATTTAAGAAACTGATTCTGACACTCATCAGCTCTATGACCTGGGGCAAATGATTTAACTTCTCTGACACTCAGCTCCTGGTCTAATAACAGCATGAGGCTTGGATGAGTTAATGAAAATAAAAGCGCTCAGAGCAGTGCCTACCACTGAGTAAATATTAACTCTGAGTATTATTTTATTTAAAGATACAGCCCAAATAGCCTAGTTTCAGAGAATACAAGCAGAGACATATTCCACAGCATATTTAAAAAGTAGCTTTTAGGATATACCTTGACTTCAAACAATGACAGGAGTGCCAAAATAAAAATGAAAATAGTCCAGTTAAAAATGTGTTGGTATGGGTGCTGAAGCGGATGTGAAAAAACTTGGTCTTTCGTGCTCTTTCAGTGGACAATACTGTTGCAAAATGGCAGCACTTCAATGAGAGACCAATGTCACATGAAATCAAATGAGCTGTGTGGTCGACTTGAGCATTATGTCCCTTGAGAGTATTAAGCAGCAAACTGGCCTGTGGTCAGTCAGCATTTTAATCTCACAACTGCTCTAGGCCCTTCAACATCAAAGCCTAGTTACATTCCTATTAGTTGTTTTATACAGAATGTTCAGACTTACGGGGTTCCTGCTTTGTCAGTCAGAAAATTCTAAGGGAACAGTATGATCTTAGTGCTGAACTCAGTATGAGTAAATCATTGATATCAGACAGTTTCAGAAAACTAATTATGCTTTCATCTTTTTAATCTTAAAAAAGAATAACTTCTCATACAACAGTGAAAAAACCTAAAAATCAGTTTTTTGAAGTTTGAAACACAAACTCAGCCAATGCTATCAATTCTGAAAATATGTGAAATAATTAATGTGTTTTCACAGAGTTTGCCTGGGAAGTGAGTAACACTAGGATGCCCCATAAGAAAGGGCAGTGATTAAATGGTGGTTTGGTGAAATGGCACAGTGGGTGCTAAGTATCAAGTTCTTAATGTGGATCCTGAGGCATAGAAAATTCCTCAGGCATTTGGTACTATGAGGAATTGGGGATGCCTCTGCTTCCTGGCTCTCCTACTAAGAACATTTCAATTTCCCTAGGAGAGGGACCAGCTTAGCCATTTTTATTGAGATTACAGGAGCCCTCTTTTGGGGACGTTGTCCTCAAAAGACAATCTTTTATTTAGATTCCGGTTACTTTGCTATACTTATCTCAGTGGGGTCACTAAATTTAAGTTTTACCAAAGGGAAAAAAAACCCCACAGTATAATCAATAGACTTTAATTAAATCCAACTTCATTTTGGGTACTTGGCTTTGAAGGAAGATAGTGTGTTTTCAGGCACAGAAAGCAGCTTAAGGAACAATTTGGAAATATGAAAGAACATTCTGTGTTTGAGCAATGGCAAGTAGTCTGGTTTGTTAATAATAATGGGGCTGGGGACCTGGAGGGAGGTCAGTAAAAAAGGAATGATGGATTTCTAGATCTCTAAAATAAAAGCATCTTTAAAGCAAGGTCACCCCCAACTCAAAGTCCTTCTCAGCTGTGTGCACTTTTGCTCTTTATTTTCTTCACAACTTCTTCCTGTCAATTCTATGCAGTTGGTAACTAACTGAATTACCATCGTAATTCTGGCTTTGAGTGACTGTCTTGGCTAGAGCCATGTAAATCATGCCCACAACTAACTTCTTGTTCTAAATCTTTCTCTTACCTGAGGACCTCTTGACTGAATCCCACTTTTGCTTTTCAAGCCCTTTGATTTCTTCTGGCTTGACTCCTAATGTCCTTCAACTTGTTCACTGATTTCTGATTGTTTATTTGGGTGGAGGCTCTCTCCCTGGCTTTCAGTGCTGTGTGCACCAGATTCTGCTCCCATTTTACCTCCTCCTGGTTCTAGCCATATTCTCTCAGGCCGAATGAATTCTTCACATGACTTGTTATTGACTTCAACTCCCTGAATCCTGCCTTGCAGTATAATCTTCTCTTTCACTTTCTCTTTTCTCTCTTAAGTTACTCCAGAGAAGGGCCCAACTGATCCTCATACTTCACAGGATTACATATAAAAATATTTAATAAGTGTTTACAAAGTTGAGTTTTATTCAAGGATTGACATTTTTATTTCCTGTTCTATCCAATAACTCATATGACTGCATTGCTTTTTACCTCTCATATTTATCCTATATAATAAATAGGGAATATACAAATTGTCACTCCACCACAAAGATGGCAGCACCCACAGCAGGGAAAGGTGTGTGTGGGGGGGGGTGTTTCTGTAACACAAGATGGCTGCACCCACAGCGAAGGCCAAGTTCCCATAATAAGCCTTAATGAGCAATCATCAGGGACCTCAGGCCGCGCCCCCCGCCCTGGCACTGGACCAGGGGACCTGAGGCCGGCTGCACCCTCTGCCTGGTGGGGCTTGACGGGACCTTAGGCTGCGCCCCGCACCCAGCAGGGCTTGACAGGGGACCTCAAGGTGTGCCCCCCTGCCCTAGTGCTGGGCTGGGGGACCTCAGGCTGTTCCCCTTGCCCCAGGCTGGGGGACCTCAGGCCATGCCCCCTGCCCAGCGGGGCTTGACAGGGGATCTTAGGCTGTGTCCCCCACCCACGGGGCTTGACGGGGGACCTCAAGGTGTGCCCCCCCACCTGACAGGGCTTGACAAGGGTGGGACCGGCCGGGTCTGGATCTAGCCCATGGTGGGGGGGGGGGGGGCAGCCAGGTCTGGGTCTCGCGCGATTTTGAGGCACATGTGGGTGGGTGGGGACTTGAGTCAGGGTCCCATGGTACACCCCAGACTCTGACAGGAGGAAGATTTTCATATACATTTTACTAATTTTCTTTCATCTCTGACACTTCTATTATAGAAAAAGGGCAAATAGCAATATTAAAATATTTCCTCTAATAAATCCCCTTTTAATGTGCACGAATTTCATGCACCGGGCCACTAATTGATGTATAATTAATTTACAAATAAAAATTGTACATGTTTAATGTTTACAATTTGATATATGTATACTTGTTAAATGATCACTACAATCAAGTTAATTAATCTTTTATTTCACATAGTTATCTTTTTATTTTGGTGATATAACTTAAGATCTACCCTCTAATTTCAGCTACACTATAGAATATTGTTAACTATAGTCACCATGCTGTACATTAGATCTTCAGAATTTATTCATCTTGCATAAGTAAAACTTTGTACCCTTTAGTAACATTTCCCCACTTCCTCATCTCCCTAGCCCCTGGAAACCACCATTCTACTCTCTGCTTTTATGATTTTAACTATTTTAGATTCCCCATAGCAGTGAAATCATACAGTATTTGTCTTTCTGTGTTTGGCTTATTTTAGTTAGCATAATGTCCTCCAGGTTCATCCATGTTGTTGCAGATGACAAGATTTCCTTCTTTTTAGGGGCTATGTAATATTCTATATTATGTATATTCCACATTATCTTTTTTTCACAGTTTTATTGAGATATAATTGACATACATTGTATTACTTGAAGGTGTACAACATAATGATTTGATATATGTATATATTGCAAAATTATTACCCAAATAAGTTTGATTAACATTCATTACTTCATGAACTTACTTTTTTTGAGATGAGAACTTTTAAAAAAAATATTTTTATTGATTTCAGGGAGGAAGGGAGAGAGAGATAGAAACATCAATTATGAGAGAGAATCATTGATTGGCTGCTTCCTGCACACTCCACACTGGGGATCAAGCTTGCAACCCAGGCATATGCCCTGACCGGGAATAGAACCGCAACCTCCTGGTTCATAGATTGACGCTCAACCACTGAGCTACGCTGGCCAGGAGAGAACTGATAAGATCTACTCTCTTAGTGACTTTCAAATATACAACATGACATTGTTAACTATAGTTATCATGCTGCACATTACATCCCCAGAACTTGTTTATCTTTTAACAGAAAGTGGGTTGTTGTTTTTTTATGGATACAATCATTTCTTCTATCTTACTGATGATATTAATAATAAAGTTTTCTCTTTAAATTTTCTACTGTGTTCCTCCAAGTTTCTTCTTTCAGTCTGTTTTTCTCTCTCAGTGTGGAGAATTTCTTTTTTTTCAAATGCTTAGTGATCTTTGCTGTTGGTTTATATTTAAGAGTGTAGCAATAAGGAAATGATTAGAAATGTCATGTGAGGCTGGATGATTGAGTGGTGTTTTGGGCTTTTCATGATGGGGTCCTTAAATATCATATCTGTAGGTCTTTTCTATGGGTTGATCGGTTTCTCTAGAGAAAGATCCTACCATCTGGTAGGTGGGAAATAGCCTGACTGAAATTGTTCTGGAAGATGGAAAGGGGAAGACAATTCTGGGGATCCCATCTCTGCCCTCTATTATATTGGAATTCCCCAAGTCTACAGTATTTTAGTTTCAAAATTTCCAGAGAATTAGCCTCTGCTATCCTGCCTAGAGTAGGGGTGGGTGTCAGTGGGAATGGGGTATTTGCCTGGTTAAGCAAGATGACAGAGGGAACCAGTGTACAGACTCAACCAAAATCTGTATTCAGCCTGTGTATTATTATTTCTTCCTTCTGATACTTCTGATACTACCTTCTGATACTTTAGCTCTAAGTCTTTAGCATCAAAAGAATTCTACAGATGAATTCACTCTCAGCTCCCATCAACAGCCATCTCTGCAAAGACTTTAGATTAGAGCGTCTCCCTCCCTGTTAGGTCAATTCCCATTCTCCATGTGCTGCCCACCCCTGATATATTTGTTGGAATCTCTCATTCACTGATGAATCTCCTGCTGTTCCCCTCGTGCTTGTGGTATTTGCCCTTCTCATTTCTTTATCCTCTGTTTGGTGATACCTCAGGAGACAGGGAAGAGTACTGTTTGTGGTCAGTCTATTCTGTTGAATTAGTTTTTATTTTTTTCAAACATTCTGAACTTTCCCCCTCTCATTATTGTTTGTTTTTGTTTTCCATCAAATTTTTAAATTTTATTTTTTATCAAATTTATTGAGGTGACATTGGTTAATACGATCATATAGGTTTCAGGTGTGAGTTTCTATGTTACAAGAGTTGTATATTCTATTGTGTGCCCACCACCCAGTCAAGTCTTCTCCCATCACTATATATTACAACCCCCTTTTCCCTTCATCCCTGACCCCCTTCCCTCAGGCAACCACCACACTGCTGCTTATGTCCACAAGTTTCAGTGTTATATCACTACTAGAGGCCGGGTGCACAACATTCGTGCACTGGGGTGGGCGGGGGCGGGGAGGGGGGAACCCTCAGCCGACCTGCGCCCTTTGGCACTCCGGGAACCCTCAGGGGATGTCCGACTGCTGCCACTGCTGCTGCGCTCGCCTGCCATCAGTCTGGCTTGTGGCCGAGGGAGCGCACTGACCACCAGGGGGCAGCTCCTGCATTGAGCGTCTGCCCCCTGGTGGTCAGTGCGCTTCATAGCGACCGGTCATTCCGCCATTCAGTGATTTGCATATTACCCTTTTATTATATAGGATTGTTAGAGCCAAGTTAGTATCATTCTTGGCTATATGCTCTCAATTGTCTCACCCAGAAATATTTTTTATTCTATTTTTATTATTTAAATTATTTTTTATTGTTGACAGTATTACAGATGTCTCCAATTTTCTTCCTTTATATCCCCCTCCAACCAATCCCCACCCCACATATATGCATATTTTTATTCTATTTTTAAATTCCCTCAGGGTTTGGTATTGTATGTGTATTACATTCTTAAACTCTTTGAAGATAGAGATACAGTTTGCAGTTATGCAAGATATGTTTATTAAGAGCTCCCTAACTGGTGTGCTTGGACACACTATACCAGTGCAACACAAATGAATATGAGTGTTAGACATTGCTCCTCTCAGTCCTTGGAAAGTCAGGCTGGTTCTGGGCCTGTAGCATCATGCATGCTATTTATTCTAGTGTATCGTACAAATAGTATAATTTTTTTTTTTGAGATCTGACATAGGAAAAACTGGAAGCACTGCTATAAAGCAATGTGGTTGATACTTTCATTTTGATATTTGATACTTTGGACTGTTCAATCTATCTTTTCAGGACATAGAGTGTATTCTTTGGTTAAATCATTAATATAAGTGAAAAATACTAAGACTATTAATGGAAAATAGTATAATTAAATGGACTTGGGGGGGCTGGGTAACTAGATAAATTTAGTATTGCTTTACCCTATAATCTTTTGTTTATTAGTAGGGAAAACTCACCCCAGGTAAAGGAAATATTTTAAGGAATCAGGCTCTATCTACAATCCAAAAGCAGACAGTGTTTCCAGGCTGCATGGACTGATCCAGGAACTGATAAGGAGGAGAATGAAACTGCCTTCGGTTCTTCCAGGCCAGCCTCCTGCCTCTGTTCTTCTTTGTGTGTCTACCCATTCTTTTCTCTGAAACATAATCCTAGTTCAAGTACCCAGTGGAGAGTCACAAACATCTTTCAGTCTCAAAATTGAACTCCCAGGAGAAAAACTGATTGACTCAGCTTAAATGAGTTTGCAAACCATGGTAGTAGTTTCTCTGTAGAAAATTATCAACCCAAAGTCAAATTGTATGAACATGGTTTGGGTGTTTTACTCTTTTCCCTGGGAAAGAGGTTCTTATAGAGGACCTAAGGATTGAGCAGGTATTCCAAACATGTTCACTACATGCAGGAAAGCAATTTTCTTTTGCTTTATGACATGTAGGACATTTTATCACCATACATTTCTCTCTACAGATGCCTTGGGAAATTGTGGTTGAATTTATACATTATTTTCATAATATAAGAACTAGAAAATCTTTATTTTTTTAAGAAAAAATTATTTTTTGAAGGGAGAACATATTAAAGTCAACCATTTAAGAATATGGGTGATCGGTCTGTGTGAAACAACTTCTGGTTAAATTGAAGTGTGGCTATATAGCAAGGAAACTGATTACCTTTGCTCTAAAGGCAGTGGGCTGGATAGATTGGAAAGGAGTAAGATGACAGGCAGGGGAGCCATTAATCACAATCATCCACAGCAAAAATAATGAAGTACTGAAATAAGGCAAGGACGTGGGAATGGAGGCTATGGGACTAAAATGATGGTATTGAAGGAGTGAAGGCATTTCTTGATAGGAAATAGTGTTTATTTGTTTGAGCAGTAAGAAAAATGTAGAAAGTAAGAAAATGCCATGTTTTTTGCTTGGGCAAGTGAGTAGCTAGTGATAACATCTGTTGAGATAGAGAAAGTAGGAGAGGAGGAGAATGAACTAGTTTTTAGACATGTTCAGTTATAAATTCCTGAAGAGAACATGCAAGAACCTACCATGTAGTTAGGTATATGTATTTATAGCTAAGGGGAAAAATTCTACCAGAAATGGAGAATTAGAATTAGAAGTAAATGCATTTTTATTTTATTTATTTTTTAAAAATATATTTTATTGATTTTTTTTTTTTTCAGAGAGGAAGGGAGAGGGATAGAGAGTTAGAAACATTGATGAGAGAGAAACATCGATCAGCTGCCTCTTGCACACCCCCTACTGGGGATGTGCCCACAACCAAGGTACATGCCCTTGACTGGAATCAAACCTGGGACCCTTCAGTCCGCAAGCCGACATTCTATCCACTGAGCCAAACTGGTTAGGGCACATTTTTATTTTTAAGAATAGCTTTTAATGCATATATATGGGGAGAGAGAGAGCGAGATTAAAAATGTTTGTGTGAATTTTTGTCCTTCATTTAAAAAAAGGTTATAGATTTAAGCAATGGCATGTTGGCAACAATGTTATTATTTTCACAAAACTTTTTATTGATGTATAGCATATACACAAAATTTTCAGTGGACTTTCTCAAAGTAGCACACCCATATAATTAGCCTTCTTTTCAAGAAACAGAACATTGTAATCTCCCCCGAAGACTCTGCTTATCCCCTTCGAAACATGCCATCTTCCTCAAGAGTAACCATCATGTAAGATTACTTTGGTCTGCTTTGAATTTTTAATAGATAGAATTGTACAATATGCAACTTCTGGTGTCTGGCTTCTTTTTGAGAGTCATACATGTTGTTGCATGTAGTTGGAGTTGTTCATTTTCATAGCTATGTAATATTTCATGTTGTAACTATACCCAGTCTATTTAGCCATTCTATAACTAATAGACATTTGGATGAAGCAGCATTATTTTATCTATTGTATTAACATAGTTAAGTGAAAGATGATAAATGATGGGCTCAGAGTGTCTTCAGAAACAATGGAGAAGGGTACTAGACTTCTGCAAGCATATAGGATGGTAGATTAACCTGGACATGAAAGAAATCTGATGGAAGAGGTTTTGAAACCTGGGACCCTGGTTACAATAGTTACATTTCTGAAATCAATACTAAGGGGTGACCTAAGAAAAGTCTATCAGTAGATTTTCTCTGTTTCTAAAGAGTATGTAAGTAAACCACAAATAATAATGTGAAGAGGCTTTGTTGTTATCTTGTTATTTGGGATTTAGTGTTTCCCATGACCGGATAAAAATGAATTCATTTTGAAAAATCATTAAAAAAAAAGCCATCTGCTAAGTCTGGTAGATTGAAGTCAAGAAACCTAAGGCATGATGGCTTGGAATTAAAATAACTTTGGATATATCTTTACTATTGTTGTTACAAAATCATTAAAGAACTGGAGGGATCACTTAAGTGCTTCACTTTTACTATACTGCATTTTAGAGGGGGTATTGTAAGCTATCATGGTAACTGTGGATTAGAAAGTTGAAAAGACTTGAATGTCCCTCACATATGTAAACATGTAAAGGGCTAAAGTCACCTTCTTTGAAGAGACCAAAGAAAACCCCCCAAACCCTCTAAAGGATAGCCCTATCTTTATTAATTACAAGAGGACTGGTGCACGAAAATTCATGCACTGGTGGGGGTGTGGGGGCCCTCAGCCCAGCCTGCCCTCTCTCACAGTCTGAGAGCCCTCAGGGGATGTCCTACTGACGGCTTAGGACATCCATGGGGAGCGGGCTTAAGCCGCAGTCTGGCCTCCCTCTGCGGCAGGCGACCAGTGATCAGGGGAAGGTGCCGCCCCCATCACCCTGCTGCTGCTGCTGCTGCCACTGCCAGCTGCCATGGCTGCTGGCTTTCCTTGGCCCTACTTGGCCCTCGCAGCCACTGCGGCTTTGTCTGGAAGGATGTCCGGATGGATGTCTGCAGGACGCCGGTCTTTCTGGTCTAATTAGCATATTACCCTTTTATTAGTGTAGATGTCTCATACAGGTACTAATGGCAATATTTACTGATAGATACCATGTATTGATCCAGATCTGCTTGAGTTCTTGAACCATTTATTTCCAGGGCAAGAAGTATAACAACATTTTCAGTGTGTCATCTTTTTGGGCTTGGAAGGAAAGTCTTGTGTCTGACAAACGTGTTTTCACTGCCTCAGGGATGATCTTGTTTGCCTCTGTAGGTTTTGACTCAGCATGTATGACCATCTGCATCTTTCTTCCCTCTTGGCATAGTGTTTGTAGGAATGGGCTAACACTCTAGCTCAACATTACAGTAGAAACTTTATCTGAGAATTTGGAAGTCTGTTTAGTTCTTTCCTAAATATCCACACAATGGCCAGCATTATGCTCAGAATGGGCAAATGATTTGGATCTCTTAAGCTGCCATCTACTTAATTATGACTATTGGAGGTCTGGAAATAAAGTGAAGAGAGTTTGGCACTTACCTCAGGTGCAAACGTTAAGGTGTTAAAAACTCAGGTATCGAGATAAATAGTATTTTAATACCATATTTGAATAATAAAAATTTGGAATAATTAAAATTAAAAATGTAAATATCCACAATGAACAAAATGTCAAAATTTTAAATGAAGATAGGATCAGTTTTAGTTTTCATCTTTTGCTGTAGGCTCCCATATTGCTTGGCTGGGCACTATTCAGTGACGTCTGGATTTCCCTTCCTTTGAGGTTTAATCTGCCAGACTGAGTCCTGCCTGCTTGGAGGTAAGAAATACTGTCCTAACGTTCTCTTTGGGGGGATTAATTCCTTTTTTTTTAATATATTTTTTATTGATTAAGATATTACATATGTGTCCTTGTCCCCACGTTACCCTCTACCCCCCCACCCCCCGCTCATGCCCTCACCCCCCCCGCCCCCCCCCGCGTTGTCCGTGTCCATTGGTTAGGCCTATATGCCTGCATGTAAGTCCTTTGGTTGATCTTTCCCCCTTACCCCCCCCCCCCCCGCTCCCCTACCCTCCCTCCAAAGCCCGACAGTCCTATCAATGCCTCTCCGTCTCTGGATCAGTCCTTGTTCATCAGTTTATGTTGTTCATTATATTCCACAAATGAGTGAGATCATGTGGTATTTATCCGCTCTCCAGTTCCATCCATGCTGTGGCAAATGGTAAGAGTTCCTTTTTCTTCTTCCTCTTCTTAAAGAATACCTTTCAGCATTTCATATAATGCTGGTTTGGTGGTGATGAACTCCTTTAGCTTTTTCTTATCCGTGAAGCTCTTTCTCTGACCTTCTATTCTGAATGATAGCTTTGCTGGATAAAGTAATCTTGGTTGCAGGTTCATGCTATTCATCACTTTGAATATTTCTTGCCACTCCCTTCTGGCCTGCATGGTTTCTGTTGAGAAATCAGCTGACAGTCGTATGGGTACTCCCTTGTAGGTAACTGACTGTCTTTCTCTTGCTGCTTTTAAGATTCTCTCTTTGTCTTTTTCTCTTGGCATTTTAATTATGATGTGTCTTGGTGTGGTCCTCTTTGGATTCCTTTTGTTTGGGGTTCTCTGCGCTTCCTGGACTTATAAGTCTATTTCTTTCACCAGGTGGGGGAAGTTTTCTGTCATTATTTCTTCAAAAAGGTTTTCAATATCTTGCCCTCTCTCTTCTTCTGGTACCCCTATAATTCTGATGTTGGTACGCTTGAAGTTGTCCCAGAGGCTCCTTACACTATCTTCATATTTTTGGAATCTCTTTTCTTTTTTCTTTTTCAGTTGGGTATTTTTTGTTTCTTTGTATTTCAAATCTTTGACTTGATTTTTGGGATCCTCTTGTCTGCTGTTGGATCTCCGTAGATTATTCTTTATTTCAGTCAGTGTATGCTTAATTTCTAGTTGGTCCTTTTTCATGTCCTCCATGGTCTCACTATACTTATTGAGGGACTCATTAAATTTATCGGCGGTTTCCATAAAATTCTTGAAAAACCTTATAAACGTGGCCTTGAACTCTATATCCAGTCGTTTGCTTTCCTCCATTTCTGCCATTTGTGACCTGTTTCTTTGTCTCCGCATTTTGGCTGCTTCCCTGTGTTGATAGAGTGGCTTTGTGTGCTAGGTGTCCTGTAGGGCCCAGTGGCTCAGCCTCCCCAGTTACCTGAGGTGGACACTGTTGGTGCACCCCCTCGTGGGCTTTGTGCACAGTCTTGTTGTAGCTATGCCTTGGTTGTTATAGGATCACTGGGAGGAATTGACCTCCAGGGCAATTGGCAGCGAGAATCAGCTGTGTCTGCAGTGGGAGAACTTCTGTGCTGGAGACACCCTTCTGGGGCAAGACTTGCTTCAGTGGGGCTTTGGTGCTCACTGAGACTGGACCCTGAGTGTGTCCCTTATGGATCTGAGGAGTTGTGATCTGGATGGTCCCCCTCTGACCACTGGGTACAGTGGCTCTTGGATCTAAGGAGGTGCTAATTTAGCCTCTGCCTGAGGTTACACAGCAGGAACTACGAAGAGAACTGCAGATTCCCCTTCCTTTTTTTTGGAGTTTGGAAGTGCCCTGATGATGCTCAGCTGTGTAGCAATGCAAGCCGCTGTGGGGCCTTGGGCCTTCTCTTGGAAGCTCTGGGTCTATCTGGCCCGGCTGCAGTTAGGTAATTACAGGTTGCAAATGGCCGGGGCATTCATATGCAAAAGCCTCTGCCGCAGCCTGGGCGGGGCGGGGTCTCAAGGAATCAAAGGGCGGAGAAAGCAGCTATGGCGGAGCCTCAGCCCTGCCCTAAGGAGTCGCGAGTCCCAGTGTCCCGGCAATGGCTGCAAGCACCTCTGAGGGAAAGCCGCTCTCAAGCTCGCCTGCTGCCAGACAGTCCAGTTTCTCCCCGTGTGAGTCCTGGGTCCCCAGAGACTTCCCGGAAACGGATTTCAGGGCCGTCGGGAGTTTGTGTCTCCCTCTGGATTCAAAAAGACAGCTGTGTCCTCAGGTGCCAGACCCTTTCCGCGCGCAAGCCCCCGTACCTCTGCACTCCACCTCCGCAGCTCCTCCCGCTCGCAGTGTGCTTTTCTTTCCTTCTAGTTGTAGAATTTACACTCAGCCAGCCCTCCTGTAGTTCTGGATGATGTCCACCTTGTGTTTTTGATGCATTTATCGATTGTTGTGGGAAGCAGCAATTTCCCGGTGTTTATCTATGCCGCCATCTTAGTTTCTCCAATTCCTTTTTTTTAATTATAAATCTATATAGTTTTGTTAAAACAAAAACTGACAGTGTTGTTATGAAGTTTACATTTAAACAAAGTTTTCACAGAAATCTAACACATGCCTAAAAGGATTTTACAATGAAGGTCTAGATGTAGGTCTGGATAATGTCAAGAACTGACGAATTTCATGAGTCAAGACAGCATTTTGGGTATTAGTTAATTCTTGGCATAAAAAAAGAATTTTTGTTTTTTGTCTTAAAGTGTACCACTGCCCCAGTATGAAAGTGAAAGTTTAATCTTTTCCTGAGACCAGGGCTTTTGAAATAATACAACTCTTGAAGTGATTCAGCGAACTTGTGCTGTCAGTGACTGAACCCTGCCACCAATGGTTTCAGGAGTTCAAAGTTCAAAAAACAGAGAGGCTCCAAGAGTTTCTCCATCCTAAAAACATGGGCCCCTCTCTTTACTCTCACACCTCCTATACCATCCCCTTCTCCTCCACCCAAATACCTCAGCCAGGAGCTTGGATGGACAAGTTAATATCTATAGCTTCATAATTAGAAGAGAAAGGGTCTTGTCAATTTCAAGAATTAGCACTTCTAAGACAGAATGATCTGCCTATATATATGCTCCAATTAAAGACTTTCCCTTCTCAACTAATTTCCATCCCCTCACCCCCCCGCCCCAAATGGCAGCTTTGGTAATTTATCAACTGGCTTAGTCCTTTGTTGGGAACAGAATTAACCTCAGGCAGGGAATACCTTGGCCTGTAAGTTTCAGGCATCCACAGCTTTTAAACAGTCTCTCAGAGTCCTCAATTAGATTGCCAATTACACTTTTTAAAAAGAAAATATTCTGGACACAAAACCAAATCATTAGTTTTTTCTTCTTTTCATTGTTTCACCATTTCCCCAACCAGGCCCCAAATTTTAATAAAAACAATCCTACTCATCTCCCTTCCTACCTCATCCCTCCCACCCCCAAATAATACAGCAGTAATAGCCAAAAACTATACACATGTTACGCTGTAAAAATGCAGTTAACACTATTGGGAAGAAGGCTGTGGGTTGTGGAGATGCTCTTTGAAGATCTACAGTATCTTTCTGCTCTCACACATACCCATTCTGCAAGTTTTGTCCTTCATAGAAGGCCCTTCGCTTTTCTCAGCAAAGTGCAGAATGAATTGTCTTGAAACACTTCCCCTCCTTCCCCTTCACATGGATGGGTGTGCAAACTATACAGCATGGAACAGCTTTAAAGCACTTGGGCTGCTGTAGGGCACAGAACTATACTGGCTCTTCAAAGGACATCTTCTCAAGCCACATCTATGGTATCAAGACAAGTAGAACTCCTTCCCCTCCCCGCTTGAAATCCACACCACAGTCAGATGTGACAGGGGCTGGTACTCAAGAGAGTTAATTCTTGTCATCTTTTTTGTCATCATCCTCTGAGGGATAGGAATGCCACGGCAGCCTTTCCTCATAGAAGGATATGACGACCTGGGGGCACTTGACATTGGCTTTCTTGGCTGGGACCAGGTCAGCCTCATCAGAGTTTTTCCATTTCATCAGGAATATGAGCTCTCCACTGGAGTCTGTAGCTCCAATAATCAGCTCAGGCTCCAAACCCGGGCAAAGCCTCGAGGCTTTTCTGGTCTGAGAACTCCGTCCACTTGAGGAGGTACTCCACTTTGCCCTTTACCACTCGATGGTCGAGAACTTTTTCCACCACATATTCCTCTTCCTCCTCTTCTAGCACCTCCTCCACTTTTTTCTTGTTTTGTTTTTTCCCCATAGTGCCCACCAATTTTCTGGTATAAAGGGTGACGCTGCTCAGAGAGCACCCAAGAGCACAAGAGGGATCGGTACTGTGCTACCGGAGCGTCACGTCGGGGGGCGCGGTCGAGCCCCTCACTGAGGGCAGGCCCAAGCCAAAGGCCCTTTCCTAAGCCGAACAAAAGAGCTTCTCACTCTGCGCTGCCCGCCCCCTGCACTGCCTGGGGGGATTAATTTCTGATTCAACAAATACTAGTTGAGCATCTAGCAGCAGAGTCGCGCAGCGGAAGCGTGCTGGGCCCATAACAAATACTAGTTGAGCATCTAATATGTGCAAACCATGACACCAAGTTATATAAGGGGCTAAGAAAAATTTGTAAGCCATGAGCCCTGCTCTGAAGTTACTTCTAGTTTAGCAAAGGCAGTAAGACATAGACTTATCTGCTATAGACAGAAACTGCTATAGTTCAGAGGATGGAGAGAACACATCAAACTGGGGCAACCAAGGAAAGCTTTCTAGAAAAGGTATTATTTCACAGGGACTCTGAACATATGGTGAAGCTTGGACATTCACAGCTAGGGGCAGCAGATATTTCTGTGGAGAAAAGCCACAACTTCGGGAAAACTTGAGGTGTGTTTAGAAGTGACCAGGAGCTTAGCTTGGTTGGAGAGATGGGTTTGGAAAAGGATGTAAAGTTCAGGAGGTAAAATGACTTTAGCTTTTAGAATTCCACATACATGTTTTTGAAATGTGACATACCTCCTTATAGGGTTTATATCAGATTACTAATACAAAGTACTGTAGACTGGGTGTCTTATTAACATCAAATTTATTTCTCACAATTCTGGAGGCTGCAGGTCCCAGATTATATTCTGAAGAAGGTTCTCTTCTGAGTTGCAGACTGCCAACTTCTTGTATCCTCATATGGTGAAAAGAGGAGCAAGCTAGCTCTTTGGGTTCTTCTTTTAAGAACACCAATCTCACTCATATGGGCTCTGCCCTCACTACCTCATTATATCCCAAGTGTCCCACCTCCAAATACTATCACATTGGGAATCAGATGTCAACATATGAATTTTGGTGGAACACAAACATTCAGTCCATAACAGCATGCTTTGTTCTTTTAGATTTTTAGATAACTGAATACAGCTACCAATAAGACAAATGGTAAATCCAAACTATTGTTATAAAGATCAGTTAAATCATGTATTATATTAATGCCTCAACAGTACAAATAGCTATCCTATCTAATAAAAGAGAAACATGGTAATTAGTGTACAACTGCTACCCTTCCCATTGGCTAATCAGGGCGATATGCAAATTAACTGCCAGCCAAGATGGCGGCCGGCAGCCAGGCAGCTTGAAACTAACATGAGGCTTGCTTGCTTCAGTGATGGAGGAAACCAACGTTCCCCGCCTGCCTTGCTGGCCTCTGAGCCTGCAGTTTGAAACATTGTAACAAATATAGAAGCTAAACAAAACCCCAGAAACCTGCTTTCAGTGAGCCGGGATCTCAGAGCTGGAGTTATACATTGTTTCAATTATAGAACCGAAACAAACCAGATACCTTCTTTCAGCAGCGGAGGCCTAAGAGCTGGAGCCTCAGAGCTAAAGCTGGCCCAGAATAAAAAAGGAAAAAGAAAAAGAGCAGTTGGGAGCTTCCATCACCCGCCAGCCTGAAAACAGCCCTCAGCCCCTCACCCAGACTGGCCAGGCACCCCAGTGGGGATCCCAACCCTGAAGGGTGTGTGACCAGCTGCAAACAGCCATCATCCCTCACCCAGGCTAGCCAGGCACCCCAGTGGGGACCCCTACCCTGATCCAGGACACCCTTCAGGGAAAACCAGCTGGCCCCCACACGTGCACCAGGCCTCTATCCTACATAGTAAAAGGGTAATATGCTTCTCAGCACCGGGGTCAGCGGAGCTGCGAGGCCTCCCGGCACTGGGGTCAGCATGACAGGGATGACAGGGGGCAGTGCCCAAACCCCCTGATCGCCCTGCGGCTCTGTGTGTGACACGGTCCGGCGCCCCAACCCCCCCCCCCCCCGGGCCCTGCTCTGTGTGTGACGGGGTAGAGCCATAACCTCCCCATCGGCCCTGCCCTGAGTGTGACAGTGGCGGCGCCCCAACCCCATGATCGGCCCTGCTCTGTGGGTGATAGAGGGCGACGCCCCAACCGCCCCCCACAGGCCCTGTTCTGTGTGTGACGGGGTAGAGCCATAACCTCCCCATCGGCCCTGCCCTTAGTGTGACAGGGTGCGGCACCCCAACCCCCTGATCCGCCCTGCTCTGTGTGTGACAGGGGGCGGTGCCCCAACTCCCTTATCGGCCCTACTCTGTGAGTGACGGGGGGGAGCTCCCCAAACCCCTGATCGACCCTGCTCTGTGCATGACAGGGTACGGAGCCCCAACCCCCCTGATGGGCCCTGCTCTGTGCGTGACAGGGGGCAGCGCCCCAACCCCCTGATCGACCCTGCTCTGTGTGTGATGGGGTGGCGCCGCAACCTCCCCATCGACCCTGCCTTGAGTGTGACAGGGGATGGTGCCCCAACCCCCCAATAGGCCCTACCCTGAGCGTGACTGAGGGTGGCATCGCAACCTCCCGATCCGCCCTGCTCTGTGCATGACAGGGGCGGTGCTCCAACTCCCCAATCGGCCCTGTTCTGAGCCTGACCAGGGGCTGCACCTAGGGATTGGGCCTGCCGTCTGCCACCCGGGAGCAGGCCTAAGCCAGCAGGTCGTTATCTCCCGAGGGGTCCCAGACTGTGAGAGGGCACAGGCCGGGCTGAGGAACCCCCTCTTCCCCCCAAGTGCACAAATTTTTGTGCACCGGGCCTCTAGTTCTATATAATAAAAGAGAAACATGTAAATTGACTGTCCCTCCGCTATGCTCACCAGCCAATCAGGAGTGATTATGCAAATTAACCCAATGAATATGGACATCCTTGGGACCCATGCCGCTCCTAGCCTGTAGGCCCGTGCGTAGGCCCTGAGTGGCCGGGGTCCCAGAACGTCCATGGCCACTCTGGGCCTACGGGCACAGGCACCAAGTGGATGTTCCCGCCCCATGGCCGCTTGCACGTGCGCTGGCACCAAGCTGTGGCCCGGGTCACACCCCCTATCCTGGTACCCACAATGTGGGGCTGCCAGTCTTGGAGGTGTGCTCCCAGTGGCAGCTGCCATGCGTGCGGCCCGGGGTCTCTGTGTGCATCCCAGCCTGGCACCCACAATGCGTGGGGCTGGCTGCAGGCCTCGGGGGCATGCCTTTCCCCCCCAGCAGCAGGGACATACCCCCTAACCCAGTGGACACAACGCAGGGGGTCCTCTGTGCATGAGCTGCAGCGGAAAAACCTTTTTTTTCTTAATGATATATTTTATTGATTTTTTTATAGAGAAGAGGGGGTAGAGATAGACAGTCGGAAACATCAATGAGAGAGAAACATCAATCAGCTGCCCCCTGCACACTCCCCACTGGGGATGTGCCCCCAACCAAGGTACATGCCCTTAACAGGAATCAAACCTGGGACCCTTCAGCCTGCAGGCCAACGCTCTATCCACTGAGCCAGAGCAGTTCGAGTGTAAACACCTTTTTCGACTGCTCATTGGCTAAGCTCCCTGTACGCCACCACTTGCAGTGTTCTTGGTAACTTGGGTTATAAGAATCCAAGAAGGTGATATAGGGTTTTTCTACCACACTCCTGGAGGAAAAAAATGAAGGTCCGCTGCTGGAGGGGCTAAGAAATGTCATATCCTGCCCTAGCAGGTTTGGCTCAGTGGATAGAGCCTCGGCCTGCCAACTGCAGGGTCCGGGTTTGATTATGATCAAGGGCATGCACCTAGGTTGCAGGTGCCTCCCTGGCTTAGGCCTAGGCCAGGGCTCATGCAGGAGGCAACCAATCAAAGTGTCCCTCTCACATTGATGTTTCTGTCTCTCCCTCTCTCTTCCACACTCTCTAAAAATCAATGGAAACATGTCCTAAGGTGAGGATTAAAAAAAAAAAGAAAAAAAAGAAAGAAATTTCATATCCTATGAAAGACACACCTTGAAAATGCCTAAAGAAAGTTGTCATTTTTCATGGTGAAGGGACTGGAGTCTGTGTTGATGAAAATACCTTGGTGGCTGTGGTGGCTGGCAGTGGCTGCAGCAGCAGGGTGATGGGGCTGGCGCCTTCCCCTTATCAGCCTAGTCGCCTCCTGCAGAGAGAGGCCAGACAAGCCATCAGTAGGACATCCCCTGAGGGCTCTCAGTCTGTGAGAGGGGGCAGGCTGGGCTGAGGGACCTCACCCCCCCCCCCAGTGCATGAATTTCGTGCACCGGGCCCCTAGTCTATATAAAAAGCCTAATATGCAAATTATCTTCTCAACTAGGAGTTCCACTTGGAGTTCAACTGCTCACCATGACATGTGCTAACCACCAGGGGGTGATGCAGAACATGGCGGGTGTTGGCGACATGGTGCTGGCAGCAGGCAGCAGTGGAGGCGCTGCCGGCCCCGATGGGCCCCGATGAGAGCAGGACCATAGCGGGATGGTGGAGCAGGTGAGCAGGCAGCTCCAGGCCAAGGTGGGTGCAAGTGGGGGCCCTATTGCCCCACCGATTGCCCTGCAGATGGTGACCAGCGGCCGGCAGGCTCTGATCGCCGGATCGGGGCTGGACCCCAGGCTGGTATGGGGAACTGGGAGTGGGTGGTGGTGACCAACCTCCTGCAGCACCTGGGCAGGGGGGTTGGGGGGGCTGCGACCTCTCACCAGCTACCTGAGGATGGGGTGATGGGGATGAAGGTGTGGTGGGTATGCGGGGTGTCCGCTGAGCTCCCTCTCACTCCCCCTGCTACCCTCACTTGGGATGCCAGGGCTTGTGCGCCGGGTAAGCCCTCTGCGTGGCCTCGTCCTGGTGAGCCGGACCGCAGCTGCAGGGACCACAGGGGCCTGTTGGGCTCCCTAAGGATTCACGCAGGAACTGGTCTGCGAGGCAGGCCGCACTCACTGCATCTCCATGTGGGGATTGGATGCCATGACTCAGGTGGAGGGGGGGGCATGTGGGGGCCTGGGGGCCCAGGTGCTGCCCAGGGCCCAGAGGTCAGCTGGGACCTGCCCTTCACGCCAGATGCTTGTGCTTCGATCACTGGCCAGGCCTAGGGATTGCATGTGTGCACAAAGTTCGTGCTCTGGGCCTCTAGTTAGAAATAAGAGTAGTACTAAACAAAATGGCAGAACTCAGAATTAGTTTGACATCCCTTTGGGGTCTCTCTTCAAGTCCCTAGATATCTGGAGGTCTAAGAGGGGGATGTACATCATTATAAATTCTATAATGTCTCATTATATACGCTAGATTTTCTATTCTGTTCTTTCTAGCACTTTGATTCCATTAGCCATATAGCTATTTCTTTGTTCTAGTGTTGGCTAATAGGTTCTGACTAAAGCTACCGACTCTAAGCCTCTAATTAACAAGCTTACTGAAAAAGCTTTTTCTGATATAATGCTTATTTGCTCAAATGCTTTATTTTAAGTGGTATAGCAATTAGAATCTCCTGTGATGAAACTGAAGGCTGTGAATATTCTTTAAAACATTTGAATGAAAATAAATCCAGGAAGAAAACTGGTTGTCATATTTAAATCTGTGCTGCATATTATAATTCTCCTGTTATTTTTGTATAACCATAAAACATTTCTTGTATATTATTCCCCTAAACTTATTATAACACTCAGACTAAAAAAATTATCTTCTGGGTAAGATATCTAAGCTCTACTAATTAATTTATGTGAAACTTTTCAAACTTGGGTTGGTAGCCTTGTTATGCATTTTAAAAATTTGTAATTTGAAAGATTTGTCAGACTCTGTTGGCTTCTCAATCTCTTGGTTAAAGAAGTAATACAATCATTTACCCTAGCAAGATATTATTGTCTTTAATTTGGTGTTATTTTTGTTTCTAGAAAGGTTCTGAATATTCTGGGTGCTAAACTCCTTAAGGAGAAGATAGAGGAGAGAATGTGAGCTGCTGACAGGACAGCAGTGTAGATCTGTCCCAGGCCCCTCACAGGAGCCAGCAAGAATTTGTTGTTTGGGTTATGGGATCTCCTTGGTGGGAGTCAACTCTCCTGAGTGGTTTTAGGAATAGAGTAAGCAAATGAAAGGGATTTTAGACTTTGATCACTGTGTAGGCTAGTAATAAAGATAAACTCAGCTCTAAAAGCATCATTTTATTTTCAACTAGCTATTTGGAAGACAATTTCACAGTTAGGAAGGAAATTTTATTATCAGTTCAATTAAACGAAGATGTCCTTTGCTACTCTTTTCTCTTATACGCTCTCCATTTCCTACTACTCTGAAAAAGTGGAATTCCACAATAGGTGAATAAATAATTTTTTATATTAGTGATTTTATTCCAAATATTGAAAAGAAAAGTTGTTCATAAAAGTTGTTCAAGACTGCCCATCCTAAATAGTCCCCATTGTCAGGTTGCCAGCTCCCAGGGGTGGTGGGTAAGAGAACTTTAAATATTTCCCTTTGCCACATGGCATGACGTTGAGTATTGTCTGTAGGAAGTGCAGGAGGGACACAGGGGAAGTAAGGCTGTGTCTCTCCCCAGGCTTGTGCAGGGTGAATGAGTTCTCCGGCACCTGGCTCCTGCAGCGTGGGTGGCTTCTCCCTCCCTGACTCTTGCATCATGGACAGCTTCTCCAGCATCTGAGTTGTATGGCATGCAGCTTCTTCAGCACTAGCAGCTTCTCCAGTACCCATTGCCATCAGCAGGCAGCTTCTTAAGGGCCAGGCTCCTATAGCATGGCAACTTCTCCTGCCTGTACCGGGGTTCTTCACCATGCAGCTTCTCCACTGTCTGGCTTCAGGAATGTGGATGGTTTCTCCATCGCTCAGCTTCTGTAGTGTGTGGCTTCTCCAGTGCCTGGCTCCTTCAGTGTACCATTTCTTCAATACTTGGCTTCTATAACACACGCTGGTCAGCAGCACCCAGTGATCAGCAACTTCACCTGGTACTCTTTAGATGACTTCTCAATGTAGTGCCACCAGCAAGACCCCTAACCTTGAATGACTTTTCCTGGCACTCTCTTGGGAAGCTTTGCAGCGAGTTTCAACGCTTGGCACCTCTCTGTGGATAGTTTATCCAAAGGGCAAATTTTCAGCAAGTTCTGCTAGAGTTACTTCTCAGTGACTTCAACATCTAGAGAATCATACTCATGTTATGTCTGTCCTGTCAAGATCTGGATTTTAGTTCTTGTGTAGGGTACAGTAGGTGCCTCTTCTTATTTCAGCCATAGAGGTAGTGGCTGCCCCTATATCTGCTATTCCTATATTCTTCAGAGTTCTCTTTACTTCTTACTAGCCAATTCCTCATTACCTCAGTCCCTGTTATAGTTAATAATTCCCAATTAAGTTACTGTATGGATTCTCTCTTGATGGACGATGACTAATACAGTTACTATATATCTTGGCATTGATCATTCTGTGTTAATTTTTCCCAAAGATATGGTGTGCTTTTTCAGTTTGTAGATGCAAGTTTTATTTTATTTCTGTAAAGTTTTTATTTTATTTTTCAATTACAGTTGACCAATATTATATTAGTTTCAGGAGTACGGAATAGTGGCTATATTTTATATAATGTACGAAGTGAATTTCCTTGATAAATCTAGTACCCACCTGGCATCATACCTCATTATTACAATATTTTTTACTATATCCCTTATATGTACAGTTCTTTTGAATTATACTTTTAATATATTTTCATTACTTTTATTTCCATTCACACAGGAATATCAATTATATGTACAGGTATACCTTGAAGATATTGCAGGTTTGGTTTGAGCCCACCACAATATAGTGAATATCATGATAAAGTGAGTCACACAAATTTTGGGTTTCCCAGTACATATAAAAGTATGTTTATACTATACTATACTATACTATACTATACTATACTATACTATACTATACTATACTATACTCTATTAAGGGTGCAATGGCATTATATCTAAAAAAATGTACATACCTTAATGTTAAAAGACTTTATTGCTAAAATAACTTAACCATCTGAGGCAGTTGGACATCCCTCTCACAGTCTGGGACCGCTGGCTCCTAATCACTCACCTGCCTGCCTTATCGCCCCTAACTGCCTCTACCTGCGTGCCTGATTGCCCCTCACCCCTCTGCCTGCCTACCTGATCGCCCCTAACCTCTCTGCCTGCCTGCCTGATCACCCCTAACTGCCCTCGCCTGCCGGCCTGATCTCGCTCCCAACAGCTCTCCCCTGCTGGCCTGATCTCGCCCCCAACTACCCTCTTCTGCTGGTCTGGTTGCCCCTAACTGCCCTCCCCTGACGGCTTGATCTCGCCCCCACCTGCTCTCCCCTGCCAGCCTGATCTTTCACCCAACGGCCTCTGCTTGCCTAATTGCCCCCAACTGCCCTCCCCTGCTGGCCTGATCTTGCTCCCAACTGCCCTCTCCTGCCAGCCTGATCTCGCCCCCAACTGCCCTCCCCTGCTAGCCTGATCTTGCCCCCAACGGCCCTCCCCTGCTGGCCTGATCTCGCCCCCAACTGCCTTCCCCTACTAGCCTAATCTTGCCCCCAACGGCCCTTCCCTGCTGGCCTGATCTCGCCCCCAACTGCCCTCCTCTGCCAGCCTGGTTGCCCCAACTGCCCTCCCCTGCCTGCCTGATCTCACCCCCAACTGCCCTCCTCTGGCGGCCTGATCTTGCCCCCAACGGCCTCTGCTTGCCTAATTGCCCCCAACTGCCCTCCCCTGCTGGCCTGATCTCGCTCCCAACTGCCCTCTCCTGCCAGCCTGATCTCGCCCCCAACTGCCCTCCCCTGCTAGCCTGATCTTGCCCCCAACGGCCCTCCCCTGCTGGCCTGATCTCGCCCCCAACTGCCTTCCCCTACTAGCCTAATCTTGCCCCCAACGGCCCTTCCCTGCTGGCCTGATCTCGCCCCCAACTGCCCTCCTCTGCCAGCCTGGTTGCCCCAACTGCCCTCCCCTGCTTGCCTGATCTCACCCCCAACTGCCCTCCTCTGGCGGCCTGATCTTGCCCCCAATGGCCTCTGCTTGCCTAATTGCCGCCAACTGCCCTCCCCTGCCGGCCTGATCTTGCTCCCAACTGCCCTCCTCTGCCAGCCTGGTTGCCCCCAACTGCCCTCCCCTGCCAGCCTGATCAACCCTAACTGCCTCTGCCTCGGCCCCCACCACCATGGCTTTGTCCAGAAGGAAGTCGGACGTCTGGAAGATGGCTGGTCAACCCGGTCTAATTAGCATATTACCCTTTTATTAGTATAGATAGATTATATAGGATAGGATTGCTTAAATGGGGTGGGGGGAAAGCCTTTTTCAGCAGGAGGAAATGCTCTTGGCATACATAATATCTATATCTGGACTGATAGCCAGCCATATGCACCATATTGCCAAACCAGTTATTAAAAAATTGAACCACTTTCTTACACCTTATACCAAACAACTGTTGCCCTTAAAACCCCTCCTTAGCCCCCACCTTAGGTTCTGCCTTCGCAGTTCCCCCAGATTAGGTTCTGATTGGTCGGTTTCTATGCCAGTCAGTGTTAAAAGCTCTGCCTCCTAGGCAGCCATTGGCTCTTCGCAGTTCACCCAGATTTGGTTCTGCTTGGTCAGTTTCTATGCCAGTCAGCGTCTCCGGGCCTATCTCCAGGCCTGATCAGAGAGGCAGAGCTGATCAGCAGCCCCCATGGAGGCCCGGAGAGAAAGAGAGGTGCGGCTGCTGGCCAGGCCCGGAGAGAAAGAGAGAGGCAAGGGCTGATCAACAGCTGCCATGGAGGCTATGGATCAGACCCTGCTTCTCTCTTCAGGCCTCTCTCAGGCCTGATCTGCAGCCCACAACGGTGGCAGTCAGTGCTGGGTCTGACTGCAGGACTGACTTCCGGTCGGTTGAGCCTTCGGTCATTTTGGACATTATGGACCCTGGGTTTTTCTATATTAGGATAATTCTGAGGGGTTCTAGAGTTTTCAGAATGGTAAATAAGTATGGCTTCAACTAAAGTCACCAGCTGCATTCGCCCTAATAGGAGAGTTAACTTGTCCTTGGAAGCTTTGAAGTCAGGTATTCTCTGTAGCTATGAAAGTTTAGACGTCATATTTTTCTAATACAAGGCTATTTCATCTACATAGAAAATCTGTTGTTGAGTGTAGCCACCTTCATTAGTTATCTTGGCTAGATCTTCTGGATAACTTGCTGCAGCTTCTGCATTAGCACTTGCTGTTTTACCTTTCACTTTTATGTTGTGGGGATGGCTTCTTTCTTTAATTTCATGAACAAATCTCTGCTACCTTCAAACTTTTCTTGTGCAGCTTTCTCACTTCTCTCAGCCTTCATAAAATTGAAAATAGTTAATGCCTTGCTCTGGATTAGGTTTAGGCTTAAGGAAATGTTGTGTGGCAGGTTTGATCTTCCATCTGGACCACTAGAACTTTCTCCATATCAGTAATAAGGCTTGTTTGCTTCCTTATAGGTTTTATGTTCACTGGAGTAACACTTTTAATTTCCTTCGAGAACTTGTCCTTTGCATTCACAACTCAGCTAACTGGTATAAGAGGCCTATCTCAACCATCCTCATTACACTTAATCATTTCTAACTTTTGATTTGAAATGAGAGATATACAACTCTTCTTTAATCTGAACACTTAGAGACAGTAAGTTATTTATTTTTATTTTTTAAATATATTTTATTGATTTTTTCACAGAGAGGAAGGGAGAGGGATAGAGAGCTAGAAACATTGATGAGAGAGAAACATAAATCAGCTGCTTCCTTCACAGCCCTCACTGGGGATGGGCCTGCAACCAAGGTACGTGCCCTTGACCGGAATCGAACTTGGAACCCTTCAGTCCGCAGTCCGACGCTCTATCCAGTGAGCCAAACCAGTCAGGGTGAGACTGTAAGTTATTAACTGACCTAATTTTAATATTGTATCTCAGGGAATTGGGAGGCCCAAGGAAAGGGAGAGAGATGGGGAATAACTAATTGGTGGAGCATTCAGAACACATACAATATTTATGGATTATGTTTGCTGTTTTAATGAGCATGGTTTGTGGTTCCCCTAAATAATTACAAAAGTAATATCAAAGATCAGTATAACAAATATAATAGCAATGAAATTTTGGAAATATTTTAAGTATTACCAAAATGTGACTCATTGACATGAAGTGAGCAAATGCTGCTTAAAAAAATGGCAGCGATAGACTTGCTCAATATGAAGTTGCCATAATAAAAAACCCGAAATATCTGGGAAGCACAATAAAACAAAGTGCAATAAAACAAGGTATTCCCATATGTAAAGCTGCATTTCCTCCATTTTCTTTACCTTCTTTAGCTGTTATTTTCACTTTGATCTTTAAATGATCTTTTGATCATTTTCACTTCAGTTTCTTAAAAAAAAAAAATTCTTCCATGTGTCTGCATTTTTTTTTTTCATGACTTCTGTGGTCTTAATTTTTGGAATGGCTTTATTTTTCTTTCTCACTTCTTTAGTGCATTTGCAAGCTTATCTTTAACTAATTGTATTGTGTTACTATGTCTTCCTTGAGTTTGCATAATTCTGTTTATGAAGTCCTATTTTATAGAGACATTTGTTTTACTGAGTGTTTTATATCTATGGTTTATATTTGGTTACAATTTTCATCTGTTACATGGAAACATTAGTATGAATTTTCTTCATCAGTTATTTGTTTTCCATGCTCCTTTCCTCTGTTTTTCTATTAATATGTTCATGTAAATCTTTTGCTAGCTCTTATTTAATTATAACACCAAAGAACTTCAGATATGTTCACAACACAGTTCTATATCTTCCACCTTGCCTCATCATGAAACTGCTTTGTGTAAGCATGTGATTTCTCAGGTATCCCCCTCTCTCTTGCTCTTCTCTGAGTGTGTCATTAACTTTGAATGATGAAGATTTTTCAACTTTTAAAAATATATATTTTTATTGATTTCAGAGATAAAGGAAGAGGGAGAGAGATAGAAACTTCAATGATGAAAGAATCATTGATTGGCTTCCCCCCTACTGGGGATCAAGCCTGCAACCCGGGCATGTGCCCTTGACTGGAATCAAACCTGGGATCCTTCAGTCCACAGGCCGATGCTCCATCCACTAAGCCAAATCAGCTAGGGCAGATTTTTTTTTAACTTTTATTAATATGGTGGGAGAATTTTAGGCAGCTAAGTTCTCTGTTAATGTAGAAATAGATTTATGTGTTGCTTTTTGTCTTGATTCTTCCTCCTCTCACTAATGGCTGCATTTTCTGTGTTCTACCATGATCTACATTGTCTGCTATAATTAGGCCCTGGGTCAGTGGGAAGATTGTTTAAATCTCTCCTGGTGAAAATGGTCACTTCCTGTTTGGTGTATAAACTGAGTATGTGATCCCCCAACGCGTGACAAGAAGATAAGCCCCCTAACCAGCATTGACCTTGTCTGCATATCATAAAGAAATTCAGGAAAGAGTGGAGGAGATATTAGTATTTAAATATTTCCTGTTTCAGGTTATATAGATTATGTTGCTTTTTCCAGGTATCAATTGAAACATTCTGGTGAAATTCTTAATTCAAAGGATGACTTTAGATGCTGAAATTTTAGACTCCTTAGCAGGTTACTATTAGAAATATTTTGATAAGTATGGGTATTTGTGTGTCATTTTATTAAAGAGGTGGGCAGTCAGCCTCATCCATTTGTAAGTAAAGGGAACCAAAGTCTAAGGGCTGGGGTTTTCTCCCTTAAATCGACAGGATAGGAAAGGACTGTGAGGGAAATGTTCCATAAGGGAAGGAAATAAAATACAGTACAACAAGGAGAGACTATGGAAAAACCCTGTGAGCAGGTTCATTGTTGCCTAGCAGCAGTAATGACACTTCTGGAAACTCTAGTCCTTGGACTTTACAGCCTCTGGAAGAGTTACAAAGGTATTATGCTGAGAAGTAATTGAAAAGACTGTTTTATAAAGAGGCCATTTTTGTGTGTTCTTTTAGATTCCTGACACACAATGTAGGTTTAATAAATAGTACATAAAATGTTATCTCTAGGGAAAAATTGCATTTTAGATATCCATTTTCTCTGCCACAGGAAAATAATGTGAAACTAAGGCCAGAGAGGTAAGGTTTTATATGGCAGTCCCAGATGTACATTTAGCCTGGTGCTGGAGTATTAATGGTAAGTGTCTTCTGCTTTAGGGAAATCAAAACAGTCGTCTCAGAGATCATTTTTAGACTTGCACATTATTCTGTTTAAACTCACTTTAAAGAGTATATACACTGGTATATGGGTGATTGTGGAAGAGAAAAAAAATCTGAGGTTTAAAGTACCAGAGGATTGAGGATTAAAAATGGCGGCAAAATAAGTGGATGCTGCACGGACATACTCCCAGGAACAAACTGGTATTACAACTAAAATACAGAAAAACTTTCCAAACAATCAACGGAAAACTCACAGGAGATAACCCTGATACCCAAGGACCGAAAGTGGAGACTGCATAGAGGCTGGCATGAGGGGCAGAGGTGTGAAAGGCAAGATGAATCCCCAAGAACAGCAACTGAAATCCTGGAGAGATATCTTAGCTGTGGGGGGTTGCCACTGAGAACTCTGGGATATAATCCCCAACCCAAGCTGGGACCCCCAGAGAGCACCAAAACTGAGGAGGGTAGCCACATAACATCTGGATGTGAAAAGCAGCAGGGTGCTGTCTGCTATGGAGTAACAGCTGAAAATTCAGGCACCCTCTTAAAGGAAAAAACACAAAATTTCTGGTGGAGCCACCTACCATGTGCTCCAGCAGAGGGAGGGCGAAGTGGACTGGAACTGTGAGAGCAGAAGTCAGGACTGGGGACTTGGGGAATAGAGCTCAGAAAGCAGACACCCTAAGTTTCCTGAGCTGAACCATTCCCTCAAGCAGCGGAGGACATCTTTTCCACATAGACATTTGCCTTGCCTGGGGGGAAGACAGTTGACATACCCTATTGGAAAACACCTTGCTCTGAGGCCACTTAAGAGGTTAAAAATAACAATTAGCTCCAGACAGAAGCAACTGCGCCACCCTGTTGGAAAAAACTGTCACCAAACCCGAGGACAATTTCCTGAGGGGGTGGCAGTTCAAGTTGGAATCCTATCAGTCTGTAGGCAGGGGCAGTCTCCGGAGGCTTTGAGTCTTTGCCTGATATAATTAGTCAGAAACAGCCTTTAACACTGTCCTCACTACAGATTGAGAGGTGTAGAGCAAACATCTCAAACTTGCGGCCGGCTGCGAGTTTGACATGCTTGGTGTAGAGGATCTACCTAATACATAGTCACAAACCCAAACAGAAAGCCAAAATGAGGAGACAAAAAAACAACCCCCAAATGAAAAAACTAGAGAATTCTCCAGAAGAAGAGATAAATGAAGCAGAGATAAGAAATTTATCTGAGAGTTCAGAGTAATGATGGTAAAGATGCTCAACAGCATACACAAAGATATAGTAACTATAAAAAAAGAACAGTCTGAGATAAAAAATGACATAGCACAAATAAAGAACACATTGGAAGGAATACACAGCAGATTAGGGGAAACTGAGGATCAAATCAGTGATTTAGAAGACAGAATTTAAAATATCACTCAATCAGAGAACCAAAAAGAAAAAACAATTAAAAAACAGGAGAACAGCTTAAGGGAGCTGTGGGACAATGTGAAACATAACAATATTAGAATAGCAGGTGTGCCAGAAGAGGCAGAAAGAGAGAAAGGCATAGAGAAGGTGTTTGAAGAAATAATGGCAGGAAACTTCCCTAACCTGGTAAAGGAAAATGTCACACAAGTTCAAGAGGCACAGAGAACCCCAAAAAGAAGAACCCAAACAGGCCCACTCCCAGACACATCATAATTAAAATGCCAAAAATTAAAGAGAGAATCTTAAAGGCAGCAAGAGAAAAGAAAATTGTTATCTACAAAGGGGTTCCTATAAGGCTGACATCTGATTTCTCATCAAAAACTCTACAGACCAGAAGGGAGTGGAATAAAGTACTCAAAGTAATGGAAAGCAAGGATCTGAGAACATGATTACTATTTCCAGTAAGGCGATCATTCAAAATAGACGGTCAAATAAAGAGCTTCCTAGACAAAAAAAGGCTAAAGGAGTACATCACCACCAAGCCAGAATTACAAGAAATGCTAAAGGGATTGCTGTAATGAGAAGAAACAGAGAAACCCAGCCATACAGAATTAAAATGGCAATAAATAAGTGCCTATCAACAATAACCCTAAATGTAAATCGATTAAATGCTCTAATCAAAAGGTATAGGGTAGCTGAATGGATACAAAAACATGACCCAACTATATGCTGTCTCCAAGAGACCCACCTCAAAACAAAAGACACACACAGGATGAGAGTGAAGGGATGGAAAAAAAATTTCCATGCAAATGGAAAAGAAAAAAAAGCTCGAGTAGCTATACTCATATCTGACAAAATAGACTTCAAAATGAAGGCCATCACAAGAGACAACAAAGATTACTACATAACACTAAAGGGATCAATCCAACAAGAGGATATAACCCTGGTAAACATATTGCACCCAACATAGGAGCACGTAAATATACACTGAGTGGCCAGATTATTATGACCACCTGACGTTTGTAGGCAAATTAGCTATAATTTCACACTGAAGTTGCTAGAGGGCTAGACCCTTATAAATAGGGAAGCAGGTTGTTTACCACGACAGTAGAAGTGATTTTTTTCTGAAGATATGGGTAAACATTGTGATTTAACAGCCTTTGAACATGGGAGATATATATATATACATATACATATATATAGTGGCCAGATTATTATGACCACCTGACGTTTGTAGGCAAATTAGACTTCAAAATGAAAGCCATCACAAGAGACAACAAAGCTTACTACATAATACTAAAGGGATCAATCCAACAATTGGATATAACCCTGGTAAACATATATGCACCCAACATAGGAGCATCTAAATATACCAATGACTATATATATATATAGTCATTTTAATATGGGCCAACCTTGCCTTAAACACTTCTCAGTCCTTATCTAAATCAAAAGCAAGATGTTCAGTAAAGATGGGAGTTTCATCTTTGGTGAATATAAAGGATTCAGCAAGTATAAGGGCCTGTAATGCAGACCACAGCAAGGTGATGGCAGCAGGTGAAAGGGGTTGGGGTGTGTCTCATGAAACTCTGACCACAGCAACAGCAATAGACTCTCAGCCCAAGAGTGTACTAGTACAGCGGTTGCAGCTTAATCTTGATCGATACAGTCTGTGGCTTTAGCAGTGTTTTGGGCCAACTGGGGCCTCAGAAGACGACAGCAGGGCCCAGAGGCTTAGGAAGTAAGCATAGCTGATGCAAAGGAGAAGAGGGTTTTTCCTCTTTCAGCATACAGGACTTTTCGATGTTAAGGCCTAGAAAAATTATGGGATGTTTATTTTGTAAAAGTCTACAGGCCAGCCTTAAAACTACAGCTAAGTTTCATGAGTGGCTCAGAGCATTAACATGTATATTTCTAGCAGCCTGAGATAGGCAGAGTAGAAAGGTGACTTCAAATTTCTTTCTCTTTATGTTGTTTTCAGTTGCATTCTAGTCAAGAGAAGATCATATGGAGAGACTGATTGACTGTGCTGTGTGTGCCTTATTAACAGGCTTGTAGATGATATTCTTTGCATTGCATGGCATCAGTTCTCTGAAAAACAGGTAGATTTTCTCTACAGATATAATAAACATAGTGTCATTATTATTATGAGAATTAAATAAGAAGATGCAACTAAGTGCTTAGCCTAGGGTTAGGAAAATAGTTAGTGCTCTGTAAATATTAGCTACCATTTAAAATTAGTTTCAAGATTAATCTGAGGTGTAGGGTACTCTTTGCGTGAGTGGCCAATTTATTTTTTTTATTATTACTAGAAGCACGATGCACAGAATTCGTGTAAGAGTAGGCCTTCCTTTCCCTGGCTGCTGGCGCCAGCTTCCCTCTGGCACCCAGGACCCGGGCTTCTCTCGCAGCCCTGCCTTCGTCTGGAAGGTCGTCTGGTCTAATTAGCATATTATGCTTTTATTACCATAGATTATTTGTTAATCCTCACCCAAAGATATTTTTGCCATTGATTTTCTTTTTTTTAAGAGAGACTGGAAGGGAGGGAGGGAGGAGGGGGAGGAGGAGGAAGAAGGGAGAGAGAGAGAGAGAGAGAGAGAGAGAGAGAGAGAGAGAGAGAGATTAATGTAAGAGAGACAAATCAGTTGGTTGCCCCCTGCACATGCCCAGGCCAGGCTAGGGATGGAACCTGCAACTCAGGTATGTGCCCTTGACTGGGAATCGAACCCATGACTCTTCAATGCATAGGCCAACATTCTAACCACTGAGCAACAACAGCCATGGCTTGAGTGGCCAATTTAACTCAAATGATAAAAATCTCTATTTTGCCCTTCTTTTTCATCAGTACGACTATCAAAAAATGCCATATTGAGGCAAGAAGATATGTAATATCCATAAAAATGATATATTCTTCTATAGAAATCTAAAAACCTGAAAGCAGATGCACCCAGGAAATCCTTTTGGGGAATGGACATTAATGATATTGCTGGAGAGTATTAAAGACCTCTTGGGCAAATGAATGTATGTGCTTAAAATAGATCACAGAAATTGCACAGAACTAAGAGATAATGAAGGCAGGGCTTTTTCTTATCTGGACATCTATTAGTTGGTTTATGCAGTTAAAATCAGACACTATTCTGACAAGTCATTTTTCAAAGATATGAGTGATAGGATTGCTTTGCTGGTCCTAATTCTGGCTAACAAAGGGCTTCTAGCTGATGAAATGGAAGTGATTGAAACCTTGGGATAAAGCAGCTTTTTTATTATGACAATTTAAAGAACTTGAAAATTAGTGAGTAATAAAATAACCATCCATGTACATATTATCTGAATTTAATAATAATTCACTTTTGTTTAAGAGTCAGTTCTTTCTCTGGTTTTCTAAACTGCCAAGTGCCTATATGAAAAATATTAAGTTAGCAATAACAGTTTGATAAGTCAAAAATAAAGGAATGGAGCTATTTATTAGGATAGTACTTCCTCCTGATTTATGTCAGACCTAGTGTTTATTTTTGCAATTCTGTTGCCTAATCTGTAATTTCCCCTCCTTTAAACAAGAAGATGGTCATTCATTCTCACTGGGATGCATTATTTTTAATGCATCCATTATTTTTAATATAGAGAGGAGATCATTGTAGTGAAATACTTTGGATTTTGGAGCCCCATACACAGAAAAGAAAATCAATCAATGACTTGATTTTTATTGATATGGAAAATAGTGATTTGAGAAATATATGCATATATACACAATATAATGGTAGGGTGATTTCTGTTTCAAAATAAATGTTGAATTTGTAAATAAAATAGTTCTTCACCTTGAGAGAACACTATTCTTTCCAAAAGTTTGAATTTTTTTCAATTTATTTTGCCATTTATTTTTATCATCACTCTGTGATATAGATAGATAAGAAGAGGTCAATATAACTTAATGATTAATATCCTAAAGGGAGAATGTATCTTTGGGAAATTTTATTTGAAAGTTGAGAGAATATATCTTGTTGTCTCTTGCCAAGAATTGTGAAGACCATAAAATATATTGAAGCATATATAAAAATAAGTTTATAGTGTAGGTATCTTTTTTTCTTAAAAACAATGTTTATAACCCATAGAATAAAAAAAAGAAACACACAAAAATACCATATGCTTTGTTTTATGACTGTAGATGGTGTGATATGTCACCATACCTCTGAAAGCCAAGCATATGTCTATAGTAAATCCTGAAAGCATAAAATAAACTTAAATACATGCCGTGCTGAAAGTAGTGTAGAGAGAAGAATGTCAGCAGACCTATGAAGTCCTGTCAGATACAAATAAGGAAGATCATTAAGTCTATTTAAGATAATAGTTTTCTGAAAATTCAAACCCTGTGTATGTAATTCTCATTGAAATGTGTTTGAAATCATATATTTCATTGAAGATTAAATATTAATTAAGATAAAATATTAATAGGTGTAATCTATCCTTATAGGGATTATAGATAATTTTATTTCCCTATTTAGAGTTTGTAGTATTTTGCTGTTTTTATAATATGTTAGCATTTTATAATACTTTAATAAGAAGAAATATGTTTTAAAGAGAAAAAATATTTTTGTAAACTCTTGGAAAATTACTCATAAGAGAAATCCAAACAATTTCATTTACCAGACCATGGCATCAGAGAAAATAAAGATTATTTGTTGTTCTTTTAAATTATTTTTCTTATAATTCTTGTGTGTTTAATGACAGGATTTTGATCCATCAGTCATGATTTGTTTGGTGCTCTCTATGTTATTAACAGTTTAATATATGTTGTGGTGCAAAAATAGGGGGTGTTAAATCATGGAGCTTTCTTGTAATGAGCACAGCATCATTTTTTTATAGACAAAACATGTACACACTAAAAATTAGAAAATAGTCAAATGCTAAACTGCATTGCTGAAAGTGCAAAGAATGGAAAGGCCAGTCTGGAACAGCCTGAGGTTTTTTGTTTTTTTTTTTAAAATATCAGATTTGAGCTTGGCTTTGAAAGAAGTATAATTAAGGAGCCTTGAAAATCAGAGCATAGATTACAGCACGGTCAGTAAGAATTTATCATCAGTCTTGGTGAAGTAAATTCTGTCTTAGGAGAAATAGTCTGGACATTAGCCGTTGAGTAGGGGCAAGACTTGGGGGAAGAGTGGCAGAGGAGACTGGTTGTCTTTGAGTTCCCTTCTCTCTCTTTCTCTACAGCAGGAGAACCATGGGATTTCTTAGTGGCGTACATGGTCATTTATTCCCTAGCTTTCCTTTCACTAAATTGTGGTCATGTAGTATGGTCTAGCCTGGGGTGTGAGGGAAAATGATATATGATAGATACTTCAAAGACTTGTATTTAAAAGAAGGGGCTGTGCTGCTTATTCCCCCTTCTTTTATCCTGCTGCTGTATGGGTGAGAGAAATTACCTTCTATATTTTAAAAAGTATGTTAACTCAGATTTCTGTTTTATGCAGCTGAACCTATATCATAGCGAATATAAAATTTGGTATGTGAAAGTAGAGTACAGCACATAACAGAAACTTAGATGCATTTGTTTGATAATTTCAAGTATACAGACATTACAGAATGTAAAGGGAGTTACTTTTTCTTGTAATGGTGTGGCAAAACAGTGGCAAATATACCTGGACAGGCAGATTATGGACCAAATGAGCCAATAACTCCAGGGAAAATGATGGGAAAATTCAATGTCTGTTGGTTGCCTCATACCTGGTTTAAAAGATCCTACATCAGAAGAAGCTCAGGCTAGATTCAGCTAGTTTGCAAGTGGAAACGGAAGGAAATATAACTCTGATGAGGGATTCAGTGTCTGAGGCAATCTCAGAAGACTGTGGTTTTGGTAATTTGGGCTCTTAAAGAGCTGAAAAAGTCAATTAATTTTATAATCCAAATTCAAGCAATTATATGCTGGGGTCCAACCCCGGCGGGTCCAGGGGTCCCCAAAGGTGTGGACGGAGTCGGCGAAGAAGGAATGACGCAGAGACAGCGTTCAGTTGATCAGCAGCCTAGCCAGGATCTCCAGCCAGGATCTCCAGCCAAGTTCTGGTCTGGATCTCCAGAGAGGTTCTGCTTAGGATCTCCAGCCAGGTTCTGTGTCCATGTTCTCTTGCTAGGTTCTCCAGGTTCTCCAGCCAGGTTCTGTAGCCATGTTCCCTCGCTAGGTTCTCCAGCCAGGTTCTGTGTCCATGTTCTCTTGCTAGGATCTCCAGCCAGGTTCTCCAGGTTCTCCAGCCAGGTTCTGTAGCCAAGTTCCCTCGCTAGGTTCTCCAGCCAGGTTCTGTCCAGGTTCTCCAGCCAGGTTCAGTCACCAGGTTCTAGTCAGGTTCTCTTGCCAATTTCTGTAGTCAGGTTCAGTCCAGGATCTTTTGCCATGTTCTCTCGCTAGGTTCTGTCTCTAGGTTCTGAGGCCAGTTTCTGTCCAGGATCTTTTGCCATGTTCTCTCGCTAGGTTCTGTCTCTAGGTTCTGAGGCCAGTTTCTGTCCAGGATCTTTTGCCATGTTCTCTCCAGCGAAGTTCTTCTGTCTCTAGAGAACGTTCTGTGTAGGTTCTGTGCCTAGGTTCTGTCTCTCTCGGTTCTGTCTTCTTACATCTGTATTTATACCAGTTGATTCCAATCCTATCAATCTCTATTTCAAAGGTTAGGGCATTTCTTATCTCCATTCCAGGGAGTAAAGATTATGTAGCTTAAGCATGATTGTTCGTAGTTAAAGTGATTAATTACCCACCTGGCACTTAGTTAAGAGGTTTTATTCCCTCCCTAACTTCAGGGGAAAATCCCTACCTGGGGAAACAACCTTTCTCAGAGACCTTGGTTAAAACACATAGTGCCAAGAAGGTGAGCAAACATATTAAGAACAGTATGCCATATATTCCAGGTCCCTTGAAACAGCAAGCATGGACCGGCTCCCAGCAATTATAGAACTGTCAGTTTTAGCAAAGATAAGAATAAGGCCCCAAATCTTTTCAAGCACCCCTGTCAGACTGTGGGAACCAGTCTAGCTGCAAAGAGGCAATTAAGAGTGTTGCCCTTCTATCCAAGTCTCGGCTGGCTTCCAGTAACTGCCGGAGAGTGTTGTAGGCAGAGTAGAGAAGTGGTGACTAAAATGTCCGTCCTCAAGTCTTGGAATGATCTGGTGAAGAAATCTTTGTGCTTATCCCTTGAAGAGTAAAAGAGTATAAGCCTAGTAAGTTTTTGAGGGAATGTTATTGCCAAATAGTCCACATGCCAAGCCTACAAAAGCCTTTGATTTATTATTATTATTTTTTAACCACAAAAGCAACTTGCAAATCTGCAAACCTACATTGGTGGAAAGTAGGTTGTGAAAGCTGTGCAGCTTCACTTCAGTTGTGTCCACGGAGGATAATGGACAAGAAAGAAACCCCCAGAGGGCAAAAGCAGAGGCCTGTGAGGAAAATAGACAGGTGGATAGCAGAACTGAAGTCTTCTAGATTGGCTAATGGAGACACTTATGAGCTCTGGGAATTTTCACAATATGGGCCCATATGGTTTTTTTTCAAATTTAAGATTAATTTTTAAGTTAAGTATACACATTATATAAGTTTTATCTCATAAAAATGTGCCCTACATTAAATACTTATAAAGATCCATAATTACCTATATGTAAGGCTTTCAATCTAGTTTATTCATTATCCTGAATCCTTTTTGCCCCTGAGCCTGCCTTTGTTTCCTCTCCTAAAGCTTGATGCAGAATATAACTGCTCCTGTGGGAGGAACAAGAAATCAGGGACACAAGGGAGACCAGTGGCAGTTATCCTTGATGATGCCAAGAGGCTCCCAGCACCATGACCATCTTTATTCAAATGTCATTTAGAAAAAATAAGCTATATGAGCAACCTGCATGCAGTTTTCCCACATGAAGTGTATTCCATATAACTGCAGATATTAGTTAACTGGGTGGCTTTTATTGTAGTTACCGTGCACTCTTCTACCACTGTCATGTTGTACTTTGCTCTACAGTGACCAAAAGGCATGTGTGCTCATATGAGCTCTGGCCCTCTAGGAAGCAGTGATCAAAGCAGAGTAAGAAGTGCAAGAGATTTATTGGGTAAGGATGCCTGTGTAAGATAAAGGCAAGAGGGAGTAGGAATAGGTCGCCTTAAGACGACTGCCCTTTTTTTGGTAGGCGGAGGAGGCATAAATGACTAAATCACATCTGGACCTGATTTAAAGGAGTTGCATATCACTAAAATAAATGGATTTTGATGTAATATGGTAATTGGATAAAGGCTGAGGTGATGTCCTTTGGGGTCTGGGTGAGTGTGTTACATATATTGGCAGAAGTGTGCTGTGCCACTCAGGTCTCTCTCTCTCTCTCTCTCTCTCTCTCTCTCTCTCTCTCTCTCTCTCTCTTTCTTTCATTTTTATTTAATTTATTGGGATAACGTTGGTTAACAAAATTATATAGGTTTCATAGCCAAGATCTGGAAGCAGTCCAAGTGCCCATCAGTAGATGAGTGGATAAGAAAGCTGTGGTATATTTGTACAATGAAATAGTACTCGGTTGTGAAAAAGAAGGAAATTTTACCTTTTGCAATAGCATTGATGGATCTGGAGAGTATTATGCTAAGTGAAATAAGCCAGTAAGGGAAAGACAAATACGGTATGATTTCACAAATACGTAGAATCTAATGAACAAAATAAGCTAACAAAGTAGAATCAAGTCTCTTTTTAAGAGAGCTTCTGCAGCAAGAAGTGCAGTCAGCTGTAGCACCTTTGAGGTCCATCCAAGTATTCAAGTAGAGAACATGCTCTCTCTGACTGTCTCTGGGCAAATCGAGCCAATGATTGAGCATGGTGGGGGTTCTAGGTGCTAGCCATTGCTGCTCAATATAAGGCTTATGCAAAGGGCAGTTTTTGGCTTTATAGCTCCCTGTTGGGCTGGCTGAGAGTTTTTTTAGAGTGGTTCTTCCTACCCAAGCCTCCTTCTTTCTTCCTTTCCTTTTGCAGATGTCAGATGTACATTGAGCATTGAAAGCTTTTGCGGCCTATTCCTACTCCCTCTTGCCTTTATCTTACACAGGCATCCTTACCCAATAAATCTCTTGCACTTCTTACTCTGCTTTGATCACTGCTTCCTAGAGGGCCAGAGCTCATATGAGCACACATGCCTTTTGGTCACTGTAGAGCAAAGTACAACATGCCAGTGACTTTTCTTGTCTGTAGGATACAAGTTATTACCACTGTGCCACTCAATGGAGAATGTTCTCTGTGTCAAGTTCAAATAGATTCTCCTTTCTACACTTCACCAATGCCTATGTTTTATCCTCAAACTTTTTCAAACTCACAACCATATTATCTATTCTATTAATTCTCATCTTTCCTCTGAGTCTTTCTAACCTAACCCTCTCTCTCCTGGCTCCAATCTTTACTAGGACTCTCTCTAAGACAGTTATATGGCTGTCATTCTGGAATTTCCCTTCATTGCTGTCTTGAGTTGGGAATCACTGATTTTGGGGGCCTAGGTGACCTTCTTTTTTTAAAAAATATATTTTATTGATTTTTACAGAGAGGAAGGGAGAGAGATAGAGAGTTAGAAACATTGATGAGTGAGAAACATTGATCAGCCGCCTCCTGCACACCCCCTACTGGGGATGTGCCCACAACCAAGGTACATGCACTTGACTGGAATCGAACCTGGGACCCTTCAGTCCACAGGCCGATGCTCTATCCACCGACCCAAACCAGCCAGGGCATAGGTGACCTTCTTTTATGTTTTGATAGAATGCTTCCGTATTTTCTTTCTTTCTTTTTTAAATTAAATCTTTATTGTTCAGATTATTACATTTGTTCCTCTTTTTCCCCCCATAACTCCCCTCCTCCCAGTTCCCGCCCCACCCTCCACCCTCACTCCCTCATCCATAGGTGCACGATTTTTATCCAGTCTCTTCCCGCATCTCCCACACCCCTTTCCCCCCCAAGAATAGTCAGTCCATTCCCTTTCTATGTCCTTGATTCTATTATGATCACCAGATTATTTATTCACTTGATTCTTAGATTCACTTGTTGATAGATGCATGTTTGTTGTTCATAATTTGTATCTTTACCTTTTTCTTCTTCTTCCTCTTCTTAAAGGATACCTTTCAGCATTTCATATAATACTGGTTTGGTGGTGATGAACTCCTTTAGCTTTTCCTTATCTGTGAAGCTCTTTATCTGACCTTCAGTTCTGAATGATAGCTTTGCTGGATAAAGTAATCTTGGTTGTAGGTTCTTGGTATTCATCACTTTGAATATTTCTTGCCATTCCCTTCTGGCCTGCAAAGTTTCTGTTGAGAAATCAGCTGACAGTCGTATGGGTATTCCCTTGTAGGTAACTGAGTTTCTTTCTCTTGCTGCTTTTAAGATTCTCTCTTTGTCTTTTGCTCTTGGCATTTTAATTATGATGTGTCTTGGTGTGGTCCTCTTTGGATTCCTTTTGTTTGGGGTTCTCTGTGCTTCCTGGACCTGTAAGTCTATTTCTTTCACCAGGTGGGGGAAGTTTTCTGTCATTATTTCTTCAAATAGGTTTTCAATATCTTGCTCTCTCTCATCTTCTGGCACCCCTATAATTCTGATGTTGGTACGCTTGAAGCTGTCCCAGAGGCTCCTTACACTATCTTCGTATTTTCGGATTCTTTTTTCATTTTGCTTTTCTGGTTGGGTGTTTTTTGCTTCTTCGCATTTCAAATCTTTGCCTTGATTCTTGCGCTCCTCTGGTCTGCTGTTGGGAGTCTGTATAGTATTCGTTGTTTCAGTCCGTGTATGCTTAATTTCTAGTTGGTTCTTTATCATAACATCGAGGGTCTCATTAGATTTCTTGAGGATCTCACTACATTTATCGGCAGCTTCTAGACAGTTCTTAAGAGACCTTAAAAGTGTGGTTCTGAACTCCATATCCTCCATTGACAGTTTTGTCCTGTTTCTTTGTCTCCGCATTTTTTATGTTTTCTTGGTGCACCCCCTAGTGCTCTTTGTGCGCAGTCTTGTTTTAGTTAAGCCTTGATTGTTGTTGGCAATACCGGGGGTGATTTGACCTCCAGGCTAACTGGCTATGAGAGTCCGCTGTGTCTGCAGTGGGAGAGCTTCTGTGCTGGATCTCTAGGGCGGTGCTAATCTAGCATTTGCTTGAGGCTATCTGGCAAATGGCTCTGCGCAGGGCTTGGGCGGGGCGGGTCCCCGGGGATCTACAGAGAAGGCCGGAGCGAGCAGTTATGGCTGCTCTCAGTTCTGTCCCTAGAGGCTCTGCCTCACAGAGTCCCAGCAACTGCTGCAAACCTCGGAGAGAAAGCTGCCTTCAAGTTCCGACCGAAGCCAGACAGTTCCGCTTCTCCCGTTTGAGTCTGGGTCCCTAGAGACTCGCCCGGATCTGGAGCTCAGAGTCTGAAACTCCCTCCCGATTGAAAACAACAACCGCGCCCTCCGCCTCCAGCCTGCTCCGCGTGCACTCCGCACCTTAGTATTTCACTTCAGCACTGCGCCTCCTCTGAGTCTGGGTATGATATTCTCTTTCCTCCTAGTTGTAGAATTTCCACTCAGCCAGCCTTCTTGTGGTTCTGGATGATGTCCGTTCCGTCTTTTAGTTGTTTTTTGAAGTGGTTCTTCAAGGCAGCAATCTCCAGCGTTAACCTATGCCGCCATCTTGGTTTCTCCTTCAGCCTCCGTATTTTCTTAAAGTACAGGTGCATTCCTAAGCAAGGGTGCATTTAAGGTAAACTTCTGGGTCCTTGCATATTTGAAAATACTTCCATTATTCCTCATGAGTGATTATTAGGTTGGCTATAGAAGTCTGAGAAAAAAATCATCTTTCCTTGGAAGTTTGAAGACTTTGCTCCATTGCCTTTCCACACCCTATGTTTTCTTGAGAAGGCTAATATCTGTGATTTTCATTCCCTTGCAGATAAGCTGTCCTTTCTCCTTGGTAGCTTTTGGACCATTTCTTTATGCTCAAAAGATATGACATTTTGCCAAAACATTTTGAAGTCCTGGACACAGAATGAGTTCTTTGGGTTTAAAGACTGGATCTATCTTTATGGGAATGATATATTATCACTTCTGTGATAATTTTTCCTTCTTTTCTTTTCTCTTTTTCTGGAATTCTTTGGATGTAAAATGTCTTAGAATAATCCTTTGAATCTCTTGTCTTTTCTCACATGTTCCAATCTGGGAGATTTCTTTACATTTATTCTCTAATTTTTCCATTGAACTTTTATTTGGCAATCAAATTTTAATTTCTAAGAGTTTTTCTTATCTGATATTGCCTTGTACGTACTGTCTTACTGCAGTATCTTTTGAAGAAATTAATCATTGTATATATAAATATATAAAAAAATTAATACCCGTGTACCTATCAACCCTAGGTAAGAAAGGAAAAAGCACCACAGGAACCCCTGTGTTCTCCTTATCACAGGTAGCTCCTATACTGAAAGTCGTGTTAATCATTCCTTTGCTTAAAAAATATTATCTATGTATTATTCCTAAACACTGATTACTTTTACCTGTTTTTAAACTTTATAAATGAATTTATACTGCATTTTTAAAAAATATATTTTATTGATTTTTTTATAGAGAGAAAGGGAGAGGGATAGAGAGTTAGAAACATCGATGAGAGAGAAACATCAATCAGCTGCCTCCTGCACACCCTCCACTGGGGATGTGCCCACAACCAAGGTACATGTCCTTGACTGGAATTGAACCCGGGACCCCTCAGTCCGCAGGCCGACGCTCTATCCACTGAGCCAAACCGGTTAGGGATAGACTGCATTTTTTTCTTTGTGAATTGTTTCTTTTAATTTTTGGAATTGCTTATTCACTAATAGGTTCCATTTTCTACTCTTTGTAGTTGGAAGTTTATATCTTAAAAAAACACATTATTATCATTTTAATGAAGCCTTGGGAGGTAGAGGAGGTAAATGTGTACTTAATCTGTCATATTAAACTGTAAGCCTAGATAAGATTTTTAGTAGCTTGTGAATCATGCTATTTTATTTATTTATACTTGGTTTATTAGCATATATATTTATGCTAGTGGCCCAGTGCATGAATTCGTGCACATCGAAAGGGAAATAATTAGAAGAAATATTTTAATATTGCTATTTGCCCTTTCTGCCTCAGCGCCTGGGAACCGGGCGGTGGCCTTGCCCCTCCACTTCCCCCCCCAGCCTCCCCTCCCCACAGCCACCCCCAGTCCCCCTGCCGCCACTGGTCATGGTCTGCGGGGCAATTGGCGGGGCAATTGGTGGGGCAATCAGGCCCCCGATCGTACCCGCCTTGGCCTGGCGCCACCCGCTCACCTGCTTCACCATCCTGTCATGATCTCATTCTCATTGGGGCCCATCGGGGCTGGCAGCACCTCCACTGCTGCCTGCTGCCAGTGCTGCATCACTGACACCTGGTATGTTCTGTGCTGCTTCCTGGTGGTCAGTGCATGTCATAGGGAGCCGTCAAACTCCCGGTCTCCCAGTCGAACTCCCAGGTGAACCACCACCTGAGGGGACAATTTGCATATTAGGCTTTTATTATATAGGATGTGCAAGGAATAATTTTAAAATATTTTGTAATTTAAAGTATGAACTAAATGCTCTTGAGGTAGTGGGATGTAATGGGCTTTGGGATCAGTCAAACCTGGATTGAAATCTCTAATCCACCACCTTTTAGATGAGAGATATTGGGCAAATCACCCTCTAAAATCCCAAATTTCACCATTTATAAATCAGGATAAAAATTCTCCAAAGTGTTATTTGATGATTAAATGAGGTAGTGTACTAGTGTGTGAAGGATTTAACCTGGTTCTTAGCATATAGTACAGTGATGGCGATCCTTTTGAGCTTGGCGTGTCAGCATTTTGAAAAACCCTAACTTAACTCTGGTGCCATGTCATATATAGAAATTTTTTGATATTTGCAACCATAGTAAAACAAAGATTTATATTTTTGATATTTATTTTATATATTTAAATGCCATTTAACAAAGAAAAATCAACCAAAAAAATGAGTTCGCGTGTCACCTCTGACATGCGTGTCATAGGTTCGCCATCACTGATATAGTAAATGTTCAGTAAACATAGTTCCTGTTCCTCCCTCTGATTAAAGAAGAATGAAGCTTTTCTGTTCTAGTCCATCTCATAAGCAGGGCTAGTTTTAGGATCTGTGCTCAAAAGGGCTGCTTGGTTTAATGCCCTACTGTCACTGTCTTGAAATTATTAATAATTTTATCTTTGATTTTGTGTTATGTAAGTGGGGCAATGGAGCACGTGCATTAGGAGAGGAGATACATTTAATATGAGTCTATCTTTTCTTGCCACTCCATTCACATAAAATGCAATCAGTGCAAATTCACCATAGCTAAGATCTGGAAACAGCCTAAGTGCCCATCAGCAGATGAATGGATTAGAAAACTGTGGTACATATACACAATGGAATACTATGCTGCGGTAAAAAAAAAGGAATTCTTACCATTTGCAACAGCATGGATGGAACTGGAGAGCATTATGCTAAGTGAAATAAGCCAGTCAGAGAAAGATAAATACCACATGATCTCACTCATTTGTGGATTATAGAGAACAACATAGACTGATGAAAAGGGACAGATCCAAAGACTGAGAAACAGCGATCAGGCTATCAATCCCCAGAAGGAAAGTAGGGGAGGGTGGGGGTAAGGGGAAGAGATCAACCAAAGGACTTGTATACATGTATATAAGCCAAACCAATGGACATGGACAACAGGGGGATGGGAGCATGAGTGTGCGGGGTGGGGGGGTGGGGGAGAGGTTGGGGGTTAATGGGGTGGATGAGGACACATTTGTAATACCTTAACTAATAATAATAATAATAAAATGCTCTCAGTGCAATGAGCACAGAATTCTAGTGAATGCATAATGCATGGGAGTTTGGTGAGATTCAAAAACGAGGTGTTATGTCTATGACTAAGTTCAGGTGCTGACAGCCTGAAAGGCTACACTTTATTCTGAGTCAAAATTTGCTTTGAATGTGGAAGCAAGGCATTCTAAGAAACACAAATGATTGTGGAAACCTCTCTTGGCCTTCTGTTTGCCAATTACTTATGCTAGAAATCTGTACTAATAAAAGTCTAGGTAGCGTCATGCCCTCGCGCACGATGTCATCACAAGATGGCCGCCACAATCATGGCCACCACAAGATGGCCGTGCGCACAGTGGAGGCGGGGCCTGGCGGCCGCTCCGTGCAGTGAAGCTGGGGGTCTCACAGCTCCACGTGGTGCAGAGGAGGCAGGTCTCATTGGAGGAGGTGGGTTGTGGCAGGGGAGGGCAGTTGGGGGCGATCGGACTGGCAGGGGAGGGCAGTTGGGGGTGATCGGGCAGGCAGGGGAGGGCAGTTGCAGGTATTCAGGTTGGCAGGGGAGCAGTTAGGCGTCATTCAGGCTGGCAGGGGAGTGGTTAGGTGTCGATCAGGCTGGCAGGGGAGCAGTTAGGTGGCAATCAGGCTGGCAGGCAGAAGTGGTTAGGGGCAATCAGGCAGGCAGGCAGGCGAATGGTTAGGAGCCAGTGGTCCCGGATTGTGAGAGGGATCCCAGATTGGAGAGGGTGTAGGCTGGGCTGAGGGACACCCCCACTATGCATGAATTTTGTGCACCAGGCCTCTAGTGATAATATAAAAAGGGAAGGATAATTCCTTTTTTCCCTAATCCTCCCAAATTTATTAGTAACCCAAAGGTAGACAGTGTTGGTGAAATGTGCTGGTACAAAGAAATGAAGTTAAAAACAGTTGAGTTAGTTTTGGGTATTTCCACTCTTCTGCTAAGAATGAAATGCATATGCATGTAGGAGCTGTGAAGTATGAATTGTGTAATTTTGGTGATTCCACATACCTCTTAAATGCCCTTGTATTTAAACACTTACTACAATATAAATATGAATAGTAAACTCATACTAATAATTAAAAATTTTAATTTTTCTAAACTTAGAAGGACATTAAGTAGCAAATAAATAAACACCATAAAACACATTATGGAAGAAAAGAGAAGCTTTATGTTTCAGTATTTTCAGTAGCACTTTTTTCCCTAGCATTTTTTTTTAAAAAAATATATTTTATTTATTTTTTACAGAGAGGAAGGGAGAGGGATGGAGAACTAGAAACATCAATGAGAGAGAAACATCAATCAGCTGCCTCCTGCACACCTCCCACTGAGGATGTGCCCACAACAAAGGTACATGCCCTTGACCGGAATTGAACCTGGGACCCTTGAGTCCGCAGGCCGACACTCTATCCACTGAGCCAAACTGGTTAGGGCTTCCCTAGCATTTTGAACAAGGGATTTTGTGCTTTCATTTTATGCTAGGCCTCACCAATTATGTTGCCAGCTCTGCTTACAAGAACATTCACTGAATTTCAAAGCCTGTTCTTGATCAGCACAAACTCGAAAATGATAGCCAGTAAATTGGATTTGCAATTTTCTTTTATGACGGATGGAGACAATATCATTGGACACAATCTAATCTTGCTTTTAGATAATTAATTATTTTTGCTGTATCGATGAGTCTGAGGCCAAATAAGCCTGCTTAAATGAAGGAAGTGGAAGGGGAAGAGATAGTAAACCTCGCATTGGACTTCAGTTATTTTAGGAGAAGGAGTTAAAGAACAAGATTGTGTGGAGGAGGTGCCAAATGCGGACGCTTTTGGGGGCCATTTCATTCTTTTATGATGAATTGCTTGTGAGTGTGCTTAGGAGGTTCTCAAATTCATTACTGTCTCAAGCTCCATCCATAGCGCTGATAGGCTGGTAGATACTTGATGGCTAGAGACATGAAGGGGAAAAAACAGAATTTAATTAAATGGCTGAGGATTTTTTAAGAATTCATATGAAGTTCATCTAATTAAAGATCAGGTTGTGACACACTCTTCGGCAGGGGAGGGCGACCTTGGGTGGTTAAGGCGTCCCGGTGCCCGGGGGCTTGAGCACAGAGAGCCGAAGGGCTGTGCCGCTGAGGGCCCCCCAAACGGGGTGGAGGAGGCGCGACCACGGCTCAGACAGAGGAGTGGAAGAGCGGAGCCTGGACAACTTCTTCCCCAAGAGGGACAAGAAGAAGGAGCAAAGCAACTGGCAGCGAGCGGGCAGTTACAGTATTCTATGTTTTCTGTTCAATTGAAGCCTTAAAAATGTTTTAATAGGAATTTTATATACTAGTTTTCTCCTCCTGCCTCTCCCTCAAGATTCCTCTAAGGGGTGGCTTTTTTTATTTTTCCAACTCAAGGAAGAATATTTTAAGAACAACCTCAGGAAATTTTTACTGATTACATTTATTTTCCCTTAGGGATAAGGAAATGGAGAAGAGCTTTGAAGTAGTAAGACACAACACTAGAGGTAGGGATGAGTGTTTAAATAAAACAGGCCCTTAAACTTCAGCTAGACAACCATTATGCTGGGCTTGAAAATCAGAAAAGCAGCCACACATAACACAATTAAGAAATGGTCTTTGCTAGCACTTCTCAGGTAACCACCACCAACAGCCATTCATCATCTGATCTCTGTTGGATCGACAGCAGATGCAGACCCCTCGATCTAAGTGATCAGCCCTGTTGCACTACGGAAGTTTCAGGTGCCACAACTGCTCTTTATTGTTATAAATGTGTGCACTAGATTCAGCACTGATCTTTCATAATAATTACTCTGCAATACAAAACCAAACCAAACCAACCAACCAAACAAACAAAAAAAACACACCATAAAAACAAACCCACAAAAACTGCATCCGGTGGTCATTTCAAAATCTTTTTATGTTCAGATACTGAGCTTTTGTAAAATACACTACCTCAGATTTGTTGTACTCATTGTGGACTTCATGTAAACGTCTGGATAAGAAGGTTACAGCTATTAAGTAGATGTGAAACTAACTTGAAACCAGCTTTCCTGGATTCCTATCAGAAATTCTGCAAAAAGTCAGCCTTCTGGTTTCTGATCTACTGTAAAAGATGAAAATTTCAGTGACCATAATTAACTTGTCCTGTGCCCCACCCTTAAGGAATACTCTGCAGTGGGCTGTGGCTGTATTTGATTTCCTACATGCCGCTCTCAAAAGAACTGATGTGTTCAGATGCTCCGTGTAGGGCTGTGATTTATAATTTAAACTTTTGTGTTGTATTCTGCGGTAACCACAAATTTCCATCAAATGGGAAGGAGGTGTCGGAGGAATAATCCTGTTTCTTTTAGTAATTTGTCATTTGGGCAGTACTTTTTCTGTGTTCCACATTAAGAACTTTTTTTTTCTTTTTTTTCTTTGACTTGGAAGAAGTCCTTTGACAGAGCATATTACTTTGTTAAGTAAATGACTCGAAATATACATTAGAATTGTGAAATGACTGGTAAAATTGCCAATCCCTAGGAGTGGAACCAAATAGCCTTTGATATAAAGGGCAGTGGATACAGGGCGCTCTACTTCAAGTGCTGTTAAAGTCTCCTCGAATCAGGTCCAAAACATAAAGTTAACTGCAGTTTCTGCTCAAGCCAGGGATTCAGTGACTTGTTCTTATAACTTAAAAGGAAAGTGAGTAGAACCCCAACCTAAAATTCACTTATGTTTCATGGATCTTGCATGATCTTTGACAATTCCAGATATACTTGTTGTGCCCAAATTTTTAAGTTATTGGACATTCTATAGATATAGTGATTGTCCCAGGGTAGCTCTGTTATCAACCTTCTGGTGAGTCTTTATGTTGTTCATTTGGAAAGTCAAGGGTGAAAGACAGGTAATATAGCACTTCTGTTTTTTATAATTACAACTTAAACTATCCAGTAACTTTTAGCCCTTAAAAGGGACTTCAGGGAGATACTCAGGATTACTGAAAAGGTTTCTTTCCATCTAATGAGATAGTCTGATAATTTTCTAGTTTTGTATCTTTGGTTCAATAGAAATATTCAAAGTGGTGTGTGACCACTTGATGCAGCATCTGGGTTTCTCTGTAATAAATATCCTTGCCAAATAGCAGGATTGCAGACTTGCTACTGGCAAGAGTGAAGCAAATGGGTGAGTAAAACAATCCTGTTGTTGGAGCATGTTTCTGTGGGAGTAAACAAAAATAAAACAACAACAACACTGGTTTTGTTTAAAACACAAAAAAAGCATATACACACAACACAAGCATATACACACAACACAAGCATATACAAACACCTTTCCATTTAGACATCAGTGCTTTGAATATGTGAGGTTGGCATTGAACACAGCCGTCTATAGGAAAGGTTAAAAGACAAGATCTAACATATAAAGCTAACAAGAAGGTAAAATATACTCGCTCTTTAGATACCACCTTTTATTTTTTTCTTCTTATTGACAATTGCCATTTATTATAGTGTAATATTGCTGGCCTGTTCTTAATAGTTACTCAGAGTCTGGAGTCCTTGGAGGGGTCTTTACCCTGGAGGCATTTTCATGTGAGTCTGAATGCTTTCATAACTTGTATGGTATGTCATAAGTAAGCAAGAAACAAGGTGTTTCAGGGTTAAAGACTCCAAACTTAATTATTGAATTAATACATATTTTGCTAGGTCCCTTTAAAAAATCTCTTAAATTATGGAAGTGAAGTCCTTTCCTTTACTTGTTTTCCACAAGTAAAAGCTAAAGCTTCAAAAGAAGAAAGGTGGGTGAGGTTTATAAAATTTTCAAATTAGTAGTTGTATAAAATAAAAGAAAGATAATTCATTATGAATATATTTTTACTACTGATAATCATCATTTCTCCCCTAAATGCTCATGAACAATCTCTTTATTACTTCATAATGATAGTAATAATAATAATAAGCACAATTTATTGTACTTATGTGGTAGGCACTATTGGACTTTACACATATTAACATATACAATCCTTGCAGCAACCCTATAAAGTACTTATTTTCATTTTACACACAAAGAAAATGAAGCACAGAGGTGTTAAGAAATATGCCACAGCCACACATGCAGTGAGTGGTGAATATAGAATTTAACTCAGGTTGTCTGATATCACTGCACTGCGCTGTTTCTCAACTTTATCTTAATTTCATAATTTAGAATCAATTTTATAATGCAATGAAGTGATATTGCCATATGCTAATACAACATTTGGATTTAAGTCTCTGTATTCTGGTTATAATGCATAGTATTTTGAAAATTAGAATAATAGTAAAAATATTGCTTAAAAATGTGTGAAGATATGGGGAATTTACTATGCTATCTGGGTTCTGAGAGAAACTTAGATTTCCTTATTGGTTGTTATACCAGAAATGGGATTGGTAAATGCTGCTATCATGGTACTGAATTTGACTAGATTGAAAATGCCAGGCAGGAAGACTTTGCCTCTTGCTTCTCTACAGGGCAGGAGGTTACATAATTTTATGTGATTAACTAGAAGCCCAGTGCACAAAATTCGTGCCCTGGGGGGGGGGGCGTCAGCCCAGCCTGCCCCCTCTCACAGTCCGGGAGCTCTCAGGGGATGTCCTACTGATGGCTTAGGCCTGCTCCCCATGGGTAGTGGGCCTAAGCCATAGTCTGGCCCCGAAGGCTCGGAGCAGGCTCCGTGTGTGTGTGTGTGTGTGTGTGTGTGTGTGTGTGTGTGTGTGTGTCTGTCTGTCTGCTGGGGGCCTGCCCTGAGCTGCACCACGGAGGTTCAGAGCAGATGCCCCGTGTGTGTGTGTGTGTGTGTGTGTGTGTGTGTGTGTGCGCGCGCGCGCGCGTGGCGGTCCACTGGGGGTCTGCCCCGAGCTGCGCCATGGAGGGTTGGAGCAGGTGCCCCGTGTGTGTGCCTGTGTGTGTGTGTGTCTGCTGGGGGCCTGCCCCGAGCCACGCCGTGGAGGCTTGGAGCAGGTGCCCCTCTGTGTTGATCTCTCAGGCTCCAGGCTGTGCCTGCATGTTGTTCTCTCAGGCTCGGGGTCGCGCCTGGCCCCTCCTCCTGAGCTGGTCGTGACGGTTACGGAGTACCAACCTCATTTGCAATTTATATATATGTCATTCAGCAATAGAAGAGTCTGAAGACAGCATTCACAGACATATTAGAGCCTAGCAATATTTTTGAGAGAGGATTGCCTATTGGCAACCTGCCTAAAAGGCAGATTAATATAGAAATTAAGGATGGAAAAGATGGAGAACTTCAAAAAATATTTGTTGATTTGATGTTATTTGGTTCTGTGTCACTTTGGTTATCTCTTTCTATGCTCTTCTTGTGACTAGCCAGTCTCTGCTGCTTCCTTCATGTATTTGTGGAAATCACATCCTTAGGAAGAGAACATGATGAGATGGTACCAAATAAATGGCCTTTTATTTTTTTACTAGAGGCCCGGTGCACAGAAATTTGTGCACTTGGGGGGGAAAGGGGGGTCCCTCAGCCTGGCCTGTGCCCTCTCGCAGTCTGGGACCCCTCGGGAGATAACGCCCTGCTTGCTTAGGCCTGCTCCCGGGTGGCAGAGGGCAGGCCCAATCCCTAGGTGCAGCCCCTGGTCGGGCTCAGAGCAGGGACGATTGGGGAGTTGGGACACCACCCCCTGTCATGCTCAGAGCAGGGCGGATTGGGAGGTTGTGATGCCACCCTCAGTCACGCTCAGGGTAGGGCCGATTGGGGGGTTGGGGCACCGCACCCTGTCACACTCAAGGCAGGGTCGATGGGGAGGTTGCAGTGCCACCCCCTGTCATGCACAGAGCAGGGCCCATCAGGGAGGTTGGGGCTACTTACCTTGTCACACACAGAGCAGGGCGGATCAGGGGGTTGGGGCGCCGCCCTCTATCACCCACAGAGCAGGGCTGATCAGGGGGTTGGGGCGCCGCCACTCTCACACTCAGGGCAGGGCCGATGGGGAGTTATGGCTCTACCTTGTCACACTCAGAGCAGGGCCCGTGGGGGGGAGGTTGGGGCGCCGCACCCTGTCACACACAGAACGGGGCCGATCAGGGGGTTGGGGCGCCGCACCCTGTCACACACAGAGCCACAGGGTGATCAGGGGGTTGGGGAGCTCCCCCGTATCAGGCACAGAGCAGGGCTGATCAGGAGGTTGGGGCACCTTCCCCTGTCATGAACAGAGCAGGGCGGATTGGAAGGTTGTGGCCCCGCCCCCTGTCACACACAGAGCCACAGGGCGATCAGGGGGTTTGGGCGCTGCCCCCTGTCACGCTGATCCCGGTGCTGGGAGGCATATTGCCCTTTTACTATATAGGATAGAGGCCTGGTGCATGGGTGGGGCTGGCTGGTTTGCCCTGGAGGGTGTCCTGGATCAGGGTGGGGGTCCCCACTGGGGTGCCTGGCCAGTCTGGGTGAGGGGCTGAGGGCTATTTTCAGGCTGGCGGGTGACGGAAGCTTCCAACTGCTCCTTTTTTTCTTTTATTCTGGGCCAGCTTTAGCTCTGAGCCTCCAGCTCTGAGGCTTCTGCTGCTGAAAGCAGGTGTCTGGTTTGTTTCGGTTCTATAATCGAAACAATGTATAACTCCAGCTCTGAGATCCCGGCTCGCTGAAAGCAGGTTTCTGGGGTTTTGTTTAGCTTCTATATTTATTACAATGTTTCTTAAACTGCAGGCTCAGAGGCCGGCAAGGCGGGTGGGGAATGTTGGTTTCCTCCGTCACTGAAGCAAGCAAGCCTCATGTTAGTTTCAAGCTGCCTGGCTCCCGGCCGCCATCTTGGCTGGCAGTTAATTTGCATATCTTGCTGATTAGCCAATGGAAGGGTAGCGGTCGGACGCTAATTACCATGTTTCTCTTTTATTAGATAGGATTTATTTTTATTTTTTAATATATTTTATTGATTTTTTACAGAGAGGAAGGGAGAGGGATAGAGAGTTAGAAACATCAATGAGCGAGAAGCATCAATCAGCTGCCTCCTTCACGCCCCCTACTGGGGATGTGCCCTCAGCCAAGGTACATGCCCTTGACCGGAATCGAACCTGGGACCTTTGAGTCTGCAGGCCGACACTCTATCCGCTGAGTCAAACCGGTTAGGGCTAAATGGCCTTTTAATTGCACTTACATATCATAGGTATTCAAGCATAATAATCAGAACTATCCAAACCATGTCAGTGTATTATTTATTATATTACCAGATCCATAGGAAATTCTGTGATTAAAGAATAAGGGTAATTCTCAATGCTAGTAATACAGTATCAGTATGGTTAGTGACTGAGTTTTGTAGCTAATTAAGAATTAAATTAAATTATTAAGCATACATCACTAATTACCAAAAGTGCAAATTAAAAAGATCCATTTTTATTTATCAAATTGGCAATAAAAATGGCTTTTATTTAGTGATAGTTAGGAAAATGGGCACTCTTATACACTCTTGAAAGGGAGTCAACTGATATAATCTTTCTAAAAGGCAATTTAGCTATATATGTATCAAATTCTTAAAATGCTTGTACTCTTTGACACAGCAATCCCATTTAGAGGACCTTATATTTAGGCAATATTTCATAGATTGTACAGTCATGCACCACATAATGATGTTTTGGTCAATGACAAACAGCATGTACAATGGTGAACCCTTAACATTATAATGGAGCTGAGAAATTCCTATTATCTAATGATGTTGTAGCTGTCATAACATTTAGCACAACATATTACTCCTGTGTTTGTGGTGATGGTGGTGTAAACAAACCAAACCTATGCTGTCAGTCATATAAAATTATAGCACATACAATTATATACAGTACATAATACTTGATAATGATAATAAATGACTATGTAATGGGTATGTATTTACTATACTAATTACTATTTGGATTGTACATGTACTCTCTATGGATAAAAAATGTTTTCTGTAAAACAGTATGCTGTGATATACTTGCAGCAGTCTTAGATATCTTGTGTTAATCATATCTTTTGTTTGCATAATTTTATCTTGTGCTTGATTTAATCTCATGTTGTTTTTTACAGTAAGAGTGCTGTACAGGTTTGTAGCCTTGGAGCAGTAGGCTATACCATATAGCTTAGGTGTATAGTAGGCGATAGCATGGAGGTTTGAGTGTAAGTACACTGTATAATGTTCACACAGTGACAAAATTGCCTAATGACATATTTCTCATAACATAACCTTATCATTAAGGGATATAACATTTAGCACAATATGTTACTCCTGTATATTTCATATGCTGAATTTACATCTCTTCACTTTTTTTACCCAGCCCCTCAAACCTCTTCCCTCTGGCAACCGTGTTTGTTATCTGTATCTATGAGTCTGTTTCTGTTTTGTTTGTTCATTTATTGTTTTTAAATTTATTTAATTTCTTAATATTTTATTTTTCAGTTACAATTGATATTTAATATTATTTTACATTAGTTTCAGGTGTATAGCATGGTGGTTAGACAATTAATGTAATTTACAGAGTGGTCCCCCAATAGTTCTAGTACCCACCTGGTACCATATGTAGTTATTGCAATATTATTGACTATATTTGATATGCTGAATTTACATCCCTATGGCTATTTTGTAACTACCAATTTGTACTTCTTAATCCCTTCACTTTTTTTTATCCAGCTCCTCAAACTCCCCCTTCTAGCAACCCTGTTTGTTATCTGTATCTATGAGTCTGTTTCTGTTTTGTTTGTTCATTTATTTATTTATTTTTTAATTATTATTATTTTTTTCTTTGATTAATTTATTTTGTTCTTTGTATTTCATGTATAAGTGAAATCATATGGTTAACTATTGTTTATAATAACCCCAACTTAAGAAACAACCTTAGTGTCCATTAATGATAATTTACTATTAAATCATGGCAACTGCCTAAAATAAAATAAAAAAGGCAGGAGAAAATATTTAATGGCACACTTACAAAGATGTTTGTAAGATAATTATAATATACTAATAGCCTTGTGCACAAATCCGCGGGCCAATAGCTCGCCAGTAGCTCAGTGCTGCCCTCCAGTAGCTCTCTGCCTGCTGCCCCACCCTCCTGTAACTCTTCCCCCACCTCCCGCCCCTGCTTCCCCTCATAGCTTGCTGCCCTCCCCCCTCCTGTAGCTCTCCACCCTCCGCTTGTAGCTCGCTGCCCCACCCTCTTGCTGATCCTTGATCGGGTCGTTACATGGTCAGTGGTTACTCTTCATGGTGTAACAACCATTTGCATATTACATCTTTATTATATAAGATTTTAAGCAAAAGAAGAATAAAAAGCTGTGTATATAATATAATCATATATTTGTGAAAAAATACTGTAGAGCAAAAGTATCAGAAAAATGTATATCAAATGGGTTAGGGTTTTGGGCTATAAGGCTGGAAATTTCCCAAACTTTGGAAGGGTGTTCAAAAAGTGCTGAATAATCAGAAAGCATAACTACCAGGTGAAATCTCATTGTAATTGTTCTTTTCTAAACAATGCAACAGAAGCTGAAGTATAGTAGGATCTTTTTAAAGTTCTTGGCTAGTAAATAGCAAATCTAGGATATATACTTAGCCTCTCTATCTCCAAATCTCATAATTTTTCTTTGACATCACTTGTCCTTTTCAGAGTGGATGAGGATGATACATTCTACTCTGAAATTCATAGCCAGTAGTCAAAGTAAATTAATATATATTAGTTTTTAAATGGATTGGATCGATATACAATAGGAGTTTCCTTCAGTAAACTAGTTTCAATCCAGTAAACCGGTTTCAATCCAGCAATAACTAAGAAATAAGAATTTACTTGTATAAGAATCCTAATATTACTAATTGGAGTATGTTGATCCTTCAGGCATAGTTTTAATGTATTTTAGATGATGGCATTTTTGATATGGAAAAAAGGCCTGTTATACCTACTGGTTCTGGGTGAGGATGAGAATAATTACTGAGTGTATGTGGTAGTTTCAGAAACTACAATCTCTCATATTTCTTTGTGCTCCGAGAAGTACTTTCTAAATACGTAAAGAACCTGCTCATTAATCCCCTTTCCTGAATTCTCAATGAAACATAGAGAACTATGGAATTGACTTAAGACTCCTTCAGTAAATGACCTAGGATGCTACAAGAGCATTGGTTGATTTGGCCACAACTGTTTAACTGTCTCAATTTTCCAAAAGGATTTAAAATTAAGGTATATTCATCTATCATTCTTATTGGCTATTCAATGTATTTTAGAGGGAGCTTGGAATATCTCAAAGGACATCATTAGCCTTAGAGACAGAAGGTGTTGGCTTAAGTTCCTGTCCAGCCAACCACTAACAGTGTGACCCTAGATGAAATCTTGCCCTCCAGTGTCCTCAAGTTATTTATCTAAAAAAGGATAAGTGATAGCTTATATCATAAGGATTGTTATGAATATTTTAAAAAATGAAAGTTAGTATGAGAAAGTGCTTTTAAAATGCCAAACTACTGTGCAAATCAGAAGAATCATTATGAGACCTGAATGTCGAGTCACCAAAGTGGCACTTAGAAAGGAGGAAATATTTACTTCTTTTAGCATTTTCTTCCACCCAGTTTTTTAGCAGCTGCTGTTATAATAACTGAAAGATACCAAATCTTTGGGATTGTAATCCAAGGTATATAGAGTGAATATCTCTTTTTTTTCTTTTAAAAGAAAATACTGTGTCCCAAACCTAATAAAGCACAATGTTTGGTAATTGGTGTTTTTTTTAAAAAATTGTTGAGGGAGGCAGAATTTGACATTTCCTCAGAGACAAGTCCAAATTGAGATTGAGAAAGTAAAGTCTAAGTTCTGGAAGAAGGTGCCATAAAAGAAATTACTAAAATAATGGAAGAAAAATATTTTTTCTTAATAATAATAGTATCACCTAGAGGCCCAGTGTACGATATTCGTGCACGAGAAGGGTCCCTAGGCCTGGCCGGAGATCAGGACTGATCAGGGCCTTCCAGCTGCTGACCGGGGCCTCCCTTCCCTGGCTACTGGCTGCCAGATGGGGCCTTCCTTTGTTCTACGCTGCCCCTTAGTGGTCAGCACACATCATAGCAAGTGATCAAACTCCTGGTCTCCTGGTCGAACTCCTGAGTGGACAATTCGCATATTAGGCATATATATATATATATAGATGTGTGTTAGGTACTCCCCTAGGACCTTATCTAATTTTTACAACATCCTTCTAAGATACATATTATCCCTATTTACAAATGAGGTTAATAGATGTTAAATGGTTTGCTCAAGGTCACATACTTAATAAGTAGTGGAGCTGTGGTACAAACTCAGATGGTCTGAATGTTGAGCTTGCTCTCTCAACCACTGTGCTAGCCTCTAGTAAATACATAAGTACCATCTGCCAAGCTAAGTAAGAGAGAGTTATGCAATGTCTTGCCAAAAGATTAAGATTTTGCATGGCAGTTTTCGTAGCTATTATTAGTTATTCCTGAATATCTTATTTGCAGATGTACATCAGAGTTTTTGTACTAGATAAGACTTAAAATAAAAATGATACATAGGTAGATAGCAATAGGCTTTTTGGGTATCCAGAGAAACATGCTCATGGAGAAGAAGCAGTCTTTGGAGATTTGGTCTTTGACAGTGTAGTTTTATTTAGCAATTACTAATTGAGCATTTGCTATTCCAGGCTTCACAAAATGTCTTTTTTCTTCCAGTAATACTAGTGTCTTGGAAAGGAAGTCTTCTAAGAAACGTTGTCTCCTAGCTGCATCATTGTACATTGTACATAGTTTCTCCACACTTTTGGAGACCAAGGGAAAAGGGCTAGTTCAGAACTCTGGAAAACAGAGAAATTTGTCTTAGACACACTACTTATAACCTAAGTACTTGATGGCTCATCTGTGTAGCCCCAGCTCTCTAAACCCAATGACTGAAGGGAAGATGAGCTTACAGTAGATGGTGTGCCACATGGCGTCTTGCAGTGGCCTCACAGACTTTGGCTTTAAGTCTGAGTGAGAGACACTGAATTACTTGAATCAGGCCATGATGGACAGCAGATGGGCCTTTATTTGAAAAAACTGCAATGGGAAGTCCTTATGCTGTAAAAATTGCCTTAGCATTCTCAAGGGACAGAGCACTACAGCTCAGAGGGAAGAAAAACCATACTAATGGAGTTTTCTTGTTCACCTCTTAGGTCAGCATCACTCCTGATACTGACTACTGAACCATTAATTTTCTCTAGAGAATTGCGGTATGTCCCCCCACATACACGTTTTTTCCTTTAAGAAACTAAAAAAAGACATTTCCTGTTAGTATTTAAGAAAAGACTGTTTCAGTAGTTTTCAACTATCTGTGAATCATTTTACCAGATGATTATTATCAAGAAGAAGCATTTTATGGTAATTTATATATTTAAAATAGAATTAAGTGCCTGGTTGAGCTCTCTGTGATCTGCAGTATAGGAAAACCTCCATTGTATATTTCTTCTCTTGAAAGATATCCACTTGATAGCACTCTAGTTTTTATTGTCTTTACCAAAAGAGTTGGAAAATGCGGTGTACACAAGCTCTCTTCTTTGTTTTCCATTCCCTCGTTAGGTCCTGGCGTCAACCTCTACCACTATTCAAAAATTCCCCCTGAAAGGCTGAATTGTTCAATGATTTTTTTCTTTGGCTTCATCCTCTTCCATCATGCTTGTAGTATTTTACAAAATTGACAGACAACTTCTCCCACCTTGAAAGAATTGCCTCCTGCCGCTATTGTTGTATGTTCTCCTTTCTCCTACCCTATTACATACTTCTCCTTTCTTACTGGAAAAGCATCTCCAGGTTATGGGAAAATGGTTGGTTCCTTTGTACCTGTGACTATTGAAGGAAGGGTGGGAAAATGAGATCCTAAAAATGTCCTGGTACTTTTGCCTTCAGAATCAAGACGTCCAATAGAGTTCAAGGAGGCTGGCCAATAACTGCTGCTCTATTGAGCCTTTGGGGAGACAGCCTACATTAGCTTCTATCCCCTTGAATGCTGCTTGGATTTCTAAGAACTTTTCATAGCTCTGGAGGCAGCAGGAACAATTCATCTTTAATTCTGAAAAGTGTTAAGACCAGCTTAGCTTCTGATAACCCCACTGGTATAGTCTGCATTCCTCACAGGTATGGTCCAATATCTTCTCACAGTTATCCTTTGAAATACAGTTATGAAGGAGAGTGTTAGAAAAAGCAGCCTTTCACCCTGGCTAGTGGTCAGTGGGTTGAAGGGTCGCACTGTACACCAAAAGGTTGCAGGTTCAAGTCCAGTCAGGGCACATACCTAGGTTGTAGGTTCGATCCCCGGTTAGGGTGTGCGTGGGAGGCAAGGGGCCGATGTTTCTCTCTCATATTGATGTTTTTCTCTCTCCTTCCCTTTCCCTCTCTCTAGTAATCAATAAAAACATATCCTCAGGTGATTAAAAAAAAGAAGAAGAAAAGGAAAAGCAACTCTCTTACTTTGCTAAACCTGAAAGGGACTTTAGTTACTTGTTCACCTTTGTGCTTCTGAGGGAATTATCAATATCAGAAAAACTGAAATTATATATGAGGCAGAATATAGGAAATGCTACACATCACCTGGACTATATTGATGATACAGCCTTGAAAGCATTGATTATAGGAATAGACAAAAGTTTGGAAAACTATATTTTTAGCAGGCAGGGAATTTTGTAGAAGTACCACATTCAGTTTTCTGTTACTCCAGTATAGGATTGGCTGTGTAATTACAGATGTGTGGCAGACACTATGTAACAACAATTTCTTCCTTTCTTATATAGCGCTGGGCTTGTTGTGAAGCAGTGTGCTATAAGCCAATTATGACGATCCTGTTCTTTGCCATGTAAGTCAGTCTCCCAGATTCCCTTTCAATTGGGAAGGTTCATGTGGCCCACTTCTACCCAGTGCCACACAAAGGAAATTCAGCTGTGGTATCTGAGAAAGCAGTTTTACGACCTGTTGAGAGAGTAGCTTGGCTACCAACTTCCTCCTGCCTGTGAATGTAATTGTGATGCCCTGAATAAGCACAAAGTGAACATGCTAACATGCTGATGATGGTTGACTGGAAAAAGTCTGGGTTTTGATGATATTGCTGAATTGCCAGACCAACCCTTGCTCATCTCTATCTGAACTTCTTATTAATTAGTTACTTATTTTTTCTGTGATCATTTATGGTAAAAAAAAAAACCCACCCCAGTTTTTTGTTATTCATTTACGGTAAAAAACACAACAGTTTTCAGTGATAGAAGAGGTAGTTTTGTCTTGGCTACGATCATAAGTAATGCATTCCTATTTTTTTTAAAGCATTTATTTGGAATTGTTTGAATATATTATGCTCTGTAATGATCTTTTAATATGTTCTCCTAAATTATTAGACAATTTTCTTTAACATTTTATATCAATTTAGTTGTTCTTCATGAATATACTAGTATATGAGAACAATAATGTTATCATGGTTATGTAGCAAATGTTAGAGTTATATTATTTAGAGGATATGTCTGTATATTAATAAATTTAGTATTATCTTTTAAAATTTGTTCAAAAGTATCCTGATATAGTAGGAACAGATAGTACATTTATTTTCTCTTGTTCTATCTGTTAAGAAAAATTTTTTCTGTTGGAAGAAGTAAAGGTGGGATATTTCAAATGGCTTATTGATTCAAGCCCTTAATTTTTTTATTAAATAAAAACTCAAAGCAATACATTTCCATGTCTTTCAACATTTATTCCATTATATACTGATTGCGTTTTATAACTACACTAGAGGCCTGGTGCACAAAAATTTGTGCACTCGGGGGGAGGGAGGGTCCCTGCGCCCTCTCGAAGTCTGGGACCCCTCAGGGGATGACTACCTGCTGGATTAGGCCCACTCCCCGGGGGATTGGGCCTAAGATGGCAATCAGACATCCTTCTGGCAGCCCGGCAGCCCTCGGGGGATGTCCACTTGCCAGCGGGGAGCAGACCTAAACTGCAGTCGGATATCCTTAGCGCTGCTGAGGAGGCAGGAGAGGCTCCCACCACCACTGCTGTACTGGCAGCCATCAGCCTGGCTTATGGCTGAGCAGAGCTCCTCCCATGTGAGAGCTCACTGACCACCAGAGGGCAGTTCCTGCATTGAGCGTCTGCCCCCTGGTGGTCAGTGTGTGTCATAGTAACCAGTCATTCTCAGTCCTTCTGCTGTTAGGGTCAGTTTGCATATTACCCTTTTACTATATAGGATAGAGGCCTGGTGCATGGGTGGGAGCCAGCTGGTTTGCCCTGAAGGGTGTCCCGGATCAGGGTGGGAGTCCCGCTTGGGTGCCTGGCCAGCCTGGATGAGGGGATGATGGCTGTTTGCAGCTGGTCACACCCCCTTCAGGGTGGGGGTCCCGCTTGGGTGCCTGGCCAGCCTGGATGAGGGGATGATGGCTGTTTGCAGCTGGTCACACCCCCCTTCAGGGTGCTGGTCCCCACTGGGGTGCCTGCCAGTCTCTGTGAGGGGCTGAGGGACATTTTCAGGCTGGCGGGTGACTGAAGCTCCCAACCTCTCCTTTTTTTCTTTCTTTTTTTTTATTCTGGGATTTATTTACCTTCTATGGCTGTCACTGGAGCTGAGAGCCGGCTTTAGCTCTGAGGCTCGGCTCGAGCTCTGATACCTCAGCTGCTGATCTGGGTTTTGTTTAGCTTCTATAATTGAAACACTGTTTCAGCTCCAGCTCCAAAGCAGGTTTCTGGGGATTGTTTAGCTTCTATAATTGCAACATAGTTGCTTAGAGTGCAGCTCAGAGGCCGGCAGCGGCAGGCGGGGAACCTTGGCTTCCTCCTTCACTGGAGCATGCAAGCCTCCTGTTCACTTCAGCTGCCTGGCTGCCGGCCACCATCTTGGGTTAATTTGCATATCACCCTGATTAGCCAATGGGAAGGATAGCAAAGTTATGGTTAATTACCATGTTTCTCTATTATTAGATAGGATATTAATTGAAATAGGTTTTTTAGAATTGAATGTGAGAAATATTCTAAAAATTAAGTAGTTATGCATGTTTCTTCACTATATCTGTAGGCTTGAACTGGGTTTTGGTGGTCAATAGGTTCTTAGGAAAAGGTATTTTGATATCATCTGAAAATATATGAAGAGAAATAATCATAGAAAAATATAAAGAAGAAGATATAAACAATTTATAATTTTGCCTCACACAGGAAACCATCATCAGTATTTTGTTGTACCTTTACACAGCTTTTATTCTTTTCATTATGTAAATTTACATAGATAATTTTTTATTATGAAACTATGTCCATGAAGGAGATGTTAAGACGTTTTTCTCCATTAAATTATTGGAGAAAAGATTAAAATTCTTTGAACCCATATTTAAAAAAATATTTGTGTTTTTTAATTTATATACAGTAAATGCACTTTTTAAGTGTGCAGTTATATTAATTTTGACAAATGGGTATTGTCAGTCATGTGTCCACCTTTTCCATTAAAAATTTTAGCATATTATAATTATAATATTATCTGATAGTTTCAGCATGTGTGTCATATCTTAGTCTGGTTATATTGATTACTTTGTCTCTTGACATCATGCTGTCCCCCACAAGCCCCCTTTTTTTGGTATATCTCTTAGCTTAGTGCTGAAAGACAGACATTTTCTGTAGGGTAGTAGAGAATGCAGTGAATCAATTCTATGCCTGAATTTGGGCACTCCTGACCCTTTTCTAGGATTTCAGGGTTGGGATTTTGAGTTGATTTCGTCATGAGTAGAGCTGGGTTTGGGATTTGTTGTTCCTATCATTACTCTCAGGTCTCCATGGGTTTCAACTTCCTTTAGTATTACCTTGTGTTTTCCAGGGCTGTCTTTCCAGGAGTTATTCTGTCTGCTCTCTATTAAGCTTGAGGCTTTACTGTTACATTGTGCCCTAGAGAGGGCTTTCCATGCTCTTGCTCTTCTCCCAGTTATATCTCTGTTTCTAGTTACTTTATGCTTGTTAGCCTGGTTGACACATTAATTTTTAGTCATGTTATTCTGTTGGAAATGTTGATTGTTTTTACTCTGTTGTTATTCTAATACTTTAGTACTTATTATATTAACTAGAAGCCCGGTACACAAAAATTTGTGCACTTGGGGGTGTCCCTCAGCCCAACCTGTGCCCTCTTGCAGTATGGGAACCCTCGGGGGATGTCCACCTGCTGGCTTAGGCCCGCTTCCCAGGGGATTGGGCCTAAACTGGCAGTCAGACATCCCTCTGGCAGCTTGGGAGCCCTCGGGGGACGTCCACTTGCCAGCGGGGAGCAGGCCTAAGCTGCAGTCGGACATCCTTAGCGCTGCTGAGGAGGCGGGAAAGGCTCCCACCACCACCACTGTGCTGGCAGCTGGCAGCCTGGCTTGTGGCTGAGCAGAGCTCCCCCTGTGGGAGTGCACTGACCACCAGGGGGCATCTCCTGCATTGAGCATCTGCCCCCTGGTGGTCAGTGTGTGTCATAGTGATCAGTCATTCCCAGTCGTTCTGCTGTTAGGGTCAATTTGCATATTACCCTTTTGTTATATAGGATGGAGTCCTGGTGCACAGGTGGGGGCCAGCTTGTTTGCCCTGAAGGGTGTCCTGGATCAGGGTGGGGGTCCCGTTTGGGTGCCTGGCCAGCCTGGGTGAGGGGCTGAGGGCTGTTTTCAGGCTGGCCACAGCCCCTTCAGGGTGGGGGTCCCTACTGTTGTGTCTGGTCATCCTGGGTGAGGGGCTGAGGGCTGTTTGCAGGCTGGTCACACCCCCTTCAGGTTGGGCGTCCCCACTGGGGTGCCGTGTCAGCCTGGGTGAGGGGCTGATGGCTGTTTGCAGGCTGGTCAAGCCTCCCAGTGTGGACACTCACCCCATGGGAGTGTGGCCAGCCTGGGTGAGGGGCTGAGGTCTGTTTTAAGGCTGGCCACAACCCCTTCAGGGTTGGGGCCCCTACTGGGGTGCCTGGCCAGCCTGGGTGAGGGGTTGAGGGTTGTTTTCAGGCTGGCCACAGCCACGGGCTGGAAGCAGGTATCTAGGATTTATTTAACTTCTATAATTGAAACTTCGTAGCCTTGGTCCTGCTTGAAGCCTGGGTTGCCCGTGGCAAAGGAAGCTCCCAGCCCCTCTTGAGCAGAGGCCACACTGGCTGGAAGCAGGTATCTGGGATTTATTTATCTTCTATAATTGAAACTTTGTAGCCTTGAGCGGAGCTCAGGGCCGGCCAGGGCAGGCTGGAAGCATGGCTTCCTCCATCGCTGGGGGCAACCAAGCCTCCTGCTCACTCCAGCTCCGTGGCCGCTGCCATCTTTGTGATGGAATGACGGAGTGAGGGAGTGAGGGTGTGATGGCTAATTTGCATATTACTCTTTTATTAGATAGGATACTTTGGTATTGTGAAGAACTCCTGTGCCCTATTTTAAAATTTTGATTCTTTGAGCCAATTTGTATTTGGAAGTGTTTCTATTTTGCCATATTTGATTTTGTCATTTCTTTTTGGGAAAAAAGGAAGATCTTTGAGTTCTTTGGAAGAAACTGGCTATTATTCCTTTGGACTTTGTAAGTGGTAGAATGATCTGCTATTAATTCAGAATGAGAGTATTAACTGGCAAGGTGGTTCTTGCCAGTATTCAGTCTTTCAGTTCTCCTTAGCTTTAGAAGATCTGCCAGTTTAAAGTGATTATGACCATGCTCTACTCCAGATTTGCACTGATAATATTCTCTCCACCTTCCGTGATACTAGTTTTTTAGGTTTGTATCAATCCTAAACTGCTGACCCAAGAGGAGTAATAAAAAAAGACTAGTCACATTAAAGAGTTAGGACCACCATTTACATTGTCCACAATTCTTATAAAGCCATGCTGATTTCTAAATTATTTCTATAGTGAGAAAATATTGATGAAGATAATCAGAAGCATGAGCAAGTTTATTGCCTGCTTACTGGAAAAATACTCTATAACCACGTCTTTTCAGAAGTATCTGCCACCTTAGGATCCCTTTGCTTCAAACATGCACACTACAAAGTGCCTTCTTATTTCCTCTTGTAACGTTTCCCTTGTACATACATCATGGGTTTGTTAATGGAATTTAAGCAAGTTCAGGCCATTTTTCATCCCATCCTCTCCCATTTCTCTGCAGATTGTCCCTGATACACAAATATGGAAATGTTAGGAAATTTTGAGGTAATGTATTTCCCCACCGTTTTAGTAACAGTATTAGGACAAGCATTGAGACAAAACATTTTCTTATCCACACTCCCTATTCCATAACCACTTTGCTGTAAGTGTACATGATATACATCTTAAGGGTGAGGCTTTACAGTGAGTATGACAGTTTGCTGAGTTTTAAATGGCTGATGGAGAGAAGCAAGATCATAGGTGAGATTCTTTTGTTTATTTATTTACTTGTTTCTTTATTTGCTTATTTTTAATCCTCACCTGAGAGAGAAACATGGATTGGTTGCCTTCCGAGGTTGCCCAGACTTGGATCCAATCCAAAACCCAGGTATGTGCCCTACCGGAAATGGAACCCGCAACCTTCCATTGCACAGGATGATGTTCAACCAACTGAGCCACTCTGGCCAGGCAAAGGTGAGATTCTTTTGAAGGTCTGGGGAATAAGAGAAAGGTGGAGGAATTTTGTCATGTGTGGATTTGTATGTAAAAGTGAAAACAGCTGTGATTCTTAGTCGCCTATTCTTAACACACTGGTTCCTCCTGCATTGTATGTTTATATAGCTTGTCTCCCAGCATCCAGCCTTACCTTTTGATTATTGTTACTTGAAGAGGAGAGTGTCCTCTCTGCCTGGTGGTTCTTCATTTTCATATAGATGAGAGACTCCCCCTGCCAGAGTAAATTCACATTTACAAATATGTTTGTAAAGAGCTCAGTGTCTCTTTTCCCTGATGCTCTTCTCAAAGCATTTATAGATGTTTTAGATGATGATCTAGATTACTTATATGTTTACTTGTTTAGTCCTTAAAGAAAGCAGAAGGGTGCATGTTAAATTTCAAAATATTCTTATTGTAATGTGGCAGTTGAAATGTGCCTAGCACATTACTTGCTGCTGCTTTTAGATTTTAAAAATAGGGCTTCTGACACCCTGATGTTCTTAATTGTAGCTCTATATTATGCACTCTTTAACAATACTACATTTCTTATTGTAACATGCCTGCTAGTCAATAGTAGGTATGGTTATCTTTGTATTCATATTCTTATATCCGAGGGATGAGAGGAAGTTTGAATATTTCTTGAGCAGTTTATCATAGGAGAGTTCAAATTAATGAGTGGGTACATCTTAGAGAAATCTGCATTAGAGGGTAAGTAGTTGTATCAAATACACCAGCTAAGCAGTGTATCTCAAACATTTTGACCATGACCTATGGAAGAAAGGCATTTAACCCTGTCATCCAGTGTGCCTATGAATTCACACACACACACACACGAAACAAAGGTTTATGAAATAATGCTATTATATAAAATAAGCTGGTCAAACTGATTAAATAAATTTTACTTACAGTGGTTTGTGATGCAGTTTGGAAAATACTAGCTTAGACTTTCATAGTTCATATCCTGGAGTTCTTGGAGCCTTATCATTTTATATGTTTATGTGTGGACTTGTTTTTCTGGATATAGAGTTTTTTCAGTTTTACCAGATTCTCAAAATGCCTGTGAACTCTGATATAAAGATACTTAAAAGACAAGTTCATTAGGTCTATTCTGTCAACTTCGATTTCTCTTTTATATTTTACTGTGATCACTTTCGCTCTGATATTCCTTCTCTTGTTCCCCAGTTTCAATATCATCTCCATCCAAGAGTTCCTCATGGATAAAGTATATATATACACTATTTTTCATCAACATAATAATAGCAATAATGAAAGTAAGAACCATGTATTTAAAATCTCTTCTTCATTAAGAATTCTATTGGGAACTTCAAATAATTTATCTTGAATTCATATAGTAAATGTGCAGAGTAGCTCTTCTTATCCCCATTGTTTTATATGTAAAAGCTAAGACTGAGGTAGTATAAGCAGTTTGCCCAAGGTCTTACAGGGGGGAGAAGGATTCTAAAACAGATTCATGAGACTCTAAGCAAACACACTGCTCCCTGCCATGTTCCTGGTTTGCTTGGAGGTTTATCTTTATAGGTGTGTATATTTTAGTTGAATCAGGAACTGAGGTTGTGGATGAGATAAATTAGCTATGTGTGGGTAGGAGTATGAGGCTTAGTCTAGCAGTGGTTCTCAACCTTCCTAATGCCGCGACCCTTTAATACAGTTCCTCATGTTGTGGTGACCCCCAACCATAAAATTATTTTCGTTGCTACTTCATAACTGTAATTTTGCTACTATTATGAATCGTAATGTAAATATCTGATATGCAGGATGTATTTTCATTGTTCGCGACCCACAGGTTGAGAACTGCTGGAGGGAATGTAACTGCTGAAAATGCCCCTCATTACTTAGGTACCCCGAAGGAATTACTCACTTCTTTCAGTAGGGTCAAGTTTCTAAACTTTCTAAATCTCCATTTTCTGGCTAATGAAAAGAAAATAGTATTTTATTGAGTCTCCTATCTACCTACTCAAGGACTTCAGTGATGATCAACTGAGATAAGGCATGGGAAGATGCTTCACAAACAGTTAAAGTGTAAAATGTTTGCACCTGGCTATAAAGCAAGTCGTGTTCCTGGGCTGAAGAAACTCCAAGGAAGCTAGTCGCTAGGGAGAGGAAGCTGGGCGTTGCTATGTGATGTCATTACCTGGTGCCCACAGTGACTGTTTCCAGGCTGGGCTAGGCTGTGGGCCACATTTTGCGCCATGGGGTCTTGGCAGTGTAGACTGCAATTTGGTGGGGTGTTGCTCCAGGGTGGTGGCGGGCCTGTGTCCCACTTGGGGGAAGCCGAGTGTTGGTTTGTCGGCGCCAGGTCTCTGGTGCCATTTAATTTTAAATGGTCAGTGTGTGTCATGGCAGCTCCTGCATTGAGCGTCTACCCCCTGGTGGTCAGTGCATGTCATAGCTACTTGTTGGATGGTCAGATGGACACTTAACCTTTTATACATATAGATTTGGGGCTCCCTGACCCAGCTGAAGCTTGTTTGAGATATTTTAGCCTGAGCAAGGACAGGCCATTCATATACAAAAGCTGCTGCACTCAGCTTGGGTGGGGTGGTAAATTGGGTGAGGTGGGGTCTTAGGGAATCACCAGGGTGGAGAAAACAGAAATGGCTGCCAGTCAGCTCTGTGATTGGGGAGGTCCCAGTATAGGAACAATGATACCTGCAAGTACCTCCATCTGGGAGAAAGCCACCCCTGAGTTCCTGTTCTGATGCCAGACAATCCAATTCCTCCTCCTATGAGCCTGTGTCCCCCAGAGCCTCACCTGGTGCTGGAGCTAAGAGGACATGGGACCTTGTAAGTTCAGTTCAAGGTGTGGGCCTCTTAACAGGAGCAGCTGGGTCTCCAGCAGCCTCTGCATCACTGAGCCCCAATCCACACTGGTTTTTACAGTCCATAGTTCTTACTGCCTGTAGGGACTTCTTTTCCTAGCTCTGGGAGCCTGGGCTGGGTGTCTGGTGTTGGGGTGAGATTCCTTGCTCCTCATGGGCGGCCTCTGCAGTGAAATCTCTCTCCTGATTAAAAAAGTGACACATGTGGGTGTCTGACAAGCCCATTTGGTGCCTCCACACTTCCTACCAGTCTCTGTGTGCTTTCTTCTTTACTTCTCTAGTTGTGGGACTTTCTGGAAGTTCTGGATAATAGTTGTTCTGTATTTTAGTTGTAATTTTGATGTGGTTGTGGGAGGTGGCAAGTACAGGTGTCCAATTACACTGCCATCTTGGTTCCTCCCCTGTCCTAGTGAATTTAAAATATGGGGGTGGGGGATGGAGAAGGCAGTCGGTGTGTAGAGTAGGCAGTGTAGGTAGTTACACAGTGTAGGTAGTTAAATACACATAGCTTCACAGCCATAGTGTCCTATGTTGTTAAAACCTTTCCATAATAAGATATATTTTGTAAAGTCACTGGCTGTTGTGCAGACACTGTCACAGAACCCCATAGCACACACATTAGGCTTGTGGGGTGGTGTTTACTGGTGGGAGACTCAGGGAGACTCTCGAGTAGTGCACAGAGATCTGGCAGGGCTGGTTGTCATTTTGTAGGGAAGGGAGTCTAACCCTTGGGCTTGGGAGCTTTTAAGCGGCAGGGTTAAGGTCATCTTCTGATTAATCAACAGCTGGTATAGAATTATGAAAGACTGTGGGGAGATCTTGGCCCCCACCTAACCTGCCAGTTTAGCATTTATGTTTAGGGAATGTTCCCCTGATGTAATATGGGGGTTGGAGGCAAGCCTTGCAAGTTGTGTCTGTATACTGTGTGAGTTAGTAGCATGATTCATCACCTCAGCTTTCGAGAATGAACAGGGGAGTATTGTACTCACTCTGTTGTGATCAGGGGATTGTTCTCTTAGCCTGGAAGTTAACCAGGATCAATTTCTATAATACTGCTCATTGCAGAGTTCTAAGAATTGTAGGAGGGTAATACTTTTTTTGAGAGGCCAACCTGCAGGAGATTAATCTTCCAAGAATTAAGCCTTACTTCTCATAGGACTTCAAAAATAGAGAAAGAAACTTAGGATGTTTGAGTAAAAAGAGCAAGTTACCTAGAAGGGGTAAAATATTAGGGTGGCTTTAGAATTCTACTGAAGACATTCAAAGTTGAGGTCAATGAAACCTCTCCCTTCCTTCAACTCCCACCATTTTCAAAACCACTGAGATAAGTTTTAAACATTCATAGAAGAAAGTACAAACCAAGATCTTGCTACACATATCCTCTTTTGCTCAGTGATATACTTCTTTCTATTTCTTTCTTTTGTTTGTCTTTCTTAGTTTATTATTCTCCTTAGCTATGTCTTATTCTCATCTCTGTTCTTTCTATTTCCTATCTGCTTCTTCCAGTCACTGTGCATTTGTTGCTTATTTTCATGCTAGTCACAGAGTAATGAAATAAAGTTAGTTATCTTTGTGAAGCTGAGGGGGTCTGCTACTTGCAGAGTATACTATCATTGAGATTGTTTGGTAACTTATAAGTATTACATTTTTGGAAACCCTGAGGTATACCTTGTCATCATTGTCTCCACTGCTCCTCTTTTAAAAATCCTATATAATAAAAGGCTAATATGCAAATCGACCAAATGGTGGAACAGCCGGTCACTATGACGCACACTGACCACCAGGTGTCAGACGCTCAAAGCAGGAGCTGCCCCCTGGTGGTCAGTGCGCTCCCACAGGGGGTGCGCCATTCAACCAGAAGCCAGGCTCACGGCTGGCGAGCACAGTGGCGGTGGCAGGAGCCTCTCCTGCCTCTGTGACAGCACTAAGGATGTCCGACTGACAGCTTAGGCCTGCTCCCTGCAGGGAGCATAACCTGTCAGTCGGACATCCCCTGAGAGCTCCTGGACTTCGAGAAGGCGCAGGATGGGCTGAGGGACACCCCTGAGTGTGCGAATTTCATACTGGGCCTCTAGTATATATATATACTTTTACTGATTTCAGGAAAGGAGAGGGAGAGAGAGATAGAAACATCAATGATGAGAGAGAATCACTAATTGGCTGCCTCTTGCACTCCCCCTACTGGGGATCAAGCCAGCAACCCGTCTTGTGCCCTGCTCGGGAACCAAACTGTGACCTCCTGGTTCATAGGTCGATGCTCAACCACTTAGTCACACTGGCTGAGCTGTTTCTCTTTTTTAAAAGTATTTTGATGTTCTGTTAGGTAATGCCAACTCATTCTGATTTTTTAAAAAATTTACCTTCTTAACATTGCTTTTTGCTTTTCTCCCTAACAACTGCCTATTAGGTTAAGTTAGTTGAGAGAAAACAAATGACTTAGATTTGCTATTGGTAATTAATGAGACAACCAATGAACATAAGCAATGACTCTAGCTTCCCTTTGTAGAGGTGAGTAATAGTGAGCAGTTCAAGTCCCATAGAGGTCTGGTGCTTAGATCAGCATGAAGATGCTGTGTTTAGAGTAATAGCATACATTGAAACTTTTCAAACTGAGTTTATCCAATCAGAAAATGTCTGGCCTGTAAGGTAGGTCATGTTAAGGTTCTGTCAGGTCATTGAATCCTATTAGAAAAAACTGCATTGTGCATCCGAGCCATTCCCCTGTGAGGTGTACTGAAATGTGGTGGTAAAATAGTGAATATTCTTTTATTATTATTTATCCATCACAATTCCTTGTGCCTTAAACCCAAGAAAATGTAATACTATTGATTGTGTGAGAACTTAGACTAAGCTCACCCTGAGGAAATACATTTCCCCCTCTCTCTTTGATGCCCTTCAGGCAAATGACAGTGGGAATATCTCATGCATGTTAAAAGCTGATATCTGCCAGGAGAATTAATCAGCATATCCTAGATTTATTTCCAGTCTCCTGTGAATGTACAATGCGAGAAGCCTCAGTACAGTCAACACATTTTAGTGCTGGGCTGACTGAGGTCTTTGCCCTGCCCAGGGAAAGAATGTCCTGAATGGACTGGAAGAAGGCTCATGGAATTGAAGAAAATCCTTCAAGTCTGTGATTTGGCTCAGTTATCTACCAACTAACAGTGAACTTCAAATAAAACATTGACAGAACTCACGTAATGAAAATGCCTTCCCTGAGATTTCCCAGTGCTCTAAAAATTCTTCGTCAGAAAACGAATGGCAGATGGCAGACATGAAACTAGCCATAGTTTCCGCTGAGCTTTACATGTTTGCTTTTCAATAGAATTATAGGCATGAAGAATGTTAAAATATTTTCTTTGGTTTAAAAATGTGATGGAGTTCTTTAATTCTTTTATCCACTGAAAAAGTGGCATGCCTGCTGTATACCAGGTCTGTGCTAGGCACCGGGCAAGTGGGGCTCCATGACGACTGACCTTTCTTTTATTTTTATTGAATTTATTGAGGTGACACTTGTTAAAACCAGACAGGTTTCAGGTACACAATTCTGCAACACATCATCTGCATACTGTATTGTGTGTTCACTACCCCAAGTCAAGTCTCTGTCCATCATCGTTTATCCTCCCTCAGCCCTCCTCTACTTACCTCTTCTCTCCCCACCTCTGTTCCCCCGACAGTCACCACACTGTTGTCCACGTCCATGAGTTTTTAATCTTTTTTTCTTTTTCTTTTTTGCTCAGTTCCTCCACCTTCCTAGCCTGACACCCCCCACCCCCCGCCCCCCGACAGCTGTCAGCTTACTCTCTATCTGTGCGTTTGTCACTATTTTGCTTGTTAGTTCATTTTGTTTATTAGATTCCACATATGAGTGAAATCATATGGTACTTGTCTTTCTCTGACTGGCTTATTTCACTTAGCACAGTGGCTCTCAACCTTGGCTGTACATTAGAATCACCTGGGAATCTTTTTAAAATCCCGATTTCTGGGCCTCATCCTCTGGAAATTCTGTTTCTTTGTTATGGGGTGGGGCCACAACATTAGTAACAAAGAAACAGAATTTCCGGAGGATGAGGCCCAGAAATCAGGATTTTAAAAAGATTCCCAGGTGATTCTAATGTGCAGCCAAGGTTGAGAACCACTGACTTAGCATAATGCTTTCCATATCCATCCATGCTGTCCCAAGGGATAAAATATCTTTCTTTTTTTTTTTTTTTTTTTTTTTTACCGCCAAGTAGTATTCTATTGTGTAAATGCACTACAGCTTTTTTACCCACTCAACTACTGAGGGACACTCAGGCTGCTTCCAGATCTTGGCCATTATAAATAACACTGCACTGAACATAGGGGTGCATGATTGATCTTTCTTATGATAGATCTGCCAGAATATAATTTTATATTCCAAAGAGTACCTAGGATACAAAATGAGTCAGTGAAGTTTTATCATGGTGGTAGGGAGGATGGTTAGAGATGCTTTCAGATTTTGTCTCCTCAGAGTAAGCAATTGCACACATTGTAACTAAAAGATGAAATTGAGGGTCTAAAATGATTTTTAACTGAAGAGGGTAATGGAAGATAATGCAACCAGTTTGAGACATTTGAGACATAAAAGTCTATGCTACTCAGGAATTAGCCTGACTTGATAAGCAGTTGGACAGTGAATTTCTTAATCACCAAAAAACAGCCATAGAGTGAAGGTGAGGTAAACAGAGGTAAATGATATTGATTGAGAAACTTCTTCAGTGCATCATCTTATTTAATCTGCCCAAGAAACTTCTGAGGTGTGGGCTATCTTTCTCAATTTTATTTGTCAAGTAATATAGTAATATTTTTTAAAAAATGAACATAGCAAAAAAAAATGAACATAGCTTCTGTTCATGTGAGTATTAAATACGGCACAAAAAACACTCAGAGCAATTCCTGGCACAAAACTAAAACTCAGTAGTAGAAAATTGATTATATGAAACAGAATGTTAACAGGGGGTAGTAATACAAAAATGAAAGGAGAAAAAAAAAAAACCAGAAGAAAAATTGCACTGGAGAGAAAATTAGGGAGAAAATTCTATTTGATTCTGCCCTAACTTGTACCTCACTACTTTGGACCATTCCTAGGAAAAAGGTGAAAAGGGCAAAAATTGCCTAAGACTTTCCTCTTCTCATTTTTGCCCCTATTCAACCTAAGTTCAAGGTCCGAGTATAGATAGCCCTTTCTCAACTATTCTGATGTGTTTTTTGTTTGTTTGTTAATCCTCACCCAAGGATATTTTTTCCATTTTTTTTTTTTAAAGAGAGTGGAAAGGAGTGTGGCGGGGGGGGGGGGGGGGGGAGGGAGAGAGAGAGAGAGAGAGAGAGAGAGAGAGAGAGAGAGAAGAAACACATTGATAGGTTGTCTCCCACAAGGCTCCTGAGTGGGGCTGGGGGTCCAACCTGCAACTGAGGTGCGTGCCCTTGGTGGGAAATTGAACCTGAGACCTTTTGTGCATGGTCCAATGCTCTAACCACTGAGCTACCACCAGGGCCTCAGTTGATGTTTTAAGTCTATGATTTCTACTCCCTAAAATGTGTGTCCCCATTTCACTCCTTCATTAGTTAGTTCAACTCTTTGTAAATTTGAGACATGGGTTTATAAGTTACTATATCAGGGCGATATTATTGTCTATTCTCTTTCAAGCAGTACATTTATATTTCATTAGATAACTTATGGAGACCAAACCTTAAATCAAAATAAATGACCCTGTGAATAAGTGTTTTAACTTCTATAGTCTAGTTTCACAGACATAATTGGTGAAGACAGTCTCTCTCATTATCTTATGGGACCCCATTCCTCCAACCCCAAACCTTTAAACAGGTGAAGTGCACATAAAGGCAGTTTGGTTAACCTCTGAGGTGGTCCAACTTCAATGTTTGGGAGGGAAAAACTGGAGCAGTCCTAATCCTTAACATTCATTCATTCATTCATTCATTTCTTTACATTTGGAAAGCTCTTTATTTTTCACAGATTGTCCTGTCTCCACTTGTTCAGTAGCCTTCTTGTGGAACAGAATTAGCCAGCTGTCACTGCTTCAGGGGAATGAATTTATAATATATTGTATTTTGGTGAACCTTTATAACTGGATGAATTACTTTTCATCCCCAAAAGGCTCTCTTTATTAAATGGCCACTAGACACATTCATAATACTAATACTTTTTGAATTAGTATTTTTGGATGAGTGCTCTCCCTGTGGCTCGGTGCTTTGGATCTATCTCCCCATGTCCTGCTGAAGGAGAAATGCTGGATAAGTTTTTGCAATGCATTAGAGGATCAACTCATATTCCTAGTTTGGGTTTAAGGAGTTACACTAAGAAATTGAAAATATGTACACCATTAAACACTTTCTGATTTATGTGATTTCATGCTTTGAAGCTTTCCAGCATTCTTATCAACTTACTTTGTGAAGAGAAATATTGGTCTGGTCTAAAATATGCTTCTTTATTGGCTCATGTGGACAAATGGAAACAGGTTTTACTCCTTTTCACACCGTTATTCCTGCCCACTGTACAGCTGTTCAAAAGTTACCTCCTCATTTACTCTCTCCAGAATTAAAACTGAGAATATCACTTCGTTTTTTATCCACAAAATGTGTGACAACTATAATTACATCCTTGCAGTCATTAAAAGATTTTCGACTAACCCATTAGGAATTTATAAAGTGTCAATTGTTACCAAAATGTACTTTCTGTGAAAGCAAGAGAAGTTGTAGTTGACTTGATAGAGAGCTTCCTAATAAGTGTATTCTTTCCCACTAAATTAATGAGTTATAGAAGGTCTCTTCTAAACCGCATGGAGGAGCAAGCACTCCAGAAAATGTTGCTTTAGGTTGAGATTTGCTAAGAGTTTGTATACAAATCTGGCATCGGAAACCCTAAATTTGAAATAGTTACTAGCAGCTTCTAGAAACAAACTAGTTTTACTAACAGTGGACTATAGTGGAATTTTCCTGAGGGTGGAATGAAATATCTAAAATAGGAATGATATTTGCAAATTCTTGATAATATAGTTATGTGAGTATTCTTCTCCTTACATTGACTAGGTCTTTTTTTTTTTAAGGCAATTTTCAAGTTAATACTTTATTATTGCTCCCTTAAGAGAGAACCAGCTCAACTTTTCCATTCTCCTGCCAGTGCCTCTATAATTGGGCTAAGTTGCGCTCCTTCCCGCATGACCACAATATGTAATAGGTCTTAAGCATAAAATACATTGGAGGAAGGATGAAAGCTATATCCAAACTTTCTTAGGCCACTAGTGACCAGAGCCTAGAGAACTGTTTTTAGAACCTATTAGAGAAAAACAATAAAAATTTTGCTTTTGATATTAAAATCAGATAAAAGAAAAGAAAATGTTGCAGATTTAAATCTCTGTAGTAGTGGTAAAGATTAGGACACATACACATTTTTTTGGATGACAAATATATTGTCAATCTTTAATGATATTGTTGTAATGACCAAAATAGTATTGGTATTTAAAAAATAAACTGCCTTTTAATCTTTTGTAGCCCTGCAGTTAACTCCTGGTGACTTGCATGGAACTTAGGTCCCCATGAGAGCTTCTGACAAGGGTTTCTAAGGTAACCATCAGCAAGAGCATTCATGGACTCTGCTCTGGTAGAAATTTTGGGTGCTGTTAAATAATATGAAGGAAAGAGATACTATCATCCCAGCCGTCCCAGGACCATCCATTCTCGAACCATGGCTGACACATACGCTGCCTTTCACATCTACACTGCATGGAAATAATTTTTCCTGTGAGATTATCCAACCAAGAAGTCTTTTTTCTTTTTCTCTCTCACAGCATTATAGGTTATCTCCCACTGCAATTCTGAGGTCTGACTTACAGTTTTACATGGTAAAAAAATGTCATCAAATGTATGAAAAACTAGAGTAGTCTTATGCTTCACTGGTGTGTTAAAGTTGTAAATGTTTCTAATAGTTTGAATTGGCCAATTATTCCTCCATAAGTACCTGTATGTGTCTGAAACTCTAAGCCTTTCACATATTTAACTTCACTTAATATTTATGATGTTTTTTACGTGCATGAAATTGGAACATTCAAAGATGTTAAATTTCCTACCTGAGCTTACATAGCTGATAAATGAATAAAGCCATATTTCTCTGACTGCAAAGTCAGTGTTCCTACCCACTATATCCCAACATCCTTCATATCAGGGCTCCAGCTGCCCTAACTGCAACCCCCACACTCAATTGCCGTCCTTGAGGGTGAGACCTGAAGGAGTTAGTGTTGACAGCACATTGGTTGGGAGGCTTGGCTCTTAATATATATATATATATATATTCTCTCCTCTAAACAGTGCCATTTTAGTTGCTTCTTATACCCAATTTATTTTTCTGCGTCAGCATGCATGCATATGCAAGATTAATGGCATTGTCAAGGTTGGAGAAAGATCCTAGGATTTCTGAATTTCTCATTGCCTTCTGGCTCCTCTCCTTGTGGCACTTCTTCCTGTTCCATCATTCTCCCCATCCCTGAAATTTTTTATCCATTCTTTTATATGCATTAGAACTACCACATTTATTAGAACTACCATATTCATTTCAACAGGAGTCAGGTGGGATCTGCTGGAATAAATTGATTCTAAGTCTTCCTAGATTACCTGTCTCAAGGTAAAGTCACCATTCTTGTCTATCCCCCTGTTTTATTTTATTTTCTTTAAACAACTTAGCTACCTGATATTATATTATGCATGCATTTGTTGATTTGATTGTCTCCTTCTAAAGAATTAAGCTTCTTGAGGATAGGATTTTGACCTTCTTGGTCACAGTTTTACCCCAGTTTCTAGAACTATTATCTGCATTGCACAGGATTAAAGAGAAGTGCAGTCAGTTAGTGAAGTAAACTTTGTGCAAGGTTAGTACTAAAGAAGTGACAATAATTGCGATGCACATTAAGGAGGAAGTAAGGTTGAAGAAGGTCCTCTTTTAAAGGAGAGATTTGATTATGTTTAAAGATTGAAGGGAAGCTGCATGATGGGAGATCATATAGAATAGATGGTTCATCTTCAATATGATCTGCACTATGGGAATGGGGTGAAGGAAAGAGGGGAAGCCCTGGCTTGTGTTTCTCAGTGGTTAGTGTGTCGACCTGCACACCAAAGGGTTGTGGGTTTGATTCCTGGTCAAGGGCACATAGCTGGGTTGCAGGTTTGATCCCCAGCCCTGGTAGGGTTGGTGAGGGAAGCAACCAACCAATGTGTCTCTCCCTCACATTGATGTTTCTCTCTCTCTCCCCCTCCCTTTGACTCCCTCAAGAAATCAATGGAAAAAATATCCTCAGGTGAGAATTAACCAAAAGAAAAAGAAAAAAAAAGGAAAGAAAAGAGGGGAGGAGTTAGTTTAGGATATGCTTCCTAATTGGTTTGCCTCATCACACTGATGGGCTACAAGAAGCCTAGAGTTTTGCAGAGACACTGATGCCTTCAGCCTTTGTGTTGGTTGGGGTGGCTGACTGGAGCCTGGGTGGCAGAACACCTCCAGCTGCAGGCAACCTCTCCTGTTTACCTCCGTGAGCCACACGAAAGTCATTCGCTGCATGTATCATGATGTGAAAGAACCTGGAAAGCTCTAGAGCAGTGAAATGAATAAAACTAAAAAAAAAAAAAAAAAGACCGTACCCTTTTATGTAATGATGTTTACTTTGAATTTATATTAGTTCACACAAACACTCCATCCATGCTTTTGTTCCGGCCCTCCGGTCCAGTTTAAGAACCCATTGTGGCCCTCGAGTCAAAAAGTTTGCCACCCCTGGTCTAGAGCATCAGTTCTCAACCTGTGGGTCGTGACCCTTTCACAGGGGTAGCCTAAGACCATCGGAAAACACATAGATAATTACATATGTTTTTTGTGATTAATCACTATGCTTTAATTATGTTCAATTTGTAACAATGAAAATACATCCTACATATCAGATATTTACATTACGATTCATAACAGTAGCAAAATTACAGTTATGAAGTAGCAACGAAAATAATTTTATGGTTGGGGGTCACCACAACATGAGGAACTGTATTAAAGGGTCGCGGCATTAGGAAGGTTGAGAACCACTGCTCTAGAGTTAAGAAAGAGTAGGAGCATATTCTTTGGGTCTTAGAGGGTGAACACAATTTATGAAATGTGGTGGAAGTAAAAAAAAAAAAAAAAACCTCACTAGTCCAATCTTGTCTCTGTATCTTCCTTTCTTCCTCCTTCCCTCTCTTCATGGATTTTTGAGTGAATGTTTGCTGTCTGCCACTTCCTGCACCCTCAGAGATATACACCCTCAGGTTACCACTGAATCCTCACCTCCTCTACAAGTCTTCTTTGAACCACCAGACCGAGTTCGGGGCCTGCCCATGTTCTCACCAGCTCATGCTCATGCTGGATCTGTATATCCATTGTAGTTTCTCCACCGACTGTGTTGAAATGATCAGTTGATTGGTCTGTCTCCTCCATTCGTCCTCAGCATCCCCTGGAGCTAGTGCTATCTTCTTTGTCTTTATAGCCTGACCATCTAGCTTGGACCCTGGTGCAGAGACCCTGGCTCTTTAAGTAGTTGTTGAATTGAAACTGTACCAAGGTCAATAAGACATAGTCCTTGGCATCAAGTTGCACACTGGCTATTTGAAGAGACAGTTGTATAAATTAATAATTACGGCACAATGTGATAAGAGCTATAGCAGCTATATAAAAGGGTGCAGCCGGAGTCCAGTGGTGGGCACAGCTAGTGCTGAGAAAGCAACGGAGCAGTCATTGGGCTTTTTCCCTGCTGAATTCAAGCAGAATTTATATTCATTTCGGAAAGGTGAATATTGACTGCAGAAATGGTCGTTTGTTTGTCAAGTTATAGAGCTCTTACAAACTCTCAGATGGGAAGTTGCTAAATAATAGTGAAATATTAACCTCAACACCTGGCAAGCCTGGTTTTCATGTACCTTAAGGCATATCACTAAATCGATTGGCACCTATAAAGTTTCCTCCTGTGAAAAAAAAGGGGTTTTATAAAGGTTGGCTTCTTTAATGTTTCTTTTTACATTATCCTGCAAAGGGTACTTTTCTAAGTAATAAAGGTCAGAATGATTAAGTAAGAGAGCTAATGGGTCTAATAGCAATTAAAATGAGCAAGCTCTTTACCCTCGTTGTGGTTAGGGGTATTAATTGTTCTGTATTTTCTTTGTTGAAACTACTGCAATTGTTATAAGTGCTTCATAATAACTTAAGCTGCTTTGTCTTCACACCAGGCATATTGATGCACCTAAACTAACACAATTCTTGGTGGAAAGTGTTCACTGAATATAGTGTGGAGACAGACATGTTGGTTTGATGAAAACATGTGAATTTGGAATTTGGATCCACCTATATCTCATTTTTGCCTCAAGTAAGCTGCATAGTTTTGTGCAAGTGATACAAAGTCTCTTAGGTTTGTTTTCTTTCCTCTAGTCACAATACTTGCAAACATTTAGTAAGAAAGGTTGTTTTGAAAATGAAATGAGATAACATATGAGGGGCTGACACAATGTCTGGAAAGAATATGTGTTTAATGAGTGTACATTTGTTTGTCTTTTTTTTTTTTAAATATATTTTTTATTGATTTTTTTACAGAGAGGAAGGGAGAGAGACAGAGAATTAGAAACATCGATGAGAGAGAAACACCGATCAGCTGCCTCCTGTACATCCTCCACTGGGGATGTGCCCGCAACCCAGGCACACGCCCCTGACCGGAATCGAACCTGGGACCCTTCAGTCCTCAGGCCGACGCTCTATCCACTGAGCCAAACCGGTTTCGGCGTCTTTTCTTATATATAGTTAAGACTTTTTAAATCAGAAATCTCCTGGATAAATATTTTAAGCTTCTTTTACATTTTGCACTAAAAAAACCTATTGCCTTTATACTCAACATCCCATATTCCTATATTGATAATACTATAAGAGCTAATATTTTTGGGGTACATAGCATGTTAAACATGTACCCAGTGATTGATCTCAACAATTTAATTTCTTATTTATTTACGTCCATTTTATAGGTGAAGAAAATGAGATGAAGAGGCCAAGTAATTTGCCCAAGATAAAACTATCAAACTTCAGGGTCAGCATTTAGAACCCCCAGAGTTTGATTCCAAAGCTGTGTTTTTAACAGCTATCTCCTAATATAATATTCACTTTCTGGCTCTTCTTTTCTCCCACCATGTTAAACTATACTCCAAGCATGTCAAACTCGCAGCCCTCGGGCCACATGTGGCCCACAATGAATATTTTTGTGGCTCAGCCAATATAACGGTAAGTAAGAAACGTTTTAATAAAAATTTTGTAAGTTAATAACATAATTATTAATAGCAAATTACAACGTTCGCTGATGATTGATTACTATAATCGTGTTGCATTCATCTCCCTTATGCGCCTCGTGCACAAGAGCACCATTTCTCTCCACTAATACTAGCAGCAAATATTTTAGTAGCCGATTGCCATGTCATTAGTCTTTTACAGACTTGTTTGGTGTGCGCAACAGGAAACATTTTGCTTTCAGAGAACAAGAAAAATAGCTTTATTTGCGTAATGCTTATTAATTTGTGCAGTTATTCAGTGTCTGCTAAGTTCATGTTCAAGAAAAATATTAATTTTTATTAAAATGTTCTATTATTTTATGTTAATGATTGCTCATTTATTTCAGCCCTTTGTATTCAGCATGTCTATATCGAAATAAACCTACGTTTCTATGAAAATTGAAGCTTTTGTTTTTATGCGGCCCACATAAACTTAAAACTTGTTTATTTGGCCCATGTTAGCCTTTGAGTTTGACATGCTTGCTATACTCCATCAGATAAAGAGGATTATGTAGGGACAGAAGAATCCATTTTCCATCGACTTTATAGCTTGAAGTCCGAGCCAAAGAGCAAGATCAGAAAGGAAAGGACATCACTGTTAGGAGGTCAGTGTGTTAGTATCCAGTGGCGGTGAGAGTGTTACCAGACTGTCCGAGGGCTGTCCCCTCCTCGGCTCTTGTCAGTCTTATAAGAAAGATTTCAGATGAGTGACAGACAGCAGCGTTGAAGCAAATCAAGTGGATTTACTCAGAATACACTTGGGCCCAACTGTTATGCCTCAGTGGTTTAGCACTGAATATGAGGTCATAGTTTGATTCCCGGTCAGGGCACATGCCCAGATTGTGGGCTCAATCCCCATTAGGAGACATGCAGGAGGCAACCAATCAATGATTCACTCTCATCGTTGATGTTTCTCTCCCTCTCCCCCTCTCCCCTCCTCTCTGAAATCAATAAAAAATATATTTAAAAAAGAATACACTTGGCATAAAGCACAAATGAGCAACTCAGCTAGTTTGAGTGCCCTGCCCACTGTGGGTCCAAGGGGTTTATTCCCTTTCCCCTATAGGGTTCAAAGCTCCTTTGCTGAATATCTTGGGTAGTCTGTCAGTTTCAAAGCCCCCTTCTACATTGTTGTGACTTATCTTGGAATGTTTGTACATATATCTGGTCATCTTGTTTGGCAAGTCCTAAGACGGCTGACTTCTTTGTTTCTTGGCTGAGATAAACTCCCCTTACTTTCCCCCTTCCCCTCCTCCTGCCCCAGCAGCTGTCTTTCCTGCCTAACATCCCCCAAGGGATATTTGTCCTTGAGTTTAGCTGGCACAAATGGCATTACTCAGGTCTTTGTTCTCTGTTTTCCCAGGCAAGATGATTTAAGTATTCTCCAGTTAGGGAGGAGAGGTACAAACCATTTGCTCTCAGTTGTCCTTGGTTGGGGAAGATAAGGACTTGTGATTCATAAGCTGGCTGAAGCAGCCCAAACTGCTTGGCCTTGTTTAATTTTCTTGTCTCAGTTTCCTCATTCCACTTGCCTGGGAATTTTCTTAGCTTTCTTACTATCCTGCCACAAGAGGGTCATGGGAAATCCCCGCTAGAAGAGGGGTCGTGATGGTCACTTTAACCTCAGAAGTTCTCTCATAGTATACTGACGGAGCTAGCAGTTGGCCACAGGTCCTGGGTATTAAGCCTCTGGCAGTTCACTGAGAACTGAGAATCTTTGCTTTCTTGTCAAGTTAAGTCACTGAGTTCGGGTTCCACAATGCCCATCTTGGGTCATCTGTACTTGAGGATTATCCTGGGGCCCAGAGTAGAGGAGTGTTTGCCTAGTCACTTGGCTAAGGCTTTGAGCCAAGTCACTGTTCTGGAAAATTAGGTCATACATACTGAAATGTTGAATTCAAATGCTCTTTTTTTCTCCATTAATAAAGGAATCATAGTTCAAAGAGCACAAGCTATTATCCATGACTGTTCATACCAGCAAGTTGTGAGGAAATATACCTAGCACTCTGGAGAGTTGTGGTTCCTGCCGCCTCCAACCCACGTAACACAGTCAGGCTAGGTGATTGTCCTCAGGCAGCTGTGCTCCTGAGAATCCTACCAGGCCCTCATGGCACACAGAACAAAGGGCATTCAAGAACAGTGTGTTCAGCTTCAACTACAGTCTCAGCTACTTAGCCTCTTCATCGATGTGTGATTAGATGTTATTCATCTCTTTAGGCTGTGATTTGAATTTTGAATCTGTGAAGGATGAAGGAGCACATTATATACATTTGAAGTTAAGGGCTTTTGAATTGGCTGCCTGGAAATTTGTGTAAAATAAGTCAACTAATAATGCACAGATTTTTTCTCTCCATTTCACCCTTACCTTCCTAAACCTTGCTCCTTAAGCTCTCCTCTCAGCAGCAAGGCTTTCTTGTGAATAGGACTGGGATGCCTTGAGCCTGTAGTTTTTGTGCACACGGTTAGAAGTAATATTAATTGGATGAATTTGAACCCGGGATCTACTTTTTCTTTTATTTTTTTAAAAAATATATTTTATCAATTTTTTACAGAGAGGAAGGGAGAAGGACAGAGTCAGAAACATTGATGAGAGAGGAACATCGATCAGCTGCCTCCTGCACACCCTCCACTGGGGATGTGCCTGCAACCAAGGTACATGCCCTTGACCGGAATCGAACCTGGGACCCTTCAGTTCCCAGGCCAACGCTCTATCCACCGAGCCAAACCAATCAGGGCGGGAATCTACTTTTTAAATCATTCTTCTACTGCTGTACTTGTGCTCTCCTCCTGTTTCCACCGATTACCGTTGACAAAGGGCAATCATATACTTGGGCTTAGAGCAGCAGTTCTTAACCTGTGGGTCGTGACCCCTTTGGGGTTCGAATGACCCTTTCACAGGGGTTGCCTAAGACCATCAGAAAACACATATTTTTGAGGATCTTAGGAACCGAGACACCGCTCCTCTATCCGTCTCCAGGAGGATCTGTCCACATGCTGATACGCCCATATACCAGTACCCGGCGTGATGACATCATCGCGCCAACCCCTTCACATACACCCCGTTCAGATACAGGTGTATGTGACAGGGTTGGTGCCATAATGTACTTATGCGGACCAGTCACACATGTGTAGAGAGCAGCTACTGTGTAGAAAGCAGCTGCTGTGTTGAAAGCAGCAGTATTGGAGGTAAAATGACACTTCATGAATTATAATTACTGGTTAAATGTAAAATCATGTACTGTAAAACCATCAACTATTGCAAAAAAAATATCTGTACCATGGGAACTTAATCTGGATGCTGATCGGTCTTTTTATATTCAGCTGTGGTTGATGTGAATACTGCCCCCTTGTGATAGTAACAGGTATGTAAAAAAACAACAACACAGAGAATGGTAAATCATAGGAAACTTTAATGAACTGTATTGACTGAACTATGCCATGTATCATCCTTTGTATTATTAAAGCTATTGTTATATATTATTTTCATTAGCAAACCATCCCATGGCAACGGATCGTGTAGAGAAGAACGTTAAGAAAAGAAAATATAGTGAGGATTTTTTACAATATGGTTTTACCTCAATAATTACAGCAGGAATTGAGAAACTGCAATGTGTTATTTGTTGTGAAGTTCTATCAGCTGAATCTATGAAGCCGAACAAACTAAAATGCCATTTTGATGGCAAGCATATGAGCTTTGCTGGCAAGGATACCAACTATTTTAGAAGCAAAGCTGATGGACTCAAGAAAGCCAGACTTGACACTGGTGGCAAGTACCACAAACAAAACGTAGCAGCCGTTGAAGCTTCATATTTCGTGGCACTCAGAATCGCCAGAGCTATGAAACCTCACACCATTGCTGAGGATTTACTGTTGCCAGTGGCCAAAGACATTGTTCGAGTTATGATCGGAGACGAATTTGTTACAAAATTGAGTGCAATTTCCTTATCTAACGACACTGTCTGCAGAAGAATAGATGACATGTCTGCTGATATTCGTGATCAGGTAATCCAGGAAATTAAATCTACTCCATTTCCAATACTTAGTATCCAGCTTGATGAATCTACAGACGTTGCAAACTGTTCACAGTTACTGGTTTACGTGAGGTATATTAATGATGGCGACTTTAAAGATGAGTTTCTGTTTTGCAAACCTCTTGAAACGACAACTACTGCACGTGATGTATTTGACACAGTTGGTTCATTTCTGAAAGAGCATAAGATCTCTTGGGGAAAGGTTTGTGGTGTTTGCACAAATGGTGCTCCAGCTATGCTAGGATGTCAATCTGGATTTCAACGTTTGGTACTGAATGAGCCACCAAAAGTCATTGGAACTCACTGTATGATTCATCGGCAAATATTAGCAACGAAGATGCTGCTACAAGAGTTACAAGAAGTAATGAAAAGTGTCATAAGTTGTGTCAATTTTGTAAGGCGAGCACTTTAAACAGTTGACTGTTTTCACAACTGTGCAACGAGTTGGATGCGCCGAACAATGCTGTGCTATTTCACACTGAAGCGAGATGGTTGTCGAGAGGAAAAATTTTAAAACGTGTTTCTGAGCTTCATGATGAACTCACAACGTTTTTTAATCAGAAAGCAAGACCGCAGTTCGAAGCACTTTTCGGCGATAAAAGTGAACTGCAGAAAATAGCTTACTTGGTTGACATCTTTGCCATCTTGAATGAGTTAAATTTATCACTGCAAGGACCAAATGCAATATGCCTTGATTTGTCTGAAAAGATCCGATCATTCCAAATGAAACTTCAGCTTTGGCAAAAAAAAATTGGATGAAAATAAAATTTACATGTTGCCTACCTTATCTGCTTGCTTTGAGGAACATGACATTGAACCAGACAAAAGGATTATGATGATAATTCCTGTGAAAGAACACTTTCACATGCTTGCAGACGAAATTTCATTTTACTTTCCAAATCTACCTGACACGCCATTTGCACTTGCCAGAAGCCCATTCACAAAGTTGAAGATGTTCCTGAGACAGCACAAGAGGAGTTCATTGAACTTATTAACAACAATGCAGTGAGAACTGATTTCTCTACAATGCCAGTTACAAAATTCTGGATCAAGTGTTTGCAGTCATATCCTGTTCTGTCTGAGACTGTGTTGTGCCTTGTTCTTCCATTTCTAACAACATGTCTTTGTGAAACAGGGTTTTCCAGCTTGTTGGTTATCAAGTCTAAATACAGAAGTAGACTTGTTGTGGAAGATGATCTTCGTTGTGCTCTTGCAAAGACTGCCCTGAGAGTTTCTGATCTTGTGAGAAAGAAACAATCTCAAACTTCACACTGATGTTGGCTTTTTACGCATTCTGTCGCAAAATGTAGCAATGTAGTTTACTGTTGTTATATTAAGACTGTTACCCATGCTATGCCATGCTTCCAGACAAAATTTCATTTATTTGTAATTGGAAATAAATATTTCACAATATATAATTACATATTGTTTTTGTGATTAATCACTAAGCTTTAATTATGTTCAATTTGTAACAATGAAAATACATCCTGCATATCAGATATTTACATCACGATTCATAACAATAGCAAAATTACAGTTATGAAGTAGCAACGAAAATGATTTTATGGTTGGGGGTCACCACAACATGAGGAACTGTATTAAAGGGTCGCGGCATTAGGAAGGTTGAGAACCACTGGCTTAGAGAGAAGAGTGTAATTTGCATTTGTAGATGAAAAACCAGAATTTTAGAATGATTTAAAGTCTTGCTCAAAGTTATATAGGTAGCGAGAGTTGGACCCAGAAGCGTAAGCCTCATGTACATAAATTTAATGTATTTTTACCAGCTCTGTTTTTCCTCAGTTTTGCAAACACAGAAAGTTTGTTGCTACATGGTGTTTTGAAAAACTTAGCAAATAAATAAATCTTGGAAAATAATGCTTTATTTATCCTACCAGGGAATTAATTTCCAAAATCAGTGAATAAATATCTCTCAGATGGCTGATGAAAACAGTACTGTTAAATTTTTATGGTGTTTACTGAGCAAGTACCCACTTTCACAAATAAAAACACCTTTTTCTCTCCCTTAGTTTCATCTCAAGTTAACAGAATGCTTACTTCTTTGGCTACATTTCCCCCTTCTCCATCACATAGTGTGTTTAAAGGGAAACATTTCTGAATTGTTTTTACTAGTGATTGAACAATAGCATAGTCACATCTTCATCCTTGCTGTAGGCTTTCTACTCTTGAACAGATTGGGAATAAAAGACACAGTCACGTGGAAACATTTACCAGAAACTGTATTTTCAACTTTGTTATTAATCTCCCAAATCTAAGATAAAAGTACTAAAGTGGAAGACACAGAAAAATAAAGTAGGCACTTTGAGTGGAGTAAGATCAGTATAACTGGTGTTTGTATAAGCTCGATTTCATGAATTAACATTTTTGCTGGCAATAATTCACAATAAAAAATCCAAGAACGCCCGGCCGGCGTGGCTTAGTGGTTGTGTTGTAGTGTACCCAGCGAATCACACAAGGACGTCTCAAGAAGTCGAATTAAGGAGCCACATTTATTTCTAAGTCGGCGACTATGAGGGGGCAAATGCTCTCCAAATCTTGTAGTGCCTGAGTGAGGGCAGTAGCCATCTTATAAAGGCAAAAGCCACATCCTGCTAGACATTGGAATGTGGAATTATCTTGCGAAAGCAGTTTTACAGAAGCAAAATTGAGCAAAGTTAATAATCGCTAAAGGTTATCTACAGTTTCAGTTCCTGGAGCCACTGAGTCACCGGAAAGTATTCCCGGAGCCACTGAGTTAAGGAAAGCAATTTTGTGGTTCTGGTCCTCAGACACAGGAGACTAGCCTGTGTGATGTGTGCTGGCAACATAATGGGGTGATTTATGTGAGTTTCCAGGTCTCAATCTGGAAACTGAGGTAACTACCCTATTGTTTAAGCAAGCAGGTGTACAGAAGCCAGAACAGAGGGTTAAAATTCAAACAGCAGTTTTTACCCGAGATGAATGTTACTATGCTTCATTGCTTCAGTTGAGCATCGACGTATGAACCAGGAGGTCACAGTTGGATTCCCCATCAGGGCACATGCCCAGGTTGTGGGCTGACCCCCAGAATGGGACGTGCAGGAGGCAACCGATCAATGATTGTCTCTCATCACTGATGTTTCTATCTCTCTCTCCCTCTCTTCCTCTCTGAAATCAATAAAAATATATATTAAAAAAATCCAAGAAGATGTGTACGAAAATATGTACCTAGAACAAAGTACATCTTAAAATGAGAGAACATTGATTGAATCTGTGGAGTTTTCTATACTAGAATTTTGTTAATGCTGACTCAGGGCTTTTATTTCTTATTGCACCTTACATAATTTGAGCCATAATAATAAAGGATATCATAGTTGTAGATACAGACAATAAGTTCACATTAGAAACTAAAATCCAAGTTATAAGAAATCCAGTGGGACCAATTGGTATATGTTCTATACATTAGGTAACTCAGAGGAGGGGGCTCAAGTTTTGAAAACATCTCAGTAATTGATTAGTCAGAATATTTTACTTTTTTTTTTACTAGAGGAAAAATGTCTTTGATGTTAAATTGTGGTAAAAAAGGTCTGGGTTAACCACCTATAGTTATGATCACTTGTACTGAACAGTATTAGGTCTAGGAAAAATGTGTCTGATTTTTAAAAAAATACATATTTTATTGATTTTTTACAGAGAGGAAGGGAGAGGGATAGAGAGTTAGAAACATCGATGAGAGAGAAACATCGATCAGCTGCCTCCTGCACACTCCCTACTGGGGATGTGCCCTCAACCAAAGTACATGCCCTTGACTGGAATCGAACCTGGGACCCTTCAGCCCGCAGGCCGACGCTCTATCCACTGAGCCAAACCGGTTAGGGCATGTCTGATTTTTTTGATAGTAAAAAGTATGTGAAAGTAGAATTATTATTCAAGTTTATTAACTTGTTTATTGCTTATGTTTTAGGATCACATTTTGGCATCAGATATTGGAAAAATTGTGATTTCAATTTTATTTTTAGCCTCAGAAATACTGAGTTAAAAATGCAAGGAAGATCCATGGATGTGGCAGGTCCACAAACAGCAGGTTGAAGAGAGTGTTTAGCACTAAATTGAGAGGAGGAATAACAAACCCCTCCTGCACTGTGAAAACTAATACTTCTCTGCCTTTTAAAGTCCTCAAAGCAAAATTACAAAAGCTACAGTTTTGTGTCTTCTGGTCATTTTTGCTTTTGTTTAATTCTTTCCCCCACTATCACACAAGGTTACAGTAAGAATCAAATTAAAAAATCTGTATGTATGTGACAGAACTTTTAAGATTATTAAACACTACATAATTATGTATTTATTACAGAAAACCTGAATTTAAAATAAAACTTCTCACTCTGAGAATACTCAGCAATTACAAAGATTTTGTAGTTCTAAACTCTTCCTGTTCTACTTTTTTTTTTTTTTTTGCAGTTCTAAGTGTAATTACTAATTACTAATTTTTTGTAGTTCTGAGTACAATTACTAATTTTTGTGTAAGGCATCTCAGAAGTAATGGAATAGCTTACAGGTGGAAGTCGATTTCTTTGGCTCTCATATCAACTCTTACCAATTTTTGTGGTTCTCATACCAACTCTTATCAATTGAATACAATGAGGCTGAGTCCTACCTTAGGCAAGAGCGATCACTGTGATTGATTAGTAATGTCTGCAAAGGGATTGGAAGGGAGGTGGATGGTAGTATACAGATTTTATAATTGTTCTTCCTAGACTAATGGAAAAGGGGTCTCAAATTAAGTAAAAGCGTCTGTCCAGCATTGAACATAAGAATGTACCCTATATTGGAACTTAGCAGGTTATAGTCTCCTGTGTTCATTGCCATAGAATTAAACCCTGGTCCTACTGATACTGTTGTAATAATCTGGTTATTATTTAACAGGAAAGGAGTAAAGGGAAGACTAGATAATATAGGCTTGCATTTTTACAGCTTTGCCCATTTAACACTCTCTAATTCTTACCCATTGATCAATGGGGGAAAGGACTAGAAAAAAGCAGTTTGGACACATGCCCAGTAAGGTCTGAATGATGTGGGAAGTGCCTGCCTATTTGTCAGTCACATGTGGGAGTGAGTCAGTAGCAAGAATAGGGTAGCCACTGCAAGGGCTCAAAACCTGAATATTTAAAATTCTGAACAAAGGAGCACACTCTCGGCCTTTGGCCCTACAGATATTTCATTTAATAGAATGTACCAATTGCTGGCCTATTGTTTTTCCTGAGACTCCTGTTGCAGGGGACACACTCCCCTATACCCATGCGACTCACAGCTACTTGGACTCCACACAATGTACTAATTAAGGGACTTTAACTGATGGTGAACTAGATCCAGCTTCGACATAGAACAGGAGCTCTGGACACTGGCCCTCCTTTTGGCTCTGCTGGGTCCCTGTGGCCCTTCTTTCAGGACTGGGTTAAGGGGCATGCGACTTTACAACCTGAGGAATGTAACTCCATGCAAATAAAGCCTTTTACCACATCTCATTCTCCTGTGGAGGCTCCTGAAAATGCTTATATCAGTGGTACCCCAAGAACCCCCCTCCCACTCGTGTCTGGGAAATCTGGCCCACTGATTCCTCTGGTAACACTACCAAATTTACCTCCTTCTTAATTCACATCCTGATCTACAGGTATTTTGTTTAATAGAATGTACCCATTGCTGGTCTATTGTTTTTCTAGAATAGTTAATCAGAAATAGAGTTGTAGGCACTTTTAGACAAACTTATCTCAAAATAAATTTAATCAGCATTTAAAAATGATATATACCAAATATCAGGCCAGAAATTTCTTAAGGAAAATGTGGCTCTTAAAGTTAACAAAATCTGAATCTGCAGATGCCCTTCCCTTCAATAGTGCAGCTTCTGAGGCTCTTTAGCTGAGGACGGCATCTCCAGTCTGTTCAGTTCTGTAGGAAACACCAATGATGATGATGATGATGTAGACTTTGCTGCATGCTTGTCTTCCTGGGTTAGTCACAAATCCTCTGCTCAACCTACGACTTTCCTCTGAAAAGGAGGAAGCTTTGGTTCCTTTCACTTCCATGTTATCTTCTTTTCTGTTATGTTTATCTCATGTCTGGTCCTTGTTCTCTCTCTCTCTCTCTCTCTCTCTCTCTCTCTCTCTCTCTCTCTCTCTCTCTCTCTCCCCCCCCCCCCCCCCCCAGGACTCATGGTGATCACTTTTCACTGTCAATCTTTTGTGAACCTTTTCCTCTTTATGTCTTTTAACCCTTCTTTCTATGGTACAGTTCCTTCCAACCCTCAATTTCTGCAAAATTACTTAGTGCAAAGATATTATCAAACCAAGGTAAATAATAATTTTTAAAGTAACTCAATTAATGAAGATTTTAAAAGATGTCCTTAAAGTAATTTAGTCAGGATTACTCTTTTATAGGGGAGGTTTTAGTCAGTCAACTGATGTTTCACATTTCTTTGTTTTTCCTAAACTGCAGATTACTTTTTTAATTGTTCATGGAATGCAAATAAAATGACAGTTCTTTCCTACCAGATGTGCTGGATAGGCATGAGGGCACAATCATTTTCCTAACTACTATTTTCATCAAGAAACCTATTCAGACTCTTTGAATTACTTCCTAAACTCAGTGTAATTGAACTGGAAACGTTGCCAGTGGCAGGTTTGTGTCCTTAAGTGCTCTTAGAGGCCTGGGGACTAGGATATTGGGAGCATTACAAAGAACCTCAAATTGTGGCTTGATCTTGTATTGAAAGAAACTCAACATTCTGTTCCAGGGGCTTTAAGATTTACACATTTGAATAAGAATCAGGATGGATGTGCTGATGTCCCAATGGGACAGCACTTAGCCAGACTGTTTTTGTTCCAGTGCCTGAGTGCATGGATTTGGGAGGAATAGGTAGATATTGAACCAACCAGAGTTTGTAGATTGCTTTCTTTTTTCCCCTCTTCTCCCACCCCTCTGCAATGTAGATGTTGCTTAAAACATACAGAAATAAAAAATATCAAAGAGAAATTTAGAAAATAGTGAAAAATTCTGGAGTATTATCTTGAATCTTTTGTTGGAGTAAGCAGGAAATAATGTCGTGTAATGAAACTGTTTATCTAAAATTAAACACCCAAAATGAGAAGCAATAGTGTTTATTTGGGATCAAAGAATTGCAGTTCGGGCAGGCAGCACAGATTCAGGCTGAAACCCAAATAGTGTCCTGATTACAGGATAAGGGCAGTGTTGTTGTTTTTTTTCTGTTTGTTTGTTTTTAATGAGAAAAGGAAAGGAATAATTATATGAATAGAAGAAATTCCTATTGGTGCTAACAAGCTGACTTACTCTTTAGCTGTGTATGGCTGGTGTTGAGTCTGTCTTCAGATAAATTGTCCATAATCATCAGTCCTTGTGGTCTGGATGTCTGCTTCCCTGTTGGCTTTACAAACAGCTCTTTAGAAGACCATGTTGGTTTAGCCTAATCCAAACAGTCCAAAGGTTCAAGGAGCAAGATGAGCAAGATAGTTCCTCCGGAAAGGCTGCTCTGCCTTGAGAATGACTCCATTTATATACTGTTAATCTGGAGTTTTGTCTGATATGGGATGTTTCTTCTTCCTCATCTAGGAGCACTTGTTCCTCATGTATAAAATAAGGGGGATTCAGAAAATGATCTCTGAGGTTCCTCAGTCCTAAAATGATATGGGTCTATGAAAATGTGATGATGCCTCTTCCAAGGAAACCAGGATTGTTTTTGTTCTCTTTCCTTCTTAGTCTTTCTTCTTCTTCTTCTTTTTAATTCTTTATTGTTTAAAGCAGCGGTTCTCAACCTGTGGGTCGCGACCCCTTTGGGGGTCTAACGACCCTTTCACAGGGGTTGCCTAAGACCATCAGAAAACACATATATAATTACATATTGTTTTTGTGATTAATCACTATGCTTTAATTTATGTTCAATTTGTAACAATGAAATTGGGGTCACCACAACATGAGGAACTGTATTAAAGGGTTGCAGCATTAGGAAGGTTGAGAACCACTGCTTTAAAGTATTACATATGTCTCCTTTTTCCCCCATTGACCTCTCTCCGGTCATTCCCACCCCCCCTCCACCCCCCTACCCCTCAGCATATGCCCTTACCCCACTACTGTCTGTGTTTATGGGTTATGTTTATATGCATGCATACAAGTCCTTTGGTTGATCTCTCCCCCCCTGCCCTCCCTCCACCTTCCCTCTGAGTTTTGGATGGTCTGTTCGATGCTTCTATGTCTCTGGGTCTGTTTTTGTTCATCAGTTTATGTTGTTCATTATATTCCACCAATGAGTGAGATCATGTGGTATTTATCTTTCTCTGACTGGCTTATTTCGCTTAGCATAATGCTTTCCAGGTCCATCCATGCTGCTGCAAATGTTAAGAGTTCCTTCTCTTTTATAGCAGCGTAGCATTCTAATGTGTAGCTGTACCACAGTTTTCTAATCCACTCATCTGCTGATGGGCACTTAGGCTGTTTCCACATCTTAGCTATTGTAAATTGTGCTGCTATGAACATAGGGGTGCATATATCCTTTCAGATTGGTGTTTCTGTTTTCTTGGGATATATTTCTAGAATTGGGATCACTGGGTCAAATGCGAGTTCCATTTTAAATTTTTTGAGGAAACTCCATACTATTTTCCACAGTGGCTGCACCAGTCTGCATTCCCGCAGTGTATGAGGTTCCTTTTTCTCCACATCCTCGCCAGTACTTGTTGTTTGTTGATTTGTTGATGATAGCCATTCTGACAGATGTGAGATGGTACCTCGTCTTTTTTTAATTCCATATGAATTTTTGGAGAGTTTGTTATAGGTCTCTGAAGTATGCTGTTTGTATTTTAATGGGGATTGCATTGAATCTATAGATTGATTTGGGTAGTAGACATTTTAATGATGTTGATTCTACCAATCCATGAACACGGTATATTCTTCCATTTGTTTGTTATCCTCTATCTCTTTTTTCAACATCCTATAATTTTCTGAGTACAGGTCTTTTACCCCTTAGTTAAGTTTATTCCTAGGTATCTTAATTTTTTTGTTGCAATGGTAAATGGGATTGTTTTTTTAGTTTCTCTTTCCGTGAGTTCATTGTTGGTGTATAAAAAAACCATATATTTCTGGATGTTAATTTTATATCCTGCTACATTGCCAAATTCATTTATTAAGTCTAGTAGTTTTTTGATGGAGTCTTTAGGGTTTTCTATGTATAATATCATGTCATCTGTGAATAATGATAGTTTTATTTCTTTTCCAATTTGGATTCCTATCATTTCTTCTTCTTGTTTGATCACTATGGCTAGCACCTCAAGTACTGTTTTGAACAGGAGTGGTGAAAGTGGGCATCTCTGTCATGTTCCTGTTCTTAGGGGAAATAGTTTTAGTTTTTGCCCATTGAATATGATGTTGGCCGTGGGTTTGTCATATAAGGCTTTTGTTATGTTGAGGTATGACCCCTCTATTCCCACTTTGCTGAGAGTTTTTATCAAGAAAGGATGTTGATTTTGTCAAATGCTTTTTCTGCATTAATTGATATGATTATGTGATTTTTGTCTCTCAATTTGTTTATGTGATGGATCATGTTTATTGATTTGCGGATATTGTACCAGGCTTGCATCCCCAGAATAAATCCCACTTGCTCATGGTGTATGATCTTTCTAATGTAATGCTGGATCTGATTTGCTAGAATTTTGTTGAGGATTTTAGCATTTATGTTCATCAGGGATATTGGTCTGTAATTCCTTTTTTTGTAGTGTCTTAATATGGTTTGGGGATTAGGGTAATGCTGGCTTCATAGAATGAGCTTGCAAGTGTTCCTTCCTCTTGAATTTTTTGGAATAGTCTGAGGAGGGTAGGTTTTAGTTCTTTTCTGAATTTTTGGTAAAACTCCCCTGTGAAGCTGTCTGAACTGGGGCTTCTGTTTGCTAGAAGTTTTTTGATTACTGCTTCAATTTCATCATTAGTTATCAGCCTATTCAGGTTTTTTGATTCTTCCTGATTGAGTTTTGGAAGACTGTATTTTTCTAGGAATATGTCCATTTTATCTAAGTTGTCCAGTGTGTTGGAGTAGAGTTGTTCGTAGTATTTTTTTTTAATCCTTTGTATGTCTGTAGGGTCGGTTGTTACTTCACCTCTTTCATTTCAGATTTTGTTTATTTAAGTCCTCTCTTGCCGGTAGCCGGTCCATCCTTGCTGTTTCAAGGGACCTGGCATATATGACATACTGTTCTTAATATGTTTGCTCACCTTCTTGGCACTATGTGTTTTAACCAAGGTCACCTCTCTGAAAAAGGTTGTTTTTCCACATAGGGATTTTCCCCTGAAGTTAGGGAGGGAATAAAACCCCTTAACTAAGTGCCAGGCGGGTAATTAATCACTTTAACTATGAACAATCATGCTTAAGCTACATAATCTTTACTCCCTGGAATGGAGATAAGAAACGCCCTACGTTTTCAATCGGGAGGGAGTCGCAGACTCTGAGCTCCAGATACAGGCGAGTCCCTAGGGACCCAGACTCAAACGGGAGAAGCGGGACTGTCTGGCTTCGGTCAGAGCGAGTGCAGCTTTCTCTCCGAGGTTTGCAGCGGGTGCTGGGACTCAGAGAGGCAGAGCCCCTGGGGACAGGACTGAGAGCCGCCAGAACTGCTCTCTCCGGCCCACCCTGTTGATCCCGTGCGACCCGCCCCGCTCAAGCCCTGCACAGAGGCATTTGCCGGATAGTCTCAGGCAAAGGCTAGATTAGCACCTCCCTAGAGGACAGAAGTTCTCTCACTGCAGACACAGCTGATTCTCATAGCCACTTGGCCTGGAGGTCAAACCCTCCCTGGTATTAGCTACAACAATCAAGGTTTAACTATAAGACTGTGCACAAAAACCACTAGGGGGTGCACCAAGGAAGCATAACAAAATGCGGAGACAAAGAAACAGGACAAAACTGTCAATGGAAGATATAGAGTTCAGAACCACACTTTTAAGGTCTCTCAAGAACTGTTTAGAAGCCGCCGATAAACTTAATGAGATCTACAAGAAAACTAATGAGACCCTCGATGTTATATTGGGGAACCAACTAGAAATTAAGCATACACGGACTGAAATAACGAATATTATACAGACTCCCAACAGCAGACCAGAGGAGCGCAAGAATCAAGTCAATGATTTGAAATGCGAGGAAGCAAAAAACACCCAACCGGAAAAGCAAAATGAAAAAAGAATCCAAAAATGTGAGGATAGTGTAAGGAGCCTCTGGGACAGCTTCAAGCGTACCAACATCAGAATTATAGGGGTGCCAGAAGATGAGAGAGAGCAAGATATTGAAAACCTATTTGAAGAAATAATGACAGAAAACTTCCCCCACCTGGTGAAAGAAATGGACTTACAGGTCCAAGAAGCACGGAGAACCCCAAACAAAAGGAATCCAAAGAGGACCACACCAAGACACATCATCATTAAAATGCCAAGAGCAAAAGATAAAGAGAGACTCTTAAAAACAGCAAGAGAAAGAAACTCAGTTACCTACAAGGGAATACCCATACGACTGTCAGCTGATTTCTCAACAGAAACTTTGCAGGCCAGAAGGGAGTGGCAAGAAATATTCAAAGTGATGAATACCAAGAACCTACAACCAAGATTACTTTATCCAGCAAAGCTATCATTCAGAATTGAAGGTCAGATAAAGACCTTCACAGATAAGGAAAAGCTAAAGGAGTTCATCACCACCAAACCAGGATTATATGAAATGCTGAAAGGTATCCTTTAAGAAGAGGAAGAGGAAGAAAAAGGTAAAGATACAAATTATGAACAACAAATATGCATCTATCAACAAGTGAATCTAAGAATCAAGTGAATAAATAATCTGATGAACAGAATGAACTGGTGATTATAATAGAATCAGGGACATAGAAAGGGAATGGACTGACCATTCTTGGGGGGGAAAGGGGTGTGGGAGATGCGGGAAGAGACTGGACAAAAATCATGCACCTATGGATGAGGACAGTGGGTGGGGATTGAGGGCGGAGGGAACTGGGAGGAGGGGAGTTATGGGGGGGAAAAAGAGGAACAAATGTAATAATCTGAACAATAAAGATTTAATTAAAAAAAAAAAAGAAACGCCCTAACCTTTGGAATAGAGATTGATAGGATTGGAATCAACTGGTATAAATACAGATGTAACAAGACAACAGGATACAGAACCTAGACACAGAACCTAGACACAGAACCTACACAGAACCTAGAGACAGAAGAACTTCGCTGGAGAGAACATGGCAAAAGATCCTGGACAGAAACTGGCCACAGAACCTAGAGACAGAACCTAGCGAGAGAACCTGGCTGAAGAACCTAGAGACAGAACCTGGCTACAGAACCTGGATAGAACATGGCAAGAGAACCTGACTAGAACCTGGTGACTGAATCTGGCTGGAGAACCTGGACAGAACCTGGCTGGAGAACCTAGTGAGGGAACATGGCTACAGAACCTGGCTGGAGAACCTGGAGAACCTGGCTGGAGAACCTAGCAAGAGAACATGGACACAGAACCTGGCTGGAGATCCTAATCAGAACTTCGCTGGAGATCCTGACCAGAACTTGGCTAGAGATCCTGGCTAGGCTGCTGATCAACTGAACGCTGTCTCCGTGTCATTCCTTCTTCGCCGACTCCGTCCACACCTTTGGGGACCCCTGGACCTGCTGGGGTTGGCCCCCAGCACTCTCTCTTTGTGTCTTGGTGATCCTGGCTAGAGGTTCATCTATCTTATTTATCCTTTCAAAGAACCAGCTCTTGGTTTTATTGATCTTTTGTATTTTTTCGGGGGAGGTGGATCTCTGTTGTTTATTTCCTCTCTGATCTTTATTTAGTCTTTCTTCTTTTGCCCTTTTCTTTCCCTGTATATTTTAATAACTGACTTTTGTTGGCACATTTTGGGCATCAGTCACTTCCTAAGTGGTATCCACTTCAGAAAACTATATTAAAGAAAGGCACCCTCTGGCTTCCCATCTATGTAGAATCCATTCTGCCTGGTGTCACTGTAGCATTGGTTTACTGATTGTCCATTTCTTCTGGAAACTTTCTCCTTATTTAGCTCCTTTGTTAATGAAATATCCTGTTTTGTTTTTTACATGTAACCAGCTCTACTTATTATTGTTATCCATATGGTACTTTATTTATGTTGTCTCATCTTCAAGTTATTTATATACTTGCTGGACCTTGTTTCATGATTTCTCAGAGTCTACCTGTTATGTCGGAAAATAACACAATTTTATGTATTGTTTTCCATTCTTGTTTCTACTATATGTCAGTGTTTTTTCTTTACAAAACAAAACTAAAGCCAATTTGCTGGAAGTGTGTCTTTTTATTTTTTTTTAAGAAATATTTTTATTGATTTCAGTGAAAGGAAGGGAGAGAGAGAGAGAGAGAAACATCAATGGTGAGGGAGAATCATTGATCAGCTGCCTCCTGCATGCCCCCTACTGGGGACTGAGCCTGCAACATGGGCATGTGCCCTGACCAGGAATTGAACCATGACCTCCTGGTTCATAAGTCGATGTTCAGCCACTGAGCCACGCCTGCCAGGCTGTTTCATGTTTTAAATAAAATTTAGATTATTTATCAGATCTATTTTTTGAGTCATTGATTTTATTTTAATCTTTAGGATTTTATGTCTCCTCTCTTGCTTTCTTTATATTCCTATATCTTAGGTTTTTAAAGTATCTTATGAATTCAATATTTAGTTGGTTTATTTTCACGTTCACTTTCTTTGTTAAACAGTGAAAGTTTAAGATTCAGTACATGCTTTGAGCTTAGTGTTTTTGTTCCCATTTGCCTCATGGGTTTGTAGGTTTACACGGGACAGAGACTATAATAAAGTAACTCTTAGATGTAATTTATTCCTAAGAATTTGGGCATAAGCATTAATATTTTCAAATAGCCAAAGCTTAATTGTGAATTATAAGAAATATTTTAATTGTGAATTTAATAGTACCTTTTAAAATAAACACCTTTTTTATGTAATGGAGAGGGGTAATAAGGAAGGGATTACAGTCCCAGAGAAGAGCATATCTCATGATTCTATAATAGGAAAGGACTTCCTGGGTTTGAGAAGAGTATGGCAGATACATGAGGGACAGGCTTGTAGGGGGTGGAGTTGGCAGGTTAGGAGGTAATGAATTATGATGGGCAATGCTGGCTATGTTAGACAGTCTAATTTTTTCTTAAAAAGCAATGAGAAATGCCCGTTAAAATTCTTAAAAGGGAGAAGGATATACTTTGATTAAAAGTTTTAAATCACTTGGGAGAATGGATTGGAGGTGGAAAAGTGTGGATGCAGGAAGATCAGTTAATGCACCTGTAAAATGATGATAACCTTAATGAAGGGGGCACAGAGAGGACTGAGAGAAATGAAAAATCTTGGAATATATTTAGAGAAAGACAAATATGAACTGGATAAGTTGGATGTGAGGGAGAGGGATGAGAATAATGAGAAATCAAAGGTCACATCAGTTATTTTAAACCTCACAGCCACCTAAATGAGGAAGGTGTTATTATCTGCACCTTACAGATAAGGACATTGAGGCACTGGGAAGAGAAAAGCCTGCTAAGGTCATATGCTTAGTAAGTGATGGCATGAGGATTGAACTCAGGCCAATAACTGTATAGCACATACTAACCACTATAACATACTGAACATGTATCTCATATCTTTCTAAATTTGATACTTGACTTTAGGCTTTCCACTTCAACATGTTCCCATTTATCTTGCATTTGAGACCTAAATAGCTCCAAATTGTACTTTTTCTTTCAAATAAGTTAGAGACAACTGTTACATAAATTAGCTGTCATCAAAGATTTATTTAAAAATCTAATGTCCAGCATATTTTATGGAGTTATACAGATTCAGGCTGATATGTACTTAATAAATCTATAGCACAAAGTGAAAAGTGATACTAATGGCAATGACCTTCAAGTATAAAAGTGATACTAATGGCAATGATCTTCAAGTATAATAAGATCGCTGCATCACCAATGAGAGGCTATGGTTGGCTTAGTAGTATTTTATCTTAACTTTTTTGTGTGTTGTAGGAGTTCAAAAATTGGTAATCAATTAGTATTATCTTTGTTAACACAGCTTAATCCTATTATCACAATCCCTCAGGAATCCTGACCTCCTTAGAATCCGGGAATAAGTGGAAAATACTTATATTTTATATTTTCAAGAAAGTAATAAAGACTTTTAAAAAGTAAATAGGGTGAACACTTTTCCAAGAGGAACAAAAGAAGCTTACAATTTAGTGTGTTGGGGGAATGAGAGAAGAAGGTTGCCCAATTTCCTCCTCCCCCAATACTATTTGCTAGCCTTTATAAGAATATGGTTTCATCAGGACTTGGTTGACAAGAGAACAACAAATTCCACTGAATTAAGGTAATGTGTAGTGAAAAAAAATCTTATGAGTCAGTGGGTTTTGATTATACATATAATAACTTCTTTTCTTGTAATTTCAAATGTCTACACTAATAAAAGACAAACATGCAAATTGACCATACCTTCACTATGCCTTAAGCCATGCCCACCAGCCAATCAGAGCGACTATGTGCAAATTATCCCAACCAAGATGGCGGCCGGAGCCATGGAGCTGGAGCAAGCAGGAGGCTTGGTTTCCCCAATGATGGAGGAAGCCTGCCTGGCCAGACTCTAAGCTTCACTCAAAGCAACAAAGTTTCAATTATAGAAGGTAAATAAACCCCAGATACCTGCTTTCAGCCGGCTGGAGCCTTGGGTTGCCCCTGGAGATGGAGGAAGCCAAGCCCTGGCCGGCTCTGAGCTCCACTCCAGGCTACAAAGTTTCAATTATAGAAGGTAAATAAATCCCAGAAAAAAAAAAGCAAAACAGGAGAGGCTGGGAGCTTTCGTTGCTGGGGACGCTTGGCCAGCTTGAAAACGGCCCTCAACCCCTCACCTAGGCTGGCCAGGCACCCCAGTGGGGACCCCCACCCTGAAGGGCAAACCAGCCGGCCCCCACCCGTGCACCAGGCCTCTATCCTATATAATAAAAGGGTAATCTGAAAACTGACCCTAACAGCAGAATGACTGGGAATGACTGGTCACTATGACACACACTGACCACCAGGGGGCAGACGCTCAATGCAGGCGATGCTCCCTGGTGGTCAGTGTGCTCCCACAGGGGGAGCTCTGCTCAGCCACAAGCCAGGCTGCCAGCTGCCAGTAGAGTGGTGGTGGTGGGAGCCTCTCCCGCCTCCTCAGCAGCGCTGAGGATGTCCGACTGCAGCTTAGGCCTGCTCCCCGCTGGCAAGTGGACATCCCCCGAGGGCTGCCGGGCTGCCAGAGGGATGTCTGACTGCCAGCTTAGGCCCAGTCCCCCGGGGAGCGGGCCTAAGCCAGCAGGTGGTCATCCCCTGAGGGGTCCCAGACTGCAAGAGGGCACAGGCCGGGCTGAGGGGAACCCCCCTCCCGAGTGCACAAATTTTTGTGCACCGGGCCTCTAGTATATTATAATGTGAGACTAGACATCCATAGTACTGTACAGTCCAGTTAAAGAACATGTGTTTTATTGAATGAAAGCATTGAGCAATGGGTCAGGAGGTTGATTCTCAAAGGAGGACAGATGGGTTTTATTTTTAAAAGTGGAAACAAAAATCAAGAATACAAAATTCATAGAGTTTTGTCTCTGGTAGATATCAAGCAGGCAGCACAATTTCAAGGGCATTATATATGGAAACATGTTAAAAATTCTATTTTCTTTCTAGATCTTGGCTGTGTCCCATTGTTCCATGCTCTCTTACACTTTATTTTTTAAGTAAACCTCTGGAAAACCTTCCATGATAAATTAAAAATGATAAACATATCATTTCAGTAAAATAAAGCCCATAATTTTTCTGAAAAAATATTACATTGAGAAATTTATGCTATAAATTTTATATTAAAATCTTTTCATTGAAGACACCTTACAGCCTTTCCTTTATTGTTTGTTTATTTAGAAATATGGCCTATAATAGTGAACACCTGAGTGTACAATGTTGGAGAAATGTATTTACAAAGATATTTTTGAATCCCAATGCAAATATATTTCCTCAAATATAAATCTCTAATTTAGTGACATAGTAGTCTAATATTACTATTTATTGTTTATTTCACTGAATGGACAAAACAATAAATAAATACTTCACCCATATGATCATAAGATTTAGTGAGTACTTCAATACATTTAGTATCATTAATTTTACTATGTAGGCATTTATACCTAATCTTTTCTCACAACCAAAATTAATTTAATAAAACTAGATGGTGGAGGAAAGATTTATCTGTGTGTCTGATATTTGTTTTTCAGTATTGGAACCTTTAATTCATCATGTTTGTCATATTTATTTTTCAGACTTAGATGATAAAAATATATATGAATCTATTTTTGACTCATATACTGTTAATGTTACACATAATAGAAAGTAAATCTTCAAAATTAGTAGGACTGCTCAAACTAGGCAAGCACACATTAGTTTACAAGTACCTACAGTGACAACTGCATCCTATGACATTGTTATTGACATGGTAGTAGAGCATATGTTTTGAGTAGTTTTTCTTCCAGTAGTAATACAGCCTTGCCAATGCAGATAAGGTATTTGTAGAATTCTACAATCTCATCAAGACACTGTACTTATCATCTTTCCTTTACCTAACAGAGCAATATGATATGAGCAGTTACTATCTAATAATAATTTAAATAATAATTTAAAAATTATTATTGGAAAAGTATGAGGAACTAGACAAATGTTGGTTCTATAGGTGGCAATAATATACAACACTGCAAGAAGTATGTAGAATATATCAACGAAATGCTGATTCTGAACTCGTGGTACAAGGATATATGCCAGTGTACAAGATGCTAATACCTAAGTTTCATTAATAAAAATATTAAGCAGTATCTCTTTAGAACTAAAAACTGTCATTGAAAATTTCTATCTAGTTAAAAGACAGTAATCACCAACAGAGAAATATAAAATAAAATTGAGTGGTTAACATACACTTTGTAGAGCTGGTAGTAGGTAAGGGTTCATAAGTACAGGCACTAGGCCAATATATAGACATTTGTAGCAAAAGAGTTAATTGTGCTGGAACAACAAATGGCCTTGCCAGTGAAACTGCATGATAAACTCAACATAAGGTAAAACAAGGGCAATATTTTTATGCACTTGTGGATTTTTAGTAATCCTGCTTTCTCCAACATAGAGACCTAGATAAGGATTGAGATCTCAATTCTTCAAATGTAACAGAGATAGTGAAAAACTGAACACTACCACAGGTATGTATTCAGAGAGGTTAGGTAAGGGTAGCCCCAAGCACCAAGACTATCTAGAGCCTCTGCTTAGGGGGCAGATATGACAGATTACTTTCAATATTTGTGATGGATCGCTAAAGTGATTCTTTATCAGGATGAGGAGGTATAAGTTTCTGCGTAGGGAGTAGTACCTCCTAGGTGATTCTGAAATGTCCAACTTTGCTTACTTTTGGGTGTCTCTACTTTCTTTGAGAATCACTGCTTTGAAGATAGATACAAAACTAAAAATATTAACTACTAGAAGGGAAGGACAGACTACTTCCTACTTTTAAAAAGTTTTTTGACTGAAATCCATAGTAAGAAATATGTTTTACATCATGACACTCCTCATTCATTCCCATTCTCTCAGAAGAACACAAATACACACACACTATTGAATAAAACTTTAGATAAAAAAAATACCATGATGTTGTCTGTTATTTTCTCTTCTAATTTATTTTATTGTATTTTTTAAATTGTGGTATTAAGCAATGAAATCAATTACTAACCATTAATGGGTAGTAATCCACAATTTGAAGAATAGCTAGTTAGCTTATATCTGTAGCATCAACTAGGAGGCAAATGTGTGGTAAAGCTCAGAGGAAAATGCTGCCTCTAACACCACATGCCAGGTAAGCACACAGTCTCCTTGGGGCCTTTGCATTTATCCCTCATGTGGAATGCTCTTTTCCAATTTTTCCAGTTAGCTGACTGACTTTTTCAGATCTTTGCTCAAAATCAAGCTTCTTGAGAAGGCCTTCTCTCTTAACACCCTGTTTAATTTTGCAACCACCCCAACACTCCTATACCCCTTCCTGCACTATCTGTAATAATAAAAGTGTAATATGTTATACGACTGAACAGCAGAACGACCATCTGGATGACCTTCTGACAACCACCTATGACATACACTGGTGCCAAGCCAGCCAAGGCAGGTGTGATGTGATTGATCAGGGGGCCCCGAAATTGCCCCATGATCACCCCGTAGAGGGAGGCCCAGGCCACCTCTATGGGGCGATTGATGGGGGGTCTCCACAATTGATTGCCCCAAAGAGGGAGGCCCCGGCCACTGGCTGGCAGGGCGATTGATTGGGGATGGGGGTGCCCGATCGCCCCAAAGAGGGAGGACCAGGCTACCAGGTCAGCGGCGCTGCGACAGGTGGGTGGGGCCTCCCTTCTGGGCAATCGATTGTGGAGCCCTGTGGTCGATTGCCCCACAGAAAAAGGCCCAGGCTACCTGGCTGGAGGCTCTGTGGCGGGTGGGCAGGGCTTCCATCTGCGGGGAGATTGACCTGGGGCTCCGTGACCGATTGCCTCACAGAAGGAGGTCCAGGCCAGCCATGCAATTGCACCCCACACCTGTCGCCCACAGAGGGAGGCAACCTGTGGCAGGCAAAGGGGGGCAGCGCTGCACAGATGGTAAGTGGGGGCGGGGGCAGCGGCAGCTGGGGGAAGGAAAGCCCCAATAGGCCCTGATCGCCGGCCAGGCCTAGGGACCCTACCTGAGGGGTCCTGGATTGCGAGAGGGTATAGGCCAGACTGAAGGACACCCCCCCTTCCACGAATTTCGTGCACTGGGCCTCTATTATACTATATAATCTAGTACTTCTCTATAGTATGATAGTATAATCACCATATGACATATTAAATGACTTTAATGGTTTGTGATTTGTGTATTTTCTGTGTCTGTCCACTAAGACATTAGCTCTATAGGCCAGGGGATTTTTATTTGTTTTATTCATCATGTATCCCTAGTGCCTAAACAAAGCCTGGCACCTAGTAGGTGCTCAATATATATTGAGTAAATGAATAGTTGTATGATTGAATGAATACATGAAAAACATCCTGTGTCTCAGAAGGAATACAGTCCAGCAGAGGAAGTAATTAAATGTACGACAGTGAGATACCCTCTCACCCCTGTCAGAATGGCTATCATTAACAAATTGACAAGTGCTGGTGAGGATGTGGAGAAAAAGAAACCCTCTTGCACTGCTGGTGGGAATGCAGACTGGTGCAGCCACTGTGGAGAACAGTATGAAGTTTCCTCAAAAAATTAAAAATGGAACTGCCATTTGATCCAGTGATCCTACTTCTAGGAATATATCCCAAGAAATCAGAAACACCAATCAGAAAGGACATATGCACCCCTATGTTCATAGCACAATTTACAATAACCAAGATTTGGAAACAGCCTAAGTGCCCATCAGCAGATGAGTGGATTAGAAAACTGTGGTACATCTACACAATGGAATACTATGCTGCTGTAAAAGAGAAGGAACTCTTAACATTTGCAACAGCATGGATGGACCTGGAGAGCATTATGCTAAGCAAAATAAGTCAGTAAGAGAAAGATAAATACCACATGATCTCACTCCTTGGTGGAATATAATGAACAACATAAACTGATGAACAAAAACAGATCCAGAGACAGAGAGGCATCGAACAGTCCATCAATCCTCAGAGGGAAGGCAGGGGAGGGTGTGGGGTGGTGGTAAGAGATCAACAAAAGGACTTGTATGCATGCATATAAGCATAACCAATGGACACAGACACTAGGGGGGTGGGAGCATGTGCTGGGGGGTGGGGGTGGCCAATGGGGAAAAAAGGAGACATGTAATACTACATGTAATGCTTTAAACAATAAATAATTTTAAAAAATAAATGTAATTCCAAATTTTATTCCTGTTTCTCTAAGAACAAATTAAAGAGGGTTTAGTTCATTACCTAGCTGCATAAACGTATTTAAATCCCTTTTCTAATCTCAACCCTCCCACACCTCAGCACCTGGGTTGAGCCTTTTAACCCCAATTCCCAGTTGTTTCCTCAAAGTTCTCCTGTAATACCCACCTACTTGAGCTTTTCTCCTTTCTCTTTCCTCCTTCTCATGCTACATTATCTTCATACCAACAGTGGCTGGAGTGTCCTCTGTTCTCACCCCTCTGTTGGGTGACAATGACCCCAAGAGCAGCTGATGTTCTATGTCCACCACCTCCCTTCTTGTGTGCCTACCCTATAGGAATGCTAAAACATGCTTAGGACATCAATACATCAGGGACAAAACATGTTATTTTGGAATAAATTTCCTATTAAAATATTGACTGTTAAAAAGATTGAATGAGAAGGACTCAGCTTTATTAACAATAACAAAACTATTAGAGAAAACAAAGTTTCACAGAAGATGAATGAAGACTCATATCGACAGAATCAAGTAAGAGATGGAAGGCACATTTCCTACTAAATTATGAAAATGGGTCAGTCCCATTAAGCACCCAATTTTCAGGTTGATATCTCCCAGTATGAGACAGCAATGTACTCACAAATTTGATTTGCAATTACACAGCACCAGTTAAGTCTTTCACAATAGAGATCACCTATACAATTGAAGTCACCAACCTTCCTACCCTCTTGTTCCCCCTGGTGTTTGACACCTTTCAGAGAGAAGAAATAGAGATGATGGTTTGGTTATTCCCTCAGCATCCCACTCCCCCTCAACTAGTATGCTTTGTAGAAATATTATATATTTTTATAATAAGAATACTATTTAATATTTCCTTGCCTTTCTTTTTAGAGATTAATTTAATCTATAACATGACCTTGGGTGGCATGTATGCAATTGAGTAAAATATAACTGTGATGTCACTTATTCCTTTAAAATATCAAAAGACATCTTAAATCATATTTTCAACTTCTTAAAACTGACCAATTTTTGAAAATTGAAAAGAATTAATGATGAGATGGTTCTCAGTTTTCTTCTGACATGAGTATTCTAGGCATGAAATTTCTTCTGTGATGGGACATGGGTTGAGGTTTGGCTGAGTGTTAGTGAATACAAGTATTCTTTGCATGTGAGCAAAAGACCAGCCATAGGGTTTGCATTCAATTTTGGTGCCTCACCCATATCTCTTTACCAGAGAGGTGGACTCATCTTCCAGCTGCTGTGTTTTCCAGCCAAGAGCCCAGTCCACTTTCTTTCAGGTAGAAAACTCTGTAGAGCCATTTATACTCCTTATGGGATCAGGTTGGGGCTAGACTTCAGCTGAAACCACAGCTTTGCTTATTTTCTTCCTCTGTCGCATCTTTGTTTCCTTCTGCCAGTAAAATCTCTCACACAGACATTGCTATTTGAAGCACTGCTTCTAGTGAATTTAACTCAAGATAGGATTTGAAGGAACAGCAGTTCTCTTTGACTTGTTCCACCTTATCCCTTCTTACCTTATTGCCCCAAGGAACACATCACTCTGGGGATAATTGAGAAAATTTTCTGTTTGTGTTAGGATTTTTTTTTTTGTCTTTTTAAAAACTATAAACGGTAAAAAACCCATCATGTAAACTTTATTTTTGGCCGGGACAGTTTAATCATTCCTCTTTTTGTGGAACTGTTGATCTCTGTCTTTGATTTGAATCAGTTAATTAGAAATATTTTACCTATTTAACTGTCTCCTTCCAAATGTTTCTTCAGTGGTTTCTAGGTGCTGATATTGGGAGTGTGGAACATCAGAAATATCCCTTAGCACATTGAGCGCCCAGGCAGATGAATGGTCAGAGACTGAAGGCTGCTACAAACACCTATATCTGAGAAATTCATGTTTCTGCCTCATACTGGAAATGAAAAATGAACCTATAAGTGATTTCATTTCTCCTTTCAAATTTGAGCAAATGCCTCCTATTGGCAGAACACTAATTGCATTTAGAATATTGGGGATAAGGGAGATGAAGAAATGTAGTTCCTAGGCTTCTATCCTCTGTGATACAGAAAAAGCCTAGAAGAGAATGGGGAAGAGGTGATGAGGAGGGTATGGGGAGGAAGGGAGTGAAAACACAAAACCTCCCTCTCCACTTTGATGAGTATATTTAACCAAAGATGAATCCATCTGCTTCTAAGAACTAAACAGAGGGAATAGTTTAGCATATTGAATATATCTGATTTAAATTGGCATTAATATTTGATATCAGCTCTCTGGCTTAAACAATGAAAATATTGATATAAATAAAACCATGCCCAAAGCTAGTTTAAGGCATAAGACTCTGATTTTTTATAAGTTAAAGAGAAATTATAAGCTATGTTATTACGTTTATTTAGATTTAAAAATTAATGTGTAGTTAAAAAAATTGGAGTCATAGATGGCTTCATTTGAGACTGACTTTGACTTCCAAGGAGACATTTGTGATAAGAAAAATAAAATTTACTTGTCAGAGCCATATGGTGGGATGTAAATGGAGTTCAGATAGGATTCCTAGAAAATGAGAATTTTTGAAGACAAAAAGAAATAAAACTGAGATGGAAGCATAAAACAGGATATCTTGTTTTCTTGTTAATGAAATATGAGCTTAGGCTTCTCACTCCCAATTCTGGACAAAGGTCCTGAAAATTTGGCAGGTCTAGAGGAAGATGGAGGGAAACATTGAGTGAATACTGGTAGAGTCTTCTTGTCAGTATGAAATTTCTGGTTCCCCATCCTTAGTCATATTCTCTTTGGGGTGTGTGTGTGTGTGTGTGTGTATGTGTATGATTGAGATTTTCATAAAGGCTTTGGATTTGAGAGCAGAGGAGACCTGTGAATAAAGCTCTGAAGAGTGCCGTTCACATTGTCTTCCATGTGTATTGCACCTCCAAGAGTGCAGTGTGCTGTGCAATCAGGCAGGTGGCCTGGGTAGGCTCACAGAATTCCAATAGCCCAGAATGATGCTGGGGAAGCAGAATGAACTGAGGGGAATGGGAGAAGAACTGAGATGTAGCCCAGCTGGTCATGGGGTCAGACGAATAATCCATTAGCCAAAATGGCAAAGGCCTATGAGGAGAGTCTCTGTACTTAAAGGGCCTTTAGGAAGCAAACAAGAGATAACACACTGAAATGTATTATTACTAGACTGGAAAATTCTTGGTGCCAGGATGATAGCATAGACTGATAAAGACAAGATTACATCCTCCTCTGCTCACCCCCACCTCTACCATGCTATATGCTTCAACATCTACACAAATAAAACTTAAAAGCAAACTTTGGTGAGCAGAGAACTGATTGAGACTTCTGCTATCTGATGCATTGGAGGCCCTAAATAAAAATTAAACTTTATTATTGAAAATTAAAGTTCCTTTTTTTTTTTTGTATTTTGGAGACTGAAATTTTTATTATCTTTGTCCTGGTAGGATGTAAGGCTGTGCCATGGAAACTGATGCAGTAGGAGAAAAAAAGTCCTGCCATGGCAATTCTCTCTTCAGTTAAAGTGATTATTTTAACTCTTTTAACTAAGGCATGTTTAGAACTAAAACACAGCAGCAAGACAAAGGAGGAAAGAAAATAATTTTATTCATTCTTTAAAGCTCACAAACTGATAAGAAATAAGAAATCACTTTCTGGTGAGAACTGCTTTGTTAGGGGGAAAGACCAAGAATATAATTTAAAATTAATATATAGTTCATCATGGAGGTAAAAGTCTTGGTCTCCTTGTCCTGGGAAATATATATAGGAAAGGTAGAATAATTGTGAGATATAAAAAAGTTAATATGTTGATTTGTAGTCAGCTCATAAGAAATTTGATAATAAATCTAGCTCTTTATTTTATTCTATACACTGAAGTTACTTTCTAAGGAATTAACTGTCTACACTAATAAAAGACAAACATGCAAATTGACCATACCTTTGCTATGCCTTAAGCCATGCCCACCAGCCAATCAGAGCGACTATATGCAAATTAACCCAACCAAGATGGTGGCCAACAGCCACAGAGCTGGAGCAAGCAGGAGGCTTGGTTGCCCCAAAGATGGAGGAAGCCAAGCTTCCCACTTAGCTCGGCTGCTCTGATTTCCACTCAAAGCAACAAAGTTTCAATTATAGAAGGTAAATAAACCCCAGATACCTGCTTTCAGCCAGCCGTGGCCACGGAGCTGGAGCGAGCAGGAGGCTTCCCTCCCGCCTACCCTGGCTGGCTCTGAGCTCCTTTCAAGGCTACAAAGTTTCAATTATAGAAGGTAAATGAATCCCAGAAGAAAAAAAAAAGAAGAAAAAAGGAGAGGCTGGGAGCTTCCGTCACTGGGGGGTTGGCCAGCCTGAAAACGGCCCTCAGCCCCTCACCCAGACTGGTCAGGCACCCCAGTGGGGACCCCCAACCCTAAAGGGGGTGTGGCCAGCCTGAAAACAGCCATCAGCCCCTTACCCAAACTGGCCAAACCTCCATGGGGTGAGAGTCCCCACTGGGGGGTGGGGGGGCCTTGACCAACCTGCAAACAGCCATCAGCCCCTCACCCAGGCTGGCCAGGCAACCCAGCGGATCCCCACCCTGATCCGGGACACCCTTCAGGGCAAACCAGCTGGCCTCCACCCATGCACCAGGCCTCTGTCCTATATAATAAAAGGGTAATATGCAAATTGACCCTAACAGCAGAATGACTGGGAATAACTGGTCACTATGACACACACTGACCACCAGGGGGCAGACACTCAATGCAGGAGATGACCCCTGGTGGTCAGTACGCTCCCACAGCGGGAACTCTGCTCAGCCACAAGCCAGGCTGATGGCTGCCAGTACAGTGGTGGTGGTGGGAGCCTCTCCCCCCTCCTCAGCAGCACTAAGGATGTCCGATTGCAGCTTAGGCCTGCTCCCCGCTGGCAAGTGCACATCCCCCGAGGGCTGCTGGGCTGCCAGAGGGATGTCTGACTGCCAGCTTGGGCCCGATCCCCCAGGGAGCAGGCCTAAGTCAGCAGGTGGTCATCCTCTGAGGGGTCCCAGACTGCAAGAGGGCATAGGCCGGGCTGAGGGAAACTCCCCCCCCGCCCCCCCAGTGCACAAATTTTTGTGCACCAGGCCTCTAGTTTAAAATGAAAATGAGAAATAGAAGAACATATGAATGCATATGTGTCTGATCTTGGGATGGAAACAACATTTCTAAGCATAAGACAATGGAAAACACCACAAAGAAAAACACACCAGGTGGCAATAAAAACTCTTCTACATATATCATATATAATGCATATATTTGACATGAAATGTATACTTACCATAAACAAACTAGACAAAGAATAGACATTCTTTTAAAAATATTTATTTTTTAATCCTTACCTGAGGATACCTGTTGTTGTTTTTTATTGTAGAGAGAGGAAGGGAGGGAGGAAGAGAAGGAGAGAGGGAAAGAAAAACATTGATCAGTTGCTCTCGTACATGCCCCAACCATGTATCAAACCCACAACCTAGGTATGTGCCCTGACTAACACTCGAACCCACAATCTTTTGGTGTACAGATGACAGTCCAACCAATGGAGCCACCCAGCGAGGACAAGAATAGACATTCTTAATATATAATCTGCTCCTATGACTAAGTTAAGTTAAACATCTCAGTAGAAATTGAATAAATTTAAAAGGAAAGAAATATAAGGAGAATTTTAACATCAGTAGTAATAATAGGCAAGCAAATGAATAACATAATATGCTTAATTTGGCAAATAAAATCATCAAGGTTTAAAACAATGCTAGTGTTGGCAGAGGCACAGTGTCATGGGCACCCTCATTCAATGTTATTGAGAGTAGGATTTGGGACAACTGTTTCGTTTATAGAGACTGTATCCTGAGTAACCAGCACAGTGCCTGGCATAATCCATGTTCAATATGAATTTGTTGAATAAATGAACTTTTATACAAATCTCTTTGGCAAGAAGCTTTAAAAGCATTAAAAAATTTCATAGTGTTTTCCATTAATTCTAATTTTTAGGAGTGTATCTGATGAAGAAAACATTTCTGTATAATTTTTAGAAGCTCAGACATTAGAGTTACTAATTAATTTTTCTTAAATAGAAATGCAGGTAAAAGCAAAGGCCAAAGATTATAATTCTCAGTGAATTCACACCATTTGGTAAAGTTACAGAATAAAATTTGTGATGGCATAGGCAATGAGTTAGTTAATCATTACTGTGCTGATTGTGTATTACAACTTAGGGAAGTAAATTCAATTTTATACAGCAAATATATTCTAATAAATACAATTTGCTATAACAACATATAGTGAGTAAATTCAATTTCTTACAACAAACCTATAAAACCAGATTTGCAGTATTCATAACTTCAAGGACCATAATTATATTCCATAGGTGATGAGAATTTTTGTAGTACTTAAAAACTTTTTGCCTTTCTCAACAATCTAGACAAATTCAATTTCATGCTGACAAGATACAGAACACGTGCAAGTTTCATGTAAACAGGACCTTCAACCCAAACTGCTAATGCTCTCTCCTTCACAGCTTCATGGAATCTGATTTATAAATTTCTTCAGCCTTCTCTCTTCCAACAACAAAGTGGATTGCTAGCCCAATGTTTTATGTTCTCAAATGCTTTTACTCTTAAGTTTTCCTACTAACTACTCTACTGATTTATGGCCTATCATTTCAAATGAAGTTGCAAACAAGACAGAATCAAAGCATGAACTTATGGTTTTATAACTCCACAATCTGAAGCATAAATTAATATTTATATGCAAAGATATTTATCAGCATGATAATAATGAAAAGTAATTTAAAACATCAAAATAGAAAAACAAGCCTGGTTGGAGTGATTGAGTTGGTTGAGTGTCTCATACTGTGCATGGAAAGGTTGCCAATTCAGTCAGGGCAACCTATTGGATCTCTCTCTCTCTCTCTCTCTCTCTCTCTCTCTCTCTCTCTCTCTCTCTTTCTCCTCCCCCTTCTCTCTCCCTTCCTCTCTCTAAGCATGTCCTTGAGTGAGGATTTAAAAAATAAGTTAGTTAAAAGTAGAAAAATAATTAAATAAAATGATATATCCATGATGGAATGTGCTGAAGGCATTTAAATGGTAAGAATATTTAAAGGCATAAAGACATGCTATAATATGTGATTAAAAATAGTGTATGAAATTGTATAAAAAGTGATCTCATTTTTTTTATATATGTGGATAAAAAACAGGATGCTGACACATGTTACTAAGAGTGATTATCTCAAGGGTGGTGTAGATATGGAGGAATTTATTTAGTTTAATTTATTATTTACTTTTTGTATATCCCAAAATGTTTCCTATAAGAGTGTAGTACTTTTAGAATTGTAATTTTTTAATGTTTTTAAAATTTTCACTAATAAGTTTATCTTAGGTATATAAATTAGGATAGACCATGATGAAAATAAGAGTCCTAAAGTAAATATGAACAATAATTATATTTTTATTAAAATTGAAATTAAATATAAGGAAAGTTTATATATTGGTAACAGCCACTACATCATCATTTACATCTTAAAAATACAGAGATATCTGGAATTGACGTAAAAGATCATTTACATCTATTTCTCTATTTTGTGTTCTCCATTTTGCCTCCCCCAAATTGGATTATTTCACTTAGGGCATTGCACTGAGTTCACCTCACTCACCTTTTGATAAAGTAATGGACTCTAGCTTTGGACTCTGGCTGATGCAGAGGCTTTCTAGGGTCAAGTACAAATCTGTCAAATAAGGACAAAAAGATTTACATAGATAAGCATACTGTTATACACACAACAGGTGCAAATCACAGGGTTTGGGTTAGGAAGGGGAGAACAGAATTTTTAAAATCACAACCTGCCTCTAGAAAATGAGTTTAGTGCAGAGGACATGCTTGCAGCAGAATGAAGCACTTTGCATAGCAGAAATGTTACAGAGCAATGCATTTCACATATGGAGGCCTTTGACCACCCAGTGAAATTTTTTATGCGGATTCAGAAAGTAAGGGAAGGAAGAAAGTGTATGGGCAAGGGTTTTGCAGTTTTGAAACCCAGGGAAAATGAGAAAAATGATAATAGAAATAATAAACTGTTGCAGTGCTTATCTTGTGTGAGGTACTCTCTTAGCACTTTATATCTACTCATACAGGGTGGGGCAAAAGTAGGTTTATAGTTGTGAGTATGTGAAACATAGCGTTTATTCTTGTATTATTTATTAATTATTATTATTTTCCCATACAAACAATTGTAAACCTACCTTTCCCCAGCTCTGTATACGCAGTGGGAGATGAAGTGGAAAGGTAGGGGGTACTAGGTAACAAACCCTATGCCTCAGAATAAGAGTATTGGTAGGAGGGGAGTGTCATGGAGGCTGCTGGGTAACACTGGGAAGTCAAAGGTCACATGTTCAGTATCATCTCAGCCCTTTATAAACCCTGATCCTGGACAAGTCTTTTACCTTCTTAGAATCCTAATATATTCACCTGTAAAATAAGTATAATGATACTGACGGGACAGTGGACATTATCCATCCAGTAACTATGAAAGTGCTTTGAAAGCTATACAAGTCTATACAGACTTTAAGTGTTATCGTTACTATGATTATCTGACCTTTGATTTAATAAAATAAACTAGGACCAGTTTAAAGGACAGATGGAAGAGATCAGAAGCAAGGTCAAATTTGGATGTTGCTGGCATAGTCTAGTATGAGAGAATAGAGGCTTAAGACGGAGAGTAGAGTATAGAGAAGAGAGGAAAGAATAGGACTTTAAAGACCATGTGGTGCACCCAGTGCGGGGAGGTTGAAGAGGTTCAGGACCACTGGAGCCAGAAGAGGTAAGAGTCTCATCCAGGAGCATAAGATTAATATTTGCAAATGCTTCTGATAAAGCAGGATAGGGAAAAAGTCAACGCTGTTAGATTTGGCAATGATATTGTGATTTTTAAGGAAGCATTTTAGTGAAGTTATGTGAATAGAAACTACACTAGCAGTTAAAGTGAAAATGAGTGATAAAGGATAGAAGAATTAAGGGATAAGTGTGTTCAGAGAAATGAAGAGGGAAAAGGCAGAAAGGCCGAGTTAAAGAACGGTTATTTAGAACTGGAGAGCCTTTAGCATATTTGTAGATGAAGAAAGCAGCCAATAGGGAAGATAAGAATGAAGGTATGAGGAGGGAAAGTGAAGAGATTAACCAAAGAATTTATATGCATCTGTGCATAACCCATGGGCACAGACAATAGTGCCATGAAGGCCTGGGAGGGGGGGGGGGACAGGTGGAGGGCTTCAATGGTGAAAAAAAGAGGACATCTATGGTACTTTTAACAATAAAGATAAATTTTAAAAAGATAATGAATGTAAAGAGTTTAGCAAAGGATTTAGCATATTATAGCCTCTCAGTAAATGGTAGCTATTATTATAAGTTTGGCACTGAACTTCTGATAGTTTGGGCTGCAAATGAAAATTACATTTTCAGTACCAGATTGAGTATTAGATAGAAGGGCATAGGACAAAAACAAAACTAAACTAAAAAACTAAATAAAGAGTGGAGGTAATGAAAAATGAGAGAAGTAATGAGGCAAGTTCTGGGAGTTATGCAGGTTGAAAAGTTATAGGTTGGAAGGCCAGTGTTGGAAAGGGCCAAGGTCATTATTCTTTTCAGAAGGAAAAGAAGAGAAAATTGTTAATGGTCTGAAGACAGTTTTAGGTGAAAAGAGAATAGGCCCTATAGGAGAGAGCCTTTGTCATTTCAGGGCACTTACTCTGTAATCAGAGCTGAGTAAAGGGAATGAACTTGGGAAAAACAAAGGACTAGGAATAGGTAGGAAGGTTCCTAGGAGAAAAATCAATGGAATAGGGCAAGAAAAATACTCTGAAAATTAAGGTAGAATTTGAAAATTATGAATAGAAAGTATATTTGTTATGTTTCTAGATCTTCCCCATATTAGTCTGTTCCAGAGTGCTTATTATCATCCTGAAATGTAAAATGCCATGTACACTAATAACCAACTGTTTCTCAGGAGTCTGCTGGCCTTTAGTTTATGGTTTCCAGTGCATCTTTTTTATTTTATGTTTTGTACTCTTTAGCTGTGTGTTATGCCAACCCCAATGCCAGACATTTTTATTGGTTGAATTTCCAAATGTATTCAGGCTAACATTGTGGAAATTTGTAGCTTGTCAGGCAAATTGGAAATACCTCTCCATGAAATTTCTAAAGTTGAAATTCCTGGCATGCATTGTATTTTCAAGTAATTTCTTCACTCATTATCCAAAAGAGATGTGGAAAATTGCCACAGAAAGGAGGCTATACTGTAAATTATCACTTAAAATTTTCCTTGTTCTCTCTGGATTTCATGTCACATTTTAGTTTCCAAACTCTTGCCCTTGGGGCAAATGGAAGTATTGCTGATTTACTTTGTCATTTCTTGTGCTGCCAACGCAGATGGTATGTAATATTGCTGTCTAATTTGGCCAATAATCCTGTTTCTCATAGGTCCTTCACATATCACTCAAAGCCAGGGATATGAATGTTGCCTACTTCCTCAACTAAGTATCTTCTTAACTCCTCAAAGACAAATTCCTTGTGATTTCCAAAACAAAAATTCTATTTTATAGAGATGCTGGTCTCTCTCTCTGAGATGATATTTCTTCAAGGAAAATTTCTATACACCCTTAAAGCATAGTTCAAGTATCTTCTCCCCTGTACTTTTCTTCTGATTTTCAACCTCTACCCCACCCTAATCAAAGTTGAATTTTCTTTTATTTAAACTGATCATTTTATATGATCTAGTTGAGTGCTTCCTGAACTGCACTGCAATTATTTAACATTTGAATGCTCTATAGGCAGTGAGATCTTTGAGAGCAAAAATGTATTTCATACATCTTTGAATCTCTAATGTTTAACAATTGGTGGGTACTCTATTATTATTTCTTTTAATTGAGTGAATGCTATAACATTCACTTAAGTGTGTTCTACAGAAAACAGATCCTACAAATTTTCCATGAAAAAATATTCTGTGGTCTTGAATAGGTTTGTAAGATATTGAATACTCCCCTTGGTGATTTAGTATGTTAAAGACTCAGAAATCTTATAGACAAGCCTTATTTTTACTTAACCAGGTATCTCCCAAACTTTCAATCAGGTAATACCTAGTAACACCCTAGAGAAATAGAGCAGGGATTGCTGAACATTTTCTACAAAGGGTCAGATAGTGAATATCGTAGCCTTTGAAAGCCATCAATCTGTGTTGGAGCAACTTAACTCTATTGTTGTAGCAGAGTTGCCTGAGAAAAGCAGCTATGCATAATCCATAAACAAATGAGCATGGATGTGCTTCAATAAAACTGTATTTACAAAAGGAGCATGAGGATTTGACTTTCAGGTTGTTTAATTGCCAACCTTTGAATAAGAGTTTTAAAAACACACATTGGAGTTAACTTAGTTGCTTTGAGACACATAAATGACAAAATCATTCTTAACCAATTTTCAAATTCCTAACTTAAAAACATAGTATTTGAGCCTGGCCGGCGTGGCTCAATGGTTGAGCATCAACCTATGAACCTGGAAGTCATAGTTTGATTCCCAGTCAGACCACATGCCCAGGTTTTGGGCTCGGTCCCTCGTTAGGAGTATGCGGGAGGCAGCCGATCAATGATTCTCTCTCATCACTGATGTTTCTAGCTCTCCCTTCCTCTCTGAAATAAATAAAAATATATTTAAAAAAACACCAACATAGTATTTAAGAGGTCTGAAAAGTTCTTCCTCTTGACCATATTATGTTTCAACCAGCTTCATATTTTCATAAAATTAGGTTGTTTAGCCAGGTGCATGCTTATCAAGGCTAAGTCAAGGTCATATTTCTAGTGAAATTAATTTTCTCAGAACTTTCCCCTTAGACTAGAGGCTATGACACTGTCCTTTCTAAAGTGGAAACAAAACATCTCTATGAACAAACTAAGGCTAATGTTCTAAGCAAACCTTAGGATGCCTCTCTTTTCTAAATAACACATACACAATATCAGAGGAATTTTTGAAGATAAAGCCTTAGGTGAAGCCTTCATACATTGCAATGATTTAAATTTCTGGTAAAGCAAGATGAAAAGAAAGCCTGGTGCAGAGGAGGATTTTGGGTAGGTGGGATAGTTTTGTCAAAGCAAAGCACATAGTGCTATGTCTGCAGTGATTAAGCACTGACCCAGTCACAAGGAAGGAAGGTCTCTAGTTAGGGCACAGATCAAATTAATTTGACCAAACTAAAATCAGTAATTCAATTGTATTGATCAAGTTGTGTTCCTAAATCATTTTTTTTCTTGGATATGTATCCTTTAAATATTTATGGTCAGTTATTCAGGCTCCTACATACTTATTATCTTTAATCTGTAAATCAAAGGTATAAATCAATACCTCTGCTTTTCTAAAGACTTTTTTAGGTCTCTTATGGATCTTTTTATTGAATGTACATCTTTGTTACCCTGAGTTTCCCCAAATTAAATGTAATATTCTAGGCTTACACAAAGATGGGCCATTATTTTGTGGGCTTATGATATGTTTTTTGTTTATTTGGGTTCTGAGCAGCAATGGCCTTTACTTCAGTGCATTTCTCACTCACATTGATCTAATTTGATGTTCCAAATCACCTCTGAATCTCTTTCTCATGATTAACTTTCTAGTCTCTCCCTGCTTCAAAACTTAGGATATGTACTGCTGAGGGGAACTCAAATACTTTGTTTCCAAATTTTGTGATCCCCATCTAATATTTGTATTTTTAAACAGTAAACTGATTTAAATTGTTTTCTGCCTGGAATTCTAATTTTTCTCAGGGCTTGCTAATTTCTTTCTGTTGACAATATTTATTGTCCCTCTTCAGTTAAACCATAAATTCCCCATCTTGGGACCCACCTGTGGGCAGAGGTGGGTCATAGACCAGACTAACTAAACTCATTCATGGCGATCAGGATGAAGGCATGACTAGAGAATGAGAGGCAGTCTAATCTGCTCTTGCAATGCAGTGATACCATCCCCTTGTGAAAAGGCGTTATATCTCAGGTGCTGACCAGTCATATATATATATTTTTTTCATATGAGAGTTCCACACTTTTCACGTCAACATTCTGCTGCCTCCTCATTAGGATGGGAGTGGAAGACTCAACTTTTCCTTTATAGAAAGAGAGGAGAGTGAGACAAGTGCACAGTCTAATGACAAACTATGTTTCCTTCTGGATATCTTGCCTTGGCTGTTATGTGATTTTCGAATAGCCTTCTGTGGTGTCTGCATTGAAATCCATTTCCAGATCTGAATTCCAAAAGTTTCCCCACTTCATGTTCACCCAAGGTATAGTTGCAAGGTGGTGAGAGCACCTAATTAGCTCCACAACACGGGATCAGGCACTTAATTTGCTGGGCTTCAGTTTTCCATCTGTGACATGATCTCTAACTTTCTGACTACAACTGTAGAACAATTGCTCCTCTTCACCTTCTGCCTTGTTTGAAAATGTGATATTTGTCACATTCCTCTCCTTCTACTTGTTAGACCCTTGACTAACTGCCTTTTATTGTCACGACTTAGCCTGCCATGTTCATCACTGTTTTTAAAACCCTCCTCCTGGCATGTGACATCATTAAGTTGGTGACATAGGTTGTTCCTGACATCAGTTCCCATCACAAGATCAGCTAGCAACTATCCATAGACAAGACATCATTATTAAAGTCTCAGAATGTGGGGTGAGGCAGAAGCATCCTCCTAATCAAGAAGGATCACATTAGAAGGGTAAAAGAAGTGGCTTCATTTTGACCACAGCACCCCTCCTCCAGGTCACTGCACCAAAAGGGGCCCCCTGTGCCTGTGGTCTCTCCAACGGGAAAAAGAGAAACCAAGGTGGACATCCAACTTTCCCAACAGTGTGGAACACTTCCTGGGAGGTTTAGTTGGATCTCATCGCAAGAGGATCACTGGGGGAATCTGCAGGCTCAACCACTTGTGGGCAGATAGTGGCACAGAAGTGGGTGGTACTTAGAGCAAGCACACTAGGATCTTGGTGGGCTGCATTCTTATTCAAGGCAGTACTCAAGCAGGTAAGACCATCGTCAGAGCCAAGCTGATGGCCTTGTATAGCCAGGGAGCTCAGTTGCATTTCTACACACTACTAGTAACAACAAACTCTCTGAAAAAGTAATAAAGAAAACAATCCCACTTACAATACTATCAAAAACAATAAAATACTCAGTAATAAATTCAACCAAAGAGGTGAAATATCTGTGCATTAAAAGCTACAAGACATTGAAAGAAATTGAAGCAGACAAAAATAAATGAGAAGATATCTTGTGTTCACAGATCAGAGGAATTATTATTAAAATGTCCATACTACCCAAAGCCATCTATAGATTCAATGAAATCCCTATCAAATTAGGGATTTGAACTGTGCCATAACTGCTATAAATTTAACAGACATATAAAAACAATTCTAAAATTTATATGGAACCACAAGTGACTCTAAATAGCCAAAGCAATCTTGAGAAAGAAGAACAGAAGCTGGAGGCATTATACAACCTGATTTCAAACTATACTACAAAGCTATACTAAGCAAAACACTGGAATAAAAACAGACACATATATCAATGGAACAGAATCCAGAGCTCAGAAATCAACTCCTGTGTATAGGACAATTAATATTACAAGGGAACCAGACTACTCGCTAGGGAAAAGGATAGTCTCTTCAATAAATGTTGATGGGAAATTTGATAACCACATGCAGAAAAATTAATATGAACCATCTTACACCACTCACAGAAATTAACTTGAAGTTGATAAAAACTTAAAAACATAAAACCTGAAACCGTGAAATTCCTAGAATAAAACAGAGGAAAAACTTCTTGACATCAGTCTTGGCAATGATTTTTTTCAATATTACACTAAAAACATAAACAGAAGCAAAAATCAATAAGCAGGACTATATCAAACTAAAAAGCTTCTTTATGCACAGCATAAAAAAAAAGATCTACCAAATGAAAATCTAACCTATGGAAAAATATTTATAAATCATATATGATAAGAGGTTAATATCAAAATATATAAGAAACTCATACAACTCAATAACAAAAACAAATCCATTAAAAATGGACAAACAACCTGAATAGACATTTTTTCAAAGAAGTTATACAAATGGCCATTAGGTACATGAAAAGGAGTTCAACATCATTAATAATCAGGGAAAGGGAATCAAAATCACAATGAGTTATCCTTTCACAGCTATTTGAATGGCTATTATAAAAAAGACAACGGGTAACATGCTCTATGGAGGATATGGAGAAAAGGGAAACTTTGTGTACTGGCAGTGAGAATGTAAATTGGGGCAGTCACTATAGAAAACAGCATGGCAGTTCCTCAAAAAATTAAAACTAGTACTACTATATGATTCAACAATCCCCCTTCTGGGTATATATCGGAAGAAAATGAAATCATATCTTGAAGAAGAGTCTCATCCCTATATTCACTGTAGTATTATTTACAACTAGAGGCCCGGTGCATGAAATTCGTGCACTTGGTGTGTGTGTGTGGGGGGTGCCTCAGCTGGGACTGCACCCTCTCACAGTCTGGGAGTCCTCAGGGGATGTCCGACTGATGGCCATCAGTCGGACATCCTTAGTGCTGCTGCAGAGGCGGGAGAGTCTCCCACCACAGCTGCTATGCTAGCCAGCCATGAGCCCAGCTTCTGTCTGAGCGGCACTCCCCCTATGGGAGCACACTGACCACCAGGGGACAGCTCCTGCATTGAGCGGCTGCCCCCTGGTGGTCAGTGCATGTCTTAGCGACTGGTCGTTCTGCTGTTCGGTCAATTTGCATATTAGCCTTTTATTATATAGGATAGCTGAGATATGGAAACAACCTAAGTGTTTCTTGATGAATGATTAGTAAAATATGATACACACATAATATACATATTATATAGGGTGTCCCAAAACAGGTATATACACTTTAATAGCTGATAACTCACTTAATTCTCACTCCTTTTCAAATTTAACTGATTTAAAATAAAGAGTGAAGCCAGACTAAGCCTTGAACAAAGAAAATTTATCCACTTGACTTTTTTTATGGGGATATATAATAAAGTTTATGGTACAAAACCAGCAACAGTTGAGAATTAAAGGCGCACAAACACCGAATAAAATGATTCTTCATGTTTGCAATTCCATTGCAATTCCATATCTATATCTATATCTATATCTAGATCTAGATCTAGATCTAGATCTAGATCTAGATCTAGATCTAGATCTATCTATCTATCTGACTATGTATATATTATTCAGCCATGCAAAAGAAGTTAATCTTGCCAGTTGAGACAACACGGATGAAACTTGGGGACATTATGCTAAGTGACATAAGTCAGAGGAAAACAATGTATAATCTCATATGTGGAATCTAAAGTACAAAACTCATAGAAACAGATTAGATTGGTGGTTGCCAGGGGAGGCAGAATGGGAGAAATGAGTGAAAGTGATCAAAGAATACAAACTTTCAGTTAGTAGATAAATAAATTTTGGGAACCTAATGTACAACATGGTGACTACTGCTAATACTGTATTATAAAGTGGCTAAAATAGTAGATATTAAAAGTTCTCACCCCTCCAAAAGGTAAATGTGAACAATGGATGTGCTAACAGACTTTATTGTGGTAATCATTTCACAATATATATGTTAAATTTACACTGTTATGTCTCAAAAAAGCTGGAGGGAAAAAAGCCCTCTTTTTGCTTCATCGAACCTCAATAAGAATTCATCTCATGGGCATATTCTTTGGGTCCTTATTCTATACTGAGACTTTCCTATTCACTGAAATATTAGACTTCAAAATCACCACAAAGAAAGAAAGTGAAACAGAAAAGTAAAGAACTAGACAACATTAAATACAAACCAAAACGTGAAACTTATTTTAAAATTTTTTGGCTTCAATGTCTTTATACCAGAGATGTTTTGGAACTTGTACTGGAAACTCCAAGAGGCCAGGATTTTATGTTGTATTTTATCCAAATAGTCAAGAAGAAAAAGTCTGATGGTTTGGAAAAATATAATTTTAAGCTGTGAGAAATCTAGCATATAGAAATAGAGCAAAATATGGTCACCTAGTTTCAAAAAGGTGGAAAATATAGTTTTAATGTCAGGTTGCAGTATCTTGAAATAAAATTAAGGTACAATTAAGAAAGAAATTGAAAGGGGAATTGGGTATGTCAACATAAGAAACATTAAAACCTGTGAATAATTTTTGTGAGATTATTTGAGCCCAACTATCAGCAAATCCTGGGAAGCAGAATTTCAATGGATTAAGATAATGCTCTGGAGAATGGCAGTTTTGCACCTTGTTTTATACATTACAATCAAAGGAGGAGACTTAAGTGAGTTACATGAAATTCATTGGTCATAGATTAGGGAGGCACGAGAAAGCAAAGCGGGGAAACCTGGGATTGGATAAAAAGTAAAGTGATAGACACACACTTCTTTACTTAGATGGGTACAGGATAGTTAACAGTCAACAATGAACTCAATAACAATGAGGGGATTTATGGTCTCTGCAGAGTGGTGCCTGTGCTTTGAAGGGTTCAGAAAAAAAGAAAAATTACTTTGACATCCCAAGGATATGTTATCATAGACCCCAAAAGACAATGGAAAGGTTCAGTTAAGGTAAAGATTGACTTTTGTCAGGGAAGATACCTAGGGCATGACTACCCACCATAAGCTGCTTTTAGTTTAAAAAGTTTTCATTTCAGACCACCCTTTGTGGTTACTTTAGATCTCTGAATTTGCAAGGCCGCCACGCAGGCCTCCCCTGAGCTAGTCAGTTTAACTGTTAACATGTGGCCCCTTTTCATCCATAGGTAATATCTATCAGACTCTTTCATATCACAAAAATAATTTAATTTACTGCTAATTTTTAAGGTGTAGGATGCAAATATTAATATAATGACATGTATTGGCTATAATCATCAGTTACTGGGTGTCCAAATGCTCTCCATGGGAGTAATAAAATACATGGAATATTTTCACTAATTATAATGAAAACTATTCTGATGGTCTTTACAGGTGTTTTTTTTTTAAGTTTTATGATGAAGAGAACAGTTATAAAACAAAATATTTTAAGTTGGTCTCTTGCACAGAAGACACCAGATTTTTCTTTTATAAACTTTGTTTAATAGAGAAAGGAATCCAATAGCCTTAGTTCATAAATATTTATTTCTTATTTTCCTCACTATGTCTTATATTTGTTCCCTATTTAGAACTTTGTGAGTACTTTGTTTTGACATTAGTGAATGATACTTAATATGGAAACATCCACCAAAAGAACATTACCCCACTGTGAAATCAAGAAAAATCTCACCCCAAAGCAAAATTCTGAAAATATACTTTTTTTTTTTACTCTAGCCTACTCCCATCTAACAGAGCCTAAAAATATAGGCTGAAAAGCATAGGAAATAAAGATTTACCTCCATGCAAATGTATTATATGCATGTATTTACATAATTTTAAACTTCCCACTTATTTAAAATAGAACAAAGCTTTGGAAAGCAAAACCCTCTGCTCTCCATTTCCCTTTAATGTACTCTAATTTTTTAAAAAATGTATTTTTATTGATTTCAGAAAGGAAGGGAGAGGGAAAGAGAGATAGAAACATCAATGATGAGAGAGAATCATTGATCGGCTGCTGCCTGCACACCACTGGGGATGAGCCCGCAACCCTGGCATGTGCCCTGACTGGGAATTGAACCTTCTGGTTCAATGTGACCTTCTGGTTCATAGGTTGACACTCAATCACTGAACCACGCTGGCTGGGCTAATGTACTCTGATTTTAATGGAAATCAATGACCAAGTATATTTTCCATATAATAGTAGTAACATTCTATGATAAAATTTGGGGAGAGAGAGACACATCAATTGGTTGCTTCGTCAAGGGATCAAACCTGCAACCCAGGTACCTACCCTTGACTGGGAATGGAACCCGTGACCCTTTAGTTCCTGGGCCAGTGCTCTAACAACTGGACACACCAGGCCAGGGCTAGAGGTGACTTTTTAGTGTTCACCATTTAGTGTCCATGTTTAAAGATGATCTTGTAAATTTAATGTTGTCTTATAGGTTGCCACTAGAGGGCATCACTTTTTTATTTTACATAAGGGGAAGTTATAACTTGAAAATACTGTCCTATTAACTTAAAATAATATTTTCCTAAGAGGACTTAATCCTAGTGAAAAGGAAACTTGGTTACGCTTTCAAGATTTAAATTCTAATCCAAGTTCTTTCACTATATTGACTGCTTTTAAATTTAGTTCATGTTTCTGATCTCTTTTTTAATGTATGTTACTCCCCACCAAAGAAGAATTCCATAAAATGGAATACATACTTAATTTTTATTGATTATCTGTTTTGTTCTAAAAAATTCTTTATCTCCATGTTCTTTCTTCCAACACACACAAGTATGGATGTGTGTGTGTGTGAGGGAGGGAGAGAGAGAGAGAGAGAGGAATGTGTATAAACTTTGGGAGGAAAAGATGAGGTGCTTATAAGTGCAATACAATGTAGTATCTTATTAATGTGGAACTTTAATCTTGCACATAAATGATTGATTGGCTGCTTTTCTTTAGAATTATATCACTTCATACCCTAATTCTAGTCATTTTAATATTACATTTCTTCCAACTAATATACAACCGACCCTGATATACAGCTGATCAAGGACAAATGAACATTAGATTAGAAATATAAATCTAAAAGTCTAAAGATAATTTTTTCATGCTTTTCCTAGAGATAAAAGCTTCTTTATTAATTTTTGACACTGAGAGTAAAATACGATCTTACTAATTTGGGTGGAACCCAGAGAGAATAGAAAGCTTGATCATGTATTTTAAAAAATTCCCAGTTCTAATACTGACTTTTGCCTGACATAGGACTTTTCCAAGGAGGGAAAATAGACCTAGGTGTTAGCAGGGTCAGGTACAACAGTGAGCTCTGAGGAGGGGCTGGTAGGAAAATGCTGTAATGATAACCAGTCACCTTCCTTGGATAAGGTGATCTGTAGTCTGCTGAACTATTACTCAGGCCACACAGTAAGGAAGTCTCAGGCCTCCTGCACATATGGGATTCTGTCATGTGTTTACATCTGATATAAATGGTAATACACTGCCCAGCCTCCCAGCTGCAGGGAGAAAAAAGTGATAAATTCTAAATTTGAAAAATAGAGAACAGCATTTGGATTGCTAGATCCAACTTTGTTTCCTGTCATGCAATTTTGAAATAAATAATTTGCACATCCCTAACTTGTTAACAATTAAGATTGTATAATTTTAGTGAATTTGACTATTGAACTTCTGTTTTCATTCATTTCCTTCTGTCTTATTAAAATACATACCATTTTATATTGAAAATTACATTTTTGTGTTTTAATCTGAGGCTCTTAAACCAGTTCAGCTGAAAAGCAAATAGGTTGGTTCTAATTTTCTGTGTTCTATAAATGTTTTATTTATCAGCCACATTTCAACTCTAGTAAATGCCTTTTTCCTAACAAGGTTATATGTGGGGATTTGCTTTATTGGAGGGTATTCCCAGGTTTCCTCAGACCAACATATGTGACACGTTTACTTGATGATAACTTGAAAAATTTCTCTCAAAGCTCTGGTTAATTGTTTCTAACTTCAACATAAGTTAAACTTCCCAATTTGTTTCATTTTTAATTCTATTGTGGATTCCATTAATATCTCACATGAGTGTGAATAAAAAGACAGATACTATATTTAACACTGAAAAGTTAGCACTGAACTCTTTTATGTCCATATCTAAAAAAGTCTTAGATTCTTTGGCTTATCACAAATCTTGCCTAATGCTAGGACAATTTTTGAATCAATGTAGATGTCAATTTAAGTTTAGTCTCCTGGAAATTTTAATTCATAGTCACATTTATCATCATTAGCCTTGTGTGTTTGATCAGTCTTGACATGGCTTCATTGCAATTTGAAATTTTTAGTTCAACTCTGCAGGGCATTACCTTTAAATGTTTGATGCTTTTTAAAATACTCTTAACATGTTTTTAGACAGGCACTTTGTAAAATGAACGTTCTCATCTAGTAGCCAGATAGCTGTGAAATAATACAACAGTTAAGTGACTGTTTAATAACACAGTAGCAATATACTATTATGCACTCTTGCTTACCTTACATTTAGGGTGTAATTATTTATGTTTAAGGTTAAGAGCAGCACTTACTTTCATACTTGAGCAGCTCCATAATGGAGCATGGAAGAAGAGTTATTCCTCAGTCACAGTCTTAATCGGTGTATGGCGCCTTTAAAAATCTGCAACCCAATTCACAGGTCAATATGCCCGTTAGGCTTCAAAGAAAATGAAGAGTTGGTCTAATTTATCAGTTTCCTGATATAGTAACTAAATTTTAGAGCTCTCTCATATTTGCAGATTCTAAAAGCATTTGCAACTGTTATGCCTTTCTCTCTATGACTTTATAATCTGTCTGATTTTTAAATTGTACATTACTCATTGTGTAGTCAACTTTAATAAAAGGTGCACATGCCTGAAAGAGAAAGCAAATTATTTTCATTAGGGCCAGCTAGACTGTGATAACCAAATAAATAACACATTTTAATGGAACACCAATCATTTCCTTAGTCAAACAAACCACCGCAGATATTCTGTCCGTAATGTCAAAATAAGACTTTGCAGACAATGATTGCTCATAGATTTCTCTTCCCTTCAACTCTCATGTTCTTGTGTTGAATTTATGCATGTACTAGTAGTCAACTCTTGGTTGTTTACCAAAGGACTCTAATGAGAAGATTGAAAAGCTTTGGGATGCATCCTCATCCCCTGGTTCTCTAACGTCAGCTACCATTGACCATCCACTGAGATAGTTCCTGGGCTACTGACAATAGGGAAATATCAGCAGGAAGAGTTGTCCTACTGGCATGGTCCTAACCAGTGTGTGGCTCTTCTTAAAGTCTTCAACCCAGCTTACAGATCAATACACCAGTTAGACTTTAAAGAGAATGAAGAGCTGGAAATTACAAATGCTTCAGTTTTTATGTCCCTGCTTGCCTTGAACTAGCTGGGATTACAGGTAGTGAGTTACTAATCATTCTGATATTCAAGCATGATCTGAATCATATTCTATAGATGCTTTAGAAATGGTTTCTTCATTGGGTGTCATGTTAACTACCAGATATAAATAATTATATATTTTAACAATTAATTCTACTTTTCAAGATACTTCCATGTAATTTTTCCACTTGTTTTCATAAAAATGTGGGAAAGGCTGCACAGTAGGGATTATAATTTATTTTTCTCTTCATGTCAAATGACATGCTCAAGGCCAATATTAGGGGATGAAAATGACACTGAGATCCTGATCTTCTGATTACTATTTCTCTCAGATGCTGTTTATCATGTGTTTTCCTGCATCAGGACATGTACTTTAGAAATATAATCTGATTGAATCCTCTCAATTTTACAGAATCCAGTGCTCTCTCTAACAGTTTCCCTCCAAAGTTAAAAGTTGATGAAGCAACAATTACAAATGTTATCTTAGATTATCATTTCTTTTTAAGTGCTGAGTTGATAACTCTAACTCCCTTTCTCTACTTTGAGATCAATTCAATTTCTTATTTTAAAAAATTACAGGCTTTTGTGTTTATTTCTACTTCATAATAGCAATTGTTAAAATTCACATTGTATACACCCATTATTTTGCTCTAAACCAATTAGAGGAAAGACCAATAGACAATTATCTGCACCACAATATGTCATACAGATAAATTATAGACCACACAAGGCTCTGGTAGCATGCTGTCCTCTCAACAAAAGACAGAAGTTACTGGAGTTGAAAAGAAATACATTGGTTATGTGCCAAGGGGTATATTTACAATATAATGGTTTGTAGGTCTCAGTGAAATACTTGAAAGGCAAAAAAATACATGAAAAATTTACTTTCTTATTTACTTCTACAGTAGGTTATTAAATGACAAAATACCTCCTAATGGTACAATGGCTGGTTTTCTCTGCATGAGTGAAGGGCCTATACATTCAACTACAGCTCCATAACAGACACATTCATGCAATTTTGAGCCAAATTGCAGCCTCTCACCCTCAGCAAAAAATAAAAATCTAGAAAATATACTCCCCAAAATATGAGATCTTCATTTGACATGATAGCAAGAACATTTAGATTCTGAGTTACAGTAGCAGGTAAAATTGAATTTGCTCTTTGATCCCAAGCAAGTAACCTAGCTTCTTAAAATTCTTAGGCTGTTTTCAGATTGGATAGTCTATGATGATTCATTGTGTGATAACAATGCTTAGAGTTTTCTCTGCTCTTCTTGTGACTGCATAATTTTCATTTTTGAAATGAATAAAATTGCCTCTATTAATCATAATTAAGAAACATTATATTTTGAATAAAGACCAAATTCTCTTAAATTAGTGAATTAATAATTATGTCTGTTTCTGTTTTAGAAAATTATATATTTATTTCAATTAAATAAACTTTATGCCTTAATCCAGAGAGGTTCCGTATGAAAAGATTTACTGAAGTTGGCTTTCTGGCTGTGAATTGAAGAATGAGAAATTTAAACATACTAGAAGTCAAACCTGGTTTGATTTATTGAAAACCATTAAAACTAAAGACACATGATTTTAAGAAATTGAAGAAATAATTATCTTTCAAATTGACTTCTAGAAGTAGAACTGTAATAGAAGAACTCATGCATTTATTGAATATTCTTCCTCAGCTTTAGGTTTTAGATCCATTCTATCCTTAATTTTGAGGTGCTCTCAATATTATTGAAGAGGCAAAAATGGTCAGGAGACTTTGGTACAAACTAATTTACATAGACATTCTTCCTCCATCTCACTTGGTAAGGAAGAACAGCTGGACTCAGTTATATTTGAATGAAAAGAGTTTTTCATAAAATATTTTTGAGCCCCAGTAATTAGGCTTCTCTGTTTTTTTCTGTGTTCTTGGTATTTCTACAGTTGCATTAATCTAACTTCTTCCCCAACTCTGTACTCCAATTCCCATTTTATAAATCAGTTGCCCCCAGACTAGTTATCTACAAAGAGCAAGATATTAGTCATTTGCAGAATTTTATTTGAAAAATCTATTTTCTTATTATTAAAGAAGCAAAATACACATAAAAATTTTTAAAGTTGGCAACTCAAAGCATACAAACAGATCTTTGACACTCTCAAATATGAATATACTAGAGGCCCAGTGCACAAAATTCATGCACTGGGGGGGGGGGTCCCCTCAGCCCAGCCTGCACCCTCTTCAATCCAGAACCCCTTGGGTGACATCCCTCTCACAATCTTGGATCCCTGGCTCCTAATCACTTACCTGCCTGCCTGCCTGGTCACCCCTAACTGCCCCCCTTGCCAGCCTGATCGCCCCTAACTGCCCCCCTGCTGGCCTGGTCACCCCCAACTACCCTCCCCCACCGACCTAGTCACCCCTCACTGCCCCCCTGCCAGCCTAATCACCCCCAACTGCCCCTCCTGCCAGCCTGGTCACCCCCAACTTCATACCCCTGCCAGCCTGGTTGCCCCTAACTGCCCCCCCCAACCGGCCTTTTTGCCTCTTACTGCACCCCCTGCTGGTCTGGTCACCCCCAACTGCCCCCCCTCGCCAGCCTGGTTGCTCCACACAGCCTGCTTGTTCAGTCATTTGGTCATCTTTCGCTAACCCCCTGCCGGCCTGGTCGTTTGGTAGCCATCTTGTGAGGGTTAATTTGCATATTACCCCTTTATTATATAAGATAAAATAAATAGTTTACATGACATATTTGGACTTAATCATTTAAACATGTTTTCAATGCCAAGGCTGATGATTAAAATGAAAGAGATCATTCTGATGTTTGAATAAAATAAATATAATAACAAAAATTCAAATGAAATTTATAAATTAAGGTGCCAGTTCTTGCCCATAAATTTGCATCCAACAAAGATGGGGCAAGAGATGGCTCTACTTTTTTTTCAATTACAGTTTACTTCTGTATTAGTTTCAGGTGTACTGCATAGTGGTTAGAAATCATATGCTTTACAAAGTGTCCCTCCCCCAGTAATTCCAGTATCCATCTGGCACCATACATAGTTTTTACAGTATTATTAACTATATTCCCTATGCTATGTTTTACATCCCTTTATCTATTTTGTAATTATCAGTCTGTACTTCTTAATCCCTTCACCTTTTTTATCCAGTCCCCTGCCCCCACCTCCTCTGGCAACCATCAGTCTGTTCTCTGTATCTCTGAGTCAGTTTCAATTTTGTTTGTTTATTTTATGCTTTAGATTTCACATATAAGTGAAGTCATATGGTATTTATCTTTCTTTGATTGACTTATTTCACTTAGTATAATACCCTCTAGGTCCATTCATGCTGTCGCAAATGGTGAAATTTCATTGCTTTTATGGCTGAGTAATATTCCCTTGTATATATGTACCTTCACTTTTTTACCAGCTTATCTATTGATGGGCACTTGAGTTGCCTCCATATCTTGGCTATTGTAAATAACACTGTAATGAACATAGGGATGCATATGTTATTTTGAATTATGTTTTGGGTTTCTTCAGAAATATAACCAGAGGTGGAATTGTTGGGTCATAAAACAGTTCCATTTTTAATATTTGGAGGAGCCTCGATACTGTTTTCCATAGTGGTTGCACCAATCTGCAATCCCACTAATAGTGAATGAGGGTTCCCTTTTCTCCACATTGTCACCAGCACTTGCTGTTTATTGACTTACTGATGATAGCCATCCTGACAAGTGTGAGGTGATATCTCATTGTGGTTTTAATTTGTATTTCTCTGATGATTAGTGACATTGAGCATCTTTTCATATATCTATTAGCCATCTGTATGTCCTCTTTTAGAGAACTCAATTCAGGTACTCTGCTCATTTTTTAATTGAATTGTGGGGTTTTTTTTGGTGTTGTATGAGTTTTTTATAAATTTTGGATATTAAGCCTTTATCAGATATATCATTGGTGAACATCTTCCATTCAATCAGTTGTTAATGGTTTTCTTTGCTGTACAAAAACTTTTTAGCTTAATGTAGTCCTATTTGTTTATTTTTCCTTTTGTTTCCTTTGCCCAAGGAGACATATCAGAAAAAAATATTGCTAAGAGAGATGTCAGAAATTTTTATTGCCTATGTTTTCTTCTAGGAATTTTATGGTTTCAAGTCTTACATTTAAATCTTTAATTTCTATTGAGTTTATGCTTGTATATGGTGTAAGGTTAGTCTACTTTTACTTTTCTTGCATGCATCTGTCTCATTTTCCCAACACCATTTCTTGAATAGGCTGTCCTTACTCCATTGTATATTCTTGCCTCCTTTGTCATATATTGATCAACCATATGGACATTGGTTTATTTTTGGAGATGGCCCTACTTTTTAAGAAGTATTTTACAGTGTTTGAATTTGATACAGTGCTGGTCAGCACAGAGCATTGTTGAACTAATTAGGAATTTATACCCCCCCACCCCCACATCCTTTGTTCTCATATTGTTCATTAACCTGGAGTATCTCTACTCCATGAATGTTTGTGTTTTTTGTCATCTCAACAAGCCTTTCCTGTTGTAATGAATTGCTCGTTCTTTAACACTTCCACTTATATATTCTGCCCTGTATTTAAATATTAATGTATGTTCTCATCTATCACTACCACAGATGTAAGTTCTAAGGTAGGAAGTTTTACCCCAATTTGTATCACTTATTCCTAGTAGCAACTAGCATATGCCTTACACATGATAGACATTAGGTAACTATTTGTTGAATGAAAGGGAGATGACACAATTAATCAAATGGATATAATAACATTGAAACCATGTGAAGACCTTACTGAAAGTTATTCTCGTGTCATCTACTCATGAAATGTTATTTAGTATGCCCCTAGGTGTAGATGTTGCTATAATGACTTGCTGAGTCCAATTAATATATCAATTTCCTTTTGATTTTGTGAGATGTGTCCAAGGTACATCTTTTCCCATAATTGGAATTGAATTCTTATGACACTTTAATAAGAAACACATCAGAGACAGATCTCAGTTTAGATAACAGAGCTTTGTGGTCTTGCAAGCAGACTTGCTCAGAACTCTCCTAAACCCTGCTAGGAGAGTGCACAGAGTAGGGCATTGCAGCACTAGGCAGAATGCCTCCTAAATGCAAAAGTTTTCCCTTTGAACTAATTGCATGTGTCTTTTATCAGGTGGACATGTTTAATGCTGGGTTTTTTGCAGTTCCCAAATGCAAGAATAATCTGAAAAGGAAAAAGTAATTTAATTTAGGTTTTTTTCCACTTAAATACTCCTCCATTTATCAACATTAATATATCTTCTTTCTGTCATTCCTAGTTACTGACTGTGGAGTTTCAGAAGATAGAATATAAATTATTTCCTCAAATCCATTGACTTTTACCTTCACTGAAGTTCAGTTCCCTCATGACATAAAGCCATCTATTCTCAGTGATGCCTCTCTGTCAGCAAAACCCTACATCATTTGAAGTTATGCTTCACTTTTTGGGGTTATGCTACAGTGACAAACTCTGGAAGATAACAATAGTTAACATTTATTGAGTGGATGCTATATGTTAACCTAAGTACTTTACATATGTTCAATTATGCACAACAGTCCTATTTACCTCAGTCCTGAGGCAGAACTAGGATTTGGCCCCTGAAAGTCTGGCTTAAGAACATGTCTCTACTGCTGTCAGTGAATTATCCTCATCTGATTTAAATGTCCCTAATGACCACTTCTCCCAGCTCCTTTTCTTGCTTGTAGACTTCAGTATGACATTCAGCAAGTTAGTTCTTCCCTTTTTTCTTATTCTTTTCCATTCTGTCTCACTCAGCATGAATTCAGTGATCATCCAATGTAACTGTGCACTTGTCATCACTCAGAAGTCCTCTGCCCCCTGACCTTTTGTCCCTATCCCCCACCCCTACTTCATCAGGTCCCTTTCTTAGGGAACTAATGCTTGGTCACAAAATTATGTTGAGTAAATGCATTAAAGATCCAAGCTCTCTAACCTTATCTAGGTTTTTTTTTGATATTGTTTAGTAAACTGTTTATTCAGGCCCTTAACTACCCCTTGATACTTCTCTTAGACCAAATGTATCTAACATTTTTCATATGTTTTAAGTATTCAATATTCTTTAAACCTATCTCACATTTAGCAGGTAAATTCTTTTTTTTTTTTTTTTAATAATTTTTATTTCTTGAAGTATTACAAAGAGTATTACATATGTCTCCTCCCCCCGTCCCTTGACATTCCCCCGGCCTCCCCTACCCCCTAGTGTCTTGTGTCCATTGGTTATTCTTATATACATGCATAAGTCCTTTGGTTGATCTCTTCCCCCACCCCCCCAAACCCTCCCCAGGCTTCCCACCATAGTTTGACAGTCTGTTCAATGCTGCTCTGCCTCTGCATCTACCCCTGTTAATCAGTCTATACTGGTCCCCATTATCTGTTTCAACCTCACTGGGGCTGTCCCGACCTCACCGGGGCCGTCTCGACCTCACCAGGGCCGTTTTGGCTTCACTGGGGCCGTGTCGACCACACTGGGGCCGTTCCGACCTCACTGGGGCTGTCCCGACCTCACCGGGGCAGTCTTGACCTCACTGGGGCCCTCTCGACCTCTCCGGGGGCATACTGACCTCACCAGGGCTGTCCCCGCCTCACTGGGGCCGTTTCAGCCTCACCGGCGCCATCCCGACCTCACCAGGGCAACACAAAGTTTGGCACATTGTCCCCTGCCGGGCGGCTCCCCGCCCGACAAAATCTCCAGGCTTTCCTGGTGGCTGAACATCTGGCACACCTGCTCGGACTTCACCCTCCACCAAGTGCACAGACTGCCCGTCTGTTGTCCCCCAGAGTCCCACGCAAGACTGGAACGGGTGGGCTTGCTTGTGGGCCTGCTGGTATGGTGGTTCCACATCGCCGGCCCAACCGCCCCAGCCTCCCCGGAACCCAACTCCGCCCCCGGAGCACGTCCCTCCCGGATGCAAGGAGCCAAAATCTGCAGCCTGCTGAGTTGGGCTCTGTACTTGGTGTCTCTGCACATCCTACTCAGTCTCAATGCTCTTCTTTCTTTCCTTCCAGTTGTAGAGCTCCTACGGGGCCAGCTTTCCCATGGTTCCATATGATAGCTGTTTGTCCTATAGTTGTTAGTTTCGATGTTGTTGTGGGAGGCAGCATGCACAGGTCTGTTCCTTATGCTGCCATCTTGGTTCTCCTGGGTCTGCTTCTTGAGTGTGTCTCCCATGGGTGCAAGAAGTTGAAGTCTGCAATTTGTTGGGTTAGGCTGCAAAAGCACAGGTGGCTCTTTTTATGCCCCTGGCACAGCTTGGATGGGGATGTAAATTGATTAGGGCTGGGTCTCAGGGAGTTGCCAGGGTGGAGCAAATAGCAATGGTGGCGTCTCGCCTCTCTGGGACTCTAGGACTTGGTGTCCCCCAGTGCTGGCGAGCAGCTGTGCGCCAGAGCCTCTCTCGCTTTCCGACCACTGTAAGGCCATGCCGCCTCTCCCCGTGGGGTCTGGGGCCTCAGAGACCCGCCCCGAGCAAGCCCAGAGGATTCGAGAGTTCGTAATCCCTTCTGATTGAAAAAAAAACCCGCGCATCCAGTTGCAGCCCACCTGGCACGCTACTGTGTACCTCTGTTTTTGGCGCCTCTGTAGCTCCTACTCAGTCTCACTGTGCTTCTTTCTTTCCTTCCAGTTGTAGAACTTCCACTGGGCCAACTTCCCCATGGTTCTGAATGGTGGTTGTTTATCTTATAGTTGGTAGTTTCAATGATGTTGTGGGAGGCAGCACACACAGGTCTACTCCCTACGCCGCCATCTTGGTTCTCCAGGTAAATTCTTATTTCACTGAGAAATTTGTGTATACTTTCCTCCTCTTAGCTTCATAATAATGAAAAAAATCTCTTTATATTATTTTTCTTTGTCCCCATCTCAGATAAAGAACTGCCTCCATTTTAAAGGCTAGCTTCTTTAGTTTTCTGGTCTATTCCCATATAGGTTCTTCTAAGAAGTTGTTTATTAATGAAACTCTTTTGATTTTCCATCCTCCAACTGTCTATTCCTGCTAATGCCTCTATCTCAGCAAATTAACTTGAGTGATCTTTTCTCTAGGAACAAAGCAGAGCAGAACACTTCTACACATTAGCCTCCGACATTTTAATTTACCTGTCTCATCTCCTGCCCTTGCTTAACAATTTCTCGAAAGACTAGTTTACCCTCACAATCTTTATCAAATATCATTCTTGTGGATACTATGCCATGAAGCCTAGGTTAATTGGCCCAAGGCATTCACTCAGTATCCTCTTTTCTCATCTTGATCCCTGTTTAGCCTTCTAAAAGAGGGAGGGAATCTTGGTCCTGACAAGTTGTGGAGAGCCTTCACTCACCCTACTGCCCCAGATGCATGAGAGGAGAGAGACAAAAATATAATAGTGAGCATTCCAAAAGGAAGGACCATGAGAGGAACCTCTCAAATGTAAGTGACCCAAAAAGAGTGAGAACTTTTGATATCTCCACACCTTTTTCCGCTAGTACTGTGGACCAGTTGTCTCTTGGTCCTGACAGTGATGAAGAAAGGGAGGACGTGAATTCTCTCTTTATTTGGGAGAGTGCCACTGGTTTTGGGTTGTGTCAAAGCTAACTAGTCCTGGGCAATAATGGGTTATTTGCCCAAGAGTCTACCAGAAAGCCTGATAAATGACTTGAAATTATGCCAGTTCTCAGGGCTCCGATAGGCTCATATATCTCAAACAGCAAGGGCAGGCAGTCTCTCTGGAATTCTGAAAGGTGGAGGTGTGGGTAAAAAGAGTAGTAAAGGCCATGATTCATTATCTTTAATTCTATGTGGTTATTATAGCTCTCATTTCACTCCAGATACCTTGCCTCTTTTGGGACAACTCTGAGGCATAACTTACACTCTAAGTTCCTGTTGCAAGCAGGCTGAAGCTAGGTTAAATCCTACATGAGTTCAAATCGACCTCATATAACAGGAACTTACGCATTACTTTTAGAATTATTTTAAAAGATGAACTTATCATTTTGAGAAGAAAATTGATCCTTCCATATTTCGATAGCCATTTTCTTGAGATCTAGGAAGGAATTTTTGCAATGGGCTTCATGATTTATAAAATTAGAAGCACTGACATAAGAAGAAAACTTTAAAATTCATTGTAGGAGCTGCTTGGGCTTATAGCACATGGGCTTGCCAAGGCCCATGGGGAATCTATACTAATAAAAGCCTAGGTGGCCCTTGTGCTCTCCGCAACACCCTCATGTCATCACAAGATGGCCGCCCCCACAGGGTCACAAAGATGGCTGCCACAGGATGGTCACCACAAGATGGCCAGCAGGGGAGGGCAGTTGGGGTGACCAGGCTGGCAGGGGAGGGCAGTTAGGGGCAACCAGGCCTGCAGGGGAGGGCAGTTGGGGGGGACCAGGCCTGCAGGGGAGGGCAGTTAGGGGTGACCAGGCTGGCAGGGAGGGCAGTTGGGGGCCATCAGGCCAGCAGGGGAGGGAAGTTGGGGCAATTGGGCCAGCAGGAGAGGGAAGTTGGGGGTGATCAGGCCAGCAGGGGAGCAGTTAGGCATCAATCAGGCCAGCAGGGAAGCGGTTAGGGGGCGATCAGGCTGTCAGGCAGAAGCGGTTAGGGGCAATCAGGCAGGTAGGCAGGTGAGTGATTAGGACCCAATAGTCCCTGCAGTCGGACATCCCCTGAGGGGTCCCAGATTGGAGAGAGTGCAGGTTGGGCTGAGGGACACCCCTCCAGTGCATGAATTTCATGCATCTGGCCTCTAGTCATTTTATAATTTCATAAGTGCAGCTTTCTTCATGCTAAGAGTGTTAGCACATTTTTAAATGAGTGATATCAAATCTCTCAAATGTCTGTAGCCTTTACCTCAGTTTGTACCTATCACTCAGTCAGTGGTTATCTTGTAATATTATTAAGTGGATTGTTATGATAGCTATCATAAAATGAGATAAAAATTTCATCAAGCTGTCAAATGTTTTTGAAGTCTGCAGAAATTTATGACTAAAACTAATGTTGACATTTGATGGGTTGTTAATGAGGACATAGGCATTCACTCAAACTCCTGTAGTCAATAGAAAAAAAATGAATATACAGGGTGGGGCAAAAGTAGGTGTACAGTTGTAAGTACACAAAACAGAGTTTATTCTTGTTGATTATTCATTATTGTATTATTTTCCATACTAACAACTGTATACCTACTTTTGCCCCATCCTATATTTTTTAAAAAATGGAGCTTTTGGCCCTAGCCAGTTTGGCTCAGTGGATAGAGTGTTGGCCTGTGGATGGAAGGGTCTTGGGTTCAATTCCGGTCAAGGGCACACACGCAGGTTGCAGGCTCAATCCCCAGTAGGGAGCATGCAGGAGGCAGCCAATCAATGATTCTCTCTCATCATTGATGTTTCTCTCTCTCTCCCTCTCCCTTTCTCTCTGAAATCAATAAAAATATATTTAAAAATAACGAAATAAAATTATTAAAAAAGGGAGCTTTTGAAAATGAAAGTACATCCAAACACACTTTAGACAATTGCCAGACTAAAGCAGCCGTGGGCAAACTACGGCCCGTTTGAAATGAATAAAACTTTAAAAAAAAAAAAGAAAAAGACCGTACCCTTTTATGTAATGATGTTTACTTTGAATTTATATTAGTTCACACAAACACTCCATCCATGCTTTTGTTCCAGCCCTCTGGTCCAGTTTAAGTACCCATTGTGGCCCTCGAGTCAAAAAGTTTGCCCACCCCTGGACTAAAGAATACCACCATGAAAACTATTGTCATATATATATTCACTGGTAATTAACTTGATGAACATATTTTTTAACAACTACTTTAATCTCTAACATGCAAGTCCTGTTATTTTTCAGTAAAAACAAAAGCCATTACCTTGATGGGATGAAATCACTCACTGCTATATTAAAATATGCTCTGTTTTTAACTTGCTTTGCAGTTATTAATATGTAGTAAAGAGCTTAAACTATATGCATTTAATTCTACAGATAAGAAAGTATTTTGAATTGAGTGTGGCTCTACAATTAACACCACCCTCCCTCTCCCCCTGTCTCAGCATGTGGCTTTGGACAATGCATTTTTTTGAATCAAATTTATATTATTTCCCTGCAAAAGTTCATTTCTCATGAACTTACATTACTGATCTGTATAAGTAATGTAATATCTAATATAATAGAGGGATATTAGATATTAGATATTCTCTAAAATGTTCCCCCCCTCTGTATATCAAAGCAATTATTAAAGAAAATCTATTTTCATTATTAGTTTTCATAATGGGAATGAGAAACCACAACACACAAACATTAAATGCTCTTTGTGATGTTATTAGAAGCTCATCATACCTCTGGAATAGCTGCTCCTACAAAGCAGGGGGGCTGAAAAAAACTGCTTCAGTACAATTTCAAGTGTCAACAATACTTTAGAGAAGCTGTTTCAGGCCTTTTATTACCAAGTAAAAGTTTTTTAGACGCTTAAGAATCAGGAGAGAAAGCAATGAATCACTGGTGAAGAAGAAATGAATCTTAAAGAGAATCCTAATAAAGCAGAATTTATCATTCTTTCTTCTTGATTTATCTTCTTAGTCTGAACGAACATTTGCTTTTTCTTCAGAGTGACTTGAGGCAGCTGGAACTGGCATTTTTCTCTAACTAAGCATAATGAACGAAATGCAGGTTCCAGTGCTGAACAGGATTATCAACGTTTACAGCTTCCATCTCCCTCTACTGTACTTTGGTTAGTTGGTAAATAGCACCTGATGATTGAATCAATATCTTAGTATGTAAAGCGGAGCAAATCAGGAATCTCCACTGGTTTTGTCAATTTGTTCTCTTCAGAGGATCATTATTCAGTTTAAGCATGATAGAGAAAAAACTGAGGGCCATCCTGGTCTCTGGCAAATTGTTTTCTTGGCCACATTGATTTGTGGTTTCCTTTTGTGTTCTCTTTGAGCTTCCTTTGTGGCCCTTTCGTCACCCCATCAGTTTTCCAGAGCACTTTAACATAAAGTTATCTACTAAAGTAATTAATATTTACTTTTTAATGATTTAATATGCATCTTTCCTTAGAATTAAACCTTTGCATGTCAAAGAAAAGACTGCCTCTAATGATAAACTAATTGGAAATGTGGGACCTGGGAGGGGCGGCATGATTTTTGGATATATTCATGCTAAGGTGTCCTCTCAATGGCACTGCAGTTGCATCACACAGGAGCTGTGGTTGTTAAACTTGCTAATGTCAGTTCTGAGACCCCATATTGGATTTATTGAATTAGAATCTCATGATATTAAAAACGTTGTTTAAAAAGCTCATAAAATGATTTTGATGATCAGCTTTGTTTGAGAAGTATTTATATTCATGTCTGTGCATTTTTCCCATCATAAAGGACACAGGTTAGAGAAAAGTCCTGATTCTCAGACATTCTTTCCTGACTTATTGTGAGATTGCTCTAGGATGTGGAAATAAACCTTGGGAATCTTTGCTCAAAGGAACCCACTCATTAATTCACCATTCATTCATTACACATTTGTTATTTTTTAAATGTATTTTTATTATTGACTTCAGAGAGAAAGGGAGAGGGAGAGAGAGCTAGAAACATCAATGATGAGAATCATTGATCGGCTGCCTCCTGCACGCCCCACACTGGGGATCGAGCTGCAACCCTGTGTGAGAAATGCTCATCTGTGCAAATTAAAATAACAGACTCAGAGACCTTTAATACATTTTTGAGAGCGGGTGTCTGTCCGGTTGTACAGGCACACATGGAGTAGCAATCACAGCATATTTAGTCCCCCAGGGTGCGCCTCATACGTTACCGAGGTCTTATTGTCTCCCATTGGGCCATTTAAAAAAATTGGGCTGAGGCCTTTTCTAGTTGTCTCCATTTCCTCCTGTCTAGTTGAGGCAGGCGCCTTGGGGGTTTCCCCATAGAGCTGGCTCACGTCCACGGTTCTTTGTTCCTCTTCCCTCGTCCCTATATTCTGTTTGCCCTGGGGAAATTCAGTAACCAGTTCTATTAAAAGTTGACTATGTTGGAGATGGATCACAGAGGCCTATTTCCTACACTGGGCCTGTGCCCTGACTGGGAAACAAACTGTGATCTCCTGGTTCATAGGCTCAACCACTGAGCTATGCCAGCTGAGCTCAATACACATTTATTGAACACTTACTATGGGCAAAGTATTGTGCCTTTCTATGAGGATATGAAGATGAAGAAAATTGGTTCCTAATTTTGAAGACTCACAGTTTAATGGGGAATAACATATGGAAATAGTTATAACATAAATTCTATGATACAACTCTGTATAGAGTGTATCAATTGTAACCTGAATATTTTTAAAATTCTTTTTAAAATGGGAATACCTCTAAAAAAGTTATGTTTGTTATACTGAAAAGAGTGGAAGATTTTTTTTCCCTAACATCCAGTATAATTTTAAAAGTAATAGTTCAGTTTCCTTTGATGCTTTTCATATTGCTGTGAATAGCTCTGGATAAACCCATGAAATAAAAATACTAGAACTGTAACCTGATCAAGCTTTTTTCCCTCTCTAAAATATGGCTAGACTGGATATGTTCCAAATTGAATTACTCAATAAATAATAGCCAGAATCTTTTATAAAAGTAATTTTCAAATATTAAAAGTCTATATGTAAATAATTTTGATTTAATGTAACATAGTTTAACAGATTTTGTATAAACTGACCATGATTTTCAAATAGGTACATAACTCTACTTTAAACAAAGGATTTCATAGACAAAATGTTCCACGTCATATGAGTGACTCAAAGGCAAACAGCTGAATCACCTAAAGCAGTGGTTCTCAACCTGTGGGTCGCGACCCCTTTGGCGGTCGAATGACCCTTTCACAGGGGTCGCCTAAGACCATCCTGCATATCAGATATTTACATTACATTTCATAACAGTAGCAACATTACAGTTATGAAGTAGCAACGAAAATAATTTTATGGTTAGGTCACAATGTGAGGAACTGTATTTAAAGGGCCAGAAGGTTGAGAACCACTGACCTAAAGAATTGGAATTCAGCTCTTTCAGATTCCTTTTTCACCTGAGGTATGTGGATCATGTCATCTCTGCTAGCCAGAACAATCTTTTGGTATTAATGTGGACTATGAGAACTCAGATCAGAATATATTTATTGTTTTGTTAGAAAACATCCAATTCAAGTTAAATCTCAATGGAAATTACATTGTTTACCAATTTGAGAAAAAAATAATGATGTAACAGATTTTGATAGGACACTTTTGGTGTCAGCTCTTTTCCAGAGAGTAGAGATAAAGTACAAATGGCAGGAATGGAAACCATGAAGATGAAAACATTGTCATGAACAAAGTTTCCCCAAATTACCCAACCCTGCTTATATTCAATATCTAATTATTTGGGCCTTTATTTTATATATTTTATTTTATTGTGCATGAGCACTTGAGAAAAACTAACTCCATCAAAACCAACATAGAAGATCATTATGTAGTATGACAATCTGTTTTCTTCTAAAACCCAGAATTAAGGAAGTGGAGTTTTCCTTATGAATAGGTTGTATAGGCTGCTATGGGAAATAAATATTCTTCAATACTACATAACAATTTAAAAATTGCATTTAAAAGTTAAAGATAAAGGAATATAATTTAATTGGTGGCTGTTATCTTTCAAAGTAATTGTTTTCAATAGGCTCTTCTCCCTCTCTCTGGAATTATCTTCTCCTGATCTTTGCTTATCATCTACATGATTTTCAGATATCATATTAAATCTCATCTAAGTGAGGATTTCCCTAACCTCCCACTGAGAAAATAAATAAATAAATCAAGCCCTAAAGGAGCCTAGCTGGATGGCTCAATTGGTTGGAGCATGGTCACATACACCAAAAAAGTTGTAAGTTTGATTCCCAGTCAGGACAAACACCCAGGTTGCAGGTTTGATCCCAGGTCGGGGTTTCTCTCTCACATTCATGTCTCTCTCTCTCTCCTCTCTCTCTCTCTCTCTCTCTCTCTCTCTCTCTCTCTCTCTCTCTCTGTCTTCCTCTCTCTCTAAAAGTCAATAAAAACATATTCTCAGGTGAGGATTTAAAAAACACACTCAAAGGAACAATGCCAATTTATAAATATAGAATTAGCTTATTTTATGTGTTGCAAAACAAATACCCTGGATGCATGCAGATAGCCAGCAAATGGCTGCAAAGTTGTAGTGAATTTTCAGCTCTTTTTTAGATTATTTTTAAAAATTTATTTTTTAGTTATGGTTGACATTCACTATTATATTAGTTTTAGGTATACAACATAGTGATTAGACATCCTATGTAATAAAACCCAATATGCAAATTGACTGAACAGTGGAACAAATGGTCGCTATGACACACACTGGCCACCAGGGGGCAGCCGCTCAATGCGGGAGCTGCCCCCTGGTGGTCAGTGCGCTCCCATAGCGGGAGCACCACTCAGCCAGAAGCCGGGCTCACAGCTGGCAAGCGCAGCAGTGATGGTAGGAGCCTCTCCTGCCTCTAAGGCAGCGCTAAGGACCCCTCAGGGGATGTCTGCCTGCCAGCTTACCTAAGCCGGCAGGCGGATATCCCCCGAGGGGTCCCAGACTGCGAGAGGGCACAGGCCAGGCTGAGGGACCCCCCCCCCCCGCCAAGTGCACGAATGTTGTGCACTTGGCCTCTAGTTTATATATATACCTTATAAACTGATCACCCTGATAAGTCTAGTACCCATCTGGCACCATACATAGTCATTACAATACTAGAGGCTCAGTGCACGGATTCATGCACAGTGGGGTACCTCTGCCTGGCCTGCACCCTCTCACATTCTGGGACTCCTTGGGGGATGTTGGACTGCCAATTTTGGCCCAATCCCCGGAGGCCAGGCGAAGGGACCCCACTGGTACCCGAATCTGTGCACTGGGCCTCTAGTATACATATAAGATCTTTGGTTAATCTCTTCCCGCCCTCCATCTCTCCCCTTCCCTCTGAGATTCATCAGTCTGTTCCATGTTTCTATGCCTGTGCGTTGAGCATATGCCCCCTGGTGGTCAGTGCACGTCATAGCTACTGGTTGAATAGTCAAATGGTCGGCTTGTCACTTAGGCTTTTATATTTATAGATAGATTAGTCATGGGATATAAAGTATAGCACAGGGGATTTGTAGCTCTTTTTACATGGAAGTAAAGCTACAGTTGTTATACAGTTGTTATCTCCCTTTTCGTAAAAAGTTGGTAGGTATTCAGTTCATAATAGTAATTACATTGAGCTTATCTTGATGTCCTGTTTTACATAATTCTTCAGTTGTACCTCTTCTAGTCACCTCTGACATGTATCTTGGCATTAGACTAGTCACACCTCTCAACATTCCTCAGTTAGTTTAGATTAAACTCTGTTTCCACACAGCTGAAATAGCCACTCAGTTGTTCTTATATTGCCTCATATTAATTTTCTTCATAGTATGTTTTGGCTTTTGTTGTATTTTTTATTTGGTGTTTTTGTCTATCTCTTTCTGTATTAGGCTGTAACCTCCAATAACAATCAGTGGATGTATGAATATTTTTGTGACTCTATGTTGGAGTAATAAATTCTAAATCAAATATAGAGACATCTATGCATGTAGAAATTTAAACATATTTAAAAATTTTCTTGTTATATATGTGATCACTAAAGGATAGTATTTGTCAGTAGCAAATACATTTTAAAATGGTAATTAGTAATTGGATAATTTGGTATTATTCTCTGAAATTTGACTTGTGAAACTCCTAACATATTTGTGAAGTGTGAATATATTTTTATTTACTAACAACTATTGTATAATCAAGATAATAGACTTTTCTATAGCTATTAGAAATGTAGCAATTACTTGAATTTATCTTAAACAAGTACAATTCCAACATTTGCTAATGGCTTTTCCTTCCTTTGAATGAGTTATAGTCATAAATTCGTCTAGCTTCAAGACAATGGCTTAAGAGGAAATAAAAGTATATGTTAAGTTAATTTAGATTTTGGTACAGAAGAACTGGGAAAATGAGGGAGAGAAAATGGGGGAAAAGTCTTAAGATTTCTGGCTGTTCTAGACTACTTTACTTCTTTATTTTACTTTCTCTTCCCAGTGCTGATTGAAGATTTTTCCGTCTTGTTTTGAGTTCGGTGTTATCCATATTGCTGATAAGGATTTTGCTGGCTAAGGTGCAGCCCTTGTTTCATTCCAAATGTGCCTCTTTAAGTTTATTCCCTTATGCTGAGACTGAATGATTAGTAAATTGGGCATTTGGGAAGAAATTAAGAGCATGCATAGAAAATTTGCAAGTTGGCAAACTCTTCTCTTCTGCTCTCATATAGTTACTGGCGAGACAAGCAGACCATGGTTCTTGTCTTCTTGAGGGAAAGATTTCAATCAAGAGACAAAGTGTAGAAAAGCAAGCAAGAATTTATTGACCACAGCAAATACATGCTTGGGATAGTAAGACAAGGGCATAGAAGAAGCAACCAGAGAGCCTAGACTGGGCTGCCTTGGCTCCCTGGGAAGTCAGAGAATAGGGAGCTTTGGAGATAGGTTCAGGGGTTAGCTCAGGACAAGCTGCTGCTGCCCATTGCTCTCCTGGTTGCAAGTCTCATGGGTTCCTTAGAGGTTAAGAGATGCACGCCTATGCGGGGAGGAGAAAGGGAAGGGAGTGGCATTGATGTGCTCCCTGAAGGGAGCGCACACTGGGACCTTCATTTTCAGTGGTTTTAAAGTCTGGGTGTTTAGGGGATGTCTTAGGGGCAGGTCAATAGAATATTCATCAGCTTTGTACCAGATTTTTTTGCTGATGTACCAAAATGAGATTTATTCTCTTAATTTGTCTTCCCTTGGGTGTGGTAGACAAATGCCACTTTATTGGATTTCTATTATCTGTCTCCCTAAGTAAGATGATTTAAGCTATTTACCCTCTGGCTCAGAAGGATAAGTGCTAACTATTTACTCTTAAGTGTCCTTAGTTTGGGGAATATAGTATTCAGTAGGTGGCTGCAAACTGATATTTAACTACCTGTCTTAGTTTCCCTATTATGTTTGTCCTGGACTTTTCCTAGCATTTTACTATTCTATGATAATATATGAAATACATGTGTAGAATTCAGGCTTTTAAAAAACACCAGTGTGATCTCTGGCATAAATTACAAGATAAATTAAGGGCATACATACACTGTTAACACATCATAAGCAAAAGGAGATTCCAATATAATAGTAGTAATTAATTCAATTTTCCCTTTAAATGAATTTGGCTTTATGGCTTTATTAATCATTACAGAGTCACATTATTGCAATAATAAACATGATTTACTCTTGGAAACCTAACTATCTCTCTATCCTATTATATTAGTATGTACATATATATGAATATACAAACTTATCTACATACATACATTATTGCGTATATGCACACATATACATATATGAAACATTGTACAGATGTTTTTATGTAGTTATTTTTCCAGGCTATCTATTTGTATAAGTGGGGCAGGCAGAAATGTAAATAAATATAGAGTTTAATGGATGTCACTGTTACAGTTTGAAAAAATACTGATCTTTATCCACTCTTTTGTCTTCCTTACTTTTACAAATAAAATAATTACCTAAAAAGTATGTGTGCAGAATATTGTATGTTTATACACATGAGAATCTAATCTAATAATAGACAAACATGGTAATTGACCATACCTCCGCTATGCTTCCCATTGGTTAATCAGCAGGATATGCAAATTAACCCAACAAAGATGGCGGCCGGCAGCCACGCAGCTGAAGCGAGCAGGAGGCTTGCTTGCTCCAGTGATGGAGGAAGCCAAGGTTCCCCGCCTGCTGTGACCCCGGCTCTGAGATCCACTCTAAGCAACAAAGTTGCAATTATAGAAGCTAAACAAACCCCAGATACCTGCTTTCAACAGGCTCTGGCCTCGGAGCTGGAGCAGCAACAAAGTTTCAATTATAGAAGGTAAATAAATCCCAGAATAAAAAAGAAAAAAAGAAGAGGCTGGGAGCTTCTGTCGCTGGCTTGGCCAGCCTGAAAACAGCCCTTAGCCCCTCATCCAGACTGGCCAGGCACCCCAGTGGGGACCCCCACCCTAAAGGGGGTGTGACCAGCTGCAAACAGCCATCAGCCCCTCACCCAGGCTGGCCAGGCACCCAAGCGGGACCCCCACCCTGATCCGGGACACCCTTCAGGGCAAACCAGCTGGCCCCCACCCGTGCACCAGGCCTCTATCCTATATAGTAAAAGGGTAATATGCAAACTGACCCTAACAGCAGAAAGACTAGGAATGACTGGTCACTATGACACACACTGACCAACAGGGGGCAGACACTCAATGCAGGAGCTGCCCCCTCATGGTCAGTGAGCTCCCACATGGGAGGAGCTCTCCTCAGCCACAAGCCAGGCTAATGGCTGCCAGTACAGTGGTGGTGGTGGGAGCCTCTCCTGCCTCCTCAGCAGCACTAAGGATGTCCGACTGCAGCTTAGGTCTGCTCCCCGCTGGCAAGTGGACATCCCCCAAGGGCTGCCGGGCTGCCAGAGGGATGTCTGATTGCCAGTTTAGGACCAATCCCCCTAGGAGCAGGCCTAAGCCAGCAGGTGGTCATCCCCTGAGGGGTCCCAGACTGCGAGAGGGCACAGGCCGGGCTGAGGGATGACCTCCCCCCTTCCCCCAAGTGCACAAATTTTTGTGCACCGGGCCTCTAGTTTTTCAGGAAAATAAGTCATTAAATGTCAACATACTTTGTAAGGTGTTTTGCCTCTAAAAAGTTAACTAAATTATAGGAAGAAAGGAGGGACTCTGAATGGATTTTGTTCCATTTTTAGCTTGCAGATACCTACTTCAGGACTAGAAAGGAAGAGCAACTCAACTTTCTCATAGATTTTTGGGGTTATTCATTGTAAAGTGATTAAAAAAATTGTCTAAAACTTTGACATACTAATGTAGCATGCATTTAGAAGGAAAGAGGATCTACACTAAAGAGGATAAAGTGCCAAATTCAAATTGCTTATAAGTATAATGATTTATTGCCTCCATTTTTATTCATTTTAAAAAATATTTAGTTTTTAAGTGTAAACAATATCAAATGACAAACTAAGGAACAGCTCAAAATAATGATATATTTTGGTTTTGCTAGACTGAATCAAACTTTAGAGTATCAGAGAAAGGAAGAGAAAGTGAGACAGAAACAAGGAAGAAAAAAGACAAAGGGAGAGATCAGGAGAGAGAGAAAACGAGAGGGGGGAGGGAAGGGGAGAGAGAGAGACAGAGAGATGCTCTCATGAAGAGGAAAAGTTTGATAAACACTAAGCTATTCTTTCTTTCCAGGGCTCCTAAGTAATAGTATCAGTCAGTGTTTCCTGTGGTCGCAGATGGAGTATCAGAAGAGAGCTGTCACTGTCAGAATCTGGCATTTATTGGAACAGAGTAAAGGCATTTGGGGATTTTCCTATTGTAGAAGCCCATATTCCATTATGACAAGTGGTAACCTTTAAATGAAACTACGATCACTTAGAAGCTGACATTTGATTTCCCTGTGTACTTGCTCTCCACTATAATTTGCTGCCTCTAAACAAACTAGTGAAAGGCATGGAAAATAGTGTCTGCCCATTAAAAGAAAAAAACTACATTTCAAAAATTGGCTGGCAGCACAGTTAGATGCAGGAAAGATTATTGGAAAAATATTGAAACTGCTTTTATGAATAGAACATTGAGAAAAGCAGTATGGACAGAAATAAAATCTATTGCCACAGTCCTATTGTTTCTTCATTGACACATTAAATTGGGTTAAATCTTTGTGGGACTTTGATTCAAGCCAGTATGTTGGATAGTCGGGTCAAGGATCGCCTCTCCACTGATGTTTTTCTTAATACCACTTTTTGAATGCCAGTACTTCAGTTGGTCGTATTTGAGTGTTCTCATCAGATGTAAATGTTATTGGCTCTGTTCCTGTCTCCCTCTCCCTTAGCTCTCAGGGCCCTCTCTACTTCCACTTGTAGGTTGATGACCTCTGAGCTTGTAACTGAAGCCATTCTCTGACTGGGGCTCTGGGTCCCTTTCCCTCCTGCCTCCTTAGGAACCTTTCCCATTTTTATCACTTTTCACTGTCTTCAGCTTCTTCCTCAGTGGGGCTCTCTTACTTAGATTTTTTTGTTGTATATTAAATCAACAGCAGCTACAAAACAAATTTAAATCATTTCTTACCCTACTTCTTTCAGCTATTGCTATATCTGACTTCTTCCCAGCAAACTTTCTTAAATTTGTCTACTGCACCACCTTTGTATTTCCAGCTCTCTTTGGTGGCTGTGCTTCTGCAGTCACCTGTCAGCTGGAAGCAGCGCCAGCCTCATGGGCATGAGCCTAGAGCAGGTCACACAGGCTTCCTGCACTGATGTGTGACGATCCGCAGTGGCTATGTTAAAGCTTTTGGTGGCTATCTTGAAATTCTTTATAATTTTATCTTTGAATTGCATGCTTCGTAAGTGAAGTCTGATGAGGTTGTGGATCATGCTTCTGACCATGGATTATGCTTCAGAGCTTAGAGCTTGACTCTTGCGTGGGATCACCTCTCCCAGTCTACCTGCCCCCCCGGGAAGCTGGCTCCATGTCTCTGCCAGGGACCACTGTCACTCTGCCTGAGGCAGCAATCAGTTTGCTTGGGGGTGGGGGGAAGAGGGGCTGCACTTGTTGTAGCCCTAGTAGCCACCTGGGCACAGCATAGGGAGAGTGTGCACTGCAGCGTTTGGTCGTTGGGGTAGGGGGAAGGCAGCACCTCCCCTCCCCCACGCCCCACTGGCAACTCCCCCATGAGTTGTGGTGGTGGGGGTGGAAGTGACTCAGCAGAGACCTCTTGCTAACCCCCATCATGGTACCTAATGCATGGAGATTGCATTTCCTTGGGCGTTGCTGGTCCACTATGGGGTGGGGCATGAAAAGAGAAGATGGACTTCCCTGCCCCTTATGGCCTGCACATTGATTTTGCACTGAGCCTTGCAATGTGTAGCTGCCCCTGACTGGAAGCTTTTTTCCCTAAGATTATGGTGACCTACTTCCTGCAGAACCCAGTGGATGCTCACTGGGGCTTTCCCTCCCTCAGCTCCAGGAGCTCATTGACCACCATCGACCACTTCTTCCTCCTTAACCTCTTTCTTGTCTACCCTCAGTGGCTACCATATGTTCCTGATCTTCCTCCTATGTCTTCTTGTCAGTCTGCTTTGCAGAATTCTCTTCCTTAGCTTTTGCTTACTGTTAGTGCTTTGCAGGGTGGAGTGGGAGGGGGATTGATTTGGAGGTTTATAGGTGAAGAAACTGAGGTTCAGAGAGCTTAAGAAGCCATCCTGAGGTTACACAACTTCCAGATTAAATTCCAAAACATATCTCTTTCTACCGGAGCCACAAAGTACACTAATGATATTTGTATTAGATGCTAATAAGCTAGTTATCTTTTCTTGGCAAAAATAATAATAAGCACTGGTTATGTAATACTCACTGTGTTCTAATTGCTATTTATTAATTCAGTTAATTAACACTCTTATGAGATAGATACTATTATTGTAGAGTTGGAGAAACTGAGGTACAGAAGAGAGTAGTAACTGAGGTCACACAGGTAGTAGGAGGACAAGAACCAGGGATGTAAACAAGGCAATCAGCCTCCACGCTTTAAGCTATAGCCACCACACCCCACTGCCTTTCCTGCTCTGTTCAGTCTTCAGTCACAAGCCAACTCAGAGGAGCCTGCAGAGTGGCTTCTCCACATCTCATATTCTCTACATTTTAAACAGTAGTAATAAATAGCATATTCTTCCTCAGTCTTCACTGGGAGAAAGCTAAAGGCATGACTTTTCTCTTGATGAAACACACCAGATGATATCTTAAACATCATTTTAAAATCTTGTTTAGCTTCCTGTAGTACATTTCTTCTTCTTGGATACAGAACTCGAACATCATGTTATTCTAAACTAGAGGCCCGATGCACGAAATTCGTGCAAGGGGCTTGGCTCTCGCAGCCCTGGCTGCCACCACCCTCTGTGGGGCAATCGATCACGGAACTCCCCCTTCCCCCCATCAATCGCCCCACTGCGATGGCGGAGGCAGCCCCAGCTGCCTCACGGCCCTGCAGCCCCACCCCCTGACCCCCACCCACTGGTTGTTCCAGAAGGTCATTCTAGAAGGTCATTCTGGAAGGTTGTTCTGCCGTCTGGTCTAATTAGCATATTAGCTCTTTATTATATAGGATTGTTTTTTGGAAGTTTCAATTAGCTATAGTTATATAATGTGGGGGAATAATAAAATGCTTAAAATGCTGAGATACATACTATGGAGGCAACATTTTAAAAATGTAAAATTCATTCATTCATCAAATACATATTTATTATCTGCTGAGTGCCAGGTATAGTTCAAGGTTTAGGGGGGACTACAGTGAACAAGATGTGTTTCTATTCATACAGGTTTAATTTTCCAGGGAGATAGGAAAACATAGAGGCCATAACTTTATGGTGTACATGGAGAACAGGATCTACAGAAATCCCCAGACAGGAGAAAACCTATCTGAGGCCATGACAGCTCGAGAGCCTCAGACGAGGTCTACCAACAGTAGACGTCACTTTAATTCCTGGCTACAACTAGCTATTTAACCTCTCAATGGCTCATTTTTCTCATTTTTGAAATGGGTTTCTGCCTTGTTGCTGTGTAAGAAGGATAAAGTGAGCTAATCTATATAGTGTTTAGAGCATCATAAGCAGTAACTAAATGTTAGCCAATATTATTACTATTTTAATTAATGCCATTAGAGCTGAAGTTGAGCTCAATGAAAGGAAAAACTATCTCTCTTAGAGGAGCATATTATATATTATCCTAAACTACTCCCACTCACACAAAGGATTTAATCAAGTAAGCACACATATTCAAAGGGACAGGCCTGATTTTGTCAGAAAGTGAACTTTGGCATTATCTGCCTTTACTCTCTCTGGTTTCTCCCTGTCACACTTGGGATTTTGAATTGTTGTGGTTAGAGATGGAGTGGATGGCAGCAACTCCCGCTGAACCTTGGCTTGTCTGTTCCTGAGCTTTTATCTCAGTAGATTGTTCTAGAGGGAGCCAAGAAATAGTGTCCGTACTCAAGGCTTCGTCTGAGCAGGTGGTGTGAGCATATCAACATCACTGGCTCAGGGCGTGGCTCCTGGTTATGCTTTCCCCAGGACTTTGCCTTTGGAAGCTGGGAATTGCATAGCACTGGTTGATCTTCCCCAAGTCTGAGGACTCAGAGCAAATTTGTGATTTCCATTGGATTATGCCTTCTAAATGTATTTAAAGAAATAACAAAATAAGGCAACATTAACAAGAAACTCGCACTTTACTATTTAGGGAAGTCCTCTTATTTTTAAAATACATTTTGTTGGAGTACTTCTTTCCAACATGATGAGACCATTTTCCAAGATGAGACCATTAAAGCCAAACTTGAAAGACAGAGGGACAGGATCACTTTTGTGATTGCCAGGCGTCTCCACTTATGTCCTGTATCAGGCAGGGAAACAAAATCTGTGCTAGGCATATCGACAGAAGTTAAGGTAGAAAATTGGTTGTGTTAGAGAGCTGAAAAAGCAAAGGGGAGATGGAGGGAACCAAAATAATAACTGAAGCCAGCAGCCGTCACCCTTTGGGCTGGGGAATAAAGAAAGGGGTTAGGTCGTCGGAATCTGGAAGCTCAGTGTTGGAGTTCTGGGACCCTGTCCTCTGAGGAAGAAGTCACTGCTGGTGGTACCTTGCTAGAGGCACAGTGGGACCGGTTCCGCAATGTGGGGTAAAAAGCTGAAGATTGGAATTCAGTGCCTCTGTCAGGGTGAAAAGCCATTGCTGAGGCAATTAGAGAGGAACAAGAAGCAAAGGAAGGAGGGGAGGAGCACGTTTGTTCTAACTGGTCCAGTCTCCTCCAGTGCCCTTACAGCAGAGCCTAACAAAAGCCTACCTGCCAAGTGAGCAGTGGAGTTAGCCGACTCACGGCCGGCATTGCAAAGCAGAGTGCAGAGAAGTGGGTTTGTTGCTAGAGAGAAAATTGCTTAATAACTGGAATAAGTCCTTTGCCTGCTTCAGCCATAGGCCCTTGGATATGCTCAAATCCCTTTGCAAATACATGGCATTTCTGCTTGGGGGCTTACTGCTTGCGTAATTGCTGAGCTGGGTACTGCTATTCTTTGGTATTGAATGCTATCGAGGGACAACTTTGTGAAATTAGTTCCCTGGAGATACTGCGTATACTTAATATAATTTTGATCACATTCACATGGGACAGCCACTTAAACTGCAGGCATGCATTTCAAGTATTTTAGGACAGAGAGCCTTTCTCTTTTCAGGCTAACACAAGTGCTCAAACTCCTGGTCATCATTTTAGTTCCTCCTCCTTCTTCAATCCACACATCTAATCCAATATGCATTAATCTCAAATCTATCTATTTATCTATCTGTCTATCTATCTTCCTAGCTAATGGGCAAATACAAAAAAAATAAGTTTAATTTTCTGTTGAAAATAAGGGAAAAGACTAACCACCTTCCTTAGCACATTTACTTTAGAAAATTTGTAATTGTAAATCACTTCCTTGTTTCTTCTAAATGTGCATAAGTCCTTCTAAATGCTAAATAGTCTCTTTACAGCTTTATGACCCAGGAATGTCTTTCTCCAAGATTTGGGAGCTACCTCTTTGCAATACAAACATCAAGGGAGATGATGCCCTCTCTCCAGTCTCTGTGGAGAGTAGAAGTCTAACTTGGCAGAGCCTCACTGCAAGTTGCAAAATTATCTCCTTTGTAATGATATGAGAAGTTTATTTTTCCTTTGGATAAAACCAATTAACAAGCACAGATGGCTATCAATCACAGTTACCAGGTGAATCTAGGATGAGCCATATGTAATAAGTAGTCCTCTTACTGAGGACTAGTCATAGTTAATCCTGAGAACATGTATGGAGTAGGTTATATTGGCTCAGCTATACAAAAGGGCAAGAGTTTTTTCTGTCTTTACATCTCTTAGCAGATGCCTATGTTGTGTATCACAGTCTGGTTTAATGTTTATTCAATCACAAAAGTGTGTGTGTTTTTTGTTTGTTTGTTTGTTTCTTTTTTTCCACCTATTACCTTTGTGGAAAGGCTTTCTGGTTTGGGAAGAAAGAGATTTTGTTTTTAATTACATTTCCCTATCTGCCTGCCTGTCTGTCTGTCTATCTACCTACCTACCTATCTCATTCTCTTTCCATTTCCATTTCATCATCTTATTTGCCATATTTACCTGCCTTCAATATTTCTCTCCTTCCTTCCTCTGCACAGTTACCCAAATGGCCTTTTGAAACTGCAGCTCAGGTTATATCATTCCTCTTCCTAAAATCCTGTAATGGCTCCCATTTCGGTTCAGATTAAATCCAAAGCCCTATAAACCCTAAACTGTAGGTTTTTTTTCCAATTTGCCCACCTCCGCCTCTGCCTCTCTCCTACTTGCACATTATGTTCCAGCCATGCTGGCCTTTTATGTCAATTCCCTAAATGTATCAAGCTTTTCCCCACCTGGGGCCTTCCCACATGCCATTCACTTGCCCTGGAATACTCTTTCCCTCAGGTTCAAGGGTTCATTTCTCAGCAGGTCTTAACCTAAATGTTCCCTCCACAGGGAGGCCATCCTTCACCCAACCTGAGTAGGTTGTTCTCATTACTTATAACATTATAACCATTTTATCATCATAGGTCTCATCACCATTTATAACAATGCATTTATTTGTTCTGTGCTTATTTATCAGATAAAGACAGAAACCATGCTTCTTCTGCACCTCCCACCTCCTGCCCCAATCATTGTAAACCCGGTGCCACCCTGGTATCTGAAACATGGTGTGAGCTCAGCAGCTATTTGTTAAATAAGTGGATCTCCACGAAGTTTATTTCAGAGGGAACCACCTCTCAGTATTTTCCCCCTTTGTCCTGCTTGTGGTCTCTCTGTTGGAGGGCTGGACTGGCACTAACCAGATGCATTTGGACATTAAACTTGCCAGGGAATATAACAGTTTTAGTGCTTGAAACCCAGTTGAAAGCTCCCTGGCTTTTTTCCCCCCTTTTTCTTTTTCTTTTTTAGCTGTTAGTTAAATTACAGACCCCAGGTCCAGGTCTGCAGCAGCTAGGCTTGGTGGGGTGCTGAGAGAGCAGGCACTCCCTCCCTCCACCCCGCCCCCCCCCCCCCCCCCGCCTGCCCCCCTCCCCCCTCCCCGCGCCGTCAGAGTAAAAAGAGCTCTCCTCCCTTAGCTTGTGGTGATGCTTTTCTTTAAAAAAAATTATATATATATATATATATATATAATATAAATATATATTATATAAATATATATATTTTATTGATTTTTTACAGAGAGGAAGGGAGAGGGATAGAGAGTTAGAAACATCGATCAGCTGCCTCCTGCACACCCCCTCCTGGGGATATGCCCATAACCAAGGTACACGTTCTTGACCGGAATCGAACCTGGGACCCTTCAGTCCGCAGGCCGATGCTCTATCCACTGAGCCAAACTGGTTAGAGCTGGAGATGCTAGCATCACAAGTCAGCACTTTACTGATGGAAGGTTGAGAGGTGTGAGGGGTGGCAGGACTCCCACTTCAGCAAGATGGATGGTGGTGCTGGGTCTTGCTGTGGATGGGGTTGAAGAAAGTGCTGGGACACACCAGGTCACAGAGGACGAGGCAGCTCCTTGATGAACATTTGACTGCAGAAGTGCAGGGAAGAGTGATTTTAAGTAAACAGAGGCTTAGCTTGTGAAGCATGTCACTGTACAAACAAGACTGCTAGTAGGAAAGTAGGTTTGCAACCCTTTTGTTAAGTATTTTCCACTTTATTTTTCACTCTAATAGCTTCAAAACATTGATTGCCAGTTTTATTTTTCAAATGCCCTTAACAGTGGTGAGCATTAATAGTGTTAGGGGTGATTACAGTGGAAGATCTTGCTGCATGGTTTTATTAATGAGGTATAAAATGCCTTAACTAATATGATTTAAATAGAGATGTTGCCTACCTCCTCGCATCCTCCCAAGTTCTGAGTAGGAAGGATGCTGGGGACAAACAAGTTTGTCTTCATACATAGACCACAAGGTTGGTCCCCATTTGTGATTAGAATCTAGTGTTGACTAATTCGAAGAGCAGAAGGTTGTTGCTGACTCTGGGCACTGTCTGCTTGCTCCAGGTAGGCCGTGGAGGATCAGGCTCTCCTTGGTCTGGGGCCCATGTTGCTGCCACGCTTCTGTGGAAGCTGCCAGGCCGGCTGCACTTGGCTCCGGAGCCCGCAGTCTCCAAGCCAGTGGTGCAAGGTAAGCCACGTGGGCTGTCTCTGAAATTACTTTCTCACTTGTCCCATCAGTCTCTGAAAATGCTGCAGTAGCAGTTGTGGTCATTGACCTACAGAGTAAAGGTATCAAATGCTCTCAGAGGCTGCCTGTCTCCCTCCTTAGCTTCTCTCTACAGACAAAAGAGGATTCATGTCAAGCTCACCCACTGTTGAGAACAGAGAAGGCAGTGATTTCCTAAGAACATTTTCAGAAAAATGGAATCTCAGCCCAAGTCTGAGTTCTTGGGCATGAGTCCCTGCCTGTAGCTCAAAGGATCCATTAGACAACTGTCTCAATATGCTGTACTATCAATCTTTTATTTGACCTTTGTTTGCCTAAGAATGGAAGCACCCTTATGCTCCTAAAGCCCCTTTATACCAGTTTTTAATAATAATTGTCAGGATTTCTGAGCGTGTGCTGTTTTAGACTTATCTAGGGGCTTTTGGGATACTTCTTTGCTTAGCCCCATCTACCAAGTCAGATTCATGGGTGGGGCCTAGGGACCTTTTGTAACAAACTCTCACACATATTCTTATACTCATCAATAAATGTGATATTCGCTGAGGTGCATGGCACGGAGTAGCTGCCCCCAATATAGTAACTGTTAATATGTTAACCTATTGACATGAAAATTCAGAGGAAATAGGAAGAAAGTAAAAAGCTATTACTTTATTCAATGCATCAGGCACAGAATTTCTACTTGACAGTGTGGCCTCTTCAAACAAGGCAGCTAACTCACTAAATATACTATTTGATAAGAAGGCCAGGCAACATATCATCATCACAACTTGGTCGATTTTGTAGATACTGAGTATTTATTTATTTTCATGGTTAACGTTACCATAGCAACGAAATAATCTAATGTAGGGTAGAAATTATTTGGTGGTAGCCTTTACTTTAAAAGCTTTATGTATTAATCTTCTTTTTATAGAATCATTAAGGATTTGAGTCACTGAAATTGTTATGATTTATTATCTTCAAAGGAGAAAATTGTATGTTGTAAAAGCTATTCACACTTGGATTTGGGGGCCTAAATGTCTTGGAAGATATTTTTCATAGTACACATGGGGGCTTTAACAGCTTCTCTTTAATCACTTTTCTTAAGAAATATCAGGATATTTGAATAAAGTAAAAACTTAGAGAACTGACTTTCTTTTTCCTTGATGTGGGCATAAACACTATTATGGAAAATAATGTTGGGGTTCCTGAAGTTTTAAGATATAGTGCTTAAAAAATGTCTGAGGAGAATTTCCATCTTTTGATATTTACCATAATTGCCTAGATGTTTAAATTGGCTATTTCATGGGGATAGGCTTGTTACCTAACTTGTGTTTGCTGAGCTATTTTTAGTGCCCCATTCCTAGAAAAAATTCTCACCTTGTCAGCCATCTCTTCTTGGAACTTAGAAGATATGCATATTGTATAGGTTACAGAAAAATTACATGGCACAAGAAAGTGTCAAAATTACATGGCACACAAAAAATTGTTTTATTGGGGGCTCAGGACTATGATTTTTTCTTTGGCAATGTGTAAACCAATGTGTACCTGGATATAGGTGGAGGGTTCTCTGCAGAAAAAAAGAGAGAAAAGAGAAGAAAAAAAACCAGAAAATTTTAGTTGCTTTCTGTTTGTTTCCAAATAGAGTGAATAGAAGAGAACCCTGCCTTATACATTAGGAAGACTTAGCATTTCTTTGTGAAAATTACATGTTGTTCAACCTTTCTTTTTTTCCCTGTAGCTGTCTTAGTCTTTGGATTTAGTCTGTTTATGGATTAACAAGTAGTGTGTGAAAAGCAGAAAGTATTGATCCTGGCAAAAGGGGAGAGTTAATTGTAGAACCATGAGTTTTGTATTTAAAAAGAAAAAAAAGAGTAGGAAATGGGTTTTCCTTTAATTCAAAGTGCCTAAGTGGCACTGTTCAAACTTCTTTTAGATACTTCTATATCTAACTTGTTGCTTTACTCTAAATCCTGCCATAAGTGGTCAAAAAAATGACCATATATTTTTCCATTTCTTTTTTCTTCTTTCCTTTTCTTTTCTTCCTTTCTTTTTTTTTTAAGTGGAAATGGGTTTTAGAATTTTAAAGAATGTTAAAGAAATCCCAAAGAAATGGATATTTTTGCTTATGACACCTGGGCTATCAGCTAGTTAAAAATTATGCCACTTACTCAAATTTCAGCAGAACCCATTTTGCCTCACCCTTATCTTTTCTTGTTTCATATAACCTCCCTGGGATATTATCCACTCATACAATTTCAGCTACCAGCAATGAAGTAGTGGATCCCAAGGATAGATTTTATTTAGGCCATTCATATAAGAATTTTTAGCATTGTCTAGTAGAGGCTAGCAGGTAATGCTTTATTTTGCAAGAACCTTTGGCACATGGTAATTTAAAGGAAGAAATATTTGTTTGAATTATGATGCTATCTAACAAAGACTCTGCTGATTTTTAACTTCCTTAATTATTCAAAAGTTATGATTTTTATTACAAAAGCCATTATTGTTTTCTTATATTTAATCAAGAACAAACATTAGTTGTAAAATATACTTAAGTAGATTCCAGGAAGTATGGGGAACAAGAATGGTGAAGACAGAATTCTTTCCTTCAGGTGATCAAAAATCATGTTGTGTTTCTGCATTAGTATCTTTGCCTTTGAGGAATATAAGTTTGATACACATTTTTTTCTTTTTTCCTTCTTCTGTGAAGTTACTCATCCTAAATAAATGGATTCAATCAAAGCATATTTACTAATGTCACCTGGGTGTATAGATCAGTACAAAATAGTCACATCTATAATAATAAAAGCATAAGAATTAGACTGGACAGCTGAACAACCTCCCAGACATCCTTCCGGACGACCTTCTGGATGAAGCCAGGGCTGTGAGGGCCGAAGCAAGCCACCATAGCTGCGAGGGCTGAGCCCCTTGCATGAATTTTGTGCATTGGGCCTCTAGTCTATATATATAAAAGCCTAAGCTACCGTTTGACCATTCGATCATCCAACCAGTAACTATGATGCACATTGACCACCAGGGGAAAGACGCTCAACACAGGAGCTGCCGAGCTGTGGTGACGTGGCAGCTGCGGTTCTTTTGTGACCCACGTGGAACCAGAGAGGAGGGAGCCCGATTCCGGGGTGCATCACCTGAGAACTTCCCTCTCACAATCTGGGACCCCTCGGGGGATATCAGAGAGCCAGTTTTGGCCCGATCCCCGCAGGTCAGGCCGAGGGACCCCACCTGTGCACAAATCCATGCACCGGGCCTCTAGTTTATATATATTTATATTTGGCGGTGACCCCGTCAATTAGTAATAATTGATAGAAATCTGTAATTAATGGCTGCTTAGTGGACAATAACCGTGAGGAAATTAGTGTATATCATAGCCTGCTGTGCAAAAACCATTTGTAAACTACTCTTAGGCTCTATTTTAATGGTGATTTTGAGTTATCTAATGACTCTCACTCATCACTATCTCTCTTTATCTTAGTTATCTTATTTGCCAACCCCTCAATATGTTGATACTACTCTTCAGATATTCAATAAATATTTTTAAATGAATGACTAATACTAAGAAGATAGTTCAGACTTTGGAAATTGGATTAAAGATGAGTGAAAGACCAGATCTCCACAGTGGGGTATCTGAAAGTCTGTTGGTTAATACTGAACTCCTCTTCTGAATTTAAACTTCTTTTTCTAGAAGGGCAAAACACCAAAAATGAAACCATCTCTTTTGGGGAGTAGCTTCTTTTTGAATTATGTACACATCTCTTTGTTTTCCTTATATCATGTTTACCATGATAGGTAGATTTTTAAAAAACTGCTTTTTTTAAAGATTGCCAACACTCTGCAGAACTCTTAAGCTGTAAAACACTAACTGAATCCAATTGAAATAGGATAGATCAAACTTGCTTTTTGGAACAGACATTTTCAGAGTGTACAATGATGTGTGCTTTGGGGAGCAATGCCTCCTTTTGGCCCTTATTTTCATGTTCCCCCATCTTCTAAATAAAACTTTCAGTAGATATACAGAGAAAATAGTGCAAATACAGAATTCAGACAGGCCCTAAGTTTAAATTATGACTATTTTCTTTTTATTAGCTGTTGTGGATAGGAAACACCTGGACCCATATAGTTAAATGGGTGAAACTGTGCTGATTATATATATTGGTCACAGAATGGACCCAATTTGTATGCAACTGCTTGGAAATACACAGAGTCCAGAATAGTGCAGACAATTTTTATATGTCCCCTTGGGGTCACTTCTTAGAGCCAATTTCACTCCTTGTGGGCACTGGAACTCCTCTTGTCTGTTGTCTTTCATCTTTCTTCCTTTTCTTTACCTCTTCCTCCTAAAATTGCCCCCCTAGCCCTAGCTGGTTTGGCTTAGTGGATAAGAGCCTCTGCCTGAATGGTCCCGGGTTCAATTCCAGTCAAAGGCAGATGCTCAGATTGTGGGGTCAATCCCCCAGTGGAGGGTGTGCAGGAGGCAGCTGATCAGTGATTCTTTCTCATTATTGACGTTTCTATCTCTCTCTCCCCCTCTCCCTTCCTCTCTGAAATCAATAAAAATATATTAAAATTTTTTAAAAAATAAAATAAAATAAAATTCCGCCCCCCCCCCCCCAATGCCTTATAGACAAAGTTCATTTATCTCTACAAATATCCAGGTATCCCAAATCTTTAAAATTTTCAGAATGGAACATATATGAAATAAACCCAACTATTCTTTTACTAATATTGACCTGTCTCATAGGATAGTTTTGATGTATTTTTATACATTGAGACATTCTACCATCCAGGAATAAGGATGGGAGAGAGTGATGGGGTGAACAGGACAGGGAACAGTAGACTATTCCCTGGAGTGGAGGAGGATGGAGCAAGACTAATGTGTGAACGGGCACAGAACCTGGATTTGCCACATGTACGAAGCACCCACACTCAAGAGACAGTCTGAAATAGACAGAAAACCTCAACTCATACCCATTTGTCCCATTAATATTATATATTAACAAAGTAATCATATTAAACCAAATTTCTATTAAAGAATTAAAAAGCGGTGAATGGAAGGGAAGGGGCTGGGCTGTTTGCTCTTGATTAGTGCAGTCACATGTGTTCCAAATGCCAGGATGGTGCTGAACAAGACAGATGGTTCCCTGCCTTTGTGGAGGCTACAACCCAAAGACTCAAAGGAATCTTTAATCGGTACAGTGTGAGTTTGTTAGGGGAGACCTTTAAGTATATTGAGTCCTATAACAGCTTGATCATTTTGATCTTCCTATAGAAAATTTCTGTCTTTTCTTATTAATTCTCAATTACCAGAAAAAAGAGGTGTCATGAATTTTGTTTAAATTTTATTTAATTAGAACTTTCAACTTTATAGGTGCTTACCCTTTAGAGGTTATAGCTAATTTCATATGTTTTCCTTTGCAGGACTCAGAGGGACTATTTTCCTAGGCAATACTTGTTAAGTATAATAAAGCCTAGCATAAAAAAGAAAGAAAGAAAGGAAGAAAGAAAGAAAGGAAGAAAGAAAAGCCCCTTTTACAAATTAATCATGTGTGGTCTGTACCTTTTTTTTTTTTTTGAAAATGTTTCCATTCGCTCTTAAAATCTTTTCTTTTTTTCTTTAAAAATAAGAGGTTTAGTAACACCTCATCATACTATTAAGGTAGTGATTCTTTGAACAGTCTGAAGAAGTGACAGAAGATAAAGACTTGATAAAAGGCTTGAAATTACCCCAGAAACATCAGAAAAGATTTTTTTTAAAGTTTGTGAGGTGGTCTATCCACAGCCCATCACCATAGTTCCCAAAGTCCTGCGAGGCCTTTATCTTACTCTTCCTTGCCTGCCCTCACCAGTCTTATTGAGTTGTAATTGACATATAACATTGCATTAGTTTCAGGTGTATAATATAATGATTTGATATTCTAGTATGTATATATTGCAATATTATTACCACAAGTTTAGTTGATATCCATTATCTCACATAAGTATCCATCATCTATAGTTACAATTTTTTCTTTTGATGAGAACTTTTAAGATTTACTCTGTTGGCAACTTTCAAATATAAAATGCAGTATTATTAACTATAGTCACCATGCTGTACATTACATCATAGAAAGTTTTTATTTTATTACTGGAAGTTTGTGTCTCTCTCTTCTCGAGTGCATGCACCCTACTCGCCATCTACCTACCCTTACTTTGTCCCCTCAAGACTAAGAGTTCAAAAAGAAGCATTCTTGACAAAGCAGTGTGTTTTATAATGATCGAAACTTACATAGGTACAGAGAACCAGTGCTCATTTCTTTACCTGGTAAAGAAAGGTGGCATAAACTCCAAGGCATTTCTGCAACAACTGCTTGGACATTCTTAATGTTTCCCTAATGAGATAGGAAAACAAATGTTAGGTGAGAGATTACAAAATTGATGGGATGATAAAACTAGAAATAATTATTACTATATAGGGTTCTTAATAAAGAGTAATAAAAATCATAACTATTAGAAACTGTTATAGTGATATTGATGTAGATACTTAATGAACATCAACTACATGCCAGCCACCATGCTAGATGCTACATATAAAAAGATGAGCCCTAACTGGTTTGGCTCAGTGGATAGAGTGTTGGCCTGTGGACTGAAGGGTCCTGGGTTTGATTCTGGTCAAGTGCACATGCCCGGGTTGCAGGCTCAATCCCCAGTAGGGGGCGTGCAGGAGGCAGCTGATCAATGATTATCTCTCATCATTGATGTTTTTATCTCTCTCTCCCTCCCTCTCCCTTCCTCTCTGAATCAATAAAAATATATTTAAAAAAAATAAATAAAAAGGACACATCAAACAGTATATGAGGCAGTTAAGAGGAAATCTACATAGGAAATGGCAGAGGAAGGTTAAAGATGTTAGTGTGCAGGTTCATGCAGGATCATTTATCAGACCATCCAGTTATAAACATGTTGGGCAGGGTGTGAAATGCTGAAGAATGATGCTAACTTTAAAGAAATTTGGGGGGAGACAGAATCTGACAAATGAACTGGAGTTTACCAGCATATATCCTTTAAGGAAACACTGGAGTGGAAAATGTCACTAATATTTCTGGCAGCAATAGTGGAAATTTCCTTCAGATGGCTGGTACACTCAACTGGAATTGGATCCCAGGTCTGCTGCTTATTTTATCTGCAACTTGCTCAACTTCTGTGACCCTGAGTTTTCTTGCCTCTGTACACCAGTCTCATAGAGCTCATAGAGCTTTTGCAGGGGATCTATTCATTCACAAATCTATTGGGCATCAGTTCAAATGCTTTTAATATTTTATATAATTTAATCTTCAATAACCTCAATATATTATCCCTATTTGGCAAGAGGAAATGAAAGTAACTAGGCAAAGAACACATGGTTAGTAAGTTGTAGAGCCCAGAATGAAATCCTAATCTATCTCACTACAAAATCCAAGCTTATATAAACTATATCCTCATTTGAAAAACTGATAATGCATGAAGCCAACCAAAAATGTTAATCAATCAACAATTACTTAGCATCTACTCTATTTTAGGCATTACATCCAAGGCCAAGGTAAAGAAGAACATATCAAAAGAGATTTCAGTGAGCTAAAATATTATTTCTCTGTCATTTTTCAATTTAGAGAATGATAAACTCAAAGGGCAGACCTCATCTTCCATGGAAGTAATTTGTTAACATTTGGAAATTTCATTGATGGTTGTAACCATTAAGAAATCAACTTAAAGAATAATTTTCAGCTCTAGAATCCTAGTTATACATTATGGTATATGTTGAGAATTATAAATATAAATTCTAGAAAAAATACTGAGTTTGACATATGTCAATATATCTCAACTTACATATCTATTTATATGACATTATATCAATCTCTGTCTTTATCTTGATACATATCTCTGTATTTGTCTATATCTATATGAAGACAGTATCAGAACAATGCAAGAAAAATAGTGAAGACTGGATAAGCATTTCTGAGTTTAAAATAAAAATAATAGTGCTCATTAAGAAGGACTTTTGGAGTTATAGTTGAAGGATAAATAGGAGTGGGTCAGCTGAATAATTATTGAAAGGATTTAGCAAGCAAGTGCAGTACAAAAACATGGAGATGTGAAATTAGCATGGGATATGTGGGTAATTATAATTTGCTATTACTAGAATATGAAGAATCAGTCAGTGGTTTTTGGGAAGTAAGTTGGAGAGCAGAGAAGGTATTGTGATTTTATTGGATATTTGCACTGCTAGAACTTTCTTCATTGTATAGATTTTTCACAGTAGCAAGAAGAGCAAGAAGTAGACAGCAGCATAGCCATAAAAGCATCAACATTGATGCTGGAAATCTATATATATAAAAGGCTAATATGTTAAGTGTCCCTACGACCATCTGACCAGTCATTATGACATGTACTGACCACCAGAGGGCAGATGCTCAAATAAGGAGCTGCTGTGTTGTGCACTGGCCATTTACAAAGAAATGGCACTGCGGACCTGGCCCTGACAAACCAACACTCGGCTTCCCCCAAGTGGGACACAGGCCCCGCCACCACCCTGAAGTGACACCCCACCAAATCACAGTCAATGCTGCTGAGACCCCATGATGCAAAATGCAACCTACAGCCCGGCCTGGAAACGGTGGCTGTGAGCGCCGGGTAATGATGTCACGTAGCAGTGCCTGGCTTCCATCGGCCTATGAACCAGGAGGTCACAGTTTGGTTCCCGGGCAGGGCACATGCCAGGGGGCAGCTCCTGCGTTGAGCGTCTGCCAACCGGTGGTCAGTGTGTGTCATAGCGATCGGCTGTTTGGCCATTGAGTCGATTTGCATATTAGCCTTTTATTATATAGGATTTTTAAAAGAGGATTAGTGGAGACAATGATGACAAGGTATACCTCAGGGTATCCAAAAATGTAATACTTATAAGTTAGCAAACAATCTCAATGATAGTATACTCTGCAAGTAGCAGACCCCCTCAGCTTCACAAAGATAACTAACTTTATTTCATTACTCTGCGACTAGCATGAAAATAAGCAACAAATGTACAGAGACTGGAAGAAGCAGATAGGAAATAGAATGAACAGAGATGAGAATAAGACATAGCTAAGGAGAATAATAAACTAAGAAAGAAAGACAAACAAGAGAAAGAAATAGAAAGAAGTATATCACTGAGCAAAAGAGGATATGTGTAGCAAGATCTTGGTTTGTACTTTCTTCTATGAATGTTTAAAACTTATCTCAGTGGTTTTGAAAATGGTGGGAGTTGAAGGAATGGAGAGGTTTCATTGACCTCAACTTTGAATGTCTTCAGTAGAATTCTAAAGCCGCCCTAATATTTTACCCCTTCTAGGTAACTTGCTCTTTTTACTGAAACATCCTAAGTTTCTTTCTCTATTTTTGAAGTCCTATGAGAAGTAAGGCTTAATTCTTGGAAGATTAATCTCCTGCAGGTTGGCCTGTCAAAAAAAGTATTACCCTCCTTCAATTCTTAGAACTCTGCAATGAGCAGTGTTATAGAAACTGATCCTGGTTAACTTCCAGGCTAAGAGAACAATCCCCTGATCACAACAGAGTGAGTACAATACTCCCCTGTTCATTCTCGAAAGCTGAGGTGATGAATCATGCTACTAACTCACACAGTATACAGACACAACTTGCAAGGCTTGCCCCCAACCCCCATATTACATCAGGGGAACATCCCCTAAACATAAATACTAAACTGGCGGGTTAGGTGGGGGCCAAGATCTCCCGAGTTTTTCATAATTCTATACCAGCTGTTGATTAATCAGAAGATGATCTAACCCTGCCGCTTAAAAGCTCCCAAGCCCAAGGGTTAGACTCCCTTCCCTACAATATGACAACCAGCCCTGCCAGATCTCTGTGCACTACCCGAGAGTCTCCCTGAGTCTCCCACCAGTAAACACCACCCCACAAGCCTAACGTGTGTGCTACGGGGTTCTGTGACAGTGTCTGCACAGTAGCCAGTGACTTTACAAAATATATCTTATGGAAAGGTTTTAACAACATAGGACACTAAGGCTGTGAGGCTATGTGTATTTAACTACCTACACTGTGTAACTACCTACACTGCCAACTCTACACACCGACTGCCTTCTCCACCCCCACCCCCATATTTTAAATTCACTAGGACAGGGGAGGAACCAAGATGGCAGTGTAATTGGACACCTGTACTTGCCAGCTCCCACAACCACATCAAAATTACAACTAAAATACAGAACAACTATTATCCAGAACTGCCAGAAAGTCCCACAACTAGAGAAGTAAAGAAGAAAGCACACAGAGACTGGTAGAAAGTGTGGAGACACCAAACGGGCTTGTCAGACACCCACATGTGCCACTTTTTTCATCAGGAGAGAGATTTCTCTGCAGAGGCTGCCCGTGAGGAACAAGACATCTTACCCCAACACCAGACACCCAACCCAGGCTCCCAGAGCTGGGAAAAGAAGTCCCTACAGGCAGTAAGAACTATGGACTGTAAAAACCAGTGTGGATTGGGGCTCAGTGACACAGAGGCTGCTGGAGACCCAGCTGCTCCTCTTAAAAGGCCCACACCATGAACTGAACTTACAAGGTCCCATGTCCTCTGAGCTCCAGCACCAGGGTGAGACTCTGGGGGACACAGGCTCATAGGAGGAGGAATTGGATTGTCTGGCATTAGAACAGGAACTCAGGAGTGGCTTTCTCCCAGATGGAGGTACTTGCAGGTATCATTGTTCCTTACTGGGACCTCCCCAGTTGCAGAGCTGACTGGCAGCCATTTCTGTTTTCTCCACCCTGGTGATTCCCTAAGACCCCACCTCATCCAATTTACAACCCCATCCAAGCTGAGTGCAGCAGCTTTTATATATGAACTAGAGGCCCGGTGCACAAAAATTTGTGCACTCGGGGGGGCGGGGGGGCCCTCAGCCCGGCCTGTGCCCTCTCGCAGTCTGGGACGCCTCGGGAGATAATGACCTGCTGGCTTAGGCCTGCTCCCGGGTGGCAGAGGGCAGGCCCAATCCCTAGGTGTAGCCCCTGGTCGGGCTCAAAGCAGGGCCGATTGGGGAGTTGGGGCGCCTTCCCCTGTCATGCACAGAGCAGGGCAGATTGGGAGGTTGCGATGCCACCCTCAGTCACGCTCAGGGTAGGGCCAATTTGGGGGTTGGGGCACCGCCCCCTGTCACATTCAAGGCAGGGTCAATGGGGAGGTTGCGGTGCCACCCCCTGTCATGCAAAGAGCAGGGCCAATCAGGGGGTTGGGGTGCTGCCCCCTGTCACACACAGAGCAGGGCTGATCAGGGGGTTGAGGAGCTCCCCCCTGTCACTCACAGAGTAGGGCTGATAGGGGAGTTGGGGCACCGACCCTGTCACACTCAGGGCAGGGCGGATCAGGGGGTTGGGGCGCCGCCACTGTCACACTCAGGGCAGGGCCGATGGGGAGGTTATGGCTCTACCCCGTCACACACAGAGCAGGGCCCGTGGGGGGCGGGGAGGTTGGTGCGCCACACCCTGTCACACACAGAGCCGCAGGGCGATCAGGGGGTTGGGGAGCTCCCCCCTATGAGGCACAGAGCAGGGCTGATCAGGGGATTGGGGCACCTTCCCCTGTCACGAACAGAGCAGGTTGGATAGGGAGGTTGTGGCCCAGCCCCCTGTCACACACAGAGCCGCAGGGCGATCAGGGGGTTTGGGCGCTGCCCCCGTCACGCTGATCCCGGTGCCGGGAGGCCTCGCGGCTCCGCTGATCCCAGTACTGGGAGGCTTATTACCCTTTTACTATATAGGATAGAGGCATGGTGCATGGGTGGGGCTGGCTGATTTGCCTTGAAGGGTGTCCTGGATCAGGGTGGGGATCCTCACTGGGATTCCTGGCCAGCCTGGGTTAGGGGCTGAGGGCTGTTTTCAGGCCGACTGAAGCTCCTAACTGCTCCTTTTTTTCTTTTTTCTTTTTTTTCTGGGCCAGCTTTAGCTCTGGCTCTAGCTCTGAGGCCTCTGCTGCTGAAAGAAGGTATCTGGTTTGTTTAGGGTCTATAATTGAAACTCTGTATCATCTCCAGCTCTGAGATCCTGGGCTTGCTGAAAGCAGGTTTCTGGGGTTTTGTTTAGCTTCTGTATTTGTTACAGTGTTTCTTAAACTGCAAGCTCAGAGGCTGGCAAGGCAGGTGGGGAACGTTGGAGTCCTCCGTCACTGAAGCAAGCAAGCCTCATGTTAGTTTCAAGCTGCCTGGCTGCTGGCTGCCATCTTGGCTGGCAGTTAATTTGCATATCTCGCTGATTAGCCAATGGGAAGGGTAGTGGTCGGACATCAATTACCATGTTTCTCTTTTATTAGATAGGATGGCCTGTCCTTGCTCAGGCTAACATCTCTCAAAAAAGCTGCAGCTGGGTCAGGGAACCCCAAATCTATATATATAAAAGGCTAAGTGTCCATCTGACCATCCAACCAGTAGCTATGACATGTACTGACCACTAGGGGGTAGACGCTCAATGCAGGAGCTGCCATGACACACACTGACCATTTAAAAATAAACAACACCATGGACCTGGCACCAACAAACCAACACTCGGCTTCCCCCAAGTGGGACACAGGGCCCGCCACCACCCTGGAGCAACACCCCCCCGAATCGCACCCTATGCTGCTGAGACCCCATGGCCTAAAATGCAGCCCACAGTCACTGTGGGAACCAGGTAATGACATCACATAGCAATGCCCAGCTTCCTCTCCCTAGCGACTAGCTTCCTTGGAGTTACTTTAGCCCAGGAACACAACTTGCTTTATAGCCAGGTGCAAACATTTTACACTTTAACAAAATGTCTGTGAAGCATTTTCCCGTGCCTCATCTCATTTGATCCTTGCAGAAGTCCTGGAGTAGGTAGATAGGAGACTTGGTAGAATCCTATTTTCTTTTCATTAGCCAGAAAATGGAGATTTAGAAAGCTTAGAAACTTGACCCAACTGAAAAAAGTAAGAAATGGTGGACCTTGAAAATGACTTCAGGTTTTTCTCACTTGGAGAATATAGTCAAACACTGTTGCAGTTAAATATTTTACCCTTTGTTCTCCCTGAATGATCTGCAATAATAATCTGTTTTGTGTTGATATTTACTGCTGTGTTGCTGACAATTACCTGAAAGAGTTTAGCTAAATCAGAAAGCAGGTCTAATTAAGCAAGTTTGTTCTATATGTATAAAAGGCTAAATTGACTCACGCATGTGCGATGCATATATAGCTCTTGCTGGTGCCAATCGCACATGTGTATGTCTGTCTGTCATTGTTGATCGTGAATTTGGTTGACACTTCTATTATAGAGAAAGGGCGAATAGTGATATTAAAATATTTCTCCTAATTAATTTCCTTTCAGTGTGCATGAATCCGTGCACTGGGACACTAGTATACTAGAACAGTATAGACCAAGATAAGATGGATGTAGAGAAAGAGATCAGAAGATAATAAAAGTCAATGACAAAAGAAGAGGATCCAGATCAGCATTGGGTTTATCTGTACCTCAAAAACTCCTGCATATGATCTTTGCATATTGAGGAAGGACTGATGATTAACACAACCTTCACATCATAGTTATGAGTCTATGTATTTTTAATTATATAGTATATGCATATGCATACATGTATCTATATATCTATATAACTATTTATAAATGATCTATAATTTATTTATTTTGTCTTCACATTTAATTAGGTTAGTCATGTAATACATAATGATGTTTTGTTAATGACCTATGGCATATATGACAGGGATCCCATAAGATTATAGCAGATCTGAAAAATTCCTATAACCTAGTGACATTATAGCTATCATAACTCAGTGCATTACTTATATCCATTAATACAGAATAAAACTATTTTTGTATAGCTGTACTATGTGTTTGTGCTTTATGCCATGCTATTACAAAAGAGTTGAAAAGTTTAAAAAATTTAAAGTTTATAAAGTAAAAAAGCTACAGTATGCTAAGGTTCATTTATTATTGAAGAAAGAAAAATATTTTTTTATAAATGTAGGGTAGCCTAAGTGCACAGTGTTTATAACATCTACAGTAGTGCACAGTACTGTCCTAGGCCTTCACATTCACTCACCACTCACTCACTGACTCATCCAGAGCAACTTCCAGTGCTGCAAGCAACGTTCGTAAGTGTCCTTGATAGGTGTGCCATTTTTATCTTTTATACTTTATTCTTACTGTACCTTTTCTATGTCTAGCTATGTTTCAATACACAAATGCTTACCCTTGTGTCACAATTGCCTGCAGTATTTAGTACATTGACATGCCGTACAGGTTTGTAGCCTAGGCGCAATAGGCTATGCCATATAGCCTAGGTGTGTAGTAGGCTGTATCATCTAAGTTTGTGCACTCTATCGTGTTCCCATGGTGACAAAATCGCCTAATGACGCATCTCTCAGAAGTATCCCTGACACTGACACATGACTTAATTAATTCAGTATATGTGTTGAGCATCTATATTTGAGGCACTATATTTGGAGTTTGGTTTTCAAAAACATATGAAACATGGATCCTGGCACTTTAAGTACAGATGAGAAGCAGGGAATGAACCAAATGACCCCAAATGATTGTGATTGCCATTTTGGTTCCTAGAGCAAGTGGTTAGCTTCCTACTTCGTCCTGTCCTAAATCATGGTTTCTGTGCCCCTTTGTCTTGATAATCCTCAGCGCCGGGAGAGAGATGCTTTTCCCCACCAGTCCAGCCAGGCAGAGGCATATTGGGAAGGCGGTCTCCTGGTCTTTTATTTAAGGGAAGAGGATGAGACCAATAGTCCTGCCTTTAAACTCATTTAACACTCCCAAATGATAAGGACATGGGATTTTGATAAAAATCTTTAATTATATATAGCATACAATCGCTAAACTCTACCTTAACATAAATTATACTGCATTTTCTCATTACATAATTAAGTGGAATCTATTTGTAACTTGCTTAAGTGAGACTGAAAAAGGGAATCATTCTAGACTAAATAAATCGAGGGAAAAGATGAAAGTGTTTTTCACTTTTACTAATAATTAGCAACATAGTTACTATAAGTCAATTTTTGTTGGAGAACTGAAATAATAAACCAGTTACTAAAATCAACTATTTAAGAATAGGCATATTAGGTTTTTCTACCTCTGGCTCCATTGCTTTTAAACCAATTCAAAGATTCTATGATTAAATTTAAAAGTATGTCTTTTTCTAAACAGGGCAAACACTGATATTCAGTTAAAACAACCTAAAAATATGTGCCATTTGATTATATTATTTAAATAGAATTTAATGTTTTAATGTTTAAACATAATTTAATGTTTTAAATTTTAGCCATAATGTTATAATTATTATGTATACACTGAAAATGTTTATTCATTTGAAAAATCAAAGTACAGCCATTTCAAAAGAAAACAGTGTTGCATAATATGATTAGAAAAACACATTTTCTGACATATTATATTTTCCTATTGATAGAAGACAACATTAATACAGTTCATCCCAAAGCATGAGACAACCTGATTTTAAAAAAACTATTGTGATAAAAAACATGCAACATGAAATCCACCCTCTTAACAAATTTTTAAGGAACAGTACAGGATGACAACTTGAGATAGACACAGCACATATATTCCAAGGCTTTGCTGCAGAATTATGTTACTTAACATGGCATGTCTCCTGGTGATGGTGCTCTTTTGATCTACCTTTAAAAAAGGATTCTGTTTTATTTCAGAACATATTCCAGAAAAGCTTTATTCTCAAATTCTTTTAAAGCAATCACTTCTTTATTAGTGATTGACCTCTCCATAGGTAGCTATTTTTAATTTCAACCAAATTAATAATATTTTATTTGAAATTTATCCATAACCATTTAGCAACTTGTCACAGCTCAAGTGTTAATTAAAAGTGTTAACCATTTCAACACTTTTGATCAAGTACAGAAGAAAATGTTTATCATGTAATGGCATATCTCAGGAAGCAAAGTGGACTCACCTTGCTCAACTAGGCTATGTATGCCAATTGTGGATGGCATTCTTTTTAAATTTTTTTACTATATTTATTTTCCATGTTAATGATCCCAGTTCTCTGTGCCATGTCTCCACTCAAAATTATGCAAAAACTCTCCTTTGATTATTGCACATATTCAAATTCCTTTGATGTAGCATTCAAGACTTTCTGAAACCTAGTTCCAGCTTAGCTTTCCTGCCAAGTCTCACTACCGAAGGGCAAAACATAAATGTTTTCTTGTAGTAGCACATCACAGAAAGCAGGAATTGGAGAGAGTTGAAACCTGGTTTAAGAATCACAAACAGGACAGGAGAGAGGTGGGAGTTAGGGCTGGCACTGAAGGATTGCTCTGGCAGCCTTAGAGGGTGCCCAGCTATCTGTCACAACTCGGGAGCCAGTGGTGGAAGGTCAACCATGTAGGACCTTCTGCAGGAAATTCAGTGGTCAATACCAGAGACCACGGGGTGAGGGGCAAGAACTTGTCTTTGCCAGGAGTTTGAGAACAACATCAGGTTCTAGTCTATTGCAGGAATGGTGGCGAAGATGGCTGATCAGAAATAAAAAGACGCAAGAAATGCTCCCAAAGGAGGTAAAGAAACAGGTGCTGGGTTTCATCTAAAATCTAGATCCAAAATCTTACTGGCAAAGAAAGGAGAGCAGTAGAGTAGGATTCTAGTGGTCATGAAAAATGACTGGGTGTTAGGTCTGGTTTTAAGGGTGACTTAATTCGAGTCCCATCAGGTGGAAGTGCTAGGATTGTTGATGTACTTTTGCCTTAGTCAGAACTAACTCAGGGACCAAAGCAGATTTAGGAAAGAAATATCAGAAAACTTGGGTGTGGGTTGTCAAGAACTTCAGAGGAGGAAGACATGCTCAGAAGCTGATGTTTTCGACCTCCTCCCTCCTCAAAAATGCCAGCTGTCTCCCTGAGTTAGTATTCTTTGCACATAATTCTTCTTTTCCTCATTTTTCCAGCCATTGTGCATGGTACTTTGCTGAAATGAAATGTCTTCCCCTATGGCTAGCAAATGAATTTAGTCCCATAAACATCTATTAAGCAAATGCTGCATACTAAACACTTTGCTACAGAGATAAAAAGAACCAACATCTGTTCTCAAGATGCTGTCTAAATCCCCAATTTCCCCAATATTTGTCCTGAACTCTTTCTGTTTACTCCTTCTCTAATTTCTCTAATTATTTGACTTGAGACATTTTATATTTTTAGGTAAATGTTAATATTAAAGTTAGACTGTATATCATCAGCCATCACAACTGGATTGCAACTTATTTCAATAGCATAGGTATGATGCATTAAAACATTTTTCCACCTAGCATTGTAGACACAGTAAGACCTTTGTAAGTGCTTGTTGATTTATTGGCTCTTTAATCTTGAAGTTTGGTAGTTATAAATTTTTCTTGGCACTAGAGCTCTGGCATTAGTTCACATCAATATCTATGTAATTTTTCAAAATATTTTAAAATCCATTAAATGCTTTTAAATTTTAGAGAAAAAGGTTGACTGTGAAAATAGAAGCTCTGTGACAATTTAACCTTCAGGATGATATTCATTTATATCTTTCAAATTTATGTAGAGGATGTCTTAATCTTAGAGTCTAATTGGCACTAGTTTTCTTCCAGTGCCTAATAAAACCTGTGGCCTGCAAAGCTGAGAATTACCTAAAGTCTTTGTAATGGATGTATAATTGAATAGCTCAATCTTACTACAATGTTAACTTGATTTTGTTGTTGTCTTGTCTAGTTGCCTATAACATTTTTTATTATCTGTAATGTTAAACTCATACTTATGAGTTAGATTATATTAAAAATTTAAACATTTAAACAGTTTTCTTAATTAAATATTAAAGCAGGGTTGTGTAGTCACTAATGAATCATAAAATTTAAGAAAGAGAAATTCAGATAAACACCTCGGTCAGTTATGCAGAAGATTATAAGTGGGGAAATGTAATCCAAATAGAAGCTGGCTGTAAGGGATTCAATACATAATGCAAGAAGCAATTTTGCTGGCCTTTTGAAAAATTATACTTCTCTATTTTTTTTCTTTAAATTTAGAAATTTTCCTTAATAATTAATAAACTTGATAATTGAGGCTAGACGTTTTCCAGTATTATTGAATTTGGGTAGGGTACTCCCCTTGGTAACCAAACTTGGCTAAATTATCATATAAAATATAATTCTTGAATAGATTTTTCATAGTGTGGAAACATTCTGGAAAAATATAGTTTGTATGATACCAGATATTACTGTTACTTGTCATCTATGAAATATTGGGTAAAACTAACTATATGCGTTGAAATGAGTATATTATATCTTACTATACTTTACTGCAAACCCCAATAAGGGCCCAGACATAGAACTCTTTGAAGGTAATTCATTATATCTGATATTATTTTTTAAATCCTTACCTGAGGATATTTTTTCCATTGATTTATTTTTATTTATTTTATTTTTAGAGAGAGTGATTGCCTCCCACATGAACCCTGACTGGGGATGGAGCCTGCAATCAAGGTACGTGCCCTTGATGAGGAATCAAACCCTTCAGTCCCCAGGCCGAAGCTCTAACCACTTAGTAACCAACCAGGACCATTACATCTGATTTTCACAAGGGTTTAGTAAGAATGTCTTAGTTATTTTTGTTTGTTTGTTGCATTTGTGTGTGTGATGAATCCTAGACTAACACATTTATAGCCAGATTTTCCTTTTTAGGTGATACCTCATTAAAAAACACACACAAATTCATTTGGACTTTGTAATGGAAAACACCTCCCGTGCTTCTCCTCTACTACTCAAACAGAGCACTTCTGTGACTAGATGTGTCCATTTTCCACACCAAGCTATTCTCTGACACCAGGTGGGTGTCCTGCAAAAGGGCTCAGTCCCACAAAACGGCCCCTTACTTTAGATGCCAAACACAAATCCAGTTTGTCGACTGTACTTCTCACAGACAGACTAAAAGTCAGGGCTCCCATGACCCTCATCTGAGGTTTAAAAATTTGCTAGGATGGTTCACAGAACTCACAGAAACACTTACGTTTACCAGTGTAATGTAAAGGATATAATGAAGGATACAGATGAACAGCCAAATGAAGAGGTACGTAGGACTAGGTCTGAGAGTGGGAGCTTCTGTCCCTATGGAGTTAGGGTGCACCTCCCTCCCAGCATGAGGGTGTGCTCACCAACCCAGAAGCTCTCTCAACTTCATACTTCTGAGATTTTTAAGAGAGCTTCATCACATAGGCATGATTGATCATTAACTCATCCTTGGGTGATGGAGAGTGGGCCTGAAAGTTTCAAGCTTTTAATCATGGTTTGGTCTTTCTGGTAACCAGCACCCATCCTGAAGTGATCCAGGAGCCCACCAAGAGTAGCCTCATTAGAACATAAGACACTCTTATCACCCTGGAAATTCTATGGGATTCAGGAGCTCTGTGTTAGGAGCCAAAAGCCAAATATTAACATAAAAGGTGTTCCCAGTGCTCTTATCACTTAGGAAATTACAAGGGTTTTAGGAGCTCTGTGCCAGGAACCAACATATGGAGGCAGAGACCAACATATAAATTTTATATTATTTCACAGACTTTCTTCCACAAAGAACACCACCTCAGTTTGCGTTATTTAGCTGTACCAGTATATATGTTACAATATTCTCTTTTTGAAATAAAGTTGTTTTTTCAGGATCCTCTTCTGTTTCTTTTCCTTTTTCTTTTTCCACCTGTTTACCATGCCAGTGAGTAGAAGACACACCTTTGCTTGTCCATCTGGGAGAGTAATTTGCATTTATTGGGCACCTACCACATTGTGGATCATATGGTGAGCAATGGTCTTATTCTCTGGTAGGAGAAACAACACAAACACCTAAAACACTTAAAGGGTAGGAAGTGCTACAAAGTGTCCTACTGACTTTATAGTCCCTTAAGTGAAGATCTAATGATAATAGTGATACTATGGCAGGTACTAATTTTAAGTGCCTATTCTGTGCCAGGCCCTAGCCTAAGCACTTTCCATATAGTATTTCATTCAATCCTTAGAACAGTGATGGCGAACCTATGACACGCGTGTCAGAGGTAACATGCAAACTCATTTTTTGGTTGATTTTTTTTTTGTTAAATGGCATTTAAATATATAAAATAAATATCAAAAATATGTCTTTGTTTTAGTATGGTTGCAAAGATCAAAAAATTTCTATATGTGACATGGCACCAGAGTTAAGTTAGGGTTTTTCAAAATGCTGACACGCCGAGCTCAAAAGGTTCGCCATCACTGCCTTAGAACAATTGTTAGGTTTTCTTATATAGCAATACTCTTTCTCATGTGAAAAATCAACTATACTATTTGAGTTAGATACTTTTCTGATTTTATTGATAGAGATTACTTTTGTAAAAATATTTTTTATTGATTTTAGAGAGAGAGGAAGGGAGAGGGAGAGAAACATTGATGTAAGAAAGAAACATCGATTGGCTGCCTCCTGCATGAACCCTGGCAAAAGATCGAACCCACAACCTGGGCATGTGCCCTGACCAGGAATCAGATTGGTGACCTTTCCATGCACGGGATGATGCCCAATCAACTGAGCCACACCAGCCAGGGTGAGATTACTCTGTGCCTTAGTTTTCTTCCCAGAAAACCTCCAATGAAATGACAATTAATGCAATTAAATCAATAGCTATAAAAGTAAGACGCTGTGGAAAATGCTGAGATTATTTTCTTCCATTGAGCACTTTCTTAGATACTTCTTGTTTTATACCATCCTTTCCTTCCAACTAAATTTGACTCTAGTCCTCAATTTTTTATTGATCTATTGGAGAAACTTTCCAATGATTTTTCTGATACTTTTGCCTCTATTATTCTACTTGTAGTCTATTTTTTTCACAGAGCCATGTGAGAAATTTTTCTTAAACACGATCCTGAATATGGTACCTTTCTTTCAGAGAACTTCATACACTACTTACACAATGAAAACTAAGCTTTTTAGAATGACATTCAAGGCCCCCGAATTCTAGCCCCCCATCTACCTTTTTAGTGTTTTCATCCTTTTCATTCATTCTACACCCCACCAACCCCTGACTATTTTTCAATCTTATGGGAATCTTGCGTTTCTACTAGGAGGGGTGAAGAGTCCAGACTTCGGAGCTAGATACCCCTGGTTCAAATTCTGGCTCTGTTTATTCTCAGTTGTGTGACTTTAGGCAAGTTACTTAACCTCTTTGTGCCTTCGTTTCTTCTTTAATGAAGATAATTATAGCATCTATCTTATAGGGTTATGGTGAAAACTAAGTGAATAAGTCAATATATGCAAAGCACTAAGGACTGAGATACACATAAGGAGAGTGCTATGTAAATGTCATTTATTATTTTGTACCTGTGTTCATTGATACAGTCAGGTTGACCTGGAATATCTGTCATTTCTACCTCTCACAATATGGCCTTCAAAATGCTACCCAGATGCTATCTCCACTATTAAGTTTGTAGACTCTCCCTTTCAACAGTAGTTTTTTTTATTCTACCTCCTTCCCATCTATGCCTATATCTTATTAGATTTATACATTGGTTGCATTGTCTTTTTACATAGTACTTTCTTTCCCACAGAAGATACTGTTGCTTTTTGAGGACAAAGCCCATATGCTCAGTGTGTGGCATAATAGAGCAATATTTGGATTCCAGAAACCTAGGTTCAAATTAATTGAAGTGTGATGAATACCACATTACCTAATGCCTACAAGCCTTAGTTTACTCATCTTTAAAGTGGGTTAATAATAGCAACTTCATATGGTTATGTCATTATTATTCATCATTATGATACTAGCTCTAGCCCACTTGATACTTTGATAAATTTTATAGCCATACATATCAATATGTAAGCAAGCATCAAAGTTTAGGGAGATTGGGTAACAAGAAATGATGAAGACTTCTTTAATAATTAGAAATATTAACATCATGGTATTTCCCCCCAAACCACTTGAAATCATACAGTTTCTCTGAGAACATTTTACACCTTTCTTTGTTTATACGATATGGCCTTGTTCTTTGCTGTGTAATACCAACAATTATAATCTGGGCATCCTCTTCCCGACATCTCCTCAAAGCAAAACTTTGCAGGAGCCAATGTTTCAGATGAACAATCATAGATTATTTTAAATGATAGAGGTTTTGAAGTATCATGATTTAATAATTTGGAGGACTTCTTTTTGGAGTTAATTTACTTAAAGCCTACCCAATATTTCTCTTTATGCCATGTTCTGGAAAAGTTGTTCTCAGAAAATCAGTTACTATTTTTATTCTGTGTAAAGCTCAAACTCTATGTGAATAGAGCTCAAACTCTATGTGCTTCCATCAGGTACCCTTCAGATGGGCGAGAGATATTTGGCTTATATTATTGCTTGCATCTTTTGGATAAAGAAATCAAAGGATGAGTAAGTTTAAAGTACACTGAAGAAAAAATATATAGCAACTTCATGACTCTGTTCCTGTTAATATCTACTCATTAAGATGAAGTTTTTTTTTTTTTCTTAGCATTAAACTCTATTTTGTCCTCAAATATTTTTCTCCACTTCCATTATTATGAAGATAATTCACTGGGGAAATGTGAATAAAAGTAATATTTCGGGAAGTCTTATTTTGACCATTGTTTTCCCACTTTGAAAACTTTGACAACCTGTCTTTAGAAATAACACAATGGAACAGAAATATAAATCAACAAATGTTTATTGCTATTGCACTACCAAGGTTCTCCAAAGAAACAGAACCAATAGATCTATTATGGAAATTGGCTCACATGATTTTGAAGGTTGAGAAGTCCCACAATCTGCCATCTGCAAGCTGGAGAGCCAAGAAAACTGGTGATATAATTCAGTTTGAGTCCAGAGGCCTGAGACTCAAAGGATCCAATGTCTTAGGGCAGGAGAATATGAATGTCTTGGCCAAAGCAAAGAACAATTCACCCTTTCTTTGCCTTTTTGTTGTATCTAAGCCCCCAGTGGATTGGCTGATGCACACTAGCATTGGTGAGGACAGTCTTCTTTACTCAGTCTGCTGATTCAAATGCTAGTCTCTTCCAGAAACATCCTCACAGACATACCCAGAAATAATGTTTCACCAGCTATCTGGGCATCCTTTTGTCCAGTAGAGTTGACAAATAAAATTAATAATCACAGCTATGTATTCCTATATAATAAAAGCATAATATGCATATCAACCGAACGGCAGAATGACCGGTTGCTATGACACGCACTGACCACCAGGGGGCAGATGCTCAATGCAGGAGCTGCCCCCTGGTGGTCAGTGCGCTCCCACGGGGGAGCACCGCTCAGCCAGAGGCCGGGCTCACAGCTGGCGAGCAGCGGTGGTGGTGGGAGCCTCTCCTGCCTCCACTGCAGATCGGCGGTAAGGAGCAAGGGGTTCTAGACTGCAAGAGCCCCGGACTGTGAGAGGGATGTCTTTCTTATTATGTAGAAGAAGTCTGGAGGAAGGTGATTCACCATTATCTGGCACTCATCATTTTCATTTGAAAGACAAGCTTCTGTATCATGTTTTCCATCCTCAGCTCGAGTTTACATGCTTTAGGTTACCTTGTGGTCTGAGGTGGCTTTGGGACTCTAGCCCTCACCATCTCATCTCAAAGCAGCAGTCAATTTAAAAAGAGAACATTGCCACTCGGAGTTAAACCAGGGATTTATAATTAAGGGAGAATGGAATAATGGATAGTGAGTGGGAACCAGCAGGCTTTGTATCCTTACACATAATCTGCAAAATGCAGGCTGCCAATCAATTATAACTGAAAGCTTAGATCGTTATTTATGTCATGCTGTGGTTTTGAGCTGTGGCTGTATGTTTTTTCCTCAGCTGCCTTTTGCTTATGAAATGCAGGGATATTTAACTAATTTGTTTTTTGGTGAGAAAAGTAACATTCTAATTAAATTGGTGTTGGAAAGAATTATGCAGAAATGTGGATATTGTAAAACTTCCTATTTAAAACTGTTAAATATCTTCCTCAGCAGGTATATTATTGTAAATCATCTCACACATGATAATTTAAACTATATAGTAGAGATATTAAAAAACATATACAGAATAGCTATGTCATGATATTTGTATGTATTTGACATCATGTATCACTTACTATTTGCCAGGTTCTGTTTTTAAGTCCTTTGCAAATATTAACTCATGTGCCTTTTCCACTGTCATTCTCTCACAGGTAGATAGTAGAGTTTCTCAGAGGCCATATAACTTGTGATGACATCACCTCTCTGGTGGCTATGGAATTTCTTTAGCTAGTATTATTGTCTTCTAAATGGCCTCCCTGTCCCAAATGCTTGTTTTTCCCCCCCAAATACCCTCCATAGTTATGCTTTTAAAAATGCCTGGCTGATAAATATTATGCTCTTGCATAAATACTTATACTAGCTCACCATTGCCTACAGAAAAATTAAAGTTTAAACTTGGGGGTGACTTACCAGGTTCTTTCTTCTAACTATGATCTACCTTTCCAGCCTCAACTTCCTTATTATCCCTCATACGCCATATGCTTTGACCCACATTTACTTTTTCTCCAATCCCAACAAGCATGTTTACCGCTCACACTCTCCCTTCAACACCCAGTTAGCTACCTGTCATACCCCAGGATACCCATAAGCACAAAGAAAGGTAGAGAACTAATGAGATCAGAAGTGAAAAGCTCCATAGGGAGGATCCTAAACTGGAACAGTGGTCAGCAGTACCCTTATTACGTAATGTTTGTGAATAAAATTGGAAACTCCCAGGAAATGGCTAGGTCTGAGATTCCTTACTTTAAACATCATCCCATGGGTTTGGGCCTGAAAAATTTGCCAGCCCTGTTTCTCTCTATGGGCTGAGCTTCATTCTTCTGCCCACAGCTAGTCCCCATCATGGCTACTTCCACCATGGCTACCACCTCAAGTTCTGCTTTAGACCAGAGTTATATTCTTTCCAGATCCTTTTCTCCCAACCTTGAGGCTGGGTTCTTCCTTCCACATTAGAACTCCTGCACATCTCGACTCACCAGGATTGAGCCCACATTCTCTAAGCTTGCATATGAAATTTGGTTTAATAAGATACTTAAATCAGTTTCCTCTGACTTGAAAGTGTTCTTTGTTAAAAGTTATCCTTCACTCATACCTTTAGGGCTAACTTTTATCACGTCTTCTTCCACTATCCTTGCTCAAAACTAGGGCCCTATCTATGGCAAAGTAATTGCAAGAACAGAATGGAGCATTGAAATTTCTCCCTGCTCTCCTCCCCAGAAACCTTTCTGACTAGATAATTGCAGTAGAACTTGCTGAATGATACAGATGAAATTGTGTGTAAGACCCCATTGCAGCAATAGCACTTCAGATGCCTGTCAAACCGGGACATGTGCTTATCTCTTTTCATGGACTTTTTCTTTTATATATATTTTGGTAATTTGAATGAAAATTTGTTTAGGGATGCTTATAAACCCCGACTGTCAGATGTTTTCTTATTTGTGGATGTGATATACAATTCAAAGACCCATTGTTATTTTTTTTATACCTCCAAAAGAAAACAATTATCTGAACTTTTTTTTTTTTGAGAAGTGAGAGCATGCTATTTTCAGTCACAAGAAAGAATGCAAAAGTCTATGCTAGTGAATATTCTAGTTCAAGCCTTGCCTTCAATCTTTGAAGATTTTGTTCACTGTCAAGGTAGCTATTTCTTTCTTACTTTGTAGCTACAAAGCCCTTTTCATATCATTCTTTAATGGCACTTTTTATGTTTTATTATAATTGTGTACTCTTTTGAATATAGGCATTTAAATAGTAGCTTTAACTCAGAATTGCTCTTTCATGGCACAAAGATCCACTTTTAATTCTCTGTTCTCCTATCTTCATCCTTACCTTTTTAATTTAAGCTTAAGTAGATATATTCTTTTCTTATCAAAATTATGGCAAGGCTGCATAGTATCTATTCAAGGTTCTAGAGACCCAGTCTAGATGGCGGTGTAGGTAAACATGGTACTCACATCCTTCTGCAATCACATCAGAAATAAAACTAAATTGCAGAACAACCATCATTCAGAACCACCTAAAATCTAACTAAATAAAAGTCCTACAACTAAGGATATGAAGAAGAAGAAGCCACGTTGAGACTGGCAGGAAGGGTGGAGACACAGAATAAATTGGTCCCAGACTCACATATGGCAGATAAAAATTGGGAGAGATATCTCAGCTTCAGAGGTCCCCCTGGAGGAGCAAGGGGCCTCAGCCTCACACCAGGGAACATAAGGGGAGGAGCTGAACTTTCTGGCATCAGAGCGAGAGCTGGAGGGGCAACTTTCTCTCAGACAGGCATCTGGGAGAAGACATTGTTCCTTTTCTGAACCTTATGCCTACAGAGCTGGCAGGCAGGCACCATATCTGAGTCTCCATCACTCTTTGCCCTAACACTTTTTGCCCTGCCCTGGTGATTCCCTGAGACCACATCTGATCCAACTTGCAGGCCCACCCAAGCTGTTTCCAGTGGCCTTTCCATACAAATTACCTGTCTTGGCTCATGCTTCAGACTTTCCTAAAATCTTTCAAATAAGCAGTATCTGGTCTCAGTGTGCCGCATACCTCTAGCTAAGTGGCTCTAAGCTTGGCACTAGTGGCAGCTGGCCTTGGTTCACCTCCCCCGGGCACCTCAAGTCCAGCACAAGTAGCAGCAATCCGCAGATCGCTTTGTAGCTCATGCCGGTAGCACCAGGTAGAACACAGGCTACAGCTGATGTTTGCCTGCACATCTGGGAAGCCCCAGAGCCAGTGCACCAGGTGGGCAGCATCAGACCATGTCGAACACCACCCAACCGCCTCCAACTTTCTAAATTAATAGTGTAGAAAAAGATTGTTCAAGGTATCTTTAAATTGCTTTAGATATACAAACAGTTTTTGAGCATTTTTGTAGTACATTTTTCATAGGATGATGTTAACACAAATATTTTATTGATTAAATTCAAGTTATCTAAGCAATTTTTAAATATCTTAATTTCAGACCTTAATATTTCAGAAATATTAAAATTAGTTTGCTTGAAAATGCTCTGAATTACACTTACCCAACTGAGAGTGGCTGTATTCCCCTTGTTTAACTTAGCTCTCCCATGACTAAGTAGGAAGCTTTGTCAAAACAGTGGTTCAAATGTAAGGAAATCAAGTATAATTTGGGGGAAGGATTACATTCAAATTTTATCTCCCACACTAATACAAAAATAATTGTAAAGTCTAGGAAAATGTTTAATGTAATATGTCCCATGCCCTTTGAAATACATTCAATTTTCTTAACTAGATGGCCAGTAATCTACATTCCCAATAAATGGGCACATGTTTCCTTGGGTTTCCCCCCCTGCCCTCAATAACTTTTATTCTGTGGATTCACTGTGACTAAAAAATACAAAGCTTTAATTTCTCTCTATTTCTGAACCCACCTCCATGGAAAGGACATTGAAAATAATGTATTGTATTTCTTTAAACTCATTGGAGTCTTTTGAAAAACTATTTTCAATCAGCTTAAAGCAGAGAATAATAGTACAAATTTGAAGAAGATTGCTGTATCAATAAAATGCATCATTATAATCTTATTTATAAATAACCCTCTTTACTAAAATCTAATTCAGAATCGCTAGAAATAAAATGGAATTCAGGTAAGATAAGACTCATTTTAGTTAAGCTGCAGCTTTTAGTAGCTTAGTCCTAGGAACACAGACGCACAATTGTTTCTAATATTTTTATAAGGAAGTTTATTTATATCTAGTTTTTTCTAATGTTCTTAAAGGCTGACATGCTTTCCTAGAAAACTAATAAAAAGAAACTAATGAGATCCTAGTTTTAAATATACATTTGATTTTTATTGGGTCATTCTATAACCTGTTTGCTCATTTACATGTTTCAATACGTATTTTATCCTTTAATACTGAGATGCAATTGTTATATGAAAATATTTAAATGGTTCACAATATTTCTCTCTTCTCCTTAATACATGCAAATGATGCTGTAACTCACAGAAACACTTATAATTAAAGTATCTCCAAGAACGAAATAAAACACCCTATTAGACTTTAGGAAAACATAAGCGGAGCAATGAAGCTCAAGGATTGGGTCTGGATAAATGCCCATAAAACCACGGCAATTAATTATGGTTTAAATGCTCTGCTGCTGATAGCACACTGCGCTCATTCTAGTCTTCACTTATTTTATTTTATTTTATTTTATTTTTATTTCATTCTTTTATTTTTCAGTTACAGTTGCCATTCAATGTTGTATTAGTTTTAAGTGTACAGCTTAATGGTTAGACATTCGTATAGTTTACAAAGTGACCCCCCAATAAGTCTAGTACCCATCTGGCACCATACTTATTACCTGCTTTTCATAATCAACACATGCTTATCACATGACAGGGATATTTTGACCCTTATCATAATTAGGATCTATGAGAATGCAAACCTTTGGGTTATATCTGAAAAACTATATCAAATAGCTTACCTGGGCAAATTTCTACACCCATTTTTTGTTCACAGAGTCTATTCCCTACATAGAAAATAGAATGAGCTTTGAAAATATAAATCAGTTGAAATCCCTTCCCTGCGCAAAATTCCTCCAAGAGATTGCAGTTAGAATATAATGCAGACTCCTTGCCATGGCCTATAGATCACATACATTCCAAGCCCTTCCCATGCCCAGATATTTTCCCCAACCACTCCTGATTTACTCTTCCCTAGCCACTCTGACCTGGCTCTTCTGCCAAACAGACCAGATTTCAGCCAATTCCTGGCCCTTTACACTTGCTTGGACCTGCTTTCAGATCTACCAATGGCTCACTCTTCTTCATTTAAGTCTCTGCTCCAATATTTCTCAGGTAGGAGGGTTTTTACCTCACCATCCCATTGAAAACAGCCCTTGCATTTCTATCATACCTTTCTCCTTCACCTCATTTATTTATCTTCCTAACATTATTTACCACTTGAAACTATAATATTATTTATTTGTTTGCCGCTCTCACTAGAATGTAAGGACCCGAGGGCAAGGCCAGGTAACTACTGTATGACCAGAGCCTAGAACAGTGTATGGCAGAGTGGACATTCAAGAAGTATCTGATGAATGAATGAATCCTTCAATTTGAAAGAAAGTGAGCTATATTTTATTCTCCTGAACCTTAAATTGGTATTCTGAACCCTATTTCTTACCACTTTTTAGAGTGCCCCCTCTCCCAAACTATACTTTCAATATGGTCTTTTAAAATCTCTCCTTTCATATGAAAAACTTCCTTTTTATTATCAGTTTCAATTAGAATCCTCTTTCCAGACCTTGCTTCCTAAATGATATTTTTCTAAAACTTTTGTTTTCTCAACTTTAAAGTAGAGATAGTAGTAATAATTACCTCAGTGTTATGTTAAAATTTATTGGGGATATTTCTTTATCTTACATTATTTAACCACTGAACAGCATTTAGTATATTACATCCTTCTTGAAATATTGTCTTCCCTTGGCTTTGACTATACGTGACTCTTTTGATTTTCTTCCTATTTATTCAGTCCCAGCCTCTCTATTTCTGTTCACATTCTAATGTTGTATGACCTGAAGCTAAATTGGACCCTCTCCTGTTTTCTTCTTCTCTTTTCCCTTCCTCATCTCTCCCTTTTCCCACTCTACTTCCCTTTTTCCTCTTCTTTCTAATATGTAATCTAACCATTTTCATTCTTTAAATAACTTCTGTTACCCAGTACACTCCAAATGTCTATCTCCTGCTTTGACTTCAGATTAATCAATGTATGTGTCATTTTACTTGTTCATAATTAGATGTATATCTTGCTTTACTTGCTCAAAACCATTGTCTTGATTCTCCCCCTTCACCCAGCCCCCACCTCATTCATTTCCCTTTATTTTCTTTTTCTTCCTCCCTCCCTCCCTCCCTCCCTCCCTCCCTCCCTCCCTCTTTCTCTCCCTTTCTTTCTTCCTCCTTTCCTTCCTTCCTTCCTTCCTTCCTTCCTTCCTTCCTTCCTTCCTTCCTTCCTTCCTTCCTTCCTTCCTTTCTTTCTTTCTTTCTTCTTTCTTTCTTTCTTTCTTCTTTCTTTCTTTCTTTCTTTCTTTCTTTCTTCTTTCTTTCTTTCCTCTCTCTCATTTCTCTTCTCTTCTCTTCTCTTCTCTTCTCTTCTCTTCTCTTCTCTTCTCTTCTCTTCTCTTCTCTTCTCTCTCTTCTCTTCTCTTTCTTCTTTTCTTTCTCCCCAGCATCCAAAATCTTTTTAATAACAAGGTAGGATTTGGGGTTAGTTTTTGTAACCACGGCTGGCTGGCCGGCCTCTTGCACACTCAAACTTCCGGCTCTTGGATTGTTCGTAGGGTTTGGTGTGGCTGGGGGTGGAGGTGGGGGTGGGGGGTTCCTGGGGCCTTGCCGAAATGGCTGTACACCTCACGGCCCTTGGAAGGATGAGAAGGCAAGACGGTGCCAGAGGCCTTGGGGCAGTCCAGGGTCAGCTGGTGGAAGGTGAGGATCTTGCCCCTGGCCTTGAGGATGCGATGCCAAGCACAGCTGCTCACATGGAGTGCACACACCTTTAGTTTGGGCACCTCCTTGATGCTCTCATCATCAGTTACAGTCCCTACAACCACAGCGGTTTTGCCCTCCTGGCCAGGAAGCTTCATCTTGCGGATCATCCCTGAAAGGGACAGAGGCGGCTGGTTGATGCGACTCAGAACAACCTCTTCAGCACCACTTGATTGAAGGTAGAGCTGGTCCCTCTGGCCAGAAACCTGCACAGCTTGACCAGCAACCTTAGGTGGGTATCCTGGCTCTTGGGCTCCTTGCCGTGAACCTTTCGTTCTTTGTTGTGGCGGGATGTCGACTCCCATGATGGTGCCTTCTGCCTCCCTCTATTTTCTATTAGTAAATGATACCATTATGCTTTTCAGTTGCTCAAACTAAAAATCCAGATTTTACTCTTGATATCTGTCTGCTTTTCATTACCCACACCTGACTGACCAGTAAAATTTGCATGTAATACCCAAATTATATCTTCAATCATCCATCCACTTTTCTTTATCTCTTTCCACACCACTGGGGAGAGTGCCTTCCATTTAGTCTTTCTACGTTCATTCTTGAACCACCCTCCAAATCTTTCCTTCCACTGTGCAGCCAGACCATATACTTCTAATCATGTTACTCTCTTGTTTAACAACAGTTCAGTGGTTTCCCATTGCAAGTTCAGTAATACAAACTTCTTTACCATGGGCCACTAAGCCCTCCATGGCCTGGCCTTCCTTACTTTTCCTAATCTGTGTCTTCTCCATCTCCTCCTAGCTAATCATGCACCAGTCTCTTTCATCTCCTTTCTTGTCTCAGACAAACCAGAATACTTCTTGCCTTAGGATATATTTTTTTATGTATTCTTCCCTTTGTCTGATGCAGTTATTTTTCCAACCCTTCATATGTCTGGATCCTTTTTATCCAGATTTTAGCCTAAATATCATCTTTTCAAAGAGTACTTTCCACCTGCTCTGAGCCCCCTGCCTCCACATTCTTCTATTATGTCTTCCAACTTATTTCCTTTATTACAGTTGCATAATTTGAATTTTGCCTATTTATTACTATTTACCTTTTTCACTGCCATATTTTTTACAACCCTCAAATTCATGAGTGTTGTGTCCCTGATGCTTAGAACATTGGCTAGACCATTCAACTAATATTTGTTGAATGAATAGATGATATATTTGTCAGATAATATATTTAACATACTTAATATTGTGTTGGCCATATGGAAAGTGACCAATAAATGCTAAACCTTGTTACTAAACGTGCTGACTCCCTTTTACCTTTGACTTCAATCTTGAATCTTGGTTGGGGGCAGAGGAGAGAGAGAAAGAGGGGGGGGGATGGGGAGAGAGAGAGAGAAAGAGAGAGAGAGAGGGGTCAGGCGAGAGAGAGAAAGAGATTGCTTCAACTCAAAACAGTTAATTATACTTCCTCTCTCTTTGAATTAAGAGAGAGATGCTACTGGGACATTCTATAGTCCTTAGTCTGAATGTGGGTTGAGCCCTAGCCGGTTTGGCTCAGTGAATAGAGTATGGGCCTGTGGACCAAAGAGTCCTGGGTTCGATTCTGGTCAAGGGCACTACCTTGGTTGCAGGTTCCTCCGCAGCCTGGGGTGAGTGCAGGAGGCAACCAATTGATGTATTTCTCACATTGATGTTTCTCTCTGTTTTTCCCTCCCTTTTCCACTCTCTCTAAAAGATCAATGGAAAAATACCCTTGGCTGAGGATTAATAAAATAAAATAAAATAAAATAAAATAAAATAAAATAAAATAAAATTTTAAAATGTGGGTTGAGGGACAAGTGGCCATGCTTTCATTTATTCAGTTTTTGTTGAGTACCTATTATGGTCTCATGTTTACTTTAGCTCCATCAAAAGTAAAAATAATTTAATTTATCCCAACCTTCCAAGGTCATATTGAAGTGACACAGTATATCCTGAACTTTGTAACAGTAGATGAATAATGCAGACAATAAGTGAAGGGAGGGAGATTTTTATTTTCCAGTAATAGTATCTGACATGAGCCTTGCACAGCAGGTGAAGTGAAAAGGTTCCTCTGATGACCCTTCCAGATACCTCAGTGGGTCTTTTGAGAGAACCTGCTCTCAAATATGTTCTTTTTCTTTCCTATACTCCCCACTTTCTGAGACAGCCATCCAAGTGAGAAATCACATGTCTATCGCCCAGACTGGATTGACTCTATACTAGTATGTCCATTCAGTAATTCCCTTCCTTTGTGTTACTATTGTTATGTGGTTACTGCCTTTTTTCCTGGCACTTGCTCATCTAGTCCACCCTCCAATTTACTGTCAAAGCAATTTTTCTAAAAGATACTTGATATGTCACTTGATATGAAATTCTTTGACAACCATTAATTAATTGCCTTTTTGTTTGTGTGTATGTCTGTGGCAGTTAGATGCTGGGGTTGTTTTCTTGTGATACTACGTCTTTTTATACTTTCTTTCCCATTTATCTCTTTCTGTGAAACCTTTGTCTTTCACACCTGCATTTTCCATACCTAGCATAGTCCATGGTGCACACCTGGCCTTCTCCTTAGGCAAACCTTCACCCCATACTTTAACAAATGCTGCTTGCTATCCCAATCTCTCCCTCACATTTTTTGAGCTTCATAGATCTTAGCATCTTGGGAACTAACTTTTATTAAGGTTTCATTAAATGAGCCAGACTTTGTGAGGTACAATTATGAAACAGTATTCATTTTCTCCCTCCGAGATTGTTAAACACTATAAGCTTTTTATATCCTGTCTCAGATAGATTCCTTAGGCAAATCTCATAGCTTTTCACATCTCACTTACTAGGTATTTGAACATCCTCATTTTTAGTCATCAAAAATCCAGTTAAATCTTAACTTAAATTTCAACTGCTCATTCAATTAAAAAATTCTCCTAATTTCCTTAGTTCAGACCTGAGATTTGCTCAGAAATGTGCACTTTGGGGGGTTGGATTAGGATGAAGTTCTATTCTTTTGCCATTTCTCCTTACTTTGCTCTTACACTTTCCTTCCCTTCTTAGTACACTTGTTGGCTCTGTTAGGGTTGCAGCTGGGACCACTGTCACTTTTTCTTCTTGTCATATCTATTTTGTCTTGATAGGTGTACTAAACATAGCTCTTTCTCTGACATGTATGTTCTATACTGGTTCCTAGAATTACCGCAGAGAGCTAAGCATTGGTTGCCACAATTGTAGTGAGTTGGCCCATACTTTGGTGACTGCCTTCTTTTTCTGTCATTTTTTCACTTTTCTACCACTATTTTCTATAGTTTGAAAATAAACTACTACTCAAATTTTAGTCTCAGGATCTTCTTCAGGGCAAATATTGATTATTTCTGTAAAAAGGCAAATAGTAAATATTTTACACTTCGTAGACCATGTAATCTCTGTCTCAATCACTCAACTCTGCTACTATAAGCCCAAAGCAGCCATAGATAATACATAAACCAGTGAGTGTGCCTGTGTTAAAAATTGTCTGTTAAATGATACCACTCACTATAATGGTGAATTTGTCCTTTTCGACCTGTATGTCTATCCATTTTTGCTTTATTTATGTTATTTTATTGGACCAATTGAAGTTTAGAACAGTAATACTATGAAACTCTTGTCATAATGTAGTATCCCTAACTATTACTAATGATACTTTCTGTCTTAAAACCTGTGTCAACTGATATTTACATAGTGAACCTATTATTACTAGGCCTAGCATTGGTCAGATATATACAAGGATATCATAACCTTTAACATTCAGCTATTCTATATCCCTATGTATCGTGTATGTGTTACTGACTAAATGTATGTGTTCTCCTTAAATTCACATGTTGAAGCTCTAACCTTCAATGCAATGTTATTTGGAGATGAGCCTTTGGGAGGTAATTAGTTTTAAATGAGGTCATGAGGGTATGGAATTAGTGTCTTTATAAGAAGAGGAAGAGAGAGTGACTAGCATGTACTTTCCCTCTCAGTTTAACTTTTTCAGTTGAAATTCCCATGATATCATTCCACTGTCTTCTGATCCTGAGTAGGTAATTTAATCTAAGTCTTAATTTCTGTGGTTCAATGAACAAAATAATCCAAATGTATCTATGTGAGGATATAGCAAAAGGGCGACCATCTGCAAACCAGGAACAGAGCCCTTCACCAGGGACGAAATCTGGCAGCATCTTGATCTTAGATTTAGTCTCCAGAACTGTGATATATAAATGTCTGCTGTTTAAACCACCCAGTTTATGTTTTTCTGTTATAGCAGCCTGAGCTGACAAAGACAGTATGCTTCTTGGGCACTTAATATAACTGCATTTTTAAAATGTTTGAAATTCTCTGTATTTTACTTGGCAACGTTTTTTTTTTTTGTTTTTTTTTTTTTTTTTTTTACATTTATTTTGATTGCTGACATATTTAAAATGTTTCTATTATCTTCCTTTGTGATTACTATTTTATTTCACTTCTTTATGCTTCACTTTTCTCCCTTCTTGTTTCCTAACTCTTTTAGTAGGCTGTCATTTTTTTCTTATTCCATTTTTCTTTGTCTTTTCTTAACTACACATATTTATCTTTCTAAATACTTATTCTTGAAATACTGAGTCTAAATATTACATCGAAATTTCCCAATGAAAATAGAATATAGACTCCAATTATCCACTCCTGACTTGTGTGGTATTACTGTCCACTATCCTGTCTTTTTCTAATCTCACAAATTAGATATTTTTTCTGTTTATTTCTTAATTCAGGCAGTGTTTATTGAGAATTAGCTACATGCTTAACAGTTATTTTGCTCATTATTTCTTCTTGTATCTTTTTGCTATCATTTCCTTCTTGGTAGGTGTTTTGTTATAGATCTTTGATAGTAAACACTCTCTGATTTTTACTGTTTTATTCCAAAAAGTAGTTTTGTAGGTTCATAATTCTAGGTTAACTTTTTCAGTTGAAATTCCCATGATATCATTCCACTGTCTTCTGATCCTGAGTAGGTAATTTAATCTAAGTCTTAATTTCTGTGGTTCAATGAACAAAATAATCCAAATGTATCTATGGGCTGTTCACTCTGGGTCACTTGGACAAAGAGCTTGCTGAGACCCAGTTCTTCCCTCTGTCAATGGGAGCAGCTACTCCTAGGACTGGGTCTGTTTCTATGAAAGCAGGTTGGGCTATCTCATGCACCTCAAGGTTTTTAGAGTCTGGGGGCTGGCTTTCTAGACAACTCTGTAAACTGCTGGCACCTTAAACCAGACTATACCCAAAACACAGTCTGATTATTTCTCCCTGGCACAACTGCTAAACCCTACATACCCTGTTCAAGGTAAAGTATATGGAATCACACTGAGAGTTCAGCAGAGTAGAACACAGAAAGAACTTAGTTGTTGGGTGATATTTTTGTTATGAAAAATATGAAAGGCCCTTTATATTTATTGACTTCTCTTTAAAATGTCTTACCATTAAAAACATATGGTAGTTTTATCTAAGGTGGCTTCTTTTTCCTCCCCATATATTCATATGTTGCCTAGAAACAGTCACTGGTTTCCTAGAGTAAGAAATAAAATCAACAATAGTTTCTAAACAACAGAGTCTTTCCTAACACTTGAATGAAAAGACTTGCCTAAAAATAAATCCCATCCCTGCTATTATGAAGTGCTTTAACAAACATAAAATGTGTAATGACTGTTTGTTGTTTTTCATTTGAGAGAATGTAAGCATCACAGAAGCAGAAGGAATTAATTAGCAATTGATCATGACAGCATGTCATCCTATACAATTTATACAACACCTGCCTTGATTAGTTTTGAATCCACGAAGGAGAACAAGCATAAGAAACTGGCATTTGACAAACAAGCACCTAATTAAAAGGCTATCAGGGACAGCAAATGGCACAGAAACAAATCCGAAAAATTACCACTTGCTAAAGTTGACAGATTATTACTACAAAGGAAAAATACTATCTTTCAAACATGTCTTCTAGGTACAGCTTTTGGTGGAGGGCTCAGTTCAGCAAATTTACTTGCTCAGGGGTACATATGGAGACCAGATGCCACTGCTTACAGGATATTGGAGCTGCATGACAGAATATTAAGCAATAAACTTAAAGAAAGACATTATAGAAATGCCAAGGTTGTTCAAGAAAATGTTCACACTTTTGATGGGCCTTAAGTTGCCTGTAAAAAGTGTAAAAAAGAGATAGATAGGAAGTAGATAGTGACTGCATACTGGAATCGTTATGCATTTTTTGAGTAGTTGATTTCTGATGTGTGTGTGTGTGTGTGTGTGTGTGTGTCTGGAAGGTGGCAGAGAAAGCCATCATCTCATCAGGGATTTCAAAGCTTCCAAAATATTTTAATTTTTCCAGTTGATAAAGATGTTAATTCTGATTCTGTGCCCCAGGTTTCTAAAGAATTTCTGGTAAAGCAATGGAAAATTTTAAGTTTATGTTATGTATTAGAGTAGGTGAAGGCAAAACTAGTTATTCAGTATATCTTTGTAATTTCAGAAGTTTGCATTCTGTTTAGTTTGTTGGACAATATCTTATTTTGAGCAGTGTTCCAAGCTCAATGTTCATCCATATTCAGTCTCTCAAAACATCTCTTTCACCAGGTAGGGGAAGTTATCTGTCATTATTTCTTCAAATAGGTTTTCAATATCTTGCTCTCTTTTCTCTTCTTGAACCCCCATAATTCAGATGTTGGTACACTTGAAGTTGTCCCAGAGGCTCCTTACATTATCTTCATATTTTTGGATTCTTTTTTCTTTTTGCTCTTCTCGTTAGGTGTTTTTTGCTTCCTCATTTTTCAAATTGTTGATTTGATTCTCTGGATCCTCTAGTCTACTGTTGACTCCCTGTATGTTATTCTTTATTTCAGTCAGTGTATGCTTAATTTTTGACTGGCCCTTTTCCATTTTTTTTTACATTCTCACTAAGATCCTTGAAAGTCTCACTAAGTCCCTTGGAGGTTTGTAGACGATTGTTGAGTAACCTTATAAACTACTCTATATCCAGTAGTTTGCTTTCTTCCATTTCTTTCATGTGTGACATGTTTCTTTGTCTCTGCATTTTGGCTGCTTCTCTGTACTTGTTTCTATGTATTGGGTAGAGCTGCTAAGTCTCCTTAAGTTGGTAGAGTGGCCTTGTGTAGTAGGTTTCCTATAGGGCAGTGATGGCGAACCTATGACACGCATGTCAGAGGTGACACGCAAACTCATTTTTTTTGGTTGATTTTTCTTTGTTAAATGGCATTTAAATATATAAAATAAATATTAAAAATATAAATCTTTGTTTTACTACTGTTGCAAGTATCAAAAAATTTCTATATGTGACACGGCACCAGAGTTAAGTTAGGGTTTTTCAAAAGGCTGACACGCCGAGCTCAAAAGGTTCGCCATCACTGCTATAGGGCCCAGTGACTCAGCCTCCCCAGTCACCTGAGGTGGACACTCTAGGTCAGCGGTTCTCAACCTGTGGGTCGCGACCCCTTTGGGGGTCAAACAACCCTTTCACAGTGGTCGCCTAAGACCATTGGAAAACACATATATAATTACATATTGTTTTTGTGATTAATCACTATGCCTTAATTATGTTCAATTTGTAACAATGAAATTGGGGGTCACCACAACATGAGGAACTGTATTAAAGGGTCGCGGCATTAGGAAGGTTGAGAACCACTGCTCTAGGTGTACTCCTTTGTGGGCTGTGCGCACAGTCTTGTTGTAGTTGAGCCTTGATTGCTGTTGGTATCACTGGGAGGAATTGATCTCTAGGCCAATTGGCTGTGGGTACCAGCTGTGACTATAGTGGGAGAGCTGCTGTGCAGGAGACAGCCCTATGGAGCAGGACTTGCTTCAGTGGGGCGTTGGTACTCACTGAGGATGCCCCTTGAGTGTGTCCCTTATGGATATGTAGAGTTGTAATCTGGTATGGTCTGACACTGATCACTGGGTACACTGGCTCTTGGGTCTCCAGGGAGGTGCAAAGTCAGCCACTGTCTGGGGCCACCCAGCAGGAGCTACAGAGAGATCTTCAGTTTCCACCTCTTTGTATCAGGTTTGGAAGTGCCCAGACAAGGCCCAGCTGTGAAGCAAGGCAGGCTGGTAATGGTGCCAGGTCTTGGGCCTTTTATTGATAGGTTTGGGGTTCCCTGACCCAGCTGCAGCTTGTTTTACAGGTTTTAGCCTAGGCAAGTACAGGTAATTCATATGCAAAAGCCACTGCACACAGCTTGGGAAGGGAGGGGTCTCGGGGCATCACCAGGGCAGAGCAAACAGAGATGGCTGCCAGTCAACCCTGCCACCGGAGAGGTCCCAGCATGGGAACAATGATACCTGCAGGCACCTCCATCTGAAAGAAAGCTGCCCCCACCCCTAGTTCCTGCCCAGATGCCAGACAGTCCAGTTTCTCCTCGTATGTGTCTGGGTCCCCCAGAGCCACACTCAGCACTGGAGCTCAGAGGGAGCTGGAGCTTGTAAGTTCAGTTTGTGTGCTGGCCTTTTAAGAGGAGTAGCTGGGTCTCCAGCAGCCTCTGTGTCACTGAACCCCAATCTGCACTGGTTTTTACAGCCCGTAGTGCTTACTACCTCTAGGGACTTCTTTTCCCAGCTCTGGAACCCTGGGCTGGGTGTCTGGTGTGGGGGTGGGACAGCTTGCTCCTCTGGTGGCCTCCGCAGAGACAGTCCCCCTCTCGACTAAAAAAGCGGCACACGTGGGTGCCGGTCCAGCCTGTTCTGCACCTCCTACCAGTCTCAGCATGCTTTCTTCTTTACTTCTCTAGTTGTAGGACTTCCATTCAGCCAGTTTTTCAGTGGTTCTGGATGATGGTTGTTCTGTATTTTAGTTGTAATTTTGTTGTGGTTGTGGGAGGCAGCGAGTACAGGCATTTGCCTATGCTGCCATCTTGTTTCTCCCTGTTGGCAATTTCTTATATAAAACAGTCAAAAGATAGATGGTTTGCTTGACATCAATAATATAATTTTTATTAATGATAAAGAAAATAGATACTTATTTTTATCTTTTCTATCAAGGTGGATTATTTTCTGAAAGATAATTCTTAATAACTGATATCTACCCTATATTTGAACAGTCCATTGATGGCAAGATTACCCCCCTTGAGTGGTTCATTTACCTTAGTAGAAGACATATTGTGGAAGGTGACCCTGAATGAGACTGAAAATGTAAACAATAGTAGGAGGTGTTAGAGGAGAGGAACAAGCAAACTTAGATTTTTCTTAAAACATGCAAATGCAGAGTTCCTAAGAACAGGCTTGGGAGTTCAATGTTAATCTTAACTAGAAATATAGAAAATATTATACAGAGACTCACTGATATAACATTAAATGTAAGATTCTAAACTTGAATCCAAATACTTACTTCACAAATTAAGATACTAGGGATTTGGCAGCATGACGTATGAAGGATAAATTTTTCTAATTGAAATTGAGAATAAGTTCAATATAATTAACAATATAGTTTTGTCTAACAGAAGAGATTAGTCATTTTTACTTAAAATGTTTCATTCAGAAGATAATTTTCTTTGTTAGAGAAGACAAATATAACAGAATTTTAAAAAGCTATTCATCAGAATTATACCACCAACCTCAAGAAATCCCTCTGTTCCCTCCCTGCTAAGCACAGTCATTTTAGGCAACATTAAAAGAAATGTAGTGCCAAGAACGGAGACATGATGGTCCCTCCGCTCTCCTTTCTTACAGTGTAATGTTCAGATCACATTTGGAGCATGGCATTCCACTTTTAGAAACCAGATTATAAAAGCTACATGAAGAAACTATAAACATTTCAGAGAATGGGCAGGAGAATGGAAGGACTTAAATCAGGCCCCTACAAAAGAGGGTGGGAGGAATTATAGGTATTAATTCAGAAAAAGGAAGATGTTGGAGAAATATGATACTGAATACAAACATGTTATGTTTTGTATGTGGGAAGGGATTTTGATTTGTTTGAATGACACACTGGATCAATGGTTGGAAGCTAAAAGCAGATAGTTCTTCCTCAATTTAAGGTAGAAAATTCCAAATTATCTAGAAATCAATGGGCCTCTTTAAGAGGAGTGAGCTTCCCATCAATGGAGATGTTCAAACACTGGGTGAATCATTACTCACCAGGATATTGTGGAGAATATTAAAGTATTCCAAGTGTCATCAGCAGTGATGAGGAATTAGGTCCATTCTGACCTTAAAATTCTGTAGATGATGAACCTCTTCATGTATTAGTGTTTTATTTTTTTAAAATTGAATTACTACTGTCCAGTTAGTTGGACTACTCTATTTAGTAAATAACATAATTCTAGGAAGATACCATTTTAAGTAGGATTGTTCTATAAAGTGTTGCTTTGGGATATGGTGACTTTAATATAATGACACAAACTAATACTGAGGTAATGTTTGCTAAAGCCAAAGGAGAAAAATAGTTGTACTGGGATCACTTAATAGGGCATATTTTACATTTAATCTGTCTATATCAGTGGTTCTCAGCTCTCAGCCAGGGGCAATTTTGCAACCCAGGAGACATTTGGCAATGTCTGGCAATATTTTTGGTTATCTTGACTGGAGGGGGGATAAGAGGGCTCTATCTAGTGGGTAGAGGCCGGGGGTGCAACTAAATATATTACAATGACAGGATGGTCTCTTATAACAAAAAAATTACCTGATCCAAAATGTCAGTACTGCCAAAATGGAGACATTCTGGTGGATATAAGGGTTTTCCCCTCTGCCATCAATTTAATTCCTTCCTTTATCCACAAATTCTCTTTTTATCTGTTATCATTTTATATCTATTTTTATGTATTTATCCTGCCAGGAATACAAGTTTTCTGGGTCAGAAAGTAAACCAACTGCTTTTCACAGAACATCTTTAGTACCAGTTCTTCAGGCTCCACTTTCCCACAGTGACAAATGATGTCCCTGCACATGCACCGCAGAAGATGCACCCCCAAAATTATGAATCTTGCAGCTTATGTAGAGTGACTTACACATCTGTTTATCCTCCTCTCAGAAGGTGTAGAGAGACCTTTGTTCTGGAATGTAAATAATTTCTCTCTGGAGAAAGAAGGGGGAAATCTAATTTCACACACTGGAATGTAAATGAAGGGCTTCAAGAGGAGTTAAGACTCTCTATCTCTCTGGAGGTCTCTGTCATTAGGGTTGCTATTCAATTATCCTTTATCCTTTAACCAAGGTTGCTTGCAATCATTGTCCAGAAAGTCCTGACCATGCAGACACATGAGAATATTCATGGAGCACCGAATGCTGACATTTTCTAGGAGTTGATTCCTTTTTTTCCTTCCCTCATTTAATTCTCCTTCTTCCCCCACTTGTCACCTTAGGGGGTTAGCATTACCACAAAACTCCTCCTCTCCATAAAACTCCTCCTCCTCTCCACAAAACTAACTCTCTCTCTCTCTCTCTCTCTCTCTCTCTCTCTCTCTCTCTCTCTCTCTCACCCTCACCTCAGACCCTTCAGTCCGCAGGCCGATGCTCAATCCACTGCGCCAAACCAGTCAGGGCTGTTTAGAAGGAAGATAAAACGGCCTCAAAAAGACTTGTTTGTCAGTTGAGGGGTTATTTCACAGCAAATAGATGAACCTGGTGAAAGGGAGAAAGAGAGTGAGGAGGGAGTGTGGGAAACAGAGGCTTTGTAATGACCCTTTAATACAGTTCCTCATGTTGTGGTGACCCCCAATTTCATTGTTATAAATTGAACATAATTAAAGTATAGTGATTAATCACAAAAAATATGTAATTATATGTGTTTTCCGATGGTCTTAGGCGACCCCTGTGAAAGGTTCACGACCCACAGGTTGAGAACCACTGCAAGAAGGAAAGGAGAAAGCCAAAGGGTTTTCAATCCATACCAGAAGGAGGGAAAAAGAACTCTTTTGGACACATAGCAGTCCAAGTAAGACCCCAGAGGCTTGAAATAGTGTACAAGTTGGGGAATTATGATGTGTTCCAACCATAAAGTGAAAGAAAGGATGGAAGGAGATGAGGTTAGAGAAAGGGGTTTCAGGCTGTCCTCACATGGAAGTCATTACAAAGCCTCTCTTTCCCACACTCCCCCTCACTCTCTTTCTCCTTTTCAACAGGTTCATCTATTTGCTTTAAAATAACCCCTCAATTGAAAATTGAAAACAATTCAGCAAGGAAGACTTGCAACATAAATGGCATCTGTGAATGACAGGTTTGGCTCAGTGGATAGAGTGTTGGCTTGCAGACTGAAGGGTTCCAGGTTTGATTCTGGTATGTACGAGATTCTGGTATGCTCTGAAAATTAATCTGTTATATACATCTTTCTTTTTGAGATTGTTTTATCTTCCTTCTAAAGAACTCAGAAACTCAATGGCAACTGACTTACAGATTTGAAAAATGCTTTCTATATAAATAACACTATGCTAAGTCTTTCATTAAACAGCAAGAGTTAAATGATCCCTACCCTTATAGGATGGTGGCCCACTCTAGCACAGTGATAGGCAATAAATTTAAGAAATACCTAAATGATAGTCTTGTAGAAGGTGATAGTTGCTACTACAGTTAAGAAAAAGGAGAGTAAAGACTTAAAAGATGGGATCATGAGCTGTTGGTTATATTTAGATAGATGCCCTTTTTTGTTCAAAATGGTTATACACTAGTGTGCCAGGTAAAAAGGAAAAGTTAATTTTGTCTATGCCACAGAGAGTGGATGAATTCATATGTGCAGAATTTTTTAAGCAGACTTGCAGGAGGTTGCTTTCTCCCTGGTTAACTGCATGTCTCATTTAAATTACTTATCATCAGATGTCATACGGAAAGATGCCTTCATCTCCACCACTGGATGAGCATGTTGTATTAACACCCCCTTTTGTTCTGAGTAATGTGCATTAACTCTGGTTAAACCAACCAGCAATTAAACCAAAAATCCCCAATACTTTGATGAAAGAAACTAGAACCTAGAACCATGTCACTTTAGAAGAGTCCTTAGAGATTATTCAGACACAATTGGATTTTCTGGCTCCAGTCCAGCGGATAATCTGACTGCTGGGGTTGTTCTGACCTGTAAAAACAGTGATAGCATCCCACAGGGAGAACTCTTATACACCTTAAAGATCTCTTGGGTCTTTAGTGGGGAGTGTATTCAGAAAAAAATACAGGGAAACCTAACATCCAGTTTTTCAATACACAAATTGTTGAAAGAATGAAAATAATTTACCCACTCCTTAGAGACTGAACCTGGGCAAACCCTTTTATCCTTTAGAGATTTCCAAACAGATCTAGCAAGATATTACATGAGCTTATAAAAGCTCTTATAAAAGCTCTCAGATTGAGGTTACCACTGTCAAAACCCTTTCTCTCTGAGAGAGACCCCTGCTCCACAAAGTGTGTTCTTTGGAGCAGCAACAACACATCAGCTGGGAGATTGTTGAAGTACACAATGTTGGGTCCACCCATATCTACTGAGCAGGAATCGGTGTTTTAACAAGATCCCAGGTGAATTAGGTAGAGAGTAAGACTGAGATACACTGGACGAAAAAACTTCGCTCCTTTGACCAGAGCAGGCATGCTTTGAACTTGACCTTTGAATCCCAAATAATACCTACTAGCAGCCAGCCATATCCATGTTCTATCAGAACTTAACTAATTCTGTGCTAATAAACATTAGACCAGTTTGACTAATTATTGTATCTAGTGCCCAATTTTGATAGGTCTCTTGGGCCAGCTTCTGAATGAATTTCCTTACAAGGAGGGGTAGATGAGGGCTCAAATGGGGCAAGGAAGATAGTGACAATTCATCTAGACAGCTTGCACTATAACCTAAACCTCCCCTTTGCCCTCTCCTGTGTTGGGAACCCTAATGTTCCAGTCTCCTTTCTTCCTCTACTAGAGAACCTGACTCTTCTTTAAAAGGTCAGTGGTTCATCCTGTCACACAGTTGTTTAACATCACTGGAAAGATTAAGGGATAATGTATGCTGGAGGGACTTTGTTTTGGGGACAAAAAATATTGGTAAGATAGTTGTATTTACTTCAGTACATTTATTATTTTTTTCTTCTGTATTCTGTTCTTCTCTGACCTATATTGACTTTGATTTCCTAACCATCCCTGTGCCTGCATTATGGGGATTCCAAGCTAGACCTTATTCACCTCATTGTAATGCTGTTGTATTGTGAAGAGCAACTCTGTCTGCTCCACGTTACCTGACCGCATGCAGCAGGCATTATTCTCTGGCCTTAGAGTGAGTGCCACACAGGTTCTCATTTTTCTCTCATTTGCTAGACAATAATCCTATGAGGTAAACATCACTATTATCTTCATTTTAAAGACTAGGAAAACAAAAATCAAGAACAAAATTAAAGAGTTTCTTCAAAGTGACGTACTTTGAGCTTATTGTTGAAATAAAGACATCCTGGTGATGGATAACTTGAGCAAAAATTCAATTTACCTAATTTGAGATTTTGTAAGTATGTAATTTTAAATAGGTTGTTTTGAGAAACCATAACTTACATGGAGCCCAGACCTGTGCCAGTGATTGTTTTAATGCTTTACATATATTAGGTCATTCTGCACAACAATCTAATTAGAGAAGCACATAAGACCATTTTACAGATAAGCACACTGAGGCACTAAGATTAAGAAACTTAGGAATTAACAGAACTTGAAAATGAGCCCAAGCAACCCGTCTCTACTTCACTATACTGTCTTGCAGTACTAAAACAATATATAGGAAGTAGTTAAGAAGACAAAAATATGGGTGTTTTCAATTATTCTTAAAGCCCTAAAGAAGGTGAAAGTTTTGTAAAGCTCAGAAAGCTCAGTTTGTGCAGAGCTTTTCTCCAAAGAGATCAGTAATTTGCTGCATATTCCTGCCTTCCTTCTGACCTAAGGCCTTTTTTTGTTAATAAGGAAAAGATTAAAGGAATCAAGAATAAAAAAATGAATTCCTTCACTTAAATAAAGTAAATGAAGTGGTGATTGCAGTGAATACTCAGCTAAAAACTTCAGCAGTCAAATGTGAACCAGCCTGAGATTAGGAGGGTTTAAAGTTTTCAAGCAAATTGGTGAGAGGTGGATCAAGGTCCACTCTGCATCAGAGCTGATTGTAGGTGGGTGTTTAATGAGTAGGTGATAGCTCTTCCTGAAGCAGATAAAAGCGCCTTTGAAATGCAAAATTCCATTTACTTACCTCTTCAAGGCTCAGCCTTTCTGTGTAATTGTGTGCTTCATATTTGTGTGCCAGAAAGAGGAAGAGTCTGGCAGAAACAGGAAGATGCCAGGGCTCTGTGACATGGGCTGATTCCTTGTGAGCTGCTGTGGGATTCACATAAACCTGACAACTCAGCTCATTCACTCACTAAGATATGCACAGGGGGGTGCCTTGTGGAAGCCCATGAAGTCTGGTGCGCTGTTTCAGGTCTTGTACTTTCTGAACCACATTTAGGTGCTCAATAAGTAAGAGAGAACATTTTCTGGTATGTTCCCCTATGAGAGTGAAAGGGAATCCTCGCCATCCCCCCCCGCCCCCCCCCCCCCCCCCCCCCGCAATCAGTAACCAGGCAGGACCCCCAATCCTGCTGATATTTCCCTGTAGCATCAGTGAGGGTTGCACTATGGGGACCTGGGAGCATCCTCCTAAGGAAACTTTTCTTTGCCTAAAGGGTCCTATGCTTGCTCAGGACTTGGGAGTAGCAGAAGGCATTGGTGCCTTTCAACTGAGGATGACTCCGAAGCCACTCCAGGCTATGCTACTGAGGGACGTGCATTCATGCATTCATATCGATACAAATCCTCAGAGGTTGTCTGTGTTCTGTGGAGCTCAGAGCAGTTCTGACTTTCATTGTCTTCTCTGAAGCTGAATGGGAGGAAGCTGAGAGGGAAGACAGAGAGTAGGGAAGGAGCTTGTGAACTCACAGGCCAGCCCTCCTTGGTACCCTTTGGGGTCCTCTGCTTCTGCTGATTCTCTCCAGAGCTGTTGTCCCTGATGAGTGGCCCAAACAGGTCTTCACATGGTGCTTCCTGGACATGTTCAGTGCTGCCAAAGCTGTTTGGAATATAAATGACCTGGCATGCTGCTGCTTGTTTGTGCCATTACTATAGTGCAGGTATGTATAGAACACTCTTGGATTTTAAAGAAATCAAGTGAGAGCTGGGCTATGGGCACTGTAGCTATAGGAGGTGCCAACTGAAACATTTCTAGTTATTCTTAATCCACTTTTACTTAGAAAAATGCATCTTCTTCTTCTGAGTCCTTTTGAATGAGAGAACAATTAACAATTCTTTAACACCTTCTAAGATTTCTCCATGTCAGCCACCATACAACTACCAAGTTCTTGTTCTTAGGCTCTTGATGGGATACAAGACACACATATATATCCAACAAAAGGCCAAAGGCATTCCATTAACATTTGAATACATTTGTAAAATATAGCAAGATAGTATACACACAAAAATATCACCTCCTAAAAGTCTTTCTCCATTTTTCAAATTAAAGTAAAATTTCTGTTATAGAGATGAAACAAAACTGTTTGCTCAAATGGTAGCACATATCCAGTATAATAAATAAAATCAACATTTTAAACTACTGGCTTAAAAAGAATGTTATTCACCAAAGGTCCCTTGAAGACTGATAAAGGGCTATTTACACAGTCATTTTCATTTATTCCTTACTTTACAATATCTCAAAATGGTTCCTCACATATAGGTGGTAATTGCCAATAAGTAACAAGTGGAACAGGCATGTTTACCTTTTTATATCATGGATATAAACCTCATTTTCTTGAAGGTACTGGCAGTAGCAATCTAAGAATTAAAGCTAAGGATACTCTTTATTCTAAGAAGGGGCATTTTGGTGTAAAGTTTGAAGATGTGATTGGAATATTTTCTCTACCACTTGTTAATTGTATGTTCTTGAATATGTTCTTTATAGTTGCTAAACCTTTCATTTCCTAGAAATGAGGAAATAATGGATTCTAGAGTTATTGTGAGTATAAAAATGATATTGATGATATAGTATATAAAGTGCTTAGCTCAGTGCCTGGCTCATGATAAGTACTCAAGAAAAGTGTGCTATCATGCCATTATCATTGTGCTATAGATACAGATATAGGTATATATGAAGATCCTGAAAAGTTGTAGACTTTTTACTTCAATTTGTGTAATTTTGGTTGAGTGATAACATTGTGCATTTCACACGTGGGTTAATTAATACAACTTAGTTTAGTATTAATTGGAATACATTTAGTTTCTTCTATGAGCTTTGCCAATAAAAATGGGTATTTTTGAAGTAATGCCTTAATAATGGAATATTCTTTTTTTGAAATCCTCACTCCAGGATATGTTTTTAGTGGAGAGAGAGAGAGAGAGGGAGAGAGAGAGAGAGAGAGAGAGAGAGAGAGAGAGAGAGAGAGAGAGAGAAGGAGAGAGAGAGGGAGAGAGAGAGAGATCAACATGAGAAACATTGATCTGATGAGAGAGAGAAACATCATTGTGAGAGAGAAACATTGATCTGATGCCTCCCAAAGTCACCCAACCAGGGATTGAACTCACAACCTGGGTATGTGCCCTGACCAGAAATTGAACCTGTCACCTTTTGGTGCATGGGACGATGCTTTAGCTAGCTGAGCCACACTGGCCAGGGCACTACTTGAGTATCAGAATAGATCAAAAGACATGAAGTGGTCTAGATTGCCAGAAACTTGGCTGCTATAATGGATAATAGAATCCCATCATTAGCTAACATTAGATGTTCACAGCAAATAGGGAAGTAGGAAGTGGAGCTATTAATGGCTTCAGACAAATCATTTACTCTAGTCATAGAGAAGTTTCCTCAAAGGAGCTACATTTATTCTTCTAAGCAGTTCTCCAGAAAGTAATCAAGTAAGATTGTGGGAGTTCTTTCTGCCCCAGAGGAGAAAGCTTTCCTTCACCTTCCACTTCTTTCCAAGCTTTGCCCTTGCCGGAGGAAGAAATAAGCTCATACTAATCAGACACAGACACTCACAAGGCCATGCTTTTCTGCTGAGGGGATGTGATAAAGTGTCACCATCTTAAAGGGGCAAGTATGCTCCTGAGCCGGCTCTCTGTCCACCTCCTGAGGAGCCTGAGACCAGACCTCTGCCAGACCTATGAGTGCTCCTTTGCCTCCTGCCCTTTATTTGAGGACCCTTACCTCTCCTACAGGAAGATCCCCAGCATCCTCCTCATCCACATGGCAGCTTGTACTGGGCTATTTCCCAGACATAGGCCAGACAGCACCTGCCGCACCATGCTGGATGCTGGGGGGAAGACACAGCCTTCCTGCTGTATCTCTTTCTTTTGTTCTTATACTGGTGTGCATGCTTTAGGTCAGACTTTCCTTAGATTGCAGCAGTAAGGTCTCACCCTCAAATCTGGGGTAATGTCCCCGGAGACTCATTGAAGAGGTGGGGGGGAAGTAAGAAACTTCATTTAGGAATTCCAGTATCAGTTATAACCCCATCCAGATTTTATCAGACCGTTGCTTTGAGATGTTTAATGATGTTCATCAAGCTGTTAACAAAGCCGGTCCTTTGTTCCCTATTTGGCCTTGCATCTTTCCCAGCTACTTTTAGTTTTGATAAATAGAACTATATTGGTTTTTTTGGAATTGAAAAGTCTTGTCCTGTCTAATATCAAAGTTTCACAATCTCTCCTCCAGTTAGATTTAACTCAGTTTCCAATGTTTGTAATAGGATGAGGAGTGCAATTTATCTTTTTCATGAGTCCCTCTTGTATTTTTCTTCTTCCCCAATTCACTACTTCTAGCTCTTCTGGGGTTGGGGAGAGTGGAAGAGGGATGAGATAGGTAAAGGAGGCAAAAACATTGTATGCATCTGGGGTGCTTTGAAATTTCTCTTGGCAGTTAAAAAATTATTTCAATTGGGGTAGGTGTCCAAATGCTTACTTACAATTCTCTTGTAAACTGCTTTTCCGGGTTATTCTACTTGTAGATCTCTGTTGTAGATAATGTCCTGATAGCTTGAAACTTTTTTCTAGAGATTCATCCCACCAGATGCTTTGTTGGAATCACCTTGGGGATACACTGCTCTTCCAGGTGTGCCTTCTGGCAAGCCTATACCTGGCATGTGGGGCACAAGCACATTCACCTTGCTGTCAGTGGACTGCAGCTCACTCCCCAATGCCACCCTATCCCTCTCCCCCCCTCCTGTCTTCAGGGAAGCTTCAGGCATCTGCCAGTCTATAGATTTTTCCAGGTGACAGTTAGTTACAAGCCTCTGTGTACACCAACTCCATCTCTCTGTGTATTTCTCACAAGCTGCCTTTGGGAGATTCAAATATGACCTCCATAAGTAGTATTTCACTGATTATCCTGAAGAAACAGGAAAAGTCAGATTTAACATCTTATTACACTTATGTATTTATACAAAGTATGTGGTTACTTAATGGAAATTTTATTCAAGTAATAATCTTTTTAAAAAAATCCTCAGCTGAGGATATGTTTTTATTGATTTTGAGAAAGAGAGAGAGAGAGAGAGAGAGAGAGAGAGAGAGAGAGAGAGAGAGAGAGAGAGAGAGAGAGAAACATCAGTCAGTTGCCTCCCATATGCATCCCAACCAGGGATCAAGCCTATAACCTAAGTATGTGCCCTGACCAGGAATCAAACCTGCAACATTTTGTTGTATGGGATGATGCTCTAACCAACTGAGCCACCAGGCCAGGGCATTTAAGTAATACTCTTGATTCTTAAACTTGGATATGGTCCAGTCCTCCAGCAGAACTGTGCAGTCATAACCACTTTTTAAATTCTCAATAAATGGACACTTACTGGTTCTGGTCATAAATCACATGCTGGGTAATTAGAAATCAATAAGGGCAATTGCTTTTTGTCAGATTATTAAAAAGAGCCTGGAGTTTGAATAGTAGTGATTAGCACACTTACCTGTAGGTTAGGTCTCTACCTAACATACCTGTTCCCAGCTATATAGTAGAGTCTGAGCTGCACATATGGCATGACTAATCAAAACATGTGCTTTGCCTCTAGTGCTTCATTAGTTGTTACTTGTTGCAGGTATTTGCACAAAGTGGGGTTCTAGGGCTGCAAGCAAATGGAGGTCCTGACAACTGTTTAATAAAATAACAGTTGAAAATATGAACATTTACAAACTAAGAACATAATTTATTAACTTTCACCAGGTTTATTTATTACCTTTCACCAAGTTTTTCCAGACCTTCCCTGGGTAGTAAAAAGTAATTTATCACACCACTTTTCAAGAGGAATTCAAGTCTTCCTCTACACACCATGCCTAGCCAATGGGAGTGAAAATTGTTTTAAAACAAAGGCATTTAGAAATGCTCTACGGGGATACTTGAGGAAGCTTGATATAATCAGGATTAGTTTAGAAAATTATGATGAGAGCCTAGTTTTTATTAACTAATTATTTTCTTTCAAGATGCTATTCACTCTTAGGGGAGAAACACTTCACTTTAAATATTAATTTCCGAAGTTTTATTGAAGTTCTTTCCTCAGGTCATGTCATAAAAGAATATTTAGCAGGTTGTATGACTCTGACCTTCTGAGTTTTTCCATATGCCAGAGTCACAAAGTAGCCTGAAGATTTTTTTTTTTCATTTTCCTTATTTACTTCTTTTGGGGAAAGATGGGTACATGCACAAACTCTAGATTTGGGCTGTGGTAAAAAGTAAACATTGATTCCTTTTATTTTCCTTTTCTATGCTTAAAGTTTTAGAGCAGTCTTGTAATTCTCATTTTCAGAAACTGGCTTCCTGGAGAGTCATTTCTAAGATTTGGAGATGAGCAGAATTTCTAAAAATGAAAATATTTGGATTGATTCAGTTATAATTTCAGATATACAGAAACTCACTAGAAAGTTTGCCAATACTCAACAGGTTATAATGCTTTTTATTGTTGAAGGTATGTATACTTGCCACACACCTAAGAGCCAAAGGATCCTTTGACCTCAGGCTCAATACAATGAGGTGGTGTTGTTTTCTCTACCTCATTGTGGTTGTGGTAAGTAGTTTGGTATCATATATGTGAGACTTTCATTGATGAGGACCTAAATCAAGTTATTGAAATATTAAGTGCATTTTAGGTAATGAAACAAACAAAAAAGTCTCCTTAACAATTTCTGGGTGGGCATAGCTGTCAGAATCGGGGGAATGGGAGAGGATTGATTCTCTGTAATTGTTATTATTGGAAAGGTCTTGTTGCTAGTTAGGACGATTGGTTATTCTAGGAATGTGTCTAGATAAATTTCAGGAGAAATATGTTCCCAACCCTGATTTAGCTATCCAGTTTAGACCTGCTTCCACATTATGATTTCACTCTGTGGCAACCTCTGGGGTTGATGTATGTGCGGCTGGGTTTGAATTTATTGGGGTGACGTTGGTTAACAAAATTGTACAAGTTTCAGGTGCAATTTTCCACAAAACATTAGTCACTCTGGGAGATAGTTCTCTGGAGTTTGCATCATGACCACTTTGGGAACTGCGTTTTTACATGCCAGCTGTCCTGTGTACAAAAATAAACAGTGTTATTTTTTGAGTTAACAATCTCTGTCATTATTAATGTATTGCCTCTCAGTTCCATATTTACACCACAATATATACCATGTGCTAATAGAAGGGATTTTTTAAGGCATCTCTTCACAGTGAGCATGATATTAACTTATCTCAGTAGAGGGCACTGGAGGGACACTGCAGGGGAGGGGTTCTCCTGCTGTTTCACGCTTCAGCTGATGGAGGTGGGGATGGGCTGTCTCAGTGGTGTCAGGGGCAAACATCTGGTGGTGCTCTGCCCCAGCCATGGGTCCAGCATCCTCGGCTGCCTCGCAGCCTCTGCTGGTGATAATCCTTCTATAGCCTTCTTGAAATGAGTACCAAAGGCTTGCTGGCAGCACCAGTGTCCAAAGGCCTCCTCACTGTGTTGGTTCCCAGATTTCATCTGCAATGTGGAGGGTCCCCCCCTTCTGCATGCCCACACCACTGGTGCCGATCACCTGTTTTTAACTTCCATCCTGGAGGGTTGCCTCCTGCTTGCCCAGCTCCAGGTTGGACAAACCAGTAAACTTTTCTGCTCTCCTTTGGGCTGAAATGTACTTTGTCTAAAGAGGTCTGAACCCAACCCTTCGTAAGGGGACCCTACTTCAAAGTTTTTTTTAAAGAAAATACTCTTCCTTAGCCATAGGGTAGCATATAGAGTTGCTTATATTTTATAGTCACTCTTTTTTTGTCCTATTTTGTATTTTCCTTTTTATTGCATTTATTTGGGTGACACTGGTTAACAAAATTATACAGGTTGCAAGTGCACAATTCCACAACACATTATAGTCATTCTTTTATCATAGTTTCCTCTTTATACCAGTCTTCCTCTGTTTAATTCATACTGTGGTTTCTATCTTGCGATTGAATATAGGCTGTTACACATCAAATCTCATTTGTTCACATGGGCATGAGAAAAGTGACTTCTAGATAGCAACTGAACTGAAATGAGAGACACATTTATGGGAGCCAGCATAGTATACAGAGTGTGCTGTCTCTTTGAAGCCAGCAGATACTTCATGTGCAGTGATGCAAGAGATGGCCCGAAGGGTAGATGCCTCTCTTGTCTGGAAGGCAGGACTCATGAAGTTTCAGCGGCATTACCTGAGACTATATGGCAAGTGTGAGTGATAAAGAACCTGTTATTCATTCATTGAGGTTTTTTTTATTAAATCTTTATTGTTCAGATTATTACAGTTGTTCCTCTCCCCCCCCCCCCATAGCTCCCCTCCACCTGGGTCCCACCCCACCCTCTAGCCTTACCCCCGACACTGTCCTCATCCATAGGTGTACGATTTTTGTCTAGTCTCTTCCCACACCCCCCACACCCTTTTCCCCCACCACCGAGAATTGTTAGTCCACTCCCTTTCTATGCCCCTGATTCTATTATATTCACCAGTTTATTCTGTTCATCAGATTTTTTATTCACTTGATTTTTAGATTCACTTGTTGATAGATATGTATTTGTTGTTCATAATTTTTATCTTTACCTTTTTCTTCTTAAAGAATATCCTTCAGCATTTCATATAATACTGGTTTGGTGGTGATGAACTCCTTTAGCTTTTTCTTGTCTGTGAAGCTCTTTATCTAACCTTCAATTCTGAATGATAGCTTTGCTGGGTAAAATAATCTTAGTTGTAGGTTCTTGCTATTCATCACTTTGAATATTTCTTGCCACTTCCTTCGGGCCTGCATAGTTTCTGTTGAGAAATCAGCTGACAATCGTATGGGTACTCCCTTGTAGGTAACTAACTGTTTTTCTCTTGCTGCTTTTAAGATTCTCTCTTTGTCTTTTGCCCTTGGCATTTTAATTATGATATGTCTTGGTGTGGTCCTCTTTGGATTCCTTTTGTTTGGGGTTCTCTGCGCTTCCTGGACTTATAAGTCTATTTCTTTCACCAGGTAGGGGAAGTTTTCTGTCATTATTTCTTCAAATAGGTTTTCAATATCTTGCTCTCTCTCTTCTTCTGGCACCCCGATAATTCGGATGTTGGTATGCTTGAAGTTGTCCCAGAGGCTCCTTACACTATCTTCATATTTTTGGATTCTTTTTTCTTTTTGCTTTTCCAGGTGGGTGTTTTTTGCTTCTTCGTATTTCAAAACTTTGACTTGATTCTTGTGATCCTCTAGTCTGCTGTTGGATCTCTATATTATATTCATTATTTCAGTCAATGTATGTATGCTTAATTTCTAGTTAGTCCTTTTTCATATCCTCAAGGGTCTCAGTAAATTTATCGGTGGTTTCTAGAAAATTCTTAAAAACCTTATAACCATGGTTTTGAACTCTATATCCAGTAGTTTGCTTTCCTCCATTTCTGTCATTTATGACCTGTTTCTTTGTCTCCACATTTTGGCTGCTTCCCTGTGTTGATAGAGTGGCTTTGTGTGCTAGGTGTCCTATAGGGCCCAGTGGCTCAGCCTCCCCAATTACCTGAGGTGGACACTCTTGGTGCACCCCTTTGTGGGCTTTGTGCACAGTCTTGTTGTAGTTAAGCCTTGATTGTTGTTGGTATCACTGGGAGGAATTGACCTCCAGGGCACCTGGCTGTGAGAATCAGCTGTCTCTATGGTGTGAGAACTTCTGTGCTGGAGACACCCTTATGGGGCAAGGCTTGCTTCAGTGGGACTTTGGTGCTCACCAAGTCTGCCCCCTGAGTGTGTCCCTTATGGATCTGAGGAGTAGTAATCTGGATGGTCCCACTCTGACCACTGGGTACACTGGCTCTTGAATCTCTAAGGAGGTGCTAATTTAGCCTCTGCCTGAGGCTACCCAGCAGGAGCTATGGAGAGATCTGCAGATTCCTCTCCTTTGTTTGGGGTTTGGAGGTGCCCAGATGAGGCCCAGCTGTGAAGCAATGCAAGGGGCTGTGGGGCCTTGGGCCTTCTTTTGGATGTTCTGTGTCTCTCTGACCCAGCTGCAGTTTGTTAGGTAGTTTTAGATTGGAAAGGGCCAGGCCATTCATATGTAAAAGCCTCTGTGCACAGCTTGGGTGGGGCGGGACCTCAGGGAATCAACAGGGCAGAGCAAACAGCTATGGCTGATCCTCAGCCCTTCCCTAAGAGGCCCCGGATCTCAGTGTCCTGCGGTAGCTGCTAGCACCTCTTAGAGAAGGCACCCTTGAGTTCCAACCAATGCCAGACAGTCCAATTTCTCCCCGTATGAGTCTGGGTCCCCAGAGACTCGCCCGGAACTGGAGTTCAGAGCAGTCAGGAGCTTGTGACTCCCTTCTGATTGAAAAAGACAACCGTGTCCTCAGTTGCCAGCCCTTTCCGCATGTGCCTCCATACCTCTGCACTTTACTTCCGCACCTCCTCTGAGTCTCAGTGTGCTTTCCTCTTTCCTTCTAGTTGTAGAATTTTCACTCAGCCAGCCTTCCTGTGGTTCTGGATGATGTCCGTTTTGTCTTTTAGTTGTAGTTTTGAAGTGGTTGTGCGAGGCAGCAATTTCAGATGTTTACCTATGCTGCCATCTTGGTTTCTCCCATTCATTGAGTTTTTACTGAGTGCCCAGTATGTGCCAGCTATTGTCTTAGGCATTGAAGAGATAGCAGGGGGAAGACACAAATAAAATCTTTACTTTTTGCTTTTTTTTCCCTTTACTTAGCTCTTTCCTTCACATTATCTTTTTTGTGTAACTGACACTTCAGGTTAGTGCTTCTCACTTTATACTGGTTGTTCTTGTAATCAACAGAAAGAATGATCTCACATAATGTGGTTAAAGAGACACTAGAAGTGTATGTGGTAGGAGGGGGAGTTGGGAGCCATAGGTTATGTAACAACAGCACTCTTGAAAATAAACTTTAATAAAAATGTCTTACCTTTGGACAAACATTTCAAAGATATTTTACTGCTTGCAAATGAATAGCAGCAGGTGAATGGAAAGTTAAACCTATGTATGTGTGAAATTGGCTTTGAATTTCTCAGTAGTTAAGAGTGTTCATTGACCTGACTGTTTTAATTACATTGGCTGAGAAATTTGATCATTAGTCAAATGAAACATGTAGCTATACCACTCTCTTAAGAAACCCAAATGAGGCTTGGCATGGTCTATGAAAGGATCAATGTTACAATTACCTTTTTCCCAATAGGAGGCTCAGTGGGGCAGGGTCTCACTCCTTGGATTCTTCTTCTTTAAAAAAAAAAAAATATATATATATATATATATATATATATATATATATGTATTAGTATATATATATATGTATTAGTATATATATTATTGATTTCAGAGAGGAGGATAGAAGTAGAGATAGATGGAAATATCTACACTAATAAAAGAGAAACATGGTAATTGGCGTACGACCGCTACCCTTTTCATTGGATAATCAGTGAGATATGCAAATTAACTGTCAGCCAAGATGGCGGCTGGCAGCCAGGCAGCTTGAAACTAACATGAGGCTTGGTTGCCTCAGTGACGGAGGATCGTTGGAGGAAACCAACGTTCCCCGCCTGCGGCTGCAGGCCTCTGAGCCGGCAGTTTAAGAAACATTGTAACAAATACCGCCAGGACTTCAGCCAGCAGATTCGCAACATTGTATGCAAAGGCCAGAAACCTACTTTCAGGAGCAACGGCCTAAGAGCTGGAGCCAAGCCTCAAGCTAAAGCTGGCCCAGAATAAAAAAAAAAAAAAAAGGAAAAAAGGAGCATTTGGGAGTTCAGTCACCCCCAGCCTGAAAACAGCCCTCAGCCCTTCACCCAGACTGGCCAGGCACCCCAGTGGGGACCCCCACCCTGAACGGTGTGTGACCAGCTGCAAACAGCCATCATCCCCTCACCCAGGCTGGCCAGGCACCCCAGTAGGGACCCCCACCCTGATCCAGGACACCCTTCAGGGCAAACCAGCCGGCCCCACCCATGCACCAGGCCTCTACCCTATATAGTAAAAGGGTAATATGCCTCCGGCACCGGGATCAGCATGACAGGGGGCAGCACCCAAACACCCTGATCGGCCCTGCTCTGTGTGTGACAGGGTGCGGCACCCCAACCCCCGCCCCCCAGGCCCTGCTCTGTGTGTGACGGGGTAGAGCCATAACATCCCCATCGGCCCTGCCCTGAGTGTGAGAGTGGCGGCGCCCCAACCCCCTGATCGGCCCTGCTCTGTGGGTGATAGAGGGTGGTGCCCCAATCCCCCCCCCCCACCCACGGGCCCTGCTCTGTGTGTGACGGGGTAGAGCCATAACCTCCTCATCAGCCCTGCCCTGAGTGTGACAGTGGTGGCGCCCCAACCCCCTGATTGGCCCTGCTCTGTGGGTGATAGAGGGCGGCACCCCAACCCACTGATCCGCCCTGCTCTGTGTGTGACAGGGGACGGTGCCCCAACTCCCCTATCGAACCTACTCTGTGAGTGACAGGGGGGAGCTCCTCAACCCCCTGATGGGCCCTGCTCTGTTTGTGACAGGAGGGAGCTCCCCAACCCCCTGATGAGTCCTGCTCTGTGCATGACAGGGTACGGAGCCCCAACCCCCCTGATGGGCCCTGCTCTGTGTGTGACGGGGCAGTGCCCCAACCCCCAAATCGGCCCTGCTCTGAGCCTGACCAGGGGCTGCACCTAGGGATTGGGCCTGCCCTCTGCCACCCAGGAGCAGGCCTAACCCAGCAGGTCGTTATCTCCTGAGGGGTCCCAGACTGCGAGAGGGCACAGGCCGGGCTGAGGGACCCCCCCTTCCCCCCGAGTGCACAAATTTTTGTGCACTGGGCCTCTAGTCTATAATAATAAAAGTGTAATATGCTAATTAGACCGGACAGCCAAACAACCATCCAGGTGTCATTCTAGATGTCCTTCTGGACGAAGCCATGGTGGTAGAGGCCGAGGCAGAGGCAGTTAGGGGCAATGAGGCAGGCAGGCAGGGGCAGTTAGGGGTGATCAGGCAGGCAGGCGAGTGGTTAGGGGTGATGAGGCAGGCAGGCAAAGGGGTGATGAGGCAGGCAGGCAAAGGGGTGATGAGGCAGGCAGGCCGCAGTTAGGGGAATCAGGCAGGCAGGCAGAGGGGTATGGGCGATCAGGCAGGCAGAGGGGTTAGGTGTGATGAGGCAGGCAGGCAGAGGGATTAGGGGTGATTAGGTAGGCAGAGGGGTTAGGTGTGATGAGGCAGGCAGGCAGAGGGGTTAGGGGCAATCAGGCAGGCAGGTGAGTGGTTAGGGGCGATCGGGCAGGCAGGCAGAGGGGTTAGCGGCTATAAGGCAGGCGGGTGAGTTTTTAGGGGCAATGAGGCAGGCAGGCAGAATGGTTAGGGATGATCAAGCAGGCAGGCAGGTAAGCAGTTAGAAACCAATGGTCCTGGATTGCGAGAGGGATGTCGTATATCCCCTGATGGGTCCCAGGTTGCGATAGGTACAGGCTTGGCTGAGGGACACCCCCACCCCAGTGCATGAATTTTGTGCACCGGGCCTCTATTCAATGATAAGAGAGAATCATTGATTGGCTGACTCCTACATGCCCCACACTGGGGATTGAGCCCACAACCTGGGCATGTGCCCTGACTGGGAATCGAACCATATCCTCCTGGGTCATAGGTCAGTGCTCATCCACTGAGGCATGCCGACTGGGCACTCCTTGGATTCTTGTACTATTTTCTTTCAGGTGTATTTATCTCACCCTTTTGGAATTCTGCTTTGTTAGTTATGAAAGGGACTCAATCTGTCATCAGTTGTTTGATGATAGGACATTTTGACAGAGTACTTCAGGATGGCCAATTGTTTATTTTACTTCCAATCAATAGTAATTTTTACTTGTTGGAGGGGTTCACATGTTTTCACTGAAAATAATCAGTGATTTTCTTTTTTTAAAAAAGGAGAAGCTGATGGGAGAATATTTTTAGATTGTTTTCATCATAATCCAAGGCCTGAGGTGGAAGGGAAACTGATGTTTTAAACTTTTCATTGCTTTCTTTCCACATCCTTGTGTGTTCACATTCTCTGGAAGGTGTGAACCCACAGCTACACTTTTGACCTCTTTTTCTTTCTTTTCACCTTTCTTAACATAGGATGAAAGAGGCTAATCATTGTAGGGGAAAATCCTCACTGATACTATGATATAATAGGAAACAAGAATGCAAAGTTTTGGGGTGTTTTCCCCTCATTGTAACTTAGTTTTTCTGTAAATAAAACTCAGCTAAAAAAAAATTGCTACCTCTTTCTGAAGTTTACAAAGTTTAATGCTACCTGATGCTTGGGGCGATACTTGCAACTCTTTAAATAAGGTAATAACTTTTAAATCATGATCAAATTTTATGGCATACACATAAATTTTGTTTGTCTGTTTGTTTGTTTTTGGTTAATCCTCATCCAAAGATTTTTTTTTATTGATTTTTAGGGAGAGTGGAAGAGAAAGGGGAAAACGGAGAGAAACATCTATATGAGAGAAACACATTGATTGGTTTGCTCGTACATGTGTCCTGACCAGGGTGCAAGCCGGGGAGGAGCCTGCAACCAAGGTACATGCCCTTGACCAAAATCTAACCCATGTCCCTTTGGTTCGTAGGCTGATGCTCTTTCCACTGAGCCAAACCAACTAGGGCAGCATACACATTAATTTTGCTATTTCCTTGACACTAAATTCCATGATTACAATTTAATTCAAAATCCCTATTTAAATGATACTGCAGAGCCAGAAAATTAAAATGTGTGTAGCATATAAATGAGTGACAGTATTTCAAAAATGTGGTTATAAGGGGCTTGAGTCTGGATTTATTTTATATCAAGAATTTGACTAATGAGCCTAATAGGTTTTATTTCACTATAAGTGTATTTTGAAAAATATTTTCAAAAGTAATTTTATTAAACATTTAATGTATGCTTCTAAGAACCATAATTACTTATAGTAACATTATCTTTTGCATATATCTCCCTTTTATTAGTTCCTGAGTGTAGACCTTGACATATTATATAGGATCAGTAAAAGCAAAGCTATTATTACTGTTTTCAAATGTTGTCTCGTATGCAGAATCAGGAAGTGACAATACATGCAATGCAGTTACTCAGAGAATAGAATAGGGTAACTTTGCCTTTGGAACAGCAGGCTTAAAGGGCAGGGTCAGAAGAACTTTTTTTTTTTTTTTTGAGACAAGATAGCATGGAGAAACAGAACTCATCTTAGAGATCTTGATTCTGGTTTCAGCTTTGCTGCTAACCAACTGTGTGAACCAGAGAAAATCAATTAACCTCTCCGAGCCTTGATTTCATCATCTATAAAATGAGAAGATTGAATAAGGTGCCCTCTAAGATGCTTCCAGTGATCAAATATGATTTCATCTCTTTGGGGGATTTAGTTTTCATGTCTGTGAGATTATTATTAGCCTAGTACAAACCAAGGGAAAGACACGTTGGAGTGATTTGCTAGCCATAGCTTTGGTAGTCAAATTAGTAGTAGCATTCCAGGCTCTGCAATTTTATATATTGATGTAAAAGACCTTACTTTACATGTTTGACAATCACAGAATCAACAAAACAGCATAATCTGTTTCTCCAGGAATTGGCTTTGGCGATCTGGTGATTTGGGGAATTCATCTTGGCTTTTGGTAAAAAGCAGTTGTATTCAGGAGCTTTTAAAAAGTTGCTCTTAATATCTTTAAGTTGCAAGGAGGTTTAGTGAAAACAGCAATGAAAGGATGTTTTTTTAAGTCCAGCTCAATAAACAAATATTAAGCTTCTATTAAAGGTCTGTAACCACTTAGTATTTATGAATCCGAAATCCAAAAAGCTCTTAAAAACCTGAATTCATTTAGTGGCAAAACCTGATCTGAATGAATATGAAGACATATGCTTAAAAAAAAAAATCCCATTTAGTGTGAATACTCATTTCTATCACTAAAGAAACTGCTGTGTATTCAGTTTTGGAGTGCTACCCCAGAACCTGCCAGGAATGTTCTGGAAGATGTGGTACACAGCCTGTAATACTGGTTCTAAGAGAAGCTTTGAATTCCAAAGCTTATTAAGTGCCAAGGATTTGGATAAAGGATTTCAGACATGTATGTGAGAAGGGTGAAGGCAGGTAGAAGGATAGAAGGAGAGGAACTGGCTGAAATGTGAAGGTATGTAGGATAAAGTCACAGTTTGTAAAGAGTTCCCAGACATATTCACCAATATGATATGATGTATTTTATTGAAAAGATGTGGCTAACATTTCAGGACACTTACAGAGGGAGCAATTATTTCTGCTGGGTTTCAGGATGTATCACAAAGGAAGTTATATTTGAAGTGGATCCTGAAGAATGAGTAGGTGTTTCTTACAAAGAAAGAAGAGAGACATGCATCCGTGGTGTATTGGGGCCCCGTGACTTCTCTGGGGCTGAGTTAGAGAAGCCAAGGAGAGGATGTTACCGGGCTGCGCATCTGAAAATGAGATTGGGATTATTATTCAGGGCCCTTTATACCATGCTAATAACCATCCATTGACCCCAGTGGGCTGTGTTCTCTAGAGGCCATCCCTGAGGAGGATATTCGTGTGTAAATAATTTGTTAAAGAAGCACAGCCAGGGAGACCCAAAGGGAATGGAGCCGCAGGAGAGGGAAGGGCAAGAGGTCAAGTAAAGGAGCATTCCTCTCAGGCACAGTCCTGGGAGACAGCTTTAACTTGATCTTGAAGGAGAGCAGTGAAAGCCTTAAATACTTAAGCCTTAAATACTTCTGCATCTGTAAGTCTTTGGGTAAGGGCCCTAGGGGATGGGGTGGGCTGGTGATGTAGATTCCCAGGCACCAAACCTATCCCTGCCTGGGTTCTCTCCAAAGCAAGTCTAAGTGCTAACTGAAGGGGAGGTGGTGGGTAAGGTGCACTGAAGTGGTGAATTATTTCAGAATAAGCTTTGTAAATGTGTACAAGTATTAAAGTACTAAAAACATCTCTCTCTTTCTTACACACACACACACACAGGAAGAGTGAGATGTTTGTTCATTATTTAACAGATATTTGTTGTGAACCTATTATCTACTAGGAAGAAAACAACATTGTCAAGAATTTACAATTTAATAGAGGGGAATAATGTAATATGATTATATATTATTGCTGTTACTGCAAACAAAGAAAACAAAACAAATTCTCAGTTCTGGTATTTGAGAATCTGGGGAGAAAGATGTTTTTCTAAGGATTAGTCATTTTATATTACATTTTAGCTGCAAAGCAAATAAATCTCCTGAGAATTGATCTCAACAAATATTTATGGAGCATCTACTATATGTCAAGCACTGTTAACACTGTTGAAATGAATGACAGTAATTTCTTTGTTGGCTACAATTGGCCTGGCAAACTAAAGCCCTCTGAAAAATATTTTAAAATGATGATGATCTTTTAAAATTTTACTAATCGCCAAAATGGAATTCATAGATGAACCTTTAAAATAAAACATATATACATAGTACCATAAATAGCATAATTAAGATTTTAAAAATTATCACAGGATATGTGTGGTTTTTTTTCTTAATTGAAAATGCTTGGAGGAAGAGCATTGACTTTTTGTGACTTCTTTATTTGTGTGCAGCTATTCCTGTCAGAGTTATTTCATAAATATTCTTTTGTCTTTAGAAAACAATTTAGCAGTATTGCAGTAGTTTCCCTTTTCAATAATTACAACCTTTTGCTCAACTTTATTTCAATCCATCTCTTCTCTTTGGAGAGAAGAGGGTCTTTTCTTGTTGTGTCTTATCAATTGTATCAGTATTGGTAAGCCAAGAAGAAATGAATGTTACTGAAATATAAATCTGTTCCTGTGTGTTTCTCCCAGACTGCCTCCCAAATTCATCGCCAGTATCAACACACTTGACTAAAAAAACGTGAGCCCTTGCCGAGTTGGCAGCTAGCTTCACCATGACCCTCTGAGGAGGAACCTGGATTTCAAACTAGTGAGCAGTTGGTACAAAGTGTTCCACTACGCCATGTTCAACAGAAACAAATATGAGCTTAGAATATATTTATGGAACCTATGTCATCTTTTCCCACCTCTTCTCTCCAACAAAATGAAGAGCTTTCATTTTTGTTCACACTGTCAACCTCGTCCCCGTTCTGTCCACCTCGGGCTCCCATGCCCTCTCCACCACATTACGTTGGCTAATCCTGGATTCGCTTGCAATTTGTCACTGCCAACCTGGGTATTGAATTTATTTTCTCTTCACTTATTTAAGGTCAACCCATGATCAAAGGGCTAAATACAGTTTTACCGCTTCTGCTAAATTTTTCCTGCTAGTACTAGAGCCACATGGGTTTCTAAACTCCATGAATAATTTTATGGACAGAATCAGACAGTGTTAACATTTCCTCCAAACTTCTTTATGTATGTTAGCTTAAGTTTCATTCTTCCAATTATTTCAGAGCAGAAACTTTTTATTCTTTGGGTGTATGTCTCCTAGGGCAGAGTTACTCATTCTTCTGTTTTCCATCTTACCTTGTGAATTCATTCACTGTGGAAAAATTTCCTTAACTAGCTAGTTGGGTGCTATATAAAAGCACACACACACACACACACACACACGCACACCACAAAACATAAGGCAGCTCCTGCTCTCCAGGATTTTACAGTCTAGACAAGGAAAGAAACATAAAATATGTGTAACAAGATTGACATTAGTGATGCATTATTTATTCACTTACTCATTCCTGAGTACTGCTCAGTTGGTGAGCAACATATTCATAGCTCTCAGTCATAGGGCTCATTGCCACTAGAGCCAGGGAGTGTCAGAGGACTGCAGGGGACCCAAAGAGGCAGAAAGGTCTCTCTCTCTCTCTCTCTCTCTCTCTCTCTCTCTCTCTCTCACTAAGTGACTGGAAAAGCAAGATAGAAGGAAAATAAGATACTGAGTAACTATGAAAGATATTGAGTTCTATTTTCTCCAGCAAAATCTTAGACTCTTGCTGTGAAAATGCCTTTTATATGTACGCAGATAACAGATCTTATATTATTTTCTGCCTCTCAGAAGGTGGAATGAACAGAACTTACAATTCAGGTAACTGGATTGTGGAGATTAAAAGTAGAAACAGACAGACCACCACCACCACAAATTAACTTTAAGACTCAGCCTCTACATTAGGGACCTTAGAGTATTAGGGTGCAAACTCAGAAGCAACAAGGCCCAACATTATCATGCATCAGCAGAAGTTATCTCCATTCCATCAGTTCCCATGCACTCTGTTCCCATTTTTTAAAATATATTTTATATATACATATATATAATATATAAAATCAATATATATTGATTTTAGAGAGGAAGGAAGATAGATAGATAGATAGATAGATAGATAGATAGATAGATAGATAGATGATAGATAGATAGATAGAAACACCAATGATGAGAGAGAATAATTGATTGGCTGCCTCCCCTACTGGGGATCAAGCCCGAAACCTGGGCATGTGCCCTGACCTGGAATTGAACCGTGACTTCCTGGTTTATAGGTTGACACTCAACTCCTGAGCCACGCTGGCTGGGTGCACTCTGTTCCCATTTAAATTAGATTATGCCTTCACCATTTTACAGAAGTTATTCTTTTTTTTTTTTAAATATATTTTATTGATTTTTTACAGAGAGGAAGGGAGAGAGATAGAGAGTTAGAAACATCGATGAGAGAGAATCATCGATCAGCTGCCTCCTGCACATCTCCTACTGGGGATATGCCCGCAACCCAGGTACATGCCCTTGACCGGAATCGAACCTGGGACCTCTCAGTCCGCAGGCCAACGCTCTATCCACTGAGCCAAACCGGTTTCGGCAGAAGTTATTCTTTAAAAAGTTAGCAATTGCCAAATGGTATTTTCAGGGCACATGGTATTGGTCTTCCCTGTTGAATTTGATTTCGCTGATTTCTGTTTTCTTTAAACTCTAAGTTTCAAAACTTGAATTCTGTGAAACTATAGAATTCTGTGCTTTCTTTCTCTGTGGACCCTCAATCTTTTTGTAACTATCCTCCAAGTGTGCATTCTTTATTCTCAGCCAATATTTCCCCTCCATCTATGTATAGCAGTTCCCCTTATCTGGAGTTTTGCTTTCTCTGGTATCAGTTACCTGTGGTCAATTGTAGCCCAAAAATATTAAATGGAAAATTCCAGAAATAAACAATTCATATATTTTAAATTGTACACCATTTTGAGTAGCATGATGAGGTATGGTGCTATCTGCTCTGTCCCCACTGAGACATAAGGAATCATCACTTTGTCCAGCTTATTCATGACGAATATACTGCCCCCTTATTAGTCACTTAGTAGCTGCATTGCAGTGTTCGTGTTCAGGTGATGCTTATTTTACTTAATAATGGCTCCAAAGCATAAGAGTAGTGAGGCTGGTAAATCAGAGATACCACACAGATGCTGTGAAGTGCTCCCTTTAAGTGAAAACATGGAAGTTCTTGACTTAATAAGAAAATAAAAAATTGTATCCTGGGGTTGCTAAGAACAGATGGTAAGAACAAATCTTCCATCCAAGAAATTATGAGGAAGGAAAAAGAAATTAGTGCTAGTTTTGCTGTTGTACCTCAAACTGCAAAAGTCATTGCCACTGTGTGTGATATGTGCTTAGTAAAGATGGAAAGGCATTAAACTTTATCATAGATATGTATGATAGGAAAAAGAAACATAGTCTAGAAAGGGTTTGGGCATCCACTAGGGGCTTGAAGCAGAAAGGGGGAATACTGTACTTTTCTAGGCTGGTTTGATTAGGCTTCATGGTTTTAAGTACTAACATTGTTCATGACAAATCTTTCTTATGTATTCTTTACCCAATGCCTTCAGCTGAATGTCTTACTTGCCCTCTGACTTGCCACAGGCCAAACAGCACTCCTCATTTTTCCCTATAAAATACTCCCTTTCACAGTCTTTATTTCGACTGATACCACCATCCACCTAGTTATTTTAATCAAAAACTTGGGAGCAATTCTTGTGATTTCTTTCTCCCTCACCAACTACATCCAATCAATCCCTAAGTATTTTTGACTATGTCCCCACCTCTGAATATTACCCCTGTTCTAGTTTGTGTGAATTCTTGCAATCATTCTAAGAGGTCTCTGGGCATTCAGTGTTTATATCCCTCCAACTCCATTTTCTAAGCAGCTAGTAGACTAAACTCTTTAAACACAGATCTGATGTTCATTACCCGTCTTACGGCCTTCAGTATGATTTACTTGTCTACAGCATCAGTTTTCTTACTGTGGAATAAAAGGCCCTCTGTTGGCCCTTACTGACTTCTAGTCACATCATCTCTCCCCAGCACCTGCTGTGCAGCATGTGGCTGGCTGTGTGTTTGCACATCTCTGCGTCTTTGCTCTGCCTGACATGCTTTCACCTCTTTACCTCCTTGACAGATTCTGTTTGTTCAGGCTAAAATTTTTTATGGTTGTGACCCTTTGGGGCTCTGTGGTAACTTAAAAGAATATAAAAGAAGCCAAAAGATGTTTTTTAGGCAGATTCTATGAGAAGATCCTAGTAGCCATAGGATAGTCCACATGCCATACCTTACATGTCAGCAATGTCTAGATTCAAGTCTGATGTAGACTGACAAAAGTTCAATCAGAATGCTTCCTCAGGTCTACTCTAATGGCTGCCCTTTACAATTATCATGAAAATTCATTTAGTGAAAATGGGCAGGGTTTGCTACTATCATTTCCAGAACATTGCCTTGTCCCTTTCTGTTCCAAATAGACCATGGCCAAATTTTATGGCGCCCCAGGCCAGACATTTGAGTCCTAAAATATTTAGTTTTTTTCAAATAATTCTTTATTGTTGAAAGTATTACATATGTCCCCTTTTTCCCCCTAGTGACCCCCTCCAGCCCGCCTCCATCCCCACCCCAGGCCTTTACCACCCTATTGTCTGTGTCCATGGGTTATGTATATATGCATACAAGGTCTTTGATTGATTACCTCCCACCCACCCACCTTCCCCACTTTCTTTCTGAGATTCCACACATTGTTCCATGCTTCCATGTTTCTGGGTCCACTCCATTCATCAGTTTATTTTGTTATTTAGATTCCACATATGAATGAGATCATGTGATACTTGTCTTTCACTTAGCATGATACTTTCCTTATGTACTGGGAGTGTAGACTCATTTTTTTCCCCTTGCTGTTGGTCACACGAAACTGAGATTAAATAAATGCCTTCAATGCCAGAAACATGGAACCCTCCATTTATGCCTACTGTGCTGTAAGATCCCTGGGCTGAGTCCAGGGTATGGGTGACAGTTAAAGTGCTTCTACCCAAATTATTAGAGTTCTTTATGATTAATACTAGGCATCAGTGAATTTTATATTAAACTAATATTCATTCGTGAAGATTCACTTTATGAATTAAGGTGTCTGGGAAAACAGCCATGGGTTTGCAGACTAGGTTTTGTTCACCAATCCTCATCTCACACAGTACTTTGTAAACAACTGTATTATTACACTTAAAAAAGTGCATTGTGCATATTCCTTTATATCTCTTCTTCTTCTACCAGCATGGATTATTTGAGGGCAGGAAACATGTCATATTTATTTTTATTGCACCCAAATTTAGAATGGTTTGTTGAATGAATAAATGAATTGTTATTGGTTGCAATGAAATTTAGGTTTTAAAATAGTCTAATTCTCAATATCTATATAGTAATCAATAAAATCTCTCTCTATATATTTTTTCTGATAAATTTCTTACTATCACATTGAGGAAAGAGTTTTAATATTTTAGCTATTCCCGCAAGTACTGGGGTCAGGGAAATAGGCAATGTTCCATGGAGCTAGTAACCTAGAAGAATTTATAAAGGAGAATTTATTAAAGATTGCATGGACTAAGATGTTGTAGTGTATAAGTGACAGTGAGCTGACCTGCAAGCACGGGTCAAGTTTCCCTCAGAAAATGAAACTGGAAATTAAATTTATACAAGTCAGCTAAGAGGAGAGCAGACTTACCCCCAAGAGAGAGAAACACATGACTGAAACCTGACTGAAGATGTTATATCTGAAGGAAGCTGATAACAGGAAACCAAGGAGCAGGGCTGAATGGAAATGTAAAAATAGTAAGTCATATCCCACCCGTATCCTTGTGGTGCTCTTCTAACCTTTTCACAGCAACAGGGCTGGTCGGGAGTGAACCTCTCAGGGCCAGTGGCAGGCATGTCCCTCTGTGATGTGACTGTTTCAGGCTCAGCCTGATGCCGTTGCAAGGGGCATCATATGGGGCGTATTTCACACTGAGGAAGTTGTATCAGTGGAGAAGGCATGGCAATAGTAGACCAGCGGGGCAGGACAATAGTTGGAGGATAGTGTGGATGGTGAGGTGATAGACTAAGTGTGGGGGGAGAATTACTCATTGTCCTCTGGTGTCTGATTGTTGTTATTTAGGTTACTGAAGTCACTATGGCAGAGAATAATGAATAATTAGGGAAACCTATGTGAGGTTTTTGCAATATAGAACAGGCGAGAAGAGATAAAGGCCTAAACTAAGCAATGGTCAAGAGAGAGCATTGAGTATGAGCTGCTGCAAAATGAACACCAGACCAAAAAACATAAAACACTTCTAGCATCAGCAAATAGCAACCAATCTTTAATACCACTCAGCTGTCTGAACTTCACTTTGGATCAATAGGACACCTGCGAGTGATGTTGTCTCTAAAGCTCAGATCACTGTTTTTAAAATGATTATTATTTGTAAGAAGTATTTGAAATACCACAAACAGGGACTTCTGGGATGCACCCCACACTACTGAGGTCTAGCCAGTTCTGAAGCAGAGATGCCTGTTCCCCTCCAGCCTCGTGGGAGTTCCACAGTCTTACCACCCCAGGCCATGCCAAGGAGTCCACTCATGAGAAACACCTGGGAAACCTCACTACCACTGAGGCCCTGGGTATCTTCCAGGCACAGGGCCATAAAGGGTTGGGCTGAGGTATCCTTCCCTGCTTTGCATCAGGAGTGCAGTGAGGGGAACCGCTATTCCCAGGAAGATGGCTGGCCGGGCTGGGGCAGCTGACACCTCTGAAGGCAGGTGCTGCTGGAGGCAACTGTGCTGGTGCCTGGGGCACTGATTAGGATCCAGGCTCCCTAGTGTCATCTCGGATCTGGGCCAGGTAGGGACAGTACTTGCCACAGGGATAGTCTGGGGGACGCCCCAGGCTGCTAAGGTCCATCTAGTCCTAAATTATTTTGTACTGTGGTAAATGTTCATAATATGAAGTTTACCATTTTAAGTGTAATACACAGTGGTATTAAATACATCCATAATACCATCACCAATATTCATCTCCAGAACTTTTACATCCTTCCAAACTGAAACTGTGTACCTGTTAAACCATAACTCCCTCCTCCTTCCTCCCCTCCAGCCCCTGGAAACCTCTATTCTACATTCTGGCTCTATAAATTTGCCTATTCTAAATGACTCAGTAAGTGGAATCATACAATATTTTTTCTTGGCTTATTTCATTTAGCATAATGCTTTCAAGGTTCGCCTATATTGTAGCACATTTTAGAACTTCATTTTTATGCATAAATAATACTCTGTTGCAAGCACACTAGTATACCACATTTTGTTGATCCATTCATTCACTGATGGACATTTGGGTGGTGTCTACCTTTTGGCTGTGTGAATAATGCCTCTAGAAAGTTTGGCACACACTATCTATTTGAATCCGTTTACAATTATTTTGAATACTAGTGGCCTTGTGCATGAAATTCGTGCCAACGTGGCCTGCACCCTTTCCAATCTGGGACCCCTTGGAGGACGTCCGACTACCAGCAGTCGGACATCCCTCTCGCAATCTGGGACCGCTGGCTCCTAACCACTCACCTGCCTGCCGGCCTGCTCACCCCCAACTGCCCCCCCTTGCCGGCCTTCTTGCCCCCAACTTCCCTTTGCTGGCCTGATCACCCCCAACTGCCCCCCCTGCTGACCTGCTCCCCCCAACTGCCCCCACTACCAGCCTGCTCCCCCCCAACTGCTCCCCACTGCCGGCCTGCTTGCCCCCAACTGGTCCCCCCTGCCAGCTTGCTCACCTCCAACTGCCCATCCCCTCTGGCCTGATCACCCCCAACTGCCTTCCCCTTCTGGCCCGATAGCCCCTAACAGCCTCTTCCTCAGCCCTGCCACCATGGCTTTGTCTGGAAGGACGTCCAGAAGGTCTCCCGGTCTAATTAGCAAAGTACCCTTTTATTAGTATAGATGCTATACATAGAAGTTTTAAAGCCTTCCTTCATTGTGATAATGTGTAGGAATGAAGTGTGTACCATGACATTGAGAGCTCTGCATTCTAACTTCTGTTCCTATTGCTCAGAAAAGGGTCAAAACATGTAATTATTCATTCTGGGAAGTGACAATGCCCCGAATTTCAAAGAAATGACACTTTTGTTTCTCAGAGTTGAAGAGAACAACTGCTTGTCATTTCTTCCTCACTCAGTAGGATGTGTGTGTCATGAGGTCTTCACTCAAGCGCCGGGCACTCCCAGCAGCAAACAAACATGGGCACATATAAAAGGTCCTGGGTGCGGGCCTGACCACTCAGTGTGGGAGCCTGGACAGAATGAAATTACACCATTGAAATCAACATTTTCTTAAAGACTCCTCTTTCTTAACAGCATCTAAAGTCAATCCTGAATTTGCCTCCCATGAAAACATAGTACTGAGGCTGAGAGGTAGTGAAACTGAATGTCAGACCTCAGTGGGTTCTGAATCAAGGCATACATTTGTGTGCAATGGTGATGGGTATTGTGATCATACCATTTTCAAGGAGCTTTTCTAAGTGAGGTGTTGGGCACAGAGTAGAGTCTAAGCATCTACTTTTCAAACGGAATCATCTTATTAATATATTGGTGGCCAGCACCCAGCTCTGTAGCAGGTCTATAGACAGATGGAATTAGCCAAAACTCTAACAATCAGGACCTAGGCTGCTCACTCCAGCACCCCCTCTGGGCATGTAGAATCTGCCCAATGGCAGTCTGGAGTAAGGGTGAAGACAGCTAGTCTCTGGTAGGTCCAGGTTTAAAATAAAATAATATTTATAAATTTATATCAAACTATGATACAGAAAGACATTTATCAAAGGTAACTGCTTCATTATTGAATCCCCCAAGGATAAAAACAGAAAGAATATTTTAACCCTGGCTTTTTATAAGTTGTTAGCAGAAAGATAATTTTAATAACTCTTATCTGTTTCATTTATGCCTACTCTCTCCTCAGTGGGAGAGGAGGGGAACAGCCATTTACATCACTTTTAAAGATACAGCGAAAGTCAACAATCCTTGGCACAGTGACATGAATTTACATGAAGGTATGAACAAGTGGATTTGGACAAGGGAGGGCATGAGATGTGCACAGCAGAAGAAACAAGAGTCACTGAGTCCATCTGGGGAGAGCAGTGTTGGAAATGCTTTGAAAGGGGAGGCTTAGGATGCTGGGAATGAAAACAGCTGGCTTTAAAATGGTCCAGGGCTAACTCTTAGATGTACATTATTTTAATTTTCTTTGATAGTAATGATTTTTAAATAATTGTAATGATTTTTAAATCATAACTCCTGAAGGATTCCTTCAGGAGTTAAACATGTTAGAAAGATTCTGAGAAAAGCAGCTTTTTGTCATCCAAGCCTCTCGTTGTGGTGTTTCTGTGTGTACTGTTTGCAGAGTGTGTTGCCAGGCAGGGAGACAGAAGCACAAGTTCAGTGTCTGGTTTTGCAAATTTGTCCCTAAGGTTCTGGGGCTTCATTTGGGCAAAATTTCATATTGAGTTCTTCCTGTCCTAAACTAGGCGTCACCGGCCCTTGGGAATTAAAACTGCTCCATTTGGTTTCCCCGAGGAAACAGGAATCATTTCTCATCACAAGTGGTTGCTGGTTTGGCGACTCCCTCTCCTGTCACTATGTCATTCTCTTATTGTACATCCACCAATTTGTTGTGAAGAGGAAGGGTAGATCCTAGAAGTCATTGATCTTGTTCATGTTCTTTAAAAGCCAAGGATTTTTTTGGGGTGGAGGAGTAGAGGGGGGATACGAAAGTAATATTCAAGGAAGTAAGAAAAGGGAGCAGAGTTTATTCAGACTTCCAAAGGGAGGGGTATTTTCCTTTATTCTGTCTTTCTTTTTTAATTATAGTAATAGTACTTTGGTGCATTTAAATTTGTCCTGTGGATCTGACAAGGTGCTCCTTATTGGGGTTTAAAAAACTACACTATTGACTTATTGTTAAGCAAAAACAGGATCACCTTGTACAAAAGCTCTGAGTTGTTCTTTGTTAATTTTGGAAATGTAGCATTAGTTTGGAGTTTCCTCTGCATTTGCCTGAATTTGTTACAAGGAAAGCAGAGTATAGACAGAGCAATCAGGAGCCTTCATGTGGGCATTTAACTGATTTGCATCTTTACCATACTGTTATTAATTGGTGAAATGTATTTCTCTGTGAACTTATATTTTCTTAATTTTGTATGTAGAATGAGCAAAATTCATAATATATTCTGAAGATAATTGAGAACATTATAATATTACTAGAGGCCTGATGCACAAAATTCATGCAAGGGGCTCGGCCCTTGCAGCTGCCAGTGGCTTGCCTCAGCCCTCACTTCATCCGGAAGGTCATCTGGAAGGACATCTGGAAGGTTGTTCGGTTGTCTGGCCTAATTAGCATATTACACTTTTATTATTATAGAAAGGTAATTTAAACTTGTATTCAGGGGGATCTTAGAAAAATAAACTTTGAGCTAAAGTAAGAAAGTATTAGCTGGACTCAGGCTAGACTATCACTTGGTACTGGTAGAAAAGCCAGTAATCCAGAGCTGATTTTATTTTATTTTATTTTTTTAAAAATATATTTTATTGATTTTTTACAGAGAGGAAGGGAGAGAGATAGAGAGTTAGAAACATCGATGAGAGAGAAACATCGATCAGCTGCCTCCTGCACATCTCCTACTGGGGATATGCCCGCAACCCAGGTACATGCCCTTGACTGGAATCAAACCTGGGACCTTTCAGTCCGCAGGCCGACGCTCTATCCACTGAGCCAAACCAGTTTTGGCCAGAGCTGATTTTAGATTCTTTGAAAGAGATGATTCATTTTGATGACCACTCTTGGGATGTATATGAAATAAAGCCAGAAAGTGAAAGAAAATAGGCCTGGCCATCCATGTTTTCACTTCTCTCAAAGCTGGAAAAGCACATTTGAAAGTTTCATAACCAGCTGCATTCCTGGCCTAATGTAATGTGAGCAGAATAGGTGGCATGTCTCTATGTTCTGTGCTCAAAATTCTGCTGTTGACTTGGATTAGATACGTTCTTTAGAAATAATAATTACTCCAGTGTGCATTACTGCTTAGACATGTTTAGTCAATTACAAATATGCTCTCAGGGCATTGGAACTGTCAATGAAATACATTCGCAAACCAGTGTATCTCCAGTCCTAGAACAGTGTCCAACAAATACTTGCTATTCAATAAGCATCTGTTGAATGAATGAATTAAAATCAACAAAGAGAGGCAACTCCATCTTTAGTGTATATAAGTTTAATCTTCCAAATAGTAAAAATGGGATGTTCCCTTGGGGTGTAGGGGTTGTTCTGGACATCTATAAATTCATATGAGGATATTCAACCCATAGAAAGATTGACAAGGTTGAAGTTTGGAGATAGCTACTAAAGCAGTTTTACCCTGGAGTTAGGAACTCTCCTTAAATTCTACACACATCACAGTTTGCACAGACACAGGTTAGGCAGAGGTTTCTAAACTTTCTTTTGCTCTCAGAGCCTTTATAGTGTTTTGGTGATTTTTTAAAAAATGATACTACTAGGCCAAAAGAAAAAGCAAACAGTTCCATTTACTAATTAGTTAGTTCTAAACAACTTAATATTTATGTCCTAACAACTTAATAGCTATTTGAATAAACAATACTCATACATTAAAGGAAAAAATAAGATTTTTATTTCATTCTAAAATAGCCACAATTACTTACTAATGGGATATGTATTGCACAACTTCTCAAATGTTGCTATTACCATCACTCTTATTTTCCTTTCCACACTAACCTGATTTTTATCCCAGCAACCACTGAAAACAGAGTTTCACAAAGAAAGGATGTTTTGAAGGAAACAGGGATCCAATGTTAAAATAGCCCATGCGGTATCTGACAGATGTCAGGGATTGCTACATTTTCCCCAAGGATTTAAAATGGCCCACTGTGCCCTGTGAGTTCACTGCAGTGTCTCAGAGCCCCTTGGGTAACATTTAGAAACCATGGGGTTAAAGAGATGGAAAATATGCTGCATCATCATCATCATCATCATCATCATGTCAACTACTGACTCTTCAAAAAGAATACCAACATAAAACAAAACCAAATTTATTTTTAACCCAGTAAGGGGGACCAATAATCTTGTTGAAGTCTTAGTAACATTTCTGAGGGGGGAGATGAAGGACAGGGGATTTTTGAGGTTTGTGGAGTTCTGGATTAAGACAGGTTTTTGAATGCAGCAACCTGATTGGGATTGGACAAAGTGAGTGACATAATAGTTTAGAATTGGTGACCATAAAACTTTCTGGGGAGTGTGGGAGCATAAGCAATCATTCAATACTACTAGACCAAAAGAAAAAGCAAGCAGTTACATTTACTAATTAGTTAGTTCTAAACAACTTTTGGTCTATTAGTATCTTTTTTTTTTTTTTTTTTTTTTAGACAATAAAAATTGTCCTGAGAAGGGAGGTAATCAGGGCTTATGGAAAGTTTGAGTATATAGATTTGGTGGAAATTCCTGAAATAAAAAAATAGTTATTTGCACTTCATCTTCTTGGATGAGTGTTTCTTAAAAGAGTAAAACCATGTTAATGCAGACATGGACGGTATGGTTTTGGTTCTCAGTATCCTATATAATAAAAGCTTAATATGCAAATCAAACAGCTGAATGACTGGTAGAATGACCAATTGCTATGACACGCACTGACCACCAGAGGGCAGACACTTAATGCAGGAGCTGCCCCCAGCCTGCAGGCCCCAGGCCAGATAAGGTGGGTGCCAGCGGGGTACCCCCCACACCCCCATCGCCCTGACGGTTGCCCCACAGATCGGCCCTGATTGCTGGCCAGGCCTAGGGACCCTTGCACAAATTTTATGCATCAGGCCTCTAGTTAATGATAAAATAACAAACAATAGCTAACATTTATTGAGACTAGTTCTTTTGCTGCCCATAGTTCTCAGCACTTTACATGTATTTCATTATAAAATATTCTCAACAGTTTTATGAGGTAGAAATTTTTATCCCCATTTTTACAGCAAAAGTATATGAAAGAAAGAGTGGTTAATTAAATGTGCCTATGGTCATGGAACAAGGACAAGACGGAGCATGTGTTCTTTTTGTTTAAACAGTGGAAAGACACACAAGTACGATGAGAGTAATGCACAGGTTTGAATTTTTATATTCACAGAGTTCTTTAAATATTCAGATTACTCCTGTTGTGGCCTTAAAACAGTCTGTGGGCCTCCCTACACATTGATAGAGGGGCTTCCCTGGTTTGACCATGCTTAGATACAGCTTGTTGTAGCTTTCCTGTTTACTAATCCTGGTTGTTAGTGACCAACTGCCCTGCAGCTGACGTAGGCCTCACACTGGGGCTGCCTCTGCGAGAACGCCTGGATGGCAGCAAAGCCTTTGGATATGAAGAACAGGCCTTCATCAACAGCACAGTAGTGCACAGTCTCCTACTTTATGGTATATTTGTTGCTTAGTCATTGAGCCATGCTACTGGTTGTGACTTCATTCTAAAAACAATATGCAGTGTTAAAGTGATTTGCATCCTTGCTAGCTTAAAAAATATTTCACTGTAAGTGTCAATATTATGTAAAAGAACAACAGATTTTGATATAAGAGTCAGGCTCTTCCATTTCCAAGCTGTTACCTGAAGCAAGTTACCTAACATCAATGAATTTCAAGTTCTTCTTTAGCAAGTTATGGTGAATATGTACTTCACAGGATTGCTGGGGAGTTCCTATAAGGTAATATCAAGGTATACTAGAGAGGTTTTTAGCACATTAGAGTATATAAATACATTATTTATTATTATTGTTATTAGGTGGTTCTGTGAAAGTATGTTATGTACAATTATTTACTAGGCAATCCTTTAACTCTCATTTCATACTATTTCATGATAATATGTTTATTCCTTGAAGCAAGGAGTTTATATGAATCAGTCTCTAGTTCTGGGCATATTGTATTCTAGCACCTGGCATCTCATTTACAATAGACTAAAGATTTCTAAGCATAAGTGCACACTGGATTGATAATTTTTTTCTCCAAGCTGTATTTTGAATTGGTATTTTAATTTTCATGCAGGCTCTTAACTGCAGGATTTATAACGTATGTGTCAGGTTAAACCACCCCCCCCCCCCCGCCCCGACACACACACCATCACAGAATTGCCCACACCCAGAAATCCATCTTCAGAAGCTTCCTCACTCCAAAGGCAAAGCTCAAGGGGTCTTTCACCAGGGCCAGATGTTCTCTGAGAGGTTTACTCTTTGATTTCCTTTTAATCCTTGGAGATGTACAGCTCTCATTTACAAAAAAAAAATGCTGAAAGTGAAGGGGGAGATGAAGAAGAATACAAGAAAAACAATATTTTGGTTCTTCCAAATTACTAAACTCCACTGAATTTATTAACCATTTTTAAAAGGTCAAGTTTTCATTCCTATTTATCAAATTCAAACATAGTGTATTAGTTTATCCCATAGATTTTGACCACAAGTCTGAAGACCTAGAATATATACTTTACCAATTAAGGGTTCACTTCAGAGTTTCTCTCTTATTCTGTATAAAAGCACACCCAATTTGCTATGTGACCCTGGTCTTCCATTTAACATTAATTATAATGTTTATACGTCAGTTGTCAGTGGATCTTGGAATCAATAAAATAATAATCATGTCTTTGTCTATAGTGATTTATTTTGTTTTTATAAAGAAAAGGAGCTCAACTGGAAGGGTACAGTATTTTTCCATGTAACCGAGGATAGAAGGGTATTGGGGACATTGTGACAGGGACTAGAACTTAAATTCACCAGGACCTGGGCAGGTTTTCTTAGCATGTGCCTCTCTCTTCCGGAAATACACAGGACTATTTCTAGGCATCTCTCACTGTTCTTATCCTCCTACAGTACAATTTCTTCTACTCTACTTACACCTCTCTATTGTGGCTTCCTCACAGTGGGATCCTCTGACCTAGGATTTCACAACATGCGGCAAAGAAGCGACCACCACTAACGGACCTTTCGCCTCGTTAATCCAGTTCCAGATTCCAGGGAGAGAGGCTCTCACTGGCCCAGCCCAGTGTCTTGAAGCACAAACATGACTCCAGAGACAGGGGATGGCAGTTCTCAGAAAAGGGTGCGATGGCATGATGATCACCCCCAAATCACAGTAATATAAAAAGATTTTAATCATAGAAATACTTCATTGTTGTTACAGAAACATTACCATGCAAAAGCTGAGGTTGACAAGTCTGAATTCAGTTTATGTTCTCAGATTTATGTAGTGACCAAATTTGTAAACATTGCTTTATTCAGTCCTTTATAGTCCTTGGAAAAGTTATTTAAAGGAGTTCTTTGGGTCAATCATTTTAAAAACAACCAATGAATAAATATACCCTATGGAGCATACATTTATAAGTATGCTTATATGTTTCCTATGGTAAATTTATATAGCAGTAAACAAAGAATGGATTTACTTAACATTAGAATAGGTACTTTATAGAAATTTATAGTTTCTTAATCCATGGGGTTCTGTCTATTTGGGCATGGGATTTTGGTGGTTGCTCCTTCATTTAGTCTGTGTCTGCTTGTTTATAATCTCTATGTAGAATTATTGTCTTAATTCTCAAATAGGCATAGGAAGGAGTTTAAAGTGTTAGGACTGAAGGAGGGTAAATGCAGCTGAAGTCTGGTGAACAGGGGAGAGTGACACACACGCATAAATGCCAAGAAACAATCAAGACAGATATCAAGAAAGCTATTCACAAATGCTGTGACTTTTGCTTCCTCCGTGTGAATTTGCTATTTGTGGCAGAACTCACTGAAAACCAGTGCAGTCTGCAAAACTCACCCGCAAGATGTTCCATGACTCATCAAATTAGTAATCCTATGGAGGAACATTTATATAAGGTACGGTTAGACCCCTGGTCTCCCTCCCTCACTGGAAACCAGGAGACTTTCCTGCAAGTAGGAGACCAGCTACTAATAATTCAGGGGGAACTGAACCTGGGAAATGCTGGACTTCTGTACCTAAAACACAGCAACATAGCAGTGTGACAAATTAAAACAAATGAAAAGAAACAGAAAACGCAGGGAAGAATAGATGACACAAACAAAAGCAAGTTTGTAGTTGAAATCCTCAGAATAATGAGAAACTGTGCATTCACTACAAACAAAACACAAAAGTAGAAATATGATGCTTTTGTAAAGAAGCAGAATCAGAAAAAGTTCCTGGAAATTATGTAAAATCACTTAGAAATATTCAATAGATGTCAAGAAAATCCTTGGGAAAATAGAATCAAAAGATAAAGAAATGAAATATAGAAAAAATAGGTAAGATAATTAAATGATCAATCTAGTTTCAGCATTCAGCTCATAGCTATTGCATAAAGAGAGAACAGAGAAAGCAGAGGTTAGGAAATTGCTCAAGAAATAGGACATAAAAATAAATTTCCAGAACTGAAGTATAAGGGCCTCCAGGTTAAAAAGAACCCATCAAGAACCCAGCAAGGACTCACATTAAAGCACTCTTTTCTGAACTTAGAACATTTGTAAAAACCAGAGAATCCTAAAGCTTTCCAAAAACAGAATTAAAAAAGAATGAAGAAACACACTTATCTACATAGACTCTAGAATTAGAATGTCATTAGAATTGTCAAAAAACAACACAAAGGTTAAAATAGTATGGAAAGAACCTAAAATTTAAAAAGAATATATTTTTCAACTTAGAATTATATGCCCAGCCAAACTCATTATTCAAGTATTTGTATAGAATAAGTATATTCAAGAATGCAAAAAAATCATTCTTGATTCTTGTATCTCCCCCCAGTTTTGTTAAAGTATGATTGACTGTATATTTTATTTATACAATATGATTTTTTAAATTGGACAATGTGAAAATTTTACATATATATATATATATATATATATATATATATATATATATACACATATATATGAATTATTTAAGCTTCAGCAAAAATGAGAGAGGGTAAAAGATAGATGATAATATGGAACTCAAGGAGGGAAGGCACATTCTTAAAAGAAGTCCTCTTTCCTTCTTTCCTGCCTGCCTGCCTGCCTTTTCTCCTCCTTTTCTTTCAATTTTTAGTCTGTAAATGGTACAAATTTTAAATTCTGTAACTTGGACTCTGTAGATGTTTACAACTTTTAATGTGATAGCAATCCCTTGGTCCCAAATAACTTTTGGCACCCTACCTCTAATGAGTCCTGTGGTTATTGGCAGAGTGGTGAAGAGATGATCCCAAGCATAGTGTGGCTAGGGAAAGAAATGCAGGGGAATGCATGAGTTGATGAAGAAAATGAGGAAAATAAATTGAGACCTTCAGGAAGCAGAATGAAAATCTGAACAATATGTTTGCCCCCGTACAGATAAGAACGAAATAAAGCTTAGTGGGCAAGTTTGTAAAACTATCAAGATATTTTATGCTTTCATTAGAATTTCTACATCATCTCTTCAGAACCATGAGTGCAAATTAAATACAAATGTACTGAGAAGCAATTGAGGAAAATTTGTTTTGATCAACAACTTTACTGCATACCAGAGAATTAATTTTAGAAGGAATCAGACAATTATTATGTCATATATTGCCACTTAAGTCTATGGTTAGCCTGTTTTTAAATGTATGCATTGTTCTATAGTTTATAGTGAATGAAATAGTAAAGTAAATCAGGTCTTTAACACAGTGTTCCTGATACTACATTTTTATCAAGCTTTCAACTGGAGAAACAATACTTAGATGAAACCAGTTATTCCATTTTACTTGATTTTTATACTACTGCTTTGATGAAAAGAACAATATGGGAGAAACTAACTGGTTGGTACCATAAGAAACTGAAAAGAGTCTGTGGGCTGTCCTTACGATAATATTATGGTACTATGTATTACCTGTCTTTATTGATATAAAGTGGTATGTTTCTTACATACACATAAAAAACTAAACACTTGAGAGACAATGATACCTATATCAGACTTTGCCTGCACTATCCAAGATGGATGAGCTATTTTTTGTGACTGATTGGAATCGACTCCATGGCCTGGAAGGCTTCTGAAGTCTTGCTATCTTTTTTTTTCCTCATCTGTCCTTATGTCCTGCTCAGCCCTCTCTGTGATCTGTACACCATATTTGATACTCAGCTAAAGTTTGCCGTCACTTAAGGCTGCAAGAAAATTATACTTGCAAGATTATGGGTTTTGAGGCAAATTGCACAGTGAGTACCATTTCTTAAAGAAACAAAGCTTGAAAGATTTATGTAAATCTTTCTGAGCCAACAGCTAAACAGTTATTTGGAGTACTCTGAAAAATCTTCCTTCTTTTTCTTGTTCAGGGAAAAGGTAATTAAACAGATTAATAGTCAGTAGTGAATATTATTCTATGCAGAAGATTTATTCAATTACACTCCATTTTTCTTCTCTTTCCACCTGGCTGAACTGGCAATTTTTGTGTTTATTTTTCTGAGTGTAAGTATGCAATGCACAAGCAGGCACAATTTAGTATAAGAAAAAATGAGAAGTATCTGAAGCACTTACAAATATTCACAAAGTTAAAACTGAGCTAGTAGATTTAAGTGTTGAAAATTCCATGCGTGCGTGTGTATGGGTGTGTGTGTGTGTGTGTGTGTGACTACTAGTATATTATTGCAGGGAATTTCATGTGTATTTTTTTTTTTACAGGTTGCCTCAGTTATTTATGATATAAGGCGTGACATGAGGCTTGATATCACTTGAATATTGAATCTCCCATTGGCTATCTCAAGAATTTTTATCTTTGCAGATGGTTTAGGTCTCTGCCTTTTAAATTATTTGCTCAATGTGTCTCAGAAGCTCATTTCAAAATGTTCCCTATTTTTTTTTAATTGTATATGTTACTAGGGCAGACAGTTTTATTGCTAACACATGTCTTTCAAATGTCTTTAGTTGTTTAATTTCACCAGTACCTCTAGAATGTAAACACCATGCAGTTAGGAAACTGCCTTCTTCATACTGCATACGTAGCATGTGCCTGGCATATAAGATGCTTAATGAATATTTAAATGAATGGTCATTGTCATTAACCTTCATATGAGAACAAAGGAGGAGTACATTAAGAGAATAAAAAGTTTTAGAACATACACTATAGTGAATGTTCTACCTAATATTGGTAGTTTTAATTACAGCTATTGACTACCTATTGTGTTATAAACTAAGGAAAGCAATTTATATAAACTAAGTCTAATATATACAGTCACTTGTGAGAAAACTGTTACTATGGCCAACTTAGAATGAGGAAACTGAAGCTTAGGCATATTTGTTTTAAGTTAAGAAGGTGGTCATGTAATGATTTATGTTCAGTTAGGGATAAGTAAACAGGATAGAATTTATGACCGTTTTTGCTAAAAATATACACTTTGAAAGGATCCACTTGCATGGTAAAATAGCTTTCTCTGTTACTTCAGACAATCTGGAGGCTGGAGTGGAGAAAATAATCTTCCCAGGATTTTAGATGAGCAAAGGCAGGATTTGATGCAGGACTGTAGGGACCAGGTGAGAGCGTCAAAATCTCAGGTGTGACTGCAAACAGTTACAGTGACTGGACCTTGGGTCCAGACCAAGTAGGAAGACAAATAAACCTTTGAATGGACCAATAGACACTGGTGCTCATTGAAACCATTTCAGTGGGAAGGAGTGATCAAGTGAAGTGACCTCATTGTTTCCTCACAACTCATGGAAGTCATTTCTAGCTTGACTTCAGCCCTTACTACCCTACTGAACCAATGCTTTCCATTGTTTTCATTGTCACATTATGAGAACATTTCCTCCTAATTTGCTTATTTTCCTTCATTTTCATATGGAGTCTCTCTATATCATTAAACCTTCTTGACTATACTCTTCTAGAAAATCTTCCCTTAATATATGTGATGTTGAGCCTTAGTGACTTTGCTCCTATTGCTGACTACGCCTTCACCCTAGCCTCTCTCCCCTTCATCTCCCCTTAAGGCGTAACCATTCTACAAGAGTTGGTGATATCTTCTGATTCTGTGCTCATTTTCTGGTAGTTATCTATTCTCAAGATTTAACCATGTTAGACATAATTCCTCCAATAACTAAGTGCCACTAAACGTCTCCTTATGGAAAGTTTGCTAATAATCAAACTTAATATATCTAAACCCAAATCCACTTTTCTCTTGACTTTCATGCTCTCATCTCCCAAGTGAAGTCCTCCTACATACCCTGAGTTGATGATCCTATTAATAATACAGAGAAGGTACAAAGGCACTCTTGTCTTTTCTCTCCTTCTCTATCCAATCTCTCATTGAAATCACTTGGGTCCCCCCATTTGAAGTATCTTTTTATATGCACTTTTCTTCTGTTCTTAAGAGTACTAGTACCTATCTTGTATTATTGCATTATCTCATTACTTATCTCCTTGTTTCTAAAGTTTTCCCTCTGTAATCCATTATTCCTACCACCTCCATATACACATAGAGGCATCTATTTTTACAAACATTAGCCTTAAGTGTTTTCTATTGCCTATTAATATAGTCAAAATTCAGGACCTTAAATTAATTTTCTATGGAGTTCCTTTCCAGGTTAATTTTTTCCTCTCTACACTTTTGTCCTAGACTTTCCTTTCAAACCCTCCAACCCATATTCTATATTTAGTCTTTCACATGTCTTGCATTTTTCTTTAGCTGAGTGACTGCTCTTGAGTTTCCTTTCATTGTATTGTTCCTAGACTTTTCCTATGAAGCGCCCCTGCACATTATTTCAGACTCAGCTCTATTATTACTTCTTCCAAGAAGCTCCTTCATCGCTATCCCTACCAGTGATATCACTACCTTGTCCAGATGCCATGGCATTCAGTTTATACATTTGATGGTACTTATATTAGAGAGGTATTCAATTTAGTGGTGACAAAGAAAGCAGACTCAGGGATCAGACTTACTTGCTATGTGGCTTCTGGCAAATCACTTGATTTCCTTAGTTCCTTTCTGTATCTATAAAAATAAGATTATTAACATTTATTTCATTGAATAGGTAATACATGCAAAATTCTTAAAGGAGTGTCTAGGTCTTAGGAAGTATCCAATCAAAGCTATTTAGCATCATCATCATCATCATATTTTGTATTATAGCCGTTTGAGTAGATAAGCATCTGTATTTCCCAAAGTCTTTGAGCTCCATGAGGGTAGAGACTATAATTGCTTTAATTTGTGTCCTAAATCATAGCACAGGTACACAAGACAAACATTTTTAAGAAGTTTAATTGAAGTAATAAAAGCAAGAATCTCAGAGCGCTAATCTGACATTTATCTATGTGACTTTTTAATACATGATACTGACAATTTGAATGACTGGCAAATGTTATGTTCCATTATCAGAAGCTGAGAGATTGTGGCGTTAATGGTTCAGAAACATGCTTGATTTTAAGGATAAAATATCTAGGTATTTGGAGTTTCTATTTGATAAATACTTCCACTCCCCTCCCCCCCCACCCCAAAAAAGTTCATAGATTTGAATGTGTGAAAGGTTTTATTTCACTTTGGTTAAGAACTATGTTACAAAGATATTAAAAAGTAACTCTCCCTTAAGGTATAAGATTTTGGACGTTTGAATGCTTTTTTTGACACATCCAAAATGGCACAAAAACCAAACATCAGGCTGTTTGGGGATGAGTCTGGGTATAAATGAATATGAAATGGGCTTGTATTAAAACAGCTCAAAGACAAGCATGTTGATGGCAATCATCTGGGACATATGCTCCTATTACAACAATGAGTGTGATAAAACTTAAAATGCTACTAGAATTCTATATTACTTAGGACAGAGGCAAAAAAAGCACCCCTACCTTACTCCTGTGTTGTGTGGCTTTTCTATTTTATATTTTATTGAAACAAGACCATACTCTTCTTTGGAACTATCTATAAAAATGTGAGGAATTTTTTTTTAATAGAGATTGTAAGATGGACATCAAATTCACTTTCCATGGTAATAACCTGACTTACATTAATGTCACATTCTAATGCCTCTCATCCAATAAGAGAATATAAATGTGAAAATTAATAACAAAATGAAAACATTTTTCTTGAATTATGTGCCACTAGACCTTCTTTTGACAGCTTATCTCAGCATTAGATTTTTAGATATTTGAGTTGTACCATCGCCTATATTCTTTTTTTAACAATTTAAATTCTTTATTGTTTAAAATATTACATATGTCTCCTTTTTCCCCCAGTGATCTCTCCCCAGCCACTTCCAGCACATGAGCTCACCTATATTATTTTTTAATACAGTTTGTGACTCTCTCAAAAGTCCTAGTCATGAGGTGGTTGATAATCCAAGTATGTTTTTAATATTTTTCTATTATTAAAATTAATGATACTTAGTTTATCAAGGGTGATGTTTTGTAAATGTACAGTCTGATACCAATGAAAAAGACTAATTGTGAATTTTAAATAGAAATTAATTTCTTTTTTTTTTTTAAAATATATTTTACCGATATTTTTATAGAGAGGAAGGGAGAGGAATAGAGAGTTAGAAACATCGATGAGAGAGAAACATCGATCAGCCGCCTCCTGCACATCTCCTACTGCGGATGTGCCCGCAACCAAGGTACATGCCCTTGACCGGAATCGAACCTGGGACCCTTGAGTCCGCAGGCCGACGCTCTATCCACTGAGCCAAACCGGTTTCGGCAGAAATTAATTTCTTAACATAGATTAATAAACTGTAAGAAATTGATTTTTTTTTTGCTACTTCATCATATACATTAATGCCTTAAATGAAAAGCTATTACATGTTCCTTAAGATCTGGTTGAAACATTTGTCAAAATAGGTCATATGAAAAATTCTTTGAAATCTTCACTAGTCTTTTGTGAACAAAATTTTGACCAGAAATTAAAGTAAATGTTTTGTTTTATTTTCTATATTTGAATTCTGGATTAATAATTCAATGTCTTTTGAGAAATAGAAAACTCAGCTCATATCTGGCTAATGTGTGTTTTTCCCCCTTGTTTTTATAAAAGTGGTATGTGGAAGGCAGCTGTGAAGTACCCCTAAGAACTTGTAAATATGGGTAATGAAATGGTCCTTTGAGAATTAAATTATAAAATTAATAGATACTGAATCAGAGCAGATATATGTAGACATCTGGGAAAAACTAGATTTACTGGCAGTGTCAGAGCAAGACTTGACTGAATTATATTTTTAAAAATCTAAGGGAAAATAATAGTCAATGGGGACATTATTTAGCAATAAAATCAGGAAAAGTTGACCCAGAGGAGCAAACATTGGCTGTGTCCATTCTTAACATAGAAAGAACATATTGACTTTATGAGATCCATGCTTCAGACCATTACTTGAATTATATATCATATTTTTGTTGTGATTCTCTTCTCACCAAGGACCATTCCCATTAAAGTTTTACTTTCCTTAAAGGTCTGCCTTTGAGAGTGAGAGCTGGTTATTCTGGTGTGTTTAAGAAGGTAGGACAACCATATTTCTATTTATAAATTGGAATCACAATTTAACACATGATCTTCTGACTACTAAGTGAATGAAGTCCATCCTAGGAAAGATGGGTTGACTCTCAATGTGCTGACATTTAGGGACCCCTCAGCTTTATTGAGATATAACTTACATGTAACATTGTGCAAGTTTAATGAGTGTAACACAATGATTTGATATACATATATTGGCAAGATAATTACCACAATAAGGTTAGTTAACACATCTATTACCTTACATAATTACCATTGTGTGTGTGTGTGTGTGTGTGTGTGTGTGTGTATGTGTGTGGTGTGTGTGACAACTTTTAACATTTACTCTCTTAGCAACTTTCAACTATACAACACAGTGCTGTTAATTATAGTCAACATACTGTACATTAGATTCTCATAATTTATCCACCTTAGAACTGGAAACATACTATTTGGCTACCTTTCCCCATTTCCTCCCCTCGCCCATTCTCCTGCCCCTGTTAACCACCAATATACTCTTTGTTTCTATGAATTTGTTTTCTTTAGATTCCACATATAACCGAGATCATACAGTTTTTGTCCTTCTCAGTCTGGCTTATTTCACGTAGCATAATACCTTCAAAATTCATCCATGTTCTTGCAACTGATAAGATTTCTTTCATTTTTTTTGAAAAAATTGATTTCAGAGAGGGAGAGAGAGGGAGAGAGAGATAGAAATATCAGTGATGAGAGAGAATCATTGATTGGCTGCCTTCTGCATGCCCCACACTAGGGATTGAGCCCACAACCCAGACATGTGCCCTGACCAGGAATTGAACTGTAACCTCCTGGTTCATAGGTCAATGCTCAGCCACCGAGCCACACTGGTCAGGCAAGATTACCTTCTTTTAAATGGCTGAATACTGTTCCATAGTGTGTGTATCACATTTTCTTTATATGTTCATCAGTAGATGGATACTTAGGTTATTTTCATGTCTTGATTATTGTCAATAGTGCTGCAATGAACATTGGGGGCACGTATATTTCTTCAAGATCCCGACTTCATTTTATCTGGAAATACACCCAGAAGAGGGATGGCTAGATTGTATGGTAGTTCTTTTTTAATTTTTTCTACTACATGAGTTTTCCCTTTTCTCCAGATCCTCACTAGCACTTGTTATCTCTTATCAATTTGAAGAGATTATCTTTTCCCCCATTGAGTGTTCTTGGTTCTCTTGTCAAACATCAGTTGACTGTATATGCATGAGTTTATTTCTCTGCTTTCTACTATGTACTGTTGGTCTATGTGTCTGTTTTTATGCCAGTACTATACTGTTTTAATTACTGTTATTTTGTAGTATAGTTTAAAAGCAGGAAGTGTGATGACTCCAGCATTTTTCTCAAAATTGCTTTGGCTAGTAGGGGTCTTTTGTGGTTCCATACAAATTTTAGGATTTTTTATTTCTATTTCTGCCAATAATGCCACCAAATTTTGATAATTGCATTGAATCTATATGTGACTTTCAGTAGTATGGTCATTTTGACATTATTAATTCTCCCAATCTATTAATATGAACACTAGCGGTCATTCTGTTTATTTGTGTCTTCTTCAATTCTTTCATCAGTGTTTTAGTTTTTAGTGTATAGATTTTCACCTCCGGTTAAATTTACTCCTAAGTATTTTATGTTTAATGCTATTCTGATTAAGAATGTTTTCTTTATTTCTTTTTTAGATAGTTTGTTGACAGTGTATAAAATGCAACTGATTTTGTATCCTTCAACTTTACTAAATTAATTAGTTCTAATCATTTTTTCCATGGAGTCTTTAGGGTTTTCTATATATAAGATCAAGTGATCTGTAAACAGAGACTATTTTACTTCTTCCTTTTTGATTTGAAAGCCTTTTATTTATTTTTCTTGCCTGATTGTTCCAGATAGGACTTGAAGTGCTATGTTGAGTAGGAATGGTAAGGTGGACAACCTTTGTTTTGTTTCTGATCTGAGAGAAAAAGCTTTAACCCTTTTTTCTCTGAGTATGATGTTAGCTATGGCTGACACTTAGGTTTTAAGCTTAAATGTGTGATGGCCAGAATCTGTTACTTGATTATTTTATAACCATAAATGTGATTCTGAGATCTCAGAGATGAGAGAGCGAGAGAGAGAGAGAGAGAGCGAGAGAGAGAGAGAGAAATGCTTCTCACCTGGCGAGGCTCAATTTCAGTATTTCCTTTGAAACTTATTCCTATAAAAACACAGTGGAACTTTTCTGGCTTGAGAAGCATTACTCAAAATTTGGCCTAAACTCTGTCATATTATGCTTTTGCTGTAATAAATTCTTATCTAGGTGATAAGTCAGTGGTTTATTCAGTGATATAGTAATGAAATGAGCTATATCAGAGTACTATCATGGTTTTATTTTCACCTAAAAGTATTTCTTTTGTATATGTGTTGAGAGGCAATCAATAAAAGTTAAGAGCTTCCATATATAAAAGCTGTTAGAATGACAGCCTCTTACTTTAGGTTCGTGTTTTAGAGTTCGTAAATTAATTTCACATTTCCTCTTGATCCTTTCAATAACTGTGTGAAGCATGCAGGAGAAGTATCCTTATTTTCAATTTGTAGATTAGGAAATTGTAGCTCATATTATTTAATCGAGTAGCCAAGATCACATGACTAAGAAGTGACTGCACAAGCCGCTATGCCTCAAAACACTAATCCAGTGCTCTTCCAATTGTGTTACTCAGCCTTGCATATAGAATTGAAATTTTTGTAAAATATCCAAAAGTTAAAGATTGAATAAAACCTGTTTTTATAAAATGTCCCTACATTTGACTCAACTTATATAGGAGAGAAGAGATGATTTATAATTAACCCACTCGTGAAATGTTTATCATGCTCCTCAAACACTGAGCTAAGGACTGGAAGTATGATAGAGTACAAGGCAGGTAGGGTTCCTGCTCTCATAAAACCACAGTATGGTGGGAAGACAGTCATTGTGCACATAATCAAACAAAGGACTACTTCAGTGTGACTGTAAAACAGACTGGGGCTTGAGAGACATCTCCTCAGGAGTCGGAGCGACATTTAAGTTGAAACCTTTTGGAGAGGAAGTTAGCCAGACACAGGAAGGGCTGAGGAGGAAACCCTATCATGTTTAACTTAATCGTCTTGAGAGAGAGGAGAGAGAGAGAGAGAGAGAGAGAGAGAGAGAGAGAGAGAGAGAGAGAGAGAGAGAGAACCGAGTTCTTCTTACCACCATTTTTGCCCACATTCAGATTCCAATAGCAGAGAGAAGGAGGGTGGGGAGAAGAAGAAAAGAGATGCTGCTTAAAATGAGCTGATCCTTGATAATTAAGTACAATAGCTTCTTGGTTTTCATTATTGTAGTTTAGCTGAACTTTGAATAAAAATGCCCCACAAGATTCGGGGATGTCTAACAGGATATTGTGTTGCTGTAAAACGATTAGAGGTCCAAACTTAATTGTCTTAATAAGCCACTTAATCATTCACGACAGACCAGAGAAGCCACAAAGAACCACAATTTTAAAGCTTTTCAGTGTTAAGTTTTCAAAAGCTCATTAGTAAAGCTAGAGGTTGAGGAGCAGGCTGCAAAATTATTTTATTCAGACGTCTCAGTTATTGTTATGCTACATTTGTGTAATTGCTTTGTATTAATCCTTCTGGGCAGCATGAGGAAAATTTTGAAGGAGTCCCCATACAGAGATAATAATAGGCATCATCATGACAAAAGAGAACTAAGCAGAAATTACTTTGAAAATAAAATTTTGACCATGAGAGACTGAATAGCTTTTGTTATAGGTAAACCAATAAATAGAGCCCAGACCTTGATGAACTAGAAGCAATGGGAATTAACTTTTTTGACCAATTATTAAAAATACTTTAAATATAAACTAACTTTTTAAAGGTTATTTTATGCTTGTGTTATTTCTAGTTATAATTTGTGCTTATGTTTGAAAGTTGGGAAATTTAAAAAAAATAAGTTTCTTAGAAGAAAAATAATATTCAATGATTAAGTTAAAGTAATTCAATAAGCAAGTATTAATTACATTTTAATATATTTCCTTCAGGTTCTTTAAGAATATGTACACACAATTAAATATATGAAAATATTGAGACAGTATTGTATATAACATTTCAGATTATTGTCAGTTATGTTATGAAATTTTTCATAATATGAAATGATTTTTAAATGTTTATTTCTGTATAATATTTTAACATGTAGATGTGTTTCAGTATTTAATCATTTCTCTTATGCTAGGTATCTTATACGTACCTTTCAATTTTTTTGACATTCATCAATAATGCTTGAGTAAATAGCCTTCCTCAAGGGTCTGATTTTTTTGCATAAAATCCCATAAAGGAATATTTAAAATTTATTTTAATGCATTTACAGTATATAGATGTTTAAAATGCATTTACATATATTATAAAATGGCAGATCTGTATGCCTCATTTATTTTTTGCAACAATTTCTAGAGAGCGTTCATTTCTTTTCCTAACAATATTAAATGGAATCTAACACATTTCACTATTCTATATAATACAAGCCTAATATGCAAATCGACCAAACAGTGGAACACTGGTCAGTGGGGGATGGGGCCGGTAAGCGGGCAGCGCCAGGCCAGCCAAGACATGTGCCAGCAGGCAGAGGGAAGGGACGGTGATGGGGGGAGGGTGGCAGCGGCGGAGAGGCTGTCCCCAGATTGGTCTGCTGGTTGTCTCCTGCAGAGGGAGGCTAGACTGTGGCTTAGGCCCGCACCCCAGTTGGCCATTCCCTGAAGACTCCCAGACTGTGAGAAGGCACAGGCTGGGCTGAGGGACCCCTCTCCACCCCCCCCCCCCCACACACACACACACGAGTGCACGAATTTTCGTACACTAGGCCTCCAGTATCTTATAAGCCTTGAAAATTGTTCATTAAATAATTGTATCGGTATGGTGACTGAGATGAGATGTTTGCACCCCTCTTCACCTAAAATCCTTAAACGTGCAGAAATTTTTTTTTAATTTAGCCTGTAGCAGGTTTGGTATTAGAATTTGGCTGGCCATATAAAAGTTGATCAATTTTGTTGATCTTTGCAAAGAACTAGATTTTTGCTTTGAATTTTTTCTATTGTCTGTTGTCTGTTTTAGCAGTTTTTGCTTGTATCTTTATCATTTCCTTCTCTGCTTATTTTGGATTCACTTTACTCTTCTTTTCATAGGTTCTTGTGGATTCTTATCTTAGAAACTTCTCAATTTTTTTCTAAAATCAGCATTCTACACAGTGCTCTAGATTAATCCCACAAATTGACATGCTGTATTTTCATTATTGTTTAATTAAAAATATTTTCTAATTTATCTTGTGATTTCTTCATTATGCTTATGTAATCACAAGACAAATTAGAAAAAAATACCTTTATTTTGAGCTCTCTTTGGGTAAATCATTATCTCCATTTATTTAAGGTGGGTTCCTGGAGATTTACCTTGTTCTTTTTGTGTGGAACATATTCCTTGGTGCTCTGTGTTGGTTTCTGTGCCTTTAATACATCAGCCACCTCTCCCAGTTTTGAGAAACTGATTTCTTGTAGGAAATAAGCCTCATCAATCAGCCCAGTCTGAGCTCCTAGTTACTTCCCAAACATTTGTGATTGTCTGAGCCATCATCTCTGTTTTTCAGTGGCTCCCAGTACTTGAAGGTGGACCAAGACCTGTCAGTGTGGATCACAGTCAGCACCTAGGTGCGGGCTAGTTAGCAGCAGCTGGGAAATAGGCACTCGAACCTCTTTCAGGGAAAAACTGGGAAATGGGAGATTTTGCCTGCTCTCTCTGCACTGAGCCTGGGTTTATAGCCATCTGTGTGTTGAGGGGTGGGTGGGTATTCCTATACCCATTTAAAAGCTCCTTCTTTTCTTGCTATAGATAGTCCTATGGAGCTCATGAAGTCAAGCCCTATTGTATGTCAGAACTAGGCATATGTGATTTGGAAACCCGCTCCTTGGATGGCAACCATGGGAGTTGGGGTGCTAGATGTGTAGACAAGCTTCCTCCACAGAGATGCTCAATACTTGTTTTTGTTATTGGACCAAGCGGGATGAGAGGAGTGCCCACTGTCTCTTTCAGGTTCTGAGAAGGTTTGTGGTTGGCACGAAGATGTACACTAAATAGAAGCTGGATTATCAGGAAGGACTGGGAGATGGGTTTGTGCCTCTTCCTCTGCACTGAGTCCCGGGAGGGGGGTGGCAAGGGGGAGGAGGGGAGCCTGTGCAAGTGCTCACCCACCGTTAAGTATAATTCCTTTGTCGGCTGTAGTCTTGTATGACTCTTGAACACAAGTCCTGTTGGCTTTCAGAAGTAGGTGATTTGGGGGTTCACCCCTCCAGTGGTAGCCCCAGAAGTTGGGGCACCAGATATGTGGTCCAACCCTGCACTCCTCAAGGAGGAGCTGGACATTGAAGGTTTCCTGCCAACTGTATGGCACCGTGCAAGGGGTAAGGTTTGTGGTGATGGTGACTCAGCCTTCCCTACCAGTTTTAAGGTGGGTCTTTCTGAGTCTCCTGATGTGCAGGAGTCACTGAGCTGGTTTCTGTATTTCTTTCAGGGGGAATTGCTTCATGTGGAACTGTACATTTGGTACATCTGTGTGAGGATGTAAATTCAGGAGCCAGGCATGTTGCTATCTTGATAGCCCCCTTTACCATTTATTGCACTGCAGGTCTGTTGAAGACAATTTATATTTCTGAAAATGTCTTTATTTTGTTTCTATAATGGACAAATATGTCATTCCCTCCTAGCCCCCCCCCGCCCTAACCCCAATTTAATTGTCTGCACTGTCCCTCCCACCTTCAGGGCAAATCCATGAAGAGGAGCAGAAAACACCACCCCAAAATATGCCACTTTGGCACTGGATTGTTTTGAGTCCAAAGCAATTAAAACTCAACAGACTGAGGAAATGCTCTTTGCCTCTCCCTTAACTGCCTAAAGGAATTTAGATAGGGGACTGTACCAGAAAGAAAGCTAATACCGAAGATAACTTTTTATATCCGAAAGACTTATCTGCATGGCCTAGCACACATTTGTTTACCAAACATCTACTCTTCTCATTTTCCTGTGGTTTGTCTTCCTCCCTTTGAGACCTGCTTCTCCTTAGCTCCGGGTGGTATATAAACCTCAATTACCTGACTGCTGGGGAGCTTCTTATGTCTTTGTGGGACTCCTGTACTTACAAAATTAAATTTGTTTTTCTCCTGTTAATCTGTCTTCTGTCAATTTAATTATCAGACCAACTAAGAACCTAGAAGGGAAGAAGAGAAAAGTTTTCTGCTCCTACAGACATAAGAAAGGGAGGAGGAAAATTCTGGTTGATTCTCCAGTTGACTGCCTTCCAAGGTATACATGCTTTGGTTATTCTTTAGAATCCTTAGGTAGTTGTCTTTTGCATTTTTCTCAGAGTTTATATAGTAATTATTATTAGTGTGAACCAGAGGGTTGGTCTGGACAGGAGTCAGTCACACCATCCCAGAGGCAAAATTGTTTTTTGTTTTTGTGTCTAGTATAATAGCATAATAATTCTGCAGGCTTATTTAAATCTTTTAATAAATTTATTGTAAAAGGTGATTAAATTCATTATATACTAGGTAAAAGAGTCAGGTAGAGTTATATATTAAGATGAAATTGTCTGTAAGAAATATTGAGTAACATAAGCCAAGTATAATTTGTTTCAAAACAAAAATAGAAAATATATGAATTTGTGTATCTTTCTAAAATTTGAGCATAATTTTAATACCATGTAAGACAAATTCATTCTCATTATTCTTCTCTTTTTCAATTTTCTTGAATGTGCTAGCACATTACTTTATTCTAAATGAATTTTAAAAAGCACACTGGTAAGTGCCCATTGTTCCATTCTTCATATACTATTTTAAACATAACAATTGGACATTGTCACATTCTTTCTTAAGACTCTTTAATAGTGTTCTTTTAAATTAATGATAATGATAAAATAATAATAGACAACATTTATAGAACTAGTTTTAAGTGGTAAACTACATGTCAGCATCTACTTCATCTACCACTTTCAACCTGACTTAGATACATACATAAATGCTTACTAACATTTCTTATTTCCTGGGTGAAAATGACAGCCACTGTCTAAACTTTTAGCTACTATGGTGAGTCTGCTCATTGTACTTGGGAGAAACATGGCCTAAAATCAGTCAATGTAGTGGATAGAGTGGGACAGATTTTTCTGTATTAACAAACAACCACAAATTCTTCTTGCATAATATTGAATGTATATTGGGAGCCAGATCATGACAATTATTTTCATCATTAAATAGTTTTGGAGTGGGCTCATGTGAGAGGAATATGATGACACAGGACAATTGGAAAGAGGTTAGTGAGTATATGAAGGAAGGCATTGAGAGAAATACAAATAGCTTGCTACAATTTTTTTTAAAAACTAGAAATGTACCATGAACACAAATGGTCAGGATATTTTTCTCCTTTTTCTTTTCTTCCTAAGACTACATGCCCCCAACTGCTAGCATCTGGGACTCTCCAGAGCATATAGGTATTATAATCCTGCTACTGTATGGGTAACTACCTTTTTTCAATTTAATCTTAGGCCATTAGAAATATTGATAATACAATTTTCACATTCTAAAGAATTTACTTGACTAAATTGAAAAATTGTACATTTGAGAGTTGAGGAGAGCCTGCATTGAGTGAGCACCCAGCCGACTCCTGGCATTTGTCTTTTTCATGAATGTAATTTGTAGGGCTCTCTTTTTTCTGAGTCCAGTGTGAATTATTCCACATTCTAAATATGCTGACTTAATGGCATGACTCAGTTCTCCATACAGTCTGTAAAACCACATGTACTTCCTCATATTTATAGGTGAGGGAGTTATTAGTTTAAGAGAATAGAAAAATGTGACTTAAAAAGCATTTGAAACTCAAACTATCAAAATATATGGAGAATAATCGTTGTGATGCTTTCCATTCAATAGGAAGTGTCATAGCATGTAAAGAAGTTTAAAGGAGTTCTGTTTCATTGTTTAGGTGACTAAGCATGAATGAGTTTCTATCTCCCAAGTCCTACAGTTCTATGGTTCTTTGACCTTGAGTTATTTAAATAATATCATTGTTAGCATACAAGTCTATTTTTGTCTACTGCGAGTCATGAACTTCATAATAAGCATCTGGAACATTTATAGAATCTACAGTTCTGACCAAAACACATGTAGCCTAAAATTGAAGAGGACAGTTAATGCAAAAGAAAATGACAGATGTCTCTCAAGCTGTTGCCTTGTGCTCAAATAATGGTAGATTCAAAGCCAGCTCAGCATTTCCTAGACCCTGATATTTCATCATGGCTCTGTCAACACAGCTTGATCAATGTCTTCAAAGGAAAAATGGAGGCAAATGGATGATTAACTTCAAGCATTTGTCACTGAGATTAGGCTTGGAGCAGTCCTGGGCAGTGTGATGGATGTCACAGAGAAGCCTCTTTATATCTGTCAGTCAAGTGGAGTAACTGTGAGAGTATTTAATGGGATAGAAGACTCCTCATTCCTCACCTTCAGCTTCCCTGAATTTTCCTGGGCAATGATAATATTCTGCAGTGCCAAACAAAATGGCTAGAAAAGGGGTGTCCAGGACAGACAGGAAAATGAGAGACACATTCAACTCAGCTTACCTCTATTTTTGGCTTTACCAGAGACCATTTTCTCTTCCTCATCATTTTTCAAAACAAAATGCATACGATTGGATAATATGCTTGTGGAACAAACTTGGGATTTGGATTCAGAAGACCTGGGTGTCAGTCCCAGTTCTGCCACCTACTATATGTGAGACCTTCAGCAAGTTATGTCCATGTTGCAAGTTTCATTATTCTCATCAATAACATGGAAATCATAAGCCTGTTTCATAGGATTTCCTATGGGTACCTTGCATGTGGTAGGAAAGGCCTTATAAAGATCTAAAAGAAAAAATCACACATGTAAGTAAATACATTTACATGGAAGAAAGGCCTAGGGACTCTTGTCTGTCACACTTTCTAATATAAGTCATGCTGAGAACAGGCTTTTCTCAGTACTATTTTTATTAATAACATATAAATAGTAAACCATGACAATTTTATTACACAAATATAAAAATAGAAAGTTTTTTTGGTGGAATGTGTCTTTACTGTTGCACAAATACTGCATTAATTAGTACTTTAGCAGAGAGAGTGTCAAAACTAGTGGTCTTTGTTTTAATTAGAAAGCATGCTGCTAGACTTTGTCAGCTCTTTGAGGTAATTAGTGCTTTTTAAATTGTACAATATGACATTTATTAACCATAATTCTTTTAATAGATAATCTTCAGTTCTACTCAGTGACTAAAAATATTACTTGATATATATCCTTTGGCAAAATGACTAGTTTCTTTTTTGATACTTTAATGGGGATGTTTGAGAATAATTTTACTTCTAAGACTGTAATTTGCTGTGAAAGGAGTACGTACTTTATCTGTGGAATCACCTCAGTCAGAGAAAGTAATTCCTTTCCCAAGGACGCTAGGCTGTGTAGGATTCATTTAATTCAGGAGCACTGGGGTTTCTGTCTCATCCCAAGGAGGTGGTGTTGTGTTAGCAGGAATCACAGTCCTTGCCTGTAGAAAAAAAAATGCACCCTTATTCCTGAAATTAGCTCACTAGGTCATGGGTAAAGAGAAATGGAAAAAAGAATAAAATATGGGAAAGAACAGGAATGTGCATATTCCCACACACATACATATACCTGCTGTGAAAGAGAGAACAATGAACACAAAGGTACAAGTAGTGGTTAATAAGAAGAGGCATTGATGCTTGAAATATTAGGTATTCTTACCATAACACTCTCTTCTCACTGTTCTTGTTTTCCTTTGAAGAACACATGATATTTAAAGGAAAAAGTATACCTTGGAGTGCTTCAAGCACAACTCCTCAGATCCCACTTCTCAGATGGAGCCAAGGCACCAGGCATCCCAGGAGACTTGGTTGGTTGTGTAAATGGTTCATTACTTTCCTACAGGCTGTAATGCAGGGCCCCGTGAGGGTGTTGTGGAGGGAACTCCCCTAAAGAATGGGACACCAGGAATGGGGAGGAAAACTTTCTTTTTAAATGTACATACATTAAAATTCACTCCTTGTGATGTATCATGCTAAAGGTTTAACAAATGCATAAAGTCTTGTGACTATTACTACCACACGGATACACTTCAGAAATTCTCTGCGGTCACCTCTCTCCCACCTGCAATGCTGGCAGTCACTAATCTGCTCTCCTTTCCTATGGTATTGCCTTTTCCAAGATGTCATAAAACTGGAATTGCACAATTTGTAATTTTTTTTTGGAGGGGGGGGAATCAAACTCCTTACACTTAGAAAAATGCCTGGTATAGTCATCTGTTTTATAGCATGTATCAATAATTTGTTCCTTTTTATTGCGGAGTTGTATTCCATTGTATGAATGTACAGTTTGCTTATCCTTTCATGGGCTGAAGGAAATCTAGGTTGTTCCACTTTTTATTAATTACAAATAAAGTTTCTGTAAACAGCTGTATACAGATTTTTGTATGTTCACATGTTTTCATTTCTTTTGGATAAATACCTAGGCATGAGATTGCTGGGCCTTATGGTAGGTATATGTTTAACTTAATAAGAAACTGCCAAATGGTTTCCCAAAGTAAAAACACAATGGATGAGCACTTCAGTAGCTTCATATCCTCATCATCTTGTCAGTTTTTGTTTTTTAGTCATTCTAATAGGAATGCAGAGATTTCCCATAGTGTTTTAATTTGTATTCCTCTAATATCTAATGATGGTAAACATCTCTCAATATGCTTACTTACATCTGTATTCTTAGTGGAAGTCTCTATTAGGCTATTTTGCTCATTTAAAAAATGGTTTGTATCTTTTCCTATTGTTGAGGGTTTTGTTTTTTAAAAATATTTTTATTGATTTCAGAGAGGAAGGGAGAGGGAGATAAAAACATTGATGAGAGAGAAACATCAATTGGCTGCCTCTTGCACCCCCCCTATTGGGTATCAAGCCTGCAACCTGGGCATGTGCCCTGGCTGGGAAGTGAACCCTTTACCTCCTGGTTCATAGGTCAATGCTCAACCACTAAGCCATGCCAGCCATGCCTATAGTTGAGTTTTTAAAGTTCTTTATATATTCTAGATACAATTCCTTTGTCAGAAATATGATTTGGAAATAGTTTCTCCAGTCTGTGGCTTGTTCTTTCATTCTTTTAACGGAATCTTCCCAAAGCAAAAGTTTTTAATTTTGATGAAATCCAATTTAATTATTTGATTTTTATGGATTATAGTTTTGGTGCTATACCTAAGAAATCTTAACCCAGTTATCAAAATACATTTTTTCCTCGCCGGGTAGCTCAGCTAGTTAGATACGCCAAGGTTGTGGGTTTGATCCTCGGTCAGGGCACATATAAGAATCAACCAGTCAAATACTTTTCCTCATATTTTATTCTAGACCTTTTGTTTCAAATGTTCATTGGGTCTGTAATCCATTTTGTGTTAATATTTTTATGATGTGAGGTATGTTGGGTTTTTTCTTTCTTCCTTTTCTCTTTGTATATGCATGACCAGTTTTTTTCATCACCACCATTTTTTAAAGACAATCTCTTTTCCCCCGTAGATTATCTCTGCATCTTTGTGAAAAATAATTTGTAAAAACTAATTTAATTATGTGTGTGTGGGCCTTCTTTTCTGATTGCTTTTTATTTTCTTGGTAAAATAAGCAAAATCATCACCTGAAAATTAAGAAGGCATATAAACTGTTGGAGTTTGAGACAAAGGAAGTTATAAAATGAATTGAACAAATTATAAATATATGTATTATGTATCAGACATTATTTTAATTTCCATGGATGCAATGGTAAGCAAAACAGACAGATCTCCTGCCCTTGTAGGATTCGATACACTAAAATAGTGCATTAAGCTATACAGCGATAAAGGAAAAAGGATGATTAAAATAAAAGGAAATAGAATTTCAGCCAACCCTAAAGGCCCACTTGGGAATAGTGGTTATGAATTAAAATTGAGAGCAGTCAGCAAAGTTTTGTGTCTATTCCCCCAGCTTTATTCAGCTGCTCATATGCCACTGCAGACTGCAGAAAGTCATGCATGGTCAGATATTTGACTTAACTGGGTTAGGATTTTCACCAAGAGAGTATGGTGGAGGGAGAATGTGGCAAGGGGATAGGGAATATATATGGGGGACTTATTATAATAAATGATCTTGGAATCTCAATCAGGTAAGGAGAAATAGAGAATCTGGGAGAAGTAAAAACATAAAAAGTTAGCTTAATGGATTGGAAATTACAGTGCATCAAAGGATTTTTGAGGTGGGAGCAAGGAATGAGATGGAAAGTTAGAAAGTGGTAGTCTAGAATGAGATCCTAGAAATTGAGATTATGGATGGTGAGAGAGTTCCCGTTGTTGGAGTGACAGGGAATAATGAATCATTTGCTGAGCTAGCATAGAGGGAAGAATCAATGAGGGTGAGGTGGACAAGGAAGTAAGAGGTCAACGTTTGGGAAGAGTCAGGAAGATAGTTCAGTGTCCATGGATATATAAATCATAAAAATAATTCTAAGTATAGTGTCAGCAAAATATTAAACCAGGTCTCCTGTCTTCTAAGAATTAGGTGAGAGAATCAGGACTCTTGAACATCAGTTGATGCATCCATGTGGGGTGTATTAGTTTCCAATTGCTGCTGTAAATAATTACAACAAACCTGCAGTTCTGAAATCAAAATTCCCAAATCACTTTTTCTGGGCTATTGTCAAGGTGTCAACAGGCTAGTTCCTTCTGAAGGCTCTGAATGAAGGATCAATTTCTCTATCTTTTTCAGCTTTTAGTGGCTTCCTGTATTCCTTGTCTTATGTTCTCTTTCATTTTCAAAGCACATAATTAAATTTCTGCTCTTATTGTCTTGTCATACCACCTTCTCATCCTTTTTTTTTTATTTTTTATCAAAGCTTCCTCTGCCTTTCTCTTAAAAGGCCATTTGTTATTACATTTAAGATATGTCTGACCTGCAAAATCCAGGATACTGTCCCTATATCAAGATCCTTAATCATGTCTGCAAAGTCTTTGCCATGTAAGATAACAGGACTTGGATATTTTGGGGGGGCGAATTCAGCCCATTACATGATGGTATCCAGTGGTCTGCAAACTGCGGCTCATGAGCCACATGAGGCTCTTTGGACCCCTGAGTGTGGCTCTTCCACAAAATACCAACTTCTGCGCATATACTGAAAGGCGCGCCGCCCGCCTCTCCGGGCGGTGCGGGAGGAGGAGTCTGGCCGCTGGGCTCTGGGATCCCTCCGCGGCCGCCGGCCTCCCCGGAGCAGGTCCGAGTGTCCGGGCCGGCTGTGTGGTGGCCGGCGGCGGGCCGAGGGGTGGGGCCGGGCGGCGACCGACCGCGGGGGAGGTCATGGGAGCGGAAGGCCTCACCGCCTGGCTCTTCCCTCCCTTCCCCCGTGGTCGGCTCCCCGCTTGCCTGCGCTGGGGCCGGGGGTCCATGCGGCCCTTGGGGTCCGGTCGGGGGGACCGGGGCCTGCGTGGGCCGGCCGCTGGGCCCCATGGGGGGGGGCATTGGCTCCCCCGCCCACGGCGGGAGCCCGCCGTGGGCTGCCACCCGCCCGCTGCCCCCCGGACCGGGCCCAGTGCAGCGGCGGCAGCGGAGTGGGGCGCGTGCCCTAGCTCGGGGAGGCCGCCATGCTGCAGTGCACTGGCCCCATGGCCGGGCCTGCTCCGAGCGGATGCCGCTCCTCCAGAGCTGGGCCACTCCACCGGCCGCACCCCGTTTGCTGGGCCTGTGCCGCCCAGACGCACTGGAGTCCCAGTCTGCCCGCAGGCCAGCTGCGGGTGCTGTGCGGGGGGGCCGTCCTGCCTTGTGGTGAGTTCGAGCGGCAGCGGCAGGAGCCGGGCAAGGACTGCGCCCTCCATCTTGCCTTGGGTCCTCCATTTTGGGATGGTGCCATGTGCTTCCTCACGGGAAGAAGCCGCTACTAGCCACACCCAGGATTTCTCTGGACTAACCAATAATAATCAAGGGAAGTGCATGCCATCACTATGACCGACTCGCGCCTGGCCAATCAGCGGGGACCACAGTCCCCTCTCCTGCCCTCACTCCACCCCCCTTTAAAACCCCCTGTCCCATCAGGCGTCTCTCTCTCTCGGCCACTGGGGCTTACCGTTGCATCGGTGAGTGTGGCAGGGGAGCCAAACCTAGGTTTGACGTAAATGACTCTTTGCTTTTGCATCGGACTGACTGGCTCCCTGGGGGGTCTTGGGAACTTTGAAATCTGGGCACAACAATACCACGAAGTTTCAATCGCACTGTACATGCACGCCTGCACATGGTATTTTGTGGATGAGCCACACTCAAGGGGCCAAAGAGCTGCATGTGGCTCGAGAGCCGCAGTTTGCCGACCACTGGCTATAGACTGATGGAAGGAGATTCAAAGAAGCCTGGAGGTTTAAGTAGGAGAGACATATAATGATCTGGAAGCAGCAATGAAGAGTAAGGAAGATACCCCCTCCATCATAAACGGCAAGAAGAGAAAACAGGTCCACTTAAGAGGGATTGAGGAGCAGTGCCATTAGGGTATCATCAGGTTTCCACTGGATCAAGAAGGTGGAGGGCATTTTCAGAAAAGAGGCTAACCACAGAGATTTTTGTGAATATCACACTTTGATTTCTGGGCATAAGGGTAGTGTTTGGGGGAGAAGAAAGGGTGTAATGTTGGGTCAGATTTGGAAATATCTATTTTCCATGGTTATTAAAAACTTGAAAAATCTGAGGCCAATCTAACATATTTTTCCCCTCATTGGTGGCTTAGTGTTTTAGTATAAATATTCCCCCCCATGTTGTTAAAGTCCAATAGTAGCTTTTCTAGATCTGAGTTGGTGTTAACTCCTCTGGGTCATATTTTCCAAGTGTTCAGTGTGTGTATTCAATATATAGATATTAGGGTGTCTTTTTTAAAAAAAATTACTTATATTGTACTTTAAAATTTTGTTTAGTTTAGTTGTTTTTTTTTCCTTTTGTAGGCATTTCAATGACATTAACCTGAGCTCTCTTATATGTCTTCTATATCTTTCACTTTCTTGAAAACCCGTTGTATCTTTATTTCTATATCCTTATAGTCACTTTTTCTCTTCTTCTATTTTTCCTACTTTGCTTTATATTTATATATTTGTGTGTTTCTTCAAATTTAGTCTTCATTTCTGATTGTTTTCATTTTCTTCTAATTTATTCATGAGTTCTGTTAGGTTTTAAAAAATTATATCCTTCTGTTGTCTAGTCATTTAATCTGAGATGTTCTAATTTTGATTTATGCTGTTTTTTTTTCAGAGCTTTGATAATTTTCCAATTTCCTTTATATCTTTTAGAAATAATTTGCTATGTTAATTTTCTTTTCAGTCATATTTTTCTGTGTTTTTACTATTTTGCTAGAACATAAATTGGTTTATTTTTATCTTTAATTTTATAATATCTTTATATGGAATTTGATTGTAATCTTATTCATTTGTTTTACATATTAAATGAGATAGCATTTCCTGAATTACTAGGAGGATATTTCTATATGGGAGGCATGAATGGGGCAAGATAGCTCTTCCCCCTCATAGCTTAAGAGCTTTCATATCTATCTATCTATCTATCTATCTATCTATCTATCTATCTATCTATCTATTGTCTATCACATATCTTTATACATTTTTTTAGCCACATATACATCACATCTCTCAGGGCTTAGCCTGATCTGATTCAGGTAGATTTCCTGTCTGTATGTCTGTATTTTTCAGACCTCTGCCAGCCTTGCATTTCAAGGTGGAGATCTCACTGTTAAACATTCTACTTTGCTATTACAGTACTCTGTGCTCTATTGGTTTCTTCTGCCGTGCAGTATCTGAACCTTATCTCTCCCTGGGATCCCTAATGTTCTCCCTATATCCAATGTGATTTTTATTTCTGCAATATTACCTCAGAATAGGCATTTCCTTTTAAAAGAGAAGATTTGTTGGATATTTTTTCATTCCACTAGTGATCTGTCCTCTTCTGCATTATTTGAATTTCTTGTGTCTCCCTTAAAGATGTGCTAGAGTCTTTGTGCAATAACCTCTTATTTGGAGTCTACAAAGACTTCTTCAAAGTTCTCTGGTTGCCTGGCCAGGTAACTTTGTTGGTAGAGTGTTATCCGGATATGCCAAGGTTGTGGGGCTTGATCTCAGGTCAGGGCATAGGAAGTAACCAATGAATGTATAAAGAAGTGGAAGAACAAAATGATGTCTGTTTCCCTCTCTCACCCTCTCTCTCCCTCTCTCTTTTTTTTTTCTTTCTCCCCCTTCCTCTCTCTAAAATCAATTTTAAAATCATGACAAAATTCATCTGTTACTCTCAAATTTATTCTCATAGGGCTCATTCAGTGTTTCTGTGGTCTTCTTCTCATGAGAATAGTATTTATTCATGGTTACTGTGTTTTTATGGCTTATAACATCCTTCCACCTTTTAATCTTTACCATTAACACTGTATCACTGTTGGTGCTAGAAGACCTGTACTATTTGATCCCATATGAATGTTCATGTGAGTTCCTTTTTATCCAGTGTTATTAAAAATATCATCGCTGATTATATTTTCTCCAAGTGCTTTAATTGTTCTTTTAGTATTTTTTGTTTAGGGGATTTGAGATTATAAAAATTCACTACTCTCTTTTCACTGACTCCATTTTACCTCTAGAAGCCTGTCTTTGCATGTCTTTTTCTGAGAGCTTGGAAGATCGCTTTGCTTTCATTGTTATGACATTTCATGGTGGAATGCCTTTGAGTGAGTCTATTTTTATGCTTTCACAGGGTACTTTCTCAAACTGGGCATTCATGTCTTTTTTTAAAAAAAAAAATATCTTTATTGATTTCAGAGAGGAAGGGAGAGGGAAAGAGAGATAGAAACATCAATGGTGAGAGAGAATCATTGATTGGCTGCCTCCTGCACCTCCCCCAATGGGGATCAAGCCCATAACCCAGGCATGTGCCCTTGACCAGAATCGAACCCGGGACCCCTCAGTCCACAGGCTGATGCTCTATCCACTGAGCCAAATCAGCTAGGGCTTCATGTATTTTTATACTTTGAAAATATCTTAAATAATTTAATTAGTTTCTTTCCTCTACTGAAGGTTTTTCTACTATTATTAACCTTTATCTCCTATTTTTCATTTTCCTGTCTTTTTGACATACTTTCTAGGAATTTTTTTTCCCCAGTTCCTTCTTCCAGACTATCCACTGACTTTTTCATGTCAACTCTTCTTTTTTTAAAACAAATCTTTATTATTGAAGGTATTACATATGTTGTCCTTTTCCCCCTTTGGCCCCTTTCAGCCCTTTCCCACCCCCATGTTGACTCTTCTTTTAGTAAACCATGAAGCTATTACTTTATGTTTGCTGAATGTTCCTCTATGTAGCATCCTATGCTGGTTCATGGGTGCAATAACTTATTGCTCTCAGGGTATTAATGATGGTTAAGATTTTTAAAAAAGTTTTCTTCTGCTTGTTTAGTTATTTCCTTTTCTAGTACAAATTGTTGCTTTTCTGTTTTGGTTGTTTTTTGTCTTTGATTTCATAGATTTTCTTAAAATGTCTGGTCATTCTTGGTTGACAACTCATATTTATAATCAGAATAAAAAGTTGATTTGATGCTCTACGTATATGGATGGAGTTTTTCATTTTTTTAAAATATATTTTATTGATTACGATATTACATATGTGTCCTTATACCCACGTTACCCCCTACCCACCCACCCCCCCGCTCATGCCCTCACCCCCCTGTTGTCCGTGTCCATTGGTTAGGCCTATATGCTTGCAAATAAGTCCTTTGGTTAATCTTTCCCCCTTACCTCCACCCTCCCCTACCTTCCCTCCAAGGCCCGACAGTCCAATCAATGCCTCTCCGTCTCTGGATCAGTCCTTGTTCATCAGTTTATGTTGTTCATTATATTCCACAAATGAGTGAGATCATGTGGTGTTTATCCTTCTCTGACTGGCTTATTTCACTTAGCATAATGCTCTCCAGTTCCATCCATGCTGTAGCAAATGGTAAGAGTTCCTTTTCTTCTTCCTCTTCTTAAAGAATACCTTTAAGCATTTCATATAATGCTGGTTTGGTGGTGATGAACTCCTTTAGCTTTTTCTTATCTGTGAAGGTCTTTATCTGACCTTCAATTCTGAATGATAGCTTTGCTGGATAAAGTAATCTTGGTTGTAGGTTCTTGCTATTCATCACTTTGAATATTTCTTGCCACTCTCTTCTGGCCTGCATGGTTTCTGTTGAGAAATCAGCTGACAGTTGTATGGGTACTCTCTTGTAGGTAACTAACTGTTTTTCTCTTGCTGCTTTTAAGATTCTCTCTTTGTCTTTTGCCCTTGGCATTTTAATTATGATATGTCTTGGTGTGGTCCTCTTTGGATTCCTTTTGTTTGGGGTTTTCTGCGCTTCCTGGACTTGTAAGTCTATTTCTTTGACCAGGTAGGGGAAGTTTTCTGTCATTATTTCTTCAAATAGGTTTTCAATATCTTTCCCTCTCTCTTCTTCTGGCACCCCTATAATTCTGATGTTGGTACGCTTGAAGTTGTCCCAGAGGCTCCTTACACTATCTTCATATTTTTGGATTCTTTTTTCTTTTTGCTTCTTTGGTTGGGTATTTTTTGTTTCTTTGTATTTCAAATCTTTGACTAGATTCTTGGGATCCTCTTGACTGCTGTTGGATCTCTGTATATTATTCTTTATTTCAGTCAGTGTATGCTTAATTTCTAGTTGGTCTTTTTTCATATCCTCCAAGGTCTCAATATATTTATCCGCGGTTTCCATAAAATTCTTGAAAAACCTTATAAACGTGGTTTTGAACTCTATATCCAGTAGTTTGCTTTCCTCCATTTCTGTCATTTGTGACCTGTTTCTTTGTCTCTGCATTTTTTTATGCTTCCCTGTGTTGGTAGAGTGGTTTTGTGTGCTAGGTGTCCTATAGGGCCCAGTGGCTCAGCCTCCCCAGTTACCTGAGGTGGACACTCTTGGTGTACCCCCTTGTGGGCTTTGTGCACAGTCTTGTTGTAGTTATGCCTTGATTATTGTAGGTATCACTGGGAGGAATTGACCTTCAGGCCAATTGGCAGTGAGAATCAGTTGTGTCTGCAGTGGGAGAACTTCTGTGCTGAAGACACCCTTCTGGGGCAAGACTTGCTTCAGTGGGGCTTTGGTGCTCACTGAGTCTGCCGCCTGAGTGTGTCCCTTATGGATCTGAGGAGTAGTAATCTGGATGGTCCCCCTCTGACCACTGGGTACACTGGCTCGTGGATCTAAGGAGGTGCTAATTTAGTCTCTGCCTGAGGTTACCCACCAGGAGCTACGAAAAGATCTGCAGATTCCCCTTCCTTTTTTGGAGTTTGGAGGTGCCCAGATGAGGCCCAGCTGTGAAGCAGTGCAAGCTGCTGTGGGGCCTTGGGCCTTCTCTTGGAAGTTCTGGGTCTGTCTGGCCCAGCTGTAATTTGTTAGGTAATTTTCAGGTTGCAAAGGGCCAGGGCATTCATATGCAAAAGCCTCTGCTGCAGCCTGGGTGGGGCCCGGTCTCACGGAATCAAAGGGCGGAGCAAGCAGCTATGGCTGATCCTCAGCCCTGCCCTAAGGGGCCGCGTGTCTCAGTGTCCCGGTAATTTAATTGCTGCAAGCACCTCTGAGGGAAAGTCGCCCTCGAGTTCCGAGTTCTGCCGCTGCCAGACAGTCCAGTTTCTCCACGTATGAGTCCTGGGTCCCCAGAGACTTCCCCAAACTGGAGTTCAGAGCAGTCGGGAGCTTGTGACTCCCTCCTGATTCAAAAAGACAGCCGCGTCCTCAGGTGCCCGCCCCTTTCCGCGTGCGCTCGAGCCTCCGTACCTTTGCACTTTACTTCCGCAGCTCCTCTGAGTCTCAGTGTGCTTTTCTCTTTTTCCTTCTAGTTGTAGAATTTCCACTCAGCCAGCCTTCCTGTAGTTCTGGATGATGTCCGTTTTGTCTTTTTGTTGTATTTGTGAAGTTGTTGTAGGAGGCAGCAATTTCGGTGTTTACCTATGCCGCCATCTTGGTTTCTCTGGGTTTTTCATTTTGAGCTTTATTGTGAGATATTTCTTTTGGAATGTTTGATGTCTGTATCTTAGATTCATTCTCCTGAGCTGTCCAGTTTGAGTGCACAAATATTCTTTCCATTCACTTGCCTGAAAAGTAAGTAGGTGCCAGAGTTTTGGGAGCAAAGTGAGAGAGTAAAATGAAGCTTTCCACATTCAATATATAAATTTTTATTTAATTCCTTTGTATGTGTGCAATCTCCCAGGGCAGGAGACTTTTAATAATATCTCAAAGAAATATATCCTCTAAAATTTACATTTAAAAAACACTATGAGAGACTACTTCATAGCCATGAGAATGGCTAAATGAAAAAGTTTTGTGAGAATGGGAAGTTGGAAATCTCATGCATTGCTAGTGGGGTTGTAAAATGGTGCAGCCACTTTTTAAAACAACCTGTTAATTCCTTTAAAAAATAAATATAGAATTACTACATGTCACAGAAATTCCACTCCTATGTCTATACCAAGGGAAATAAAACCATATATCTGCACAAAAACTTGTACACAAATGTTTATAGAGGTTTTATGTGTAATATGTAAAAAGTGAAAACAACCCAATGTCTGTCAGTGGAAAAATGGGTAAGTAAAATGTGGTATATACAGACAATGGAATACTATTAGGCAATAAAGGAATGAAGTACTGCTATATGCTACAATATGAATGAACCTTAAAAACATTCTATGTGAAAGAAGCTTCATAAAAGGGCACACAGTAAATCAATCAATTTCTATTAAGGCAGAATTTTTTATTAATCTTAGTTAATTAAATTTTAGTTAATTTAAAATGTAATGAATTGTAATTCATTTGATTAAATGATTTCTTAGAGTTGAGAAAAATGGGACTGGAACATGATAGTTAATGGATATGCAGTTTATTTTGGGGGTAATGAAAATTATCTAAAATTGATTGTGATGACAGTTGCACAACTCTCTAAATATACTATAAACCATTGAATTACTATAGTTATACACAGATTTGTGACTGTGTGAGAGGTGGGTATTCCCAACCCCTGCATTGTTCAAGAGTTAACTATATACACTTTAAATGAGTAAATTGTGTGATATATGAATTATATCTCAGTAAAGCTGTCAAAAAATATACTTGTAGTTCTCAGCCAGTGAGTATAGGAGAGAAACAGTAACCTTAGATACTTTAGAATAGAGATCTGGTCTCAGTGCTTTCTAAGCAAGTTTTTAACCAATTTGTAGGCTTATAGCGCTAATTTAACCCTTCTTCAAATATCTTACTCTGCCAATTCTCAGGCTTTTAGGGATCTCTGTTTAAGTGAGATTGCATCTTGAACTTTTAATATAGGTTTAAGATTCAGCTTTCTCACTGTGCTAACCTAGTTACAGTTGCCATGTTTCCATTTTGCTTCCAGCTTCTAAAAGAGCTGCTCTGACTTTTTTCTCTCTCTCATTCTGTTTGTTTTAAGGCATTTATCTCTTAAAATAATTTTCACTGAAGTTGTAATCAAGTTTTAGAAGGAAGTAAAGATAATGCATGTGTTTCTTCAGCACATGATAAAAATAGATCAGCACAGCAACCTTTATCTGGAAGTCAATAAGCTATATTTGTTTGCTTTTTATTATTATTACTAGAGGCCTGGTGCATGAAATTTGTGCACGGGGGTGAGGGTGGGGGTCCCTCAGCCCGGCCTGCACCCTCTCCAATCTGGGACTCCTTGGGGGATGTCCAACTGCCAGTTTAGGACATCCCTCTCGCAATCTGGGACCGCTGGCTCCTAATCGCTCGCCTGCCTGCCTGCTTGATTGCTCCTAACTGCCTCTGCCTGCCAGCCTGATGCCCCTAACTGCTCCCCTGCTGGCCTGATCACCCCTAACTGCACCACTGCCTGCCTGATCGCCCCTAACCACCTCTGCCTCAGGCCTCTACCACCGTGGCTTTGTCTGGAAGGATGTCTGGAAGGTCATTTGGTCTAATTAGCATATTACGCTTTTATTAGTATTGATTATTTTTTAAATGTTTTTATTGATTTCAGAGAGGAAGGGAAAGGGAGAGAGAGATATAAATACCAATGATGGGAGAGTCATTGATCAGCTCCCTCCTGCACACCCCACACTGGGGATTGAATCCCGGCATGTGTCCTGACCGGGAATCGAACAGTGATCTTCTGGTTCATAGGTTGATGCTCAACCACTGAGCCAGGCTTGTTTGCTTTTTAAAATTTATATTAGAAGGATGTTTGAATTCTTAAGATCCGTCTGCTTTTATATCTGTAAATATTCTGATATATATTTGATTTTCATGAGTGACATTGATAATTTACAAGAAAAGCAGTTAGGCATGATGGCTTAGTGGTATTTTTTAAGTCCCTTTCCCCCCTTTTCCTGAGACATGGCTCAAAAATTATACCAGAACTGAATTCTAATTGGATATATTTCAATAAGATGTTGTTGGGAAGTGACATAAAAATATATAAATTATTAGCTAATTAAAGCAAAAACATTTAAAATGGCTTTTTTAATTAACTTGAAAATTTTTAGCCAGCTACATTACTACACATATTAATAAAGTCAGATGCTGAGTAATTAGCTTTTGATTTTAAGAAGTGTTCTTTTCCTCTGGTCAGCACTAAAATTCCTCTTTCTTATCTGTCTGTGTTATAATTTCTATTCTGACATACACTGTATTATATGTATATTTAAGAGACTGTAGATGCAATTTTTAGTTTTTTTTGTTTTTTTTTTACATTCTCAGGTTTAGGAGTTTTCCTGGATTCGATTTGTAAGACGCACACTGGAATGAAGAACTAAGATAAGTATCCACATTATGTTTCTATATTTTGTGCCTCTATTTAATGACTATTTTATCTCAAAAGGCTTTTCCTCTTGTTTATGTATACAGTCTTCTCCTTTCTTGGTATTTTTAAACATCTATTTATTGCTATCTATGTATTTTCTATCAATTCATAATTTATCTATTTCATTTTTGGAATTATCTCATTTTATACTAAAAGACTCAACAGACCCTTTTGTAACACCTAAAATTCTAAATTTTCTTCTTCAAAAATCTATTAGATAATGAGAAAAAAAATGTAAATAGTTAAATAAAAAATGAATTTGAGGGAAGCATAAGGTAGAAAAACTCATGCAAGCTTTGGTAGTTACTTTTCAGAAAGAATCAGAGTAGTTTTATTAAGTTCAGGTAAGATTATTATTGACATGTCTTTAAGATAAAATGGTAAAGTTAAGGATATGTGATTATTTGTCATAGAAAAACAAAGGGCATTTATGAAAAGAGGTGAAGGGATACCATCCAGAATACTGAGATAATGGCTGTTGGTAAGAATAAGAGGAAGAAAAGTTGAGAAAACTAGGCTAGAATGTGATGAGAAAACTCAGTGAGTTACAAATGGTAAGATGTTGGTGCTCACAGGAGAAAAATGGGAGGATAGGAGCATTAGGTGAGAAAGAATGATGACCAGATGATAGGAGATGATTATTTGTGGACTAGGACCACAATAATTGAGGGCAGAGAGGCCAGTTTCCTGAAAGACAGTGTAAAGTTTCTGTGTAGGTGCATGAGAAGTAAGATGCTTTTGGGTCCTTGGCCACACACTGGCAGTCTGTGATATCCAGGGGATAGGTGTGCTATTGAAATGGAAATAGCTTCTAAAAAACTTCTAGAAAACTTTCCCTTCACTTATGCCTGTGAAATTATGCTTAAGAATTTAATCTAATTTGCAACATAATTTTTCTCCATGAGTAAGCTCTCATGTTATGATTTTATGATTGAAAAATATGGTGTAAACTATCTTTTAAAATATATCCCTTGCCCAGCTGGCATGGCTCAGTGGTTGAGTGTCAACCTATGAACCAGGAGGTCATGGTTCAATTCTTAGTCAGGGCACATGCCTCGGTTGGGGGTCAATCCCCAGTGTGGGGTATGCAGGAGGCAGCCAATCAATGATTCTCTCTCATCATTGATGTTTCTATCTCCCTCTCCCTCTCAATTCTTCTCTGAAATCAATAAAAATATAATATATATATATACATATATATATAGATGTATATATATATATATATATATATATATATATATATATGCCTTATTGATTCATTCATTATAATTTGTTGCTGAAACTGAAATTCCTAAGCAGTAGCTGTGACTCTAGTCCCAACTGTAAGTTGAACCCTTTGGATGGAAATAAATAATTACTTTATTTTATTTTTTTACAGTAAAGATTTACTATGTTTGCTCATAAGAGTAGCAATTCAGGTGTAGGAGTATGGTCTACTATGATGCAGTTCTACAGTCATATTAAATCTAGGTACCCCTGAAAGTGTTACGAAGCGTTCCCAGCCATCCTTGTCAAAAGCAGAAAGTGCATACATTTACAGCTCTGACTGTTAACATTTCATCAGAGTGTACATGTAAATGCCCCTACCTCCCCTGTCTTGTATAAGTTACCTCTGCTTAGATCCATAAGTTTAGTAGCTCATAATCATTAGTAACTTCATTCCCAAATCATATGTAATCTCCAAGACTATAAAACCACACAATAAAATAAACAAATGACCCCAAATTCATTTCCATTCCTCCTCTAAACAAGCCTATAGATCTAAAAGCAAAGAGAGAAAAATATGATATATGATAAAATTATAACTATATGAATGCAATTCAGTGCCTAGTAAATGTCTTTAGTACTGACATTTGGTAAGTGTCAGTACTAAATGAGAAAATGTAAGAACGTTTTATGAATTGTTTAGAATATATGGTAGTGGCCTAGTGCCCAATGAATCTATGAGCAATTATTCAGTTGCTAAGGTGAGCATTCTTATATTTATTTATCATTTTCCATGCTTTAGCAACTCTGCCAGAAAGTGATGCATATTTTGTTTTATGAGATATTTCTACTATAAATTACTATATCAATCTTTATCTGTTCGTTAAAATAGCTAAATGTCTGTTTTAAGTCCCCAGATTTATTGCTAAATTATGACTCTATCCATGTACCTCTTATAGTTTAAAACAGATTAGGTTTCTGCATATTATTTCTCTATCAATCTACCATAGAAGGCTAATTATTGTATGAAATTTTAGGATGATTATTCTACCTGATTTTATAGATCCCTAGCCCCATCATTCATCACCTAGACAGGTATTTTGCCCTCTGTCAATCAATAAATTCATCACACAAGTTCAACTGCTTGATAGATTTTGACTGTGAATCACATACAGAGTCTTTTATATCAACTTAGCTGCGTTAATAGAATAGTTCCCACAAAGATTTTGAAGTCCAGCTCTGATTTTGTAGTAGGATAATAGGATAGAGTTGAGTCTACTAACCTGTGATGGTCTGAATTTTTGTCCTATTGTCTCCCCCATTCATATGTTGAAGGCCTAATCCCTAGAGTGATTGTATGTGGAGACAAGGCCTTTGGGAAATAATTAAGGTTAAATGGGGTTACAGTATGGCACAAAAGTGAGTCAGGCAGTTAAATGGAGTTAAGACCAAAGTAAATTTGAGATAAGATGTGTTTTTAAGAAATCAACTTCATTCTTATTCAGTTAAATGCTAAATTCCCAGTCTCACTTTATGGGCTGCATCTGTTATCTCTTAATTTTCAGGATTTTCTTTTTTGTATTACTTCTTTGCCTTTGAAATAGACTAGATGCTTTTCTTGGATTGACTTTTTAATTTTGTTAATTGTAGAGCTTTTACACAATAATGTGATGTTTTGTTTGGAGAAATTTAGCAGTTACACAGCTCTATCACCTGCACTACTCAGGCTTGTTAGTCCTGCTGCTCAGGGGAAGGTGAGAACTGGAAGGGCCCATGGAAACTATCCTGTGGAAAGGCCACGACTCCCTGTGCACTGATTTTATTTCTATTGTCTTTGCTTCCTTTTAATGTAAACAGAATACACAAGCACATTAAAAACTCCAGCATGACACAAGGGAATCCACACGGATTTATATGTTTGTAGACCTCCCAGATGGTGCCTCTAGCTTCTCCTCCTTCCCCAGCTCTGTCCAAACCCATCTGCTGAGGCAGTTGCCTGACCCTCTGCAGTTGCTTCTGGATGAAATTCAGCATGAGGCTGGGGCACCATAAGAAACCTCCCAAAGCAAAACCGGGATTCCGACTTTCCTACCCTAATCCTAAACCCCCTTCCTCGGCAAGCTGACCTGCCAAGGATTTTCACGCCTCAAGAACTGTCAGTGTGACCCCTAAATTTAAGATGCAGTGAGTTCCCACCCTGTCCCAGCTTTTCCGAGCCTCGGGCTGAAGAGAAATGAGCTGCATCAGGTCCAAGAGAGGAAAGAGGGGACGGGTGAAGGAAGGGAGGATCCCAAGCTTGGAGATGACTGCTCCCAGGAGGGAGGCTGGGATCAACCAGAGGCTAAATCCTTGCTATCAATCCCTTGCTGGGCTGGGAGGGCACAGTGGGACTGTGCTGCCACCTGGAGGGGACGGGGAGCACTGCAGCAATGAACCAGGGTAGGCCCTGAGGCACCTCCTTGTCAACTTTCTTCGTCAGTGCCCTGCTCAGGAGCATCACTGCAGCAGCTCTTTCCAGGAAGTGGGCTTGGAAAAGACCTCCCTTTCTAACCAGAGGTTTTAGTTCATCTGGACTCCCTCAGGGAGGTCTACCCACTGGCCCAGGACACTCTGCTGGCAGTTGACCAGAGGCAGGAAGTCAGGGTTGCTGTGGGCCCGGTTGTAGCATTAGATGTTGACACCGAGGGCACACTCTTCTGGCTGGAAGTCCTAAGGCTGGGCTCCGGGACATTCAGCCGATGGCACACCTATCTGGTAGATGGCAGGTATCATCTTCATGTTGCTCGTTGGCTACTGGTGCCCAAGGTACTTGCTCTGCACCCTGAGCAGCGTCAGCACATAGAGCCGCGTCATGGCCTGCTTCACCTCCAGGGCTTGCTTCATGATGGGGCAGACACCATCTGCATCAGCATCCTTGAATGCTTCCATTTAGTCAGTTTGTTCAAGACCCAAAGCCGATGAATACAAGAAAAGAGGTTCCTTCAGGTCGTTGTCACCAGCTTCCAGATTCACAACAGTCAGCTCTGGCAGCTTGCATACCGCGCGCAGTGAGGGTAATCCAGGGCAGAAATGCTGCTCTTGGCAGTGAAGTAGGACACAATGTTTGACTGAAGAACTTTAGGATCAAAGCGATGCAGCTGGCAATTGCCTAGTGCTGGGCCATATATTCAATCTGGTCGACACGGCTCAATATAACGTGCTTGAGCAGCAACTGTAGGACAGCAGAAATGGCCTTAACAATGACCTCTTTGTGGAGGTCCACCTCCACCCCAGCTTCGCGTGCTCTGCAACACTCTGGTGGGCATCTCCTCAGGCAGGACGTCTGCTTGGAGGTTTATTGAGCCTGTTTTGGCTTTGGAGTTGGGAGCTGTGACCAGCAGGATCTTCAGCAGCACCACCATGTACTGAGGCAGGTGGGGACCTGCTCAACTTCCGCGCCTGCCCCGACCCCACCCCTCCTAGAGGAGAGCGTGGTATGCCTCCTTCATCTGTGCCTGGGCCCCTGCAAACAATCGTTGTGTGCTTGCGCTGTTTCAGAGTGCGAATGCTTTCATACATTGGCCTGGGCAGCCCCCACCACTGTGCTGTGTCCCTGCCTAGACTGTAACCTGTGAGTTTGCTGCAGCCAGACTTGGGGAGCATCCCGAGTCTCTCTCTGTGATCTTGGGCATCCATGGGAGCCCCTTTGGGTGCTAAGCCTCTCCATCTGGGGGTACTGTTTTGGGGAAGGCATCGCCTCATCCCCCTCCAGACTGTTGGCCTCATCATTTTCCTCTTCCTCTTCTCTAGAGTCATCAGCTTTGTAGGGATCCATTGCTGATTTTATATTTTTAGTGTCCAGTGTCACAAAAGTAGGATGATTATTGTGATTGTTTTCTTTCCCAAAAGAGACTTTCTTTTTCTTGCTAAGTTATACTGTTTGTCCTTTAAATTAACATGCAGACTTTTTAAAAAATGCAGCATATGGGCCTTGGTTCTGGTGTTTCACTGCATGCTAGACTGGGAAATAGTGTAGCACTTTAGATAAATGTGTTACTTTCTGTGAGCTGAGAGGTCTTATTTGTAAGATGGAGTTCATAGTATCAAGGAGCTAGGGTTTCTGTAAGAGTTAACTGAGTTAATGACATATAGTAAGGGTCCTTTACATCGCAGTATTTTACAGAGAAATGATATTAACGATGCTACCTTCAATCCTCATCCACCATCACTTTTAACATGCTATGACAGTGACAGAAAGCAGATGGCCAAGGAGTTACACATTGTACAAGCTCATAGCTCACTAAAGTTTCAAAGTAAAACCATTTATTTTTTTCTTAGACTAGGTGAAACCTTTTGATCCCTTCCTGCTCCCTTAGCTTTGATCAGAAGATCCCCAAATGATGAGTGTGACAGACCACAGCATGAAGAAATCCTTATTGGAATTCAATCTTTTTCCATGAGTACTTAGCACAGAAACATTATTTAAGTGTTCTAGGCATTCATAATGGAATACTCTATTCTTAAAATAATTTACAGTTTAGTTCTGGGTTATTTGAAATTGCGTTACTCTGGTGGGAGTGACGATTCGGTGGGAGTTGAGGTGGAACCCTGCTCTGTCACAATTGTAAAGCCACAGTATGAGTAGAATAAGCAATGCTTGGCTCAGATCCAGTTACTCTCATGTATTATGAGTGACTCAATTTAATTGAAAATCACCACCAGACATTGTTACTAGATAAAGCTGTAAAATGCTTTGCTGCTGCAGCAGTGACTTATAGGTCTTGTGTGCAACATAAAATGTTAATGAAGTGGTCATTTAAAGATTACCATTACAGTATACCCTCTAGTCTATGATTAAAACATTTAATGGTTTTTACATAATAAACTAAGATAAATGCAAGGTCTGGGATTTTAAAATGGCAACCAAAGAAAGAAATGAATTTGAATTTTACTAACAACGTATTGTAACATAAAATAAACAGATATGATAATGACTATGTATTATGCACCACTGAAAAACTAAATTTTTGGCAAAAAAAAAAGCGCAAAAAATAAGGTAGATATTTAGAAATAGGGCATGATTATTTTCTACCATAGACTCTGAGATGCTTAAGATTTTGATATGTACAAAAGACCTCAAGAATATGTTTTGAGGCATATGTGCCAATGTGGTAGACCCCTCAACTTCCATTCCACTCCATCTGGTTAGTCTTGAACCATTGTCATCTCCTTCGTCTGGTTTGTTTAGTTTTGGGCACAACTTGGCTTCACTAGACTGTAAAGTACATGAGGGCTCGATTTTTTTATTGTTTTGTGCACTGAAGTTTTCCTATGACTTAGAATGGTGACAGACCTATGATAGATATTTGATAAATAATTGTTCAAGAAAGAATGAGAGAAACAAGAAAGAAGAGGAGGAAGGACAGAAGTAAGAAGGAAAAAAGGAAGAAAGGAAGAGAAGGAAGAGGGAGGGAAGGAGGGAGGAAGGGAGGGAGGGAGAGAGGGAGGGAGGGGAGGATGAAAGAAAAGGAGGAAAGAAAAGAAAGAAGGACCAAGAGTGACATAAAAGGAGAGGATTGCTTAGGATTCCTGGAATCAATTAGCGATCACTCTCTATCACTCTCTCCCTACTTGACTTGAGCAAGGACAACTTTGCCCTATTTGAACTGACATCTATTTTAAGACCATAAAGACAACCAGCCATAGGATGGAACTTATCTCATTATTTTAAAGAGATGGAAAGAACGTGAGCTCTTGATGACAAAGCTGAGTATTTTAATTAATCATTCTTATCTCTGAACTTAATTATGGTGCAGCAAAATACAGTTTATCTTATTTAATCTGAGTTAAGCAGACGTTTTCTTTTTTGCAGCTGAACACTTTCTAACAGACAAAATCTAGATTCCAGAGTTTGGGAACAGGATACTGTGGTTGAGAATGAGTCATTTTACCAATCAGAACCCAGTATGGCACCTGTAATGAAATTCTCTGTAATCTATACTAATAATAGGGTAATATGCTAATTAGACTGGATAGACTGGACATATTCCAGACGTCCTTCTGGACAAAGCCATGGTGGCAGGGCCAAGGCAGAGGCATTTAGGGGCAATCAGGCTGGCAGGGGAGAGCAGTTAGAGGCTATCAGGCTGGCAGGCAGAGGCATTCAGGGGCAATCAGGCTGGCTGGGGAGAGCAGTTAGGGGTGATCAGGCTGGCAGGAGAGTGGTTAGGGGCATCAGGCAGGCAGGCAGAGGCAGTTAGAGATGATCAGACAGGCAGGCAGGTGAGTGGTTAGGAGCCAGTGGTCCTGGATTGTGAGAAGGATGTCAGACTGCGAGAGGAAAGAGGAAGGGAGGAGGATGACACAAGGAAGAAGAGGAGGAGAAATACTGAGATTAGAAATTGTGAAATGAAATGCCATTTAAATAATTTGCCCATTTTTTATATTGGGTTTTTGCCTTTTTGTATTAAGCTATAGAGCCAGAGTTCTTTATATATTATTTATGTGAGTTTTTTTGTAATTATGATTTGCAAATACCTTTTCTTATTCTGTCTTTAAGCTCCTTTTTGGTGCCCTTTGATAAATAGGAGTTCTGTGTTAATTGAAGTAGAATTTATCTGTTTTCCTTTATGCTTAATGCTCTTTCAGTCTTGTTTGAAAAATTATTCCCTCCCTGAAGTAATAAGAACATTATATTATATTCTAAAAGCTTTATAGGTTCGACATTCACATTTAGAAAATTAACCCACCTATAATTAATATTTGTTTTAGCTGTAGAATATTGTCTGTCCAGTCTGGAAAACAGAAATCACTCTGGGCACTCCACATGTCAGCAATTGCTCAAATGCCATTTTAATATACACCGGAGGTTTTTGCATTATCTCAAAAAATGAGATCTTTAGAAAAAGAAATGTATTATCAAGAAATACATTAGAAACTTTTATTTTGATTAAAATTTGTTTTGAAGAATATAGTGTATTTCTTCAAAAGGTACTAAAACAATGCAGATTCAGTTAACTTACTATTATCATTCAGCTATCCACCGTTAGCATTAAAAACTCCTGTCAAAGCTGCACATTAGTTGTCAGATTATGATAAACCCAAAAAGTAATTTTTAAGGTAGAAATGGCTTCTTCTGACATATCTTCTCTTCAGCATGTTATTAATCCATTCTCACGTCAGACTTGACATTGACATTGTGAGAAATGATGGACTCTCTTTATCATTGACTGAAACTTGGGAATTAAAAGTAATAACACCCTCTACATACACAGAGTGAACACATTTCGTCTAAAGATTAAGATGCATTATCAAAAGAACCATCTGAATACCTTCAATACTTCAGAGAAGGCTATCTGGCTTGAAAGATTATTTGATTAAATCATCGAATGAGAGAAAAAAATCACAAGCATACAATGTTGGTTACCACTACCCCACTACCATTAATTGTCTGTTGTGCTTTTTTTAGACTTTCAGTTCTATTGTAGAATGTAATTAACTTAATCTACTTGTCTTTAAAGGTAAAGACATTTCCTCTTGGCATTTCTGGGTCATTCCTTGATTCTGTTCAGTACTAGTAATTTATCTTCATTTCCACCACACAAGACTAGGTAACTATCTCCTCTCATGAGGAACATTCATTCATATAGCTTCCCAAATGGTTTCCCACTTTTCTCTAACTCTCTCCAATATGTATTTCAAATAGCAGTCTAAATGCTCTTTGAAAAACTAAATCAGATCGTATCACCTCCTGCTGAAAAGTCGTCCATGGCTTCCCATTGTATTGAGAGCATCCCTACTACATCCTGTGACGTAAGACCCTGAATAAAAGCTCCCTGCCAACCTCTCCAACATAATCTCCCTTCTCCACCTTGCTCATGGTGCACAAGCTTAAGTGGCCTCATTTCAGTTCATCATACATGCCATTTCCTATCTTAGGAGCAGCACAACACTGTTTTCTTTGCTGGAAATGTTCTCCCTGCAAATCCTCACATTGATACAGCACTTCATTCTAACTTTAAATGGTACATTCTCAAAGTAGTTCTGTTCAATCTTCCTTACTAACTTGATATTCAGCTTCTTCTTAGTTTGTACTCACATAATTATTTACCCATTTAAATGCTTATTTCATCACTGCTTACATAGTGCCAAACATAGTTGCACCATCCAAAGTAGGTGATTAACAAGTATTTGTTGACTGATGAATTTAAGATGAGACAGTTAACAGTATTCATGAGAAATAACATACATGTATGAAAGATTTCCACAGCCTTGCATAAATAATGCCTCATTAGAATAGTTATTAAATGCCCTTTATAAGCAATGTAGTCTGAGTAACAAAATATAATCACTTGGAAAGCATAGAGAGAAATATCAAAAAGTATTTCAGAGCCCATTATAGTGACCCAGTGAATTATTTCCTAGTGCCACTCTGTTCTCCTGGCTGTCTGTCTTAGATTGTACATAAGCCAGGAGTACTCTGGACTGAAGTCTACCTCCTGTGACCTCTGAAAGTGAGGACAAAATTGGCATGTCCAATGCTATTCTTTCCCCTACTCCCTCTTCCCTCCCACTCTCCCTTGCCCTCTTTTCTTTTTCCTCTTTCCTTTTTCTCAAATCAGAGCTGAGTCAAAGAAATACTCCTTCTATTGTTTATAATAATAGAGCATTTTCATAAGTCAGCAACCCAAATGGAGTCTATATTTGGGTAAGTGTCTGTCTTAGGATGTTTCATTCCTTATCAAGAATGAGAACGGGATGTCTATATTCACAAGGCCTTTCTGAAATGTGCTTTAGAACAAGCAGGGAATTATTATTAGAAGAGAAGAAATAGCATAAAGAAAACACATTTCAAAGAGACTTGAAGACTCATTAGATATAAAAAAATAAAGGAGAGAGAATGGTTAGAGGTTATTCTAAGTGTGCAAAGGTGAGCCCCTGGGAGAATGTCATAGAGGCAGAAACACAGGGCTGCAGGGGCTCCGTGTTGAACACTTGGCATCTGTTTAATGTGGACTCTTTCATCTCAAGATATTTAAGTTTGCTTAAATGACACTGAATTCTCGCTCTAGTTATTACATGGAGAAAGAAAGTCAAGGACATAAATGGCAATTCCACAAACGAATTCTTAATGTAAGAAGTAAAATGAGCCTGACTGTTAGGTGGAAGGAGAATTTAGGCATGACACCAAAATCACATTCATGGGCATGAGGAAGAAGGAAAGATATGCCACCCCACCCATATCTTTAATAAGGCAATGGTATTGTGTGGCTTATCTTGATGAAAATTAAGTTTCACACATGTAAGCTTCACTTTAGGGGCAAAATTTAAAAACAAAACCATTTTGATAAATTTTGAATGCCTTTCACTTAGGAGTGTTATAATCTAGTTTTGAGATTAAGCTGAATCTCAAAAGAAAACTGAAAACAGCCTACCGATGTGATAAAATTGGCAGCAAAGGCAGGAAGCTTCAGTCACGAGAAGCCAGTTCCTCTCATCAGTGCAGCTTCAGGAATTATCACTGACATATCTATTTTTCTATATTACCTCAACATCTGGCTTACAGGAAACATTATAATTTGTCTGTCTTGCCAGTAGACACAGCCCATCAGTAATTTAAAACTGGTGAAGGAGAAATTTTGAAATATCACAAGAGTTTTCCATTTTCAGTAATGCCTCTCATAACTTCTAAAACAAATTTCCATTTGTTTTACTGTATGAAATATAATGGTTTTACATGGGATATGGTTATCCTGCAATAAAAGCATATTTTTATAACATATAGCCTATGGTTGAATTCATGTGTCAAAGATCTCTGTGTCTCAAGTGACTTGGATTACATTCTTGGAATTTATTACATTTCTCTGAGCTCAAGCCCTAACCTTGAAGCAATTGTGTGTGCTTCCTTCTTGCAAGTATTTGAAGACTAGAAATTGTAATGCCTAAGATTACATTAAACTCTATCCAAAGCCATGTCTTGCGTCCCTGAAAATGACAGCGGGTTACTTTCTGAACTCCCTTCCCGCTACCTTGGTTTTTGTTTCTGGAATCATTGGTGCGGTCTTAGATTCATTTAGAGATTCGGTTCCCAGTTTATCTAACAAGTTCCTGTTTATACAGCTTGTCTGGCATCATGTCTAGGTAGTGCTTCTTTTTTTTCCTCAAAAGTCTCCAGTGTGAATGATAAGATATAAGGTAACCACATTGTTCGCTGATTTATTTATTCCCTTGTCAGGAGCTGAGGGCTAGAGCCACTAAAGTTGGGCTTTCTTAGGGCTGAGAGTTGATGGTTCTCAGCCAAAGCAACCAATGGGATGAGGAATGAAGACAGTAGAGCAAAAATTGTACAAAAAAGCTAAGATATAAAAAGCCAAACAAACACACACAAAACCCTCTAACTAACATCAGAGTCAACAGTCCAGAATTTGGTCTCATAGATAAAAACAAATGCAAAACAGATGGAGTTTTCCATGGTTTTTAGCAAAAACCATGATTGAGGCCTCTTTTTAAATAGCCTTGACAATATGTGATTCAGAGTTTTAATTTTACAGAAAAGGCAGAGAATCCTTGTGTGGTGTTTGTCTTAAACACAACATCTCCCTGGTAGCTCCAAATCTTCTTTAAAAGGGTACAAACATGATCTTCTTGTAAACTTCCTTAGTGGGTCTCATTTTCCAAAGTCTTCTATATGTTTGTTTGAGGTATAATTTAGTTTGTCACCTTTGTTATATTGTGTAGTTATTCTTGGGCAAAGAAAACAGTTGTCTGAACTAGGAATACAAATATTCTATCTTATAGAACTTTCTCTCATTTTGATATTAATTGTAGGCCGATGGAGATGCTCATTTGTCTAATCTAGTGATCTGTTCCTGTCTTCAGCCCCACATGTCATATTTCTAATCCCACTCCTTTAGCTCAAGTCCCTCCGGTCTTGGGACTTGTACACAGAGAAGGATGTAAGGCCCTCTTCCTGATGCCAGCCCTGCCCCAGATATGCTCCTTGGCTTTCATAATTCACTGTTCCCTGAAGCTTTAGTTTCCTTTCTTCCTCCTTCCCCCACTCCCCCCCCACTTTTTTTTAAATAATGCTCTATTTTTTATATGAGAATATAGGTAAAAACCTATTGGAAGATTATTATAAAGCGGGAAAACTCTTCGGAGCTCATCTAGAATCTGTTAGACATTTAAGCAGAGGAGTATACACCATTCTAAACTAACCCCTGGCGAGAAGAGTCTCTCTTCCAGTGATTCATGCCGTTCGTGCAGCATCCCTATCCAGCCTCCTGCTGAATCTTTTGCAGGATTACAATCTAGACTGTATTGACAAATTTTCAGAATAGTGTCCCTTTTGTCAGTTGTATACAGAGAACGGTGTTTCAGACAAATCATTCAGGAAGAACTTGATAAAAAGAAGTGGCAAGTTTAGTTTCAGTCATACCCACTTGCTGAATACAACTATGGGAGTAATATTAACTGGTCATTAGTTTGGGTTGCTCAAGGGCTGCTCATCATTGAAGTAACAAATCGTTGAAATTAATCCTTCCACCCCCTGCCCCCAATTCTCATAGAGTCCTTTTTAATAGAATCTGGATAGGGATGTCTTGTTATGAATACTCATTATCATATTAAGTTGTCAAATATTCATTTTATGTAGAGAGATTAGAGAGATTTTGATATTATTGTTATAATGTGGTTAGTTATAATTGAAATTAAATATAATTTTCTCAGCCTTTGGTAAAATCAGATGATTAAGTTAAAGTTCATTGACTAACTCAGCAATTAAAAAAATATTATTACAAAATAGTATTAGCCTCTAAGAAAATAATTAGGTCTAAATGTATGCATAAAAAATCTTAGTATTTATAAAGTGAAAATAGTACTTACTGAAATATAATCATTAGAACATATCAGAAATTGCTCTTTTTCCATTATGTTGAATGATAATTTACCTTCAATTTAATTTGATAATTATTAAATACTAGAGGCCCGGTGCACAAAAATTTGTGCGCTTGGGGGGCGAGGGGGGGTCCTTCAGCCCGGCCTGTGCCCTCTCGCTGTGTGGGACCCCTCGGGAGATAACGACCTGCTGGCTTAGGCCTGCTCCTGGGTGGCAGAGGGCAGGCCCAATCCCTAGGTGCAGCCCCTGGTCTGGCTCAGAGCAGGGCCAATTGGGGAGTTGGGGCGCCGCACCCTGTAACACTCAGGGCAGGGCTGATGGGGAGGTTATGGCTCTACCCCGTCACACACAGAGCAGGGCCCATGGGGGGCGGTTGGGGCGCCACCCTCTATCACCCACAGAGCAGGGCCGATCAGGGGGTTGGGGCACCGCTACTCTCACACTCAGGGTAGGGCCGATGGGGAAGTTATGGCTCTACCCCGTCACACACAGAGCAGGGCCAGTGCGGGGGTGGGGGGACGGTTGGGGCGCTGCACCCTGTCACACACAGAGCCGCAGGGCGATCAGGGGGGTTGGGGCGCTGCACCCTGTCACACACAAAGCAGCAGGGCGATCAGGGGGTTTGGGCGCTGCACCCTGTCACACACAAAGCCGCAGGGCGATCAGGGGGTTTGGGCGCTGCACCCTGTCACACACAAAGCTGCAGGGTGATCAGGGGGTTTGGGCGCTGCCCCCTGTCATGCTGATCCTGGTGCCGGGAGGCCTCTCGGCTCCGCTGATCCCGGTGCTCAGAGACCTCGTGGCTCCGCTGATCCCTGTGCTGGGAGGCATATTACCCTTTTACTATATAGGATAGAGGCCTGGTGCATGGGTGGGGGCCGGCTGGTTTGCCCTGAAGGGTGTCCTGGATCAGGGTGGGGGTCCCCACTGGGGTGCCTGGCCAGCCTGGGTGAGGGGCTGAGGGCTGTTTTCAGGCTGGTGGGTGACTGAAGCTCCCAACTGCTCCTTTTTTTCTTTTTCTTTTTTTTTATTCTGGGCCAGTTTTAGCTCTGGCTCCAGCTCTGAGGCCTCTGCTGCTGAAAGCAGGTATCTGGTTTGTTTGGGTTCTATAATCGAAACACTGTATCAACTCCAGCTCTGAGATCCTGGCTCGCTGAAAGCAGGTTTCTGGGGTTTTGTTTAGCTTCTATATTTGTAACAATGTTTCAAACAGCAAGCTCAGAGGCCTGCAGTGGCAGGCGGGGAACTTTGGAGTCCTCCGTCACTGAAGCAAGCAAGCCTCATGTTAGTTTCAAGCTGCCTGGCTGCCGGCCCCCATCTTGGCTGGCAGTTAATTTGCATATCACCCTGATTAGCCAATGGGAAGGGTAGTGGATGTACGGCTAATTACCATGTTTCCCTTTTATTAGATAGGATGGATCACATCCTCTCCCTTTTAACTTTTTTGCTTCGGTTCCAGGAAACACATTCTCCTTGTTTGTCCCCTACCTCTCTGGCTATTTTTTTTCATCTTCTTGATCTTAATTTTACAGTGCTTTACACATCAATGATATGCTGGTAATGCCAGTATATTTATCTCTGATCTTGATCTTTTCCCTAGATATCAGTCAGGCTCATCTAATGCCTATTTGTCATGTCTATGTGAACATTTTTAAATGTCTCCTCAAACTTAATTTGAAAAATAATACCTCTAATTCCATCCCTTCCCTCCTCTAACACACCCCAGCTCTTCCTATAGTCTTCCAATGTCTACTAACTTCAGGTTTACCTCTTAAGAAAAGACCTGAGGTTTAAAACTATGGCATTCTTTATAACCATAGATTTCAGAACTTTCCTTTAAAAGAAGAATATGTGACTGAAAATGAATTATTCTGATATTTTAAATATGAGTACTTATCCCTTATTTTGCTTCAAATGGAAATCATCACAAAACAACTGGATTGATTAAATATTGGCTTGTAACTTGAAGGCTTCAATAGTTAGATTGAGCCAAGGGTGACCCAGATAGGCTAGATATATGGAATAATTGTTCATTAAGCATCTCTGGAAACTATTATAAGATCTCATTTAGGAACTCATTGTAATTTTTAAGCAACTAAGCTAAAACATTTTTTTGTATTAACAACATTATTTGAAGGAATAAAGGACATGTTCCCATTTTAGTTTCAGTTTGTACCAAGTTCACTTTGTTTAATTGGAAGTTTTCCTTTCCTTTTAAAATATTTTGTATAAGTACTGCAAAGCTAAAATTAGTTAGATGAAGCTCTCCAGGATCATTTAGCCTATATTTCCATAGGTTATAGACTGCCCTAAGGATTTTGTTAGATTATTTGTTTAATTGAAACGTTTGAATAGGTAAATCATCCACATGGTAAAAATGAAAAAGTGTATAAAAAGATATTGAGTTAAAAGTAAGTCTCTTTCTTGATCAGGTTATCATGTATCCCTGTGTCAAAGTAAAAATTGCATTAGACAAAGTTGAACACACAAATAAAAATTTCATGTAAGGCTGTTACATCAGGGAAAAATGCCAAACTCAGTGTGAGTTCAACTCTATGAAAAAAAAAAAGGTAGGTGAGTTTTTAAAATCTGGGCTGGGGAATTCATCTTAGGCCACTGGTGTTTGGTAATTGGCATTTCCCAAGGGATACTTAAACTTTCTCTTATCTTCATCCACAGGAGCTAGGTTTATAAATTGGAGCAGCCACCTCCCTAGGTGTTAGGCTCCTACCTTCCCACAGAGACTGGGAGGTAGGGACAGTCTTCCTTGATGGTTACATTTCAAAGAGAAGGCTCCCAGGTCCTTTAGAAAGATAGTTCTGAGTTATTTAACTGGCAACGGGCTTTTTAAAAAGATTTACATCTTGAAGGGACAGAGAAAGAATTTACAAGAACAAGCTTTCTAAAGTGCAGGAAGAAAAAGTATGTCAGGAGTCTGGGGTAAGCAAGTAACCTGTCTAAAGTGTAGTCAGGCTGAATGGATGATAAGGCCATCTTCATCACCATGGACCCTCCCTGGAGACAACTGCTGTCAGTCTCAGATGTCTCTTCCCAGAGATGATCTGTGCCTGATGAGCGTAGATACATTATACATTTTGAATATATATATATTCTGTAACTTTTTTCATGTTACAATATATGCTAAAGATTAATATTATAGTAAATGGTACACAGTGAATTATAAATAGTATCTGATTTTATAGATGTACCAAACTATTTAAATAATTCTCAATTAAAAGAAATTTAGGCTGTTTTTAGGCTTTTGCTTTTACCAACCATGCTGCACATTGGAACATGCTTTGTTTTGCGGTCAAGGGGGCATTTCTGCAGGATAAATTGCTAGAAATGGCATTGCTGGCTTGAAAAGATACATTTCATGTTTTGTTAGCTGTTACCAAATTGCTTTCCCTGTGTTGTACAAATTTTGGTGCACATCAACTTTTGCAAACACAGCATGTTAAAAAAACTTTTTGATTTTTGCCCACGTTACAAGTGAAGAGTAGTCTCTTTTTAAATTTTAATTTGCATTTTAGATTATGAACACCAACACTGTCAGCTCACAGACATTCAAATTGTGCAATGAATGAATCAGTTGTCAGTTGCCAGGTAGAAATAGTTTGCTGTGACTAACTCTCCATTACTGATAAGATGTCCAAATTATGCTAGGAAAAATGTCAAAAATTATAAAGTGGTTAAAGGACATTTCCTTTTACAAAACCTTCAAGAGACAGATGGTAAGGGACAACCTTGGATAAGGGAAATTTTCATGCTTTTTTTTTTCTAGTCTCTAAGTTTCCCACTACCATGTTTCAGATTCAAGCTATTTTTCCTTACTGTCTTTTCTGATTCTTGCCTATACTATAGATAGTCATGAGCTTAGAAAATTAAAAGAAAAAGGAAATTTTGAAAAAAAAAATATTGGAAACTCTCCCCCTTATTTCCCCTGAATCGCCTTTAAGGAATAAAAAAAAGAAGCTGGGTAAGGAGCAGTACTGTTTGTTATGCAAGATCCTGTTGAGCTTCTCTCCTTATACCGATGTTATTTCATTTAGTCTCCAAGACAACTTTCCAGTGAGTGATGCAATTTGCATATTACTTGTGTGCAACCTGAGGTTAGAGGAGTGAAGCAGTGGGGCAAGGTTACTTCCAGCTCAGAAACAAAGCTGGAATTGGATCCTTTTCCATGTCATTGCAAAGCCCTGTTTCTTCTACCACATGGCCCATTGTCTCTGCCTTTGCCGGGTTGTATAGAAGGGTTTGTCAGTTCATTATGGCTGGCTTCCTGTTCTAACTCGGAAAGGCCTTTCTGTATTTCCTGGCTTGTACTACAGTGAAATATACATAGACATTGTGGAAATTCAGTGGTTGGTACATATGAAAAAGTGAATAATGTTAGTTTGATGGATTATTTTGAATAGGCCAATAAATTAGAGTATGGTTACGAATGACTCACTGACAGAGAAATGATTGTGTTGATGTTTAAGTTGCAATAGCTTTTTGCCAATCTTCCCAAGAGGAATTTCAGCCTATGTGTATTGTGATTCTGTGTTGACAAAGCAGCCTTTTTGTTAATTTAACTATTTATTTTTTTCTATAAGACATTTTAACATTACATGGAGAAGAATGCCCCAGCTTGAATTCTGTAGGACATGATTTCCTTTAAATGTTATCAAGGTTGTATGAGGAAAAAAAAAGAACGTATAATATGTAAATTTTGGAAATGGGGTGATAAAAAAAGAAAGTAGGCAGATTGACTTTAACAAAAACTGCAAATTTAGTGGCGGGGGTGGGTGGGTGGGTGGGGAGGGATTTTGGAATGGTGAGTTTCCCAGTCACATTTGACCTAGAACTTCCTTTTATTGAGTATCCTATAGACTAATGGGTAGGAGGAGTGTGCTGTGAAATGTTGGTGTAGAAACTGCTGTCAGTGAGCAAGAAATGCAAATGCCAAGCTGAGAATCAAGATATCACTCAATTTACACGATGGTCTTTATGGTCTGAAATGTAGAGAGCCTGCAATTTTTCAGGTACTTCTGGCCTGACATTTCCTGTCTTTCACTCACCATGCTCAGCCAGCTATCTATCTATCTATCTATCTATCTATCTATCTATCTATCTATCTATCTATCATCTATCTATTAAAATATGTTTATATTGACTTCAGAGAGAGGAAGAGAGAGGGAGAGAGAGAAACACCAATGATGAGAGAGAATCATTAATTGCTGCCTCTTACATGCACACTACTGGAGGTTGAGCCTGCAACCCAGGCATGTGCCCTGACTGGGAATCGAATCATTATCTCCTGGCTCATGAATCCATGTTCAACCTCTGGGCAACACTGGTCAGGCCATGCTTCACCTTTTTACTGCCTTTATATGGTCAGAGCTGTCTACTATACTTAATGCTGAAGGATTGCCAGGCTTCTGACCATTAATTGTTATATTTGTAAGTTTATCCATGAAACACTGACAGTGTGTGATATAGGTAAAGGAACAAATTTATTTCATGGGATTGTTATATGTCCACCTCATAAATGTCTGAAATGTCACTATGACACAGACTATGTCATCTTAATACATAGCTCTTTTAAAAAATTTCTATTAACTTTTGTATCTCAAAGCACTAAAAATCAGTGATGATTAACAGTAGTAGTAAAATTTTCAGGATGAAGCACTCATTCTCCAAACTGCCAGGTGTGTTGGCCTCCAGTAGCTCACAGTGAGTGCCTGCTCAGCAATTGTCCTCAACAAGAGGGAGCAGCCTGCCCGAGGGAGCAGCCCACATCCAATGACTAGCGATGTGGCTGGCATGCAAAGGCCAGGCCCTAACTCAATTCTGGACAACTCTAAAGGGCCAGTGTGGCTGCAAACCTCCCGGTGAATTCTGCTGAGGCCTTTATTGCAAGTTCATCATGTTTAACCTCTCCTGCTCAATCTGTCTTCCTGCATTCTTCTCACAGGTGTTGGTCCCAACAGCCCTGCACAATAAACTCCCTGTACCACATCTGTATTTCAGGCTGTTTCCTGATGGATCTTACTTAGGTAATGGTATCTTCTACAGGAACCCAGGTCTACAGGGTGTCCACAAGCATGGAAAAGAAGGCTGAGTTTGTATCTACTTGAGTTGATTGAAGCAAACATGGGTTGTCCTAACGTCTAAAAGTAATACCCATCTAAAGTGCATTAACCAAAATGCTTTTGTAGAGCGAATTTACTCTTTAATGAAAATGAAAAGTTTCTACTTTTCTCACTGTAGGGGAAGCTGGAGAAAATAAAATTATATATGTGGTCATCATGGCCTTTCCTAGGGAATCAGACTTGGTTCATGTTGTCAGTCATTTTTAATCATTACACCCCAAATACTGGGCCTAAATCAGATGTAGGGAGGACATGAAGCCAGCTTAGCTTTACTCTTCTAATATGACCTGCACTTCTAAATAAAAACATTTGCACATGGGAGAATCACCAAATTTTGACTATTAGGCTAAGTCAAGAGGCTGTAAATCTAGGGAGCCTCCACTAGTTGTGAGAAACACTGTAATTGCCTAGAGAAGGGCTAATCTTGAGAAAATGAGGTAAATTCAGTGACAGGCGTGAATGGTGGAGAGTTGAGGGAGGGAATGGGATCATTTGACTTCTGACAGCAACTGCTACATTAAAATAATCATCTCCTTTCTCTCCTCCTCCACTCACATTTATTGAACATAATTTTATGTCAGACTATGGGTATATTTTTTATCTAGTGTTATGAGGTAGGTATTTTATCCCTGTTTAAAGATGAACAAACTAATGCTCACAAAAATCAAGTAAACTGCACAAAGCTACCATCTAGCTCCAAAGCCACATTCTTTCCATTGTACATTTATAATGGAAAGTATGTTTTGTGCTCTTTTATAGCAAGAGAATTAACTACTCTCTATATTCAAAAAGTTTCAATTATTTAATCCAACAGAATTATAAATTACTCTCAATATACCAGTTAGGGTGAATTTTGCCTAATAAATTGATATTGAGGAGTAGATAATTTCGTGCTTGGCGCTATAACTAAGAAGAATAATGGTAAAAGTAAAAAAATTTCAAAGTGAATTCAGATACTAATTAGGCCTTTGTTTTGTAGATAACTAAGCATCTTGGAAAGAAAAATGCAAATGCTCACTGAATACATTGACTTGTATCATAATTATACCATTAAATATACTGAAAATACCAGTTACCAAGTTGATTATGAAAATAGGTAAATTAAGTTGGTTACCATAGTTGCTGAGTTTATTATTGGTTGTTCTCTTTAAAGTTTAAAAGAAGTTCAGAAAAACTCAGAATTACTGTGAGAATTCTCCTATTTCTCAGGGGTCAGAATATAACTATCTATGGAAATAGAAGGAAACTCTATTACTATCTTGTCTATATATCATTTCTAGGACTACCTCAGGAGAGAAAGAGTGACTTGTATCTTAGGAGAATGGGGAAAGAAGAAATAGAAGGAATTTAACTTCTGTTCTCTTGGTATCAGCTATGAAACCAATCAGGATTTAAGAAAAAGTTTTAAAAGTAACTCAGATTTACACCCATCCAGTCTAGGATGAATCCAGTGTAAATTAGGTTTCCTTATTCAAGCTGAAGTATTTCATAGAAGTAGTTATGTTAAATATTTAATGTTAATGCAATTGCTGAATTATATAGTAAAATTAGCAGAATGGAATATATTTATCATTGAATCACCAATTTTTAAATGTGAGGTATATATTACACAGGCTTACACCAACTTTACAGTGATGAGAAATATAGACAGATGTAATTATTCAGCAGGATTATTAATATTGTTTATGGTATCCATTTGTAATATGCTAATTTAAGAGGCATATTGAAGGTATAACAGAATTTGAACAAGGATGTATTGAGATAAATAAGCAAAAAAATGTTTCAGTAAAACATATTCTCCATTTCACATTTTAATATGGCTATACAGAAAAAATAAAATACTGATAAATTCATGTTAGAACTAGATGTTTCTAGAAGTATTAGTCAAAATTTTGTTTATTATATTTTAAAAGCACTAATGGTGCTTTTAATGGAGAGGCTAGTGAAAGGAAAGCAATAGTAATCCCTCAGTAAAACAAGACATTCATTTAAAATGTAAAAATTACTTTCTGAATTGATCAAGTTCATGTTTATTTTTTAAAATATAAGTTAACGTCAATTGAAGCATATTGTTTTATTATGCTATTTTTTTTTGTTTTACAGTATAAAATTTTTATATTTAGAATTAGGCATCTGGACTCAGTGTAGATGATCCCAGTTTTGTTGGCAAATCCAAAGCATCACAGTCAGGAGCCAGTTGAACATATGCCTTCTTCTGGACATCAGGCCTGATCGGGGTGTTGACCTCGGCCCCCTCAATGTCATAGAGCTTCTTCACAGCCGGTTTGGTCTGGTGCTTGTTGGCCTTGACATCCACAGTGGACACTGGTGTGTTATTGTCTTCCATCTTCTTCATGGCTGACTGGTAGTCAGGGGGAATTTGATGATGGCATAGTGGTCATGCTTGTTTCTCCTGGGTGCGCTCTTCCGAGGGTATTTAGGCTGCCTCCGGAGCCTTAGTGTCTTTGGCCGTCGGAAGGTGGGTGACATGTGGATTTTTGTGCGTGTGTGTGTGGCTGTGGATGCCTTTCAAGTGCTTTCTTTTGCCTTCAAAGCCTTTGCTTTGGCTTTGGCTTTGGGAGGAGCAGGGGTTTCCTGCTTAGCTTTTGGCACTATCTTCGTAAAAAGATATTATGCTAATTTCTTGATCATTAATGTGTGCACAGGTGAGTCAACACTAATTTGTTATTTTGCACATTAATGTTGCAATGGCACTATTAGATATTTACATTCAAACATATAATAGGTATTTTTCCTCTGGGAAAATTTTATTTTTCTTGTTTACTAAATGACATTCTCTGGAACATGCTTATTTCAGTCACTGTTTGGGCAGTTATACTTTGTGAATGCAGTTTTTTGCCAATAGGACTAATTATTTGTTGATTAATGGTTCTAAAATTTTAATGCTTTTTTCTTAGTGTCTCTCAATCAGTTTAAAACTACTAAAGTCATAATTACTTAATAGGTTACTCTCAGATATAAGCGTTAATTGCAGGGGCAAGACAGAAAATTCTGTTGCATGAAAACTTAAATGAAAAACTAACCTGAACTGTAAATACAATGAATTTTGGTATATTTTCATTTCCTTATTCTTTAACAGTAAAAATAATGTATGTCACATTTAAATACTAAATGTTTTTAATATTATACTACATTTAAATTTTTTATTAACTTTATTTTGTTACTAATCCATTTGGATTAGTAATTTATCAGTACTGGCATCTTATTTTATTAAAAAAAAAAAAAAAAAAGGACAGTGACCCTAGAGCAGTGGTTCTCAACCTTCCTAATGCCACGACCCTTTAATACAGTTTTTCATGTTGTGGTGACCCCCAACCATAAAATTATTTTCGTTGCTAATTCATAACTGTAATTTTGCTACTGTTATTAATCGTAATGTAAATATCTGATATGCAGGATGTATTTTCATTGTTACACATTGAACATAATTAAAGCATAGTGATTAATCACAAAAACAATATGTAATTATATATGTGTTTTCTGATGGTCTTAGGCAACCCCTGTGAAAGGGGCGTTCCACCCCCAAAGGGGTCGCGACCCACAGGTTGAGAACCGCTGCCCTAGAGCACAGTATTGGGAGTCACACATGTAAATACTTAAAGAAGACACAATTTTTTCTCAAGCCGCTTTATTTATTTGTTTTGCCATTTTATTTTTTACTTTTTTTTATTTTTTTATTTTATTTATTTATTTTTTTATTTTAGTAAATCTTTATTGTTCAGATTATTACATTTGTTCCTCTTTTTTTCCCCCCATAGCTCCCCTCCACCCAGTTCCCACCCCACCCTCTGCCCTTACCCCCCCACTGTCCTCATCCCTAGGTGCACAATTTTTGTCCAGTCTCTTCCTGCATCTCCCACACCCCTTTCCCCACCAAGAATAGTGAGTCCATTCCCTTTCTATGTCCCTGATTCTTTTTTTCTTTTTTTTCTTTTTAAATATATTTTATTGATTTTTTTACAGAAAGGAAGGGACAGGGATAGAGAGCTAGAAACATCGATGAGAAAGAAACATCGATCAGCTGTCTCCTGCACGCCCCCCACTGGGGATGTGCCCGAAACCAAGGTACATGCCCTTGACCGGAGTCGAACCTGGGACCCTTGAGTCCACAGGCCAACGCTCTATCCACTGAGCCAAACCGGTTAGGGCATCCCTGATTCTATTATAATCACCAGTTCATTCTGTTCATCAGATTATTTATTCACTTGATTTTTAGATTCACTTGTTGATAGATGCATATTTGTTGTTCAAAATTAGTATCTTTACCTTTTTCTTCTTCCTCTTCTTAAAGGATACCTTTCAGCATTTCATATAATACTGGTTTGTGGTGATGAACTCCTTTAGCTTTTTCTTATCTGTGAAGCTCTTTATCTGACCTTCAATTCTGAATGATAGCTTTGCTGGATAAAGTAATCTTGGTTGTAGGTTCTTGGCATTCATCACTTTGACTATTTCTTGCCACTCCCTTCTGGCCTGCAAAGTTTCTGTTGAGAAATCACCTGACAGTCGTATGGGTATTCCCTTGTAGGTAACTGAGTTTCTTTCTCTTGCTGCTTTTAAGATTCTCTCTTTGTCTTTTGCTCTTGGCATTTTAATTATGATGTGTCTTGGTGTGGTCCTCTTTGGATTCCTTTTGTTTGGGGTTCTCTGTGCTTCCTGGACTTGTAAGTCTATTTCTTTGACCAGGTAGGGGAAGTTTTCTGTCATTATTTCTTCAAATAGGTTTTCAATATCTTGCTCTCTCTCATCTTCTGGCACCCCTATAATTCTGATGTTGGTACGCTGAAGCTGTCCCAGAGGCTCCTTACACTATCTTCGTATTTTCGGATTCTTTTTTCATTTTGCTTTTCCGGTTGGGTGTTTTTTGCTTCTTCGCATTTCAAATCTTTGACTTGATTCTTGCGCTCCTCTGGTCTGCTGTTGGGAGTCTGTATAATATTCGTTATTTCAGTCCATGTATGCTTAATTTCTAGTTGGTTCTTTATCATAACATCAAGGGTCTCATTAGATTTCTTGAGGATCTCAGTAACTTTATCGGCGGCTTCTAGACATTTCTTGAGAGACCTTAAAAGTGTGGTTATGAACTCAATATCCTCCATTGACAGTTTTGTCCTGTTTCTTTGTCTCCGCATTTTTTATGCTTTCTTGGTGCACCCCCTAGTGATCTTTGTGCGCAGTCTTGTTGTAGTCAAGCCTTGATTGCTGTAGTTAATACTAGGGGGATTTGACCTCCAGGCCAACTGGTTGTGAGAATCAGCTGTGTCTGCAGTGGTAAAACTTCTGTCCTCTAGGGAGGTGCTAATCTAGCCTTTGCCTGAGGCTATCCGGCAAATGGCTCTGTGCAGGGCTTAGGCGGGCAGGTTGCACGGGATCAAACAGGGCGGGCCGAGGGAGCAGTTATGGCTGCTCTCAGTCCCGTCCCCAGAGGCTCTGCCTCTCAGAGTCCCAGAAACCACTGCAAACCTCGGAGAGAAAGCTGCCCTCGCGTTCCGACCGATGCCAGACTTCTCCCGTTTGAGTCTGGGTCCCTAGAGACTCACCCAGAACTGGAGCTCAGAGTCTGAAACTCCCTCCCGATTGAAAAGGACAACCACACCCTCAGCTACCAGCCTGCTCCGCGCGTACCTCCACACCTTTGTATTTTCTGCACTGCTCCTCCTCTGAGTCTCGTATGCTGTTCTCTTTCCTTCTAGTTGAAGAATTTCCCCTCAGCCAGCTTTCCCGTGGTTCTGGGTGATGTCCGTTCTGTCTTTTACTTGTATTTGTGAAGTGGTTGTTCGAGGCAGCTAACTCCAGTGTTTACCTATGCCGCCATCTTGGTTTTCTCCATTTTATTTTTTAAGAAATCATTATTGTTGAAAGTTTTACATAGATCCCTCCCACCCTGCATTAACCTCTTCCAGCTTGCTCTAACCCCTCCCCTCCCAGACCTTCTCCACCCCATTGTCTGTGTCCATGGTTATGCATATATGCATTCAAGTTCATTGGTTGATCTCTTCCTACCCCTGCTTTCCCTCCCTCTGAGTTTCAGACTCAAGCCACTTTATTTCAAAGAGATAATATGTAGGTCATTTTTTTAAGGAAGTAGCTAATAAAAATCTACATCCATAGTGCACTGCAAAAGCAGGCCATGAGTACTGACTGCAGAAGTGGATGTGGTGGCAGGCATGGACTCTCCTTTCTCAACACCTTCCTCCAAGTGAAGCACAGAGCCCTGGGAGAAATGGCTCTTACAGAGTGAAGCGTGTGAAGACTCCGGGCATGCAGAGAATTCTGACTTCTCCAATTTTTCTCTCTGAAATGTCGCATTGTTTCCAGAAAAACTGTGAGATTGTGAGATGGTTAGGGCAGCTTCTTTTACACCTATTTTACATATTTCTCTTCCATCTCTAATAATCTTGCCATGGTTACCGGCATCACCGTGGCTTAGGGACAGCTTTCCTTAGCATACTGACTATGGGAATGCGTTCCTTCCCAGGCCCTGCCTCTGATCTCTTTTCACTGCTAACTGCTATCAGAACACTCAGTGTGGCATTTCTTTTCTTCAAAACATTTGCTAATCTCACTGCCATCTGTATTTTTTTAGAGTTCTTTAGGTGTTTGATATGCATTTGATTTGCTAAGTGGTTTAAAATATTCAAAATTTACCAAATCTACTCAGTTGTCTGTGCAAATCAGGCCAAGAAGAAAAACAGACAAATAGCAGGGTATTTATTAGTATACCATTTGCAACAGCATGGGTGGACCTGGAGAGCATTATGCTAAGTGAAATAAGCCAGTCAGAGGAATATAAATATCACATGATCTCATTCATTTGTGGAATATAATGAACAGAATAAAATGATGAACAAAAATAGATCCAGAGACATAGAAGCATCAAATAGACTATCCAACCTCAGAGGAAAGGAAGGGGGGGCGGTTGGGGATAAGAGATCAATCAAAGGACTTGTATGCATGCATATAAGCATAACCCATGGACACAGATATTAGGGGGGGTGAGGGCGTGTTCCGGGGTATGGGAACGGCTGGGGAGCGGTCAATGGGGGAAAAAGGAGACATATGTAATACTTTAAACAATAAAGAATTTAAATAAAAAAATAAAATATAATGCAATATTTTAAGAAAAAAGCCCAAATCATTACAAGAACATTTTATATTTAATGAAAGACTTGTCAGTATACTTCTATTTAGGGAAACTTAGCAATAAAATGATCAATAATGAAAAGGTTGTAGCCTTCAAGAATGTTGACCAATAGGTTTTGACCTGCTAATAAAATTGGCATAACATTTTAATGAATTAAAATTAGAATAATGAGATATAGAATTAAACTAAATAGAACAGATTAAATGGGGGGTAGAGTTAGATTCCTGGTAAATGATATCTGATGACAAAGTAATTACAAATAATTATGTAGCAAATTATATTTTTTATCTCTGCTGGTGGGAAAACTCTATTTGCTGATTAAATTTAAACTTTGTTAAATAAACTTTCAGTAAAATTAATCAGCCTGTTTATAAAAACAGTTTTCAAAAAATGTAGGTCAATATGATATGATGTACTAGAAGAATGAGGTTGAATTTATTAAGTATGCTAATTCTACTTTCAAAATTTCAACCTCTACCAAGTTACTCTGGTACTGACATGATTTTGTAATTTGAATGCATAAGGATATTGATCTATCAATACTATAGCCTAGAATTTTACATTTCCAAGGCTTGAGGACCTCTCTCTCTCTCTCTCTCTCTCTCTCTCTCTTACTCTCTTTCTTACTCTCTCTCTCTCTCTCTCTCTCTCTCTCTCTTTCTTTCTCTCTCTCTCTCTGTCTCTCTGTCACACACATACATACACACTCATCTTGTACATTACATAAATTTTTACAAAATTTTAAATCAGGGAAGACTGAACCTGACCATGTCTACTGCTAGGATCAGTGGCTTCAGTGATATGCATATTCACCAGGATCCTTGCTCATATTCCTCCTTATTTCTCAAACTGTAGGTACCCTTCATACATCCATCACTTGTTCAATCCAATTATTTATATTCTTTGATTCTGTTCCCAGGTTGAACAAATCTCCATGCTAAGCCAATAAGTTTCACGAGTACATTATGCTTTCTAGCTCCAAGGGACACCCCTTCCGCACATTCAGGCTTCTTTATGGTTTCTTCACCTGTATCTAATCATGTTCTCTGCAGCAAACTCTAGTACCCTTTCTAAAACTTTGTTCCTCTTCTCAGTGGCATACTTCACCCTCCCAGTGCTGCCAAGAAGATAACGTGGTCATCGGACAGGACCAGTGCCGCTGTAATTATATATGACATCACCCATTCTGGCCTCCTTCTCTCCTGTTGAAAGAAGAGGATTGTCTGGTCCCAATTTGATCACTCAACCCTTACCCAGTGTGGTAGATGGAATAATGATTCCTCTAAAAAGTCAACATCTTAATCTCCAGCACTTGTGAATGTTTTATCTTACATGACAAAAGAGACTTTGCAGATGTGATTAAATTAAGGATGTTGAGATAAATTGTCCAGTATTATCTAGGTTGACCCAATTTACTCACAAGATCTTTATAAGAAAGGGGTCAGAGTCAGAGCAAATATGAAGATATGGCAATGAAAGCAGAAAGCGAGGAGAAAGGGAGAGAGGGAGAGATTGATTTGAATATGAGATGAGCCAGCTTTGAAGATGGATGATGAGGCCACAAACCAAGAACTGCTGGTAGCCTCTAGAATCTTGAAAAGGCAAGCAGAGGGTTTCTCCCCTATAACCTTTAGAAACCTACTGACATCTTGATTTTTATCTCTATAAAATGTATTTTAGACTTTTGACCTCCAGAGCTGTAAGACAATAAATTTTTGTAGTTATAAGCTAACAAGCTATAGCATCAGTAAGAAACTAATATACAAATATCTCAGTTCCCATCACTTTTACAGAAATTTTATCCCATTGTCTTTTCTATTTCTTTCCCATTAATTTTAAGTATTCTTTTAGCTCCTTCTTTGCACGTGGCAAAAAAGAAGCCTACCATTAATCTTCACTAAAACTATGGCCTTACATCTCTCCTTCAGCATCATTCTTATTAAAAAAAAAAATAGTTATGTCTTCCATGCCTGCACCTAAAACTTGGGAAATCTAGTCTCTGACTCTTGTCCAGCTCTGAGTGGCTTTCTAATCTCTATGGCAGTTTCTTTTTATTTGACAAATTTAACTGAACTCTTCTTCTCTCACCTGAGGCATTTTCAGCGTTCATACTGGCCTGTTCTCTCATGGCTTCTATTTTGATAATTCTTTGATAATTCTTTTGATAATTCTTTCTGGGATTCTTCAGAGGCCTCCCTTAATTCCTCCCTTCCCGCTCCCCCTACCCCACCCCCACCCCCCGCCACCCATGGCCACTACTTATAGGTTAGTAATTGAGTCAAGGTCTACTATTTTATCTTTTTCATTATTACTTTCCATATAAACTTTGGGCGATTTAATCTACTTTCATGGTTTTAATTACCAGTTACAAGTAGACAACTTCCAGTCAGCCAATTCTAACCTTACTCTTAAATTCCAGGTATATTTATTTACTAGTTATATTTGCCTATATGTTATCAAGGCTCCACAAATATTATTTAAACCTAGAGAGGTCCTTCTAATTTTCAGTGTCTCACAGAAGAAACAGGAAATCACCCTTTCATCCTGCTGATTCCTCTTTTCACTGTGCTCAGTTGAGTCTATGTCACTAGTATCAACCAAATTCATCTTTGCATGCCACAATACCTCCACATTTGAAAGGTCATCCCATCTTTCCTCTAGAAGATTTTAAAACCCTTAACTTTCCTCACCTCCAAGTCCATTCTCTCTGCAATCAGAATGATGTTCCTAAAGCTAACTCTAATTATGTCTCTGCCTTAGTTAAAGATTTCCTACATGGTCACGTTGCCTCAGATATAGTATACGTTCTTAACGTTGCTTCTAAGGTCTGTTTTGTTTCTCTGGCTAACTTTGCAACCTCCCTCCTCTCCTCATCAGACCACTTATGCTCCAAACACAGAGAGCAGCTCCTTATTCACTAGATCTGCCTGATCCTTTCTTGGCTGTGTGTTTTGCACACATTTTTCTTAAAATCCGTTTTTTGTCTTGTTCTCCTGGAAGAAAGATCTGCCAGTTTGTTAAGCTCATACATCCCCTTTTCTCTGAATCTTTTCTCAAGTAGCCAGAATCAGTTACTAAATATATGTTTCCAGATCATTCTTTCCCTGCTTACATCATAGCACTTAGTGCATTGCAGTTATTAGTGTTGTATTCTGTCTGCCTGGTCTTTGAATTCTTTAAGGGAAAACTATGCCCCTTCATGTTATCTTTTAAAAAAATTTTTTTATTGATTTCAGAGAGAGGAAGGGAGAAGGAGAGAGAGATAGAAACATCAGTGATGAGAGAGAATCATCCTGCATGGCCCCTACTGGGAATCTAACCATGAACTCCTGTTTCATGGGTCATTGTTCAGCCACTGAGCCACAATGGCCAGGCATCTTCATGTTTTTATACCTAGTACCTAGAACCATAGTTGACACATGGGAAACATTAAGCATTGTAGCATGGATCAATGAACATCATAAGTAGGCTTGAACAAAAGATCATGTAATGATTTTCTAAAAACAACACTCAAGGGCTGTTTGAGTCAAAGTAGGGGAAGCTGTAAAAGAATTGATTATGGAAGGAAACATAAGATGAACAGGGTGCCATATGTTTCCAAGAGATTATAATCTACTAGAGGCCTGGTGCATGAATTCATGCACAGGTGGGGTCCCTCAGCCTGGCCAGCAATTGGAGCCGTCTCACCCAGTCCCAATAGGGGCCAATTGGGGCCTGCTGGCCCGGGGGGGGAGACTACAGGAAGTTGGCCAGCTGCGGGGGGAGAGCACTGACCACCAGGGGGCAGCTCCTGCATTAGATGTCTGCCCCCTGGTGGTCAGTGCGTGTCATAGTGACTGGTCGATTGGTTGACCGGTCGTATGGTCTACTGGTCATAACGGTCGCTTAGGCTTTTATATAGATAGATAGATAGATAGATAGATAGATAGATAGATAGATAGATAGATAAGGAAAGCAGTCATGTGCACAGTTTGATAGAACAAGGGACTACACAGCTATGAAAGATATGTATCCTCAATATTAACATCATACAAAGAGAGTGATGAGTTATTTATATAAGGGTTATATAAGGCTTCCGAGAGGAAGTAATTAAATCAAATAAAAATGTGACATTTTTAATGGAAAAAGGCAAATATTAATACTAGGAATTGTAAAATATAAGATGGATAATCCATTAAGTGAAGTATTGGTTTTGTGTTCCTCTTGTAAGCCAGTTGAACATGTGTCATACTCATGTGCATTTGTATACAGGGTGTCCTAGAAAAATGTATACACACTTGAATAGCTGATAGCATAATTTTGAAAATGAAATGTATTTTAATATACATTGCCTTTATTATGATTCAAAATAGTGTGTGTATACATTTTTTGGGACACCCGATATATATTCAAAAGCTGTATTCTGTTTGAAAATTTTGCTTATTACAAATTGGTATGTCTCACAGGATTTTATTAAGCAGCCTTACTGAACTTTGGCCAGAGGAAAAGTTGAAATATTTCATTACAAACTCTGATCCAGTTATGGTGAGAGGAGATCAAAGCATGGAGTCAGGTGAAATGGTAGAACTCCCATTTGGCCTGGCATCCTTTCATAGAAAGTTTAGGCTTTGTTCTTACTCCCACTTTCTCTAGGAATGTGATCAAAGATATTTAGATCTTGCAGGCCACACAATTTGAAACTGGCAGTCACCTCAGAGAACAGATTTTGAAAAGTCTATGGGGACATTATCAGAATACCATCAGTCAATTATTACTACAAATTAAACAAATATCTCTGATAACAATCATTAAAATTCATATAGATAATTCAATAACTTTACTTTGTAGTTATTTAGTCCCATTGAGGGACACTTAATTTATATGCTAAAATGTTATTTTAATAGTTATTTGATATAATTTTGATACACAGTGAGGCTAAGATGTCCACATGCGTTTAATGTTAAATCCCCCCCCCCCCCCGGGGGGGGATACATCTGCTTAAAGAAAAAAGTAATCATTATACATAATAAAAGTTAGATGGCTTTGAACTTCACTGCATCTGGATAGGAGACATCCCAAAACTTATTAGCCTTCTTTGTTAGGTGTGTCTTACCTGTTCTTAGGTTTTAAAACATTTATACTAATTTTATTATCAGCTGTCAGAGTGTCTTTGAAATTGTGTAAGATTTTTATTGAAATTGCAATTAATCTATAGATTAAAGAAAGTTGAGGAAAAGAGAACATATCTCTACTTTCCCCCTATTTTGTCTCAACAAGGTTTTAGACTTGTCTACAGAAAGGGCTTATATAATCTTTGTTAAATTTATCCCATGGTATCTATTTTTATAGTTGTTATTGTTATTACTCTAAGTGGTGTCTTGACCTACTTCACTTCCACCCTAGAAAAGCCTTTCCAAGAATTTTCTCAGCATCATTACTTTTAATGCAAAAATGATTGGAACTAAGTATTTATTGGCCATAGAAAGTATAAATAAATTGTGCTCTATCTACCCAGTGGAATATTGAGCATAGATAAAATTAAGTAAAAAAAGTATATACAGCAATACAAGTGAATCTTAAAAACACAATGCTGTTGGAAAAAAATTTCAGAGGGATACATGCAATATATAATTTATAAGAAAATTGACTTTATTATTATACTTCATTAGTTACATATATCTAACATTTTTTATGCATAAAGCATTAGATGCTTTTGTAAATAAGAGGAATAGCTCAATAACTTTTAAAATGGTTAAGAATCCACAAATAAGTAGAGATCACTAAGAATTATTGTAAATCCTTTTACTACTAACTTGTAATCCTCTTATGCAAGGCGTATGAGCAACAAATCCTTGGAAAGGCTTTTATGAGCTTTGTGTGCAATCTTAAACATAACAAGAAATATGTTTTCTTCATAAATCGAATTGATGCTGTGATTTAAAATATAATACACTTTTAAATAAAATATAGCTGTATATTATTAGAATATTGGTATTATAATATTACTTTCTTCAGTTCTTTATACATGTTTTCAATGAGGCCTACTCTATCTTATTTATTACTACAAACTGCTCTCTCACTATCCCCTAACCCTGATCTTCTTTTTTTTATTCTTATTTATAGCATTTAACATATTTGACCATATCAGGCACTTTACTTATGATATTTATTATTTAATATCTATTTCCTTTCATTAGAAGGCAGTATGGGGGTTAGCTCTCAGTGTGGCCCCTATGCTCTACTTCTCCCGGTATCTGTGTCTTAGTCAGTACTCACCCACTTTGAATCATGGATGCCTGAATGCCAAACAGCATAGTGTAGGAGTGGTTTTGTGTGACTCCTAAGAATCTCTCCAGGATAATTTAGCCTGTATTTCCATAAATATTTCAGCTTCTACCTTGCCTCCTGTCCTCTCTTGGATCATTTACTCTGTGGAGCGCCATCTGTCATATCATGAAAACACTCAAGTGGCCTTCTGGAAAAGGACGCATGGGGATGAACTGAGACTTCCTGCCAACACCAGAAACCACTTGCCAGCCATGTGAGTGACCCTGCAAGTAGATTTACCAACCCTCACCATGCCTTCAAATGCATCCCTAGCCCGCATTTTCACCACAACCTCACAGGAGACACTTAACCAGATCGCTCAGTTAAGGCACCCGTGAATATTTGACCCAAAGAAACTATGAGATATGAAATGCTTATTTTTTAAGCCAGGACATTATGATTTTAAAATACAGACATAAATGTGATTATAAAATCCTTTGTTAAAACCTCAGAAAGATATAAGGTGGTAACTCAGCTAAATAGCAGAGCTTTGCTCTCATAGCCTCAGCTTAACTCAAAAGTAGAAAATGTTATCTTGAAGATGCTTATGTGTATGTCTTTTATCTAATGAAATGAATCCAAATATGAATCATAAGGGACCAAAAACATTTTAAGAGAATTACACAGGCAGAAACACTGTCAGCTTGATATGAAAGGGACAGAGACAGTACAGAATAAAAATTTTGGATCCCCAAGCATTTTATCTACAGGAAGCATACTGATAAAATTACTCAGCTGCAAACACAGGCTGCATTTTCTGACAAAACACACACACAAAGCAACAAAAAACTGGAAGGGCAGAATTAAGGACCCACAGTACAGAAAGCAAAGAAATATGGAGAATCATGGCAGGCCCTTAGTCCTAATGAAGAAACTGCTAACATGTGCCTGGTGGGAATTCAGTCACTGTCGACCAGTTACTCCTATATGCTTCCTATTGTCATTTTTTTTCTTCAGTGGGGAATGTATAAAGGTTATCCTTTGTCTATCCTAAACATTGTATGTTAGGAGTGTGGTGCACAAATAATTTGTCTGTTTAATTCACAGGTCTTCATACTGAGAACTCAGAACTGGATCCAAGGAAACTCATTTGCACATGGACTTTATTTAGATAGTAAGATTTGGGACTTTGATGCTGTAATGCAATGAGATTTTTGAGGGCATTGGGAGGAAGTGACTGTTTTGCACATGGGAGGAATGTGAATCATTGTAGTCCAGTGGGGCAAACTAAAATAGCCGGCCTCCAAATTTATCCCCAATATTCCTCATGTTCTAGCTGTCATGCCTTGTGGAATTTCTACCCACAATGAATATAGCTGGCCTGTGTAACCAGTGGCTTGTGACTTCTAATGTAAGCAAGTAATTTTTTTTGGTTTGCCAATTCTCTCTCTCTCTCTCTCTCTCTCTCTCTCTCTCTCTCTCTCTCTCTCTCGTAGATGTACCACAGTTTTTTAATCCATTCATCTGCTGATGGGCTCTTAGGCTATTTCCAAATCTTATTATAAATTGTGCTGCTATGAACATAGGGATGCATATATCCTTTCTGATTGGTGTTTCTGGTTTCTTGGGATATATTCTTAGAAGTGGGATCAAATGGGAGTTCCATTTTTAGTTTTTTGAGGAAATGGTTTACCAATTTTAATCTCAGGTGTTTGGAAGAGTTCCTGATAACTGGACATTCAATAGATATTGAAAATAAAGAATAAATCATTTTGATTTATATATTTGATTCATTATAAATTATTTTGAAATATTTTGATTTTGTTGTTCAGTTTATGCTCTCTGTGAATTTTAGCCATTACCTTTGACTTTGATGGCGGTAAGGGAGCTATAAAGTACTTTTATATTCAGTGAGGAGATAACAGTCTATCTTGGGGAGGTAACAATCTATGTCCATATCACCAGCACAACTTACTTTCTAATATATGATCATCTTTTCTGTTTTCAGCTACCACTGTGTGTATCTAATTCCTATCACTTACTGCAACACTGACGGCTTCTTTGTTGAATTACCTTTCTTCACTATGTGGCGCTGAGATACAGACTTTTTAATATATGGGTGCATTGTAGTACAGCTACCACTTCTGTCAGCTAACTGTTGAGCATGTGTCATGTGCCATATGTTATCACATTTAATCCTTGCAGTCCTGTGAGCCAGTACTATTAACTCCATACTAAGAAATGGAAGAACATGAGGAGAATGGGGCATAAAGAAATTTAAGAGGTTGTACTAGCTATTGCCAGAGAGAGACTCTGAACTAAGGCAATTAGACTCCAGAAACGATGTTCAGTGAATCTCAATTCACTGTGCTGCCCTTCCTTGGATTTCAAATCTGACACCCTGATTTTAGATGAATGGCCTTTAAATGCAATGAAACCAGGAAGGATTTCTAAGGCACACATGCTGACGTATGTTCTCAAGATGTAACTGGCTGTCACATTCTTTGGTATGTTCTGAAGAGGAAAATTTGACTTTTAAATAGAACACCTGCTAATATTTTACCAAAAAAGTGTATTTGTTTCTATTATATATAGTTAATGACAAAAAGTAACCATGAGTAAATTTCTCATTATATATATATTAGAGGCCCAGTGCATGAAATTCATGCAAGGGGGTGGGTATGTGTGTGTGTGTCCCTCAGCCCAGCCTGCACCCTCTCCAATCTGGGACTCCTTGAGGGATGTCCAACTGCCCATTTAGGCCTGATCCCTAAACGGGCAGTCGGACATCCCTGTCACAATCTAGGACTGTTGGCTCCCAACTGCTTGCCTTCCTGCCTGATTTCCCCCATAACCACTCCTCTGCAAGCCTGATCGACACCTAACTGCTCCCCTGCCGGCCCAATTGCCCCAACTGCCCTCCCCTGCTGGCCCGGTCACCCCTAACTGCCCTCCACTGCTGGCCCAGTCACCCCTAACTGCCCTCCATTGCTGGCCTGGTCACCTCTAACTGCTCTCCCCTGCTTGCCTCGTCCCCCCCAACTGTCTGCCCCTGCAGGCTTGATTCCCCCTAACTGCTCTCCCCTGCAGGCCTGGTCCCCCCCCCCCATTGCCCTCCCCTGCCAGCCATCTTTGACCACATGGGGGCAGCCATCTTGTGTGTTGGAGTGATGGTTAATTTGCATATTACCTCTTTATTATATAGGATATATCAGAAGAGTTTAGCTTCTATGTATACACCAATTTGTTGGGTAGTAATTTTAATGTTGCCATGATTGGACTCAAGGGTCAAACCAAGCCTTTGCTACAATACTCTGGGGCACAGGAATAGAATTTATAAAGTCCTTTACCAGCAAAAGCTTTTTACTAATCCCAGCCAACAAAAATGTGATTTAATATGCAAAACAACAAAACAAATCTTGATTTTCAGATGGTTAGTTGTCGAATATTATGAGCACTTTGGTTAGTTTCGCTTGTAGCTCTGAATTTGGGAAGCAGTGTGATTTTTTTTTTTTTGAGAAAAAAATGATTAAGGCAGAATCATCATTTTCATCCACTAACTTTCTATGAAAACATAGGTATATTTATTAAGTTAAGGTTTAATAACTGCTGGAGCAGAAACAAATACAATTTCAGTGACTTACACAAAAGAGGTTTAATGCCTCTCACACATTTCTTTTCCCACATAGGCCTATGGGTTGTGGGGAGTTGTGCTTGACAGAATCACTTAGTGACTGAGGTTGATGGAGTCTACCATTTTGTGAGTCTGCCATTTGAACCACATGCTTCTGAAGCTATCAGAGAAGTGAAGAGGGGTTCAGGAGTCATACTAGTGTTTACCTGCTTGACCTGATTAGAAACGCATGACCCTCGTTAAATGCACAGGAAATATAGAGACACACATGTATATTTTCTACTGATTTTCTGAATTCACTAATCCTGTCTTCTGCTGGTTATGTCTAATCTTTTTGTTAAACTCATCAAGTGAGGTTGGAATTTTAGATCTGTGTTATCTTTCTTTTGCCATTTCAATTTGATGGGTTTTTTAAAATAAATATTTACTTGCTACTTAAATTTTCCATATTTTAATTTATTTTGTCCATTTCTCTTAAATTCTTGAGCATATCAGTCATAATTTAAAAATCTTAAGAGAAAGTGCCGCTATTTGGATCAGCAGTGAGTGTGCATCCTTGTTCATTTTCTCCCTTCTTCTTTTGTCTTTCTAAGTAATTTTTAAATTTATAGCTAGACAGTAAACAAAAGATACTTCTCTGTCTGTTGTATAGAGAGATTGGTAGCTGATCATCTCACTGTATGCAGTCACAGCTGCATTGCAACATTGAAAAAATGTAGTCTAATATATGCTCACACCTGATTTTACAGGGTTTTCCAATAGGAATCTGTTGCATTCTATGTGGAGTAGGAACGAAACTTTAACTTTTGCTTCAGGAATTATTTGCTCTTCAGATGATTTTTCTTTCAGGTTTTTAGCCTGCTGGCCCAGGATGCCCCAGTTTTGGCCATGCTAGCCATGTACTTGAGGCTCCCTAAAGCTCTGCTTAAACCACAACAGCCATCCACAAGTTTTCACTGAATTTTCTACCACCTGTCAGTGCAAAGAATCATTAAAAGATTCCAAATAAAAGTAGCTGAAGAAGCTAGCTCACTGTTTCAATATTATTTTGTCTCTAGAGTCTTAGCCCTTCTATTTTTCTCGCCTCAGAAATTTCTTGCTACTGTCAGGCCAATGAATGATATATTTTATTTTGCTTTTCAAGTTGTTCTTGGTAGGAACACAAGTCTGCCGCTCAGCTATTCCATCACTTCCCAAAATAGAATTTTTAGGGAAATGTATGGAATATTTTATATGCATTCGCTATTTCTGACAGTCCAGTAAATTTCCCTTTTCTCACACATAAGAAACAGTTCCTCTTCAAGTGAGACAATCCAGTGTTCCAAGTTACTGAACCAAATTCAAATCAGTAATCTCCAAGAGCCTACAGTTGTATTATGAATCATCTTGAGCTGGAGATGTATGAAGTACAAGACAAGTTACCCACTCATTGTCTGCATCAGTGTGCAAAAATGGAACAGGAGGAGGATAAGTGTAATAAATGATCCTGCAGGGGAAAGGAAGACCGGGGGACACACCGCAGTCACCATCTGTAAGCAATTCTGAAATTCCACTGGACAAACATTTTCCGACCTTCTGCACTGAGGTGTCAGAGTCCTTGATTAAGCTTCTTATTCTCTGGAACACTTCTGGGACTGCTGTTCTACCTGTCATCGGCTTTGCCTTTTGGATGCCCCATCTTTTCTACTATTCTTGACTCCTTTGAAATAGGAATTGGAAACTATGGCCAATGAAAAGCTTTCTGAATTAAAATTTTTACATAATTTTTGAGTGCCCACAGTATTTTCTTAGTTGTTTGTTTAAGTCTGGGACAATCCAAGGTGTTTTATATTCCAAGCTTGTGAAGAGCAAGCCTTTGGAAATGTGGCAAGCTCTGCTTTATTTGCTTCTAGTCAGTTTCATGAATCATGATTCTAGAGTCTGCTTTACTATTTTGTGTTCTTGTTCTATCTCTCTCTCTCCACATATTGGAAGCTATCTTGAGGTCCTCTGGAACATATGTATCAGGCAGACCTATAATTTATCTTTCCCAAATTTCATTTTACCCAGTAGAAAATGTATACTGGCCTTTGTCTCTCAAAACCAGCTTTAATCCATTCTCTGTCAGAATCTGAAAGCTATACGTTTTTTCAATCATGGAAGGCCCAAATTTCTGCTTGAAAACTGGCTAATTATTCCTATGCCAATATCTTTCTTGTAATATAATGTCAAACACAGCCAATAGCAAATACTATACATTCTTTTCCTGGAACTGCTGTTGGTTCGCAAATTGGCCCCCATATACAAAGGGCAAGGAGACATTGAGGAATAAGGTGGACCACTCCAGATGGGAGGGTAGAGGGTTTAATAAGTAAGGGACATTCCTTATGAGGCTTGTCTTGGGTGGGTGCAGTACACGCAGACTTCTGCACTTGCCTGCCAGAATCTTAAAGTTTATAGAGGCCTTAAAACATTCAGTCACATGTACTGTCCAGATGCTCTCGGCACCACATTCTTCTCTCCAGGTTGCAGCCTTGAATGCGGCCCCCGCTGTGGGGATGGTGGGCAGAACCTATGTTCCAAGTACAAGAGAGTGTGTCAAGGGCCTCCAGTTGGTCATGTCCAGTTCACAGGTCAACCAGCAGTGATAGCCTCCCAATGACCTCCTCTAACAACTACAAGTGCAGAGTCCATCATCTTTCTCTCACTTGACCAGAGTTAACAAATATATAGCCTTTGCATAATTGTGTCTCCATCTTTCCAGCTCCTGACAGCATGTTACACCAGAAGCATTTTTCATGCTATATGTGTTAGGCAACGTTAACTGCCGCAGCAGACAAATCCCAGAGCCTCAGTGGTTCAACAGAACAGCATGTATATTTTTACATTTATTTTCCAGTGCAAGTTGGCAGGAGAAGTCACTCTACAAGTCAGGTTGCATGAGGAGCCACAGTTTGGTAGGTTGCTACAGGAGGAGAGAGAAATGGAGCAGGTACACTGATCTTCAGAGATCAGCTGAGAAGTAATGTACCACTTTCACTCATGGTCCATTGACTAGCACTAGTCACTAGGCTGCAAGCTATGTGCAAAGGAGTCTGGGAAAAATTGAGAAGCACATCCTATCTAATAATAGATGAAGATTCAAATTTACTGTACCTTCGCTACGCCCACCATTGGCTAATCAGAGCGATATGCAAATTAACTGCCAACAAAGATGGCAGTTAATTTGCATACGTAGGTGCAAAGCGGCAGAGCGAAGACTGAAGGCAGCTCCGGCCGGAGCAGTGAGGGCTTGAAGGCAGCTCCAGCCAGAGCAAAGGCCTGGGTTTCGGGTGCCGGAGGAAAACCGGTGCCAGCAGCCAGGGGAAGGGAAGGCCTGTTGCACGAATCTTTTCATGCAACAGGCCTCTAGTCTATATTATAAAAACTCAGTAGCCCTAATGCCGTAAAGACCAAAGACCAGAGCAGGTGGGCAGGGCCATGCAATTTCACACACTGGGCTTCTAGTAAAATAATAAGCATGTAGATGAGATAAACCTTTAGGTCTTCCTAGTTCCAATTTTTAAAAAATCTGTGTTTAACAATAATATCTTTTAAGTTTCCCTATAGAAATATCTTCAGAATATCTCAGAATGTACTGTGATTGTTTTGAAATGTTAGCCTTGGTTATTACTTGGTCTCTTTATGTTATTCAACATGGAAAACCACTAACAGGCAGTCAGACAAGACATCCAGGGCAGCCTCAAGTTCTGTCAGTCCTCAGGGTTAGTGTTTCTCCCAGCTGCATGGTAATACTGGCTGCATACAAATTGATGCCAGCTTGTGAGAGAAATTCTTGAGTTGCTTTTGCCTTATCATATCAGAAGTTTTTAAATATGAGTGAAATAACTCCCAAGACATCCCGAGGACAACCTGTCATTAGAAATGCGCAAGGTACAGCCTAGCTGGTGTGGATCAATGGTTGAGCATCGAACCATGAACCAGGAGGTCAAGGTTCGGTTCCTGGCCAGGGCACATGCCCGGGTTGTGGGTTCAATCCCCAGTGGGGGGCGTTCAGGAGGCAGCCAATGGATGATTCTCTTTCATCATTGATGTTCCTATTCCTCTCTCTCTCACACCCTTCCTCTCTCTGAAATCAAATACTAGTATATATATGTATGTGTACTTGCCCCCTGTTCCTCACCTTAACACTCTTCTCCTCCCCACTCAGACACAGACATCTTATCTCTTACTATCCCTGTCACCTAAAAATTCCATATCTTGAAAGACATGGAATGCAAGGCATCCCAAGGGTGTTTTATTAAAATACAAGCAAAAGCCATACGTAGTGGCTACTCTGCACCAGAATGTTATGTTTTTAAGCCTTACCCCACAACAATATTTTTCAATCACCTTACAAGCTCTTGAGACAGTTTCATATCCAGGTCCTCCATTGTCAAACCAAATTGTCTTTTTCTCTCCTGTCCAGGAAAATATTTAGCTTTCATGTAGTATTTCCTCTAGATATTAGGGGAGGCTGGAAAATCCACTGGCTAAGGACTACTCTTTCCCCTTAGGAGAGCAAACCTTTATACAAATATGCCAGACCTAGTTCCTCCTCTTAGAAGTCATTCTAATTGTTTATAGTTAGCTGCCTCTAAAAACCAGAGGCTTACCTGGGAGACCCAGGCCTATACCTATTATTGAAGCTTTGATCCACTATGGTCAGCAAGGGTGTGTAATAATGTTATTTCAAAGCATTAAAGCATTGCCTGATGAACAGTTCCGTGCAAGAAGCGGGGCTGTAGGAGCAGGTATGGGTTGAGTTGTGGCCTAATCAGAAAAGTTCTTTGTTTCTCTTGTAAATAGGCTTTGGTGTTGCTGTCACTGGGAAAGTCAGAAAGGACACACAGAGACAGCCAACACAGTGTCTTGCTGCACGAAGAGATAGAAATTGTGCACAATTAATAAACAGTGTGGATGTTGGAGGAAAGATTGGAATTTTAATAGAAAACTTCTGTCAGTAGCAGAGGCAGACTGCTTTGCAAATGGTCACAAATGCCTTGAATAAAAGGAGTAACCATTTCAAGAGGACAGCTGCTGGCAAGAAACGGTCGGGGTGTAGGAATATCAGTTGCGTAGGAGAACCTAGCCCTGGCTGGATAAAGCAGGCTAACAACCTGGACGTCTACCAAATCCCGCCAGAGATGTGCTTTGTTTGGCTGGCACAGGTTTTAAAAAAACTTTAATGCGTGTGCTGTTATGTGGCAGTAATGCTCCCGGTTTATTGTCACTTTCTATTGTCATATATTCATCCCATGCATACATTTATGTTACCTGCATGGCCCCTGTGTGCATTTTTAACTTGTGATACAAAAGGTATTTTTACATGTTCCTAGGGAGGAGGAACAGAATGCTGATAACAAAGCACCACTGATATGCTTTGTAGTTTGTTCTTTGTAATTATGCTTAGATCATTATATAAAGAGTCAACAGTGTACAGTTCTTATTACACAGGCATTTGAAATCCTTGCTTCTGCTGCAGACAGTGATGCCTGCGGTTCTTTTTTTCTCCTTTCCTTCCCCCATTCTTTTTGGAGTCCAGCTTCTGCCCTGAGCTGCCACAACTACATTTTCTATTTATCATCACAACTGGAGCCATGTCTCCCAACCCTAATTGACTGTCCTACCCCTCTCAACAGAGTGAGCATTTGTTCCCCAAAGAATGATTTGTTTAGGACTAACAAGTTATTCCAATTTTGTTCACTAATTATATCATGAATCACTGAACATTTCTTTGTGAAATGCCTCCTAAGAGTTCATATACATATATTTACACCCACAAATATATATATGTAAATATGTGAATATGTGTATATACGTGAATCTATGCACATAAATACACACACGTGTGTGTGTGTGCGTTGTGTGTTTATATTTTCCCCTCCAGAAGCACCCATTAGAGAAAGGTAACTGATAAAAACCCATGTTCCAGGTGTTTTATCTAGTTAACTCTCACCACAATTCTATCTGTTAGGTATTATTCAAAAAATAACTGTAATTGAAGAACCTGAGATTGAAACAGGCCCTGGGCTTCTCCAGGTCACCCAGGCAGTGACTAGCAGAGGCAGGACGTGAATTTCTAAGTCGGTGATGGCGAACCTATGACACGCGTGTCAGAGGTGACACGCGAACTCATTTTTTTGGTTGATTTTTCTTTGTTAAATGGCATTTAAATATATAAAATAAATATCAAAAATATAAATCTTTGTTTTACTATGGTTGCAAATATAAAAAAATTTCTATATGTGACACCAGAGTTAAGTTAGGGTTTTTCAAAATGCTGACACACCGAGCTCAAAAGGTTCGCCATCACTGGTCTAAGTCGATCACATCTCCATTTCACCAGGCCATTTCAGGTTGATCTCTGCAATGCTGGTTACGATGGTTCAGATTTTACTTTCCTTTACACTGGAAAAACAGAAAAGCATCTATTTGGTTATATGTTTATATTTTTTATTATCTAAACCAAAATTCTTCTAACTTTTTATTGTTGTCATTAATGCAAACAGAAGAGTGTTAAGATGTTTTGGATGATTTTTTTCTTAGTTTTAATAGGCAGTGAAATCAGAATCCACACCTGCTGAAGAAAAATGATCTTACACGAAGGTGTGCACCGAAAGTCACTCAGAGTAGCAAATCCTTGTTTTTCCTCTTGTCAATCACTAGCTGTCAAGAGTGCTCATTCTGTCAGTTTTATTGAAGGTAACGAAGTTTGTTTGATGGAAATACTTTTTTTTCTCTTGAGGAAAAATAATGTGGAGTTGTGTTCTTTGTCCCTATAAACAAGTGAAAAATGCTTGTCATCTTTTATGTTGGCAAAGTATTGAAATATCTTAATTGAAATAACAAAGAAAAGTTTGTAATGATTTTGAATTTTGCATTAAGAAGAGAATCCCCATGGAGTAATTTCGACTAATTTCTTTTTGGAAACTAGATTTCTTTTTTGTTTTAATCTAAAACAGAAGTAAAATTATTGTAAATTTACATTAGTTTGCTCTGCTTATTTTTAGAATTGAATGTTTAAAATTCACAATATATGTGTCCTAGTTCTGTTGATTGATATACATGTAATATATGAATATTATGTAATAGTTTGTTATAAGATAATTTAATTATAATTTTTTTTTTTTTTTTTTTTTTTTTTTTTTTTTTTTTTTTTTTTTTTTTACCCTCTATGCCAAGAGATGAAAGTGAAGAGCAGAGGACACTGTCAGGTGCAGGAACCTAATCTTCGCTGTTTTACATTGAGAAAGAATAGGTTTCCATGAAGTCATGCTAAGTATTTATTTTCACTTCATCATAATAATAATGTACTAATATTAATGAAAGTTACTAATACTACTAATAATATATTAATAGTGAATAATAAGTAGAGTATTTATCTTCACTTAATAATAAGGATGAAATAAATATATTTTCCTAAAAATGTGAAGAAAATTTGTTTCTACTAGATTTTTGATGAAAGAACTTTATTAAAGGTTGTACTTTTGTAAAAACAGAGAAATAAATCCAAAAGGCAGCACTGAGAACAAGAAGGGAGTGATGAACAACAAAAAAAGTTGTAAATGTGGTTATTTCTAAATAAACATTTTTGTACAAAAATAAGAAGGCTGTAAAATTTGGGAACTAAAAACTAGAGAGAACTAAATCAGGCAAATTTGGAATTAAAGCCTTTGTGTTGCCAAGAAGAAACTTGAGATTTTCATTAACTTTGGACTTTTAGTGAACTTTATACATATCAAAAGTCAGGAGATTACTAAAAAAAGAGGTAACATCTAGCATTTTTATTAAAGAAGTAAATAAAGGGGGGTGATAAAAGAATTAAATAATCCCAAATCAACTAAGCATAGAAAAAGGAGCATATATAGAAAAGTTGTGATAGAGGAAATTAGTAATTACAATAAATGCAAATGGATTAAATATTCCACCTAGAAAAAAAAATCTCAGATTGGATATTTTTAAATCCAGCTACATGCTTTTTCAAGAAGACAAATATAAAACATATAAAATGTTAAGGCCAGAGAAAGGCAGAATGTATAACAGTCGAACAAATATACTTGGGAAACATTAGCAAAAATAAATGTTTCAGATTAATATCAGACAAAATATACTTTAATTAAAAAACTATTTTTAAGACTAAAAGGTTCGATTCAACAGGAATATAAATCACTTATAAGCCCAGCTGTACTTCATGTAGATTCAAAATACAGAAAGCAAAAATTGGAACTACTGTGAAGAGCTGATAAAACATATTTATCAGTCATTGATAGAGTAATAAGGTAATGATACATAAGGATATTATATATTTAAATTTCTTTGGCTTTTTTTTAGATAACTTACCTTGAACTTCCTTTAGTCTACCTAGTTGTACCTCCTCAGAAGTGTTATCCACCGTATTGAAATAGTCTTCTTTCCCTATTTCCATCATTCTTTATTATCTAATTGGCTTAATTTGTTTTATATCCTTTTTATTAAATGAACATATGCCAAATACGTATGCTTATGTGGCATTTCTGCTTTACTCCTTACATGCCAAACGCCTAGAACACAGCCTGGTCCGTTGTTGGCGTTTAATAAGTATTTGTTGAATTAACAAATAAACCCAGGGTTTTGGTAATGCTATTCTCTCTGTGGGTAAGCTCTCCCCGTCTTCCTCTCTTTTCCTAGCTGACTCCCACTTGGCTTCTTAGCATTTGGGTTTCAGATTCCTCAAGAAATTTTTTCTTTTTTTTTTTTTTTTTTTTTTTAATATATTTTATTGATTTTTTACAGAGAGGAAGGGAGAGGGACAGAGAGCTAGAAACATCGATGAGAGAGAAACATCGATCAGCTGCCTCCTGCACACCTCCCACTGGGGATGTGCCCGCAACCCAGGCACATGCCCCTGACCGGAATCGAACCCGGGACCCCTCAGTCCGCAGGCCGACGCTCCATCCACTGAGCCAAACCGGTCTCGGCAAGAAATTTTTTCTTGTTCGCACAGCCATCTCACACTTCTGCAGAACCTTAAAAGGCCGATTTGCAAATTCACTCAATCATTCACTCAAGCATTAACTGAGTGCCTCGTTTATTCTGACTCTTGTTCTAGGCCCTGGGGATGCAGCAGTGAACACAACAGAGTAATTTAAACTGTTGTGAAGTTTATACTCTAGTGGGGTGGCGGTGGAGGGCAGACAAGAAGCAAGTAAACAAACACAGTACTTCCTACAGTTGTGAGTAGCTGAGGAAACATGAAGCAGGGTTAGGGAGAGGAGAGAGCCAAGAAAATAGTAGGCGCGATTCTTTTATATCGAGGCCCAGGGAAAACCTTACGCAGTAGGTGTTTTGCAGGAGAATCTGTAAGTAAGTGAGGGACTGGCCCTGATAACCGGGGAAAATGTCGCAGGCAGGAAACTGCAAGCGTTAAGCGCCTTGAGGCAATAATGCTCCAAAAGTGCTGCAGAAACACCTTCGAGCCCAGAGTGCTGGCGCAGAGTAAATAAAGCAGTAAAAGATGAAGTCAAAGAGAGGCTTTTTCTTTGGTTAGTGATGCCATTTCTGTTTTTACAGCTACCCCTGGGATGAGCAGGACAAAAGGGAAAGAGAGAGCCTTGGTGTTCTGGCCTGATGGTCCTACAAGAACGCCAGGTCCTGAGGTGCCGTCTCAGGAACAGCCACGAGGTGGCGCCAGGCTGCACAGGCCGCTCCAGGAAGTGCAGTTCAGCGCTGGCAGCTCCGGGTCCTAGTGATGCCAGGTTCTCTGCGACTAGCCCTCCATGGGGTTGCTGGGCACAGCACCCGCCTTCCTGAAACCTCAGAAGGGTTTTGCCCCGGTGCAGGGATCCCAGCCTCAGGGTGCCTGGCCTGGCATCGCTGGTACTCCTCTGTTCCAGGTGCAGTTCGGAGGTCACAGCCTGGAGACTGGGTGGGGCCTGCGGACTCAGCTGAGCGTCAGCACCCAGCAACTTCTCGTGCTGCTGGGGCGGTCGGGCCAGGGAGGGCCCCAAGGCAGGCCACCAAGAGGAGCTCTGGGGACCCGCCCGCCCGAAGTTGTGCTGCTGCTGCGGAGGGTCACCGGGGTCGCCTCCTGGAAGATGGATGTGTTCCTAGAGCCGAGCACAGCCTGCCAGGTAGGCCACTGAGCCACGGACTGGATGCGGTGGAGGCTTGCTATTCAAAAAACCTGGTCCTTTACTCTAAGATGCTAAAGCCACAGGAAGGATTTTAGTTTGAACAGGCCCTCTCTGCTGTGTTGATTATAGAGAGTCGAGGGCAAACAGGGAGATTAGTTAGAAAGTAGTTAAAATAATCCAGATAAGAGATGATGGTGCTTGGGATTCAAGACGTAGCAGGAAAGGTAGTGAATTGTGGTAGAATTCTGGAGACACTCTTGGAAGTCTTAGCCAGCAGGAATGCATGGAAGATTGATTACAGAGAGAAACAAAGCAGAAGATGATGAATTGGGTATCTGGCCTGAGTATGTGAAAAGGTGAAACCACTCTACTGAGATTGGACGATTACGAGGAGCATAGGGGAAGGGGCTAGTCTTGGAGGGATATACCTTTTGGACATGTTGAGATATCTTAGAACAGTGGTTCTCAACCTTGGCTGCACATTAGAATCACCTGGGAATCTTTAAAATCCTGATTTCTGGGCCTCATCCTCTGAAATTCTGTCTCTTTGTTATGGGGTGGGGCCACAACATTAGTAACAAAGAAACAGAATTTGGGGCCACAACATTAGTAACAAAGAAACAGAATTTCCGGAGGATGAGGCCCAGAAATCAGGATTTTAAAAAGATTCCCAGGTGATTCTAATGTGCAGCCAAGGTTGAGAACCACTGTCTTAGAGACTCAGATGAAGAGTTTCAGTAGGCAGCTGTATATAAAATTCTAGAACTCAAGGAAGAGTCCAGAATGGGGATATATTAAGGGAGTTAACATGTAGATGACATTGAAGGCCATCTGGAGGATGAAAATACATCTGATGGCTCAGCTCTGGATCATCCCAACATTTAAAGGCTGAGAAGAGGTAGAAGCGCCAGCCAGGGAAGAAAACCAGAAAAGGAGTAGTGACCAGAAGCCAAGTAGTGAGTGTTTGAAGAAGATGGGAGGGGTTGGCTGTGTGAAATGCTAATAGGCGAGGGAACATGTCTGGGAACTGTCCATTGCATCTAGCAGTGTGGCGGTCATTGGTGGCCCTAACACTGTAGAGATAGCAGGTGTAAGCTTCATTGGAGTAGATTCAACATGGGATCGGCACAGATATTGTAGGGGGAGTATGAACAACTTTTCAAGAACTTTTGCTTTCCAAGGGAGCAGAGAATAGTATAGTAGCTGGAGGGAGATAGACTACGCCCCTGATTGAAACACCTGTGTCTGTAAGAATGGTAAGAACTACCCTTTGTGGTAACAACTATTTTCATCTTGTTGACTGCTTTTTGCCTAGTACAGTGCTTAACCCAAAGCAGAGACACAATTAAATATTTTTGAACAGCCCTAACCAGTTTGGCTCAGTGGATAGAGCATCAGCCTGCGGACTCAAGGGTCCCGGATTCGATTCCGGTCAAGGGCATGTACCTTGGTTTCGGGCACATCCCCAGTAAGGGGTGTGCAGGAGGCAGCTGATCGATGTTTCTCTCTCATCGGTGTTTCTAACTCTCTATCCCTCTCCCTTCCTCTCTGTAAAAAAAAATCAACAAAATATTTTTTAAAAAAACTCAAACTACTTATTTTAAAAAATATTTTTTAACAGTAAGTACCATTTCAGTTAAGACTATAACCCTCTTATGAGCTGGACCTTGAAATCACTCTCCATGTTCCCCAAACAGTCTTTCCAGTCCATCATGAATGTCACCTTCAGTAGGTAATGATTTCAATGTGGATAAAGACTGTTTCTTATTCTGTTTTGTTTTGTACTCACCATTGCACCTTCCTTAGAACTCTTCAAAGAGTGTGTGCCCTTCCGAAATAGAAATTGATTGATGAAATAGCATTGACCGCCTTTATCACAGGGAATTTTGAATTTTCTTCAGTTACCAGTACTTACCAAGAGTTTTAAAGCAAGGTGAAAACAGTAGAACGACACTGTGCAACACTTACTTATGGCAGAAGTTGGAGTGTTATCGCTAGTGGGTAAGGAAAAGAAAGGGCATGCTTAATAAATGTCAGGGATCCAGAGCTATATTTTATGTCTGTTTCTCACATCTGTGGGGTTTATCTCCTCTTTTGAATCAGGAAAGACAGGTTTGAGATGTACTAATACAGGAGTGAGTCAGAGATACAAAAGCAAGAATTAAACTATCGAGCAGGAAACTAGCCACAGTGCGAACGGGAGGACGAGGCCGCGTAGACTCCGAAGAGGCCCAGAGGCTGCGTTGCCAGTGCAGAGGGGAAGGACCAGAGCTGCTAGTCGTGCGGCATCTCCACAGGGGAAACAGCCCTCACACAGTCCAGACCAGGCCCAGGGGCAGGCTCCTAAAGTGCTTTCTGCAGTGACAAAAAGGACTCGTTTATTATTGAAGAAAACGTGCCTTTCCAAATAGCCACAGTGTGATGACAAAACCTGAGGCGCAGATAAGAAGATTTGAAAGATAAATTACTGTCTCTTGGGTGACCGACCAAAATGTTCTTTAAGTGACAGTGATGGAGATTACGAGGCTGTGGAGCCAGGGCACAAACAAGGTCAAGAACCACATCACTCTGTGGATGGTTTTCCACATGATAGAGTGGAATCCCTCTGCAGATGTGTTCACAGCCCCCACTGTGGGAGTGGTATTTAGCAGTTTCACTCATTCAGAAACAAGTATTAAAATGGAGCATATAAAAAAGAGATCATTAAGTGTACATTGAAGAAATGATTCATATTCTTGCATTACACACACACTGCTGGTGCTGCCGCTAATGGCTGCATATACATGTGGATAACTGGAAAATGTGTAACCAATATTTCTTGAAGGACAGTACACAAACTGCATACTGTGAATGAATATATAATGTTGTAAAATCTTCAGCATCTGCCCTAGCCTTCTGTGAGTGATTTCACACACTACTGGCATAGTAATTGGGATTTCTTATAGATTTGATTAAAAATGTAGGGATTTCAGGCTGGAAAAATATTTTTGTTGTATTGAATATGTCATAATGGTATATTCTGAAATGGGATTTGACTGTATGATGAGAAATAGCTGCTATAATTCAAACACTAGCGAAGAGAATATAATTTTTCCCATATTGAGTAAGGGCAGTCATTCATTTTACTTCACTTTCCACTGTGAAGGGCTCAAATCTTAACTGAGTGAAAACTTCCATAGAGAACTGTCTGGTAGGGACTTGGGTTCTCTTCTGCCACATTAAATGTCTGGTTCCTGGGAGACGTCTATCTTCTTGGCTTCAGAAGCCATCAGACACCTGTAAGTGGGTCCAGACCTGCTGGCTGGTTCTCTCTCTCTCTTTTTTTTTTTTTTTTTTAAATATATTTTTTATTGATTTCAGAGAGGAAGGGAGAGGGAGAGGGAGAAAGAAACACCAATGATGAGAGAGAATCATTGATCAGCTGCCTCCTGCATGCCCTCCAATGGGGATCAAGCCCACAACCCAAGCATGTGCCCCCTACTGGAATTGAACCCTGGACCCTTCAGTCCGAAGGCCGATGCTTTATCCACTGACCCAAACCAGCCAGGGCATGCTGGCTGGTTCTCAAAGCTCTCACTCTTCACTTAGGAAATGTAATGCTAATGTAATTTCAGGCTACTTGAAACAAGTGTAATATAGAGTACAGAAGTGTAGTGTGTGTCCTACTGGCATTCCTACTTAGTGCTGTTTCTTTGCTCTAACTCTAGCCTCATTCCCTACTGCTACCCAACAGAGTACAGTGCTGGGAGCAGAAGTATCGATCAGTCCACATTGACACTGTGGAACTATGTAGCTCTGTGTGGTGAAAAGCTACTGTGGGAAGGATTTCTCTTAGTTATATGGTCAGGAACTTGAGTTTCGGAATAGTAAAGAGACTTACCTATTGTAGAAATTTTGGAAAATATATTTTAATGAGGAAAATCAGATTTTTTAAAATTGGGAAACCACCTCTTTTATTGAACAGTAATCTACTTTTTAATTGAGCTCTAGTGAACATTTCTTGTTCTTCACAAGCATAGGTTCCATGCATCATAGTGCTCCTTTGTATAAGTGTACAGTAATTTCCAAACTAGTCACATTTGTTGTGACTTTAGCTTTTCCCACATTCCCCCCTGTGTGTTAAGTGTCTTTTTACATAAATTGTTTTAAAAGTGTCTGAATAAATTTTCTTAGGGTTTCCTTAGGATGGAGTTTTGAAGTTGGAGGATTAGATTCAATAGTGCAGAACATTCTAAATATCACTGGTACACATTTTGAAATGCTACTGACTTGAACATCTTTACTATATTATTTTTCCATTTATTTTTTTTCAATAGATGTGCATGAAGTCTTTTGATGTACAAGATACTGTGTTAAACTCTAGGAATATATCCATGAATATAATAATGTCTCTTCCATAAAGGGGTTTACATTCTACCTGGAGAGACACACAAATAAACAGTTACAATTCAGAGAAATAATGACAATGTTAGGTTACCATCATCCATGAGAGCTAATGTGTAAGTATAAATAGTTAGGCCCAGGCTTACAAAATCATGAGAAAGAAACAGCCTTCATGTGAAGGGAAGTAAGCTCCTTAGGGAAAAGGCAGGATAGAATTAAAGAGATAAAGAAAACAAATTTTTCTGCCCTGACTGGTGGAAGCATCATCCCATGCACCAAAAGGTTGTGGGTTCGATTCCCTGTCCACGGGCCTTTGGAAGGCAACTGATTGATGTTTCTCTCTCATGTTACTCTTTTCCTCTATTTTTCTCCCTCACCCCCCTTTCTGCTATCTATACATATCTTCAGGTGATGATTTTAAAAAAGGAAAGAATAACAGACTATGAATTTCATTGGGCACAATGAAATAGTTTCAGGATTTGAGGAAAAAGTGGAGAGGGGAGAGATGGTGCAGCCCTTTTGTGTGCAGAGGGAAAGTCAGGGTGACTTGAGAGTTTGCACACTTTTTGTAACGACATAAACAGGATCAGAGGGACCAATGAGGTTAGTCCCAGTGGTGAGCAGACTGTTGGGTAGAGGGAAGGGCTCTCTTCCTCTGAGGGGGGAGGTAATTTTCTCTAAAGCACTGGAAATGCCAGAAAAACAAGAATATTTTATGAAAACTTGAAAGTATTATTTTCTTTTAGCATTCTCTCACCAACATGACCTCCCTCTTGTGGTATATGACCTGGTTGTGCTGAATTCAGAGGCAGTTTGTTGCTCTGGATTTAAAAGAGAAGGAGTTACTTTTCCAAAGAGAGGAGAACCCTATGCTTCACTTCCACTCTGGGACCCTTACCATGCCACCCCCCCCCCCCCGAATTGTATGCTACAATGGTGACCTCCTGCGATGAAGCTTGAAGCTCCCAATTCCCCACTCTGTCTGTCACGAGCACAAACACGGGGCAGCTGTACCAGAGGCCCCCCCGAAGGGTTCAGTGGTAGTCTGCAACCGAGGGAAGGGGCAGAGTTTGGTTTATAAAAATATCAAGAAGTGAGCAAATCCACACTGATGTAACTGCATTATCAACTAAAAAATAATTTTGCAGTTGTCAATATATCATCAAAATTAGGGAAGAAATCTCTGATAAATCACCTCGGTGCCCATCATATTTTTTCCCAATGCCATTGTAAGAGCAGCCCCACCTTATCCTCATGAATGGGGCCATTTTTCTCTGCCACGGGGGCGCCATTCCTCATATGTTGCTCTCTTATCTGCTAGGCTCTTGCTGTGTCTATGGTAGAAATGTTCTCTTTGGTGAATCAGGACCATCACACCTGCAGAGCATAGGGTAGGGATGGGAGTCAAAAGTCTCCAAGTAGGCCACTGAGAGTGAGGCTGAGCAGGACCTCTCAAACTTCCTCCTCTTGGGTCCTAGACCTTTGTATTCTACATAATGATAAAAAATAAAGAAACCCAAAAGGAACTATCGTTGGTTTAGGACATATGCTTCATCTTGCAAGATACTGCCCTATCTTTGCATGGTCTATCTTCAAGTTGGTCCCTCAGCTCTGCCTTTAAAAGACCATCCCATTGCTCTACCAGGTGGTGTGGTATATTTTAGGACTGGTAGGTTCCAGCTATTCACCGTCTGTTCTTTAAAGTGGGTTACTTGGTCCAGTGCAATGTTAGGGGGATGCCATGTCAGAGAAGTAAACGCTCCCCAAGCCCTGAGATAGAGGGACTGGACCATTCTCTGTGGGCAGAAGAGAATGTGTGCTAAATATCTGCTCCTCCCCAAATGGAAAGAGTTCAATGTAATCAACCGGACATGGAGGGGCTATTGGCCTGCTGGGTGGTTGGTGGATGGCCTACAAGATGGGAAGTCTGTGGTGGTCTCTCCGGATGGCAGATTGGACATCTAGTAGTGGCAGCAGCTCGATAAGCCTTGATAGTGGAAGCTCATGTTTTGGGTCCAAGATTAAGTTTTCCATCCCTGCCCTCATGGTTATTTATGTTTCCATGGGGTAAGCACTGGAGTGGATGGTGACAGAAGTTGGCTGATATCACATGGTTGAATAATTATGTCTCCTTGGTTGTTTAGTGCTTTTTCTGGTGACTGCTCTCTGGAAGGGAATTACATATGACACAAATATCTTTCTACTTTCCCTACTCCTGTAGATTAGCCACATGCATCTTGTCCCCAGTTGTTCAATTTTCCCTTCCAGGCCCCTGATCAAGAAGACAAGCTGTTCTCTACTGTCCATAAATCCATATATATTCTTGCTTCAGGCCAATTCTCCATACATGACCAGGTGCATTGTCCAAAGCACTTGGGAGAAGTGCCCGTTACTGCTGTCTTTCAGGGACACCACTGAGTAGGACCACAATGCAGTGCTAGATTTTGGCATTTAGCCACCTCAGAACTGAATCATCTGTGAGCCAACTGAGCCCTTCTTCCACCTCCATCAGTTGTGAACTGAGGGAGGAAAGTCAGTAATATAGTGGATGACGTAGAGGTCTATGCAGCTTGCTTGTATTCTCTGGTCCTATGATGCCCAATTTTGAATTTAACATTTCCATTTTAGGATGGATCACCACAGGCCTGCACAACCATATGAATCGATGGGCCTGAAAATAAATTTCAACTAGTACAGTTCTGATGGCACATTCACTTAATTTCTATCTACCAGGACCCAACAGTACAATATAATGGTTTATTCAGTGATGCATAATTTCTGCTGAAGATGGCATGGTCTTGCTCTAGAACCCTAGGAACCTTCATTGTGATTTTCCTATTGGGACTTGCCATAAATTCTACGCAGCAAAACTTTCCATCACCAGTACCTCTAAATCATAGGGTCTTTTGATTCATATGGCTCATCTAAAATCATCTTAAAGGGTTGCTTGGTAAATGCATTGGAGCCATATTCCCAAATGTGGATTATTTTTCCTATAGTATATGGAGAGGCCTACCAGGTCTCCTGGAGGTGGAAGATGTCAAATGTGATCGTTAGACTTTTTCTTTGAGAGGGGGAGGTTCTGCTATGCTCCTGATCAAGGAACCATTACATTCTCATTGATGTGACAGGTATCCGAGTCTGTAGAGTTTATCTCCTACCCTGTGGAGTGAATTTATGTTTACCAAGCCCTCCCAGATACTTCTCATTTATTATTATTTTTCTGATTAAATTATGTCATTTTTATTAAGTGAACCAGTGTGATGTTCTGTAGAAGGTCCAGATAAATGATCCAAGTAACTTCGGACTGTTTTTGAGGGAACAGGAGTATTAACATAGCTTTTGGACAATGTATACCATTGTTTCTTCCATTGGATGTGAACTCTGGTTTTCTTTCCTGGTAATTTTGAAAAATAAAAAAGCATACACACACACACACACACACACAACCACGCCTCACATTAGCTTCCTAAGGCTATGTTAATCTGCTCTAACATAAACACCACATCCGCACAACAGTTGAAGTTACAAGTTATTTGAATTTGCAGTAGTGAACTGTCACCCTCCAGGATCCATCTCCTATCATGGAGGCAAAGACTGGTAGATTAAATGGACTGGTTCTTCTTAGATGTTTAAGATGTTTAATTTCTTCTAAGATACAGTATTATTTTTATTTAATATCTTGACCAAGTGGTGGAATTTCAGAGTTTTCTATTTGACTTCCTTACTATAATAATTCTTACTTTTCAGAGTAAGAACCCAATATGGAGATATTAAGTATTTCCATTTCAAACATGAATTTGGAGACCACAAACATAACCACCAAGTAGGTCTGCAGACCTGATGAACCTACTGTGAGCTGGATCCGTGCCAGGACTTCCCATGGTTCCCGTATCAATCCATTGCTTCCCCTTCCTCACTACTCATACAGGAGGACCATGATGGTATTTCAGACCTTAGGTCTACTTGGACCGTATCTCTGATAGTCTTTGAGATGTCTGGATATTTTCCATTCTACGGTGTACAGCAGTCCCCCCCACTTATTCACTGCTTCACTTGCCATAGTTTTTAGTTACCCACGGTCAACCATGGTTCAAAAATATTAACTGAAAATTCTAGAAATAATCAATTCATAAGTTTTGAATTGTGGGCCATTCTGAGTAGTGCGATGTGATCCCATGCCATCCCACTCTGTCCCACCGGGATGTGAATTATCCCTTTGTCAAGTGCATCCACATTGTATACAGTACCTGCCTTTCAGTCACTTAGTAGCCATCTTTGTTTTCTTTTTTAATGATTTCTTATTGTTAATAGTATTACAGACGTCTCCCATTCCCCCCACCTTCATCCCCTCCTCCCAGTCCCTACCTCCCCCCAGAACATAGTATTCCATTGTGTAAATGTCCCACAGCTTTTTTTATCCACTCATCTACTGATGGGCACTTGGGCCTTCTTTGTTTTCAGATTGATTGTCGTGGTATCTTAGTACTTACCTTTGAGGAATCCTTATTTTACTTAATAATGACGCCAGAGCCACTCACATAACTTTTATCACAGGATGTTGTTATAACGGTCCTCTTTTATTACTGGGCTGGATTGTGATCTCGTATTGGAGCAGCTACTCTCAACTCCCAGTTGTTTATTCTTCATTCTCGGTCATTGTCCAAATTAAGAATGCATTAACCTGTTGGTAAAATTAAGAGTTGGATTTTTATCTGTTTTACCTTGGAACAAACACTGTGCTCTTTGCACTGTCATCATAGCTGCCAGTGGGCGTGGCACCCTGGCTGAGCCCCAGTCTTGCTGCTCATGATGATAGCTGAGTCTTCACTTGTGATGCCTAAGCACTGCCTGTAACAGACCTCTAATATTTAGTGATCAGTGCACCTATTTTGGAATATGTTTGAATCATTAAGTGTTTTTGGTTCAGTTTGTTACAGTAGGTAACCGTACTCTAAATAATATAAATTGCAAGCTAAAAAAATTTTATAGGTCTCTAATAAGAGTTGTTTTTTTGTCAGTTTCTTCCCTGGGCTGTATGTGTATGATACATATTTTAAATATAAATAACCTTATTAGTGTCAGTCCATTTCCTCTTACATTTAACATTTATTTACCACTTGTCATGGAGATTTCATATTCGGTCATTTCATATGTTAATTTTTTAATTCAACTTTGGGTAATGTATATAGTAGGTAAATCTGCCCATGCTTTTCTCCTGTTTCATTAATGTAACTGTTGGACAGGGAAGGGCCAAGGTCAGCATCCTGCACTTTACCTTCTCCACAGTGATAAAGGCCCATTAATCGATATCACTTTCGGGCTGCAATTGCTCAACCAGCATGATCCACATCGTTGTTCTGTTATCCAGCTCACGTGTCATTTTGTCCACAGGGGAATCATAAGAGAGTTCGTCAGATGCATTGCTGAAACAGAGCTATTATATCTACAGCAATTTCTTTGTTTTATTAAAACAATCATAATAGTAGCCCTTTGATAAGAAGCTTGCTGAGCCCTTTACTTAAATCATCTTTTTTAATTGTCATCACATAATTAGAAATTAGGTACTATTATTAAATTCATTCTATAGATAAGAAAACTGGATAAAAGAGGTTAGGTGATATGTCTATATTAGTTCAGCTGCTGGATTCCTTCAACTCCAAAAACTGTTGCCAGAATAGCAATTGTATTACAAAAATGAATAGATAAATGAAAATCAAAGTCATCATTTTGTGTAATTTAAAGTTACCATTGTCATCGTGCTGTGCCTTTTCTCTATTTCCTGTTCTAAATTTCAGACTTAGTTTCTATTCTTTTATATTCTTTAAATATTTTCAGGAAAATTTTTTTTAAAATAGAAGTTCCATTTAGTTAGTGCCAGTATTTTAAATTATCTATTTAGAAAGACATCACTGGGGGAAGATATTCTAAAGAGATTCCTGAGATTAGGAATTCCAGTTAAAGTGAAATAGACCATGACAAATATTGCAGTACTAACAACACTTCTCTGGATATGGCTACTGCTAAGAGACTGATGGCATTTCAGTGACTTTATATTAAAAGTTTATATTAAAAGTTAATATAAAGTGACTTCATTTCAGTGACTTCATGTACATTAAAAATTAAACATTTGTCATCTGCTATGCCATTTTTATTAGACATTTAAAAGCAATTTTATAATAATTTCCATATAAATTATTGCTTTGTTTAATTCATTGAACAATCACAGTGTGGACTGGAGCATTCCTTCCATTTATTTTTATGGAGTTTTTAAATCCTTTATTCCTATTTAATAATATATGTGTAGTCAGCATCTCTCAAATAGACAGGATGTGGAGAACAGGAAACATAAGTTTTAAATGTTTTTGTAGCCCTCATATCTTAGTGTACAATGCTTTGGCATAATAGCAGTCAATAAATAATTGTATTGATTATGTTTGGGACCTCATCTATCCTTCTGTCTTATAAAAGTTTTTATTAACTTACTAGTTAGGGTACTTTTTGACAATATAACAGCACATAAACTTGTTTCTATTTTAAAAATTGAATTAAATTATTCTTCCCAAATTCAATATGCAAAGGGGGCTCTATAGCATTTAAACATTTTTAAAATTTAATATTGAGTAGTAAAAAAAATCTATTTTCTATAGTGTCATACTTAATTTCTAGGGTATTGTGAAGTATACTTCATAAAATTAAAAAAAAAGATATGTATGTAATTACAGTGTTGGATATTTTAAAAGAAGAATACAGCTAAATAAGGCTGGGGATTCTGAAATAAAATTTGGCAAACTAGCTTTCAAAAACCTACAAAATTTACGTATTAGAGGAAATACACATATAAGTGAATTTTTTAATAAGTTTAGATATGAAGGAAATACAAGCAAGATGTGGACAAAATATCTGCTATAGCATTTTCCATAGGCGTTTTCATGAAATTTGGGAGAGTTGTCTTTTCATACCTGAAATATGCTAGAAAAGGACTTAATGGATTCTTTTATATGCTAACTAGAGGCCCAGTGCACAAAACTTGTGCACTGGGTGGGGGGGGGGTCCCCCCAGCCTGGCCTGTGCCCTTTCACAGTGTGGGAGCCCTGCAATCGATCACCCCAAAGGGTAGGCCCTGCCCACCCATCCAAGGCTCCTCGATAGATTGCCCCAAAGAGGTAGGCCAGAACCGGGGTCCTGCCTCCATGGCACACATGGAGCCACAGGAACCCTGGCAGAAGCTGTGTGGAGCGGCCACCAGGCCCCGCCTCCACTGTGCACCCATCTTGTGACGGCATGAGGACATCACAGTGTGACAGCATGAGGACCACCTAAACTTTTATTAGTAAGATATGTAGGATAAGTGTTAAGAGAATTATATAGTACACAGTAATCCTCATATTTATTAGACATTGAAAACCTTATTATCAGTTCATTTTTATAGACCAGTGTTTGACTTTGGGAAATACTGTCGTAGTATGACTATACAAGAATGGTGTTAGGATGGTCACAGCATATACAAATGTAACAGTATAACTCATTTTAAGAGCTTTACATAGAGCAGGAATAATAATAAGGGGAGGATAGGCATGGAATGTTAATAAATGACAGCAATAGTCGTATGTTATCACCTCTGTGAGTAAGGGGTGATCTTCAAAATAGCCCAAGTAGGACATACATTAAAAGGGAATGGAAGGCTCAAGGAAAGAAAAATTTTAGAGACCATAGAATATGTTTAAGTCCTGGGATTTTAAAATAATTTTGAGATACAATCTTGGTGATAGTATCAGTTATATTTTGAAAAATCATGAAGAACATAAAAGGTGAGAAACAGGTCAATGTTTACCAGATATTTGAAAACAATAAAAAAGTGAATTTGAGAAAATGACATTTTGAAGTCACTTAACCTCTTTTGGCATTCACTACAAGTGAAGTGATTACGATGTGGTTTCTAGAATTTCTCCCATGGCTGACAGTCTATGTTTTTGTGTTTCTAAAGTTTATGTAAATTCCTGGCAAGAACTATGGTGAATTTTTAAACAGATGGAGCTGTGTTTGCATGAGTGTGTTTGCACTTAGAAAGGCATGTGGGTGGGTGATGGGGAATGTCTGGGTTAGTGTGGTACCAGACAGACAAGCACATTCTTCCAAATTTCCTCTCAAATGCCCATAGAAGCACATAAAAGAGAGAAGAGAGCAGCACAGCAAGAGAACTCGAAACTGCATGAAATGAATAATGAATCTCATACTCAAAATTCAAGAGGTAGTCCACTGACTGAATTACATGTAGATGGATTTCAAAGCACAGTTTTGGACTTCACACAACATATAACAGTCTCTTAACCAAAGCAGGATAAATGGCTTGACAAAAAGTTAAGGAAATATGAGTCGGCCTCCACCTGACCATATCGCTCAGAGACACAGGCATCATACTAAGCAGTTATTTAGCCATCCTCTGAATCTCCTGAAATTACCCTTTGCACCAGCCAGAACCAGAGTCATGCCACCATCACATGCTTCACTTTGTCTTTGTCTCTTCAGACTCCCACAGTAGAAGACTGGATGCTGGATGACACTGCGGAGTTGGGACCTGCCGGGTGTACCCCAATCAGAAGGATGATGACACACAGACATTAAAGCCACAGGACACATTCAGTGTATGTTGATGCAAACCGGCAAGAAGGGGAAATATAAAGCTATTGCTAAGATAAAAATAGAATAAGGTAATGTTATCAATGTATAGATTCATATCAAAGTGAGGGACAAGTGCTTCTTGTCATCTGATATGATTTTCCAGTATTAACTGTAACTGCATAAAGGATTTTGAACTATAAGTCTGGTTATGTGACAAAACAAAAGTAGGAACCTGGGTGAATCAGCTAAGCTCTGCTGCCTCAGTTTCCTTAATTGCAAACTGAAAGAGATTGAATATGGTCCACTAGAAGGAAAATAACATTTCCCATAATCCAGTCAGTATGGGAAATTATAGAGAATATGTAATGTTAAGATTTTTTTAGTAAAAAAATGCCTTAAGTATTTTCCCCCAAAACATATTTACTTATTTAGCAACTCTCTTTACTTCTTTATCTGCCTCTTTCTTTTCTTTTTCCTTTTCTCTTTCCTTTCCTTTCCTTTCCTTCCTTTCCTTTCCTTTCTTTCCTTTCCTTTCCTTTCCTTTCCTTTCCTTTCCTTTCCTTTCCTTCCCTTCCTTCCCTTCCTTCCCTTCCCTTCCCTTCCCTTCCTTCCCTTCCCTTCCCTTCCTTCCCTTCCCTTCCCTTCCCTTCCCTTCCTTTCCTTTCCCTTCCTTCCTTCCTTCCTTCCGTCCTTCCTTCCTTCCTTCCTTCCTTTCCTTCCTTCCTTCCTTCCTTCCTCCTTCCTTCCTTCATTCCTTCCTTCCTTCCTTCCTCCTTCTTCCGTCCTTCCTTCCTTCCTTCCTTCCTTCCTGTCCTTCCTTCTTTCTTCCTTCCTTCTTCCTTCCTTCCTTCCTCCTTCCTCCTTCCTTCCTTCCTTCCTCCTTCCTTCCTTTCCTCCTTCTTTCCTTCCTTCCTTCCTTCCTTCCTTCCTTCCTTCCTCCTTCCTTCCTTCCTTCCTTCCTTCCTTCCTTCCTTCCTTCCTTCCTTCCTTCCTTCCTTCCTTCCTTCCTTCCTTCCTTCCTTCCTTCCTTCATTCCTTCCTTCCTTCCTTCCTTCCTTCCTTCCTTCCTTCCTTCCTTCCTCCTCTCCCCTTCCTCCTCCTTCTCTTCTTATTCATTTTCTTCACACTCCTCCTTATATTTTTAGAAACTTATCAACATCCTATTTTCTCTGAAAAACTCTGTGGTATTGACATTATGCAATATATTTTCCAAATCTCTGAAACAAAGCTCTTATGAGCTGGCTTACTGCTGCCGTGAAATTTGGGACTTGAATAATTTAAATATACTAGCATTGATGAAGCAAGTCTAGAAAGAAATTCCCATTAGGAATATGGGTATATATTGAAACACAGTAAACACATTTATCCATTCTTCTTTCTGCTGCAGAAATTATCTGGGATTAGTTCTCTAATCATGATCTGTGCACATGGAAGACAAATATTGTTTATTCAATCAAGCAATATAATAGCTATATTACTTGATTGGTTACTTTGCACTAGCCTCTGCTGTCTGTCAGTACTCAAAGGGAAAATATATGGTGGTTTATTGTTTCCTGTCTTGTATTACTTTCATTTGTGCTTTCACATTATTTTACCCCAGCCCCTAAGACTTAAAAGTGAACTCTATATCCTGCTCGTTGTCTAGCATCCCATAGTGCTCACAAAACACCTCCTTGTTGGTGGTGGTTGAAGAAGTGTTGAATGGATGGGTTGGTTTTCCTGCCATGTAGCAATGCTCTCTGTTTTAGGGATGTACAGTTGTCATTCGCAGGTACATTCCACTGTGTGCAGTGTGGTCAGTATTTACTTTTGAAGTTTATTTTATTAACTGCAAGGCAATTTACTTATAATTTGTATTATTTAGTTTCTGATAAATGCTATAAGTTTGCTTGCTACCAGTTAATTATATGTAGAAGAAAGAAAAGAGCTGGTATAATAGGTCAATAGGTGGTGAAGAATAGTCAGAGGAGGGGGTTGGAGCATAGATTCTACTGTGTGAGATGAGGAAAAAGGCAAGGAAAGATCCCCACTATTACCTGAGCCTTGGTAGTCACTCAGAAAGCCTCTTGAAACTCATGCTCCTATTTTAAGCTTGAGGGTGAGTGACTGCTTGTTTCATTCTAATGAGAGAGAACCACGCTCTGCTACCAGAAGGAGGAACCTGGTCTTCCCCTCCTTTCCCTGTAACCTCTGAGGGCCCTCCATCCATGGAGCCTACCTCCTCTTCCTGGGTGTGGATGACTGGCATCCATCTTCATGATCACAGACCTCTATGCTGGAAGCAGCTGCAAGGATGACCCAGTGCACCTCTTTATATCCCTGGAGATTTAGTGGTTGGAGGCTGGAGAAGAACTGAGACCTAGAGAGAGGAAGTTGCTCAGGCAAAGTGAGATACATGCTTTCCAGCCAGCAGACCTTGAGAGTAAATGCTATAGATTTATAAACATGTTTTTTTTAAATAATATTTTATTGTTTTTTTTACAGAGAGGAAGGGAGAGGGATAGAGAGAGAAACATCGATCAGCTGCCTCCTGCACGCCCCCTACTGGCGATGTGCCTGCAACCAAGGTACATGTCCTTGACTGGAATTGAACCTGGGACCCTTCTGTCCACAGGCCGACGCTCTATCCACTGAGCCAGACCAGTCAGGGCTATAAACATGTTTTGATAAATTAACTAGTAAAATGTGTTGGTTTACAACCAGTTTTCTATAAATAATGACCATGGTTTACATTATGAACAGCATTAATATTCTGTCAAGCTTTCTGATCCTTTCCGAGCCCCTCTGGGGCCTCTTAGAGCTCCCTAGTAGTTCAGAGGATCAAAGTTTGGATCTTGCACAGCCTCTCAGCCTTGACTCTCAGCGCTGGCAATGGAAGGAGGGGCCTGAGTTAGGAAACAGCAAGAAGTCCTACGCAAGGATGCACCACAACTGGTTGAAGGCGACTGCAGAACACATGCAAACTAGCTGTCTCTCTACTGTGTCTCTCTAACCACAGACATCAGTTGGATGGGCAGGGAATGTGGGTAAGAGCCTGGGTTTGGGCTCAGAGAGTTTGAGTTCAAAGCCTGACTCTGTCAATGACCTTTGATAATTATCTTAATATCTTTATGTCTTAGTTTTCTCATTTTTAAAAAACAGCAATAATATTAGCACATAGCTCTAAGAGATATTATAAATACTACTAAAAACCTGTTGCATGAAGATTCGCGCAATAGGCCTTCCTTCCCCTGGCTGCCGGCACCGGTTTTCCTCCAGCACCCGGGACCCTGGCCTTTGGTCTGGCCGCAGCAGAGAAGCCAAGCCTCTTCAGTCTTCAGTCTTCACTCTTAACTCCGGCCGGAGCCTTCAGTCTTTGCTCTGCACCTACATATGCAAATTAACCACCATATTTGTTGGGTTAATTTGCATAGTCACTCTGATTGGCTGGTGGGCGTAGCGGAGTGACACCAATTTGCACGTTTCTCTTTTATTAGTGTAGATATTAGAGAAAGCATGTAAAATGCCTATCATATACTCAATAAACACTTCCTGTGGTTATGAACTTTATTCATTTAATGCTACTACTTGGTGTACCAGAGAAGTTTTCTTACATAAAAAGGAGGGCAACTCAAAGTAAGGAATATACAAGGTAGGAATTAATATACTGATTTGTGTATCTATTCTTTGTACTTGTTCTTGTTATTTGCCAGATCTTATAAGAATGACATATTATTGTTCCTTAGTATCATTTCTTGATTGCAAGAAAAATATTATGCTGGTCTAAGAGTAAAAAGGACTATTTTGAAATAAGAAATAAAGGGCTGCTTAAAAATAACACTACAGGTTTGTTTTGTTTGTTGCTTTTTGTTTTATATTCCACATATGAGTGAAGTCATATGGTCTTTTTCCTTTTCTGTCTGACTTGTTTCACTTAGCATGATAGTTCAAGATCCATAACAAACAAGCAAACAAACAAACAAACCAGCAAACTCATAGATACAGAAAACAGAATGATGGTACCAGAGGGGAAAGGGAATGGGAGGAGGATGAAGAAAGTATAGCGGGTCAAATACATGGTGATGGAAGGAGACTAAGCTTCCATGGTGAACACACAATGGAGTATACAGACATTGTATTATCAGGTTGTACACCTGAAATTTATATAATGGCATCAACCAATGTTACTCCAAATAATGTAATAAAAATAATGAGTAAAATTACCAAAAATATGACACTGCATGGAAAAACAAGAATTTTTAAAAGTTAAGAAAAAGAACATTGTCTTTTCATTGTGCTCTTTCATGTGTAGAATTCTCTCCAGTTAGGAAGTTACAAATTTTTTATGCAGTGACTCTCAGAATTCTGAGGTTTAAACACACACACACACACACACACACACACACACACACACACACACTTGGTTAGTCTGGGGAGTAAAGGAGGTGCAGCAAAATTTGAGTTAATGTTGTCAAATTGTTCATGCTCTATATGCAGTAGTAATTGGTGCATTTCTATAAATCTAGCAAAATGTTTCCGGGAAGTAAACATTCTTCCTTTTGAAGATTAAAGGTTAGCTTCTCAGCAAATTCACTTACTGGAACCAAGAGGATTAGAGATCAACTACTATGCAATGATGTTACTCACAAAGGCTCACGTGGACACCGGGGCCACCACTCTCGGGTCCCTGCCGGTTAAATCTTATTAGAGCAAATCCCATTGCAGTAAAAACATCTGAATAACCAAAAGTCATTGGAGCCAGGTGATGGCATTCTTATTCTAACAGCATTGCTGCAAGGGAACTTTTACTCCAACCACAGCAATAAGGGAATAGTGTCTATGTTGGAATTTGTGATAATGGGATTGAGCTACATCTAGCTGCATAATTTATAAAGAAACGGTGGAATAGCAACAGTGAAATAGTCAAATGAGAGATGGAGGCTGTCATTTCCTTGGCAGCAAGAGAGAAAGTGGCTGGCTTCATTTAGAATATCTCAATGGCCCAGCTGCTTAATCAGTGTCATTCAGGTACACATTCTGCAAATATGAGTTAAAGGTTCTGATAACATGACATGGTAAATCACTGAAGTCAAAATGCGTTAGAAGTGTACGCTGTTGGCTGTCCTCCAACAATTTCAGAAGTCAGTCTTGAGAAAGCATTTTTCAAGGCCTGTATAACATAGCTTTAGGGCAACACAATTCTAAATTCAAGTATATTCATCAAGAGAATAAAAAATAGATTCAAATGGGAGACAAGGGAGCAAGTGAGCAACATGAAAACATTATGCAGTCTACTTGAAAAATTGCTATGGTCAGCCTCCAGTGGTGGCAATTGTGAAAACAGGAAAGGAACAGAAAGTCCAACTGAGAGGGCAAAATTGAATATAATTGCTGTGATAATAGAAAGCATCTTTCAATAACCATTAGGAAGTATATTCACATCATTAAGTTTAGCACTGCCTTATGTCATTTGTCACTGCTTGGCATCTTTCCTGTAACTTTTCCATTCTTGGCTGGTGGCCCAAACAGGTAGTGAGGAGGGGAGAGAAAGTCACTCAACAGAAGCCCTCTGAAATATTGCCTCTCACTGCCATGTTGATTAAAACTGCCCAAGTAAGTTCAGTGTGTTAAGCAAAAATGCTGCTTTTTTTGGCTGGAGCTATTTTCCTAAAATGCTTGGTCTACATTTTTGGTAAAAAGATCCTTCATCGATTCTTGGTGTACATTTTTTGTTTTGGTTAGCACAGCCTATTCATAATAGTGTATCTTTATCAATGAGCTTTCATGAGATAACCATTCTGAGTAGGAGTTAAAATATATAATGAACCCTAAACCTTTGCTATTCAAAGTATCTGCAGATAAGTATGTTAGCATCATCTGAGGGCATACAAGAAATACAGAATCTTGGACCAACCTCAGACCTCTTGAATCAGCATTTTACAAGATTCCCCTTATGTTGATGCCTATACATGAGAAATGCTGCTTTACCATGAATAAGGCTTTTCTCTTAATTAGTTTATGTATGAGTTGTCTGCATCTTATCTGTTTAATTGTTTAAGATGTTTAAGGTTATTTCTCAATGTGAAGAAATGTTTTAGAATATTTTGGTGAAATTTGTTTTTCTGAATTTTACCTATCTCGTAGTTTGAATTACTTACCTTTGAAACTTAGTGGGGGTGTATCTTAATATAATTCTATTTTTTTCTTTCTTTTTAAGAGTTTGGTGTTTGATTTATTTGTTGTTGTTGTTTGGGAGAAGCATAAGATAATTATACCCAGTAAACACAGGGTAGGTTGGGGAAAACTTGAACCAAAAGAGAGACAAAGTAGCCAATCTTACAAGTGGGACAGCTTACCCGGCTAATTTCAAGGTTATGGGGAAGACTTAATATAACGCAAATGTTTTCCTACCCAATATTTTAGACTAATGCCTCAAGCTTCTTATTTGTCTTCAGATGTTTACATTTGCAAATATACCTAAGCAGAAAATACTATTGGGAAATCATTTCTAAAATATATTCTGAAGTCAGGCTGTATGTTCTTAGCATCTCACTTGGAAGAATAAGAGCTTAGAATACTTAATTCAAATTTTTCTCAAAATATTTATCTTTGGAACAATCTATTAAGCTTAGAAATGGAATTGGTATAGGCCACTCTTTGCAGTGCATATTAGCAAGTTTCTCTTTATTTTATTCTATTCATTATTTTATCTCCTAGTTTTGTCTTGTCTTTCTGTTCCTTCTTTTTATTGTTTTGGTATGATTTATCTTAGCATTGAATATATGCATTGTCACCTTAAACCTAGAATTCTCCTCTAATATGTAAATGTTAATATTATTGTCTTTGGAGCTTCTTCCTTTTAAGTAGTTCTTTTTCACTATTTCAGAACCATTTCTAAGCAACATTTCTGTTACTTTGAATTTTCAAAATTTATTTTTTCAAATAAAGCTTTATTGCCTTCATGAATTTTTGGAGATGTCTGATTCTGTTGTAACTAAATAATTTTAAAAATGTTTAATTGATCTTATTAGTTGCATAAAATGCTAGGATTCTGGTCCAAGGGGGGAAATTCAGATGATTAAAATGTCATTGATAGCTATTTTGTGTCTCTGAATTTTAGGGTTTCACCTTGATTAATATTTATGGAACAAAATGCTTGTTCTTGGTTGAATCCTGTTAATGAGTTCTGGAAACTCTATGTAATAGCAGGTACTAATTATCTAATGTTACTGTGTGCTGGATACCCCACTAAAGGCAACATATCATTTAATCGTCATCCGGGCACTATTAGTAGATATGTATTTATTTTCAACAGCCAATTGTCATTTATAGCTTGACTATCTGGCAGCCTCTCAGGCCCAGTATATTACAAATTGAATCCAATTCTCTGCCCTTTGGAACCTTTCTTTCTTCTGTTATGATCTCTATTACTTTTTGTGGCACTACCAAGTTCCTAGTCATCGAGGCTCAAAATATAAATGCTAATATAAATGCCCTGTCTTCTAATACATCCAAAGTATGTTGTATTCATACTTTTTTTCCCTTAATTTTTATCACCATCATCATTCTTCTTCAACCTCTTTACTTCTTCCTGCAATTATAGGGACTGCCTCTAAATGCTCTTTACTCTTTTTTAAAATATATTTTTATTGATTTTTTTACAGAGAGGAAGGGAGATAGAGAGTTAGAAACATTGATGAGAGAGAAACATTGATCAGCTGCCTCCTGCATGCTCTCCAAGGGTAACCAAGGCACATACACTTGACTAGAATCGAACTTAGGACCCTGAGTCCGCAGGCTGACGCTCTATCCACTGAGCCTAACTGGTGAGGGCTCTTTACTCTTTTGAAGTTCAGTTCTCATCATGGTATTCCTATATACAGAAACTTTCATTGTCTCCCAAATGCCTGTAGGACTAAGTCAAGGACCTATAGTTCATCATGGCTGGTTGTAATATAATTTTCCAACTTAATTTCCTATCATTCTCCTGGTAGGCATCAGCTACTTAAAAAAAGAATTGAAACATTTTGAAACGCAAGGGAGGGGCAATCTTATGTAACTATGAAAATTAAGAAAATTATTATGGAGTTCACAGAAGACAAACTCTTTCCCAATATTTTGCATGGCACAAGTTTTAATCTTAAAATTCAATTCATCCAAGCCAACATTTCAGCCCTAAAGCCATACCAGATACTAATTTATCCTAGAACCAAAGCTATTATAAAAATCATATAGATATTGCACCATTTTTATTTCTGTGTCTTAAATTTTCAATAAGAACTTTGTGTTCCCTTGAACAAAATCACTGTATACCTAAATTCTGTTCATTGTACCCTGAAGCAGATATGATACACTTGGAATAGTTACAGGCAAGGTCAACTAATCAAGGTGATTGGGCATTTTCCATATGACTATGGAAACAGAGCTGTAAAGCTGAAATTCTTCAATCAGGAAAGGGGAAGGTGGTGAAGTATTTGAATGGTAGTCTTTACCATTGTGACAGATATAGAGAATATGAACATGGGATTGGTTATTGAATACTAGAATGCTGGAATTAAGAGCATCTCCTTGAATCAAGAAAAGAGGTAATTTTACATCCCCATGACTATTTTGTAACTATCAATTTGTACTTTTTAATCCCTTCACCTTTTTCATTCAGTTCTCAGCCCCCTCCCCTCAGAGAGCCATCAGTCTATTCTCTGTATCTATGGGTCTGTTTCAATTTTGTTTGTTTATTTTGTTCTTTAGATTGCACATGTAAGTGAAATCACATGGTATTTGTCTTTTTCTGACTGACATTTCACTTAGCATAATATCCTTTAGGTTCATTTATAGGGAATCCTATATAATAAAGAGGCAATATGCAAATTAATTCTCATTATCATGAGATGGCTGCGCCCACAGCAGAGGCAAGGTTGCCGTAACAAAAGATGGCTGCACCCACAGCGGAGGCAGAGTTCCCATAAGGAGCCATGATGAGCGATCAGCAGGGACCTGAGGCTGCATGGCGCTGGGCCAGGGTGGGGGACCTGAGACTGTGCCCCTCCCAACTGGCGGGGTTTGACAGGGGACCTCAGGCCATCCCCCCCACCCAGCGGGGCTTGATGGGGGACCTTAGGCCGCACCCCCCACCTGGCAGGGTTTGACGGGGGACCTCAGGTCGCGCCCCTTGCCCCAGTGCTGGGCTGGAGGACTGCAGGCCACACCCCCCACCCGGCGGGGCTTGACAGGGGACCTGAGGCTGCGCCCCCGACCCAGCAGGGCTTGATGTGGATGGGGTTGGCCGGGTCTGGACCTCACCCAATGTGGGTGAGGCCAGCCTGGTCTGGGTCTCACGTGATTTCGAGGTGCACATGGGTGGGTGGGGACTTGACTCTGGGTCCCGCGGTGTGCCCCAGAGTCTCACAGGAGGAAGATTTTCATACACATTTTACTAATTTTCTTTCATCTCTGACATTTCTATTATAGAGAAAGGGCAAATAGCAATATTAAAATATTTCCTCTAATTAATTTCCTTTTAATGTGCATGAATTTTGTGCACCGGGCCATAGTATATTCAATAATATTGTAATATGCATGGTGCCAGGTAGATACTGGAAATATTGGGATGAATGCTTTGTAAAGTATATGATTGTCTAACCACTATGCTGTACATCTGAAACTAATACAAAATAATATTGGATGTAAACTGTAATTGAAAAATAAATTTTAAAAAAGGAAGAGGTAATTTTATCGCAAATATATGCACTTATTAAATAAGTGTACTCATTAGTCCAGGAGGTGGTAGAAGCAGAAACAATAAATAAATTTTACAGAGCTTTGATCCATTCATTGGTGATAATGACAGAATTGTATATTACCGTAAGGTAATCTTATTTGAAGAGTTTATCAAACCTTATGAAGGTAAGTAACAGAGAGCAAACATAACATCCCACAGAGCATTTCATGAAGTTATTTCTTCATTTATGTAAGAAACATATTTGAACACCTACTATAAGATAGTTGTAAGATATAAATCATAGTTCTGAGAACTAGTGAAAGGACTCTGTAACTGAGCTTGCAAATTCTTACACTTGAGAGGGAAACGCAAGATAATTGAAAGTCTCCAGAAACTCTCAAGGGCATGGTGGCCTCATCTGTAGATGGGAGATCATTATCTTTTCTTTGTATGCTTCAGAGTCCTTACACTGAAATGTGAGAATGCACGTAGGATTTGGAAGGTATACATTACATGTCGTAACTTAGTCTTTCTGTTATTATTTTACAAAAATGTGCATTTTTATTATCTACCTAATATCCAGGGAGCTACTTGTTAACACCAGACAAATAAGATCACATGAAGAGAGAGAGAGAAAAATAAATAAATAAAGAGAGAGACAGGAGGCCAATTTGTTCACATCATAGTAAATGCATACAGAGTAGTGTAGTTCTCTGTTAAAATATAAAATCCCAGAAATATACTCTGTACAGAAACCCTCAGAGCTCATTCTACCAAGGTGTGAACAACATTGCTACTGGCAAGGGCCTCACATACATTTAAGCATCAGCCACTATCTTCATGGAATTCAACATGTTAGTAGTAGAAGTGGGGATCTTTGTTCTATTATTTCCTTATTGTTTCTTTGCTTGATTGTCTTGGCAGGATGGATGGACAGAGGCAACTAAATATCAATGCTATAGAACTAGCATAGTATAAAAGCAAGTTCAGAGGTTTTATATTGTATAATTGTATTATTGAAACTACTTTTAACTTCTGATTTATGATAGCAATAGAGTTTTACCTTTAGATGAAAAAGGGATATTATTTTTCAAAACAACTTCATAATAATCTGGAACTATTAAATTCTTAGTGACAAATATGTTCATTCAGTAGGTCAATTTCTTTTGTGTAGTCCATTCATTTGATAATGAAGCATAGTTAGTTACTACTATTGGAGTGAACATGGAGATTGTTCATGGAGATTCTAACATGCATATTATGCTTTTTATAAAGTAGAATTATCCAATTGTTATACCTTTTTTCAAATTTAAACATCCTCACGGCTGTCAGAGATATTTATTTTTACAACTTGACACAGGCTCTTGCTCAGATCAACTTTCAGTGGAAACTTCAGAGAGAACAAAGTCTTGGACAAATGACACAATCTCTGTCACATAGGGTATATTAAAAATGATTTCAAAAGGATGATTATATTCTTTCAAGGGACCTTGATGTCAATATATCTTGAAAGCAAAAACACATCTGAAAATTCAATAGTCAGTTCACTATGTAGTCAACACTTGAACTCTAGAACTTTTCAATTTATTTCTATAGAGAATGGCTTTTGCCATAACTCCCTGCCTCTGTTACAAACAAATTGGACAGGAAAATAGTGTATTCCGGTTACAACTTTTTCTCCTCTAAAGCCCAGGCCTATTTTTTCAAGGACAGTATCATGGGGGAATGAAATAGTCTTGTAGAAATGTTACCATGCAAGGTAATATTTATGTAGCTTAGAAGGGGTGGTCCTATTCAACGAGGTATTATTGCATGCTAATTTTCAGGTCATCCAACTCAACCAAATAAGAATACAGAAATCAGAGTATCTATCTATCTATCATCTATCTATCTAATCTATCTATTTTCTTATTCTGATTACTTACCATGAATGACTTTCCCACTTCTGTTGGTCTGGCTCACTCCTGCTCATCCTTGAACTCTCAAGAGTCTCCAACATTCCTCGATGCATTGGCTGGGACTCAAATCTGGGTTTCCCACATCAGGGTGAGGGTGAGAATTCTGCTACTAAACCATCCTGGGTTCTTGGGAATGCTTGAGATAGAAATCAAGAGAGTTCACCACAAAGTAAGCCTCGGGTGAGAGGTTTATGACACATAGCTGGAGCGCTGAGGAAGACATTTAAAGGGAGAAAGAGAAATGTTGCTCCACAACAAAAGCTGGACAGTTTCCAAGAAGTTGAGGTGGGAAGGATGATGTCTAAGTGGGACACATAACTATGTGTTGCATGTCTCATTAACATGTTAACTCCACCAGGTGTGTGCTTTTAGCATTTACAGGAGGGAGGGTAACTGAAAGGACACTTTTCTTGCTAGTGTGCATGCATGAGTGAAAAGCACAAAATTCAAGCCCATGAAAGTAAATCTTGCAGACAGCAGTGTCTTTCAGTATTGGCTGTAAAGAGAAGAGAAATCATCTGGGCAATTAATGGGTTCCTGACTTCCTGCCAGCTGGGACCAAGGAGTAGCCTACCTATTTTGCTAGAATTTCCATATTTTCTGGACTCTGGGCTCTTTCAGGTCGTATCTGAAAGGGGCTTGTAGATCAACAAAATCATCTAATCTGCATCTATTTTAAAGCATAAGAAACAGGTTTTTGGGGAACTTTAAGAGGGTGCTCTTTTATGCCCAGAATGTATGCAGTCAAAGATTCCGCCTTCCCAGGAACTTCATCCCTTTTGGACTAGGCATTGTTAGGGAGCTTAAAGTTCATGAAGCTGACCATCATATTTAGAGGAAGCTGCCTCAGTATGATGCATATTTACTTGATTTTGTAGAGTAGATCTTCACTAACTTCTCGTTAGATTCATTTCAGTTCATTAATGAGTTTCAGTCAGTAACTGATAAAACAAGGGCAGTGGACAAGACTAAACAGAATTGGTGAAGGACTTGGGGGAAATATCTTAATGTGACAAAAAAAACCCCTCCATATTTAGTAAATATTTAAAAAATGGGAGTATGGAACTGAGATTAAAATGTAAAAAATCTTAGCACACATTGCTATTTTCACAAGCTTTATTTTTATAAACCATTTGGTGTTGCCCCATAAAGACCTGTTGCATTCTTTTCCCCTGACTTATGGCAGAAATGATGCTTTACTTCTCCTGTTAGGTGCATGCTTGCCCTGGTGTAGAATTCTAAAAGTGGGGCATGAGCACACACACAAATGAAAGCTTTGTATTTTCTAGGTATGGCACTTCCTTGCTGACTTTTGCCAGAGTAAGAGAGTTCTTTCAAAAAACGATTTTTTAATTGATTTTAGAGAGAAATAGGGGGAGGGAGAGAGAAATAGCAATGTGGGAGAGAAACATTGATCCATTGCCTCCAGTATGTACCCTGACCAGGAATCAAACCTTCGTTCTGGTGTACAGGACGAAGCTCCCACCAACTGGGCCACACCCACTGGCAGGGCAAGAGAGCTCCTTTTGTGATGGGTTTTTGTTCTAAGATATTATAGAAAACAATACTTCATTCCACCCCAGATCCTGTTCTCAGCCCTGTTTGTACATTAAAATTATGTGAGGAAAACTTTTTAAATGCCAATGCATGGGCTTCATCTCAAATCAAATGAATCAGAATCTCTGGAAATGGGGCCCAGGTACTAGTGTTTTAAATGCCACATTCCTGTGTAATCAAGTCTCACTGTTCATGGACTTAGCACTTCTCTATTGGTAAGAGTCCCTTTCTGTAGCTACACCTTTCACAACTTGCTGGAACAAAGTTCATATCACCTCATCTGTAAATTTTTAAAGTTTGCATACTTTCTCAAAGATAAAATAATATCTTAAGGCATTTATTCTAGCCTTTATCTTTATTGTAATTTTTTTGTTTGTTTTGTTTTGGAAGAACATGGTGGCAAGCAAATGTTCCTTGAAATTATATTCAAAATCCTTTTGTGGTTATATTAAATTTTCAGTGAGAGAGCAGTCTGGAATGTCACAAGTTATTATACAAAGAAAAGGAATAGGTGACATGCTTTCTGTCTTATTTAAGTAATTGTGGCATCTACTGTGTATACCTACTTGCATTGCCATGGTCAAATCCGGGAGTAGATAACCTCTCAGGGTACCTATTAATTTTCAGTGTCCATGCATTCTTTTGGTATTTTTTTTAAATGAATAATTACACTCTCTAAAATTGCATTTAGATTTTGGGGTGATAAGAATGGTAAATCATAAAACAATGAATTTGCCAGAAGAAACACTGGGCTTAAAAGTTTTATATTGCCTTTTTTTTTAGTTAATAAATAGGCTACCAAGGGAGAGACTATGATAGTGTGGAAATGTCAGCTTTTCAGTAAGATAAACCGAGGTCGAATGTCCTGTTTCTCACACACATCCACACTCAGTGCATGGGTGAATCTGAATCCTACCGCCTCTCGACATCATCAACCACCTGGACTCTTCCCACAGCCCCCTGCCACTCCCCCACTCTCTTCCTTCCATATTTTGTCCTCACAAAACTTCTCAATGCAAGAGCTAAAGAAGTCCTTGTTATTTAAAAAAAAAAAAAAAAGAAAAAAAAAGAAGTCCTTGTTGTTGGTGGTGGTTTTTTCAGCTATATTGAGGTATAATCGACAAATAGGAATTGTACATATTTGAGATATACCACTTGATGATTTGATCCATTGTATACATTGTGAAATAACTATAATCAAGCTAATTAACATGTCCATCAACTCACATCGTAGCTATTTCCCTTCCTCCCTCCTTCCTTCCCTCTCTCTTTCTTCCTTTTTTGTCTTAAGAACACTTAAGATCTACCATCTTAGCAAATTTCAAGTATATAATACACTATTGTTAACTATAGTACTATGCTGTACATTAGATCTCCAGAATTTATTCATCTTGCATAACTGAAACTTTCTACCTTTTGATGCTTCTCCCCATTTTCCCACTTACCCCTGCCCCTATCAGCCACCATTCTACTCTTAGCTTCTATGAATTCGACTATTTTAGATTCCACATATAAGTAAGATCACACAGTATTTGTTTTTCTGTGTCTGGCTTATTTCACTTAGTGTCTTCCAATTCATCCATGTTGTTACAAAATGAAGGATTTCTTTCTTTTTTAAGGCTGAAATCCTCTTAAAGCATAAATCTGACTGCTTAAACCCATCACTTGCTTTCTCTTTTAATTAGAAAAATGTCCACACTCTATCCTAGCTCTAAAGTTCTGGTCTCATCTTCTACCTTTTCCTCCTTGTTATGGACTCTTCAGTCACACAGCTGTCCCTGGAATAGGCTAAGGTAATTCCTATTTTATGGTCTTTGCACAGATAATTCTAGAGTAAGGTAGAGATGAGAGCAAGGGCTCATCTTATGCCCTCATCAGGTATTGGCATATGTCATATTTTGCAGATGTTACCTTATCTGTGAAGCTTTTTTGTCTTTCATGAGATCATGGGAAAGTCATGGGAGTGTCTAGAAATTATTCTGAGTTTTTTAAGTTGAGAGAGTGGTGCTACTCATTCTTGGTATTGAAATATTATGAAATTAATAATTATTAATCAAATATAATGATAGCACACTTTTACTTTTTAATAACTGGCAAAACTATATTATGGAAAGTAGGCAGAATTGTGAGATGGTTATAAGTGTGTTCTCTTGATGGATCAGATGGCCTTTTTTTGAATTTTGGCTCTGTTACCGCATTTGCTTTGTGACCTTGAGTCCCTAACTTAACATTGCTTTGCCTTACTTCCTTTGACTGTCAATTGGGGGCTATAATATATTGTATCTCGTAGGGCTGCTATGAGGATTATATCAGATAATTCATATAAAGTGCCTGGCACATAGTAGTACTCAATAAATATGTAATTATTTAATAATAATAATTATTATTAATATCTTGAATCATGGGAGTCATTGTTAATCTGATGATCTATAGTATATGACACATCAACACATGCCAGCTAAGTTACTTTTTGATGAAAAAATTATTCTCAAATAGAAGAGTCCCAGCTAATTATATATAGAGGCCCAAAGTGCTATTTTAAATCAACTGCCATTTCTAATTCTCATTTTATTTGACCATGTTACCAGTGTTTGCTTTTTTAAAAATATATATATATGTTTTTATTGATTTTTAAAGAGAGAGGGAGAGGGAAAAAGAGATAGAAACATTGATGAGAGAGGAACATCATCATCGATTGTCTGCTTCCCTCATACCCCCTTTTAGGGATCAAACCCCAACTCAGGTATGTGCCCTGACCTGGAATGAAACTGGTGACCTCTTGGATCCTGGGTCAACGCTCAACTGCTGAACCACACTGGCTGGGCATCAGTGCTTGCTTTTGACTTCACTTATGTTTTTTATGATTCACTATCTTTCACTTAAAAAAGAATGACGAGAGAGGTCATATTTAGGAAGCAATGGAAAGTAGGGGCCCAATTTCATAACAGCTAAGAAAAATAAATACAAAGGAAAAATAACCTTGTTAGAAGAGGATGCCTTAGGGGGCCTGGAGAATTAAGGCTAGAATTTTGACAGGTAGAAATAAAGATGTGTGGGTTGGGAAGAGAGATTGTTGCCTGTGAGAGGAATTTCTTACTTGACTATATTCTCTTAGCTTTCATTATATACGTTGACTGATTGCTTTTGTTTTCAAACTGAAATTCAAGTCCTAGGTATGGAAGAGAAATCTCTAGTGAAATATTTATATGTCAAACCCCTTGGGAGTAAAATAGTTTATTTCTATAGGTTTATAATTATTTTCTGGCCTATTTAGAATAGTTCATAACTTAAACATTCTGGAACTGAAATTTATATTCCCTAAATATGCATGAAAAAATATGGTCCACCATAATGAGAAGTGAGGTTTCTTGATTCAGTTTCCCCTCTTCCTGATCGATAAGCAGAAAGACTGTCACCAGCTGAGTTCTGGAAGAAGAACGTATTACAGTTCCACCTAATATCCCAGTGCAGGTTTTATATCTAAATGCAACATGGCAGGGATCTGCCTATTTGCTCAAGGAAGACCCAAATAGGCTCTTTGTCTTATGTGCCCCAGGTTGTCTTACTAATGTCTTCTTTTCATGCTTTGCATGCTCAGGTGAAATTGAATAACAGTATTCTTGTTGCATCTTTTATTTCCCAGGATCTTTGGCTTTGTATACACAGTCACCTCCACCTGCAGGCATCGCTCCCCAAATCTAACTCCTCATCTAATCTCAGTTCAAATGCAACTTGTCCTTTGAAGCCTTTCCTTATATTTTCAAAAATTAATCTCATACTTGAAAAAGTCTCCTAGCTCCTCATCAGTCCTTCTGAGATGGCATTTTATTTCATCTATATTTATCATGTATGTACAGTATGCCAAACAGTGCTAGGGATAGTATAAGTGGATAAATAGTTATAAATCCTTGAAAGCTGAATGCACAAGTTAAAATTGCTTGTTGGAAAGTGGGAAGACAGCAATTTTATGTGGTCAGAAGAGCCCTGCCGTAAAAGGAGACACAAAAGACCCAAGTGTGACATACAGCTGTCTAGGAGAAGAGCATTCAGGCCAAGAAAAGTTGGAGATTTGGGTGGGAGTGTGCTTCCTATGGGTGCCACTGGGCTTGAATCAAGTGAGCAGGAGGGAAAGAAGTTGTAGATGAAGTCCTGGAGGTGAGGAATGGGGAATCAGAGGAGAGCGTGAGGAAGAGCAGGCTGATTGTATAGGTCTTACGATGACTGACTTTTCCTCAGGTTAGACGGCATACCACTAAAGGGATTTGATCTCCACAGAGGAATGATTGAGCTCATATTTTAACAGGAGCAACAATGCAACAGTGAGAGAATGAAGGTTCTAGAGATATTCTCAAGATAGAAACTAGAGAATTCATTGAAATATTGGGCATCAGACAGGAGAAAGGGACAAGCAAGTGTGAGTCAAAGGCCTGTGAGCTGCATACTTGGAAGCAAGGAGCTGCCTTTAGTTGAAATGGAGAAAGCTATCAAAGGAGCAGGAAGCAGTATCAGGCATTCTGGTTTGGACGGATGCAGTTTAAGATTCTCTGTCCTGAGGTTAGTTGGATATACAAGCTAGAGGTTTCAGGGAACAATTGGACTGGTGACACAAATTTGGGAGTTATAAGCATTTATTTCTTTTTTAGTTTATTTTAAAAATTTTTTTGAGGAACATCCATACTGTTTTCCATACTGATCATACCAGTTTACATTCCCATGAACTGTCAAAAGGTTCCATTTCCACCACATCCTCACCAACACTTTTTCCTCCTCCTTCTCCTTCTTCTTCTTCTTCTTCTTCTTCTTCTTCTTCTTCTTCTTCTTCTTCTTCTTCTTCTTCTTCTTCTTCTTCTTTTTTGTTTTTTATAATAGCCATTTTAATACATGTGAGGTGATATCTCATTGTGGTTTTCATTGGCATTTCCTTGATGATTAGTGATGTTGAGCACCTTTTCATATACCTGTTGGCCATTTGTGTGTCTTCTTGGAAAAATATCTATTCAGATCCTTTGTCTGTTTTTAACATGGGTTATTTATTTATTTTTTAACTACATCTTTATTCAGATTATTACAGTTGTACCTCTTCCCCCCCCCCCCATAGCTCCCTTCCACTGGTTCCCACCCCACTCCATGCCCTTACCCCCTGCACTGTCCTCATCCATGGGTGTATGATTTTTGTCCAGTTTCTTCATGCACCCCCACACCACCTTCCCCCTGAGAATTGTCAGTCCACTCCCTTTCTATGCCCCTGATTCTATTATATTCACCAGTTTATTCTGTTCATCAGATTTTTTATTCACTTGGGATCCTCTAGTCTGCTGTTGGATCTCTGTATATTATTCTTTATTTCAGTCAGTGTATGCTTAATTTCTCATTGGTCCTTTTTCATATCCTTGAGGGTCTCACTAAATTTCTTGGAGGTTTCTAGAAGATTCTTGAGTAACCTTATAACTGTGGTTTTGAACTCTATATCCAGTAGTTTGTTTTCCTCCATTTCTTTCGTTTGTGACATGTTTTATTGTCTCCCCATTTTGGCTGCTTCCCTGTGTTGATAGAGTGGCTTTGTGTGCTAGGTGTCCTATAGGGCTCAGTGGCTCAACCTCCCTCATTACCTGAGGTGGACACTCTTGGTGCACCTTTTTGTGGGCTGTGTACACAGTCTTGTTGTAGTTAAGCCTTGATTGTTGTTGGTATCACTGGGGGGAATTGACCATCAGGCATATTGGCTGTGAGGACCAGCTGTGTCTACAATGGGAGAACTGCTGTGCTGGAGACACCCCTATGGGGCAGGACTTGCTTCAGTGGGGCTTTGGTGCTCACTGAGTCTGCCCCTTGAATGTGCCTTTTATGGATTTGAAGAGTTTTAATCTGGTATGGTCTCACTCTGACCACTGGGTACACTGGCTCTTGGATCTCTAAGGAGGTGCAAACTCAACCACTGTCTGGGGCCGCCCAGCAGGAGCTACAGAGACATCTACAGATTCCTCCTCTTTGTTTGGGATTTGGAGGTGCCCAGATGAGGGCCAGCTATGTAGTAATGCAGGGTACTGTCAAGCTTTAGGCCTTCTTTTGGAAGCTCTGGGGCTCTCTGACCCAGCTGCAGTTTGTTAGGTTTTAGGTGGTGAGAGCACAGGCCATTCATATGCAAAAACTGCTGCGTGCAGCTTGGGTGGGGTTGTAAATTGGGTGGTGCAGGGTCTCAGGGAATCACCAGCTCGGAGCAAACAGCAGTGGCTGCCAGTCAGCCCTGCATTGTAGAGGTCCCCATGGTCCCTGCATCTCTGCGTTCTGCATCCTTGCAAGAACAATGTTGGCTGCAAGCACCTCTGAGAGAAAGCCGCCCTCGTGTTCCTGCCCGATGCCAGACAGTCCAGTTTCTCTCCGTATGAGTCTGGGTCCCCAGAGTCTCACCTGGAACTGGAGTTCAGAGCAATCGAGGGCTTGTATCTCCATCCGGATTGAAAAAGAGAACAGTGCACCCAGTTGCCATCCCATTTTGTGCGCGCCTCCATACCTCTGCACTTCCGCACCTCCTACCAGTCTCAAATGTGCTTTTCTCTTTCCTTCTTGCTGTAGAACTTCCACTCAGCCAGCCTTCCCATGGTTCTGGATGATATCCTTTTTGTCTTTTAGTTGTAGTGTTGATGTGGTTGTGTGAGGTAGCAAGTACAGGTGTGTACCTATGCCGCCATCTTGGTTCCTCCCCAGAGAGGAGTTTTTAACATGGGTTATTTGTTTTTGTTACTATTGAGTTGTATGAGTCTCTTGTGTATTTAAGATATTAATCCCTATTGAATATATGGTTACAAGTATTTTCTTCCATTTAATAAACTGCCTTTTCATCTTGTTAATGGTTTCTTTTGCTGTGTAGAGGCATTTTAGTTTGAAAAGAAAGTGTGTGCCATTAATTTCTGACACACTGGATTCTGTTCCCTTTCTCTCAACCTATTTTCTGTTCATATCCATTTTTAAAAGTTTTGCTTCAGGATAGTCTCATTAAGCTGCACAAACTCTGAGGGAAGAAGACAACATGGGCAGAATTTCAAATAACACCTTACTGTTAACCTTGAAGTGGCCAGTCGATGCCATTCATTAGGACCTGCTCAGGGGAATTCTGCATTGGAAACAGTCAGCGGGGAGGAAACAGTTCGTGTGCTCCAGGATCATATCCCTTAGTTGCTGAAGATAAAATATATTCTCAGAAGCAACCGCTTACCAAGCCTAAGTGTTAACATAAGCCTTGACTCGTTCCCTTTCCTCCCTCCAGCATCCAGTTAATCATAAGGCCTCTAATATTCCAATTTCTCACCCTGCAGCCCCCAGTGCATAATCATGCCAACAGTATTCTCACGTGCTCTGCTGGCTCTCGTCTTCTCTCTTTCCCCTCCCCTCCCACTGAGGGAGATTCCCTTCACTCTTTACTTTGGAACACCTATAGAAAAATTTATGGATCAATAAGTCATCACATATGGGTTAAATAAAACACACCGAAGGTGATGATTCAGTCCATATGCACATAGTCCATTTCAATCAGTCAATACAATATATCACCTCATTTCTCCACCCTGTCTTGCCTGGAGGCCTTTGTAATGCTGTTTCTTCCCTAGAAGTACCCTCCCTTTCATTTTGTTTATAAATTCTTCCTTATTATCTCTCTTAAATGCTCCCATAAAAACCTGTACCTCTTTTTTCATAACCCTAATGGCACTGTATAGATTGCCAACTTATTTGTTCAAATCCCTATGGAAACTCAAACTCCTTGAATGCAAGGACTAAATGTTTTTCTTTTTTAATGCCAAATGGCTAGTCTCTAACACATTGCAGATACACAATAATTATTTGTTGAATTGAAATTCATAAAAAATAACTTATGGTATAGATTAAAAGTATTTGTGCCAAATTAAGAAAAAAAAGTTTTCAATGTTTATTAAGCACTTACTTTATATCAGGCATTGGTGAAACCAAGGTGAATATGAGAACATTTCTGTAATCTAAGAATTCAAATTAACGGATTAGTTCCTTTCTCCATAAATTTGACTTAACTGCCACATTTGTTATTTTCACCTTTTCAGAATATTCTTGGGAGAACCCCCCAATTATTTTTATTTTTAAAACTTCTTTATTGTTCAGAGTATTACATATGTCCCCTTTTCCCCCCATTAACCCCCTTCAGCCTGCCGCAGCCCCCACCCCAGGCCTCACCACCTAATTGTCCCTGTCCATGGGTTAGGCATATATGCATACAAGGTCTTTGGTTGATTACCTCCCACCCACCCACCCTCCCCCACCTTCCCTCTGAGATTCTGCACTTTGTTCCATGCTTCCGTGTCTCTGGATCCACTACGTTCATCAGTTTATTTTATTAATTAGATTCCACATATGAGTGTGTACATGTGATACTTGTCTTTCTCTGACTGGCTTATTTCACTTAGCATGATACTCTCCAGGGCCCTCCATGCTGTCTCAAAGGGTAAGAGATTTTTCTTTATTACTGCTGCTTAATATTCCATGATATAAATGTACCACAACTTTTTTATCTACTCATCTACTGATGGGCAGTTGGGCTGTTTCCAGATCTTAGCTATTGTAAATTGTGCTGCTGTGAACATGGAGATGCATACATTCTTTCTGACTGGTGTTTCGGGTTTCTTAGGATATATTCCTAGAAGTGGGTTCTCTGGGTCAAATGGCAGTTCTATATTTAATTTTTTGAGGAAACTCCATACTGTTTTCCATAATGGCTGCACCAGTCTGCATTCCCACCAGCAGTGTACTAGAGTTCCCTTTGGGAGAACCCCAAATTTTAACCCAGTTCTGCCTTACAAATAGTGGGTAGAGTTAATTAGAGAAGGCTGGACTTTGTTCTTGAAATAAAATTTCTGTGAATCTCATAGAAAGACATTGGGCTGATTTTTCAAAAGGGATGCATAGCCTGGAAGGGAATACAGAGAGACCTGAGTTTAAAATGACGATTCCTCGGCTGGAGTAAGTATAATCTGAGGGATAAGTACACGATAGGAGGTTTGATTATTGAACGTGGGATCTGAGTCATGGAAAGAGATTTGGAGAAATGAAGACCTTAATCATTAGGTTTTGATCAAGTAGAAAATGGATTATCCTTGTAGATTGATATACAACAACAAATAATGATGATTTCCATACAAAATATGTAATGAATGTGATTTTAAACCATCTGAGTTATAGAAATATACGAGAAAGTTGAAATTATAGTAAAAACTTGAAAATACATTAAAGCAATCTCCAATAAGGATAGTACATTTCAGTCTAATCCTTAAAATTTTACCCTTAAAATTTTAGTTAAATGCTCATGCTTGGATGAATAACTTTGGCCTTTAATAGTTGTTTTTTTTTAATCTTCAAAAATTATTATAATCTAGAATTTTGTGAGATTTTTCTATTTTGAGTATGAGAGAATTTATTCTTCAGGAGGGTGTTTTTATGTATTTGAAAGACATCTAAAGAGGATGATATGTTCATATTCATTTCCAACTTGAAAGTTCATCCCAGCTTCCTCCAAGAAAATGGAAAGTTCTTGGAGTTGGATTAATAAGCAATAGATGATTCATTAAGGATTAATTTCAAAGCACTAGCTCTTCACCAAGCATCACTTTAAAAGAGTGCATGACTGCTCAAAGTAAGCAGTGGTAATTTTTTTAAGAAGGATAAAATACTCCAGATTCCTGGAAATTTTTACTCTGAGACACATTTAAAAAATTATTTTTAGTGTTTAAAGCACCGGTTCTCAACCTGTGGGTCGTGACCCCTTTGGCGGTCAAACGTCCCTTTTACAGGGGTCACCTAAGACCATCCTGCATATCAGATATTTACATGACGATTCATAACAGTAGCAACATTACAGTTATGAAGTAGCAACGAAAATAATTTTATGGTTGGGTCACAACATGAGGAACTGTATTTAAAGGGCCAGAAGGTTGAGAACCACTGGACTTTAAAGTATGACAGACGCCCCCTTTTCCCCCTCATTGATGCTCCCTCCTCCCCATTCCCGTCCCCTCACCAAGTCTCCACCCCATTTTTGCCTGTGTTTTAATTACGTCCATTGGGAATCTTTCTAAGACAGGAGGATAGGCCAAGGAGAAAAGACAGAAATAAAAAAGTTAGAGAATAGATAGGTAGAGAAAGAAACAAGAGAGACGGAGTGTGTAAAAGTAAGAGGCAAAATAGGAAGGAAATACAAAGGGTTTGAAGGAGTACAGAATATATGCTGTGTACTGGTTACACTGAGACCAGCTATTCTGACTGACAAGTCTGAAATCCAGAGTTTCATTGAGAACCTATGTCTACATCAGTGGGTTTCAAAATGCCTCCAGATCAGCAGCATAAGCAGCACCTGGGAACTTATCAGACATGCAAATTGGGGCCCCTCCCAGAACTCCTGAATCAGAACCCAGGGGGTGGAGCACAGCAATCCATGTTTAATAATCCTAAGGAAGGGGAGGGGCGGGAGGCTGTGGACTGACACACTGAACTTAGTGTCACTTTTATGTCTTGCTCATGGAACTGTTAATGGAAGACGTTCTGCAGGTGACCTTCAAGAGTTCAAGACTCAGACTTACAGGAACCTTTGGCTCTCCCTGCCTCTCTAATTCTGCACAGTCCTTCCTACTCAGCCCTGATTAGGCCTGATTCCGCTTCCTGAGAGGCACTCACTCCCTTAGCCATCATTCTGAGAGGACCTTCCCTGTGCATTCTTCTTGGCTAACTCGAAGGTAAGTGATGAGGTTATGCTCAATTTATTTTGTGGTTTTACAGTTTTAACAGCCCACTTCCTGTGCCACTTGGGGAGCCTGAATGTTGTTGTTAATGTCAAAATACCCAAATTTTGTTGGTTTGGCTTGTTTCATCCAGGCTTGTGGTTTCTTAGGCATTAACATTTCTTCAAAAATTCCTTACATAGTCTGATTAGATACTTGATTCATAGGCTTCTGAGCTGTTCCATATGCTATTGTGCCAGTAACTACACCCAAAATTATTTTCTAAACATAATTCCTAAGGCAGATTACTTTTTTAGTCCCTTTCTCACCTCTCTTTCTCTCAAGTTAATGATGGCTACTTCAGTGCTGCCTGAAACAATGCGTAGAGAAGCAGCGGACTGAATTTTGCTCCGTGCTGAGTCATAATGTGATTTTGTTACTTTTCAAAACCTTTTTTACTCTTATGTTATACTGTCTGAGCTTTAAAAACAGTTGGCTTTTCAACTCTGCAAGATTTCAGCTTTCTGGATTCTCTATTTCCTTTCTTTGATTCTTTTTTATTGTGCTTTAATTTAAGCTTGCAGATTACACATCGTTTGCCCGGGGTTATCTTTTCCTTCTGTATTGCTGAACAGTAAAAATCACCTCTAAAAACTGGCATTTTCTGACCTCTCCCCCTGGAGCGATAGCACGTTTCCCCGCTATGTGAATCCGGGTGCAAACGTGGTACCACAGCACATAGCATGCTTCTCCAGGTTTCCTGCTCCTATTGCAGTGTTCTGGCCACCGGCCACCTGATCATGACGTCAGTGCTACCACATCCCTCTTCAAGGTACCCGTGTCTGCATGAGTTAGAGTGAGGCAAGCTCATGTAAAATGAGTAATTCCCGAGTCTCGGTGGCTTCATGTAAAAGAAATTTACTTTTGGTTACATAGCCGTTCAGTGCAGGTCTTCACAAGGTGCTGGCCTTTCACCTCCTGGCTCTGAGCCCACCGTCCTCCTTGCCCTCTGCGTCAGTGAATGGAGAAAGAGGCCGGGACGGCATGGGGGCCTCTGCGGTCAGACCTGCAGGGAGCACTTTTCACTCTGCTTGTCTTGCATGGGCCGGAGCGCAGTCAAACTGGCAGGGAGGCTGAGAAGAGTAGCTAAGCTGTGAGCCCAATAGCCAACGGGAATGCGTTTTGTTTTGTGGTGAAAGGTCTTTCGGGCTCAGCCACATGAAAGAGTGAAATGACTTACAGTTTGAAGGGGAGCCTGGAAGAGCAGTGTTGAGAGATGAATAGAAGGCACAAAGAAGAAAGGGAGTTAGGTGGGAGAATTAATAATTTAATCTTTAGAATTATGAACTAAGAGGGCTGCATTCCCCCCTTTAGAGATTAAAAAAAAACAGCCTGAGCTTTTAAGAGCCTGATAATGTACCTACTCTCACAGAGCCAAGAAAGGTTATTCTTATATTCAAATCCAAAGATGTCTGAAAAGAAAGCTCATGATCTCTCCACTAGAAGAGACGCAGCCACACCTTGTTATGCAATAGAGTGTTACACCCACGCAGCCAAGTGCTATTTGATGCTATACGCAGAACTTCATTATTCTACCTGCAGGTTTTCTATATGAGTTAGAGCAGGCATAGCATGCTGAACAGTTATTAGCAATCTGATTAGTTAAGAAAATATGCTTAATTATTTAGCTTGAATATAAATTGGTGACAGTACAACACAAATAAACAAGACTTTCATTAAGGATGTAAAATAGTATTTTCCAAGTGGAGAGATTGCCCTTTGAGTCTACATCCTAAATGTTGTTCCATTGCTTATTCAATAAAACACAGCATTTTATTTAATTACTATAATTTGTCTCCAAAAGCCAATATTTGCTAACTACATCAATTCCTCAAACACTCCTTAGCTTTTATTCTGACCTGACAATGCAAACATCAAACTGGTGGCTTTACAAGGACACAAGTGTATGACCATAAGTAAATGATTAGGTTTTATTATACTAGAACAGAAATTAGTGGATTTTTTTCATCCAAACAATCATTTTTCTCTAACTAAAATACTTTTTTTAATCCTCACCCGAGGATATAGTTTTTCACTTTTTAAAATGTTTTTGTTGATTTCAGAGAGAGAAACAATTTGGCTGCCTCCTGCATGCCCCCCCAATGGGGATCAAGCCCCCAACCACATACATGTGCCCTGACCGGTCCAGCAACCTCTTGGTGTGCAGGTTGATGCTCAATCACTGAGCCACACTGGCTGGGTTTTTGATTTTTGGGTTTTTGTTTTTGTTTTTAGAGAGAGAGGAAGGCAGAAGGAGAGAGAGAGACACATTAATATGAGAGAGAAACATCACTCGTATGCATGCCCTACCAGGAATCAAACCCACAACCTAGTTATGTGCCCTGACCTGGAATTGAACCCTCAATCTTTCCATGCACGGGACTATGCTTCAGCCAACTGAGCCACACAGGCCAGGACTAACTAAAACTGTTATCTGGGAGCCATGGGCAATCCGGATGTGAGGTAAACTATTTTTGTTTGGTCCTTTAAAGAACAGAAATGTCCCTAAACCACCATGTAAGCAAGGTTTCTCTATTAATAGTGTATATTGTTGTCCTAACTAAAATGTGAAGCCTCCCGGCAGACCATTTATTTTGCCATGTAAACAAAAATGCAGACTTTTATATTTTCTCCATACTCTGGTCTTTGGAGAGAAGCTCATCTCTCAGAGCTGGCCATTCTTGGAGTGGGAGGGAGAAGGGCAGCTTCTTAGGAGTCTTCTTATTCTGAAAAACAGAACCTTACAGTTCTAAGACAGGTTCACCTGACTTATGTGCATAGTTCTGAAAGTAACCAAAAGGTCCCATTTAATTTTATGAGCCATTGAACTGTTACAAGATGAACTGAGGCATATTAAACATTGTCATAGTTATTTCAGAAAAAAATCGATTGGTATTGGGCAGCACTAAACTGGAAGTGGTTGGGAATGCTCGCTAACAGGAACCAGGGAAAAACAGTTACAGAGAGAGTTCAGAAGCAGAGAAAGGAAATTATTTGATTGGCGTTGGCTTGAAACCAAGTGTGCTGATTGTGATTGGTTGCCCTCGGCATTTGGATTTTGTAAACTGGAGGCATTCACAGGCTTGGCTGTGGGTTTGCTTCCTGAGGCCACCCCAGCATCAAAATCCCCTCAGTCTAACGGCTAAGAAACATAATTCCTCGGGAAGGTTTATGGAATGAATAAACACAAGTTACAAATGACTGAGGTTACATGTATGTGTATTAGACAATGAGTACCGTTCATGTAAATACACATTTTAAGTGTGGTCCTGCCAGCTCCCTATCTTCCTGTAAGGTTAGGTGACTTACGTGTGAATTCGTCCCATCCTCAGCCCTATGCCATAGCCCACACTGCTAGGTATACTCCAGACAGGGTCCCTTCAGAAGCCAATGCTGATTGTCCATATTGCACAGGAAGAACCACTATATTTGTCACTTCTTTGTGTTGGGTTTTGTATTCTGAAGAGCAGAGAATTCTTACTTGCTCCTTCTACCAGGGACTAAAGGCTAAGGTTCAGAGTCTTCAGATCTTTCTACAGAGATATTGCAGGTTTGGTTCCAAACTACCACAGTAAATCCAATCTTACAGTAAAGTGGGTTGTAATCTTATTGCTGCTGGAGGGTCTTGCCTTCAATTGTGAAATACACAACACCTGTGAAGGGCAGTAACAGGCGTTATGCCTGCATAGCTTTTCCCATTCCATTTCCTATTAGCTATGACACAGCCTGGGTAAGGGGGAAAGTTAAGGAGCAGAGACTTGTCTATGATGGCATACTTTGTTTTGCAAATTGCTGTAAAAGTAGCCGGTGAATGCTGTTATAGATTCGTCTCTCTTACAATTGTGTCATTCAAGGATTTCTTAAAAATGGAATTATTTGAGGATGGGAAAGACTTCTAGAATTCTTAGTCTCTACCCACCGTTCAACAAAATATCACTTTGTATTTACTTCTTTTTGCTGTACTAACAAACATTTTTACTCTTTAGACCTTTCTTGGATAGGTAGCTGGGGCACATTAGAAATTTAAGAGTTTATTTGAGCAAAATGATTGGAATTGGACAGTGCCAAACTGCAACTGGTTAGGAGCACTCCCCAAAAGAAGCTCTGCAGAGACTTTTATTGAGAAAAGAGGGAGGTGACGTAAAGAAATTGTTTGGCTATAGCGTAAAGCCTAGTTAGCTGTTTGTGATCCTTTTGATTTCATAAACTTGAGGCATTTATATGCTTAGATTTTGGTTTGCTTACTTAGCCCATCAGGGTATTAGAGCGACATCAGTCTAATGGTCTCCTTGTTAAAATAATTTATCAGTGTATAATTAAGGAAGATTTAAATTTAAAGGGACCTCACAGACTTTCTAGTTCATTCTATTGCTCAGAGAGGGGAATAAAGAAAATCTCAGAGAAACATGTGCCTTCCCCTAGGCCAGTGCTCGGCAAACTCATTAGTCAACAGAGCCAAATATCAACAGTACAACGATTGAAATTTCTTTTGAGAGCCAAATTTTTTAAACTTAAACTATATAGGTAGGTACATTGTTATTAACTTAATTAGGGTACTCCTAAGGCTTAGGAAGAGCCACACTCAAGGGGCCAAAGAGCCACAGTTTGCCGACCTAGGCTAATCCAGTTTATAAAGTCAAAGAAAGCCCTGGAATATTGACTTTGTGGTTGTAATTTCAAGATTTTCCTTCCCCCCACTAATTCTTGCTTCTATTTAGTATCCTCTTAAGCAGGTAAATGGAGATATTTGAAAGTTGTCTCTATGTATTCTTGATTCTACACTTAAAGCAAATCCAAGACACACATAAGATAATCTAACAAGGGCTTTTTGTAGTTGTCACACTTGAGCATTGATCTCTAATTCCAAAATATGGAGGCTCCAGATACATGGGCAATAAGATTTATCAAATAATCCCTAGAATGGCCAAATTTCTGTTCTGGCAGTGTTCTTGTTAGCTGTATGAAACTAAACATCAGGTAATGTAATTTAGTCGATGATATAGAGTATTTCCAAATACCCAGCTTTGTGACACTATGCAGGCAATCGAGTCAGTTTGTGCAGTTCATATATATATTGGTAGCTTGTAGGCAGTCTTTGGAAGGAAGTCTGGGCTATGTTACAGGACTGAAGACTGAAGAAGGCATTGAAGTATTAAGCACAGGGTACTAAGTGAATTTATAGCAACATCTGTTATTATCAGGTGCTTGGAATTGGGTTTTTATTGCATTAGAACAAAGGAATATTGAAAGAGTTAAAAACACATTTTAGAAATACTGAGTTTTTTAAAATAAATACTCTTGAATGAGATAAAAACTCTTTGTAATAAATGCTTTTAAAGTCAGGTAGCTATAACATTTTTCTAGTCAAGAGGAAAAAAATGTATTTCAAAGTAAGAATAAAAGACTAATTTTTTGGATATAAAATGTTAGTGTTTTTCCAATTGTGAGAAATGAGTTGAGAAAAATGCTCATAGTAGTACATTAAATAATAGGTCTTCATTTTAAAAAGCAGAATTAGTTAATAGAAAAGGAGGAAGATAATAATTTCCTTCAGGTTTTTTATTATAACTCATAAAACTTTATAGACTATAGAAAAAAAATCAACCTTTGCATTGACAGTTAATTAGAAAAGCTCCAATTTTGTGAAATAGTGTGTCTTTTGTGTTGATTTCGAAAATAAAGTGAATATTAGCATAATGGGTTATTAACCAATGGTTGGCATTAAGAGCTAGCTATTAACTGTGAAATAGTTGCTACACTTTTTTTTTTCTTTTTTAGTACCAGGGTTATATTGCCTCTTAAAATGTGTTAGGAAATATTGCCTCTTCTTCAATTTTTTGGAAGAGTTTCAGAAGGATAGGTTTTATTTAAGTTACTTATTTTAAACTATATATTTTTATTGATTTCAGAGCGGAAGGGAGAGAGAAATAGAAACATCAGTGATGAGAGAGAATCAATAATCTGGAGCCTCCTGCACACCCCACCCTGGGGATCGAGCCTGCAACCCAGGCAGGTGCCCTGACCAGGAATTGAACTGAGACCTCCTGGCTCATAGGTTGACACTCAACCACTGAGCCATGCCAGCCGGGCAGTTGCTACACATATTCAAATGATTCTCTCAATAGAATTTTTGTTGGGGGTTCCCAAATGAAGTAATTATGTGAATGTCTCAGTACCAACTATGTTTCACTTTGGAAACAGTGTCTTAATAAATCTCTATATACCTTAGGTGAGTGAATAATACACTGATATATTTTTTTAATGATATTTTTATTGATTAAGATATTACTTACTGAAACCGGTTTGGCTCAGTGGATAGAGCATCGGTCTGTGGACTGAAGGGTCCCAGGTTCTATTCGGGTCAAGGGCATGTGCCTGGGTTGTGGGCACATCCCCAGTGGGAGATGTGCAGGAGGCAGCTGGTCGATGTTTCTAACTCTATATCTCTCTCCCTTCCTCTCTGTAAAAAATCAATAAAATATATTTTTAAAAAAAGATATTACATACGTGTCCTTATCCCCATGTTACCCCCAACCCCCCCCCACTCATGCCCTCACCCCTCCCAACCTTCCCCCCCCCCCCCCGTTGTCTGTATCCATTGGTTAGGCCTATATGCTTGCATATAACTCCTTTGGTTGATCTTTCCCCCTTACCCCCACCCTCCCCTACCTTCCCTCCAAGGCCCGACAGGCCAATCAATGCCTCTCCGTCTCTGGATAAGTCCTTGTTCATCAGTTTATGTTGTTCATTATATTCCACAAATGAGTGAGATCATGTGGTATTTATCCTTCTCTGACTGGCTTATTTCACTTAGCATAATGCTCTCCAGTTCCATCCATGCTGTGGCAAATGGTAAGAGTTCCTTTTTCTTCTTCCTCTTCTTAATACCTTTCAGCATTTCATATAATGCTGGTTTGGTGGTGATGAACTCCTTTAGCTTTTGCTTGTCTGTGAAGCTCTTTATCTGACCTTCAATTCTGAATGATAGCTTTGCTGGATAAAGTAATCTTGGTTGTAGGTTCTTGCTATTCATCACTTTGAATATTTCTTGCCACTCTCTTCTGGCCTGCATGGTTTCTGTTGAGAAATCAGCTGACCATCATATGGGTACTCCCTTGTAGGTGACTGACTGTTTTTCTCTTGCTGCTTTTAAGATTCTCTCTTTGTCTTTTGCCCTTGGCATTTTAATTATGATGTGTCTTGGTGTGGTCCTCTTTGGATTCCTTTTGTTTGGGGTTCTCTGTGCATCCTGGACTTGTAAGTCTATTTCTTTCACCAGGTGGGGGAAGTTTTCTGTCCTTATTTCTTCAAATAGGTTTTCAATATCTTTCCCTCTCTCTTCTTCTGGCACCCCTTTAATTCTGATGTTGGTATGCTTGAAGTTGTCCCAGAGGCTCCTTACACTATCTTCATATTTTTGGATTCTTTTTTCTTCTACCTTTTTCGGTTGGATATTTTTTGTTTCTTCGTATTTCAAAACTTTGACTTGATTCTTGGGATCCTCTTGTCTGCTGTTGGATCTCTGTATATTATTCTTTATTTCAGTCAGTGTATGCTTAATTTCTAGTTGGTCTTTTTTCATATCCTCCAGGGTCTCACTAAATTTATTGGCGGTTTCCATAAAATTCTTGAAAAACCTTATAAACGTGGTTTTGAACTCTATATCCAGTCATTTGCTTTCCTCCATTTCTGTCATTTGTGACCTGTTTCTTTGTCTCCACATTTTTTATGCTTCCCTGTGTTGGTAGAGTGGTTTTGTGTGCTAGGTGTCCTATAGGGCCCAGTGGCTCAGCCTCCCCAGTTACCTGAGGTGGACACTCTTGGTGCATCCCCTGTGGGCTTTGTGCACAGTCTTGTTGTAGTTATGCCTTGATTGTTGTTGGTATCACTGGGAGGAATTGACCTCCAGGCCAGTTGGCAGTGAGAATCAGCTGTGTCTGCAGTGGGAGAACTTCTGTGCTGGAGACACCCCTCTGGGGCAAGACTTGCTTCAATGGGGCTTTGGTGCTCACTGAGTCTGCCCCCTGAGTGTGTCCCTTATGGATCTGAGGAGTTGTAATCTGGAGGTCCCACTCTGACCACTGCGTACACTGGCTCTTGGATCTAAGGAGGTGCTAATTTAGCCTCTGCCTGAGGTTACCAAGCAGGAGCTACGAAGAGATCTGCAGATTCCCCTTCCTTTTTTGGAGCTTGGAGGTGCCCAGATGAGGCCCAGATGTGAAGCAATGCAAGCTGCTGTGTGGCCTTGAGCCTTCTCTTGGAAGTTCTGGGTCTGTCTGGCCCAGCTGTAATTTGTTAGGTAATTTTCAGGTTGCAAAGGGCCAGGGCATTCATATGCAAAAGCCTCTGCTGCAGCCTGGGTGGGGCAGGGTCTCAAGGAATCAACAGGGCAGAGCAAGCAGCTATGGCTGATCCTCAGCCCTGCCCTAAGGGGCCACGTCTCAGTGTCCCTATAATTGCTGCAATCAGCTCTGAGAGAAAGCCGCCCTCAAGTTCCAAGTTCTGCCTGCTGCCAGACAGTCCAGTTTCTCCCCGTATGAGTCCTGGGTCCCCAGAGACTTCCTGGAACCGGAGTTCAGAGCAGTTGGGAGCTTGTGACTCCCTCCTGATTTAAAAAGACAGCTGCGTCCTCAGGTGCCAGCCCCTTTCCACGTGCGCTCAAGCCTCCGTACCTCTGCACTTTACTTCCACAGCTCCTCTGAGTCTCAGTGTGCTTTTCTCTTTCCTTCTAGTTGTAGAATTTCCACTCAGCCAGCCTTCCTGTAGTTCTGGATGATGTCCATTTTGTCTTTTCGTTGTATTTTTGAAGTTGTTGTGAGAGGCAGCAATTTCCAGTGTTTACCTATGCCGCCATCTTGGTTTTAGTCAATACACTGAAATATTGCACACTATGTTGTACAATACAAATCTAAAGTAAAAGTAAATTAGAATATTGGAAAGGAAATCAGGAGGTGGGCATTTATAACCGTTTAAATATGATTAACTACTGTATAAGCAAATATAGTGAGAGAATGGAATAGCTATGGCATGAATTATAGAAGATAGGTACTTCTGTGAAAAACTAAACAAAACTAGAAGTCTGTTACCAGAGAAGCAAAGAATTTAAAGGAGAAGGAATTTTACACATTGGGCAAGTAAACATGATAAAAATTCCTTTTTTGAAAATAGTCATAGAGAAATACATTTAATTATTTAACAATCTAAAGGTTTCACTTGTGATCAAAATACTAAGTAGATATATATTATTTTCTTATACTGAACTATCTAGCAAAGTGAAAAGACAGGAATATCTCAATGGTCTATTCCATCTTTAAACTACTACTAGGGCCTAATGATGTTAAGTAAAATCAACTTTCAAAAGCTGATTGTCCAGTTATTCCATTTCCGTATATTTTTTCTTAATATTTCCCTTTTCCCCCACTGCTAGCAAAAATGAGATTCATATCACTTGGAAGCAAATTTAGTCAATTTTGTGTAACACCCTAACCTGTATTTTATACATAGTAGGGGATTAAGAAAAATCTCTTAATTTCAATAGTAATTGGACATTCCTTGAAGATTTTACTTATTTGTGCGTTTTATGTCTGAACAAACAGCTTTCAATCTGTCTTTGTATTTGTACCTTACAATAAGATGTTGTCAAATAATGCCAGAAATACATTGTAAATTAAATTTTGTTTTCAATAAATATGCAAGTATGCAATGATGGGAAAATGATTTTAATGATATTTTACTCATTAAGTTCTTGACTATGTCTACTGTTAAACAGTAAACGAAGGTACTTCCAATTCCAATAATCAAATTCTTACCTGATAATGTTACAGAATTTACCAGGCAACTGAAAAATACACAGGAGTTCTCGGAGATTCAGGATAATCCCATTTATTTTCAGATATTTCACATGTACTAGTACAGTGACTCCAGGGAGCCTGTTTCCAAATCCTATGCAAGCCAATAAGGAGGAAGCTTTCTCTTTATATCCTTTGGTTTCTTTGAATGGCCATAGCAATCTTGAGAAAGAAAAACAAAGTTGGAGGAATCAGAACATGCAGAGAAGGAGAACATGGGAGAAAGTGGGGAAATTGATTAACCTAAACAAATTTTTTTCCTTAAATTGAGAAATTTAATGTTTAGTACTTTAAGTTATATTTACATAGAGCCCAGACTATTGGGTCTATATTACTTTAAAAATTTGTCAATGTTTATGAAAATTTTATGTTTTTTTTCTTTTCTAAATCTTTATTTTGGTTATTTTAGCTGAAAGTTATAATAAAATGTACTCGCCTAGCCGGTTTGGCTCAGTGGATAGAGTGTCAACCTGTGGGACTTTAGGGTCCCAGGTTTGATTCTGGTCAAAGGCACATGCCCAAGTTGTGGGCTCGATCCCCAGTAAGGGGCATGCAGGAGGCAGCCAATCAATGATTCTCTCTCATTGTTGATGTTTCTATCTCTCCATCTTCCTTCCTCTCTGAAATCAATAAAAATGTATTTTAAAAATAAATAATAAAATGTACTCATAATCACTAGAATTCCAGTTTTAGAGTTTTTGTTTTCATAAAGATAAATATAAAACTCTTTCTATAAATCCTTATACATATTTTGCCCATCCCCAATCTACCATTAAGTCTCAGAGTAAGAAAATATGGGAGAAATGCAAAGGCAAAAAAAAGTTAAACATTTTCAGCCAAATTTATGACTAAACATAGAACTGATGGAGTTGAAAGACACAGAAATCTGTTAAGTGGAAGTATTGGCAGAGAAAAGGCACACTTATGTTTATAGGATTTTGTGATGGGTATAAATGAACCTGAGATGTGTGGTAGCCTGAGATGATATCATGGTTAACACTAGAGGATGAGAGATCATGAAATTAATGGGGGAGTCAAATTTGGCCAAATAGAACAGATGATACTAAATCTAACTTTCTTGAAGCTTGCTTGTCCAGAAGCATAGAATTTGTCTTACTATATTATAGAAAAGTAATACACTTAATAGATTAATGAGTCTCATTCATTTTTGGTCAAAATTGTTTTTTTTTAATTAGTGTACATTGGTTAATAAAATTATATTAAGTTTCAAGTGTACAGTTCTATGATACATCATCTGAATATTACAATGTGTGCCCACCATCCAAAGTATCTGCTTTTATTCCATTGTTCTTACTAGATTAAAAAATATTTCAATTTATTTTTAGAAAGTCTTATATTCAGGCATTTAGATTGTGGCTCCACCCCAATTTTCATTTTGAATAATCAGTGAATTACTAATTCCTGTAAATAACTTTGACCACATGGCTAATTGAAGATCAAAATCTTTTTTATAATGCAAACTAGTGGCTTGGTGCATAGATTCATGCACATTGAAAAGATAAACAATAACAACATGATATAACAACAACAAAGACATGATATAAAAACAACAAAATCATGATATAAAAACAACATTGATAAAAACAAAGACTAATAAATTGATTAAACTTATTCTAATATCTCTCTGTATACCACATTAAAAGTAAAAACACTTTCAGAGTGCTTGACTAATTTCCCTTGTGATGAAGTATTTACATCTTTAACGTCACAAGCTCTTCAAACCTGAAAGAAAGCAACATATAACTGACCATGTCCGAAAATGGGTTCAGGTAGGAATAGTCCTACTCTGTCTAGAGTTTGTCCTTGTGATTTATTAATAGTCACCGCAAATGCTGGCATCATGGGAAACTGTCTTTGAATTAATTTAAATGGGTGGTCAGTGTCAGATGGGGACAAATCAATTCTGGAATCAGAAAAATCTCTTCTTTTGCAGATCCTGTTAATACTTCAGCTTCGATTATGTTAAGTCACAATCTTGTGCGAGTCAACGTTTATTTTTAAATTGCCAGTGTGCATCATATGTACCTGCCCGTCAGACGGTCGGTTGGTCACTTAGACTTTCATATATACTAGAGGCCCAGTGCACAAAATTCGTGCACAGGTAGGGTCCTTAGCAGCTGCCGGCTGCCAGCCAGGGCCTCCCTTCCCCTGGCTGTGAGGAGAGGTTGCAGGTTGTTGGCTGGCTGGTCCCACCCCTGGTCGAACTCCCAGATGAGGGGACAATTTGTATATTAGGCTTTTATTATATAGGATACCCTGAAGGAACATATTATGCCTAGTAGCTCTGTCTACCAAAATCCTAGCACAGTATTTTAAATAGTGTTCCATGAACGTGTGTTATACAATTGAAGACCTTGTCCAGGAGGTTTGATGTATGGGGCACTGGTCCCAAGTTTTAGTATTAGTTATGTCTCTTGTTTGTTTTTGAAGTCTCAGTGAAGTCATTTAATGTCTCTGTTTTAATTTTATCTATAAATTTGGGACAATGCTACCCACAGGATAAGACATAACAGGCTTTGACAAAAGGGTTAGATGTTTTATGTTCATTTGGCTAGTTGTAGAAATGTGGCCTTCCATTCCGCATACGTTTCCGCACCTGTTATGTGAGGGGACTGCACTAGCACTTTGACTCTCTTTTCCCTCAATTCTAAGAACAGTTGCCCGTTCTAACTACAACAACTATTGGTATTTTACCAGTTTCTGAACTGGAGACAGGAATGTCTGACCTTGTTTCTCCTCTTCTTTGCATTTGAGGATGTGGATAGATTGTAAATAGGCAGCCACGATATTTCCTCCACTGTTTCTTAACAGTGACTGCCAAGGCACACAGGTGCTTTATGTCTTGTTTATCCATACTCTCCAAAACAAAATGACATTTCCTCAACTCTATGCTGATTTTTTATAGAGGGCTTTTGAAATCTGGTCTAATTTGTAGACATTACTTGTTGAATAGTCATTAATATTTAAAGGAAAGGCCATATGTGACAATTAAGTGAAATTTATATTGTTAACAGCCAATTACGATATATGAGTTTCCCAAGGGTTTGGAACTCAGTCTCAGGGAGATTATTATGAAGGCTTAATCAAAGGGGAAAGAAACTCTAAACATTTTATATGCTACATAAGAAAAATCTGATCATCAATTAATGAAAAAGTGAGCCGTTGAAGTTTATTTTTTACTTCTTTCAGTAATGAAAACAAACATTTTTGGTTTGAGAAACATGTATTGATTTGCTTTTCATTTCACTCACTGAAAGATTTAGAGAGTGTCTTATTCTTGTGTGATTGAAATGAGTTTTAAAACACAAACTTGACAACTCTTAACAAGATGAATGGGTTTCTGGACTTCTTTCCTTTGAATAGCCCATTCTGAGCTGATCCATCCTGTCTCCTTGGGTGATGTGAGAGAAGTTGTCTTCTGACAGTATGATTCTCTGGCAATGTTTTTGAATGAACTTGAAACTTTTTTTCACTGAAATTTAGAGATTTATTCTAGTGTTGTGTTTGAGTTATTTTGATCTTTGTGAAACTTTTGCCCCTACAATATCCTCCCCCACCCCTTTTTTTGGAAAATATAAAAACTTACGGCCTTAAAAAAAATTGTCTTGCACAACATGGCTGTTGAGGCAATGATACTACATGACTCAGGAAAAAGCTGGAGGTTTCCTATGTATAATGATTTGTGTTTGAGAACCTTTAATTTCCCTTTGGGTAAATGTCCTTTTCACAGGAGATGAAGTACCATTGGGTTTTGAGTTGACGGATACCTTACTAGAAAAAAAGGCATGTCAGACTCTGAAGCAAATCTTGGTCATCGGCAATGGGCTCCATGGGGGTTCTCTAAGAATCTCCACAGAATTTTCTCTAAACAGCCAAATAGACTCTTTGCTAATATTTTTTTTGAGGATGTAGATAGATTGTAAATAGGCAGCCATGATATTTCCTCCACTCATATCTCTTCCCCAGGATAATTTATTCTGTTTTTAATGAGTGCCTCTTTTTTGTTTGTTTGTTTCTTTTTCCCTCTTAACAAATGTGGAAAGGTGCTGTAGAAAGAGTGTACAGTGTGTACCAAGGAGACCTGTATTTGAATTCCCGGCTTTATCATTTATATGCAGTATAAACTCTTTGCTCTTCAGTTTCTTCATGTGTAAAATGGAAAGAACATAGCACTTTTCTTATAGAGCTGCTGTTTGGATGAAGTAGGGTGTCAAATATAAAGAATTCAGTGTTATGGAGGCACATAAAATGCATATGATACATATTAGCCAATGTCTTTCCACCTTCCTCAAGCCTTACCTGGTTCTGGATGGGAGAAGATAGATTAACATTTTAAAGCATAAATTCAGCCTTGCGAGTGAGCCATCAAGGTTACATTTCTTTTTCCTCTGCCTGAAATTCTCTGTATATTCTTGTCCCCATCACCCCTACATAGAAAAGCTAAAGCCTCCCCAAAACCCCTGAGGCCTCAGCTTAAGTGCCTCTTTCTGTTTCATTTGACTAAGCAACATTAGGTTTTCCATTATGGGCTCCCATAATGATCTATACTTTGGTCTACAGTCATGATAATTATAACTAATTGTGCAGTTACTCCCCGCTACCTCATTGCTCCATGGGGACTGTCTTTCTAGTTGAGCAGTATGTCAGCCATGCCCAGCATTTTATGAGCTGGGAAGAAATGTGTTGAGCCAGTGTACTGAGAAGAACAACGCCAAGGCCTCTGCATTTCATTTGTCTGTGAAAAGGCTGCAAAGTAGTGTCCTTATAGACGCTTTCTACTAGCATCCCCTGCCTTCTTACCTCATCTCTTCCACCATCTCTTCTGGAGAAGTTCATTTTTTCCCCCACCTGGGATAAGCAGATGGGTCTCCAACTGACCCATGCTTCTGTTCTCACCAAAGAGAGGGGTTCCTAAAGCCTGCACATCAGTGGTGTATCAAAGCCTGTCTATCTTGGCATCTTTTCATCTCACCATTTCTCTGTGAAATTCTTGCCAAGGCCCCATTTTTTCAGTTGCCATTGTAACAGAAAACATATCAAGGCAAACAACAGGGAGTCAGAGGCCAAATTCTCTCCAAATCCACCATATCTGTCTCCATGATCAGCTCTCTTCTACCTTAACGAACGTGTGGGCCAGGTGCACAGACATAACCTGGATTCTTGGACAAGTCCATTTGCTCAGTTCTGCAAACACACTCAGAGTCACTATGGTTTGCGGTCATGTGCAAGTCATTGATCTAGACAATTATTTTCTAGACTAGAGGCCCAGTGCATGAAATTCGTGCATGGGTAGGGTTCTAGGCCTGGCCATCAATCAGGGCCGATCAGATTCCTCGCCTCCCTGCTTCCCCGCCTCCTCCTTCCCTCGCTCCCTCAGCGCCCCGCCACCGCCGCTGCTTGCCTGCCATGTTCCGTGCCATCCCTGGTGGTCAGCACATGTCATAGTGAGGGATCAAACTCCTGGTCAAACTCCTGAGGGGTCACTTTGCATATTAGCCTTTTATATATACAGATTTTAGATGCTCTCGTAGGAGTTTCCTCCTGACTCTCAGAATTTGTAGCTAATTATTCTAGAGGCAGAATGACTTAGAAATGGTTAAGTGACAAAGAGTGTGGGAAATCTTAACTATATATTAAAATGTATAATGAATCAGTGATCATTGTGAAAATCCCAGTCAGTCTTGATAAGCCTGACAGATACTTTCTTAAAATTCTTACATTTTGCAGATTACACACTCACTCTCTAAAATCTTTGCTGTGTTCAAAACAGCTCTCTCAAACTAGGAGAAACATTTAGCAACCTGTGTCTTCTCATGAGATTTAGGAAGGAACTAATGTTCAGTTATTTCCTGAACTTGATACCTTCAGTAGCATTGTCCATTAATTGTTACCACCAAGGCAGTGAGGAGGAGACTGCATTTCAGAAACTATATATACTTATATATATATACTAGAGGCCTGATGCACAATTTGTGCATGGGTAGGGTCCCTCGGCCTGGCCAGCAATCGAGGCCTATTGGGGGCTGGCAAGCCGGAGGGGGGGAGGGAATCTCAGGAGGTTGGCTGTGGGAGCATACTGACCACCAGGGGCCAGCTCCTGCGTTGAGTGTCTTCTCCCTGGTGGTCAGTGAGCATCATAGCGACCGGTCGACTGGTCATTCCAGCTGTTTGGTCGTAAGGGTTGCTTAGGCTATTATATATATACTGGAGGCCCGGTGCACAAAAATTTGTGCACTCGGGGGGGCCCTCAGCCTGGCCTGTGCCCTCTCGCAATCTGGGACCCCTCAGGGGATGATCACCTGCTGGCTTAGGCTCGCTCCCTGGGGGATTGGGTCTAAGCTGGCAGTCAGACATCCCTCTGGCAGCCCGGGAGCCCTCGGGGGATGTCCACTTGCCAGTGGGGACTAGGCCTAAGCTGCAGTCAGACATCCTTAGCACTGCTGAGAATGCAGGAGAGGCTCTCGCCACCACCGCTGTACTGGCAGCCATCAGCCTGGCTTGTGGCTGAGCAGAGCTCCACCTGTGGGAGTGCACTGACCACCAGGGGGCAGCTCCTGCATTGAGCGTCTGCCCCCTGGTGGTCAGTGTGTGTCATAGTGACCAGTCATTCCCAGTTTTTCTGCCGTTAGGGTCAATTTGCATATTACCCTTTTATTATATAGGAGTACCTGGCCAGCCTGGGTGAGGGACTGATGGCTGTTTTCAGGCTGCCACAGCCCCTTCAGGGTGGGGGGTCCTGCTGGGGTGCCTGGCCAGTCTGGGTGAGGGGCTGAGGGCCATTTTCAAGCTGGCTAAGCCCCCCAGCGGTGACCCTCACCCCATGAGGGTGTGGCCAGCCTGAGTAAGGGGCTGATGGCTGTTTGTAGGTTGGCCACAGCCCCCCAGTGGGGACCCTCACCCCATGAGGGTATGGCCATCCTGGGCGAGGGGCTAATGACTGTTTGCAGGCTGGCCATGGCCCCCAGCCACCCAAGCTCCCAGTGGAGGCTGGCTAGAAGCAGGTATCTGGGGATTTATTTGTCTTCTATAATTTTAACTTTCTTGCCATGAGCGGAGACCACAGCTGGCTCAGGGCAGGCGGGAAGCTTGGCTTTCTCCATCGCCTGGGCAGCCAAGCCTCCTGCTTGCTCCAGCTCTGTGGCTGCCAGCCGGCATCTTGGTTGGGTTAATTTGCATATAGTCGCTCTGATTGGCTGGTGGGTGTGGCTTGGGGCATAGCGAAGGTACGGTCAATTAGAATCTTTGTCTTTTATTAGTGTAGATAGATTTTTTTTTCCTATGATGTTCTTTTTTATTCTGTAGGATGTCCCCACTCTGGAGTAAGAGAAGAGTAGAGGACTGACTAAATTGGGATGTGCTCAGACATGATCATTTTTATCTTAGTTCTACCATTTATTAGCTGTATGAACTTGCATAAGCTAATTTTCTATTCTTCAATTTTCTAATCTGTAAAATGGGGATTATAGTAGTATCTAATCCATAGGGTTATTCTGGCAATTAAAATTAATACATTAATATTTAGAATAGTTTCTAGTAACTATCATAGTTAATGTCATTGAATTATGAATATTTTTTCTTCTACAGAGGATTTGAGTAGCTGTGTGCTCACTTGGTATTGTCAGGCAAGTACTCACACAACTGCAAGGGGATTTCATGTCAATGTTCTAATTTATTCCAGCCACAGAATAACAAGTAGTCTTTTAATGTAATTACAATTTGCACTCACATTTTTGAAGATGCCTATCAAATAGTGATATCAATAAGAGAACTCAAGGATGATATTTAAAGTTAACACAACTTATTTTATCTGACACCTTCACAGTGCTCATGGTATGTCAAGCACTGTTGTGCTTTCCAATCTTGACTTATTTAATTCTCAGAATGACACTGTGAAATAGGCATTGTTATTATCCTAATTTTCCATATGAGGAAGCTATTTCTTAGGGAAACAGAGTGGTCAGGAAGATGGACTTGATCACATGAGCTAGGTCTGCATTCACAGCTTTGCCACTGACATGGGGAGGTCACTAGTCCATTCTAAGTGAGGAGAATGATATCAACAGTTTTGGGATGAGCCTTATTGAAATAATTTCTCTTTTAAAAAATTATCCTGTTTTAGTGGGGAAACCAGAGCAAAGTAGCTAGGGAAACATGAGTCCATGCGCATAAATTCTCAGTGATAGTGCAATTTGCTGTCAGGATTCTGAGAGTAGGTATCACACACAGGACAGCTGAAGAGTGCAAAGATGACTGAAAGCCTTATCTCTGTGTTGTACTTATCACTAACTTTAATCCTGATAAATCACTTTTGAAAGAACTTCAGCAACCATGAAGGCACCATATGTTAGCTATACTCAGTGCCTCTGCTGTTTACAAGTAGCTGGCCAATAATATTCATACCATAAATATAGCCTGGTCATAATAATTAAGAAGGATCTAAGGTTAGGACATATGGACACATTCTGTTGTCTGAATCTTATATTTTATTAATTACAGTCTGTATTTCAAGTCATAGAATCTATCAGGAGAAATAACTCAAGCAATGTAGAAAATGAAAAAGAACTATAAACTCTGAAAAGATGGTGGAGGCAGTTGATTCTGTAATCCAGGCACCGCCTCTTGAATGATAATCTTGACTTTTTAGGAGCAATATTATTCGATGCAATTGGGTATCTCTGATTGTATGGTCACAGACTTTTCATTGAATTTTACCTATAAGTGCAGTTCAAATTTCAAGGTAAAGAGGCACAATTCAAAAGTATATATTGCAAATAATATTTTACATTGATATGTGTGCCACCTAGCCTATTTGGTTTATGGTAGGGAGAAACAGAAATAGGAGAAGTAGGAAATTGAATTTTGAGTTCTATAATAACACATATAAGCAACAATGGGCTCACCGACTTCCTCGTGAGAGAACTGGGAGAGTTCAATAGCTAAGTTACTACACAGTGTAGACAGAAACGCAGCTACCATTTCATGTCTTCTTCCTGATGAAAACCCCTGACAGGGGTGAAAGAAGCAAGGAGGCGGTGGCCATCAACTTGGAGTAGACTCCATGAGGCTTATAGTTATATGCGTAGGAACCTTTGGAATAAAACTAGTGAACCTTTTATGTGTTTGAGGCAATAGTGACCACAACTACTGTCATTTACTCAGTCCTTACTCTGTGAAATCCTTACTGTGTAGTTATTTTATTTTTTTAGAATATGTGTTTATTGGTTTTAGAGAGGAAGGGAGGGGAATAGAGAGATAGAAATATCCATCGGCTGCCTCCTGCACACCCTACACTGGGGATTGAGCCTGCAACCTGGGCATGTGCCCTGACCAGGAATTGAACCAGTGACATCTTGGTTCATGGGTCGACACTCAACCACTGAGCCACACCAGCCTGGCTAATCGTAGTTATTTTAAATTTATTACTTGATAATCTGAATATTGAGGTCTTTTTCTGAATCAGACTCATTTGATTGCTGTATCTCAGTGGGTTCTTCTTTCCTTATTTTTTGTGTTTGTAATTTTTTTTTTTAATTCTGTACTGTGCTGTTCAAAGACAGCACAGTACAGATCTAGGTAAATAACATTTTTGCATAGAAATGTATGTCTCTTCCCCTAGGTTGTTAATATGGAGACTTGAGTCAATTAGTTGTGAATTTAGGTAGTTTGGCCTTTTGTTGTTACTATGATAAACGTCAGTGTATCACCAGCCTTCAAATTCTGCTGCAAATACTTTAGGGTAGAAACCAGCTTACTGGAGTGTTTTTCTTCATGCTCCTTATCCGCTTAGCTTTTAGCCTGCCCAGTTGCTGTTGCACTTGGCAGCGGCCTTCCCATGTCCTTGCTCTCTCCATGGTAGACTGCTAGTATTTATTACTTGGTGTTTGTGCTCCTGGTTTTAGGTGGCAGTTTTCTCTTATTTTGGTCTAGCTTTCAAACTTAGGCAAACTTTATCTCAAGATTGGGATTTTTTTTAATTTTTAAAAATATATTTTTATTGATTTTTAGAGAGGAAGGGAGAGGGAAAGATAGAAACATCAATGAGAGAGAAACATCCATAGGCTGCCTCCTGCACACCCCCTACTGGGGATCAGCTTGCAACCTGGGCATGTACCCTGGACCTAGAATTGAACAGGGGACCTCTTTGGTGCATGCGACTAGGCTCAACCAACTGAGCCACCCCGGCTGGGCAGGTTGAGATTTTCTTAGTGAACCTGCCTAGCTTCCCATGAAAGCGAAACTCTACTGTGGATCTTTTTTTTTTTTCAGTTTGTTTTGTTAATCCTCACCCTAGGATATTTTTTCCACTGATTTTCAGAGAGACTAGAAGGGAGGGAGGAGAACGGGAGGGGGGTGAGGAGAAACATCAATGTGAAACACACTGATTGGTTGCCTGCAACCTAGGTATGTGCCCTTGACCAGAATTTGAACCCATGACCCTTTGGTGTGTGGTCCCATGCTTTAACCACTGAGATCCTGGCCAGGTCTACTGTGGATATTTGTAGGTCTTGTGTGGGAGAGTCTCCTGTTCCACCCCTCATGGTAGGAGACCTATACTGGTCGTAGTTTCCTTTTCATACTTCAGGTAGAGAGGTTATTTTTACCTTTCCTACCTTTATCTTCAATTGTGCCTAAAGTGGTGGTTTGTGCTGCAACTTCCAAGCAGTTAAGGCTTTTGTTTCATAGAGGAGAAGGCTTTGAATGGGGTTTATACCTTTTCTGTAAGGGTGATGCCTCCTTTTCCAAGACTATACAACCAGGAAGGGGGTTCTCCTGTTTCCCAGCATACCCCCATTCCTTATTTGTACCCCAGAAGAGATCTGTGGAGAGAGCCTGCACAGTATGAATGCCCCTGGTGTTTGTGTCTCCAGCGGTTCTATACTCTTATGCTAGCCCATACTTGGATTTTATAAATAATTTGTTTAAAAAATAAACAAATTTTTAATAACTTGTATGGCGCTTCCCATGCCCTGTTATTGTGTGTCAGTGTGAGTGTCTTCCGTGCATGTAGACACCTGTCTTTCTTTGGATTCTAAACTAATTGTTTGCCCTGAGACCTCAGTTCTCTGTTGGGTTCAAGAAAATTATGATTTTATAGTTTATCTGGAATTTTCTTGTAATTAGTGTGGAAGCAATGCTCTTTCCAACTTTCCACATCCTAGGCACAATGAAATTCCTACTTAATTCTCTTTTTAAAAAAATATTTTTATTGATTTCAGAGATGAAGGGAGAGAGAATGATGGAAACATCATTAATGAGAGAGAATCATTGATCGGCTGCCTCCTGAATGCCCCACACTGGGGATTGAGCCCGCAACATGGGCATGTACCCTGACTGAGAATCAAATTGTGATCTCCCGGTTCATAGGTTGGTAATCGCTGAACCACCCTGGCCAGGCTCTCAGTTAATTTTTAAACAAATATATACATAGGTGTCTTAGGTTATTACAGATGAAAATAATGAGCCAAAGACTCAAGAGTAGGCAATTTACTGAGTAAATTATTTACTAAGTACTCTCAGAGAAAACAAGTAAAAGTATGAGGGAAACAGGAGAAGGAAAGAGAAGAAGCCCAGAAAGGATAATTTTGGTGACAACTCAGACTGCTGGTTTGTTAGGTCAACTCTAGAGCATAAATTATACTTCAGAGCATATCCTGACTTGAGGCAAAGGAGCTGAGATTTTGTAGTACAATAACAGTGAGCACTAGCTGCAGGCACCTGTGGGGTGGAACATAGACCACCAAGAAATTGTTTTCTGTAAGAGTTCGTTTGCTCTAGTGCCCAAAGACATGCCACTGAAGAGGGCAGGTGTGAGTCATTTGCAGCAATGGATGCAGAAGTTGAGAAATGAACAGCTGCTACGTTATTATTCTGCTTTATCAATACTAATGATTTCTTATCTTAAACTCTATTTTATGAATTTTTGTTTTGGTTACTTATTGATGTTATATCTCTTATGTCTTTTATTTTCAACCTTTCTAATGTGAATGTGCTTGTTTCAGTTATATTTCTTGTAACAAACACCTGACTGCCGTTCATTTCTTCCAATTGCATAATCTTTATTCATAGTGAGTTTAAAATATTTACATTAGTTGTGATAATGAATACATTTTAATTCAATTCTACCATCTGAATTTAATATTTCTGTTACCATCATGTTTTGTATTTTTTACTTCTCCTTTTTAGTTTCTATTGGGCCCTATAGGTTATATTTCTATTTTTAGTGAATTTTTTAATTATTAAAATATAGTGAGCCATTTTTTACTACCAAATTGAGATTTTTAATAGGTTCATCCTCTTCACAAACATAAGGACCTAAATTATTAAGTACTTATATAACCTAACTAACTATGTTCTAAGCCAGCCGTCAAACTATGGCCCACGGGCCGGATTCGGCCCGTTTGAAATGAATAAAACTAAAAAAAAAAAAAGACCGTACCCTTTTATGTAATGATGTTTACTTTGAATTTATATTAGTTCACACAAACACTCCATCCATGCTTTTGTTCCGGCCCTCCGGTCCAGTTTAAGAACCCATTGTGGCCCTCAAGTCAAAAAGTTTGCCCACCCCTGTAAGTATTCTTCCAATGGACTATTTTGGCCATGTGGCTTGCCTGGTTGCCTCGCGTATATTCCTCTTGTGTCATTTTCGCCATTTTCTAAAGAAAAACCATCTCGGGCCTATTCTATAGCACCCGCGAAGAGATGGGGCTCAGGCCAAGAGGCCACCCAAAATTGGGTGGGTGCCTCCCCTTGAACTAGCCTTTCCCCTCTACATGGTATAGAAAGTCCTGGAATCATCCCTAATTTGTGAGAAATGGCTCACCTATCCAAATTTCAAATGATGGACAGGGAAATAAAAGCATGGTGAAAATGAGATTTTTAAGAACACTCCTGAGAGTGTGCGACCAATGCACAGAATCACAATAAAGGCAAGAGGTGAGTTACCTAGTAATTAATGGGCTAGCTTAACAGCTGTGTCTGGCTGTCATGCTGAATTCTCTGAAAGGCTAAAACCTCTACAGGGGTGGTGGCAGAAGCGGCTAAGGGCTGTGATTAATTCCTGTTAACACCTGAAGGGAAGATCTAGGGCCATGCTCATATGCCAGGAGTGGAAAACAGTTAGCTGGCCCTCCCTTTCTTAACTCTTGCCTAGAAGTTTTTCCTTAGGAGCCTTACTATAGAGGCCCGCACAAATGGAGACTGAGGAGTTAAGCCTTGTGGGACCTGGACCACAGAGGCAGTGGTTTTGGCTGGATACTATTTGACCTGACTGAGGTAGAGAGCAGAAAAAAAAAAAGGCAGATGAAAGGAGTAGTGAAAGAAAGAGGAAAATGCCCGCCTTTTAGATAGCAACTAACTTTAAGTGCTGGCAGGCATCCGTCAGCCTCCAAAATCATACAAGAGACAGAAAAGGGACAGAGGGACAGACTCAGTGGCTACTCACCCTTCAACGTGAACAGGGTTGACTGCCTAAGGAGAAATTCCCGGCCAACGCACCATTTTGAAACGGAATTTTTAGACTGGAACCCAGATTCTTTGTCCACCAGAGTCTAAGAATAAATCCACGGACAGAGGGTAGTATAGCAAAGATGGAGATTTATTGAAGAACAAGTATAGACTCCAATGTGGGGAGAGGGAAAGAGTTCCCTTCCCCCCCCCCCTTTCTGTTTCCATGGTTTATAAAGGCTGTAGTTCCTGATATCCCTTTGATTGGTCAATATTCCCTTTCAAATTGGTTACTATAGTAACTCTGGAGGCCCTCCTCCCTCATTGTCCTCCTATTCCCTCTGGACTTTCTTCCTCCTTTATTTTGTAAATATAGACCTTTTTGGCTATTTCCAGTTCTCTTGTCTTATGGAAATGTAACTGCACCTGACTTCCTTGTGTTATGGAAATGTACCTTCTCCCAGTCTGTAGTCCTGTGTTTTTCCATGGGCCCCAATTCTAAAAATTCCCTAAGCCTGACGATATCCCCCTAAAATTCCTGTTTCAAACGGAAGCAGTGAGCTCTTGGTGCATGGGTTGACATTCAACCACTGAGCCACACTGGCTGGGTTCTATTCTTTATATTTCCTCTAAATTCTGCTTGCCAGCTGAATGGTTCTCTCCTTAACTCATCTGTCTCATCCCATATTTATCACAGGTAGACACAAAAAGCCAATTGTCAATTTCAACATTCTGCCTGAATATATCCTTGGCTGTTTTATCTGTTCACTGAGCACACTTTTTATCTTCCCAGATTTTGAAGGCTTAAGTTTTGCCAAATAGTTTTGAATCACTGATCGCCATAGTCTCAGACACACAGAGCAGTTTCTCACCATTTTTCCATTTAGTACTTACAGTTTCTACACTATCTTACAGCCTGCTTCCACCACGTAGTCCCAAAGACAATGCCAAGCTTTTGGGTTTTTGTTATTGCAGCACCTGATTTATAGGTACAACTTTTTGTGTCAGTTATAAATTGCTTCATAACAAACCACTCCAAAATTGAGTAGCTTAAAGCAACACTGTTTGTTTAATTTAATTGTGCTCGGTTGGGCAGTTCTTATGCTGATCTCACATGGGTTCAGTCATATGTGGTTTGAATCATCTGAAGTTTAACTGGGGTGGATATTTCAAGTTGATCTCAATTATTTATGGCACAACTGGCATTGGATGTTGGCTGTAGCTTTTTGTTTATCCTCTATGTGGTTTCTCATCTTGAGAGCCCAGAATTGGCTTCTTCACATTGAAACAGGAATTTTGGGGGCTGAAAAAGACATGTTTAGGAAATTTTAGAAACTAAGGGGACCATGGAAGAAGCATAGGGCTGCAGAGCAGGAGAAGGTATATTTCCATAGAATAGGGGAGCTGAAAAGCTGCAACAGGTACATTACCATAGAATGAGGGAGCTGGGAACAGCAGAAGGTCTATATTTACAAAATAAAGGAATGGAAACCCCTCATTCAAAGGGAGAACAAGAAAGCCCAAAGGGAATCAGGAAACAATAAGGAAGGAGGGGAGGAAAATCTCCCATGTTCCATGTGAGGTTTGACCTTTGAGCTCAGAAGTTACTATCGTAACCAGTCCAAGGGAATAGTGACCAATCAAGGCACAAAGATCTGAAGCCTTTATAAACCATGGATATCTCCTTGGGCCTTGATGAGACTCTTTCCCCCTCCCCAAGTGGGAGTCTATGCTGTGAGATTCCCCTTCCCCATGTGGGAGTGTGTACTTGTTCTTCAATAAATTTCCACCTTTGCTATACCACCTTCTGTCTGTGGATTCATCCTTTGACTCCAACTGACAAAGAATCTGAGGAACCATACTGCCCAGGGGAACACTGCGTGTTCCAGTCCCAAACTCCCGCTTCAACATGATGAAAGATTCATTCAATGACAGAAAAAAAGCACAGAAGTTCAAGATCTCCTGAGACCTAGCACAGGATGGCTCACAATGTCACATTTGCCCTATTCTGTGAGTCAATGCAAGTCTCAAAGCCAGGCCAGATTAAACAAGTGGGGGGTCAACACTAGTTCATAATAGGAGTAGAGAAATCATATTGCAAAAGGGTGTGGAATAAGGGGTTGTGATTCATGGGGCTACTATTCTAACAATCTACTAGAGTTTTAATCACAGTGACTCTTTTCCCGCCCAAGATTTCTAGTGGATAATTTTAATATTCACTGTAGTTATTTCATACGCATTTCCTTTTTAAATTCTTTATCAATATTATTATATAGTAAAAGCATAGTATGCAAATTGTCGCCTCCACTGAGAGTTGTCTGGGAGTTGGACCAGGGGGCGGGGCCAGCCGGGAGAAGGGAGGGAGTACCCGGCCAGCAGCCGGCAGCCACTAGGGACCCTACCAGTGCAAGAATTTTGTGCACTGGGCCTCTAGTAATTTATAATTTAAAGGATCTTAAATATATTTGTTTTAAAATGCTTATCAAATACTTTTATGGATTGACTTTATTTGGAATGAATTTATGTTCTAGTTGTTGATTTTTGTTTGCTTTTTTATGTGTGCATCTTTGAGCAATTAAAAATGTTGATTTGCAGGCTCGTTTTGATTGGAAAGGATTCTTTCTCTCTCAATCTCTCTCTCTCTCTCTCTCTCTCTCTCTCTCTCTCTCTCTCTTTCTCTCCCTCTCCTCTGCCCATCCCCCTTCTTCCTATGTGATTTTCTGTTGAACCATATTCCATAAGAACCAGCATCTAGAATCAGGCTTATCATTTTGGTTTTCCTCCTTGTGGCTATTGTGGGTCCAGCTTATCACAGAGCCAGCTCTGGTTTATTTCTTATTTATGAGGCTGTGTTTAAATCCTTCAGCCCACATGTTCTTATGAGCCCTAGCCGCAGATGGACCTCAGCAGCAGTTGTTCTCAGCCTCTTTCTTTTGCAATGAATAAATTAGACCACAGGCATCTGAAGGACTCTTTTGGTCCCTACCACCACTCAGTAAGTACATTTTAGCCTACCATTGCCTTCTCCCAGGCCTTAGATTTTGCAAGGTTTTGGCTTCATACTTCTGACTGCATTTTGTGTTTATGTTTTATTTCCAGCCAGCAAAAAGTTTATATTTTACTAGAGTATTGATTTTTCTTTTGATTTTCTCTTTTCATATATTACTTATTGCTACAATATATATATTCAGTTAAGTAAATACAAAAATTATGGAATTCCTACACCAATTTGGTCCCATTTGTTCTTAGCATTTCCCTAAATTTAGAAAAAAGGAAAATATATGTCACATAAATATATACCATGATTTAAATTTGAGCTGAAATTTTATTACAGAATCAAACATTTTGTCTCTTCGGTGATATTACATCAAAATAATGTGCATTCAATGGCCTGATGAACAAAGCTTACAGAGCATTAGGAGTTGTTTTAAAATGCTTCAAAGTAGGTTGAATAATATTATATCTACCTTTCTCTGTGATACCCTCATTTTACACAAAATGTCATATGGTACCTAATTTGTCAGTGTGCCTGCTAAGGAAAGTCCTCAGAAGCACACAAAGTAGACACTGTAGTGTCTTGGGTTTAAAAGGGGAAGTGTGTTGTTCAGGCTACTAAAATCCACCCTTTTCAAGCACAGTCTAGGCTGCAGGCTGTATTGTATTTATGCAAAAGGACCATCAGCTGTCAGTATAACTATACATCTTTTATCTGACTTTTTAAAAAGGATCTGAACAGAGAAGATTATATACAAGGACACAAAACAGCAGAGCAACCAATGTAATGATTGCTAATTGTAGGAGAGAAAGCTAATTATATTTTGCAATTTATCATCTGTTACTATATTCTTATGAGGGGACTGACCTTTAGTAGTGTCATTGGGGCAAGAGAGAAGATAGCCTTTTCCAGGCTTTTTCTGTGTTGCCAGAATGAATTATTGAAGCAAAAATTTTGGGGGAACATAGGCAGGCTTAGGGATTTTTTAAAAATTGGGGTCCATGGAAAAGTGTAAGGCTGCAGACTGGGAGAAGGTACATTTCCATAACACAAGGAAGCCAGGTGCACTTACATCTCCATAAGACAAGGAAGCAGCAACAGTTGCATTTACAAGGGAACTGGAAGTAGCCAAGAAAGGTCTGTATTTACAAGCTAAAGAGAAGGAAGCCCTTCATTCAGAAGAAGAAGAAAGAAAGCCCAGAGAGAATAGGAAAACAATAAGGGGCGGGGGGGGGGGGGGGGGGCAGGAGTTACTATAGTTACCAACCTGAAGGAGAATATTGACCAATCAGAGGGGATATCAGGACACAGGAACTGCAGCCTTTATAAGCCCTGGGGAAAAAGAACTCAGTGGGACCCTTTCTCCCTTCCTATGTGGGAGTCCATTCTGTGGGACTCTCCCCACATGGGAGTCTGTATCTATTCTTCAATAAATGTCCACCTTTGCTATACCACTTTCTGTCCGTGGATTCATTCTTCGATTCTGGCTGACAAAAAATCTGGGTTCCAGTCCAGAAATTCAGTATCACTTTGAAGGAAAGGCTGGGTTTCCCTAAAACATGTCCAGGGAAGGTTGCTTTTTATCTTACGGATGTTCATAAGGTGGCAAAGAAATGGAAGGAATATAAATGTTCCATTCTCCTGTCCATATTTTAAGGAAAGTTGAGTTAGGAACATGACAGTACCTACAGATTTGCTGATTTGTGGTCATATACATGTTACAGAAAAATTGTATTAGAGAGTTGATATGATGATGTTTGGAAACTTTAACAAAAATTCCAGGAAATTAGAGCCAGCTGAACAATCTAGCATTTTTAACCATCTGTATCCCAGATTGTTCTTTTTTGGTAATGTAACACAATACGTTACTGCAATTGTGCCACCCCCTGATGAGACAGCAAGGGTTGGTGGGGAGAGTAAATATTCCGTCCTTGCTTTGAGATTTCAAAGGAGGCAATGCTTTTCTGCTCTTGCTCCTCCCACGGGAACATTCTCAGTGGGGTGTTTGACAAGAGAGCTTTCTCTGCCTGGCTCCCTGAAGTTTTCTCAGGCCACTGGTAGCTTCTTGTCCTGTGTATGTGGGGTTTCCTCCTTTCCTTGTGCTTGTGCTTGGTGGGGACACTGATACATCTGCTGTTTAATATTCTCATCATTTCTCTCTCTAGTGAATGGGTACCCTGGGTTTATTAACATTCAGCCTGTCAATCTGTTACTTTAACAATATAGTTTTTAAAAATGCATGCTCTAGGTTAATACACCTAATTGTGTAATAATGGAGTTTATTTTACTTCCCATTTGTGTTTTTGGAAGTATAAACTGTATTTCCCTCCTGGCTCTCTGGTAAAATTCAGAGTGTATTGGGGACACTCTGGGCATTGCGTGAATTATTTTTTACATTAAAGGAATTCAAGACTTGATTATCTGGTGTCCCCTCATAATGAAAACTCAATTTCTAACTTGACAAATTTATATAACAAGTGTAACTATGAAATAAAGAATTCCAGATGAAGTAAAATTAGTTTTAAAACTTATTTGGGGCCCTGACCAGTTTGGCTCAGTAGATAGAGCATCGGCCTGCGTACTGAAGGGTCCCGGGTTAGATTCTGGTCAAGGGCATGTACCTTGGTTGCGGGCACATCCCCAGTAGGAGGTGTGCAGGAGGCAGCTGATCGATGTTTCTCTCTCATCGATGTTTCTAGCTCTCTATCCTTCTCCCTTCCTCTCTGTAAAAAATCAATAAAATATATTTTAAAAACAAACAAACCAAAAAAAACTTACTTGGTTTTCTTAACTTTCAAAAGGGCTCTTCATATAATCATTAGAAATACTTACAATGTATAGAACTATACATTTCAAGTGAAAGATTTAACCCATATAAAATGTTTATTAGATTTATCCATAAAAGCTACTGATGGGGGCAGAAATAGAATATCAGGGACCAGCTATAATTATAAGAAATATTAATTGTGCTCTGTTAACCGTGATTGTTTTGTTCTAATGAAAGAAGGCACATTCTAACTTGGCTGGGAGTTGCACTGGGACCTGTGAGCTCACCTGGAAATGCAACCCATCCTCCCCATCTGGGAGCTGCCTATTATCATGGAAGGATTAACAACCTTGTTGCAGAAATCAGAGCGGCCAAATCTCAGAAGATCCTCAGTCCTTTGCATATTCACTAAGCCCTTTGAAGAACCCCAGCCTTTGCATACCTGGAGGCTTTTGCAAATACCCAGCCTGCATTACCTGTTGCTAACTGCTCATTTGCCATGCCCCTTTGCCTACTTCCCATGTAATCTTTGTCCTCTGGAGGGCAGAGCAGATTTTTGTGGATGACCTGCTGCTCTCCCTTACTGCCGGCAGTATTGGATTAAACGCTCATATATTATTCCACCCTGTCTCTGCTTAATTGACTCAAGTAGTGACAGGCAGCCCGGACCCATTGACTGTCCAGTTACACTACCTTTTTTCCCTACTGTTACATGCAACTGTTTCAGCATAGCAGGCACTCATGTTTGGGAACCCCTCAAAAGATTTTCAATAGGGAGTTGTGCTTCCATGTAGGATGTAAAAAGCTGCAAGAGATTGTTACCCTCACCTTAACAAGAAGATAAGGCAGGGGTGGGCAAACTTTTTGACTTGAGGGCCACAATGGGTTCTTAAACTGGACCGGAGGGCCGGAACAAAAGCATGGATGGAGTGTTTGTGTGAACTAATATAAATTCAAAGTAAACATCATTACATAAAAGGGTACGGTCTTTTTTTTTTTTTTTTTTTAGTTTTATTCATTTCAAACGGGCCGGATCCGGCCCATGGGCTGTAGTTTGCCCACGGCTGAGATAAGGCTGGCCTAGAAAATTATATCCTTTTTTAAAATTATCAGAGCTGAGGTCTCAAGACAACCAGGTTGACTAAATTCCAAAGAGTGGCAGGCCTTTCTCAATAGAGATGGGACAGGTGAATTGTTTCATCTTTGGCAGAACAGGCCATAAAGAAATAGCAGGTAAGAAGAAAAGAGTTAAATGTAATATAGTATTAAAGGTTGGGTTTGGGCCAGTATGAAAGTTTAGACCCTCTGGTAACTCCAGCCCCAACAGGTGTGTGCATGCACTGGCTATCTCATTTTCCTGGGCTGGCTTCCACTGGATATTCCTGAGGAAGATTGGGGGCCGGGCAGGAAAGAGCTAATGTCTGTGGTACAGGGACACAACATATTTACTGCCCATGTCTCGAGCCTTTGTATTATATGAAGCGAAACCCTCAAGCACCTTGGCAGAGAACACAGGCAAAGATCCATGGTTTCTAGGAGAAGTTTAGAAGCAAAAATCATCTGCTGCTAACAGAGGGATAGAAGCAAATGTGCCTCCTCTCAGGACAGGAAAAGGAAGCCCTTGTAGCCCACACCACCAGCCATGCACTGAGTAAAAAGAAACAGTAGTCTACTATTGTGGGGGTTAGGTCGCTGAAGGAGGAACCCAGAGGCCAGTCCGATGGCAGCATGTCTCCATTCTCACAGCTCCCTCCTGCCGGGTGGCCGGGACCCAGGACTGACTCCCGCCGTGCTGGCCGGGACCCTAGTCTGCTGTTCGGTCATCCGTCCGGTCGTTTAGGTCGTGGCAGACCCTGGCTCTTTATATATTAGGATTGTACTGGAGGTTCTAGTAAGTGCAGTAGGGCTAGATAAAGAACTGAAAGGAAAATAGGAAAGGAAGACATTCAGCTGTCTATTTATGGATGGCAATACTGTTTATGTTGAAAATTTCAATGCATCAAGAATCTACTAGCAATAATAAATGTTTCATTTCCAGCTTACAAAAAGATTATATTTTACTAGTGTGTTGTTTATTCTTTTGATTTTTCCCTTTTTATATTTTATTTATTGCTGCTATATCTATCTATGTGATTTTTAAATATGTTCAAGCCAATGGCCAGAGTCTAATGTTAGCATGGCTAAATTCCACACTGGATTTTGCTTTATTAACTCAAATTAAATAAACATGTATCTTGACATTTGAGGAAAACAAAAAAACTAAAATAAAATATGCTATCAATAGCCTACTTGGCTCTAGAGTCAGGCAGTCTCAATTAGAAACAAAGCTCTGTCTGCTATAAGCTATTTTGGGCAAATCTAAACCTTAGTTTCTTAATTATAGAATATGAGATAATATTAGTTCCTGCATGAATGACTGAGATTAGATGCTTTCTAATTTATGAAAGCACTTAATTCATTGTACAGAACTTAAGACATGAGAATTTAATATTAGCTGTCATTATCACTCCCATCACTCTCATTCTGTCATCATCATCATCATCATATCATCATCATCACATCATCTTCACTACGTCATTATCACCATCTCATAATCATCATAGGAGTAAATCATCTCTATTCATGAAATGAATAGTTTGTATACCTTCTACATTTAAATTTGTATGATTCTCATAAGATACAATGGCATTTATTTAAAAATTAGTAGTATGAATTATAAAGGGTTACAAAAGTAAATCGATCACTATGTGAAAATATAAAGAGTGAAGTATATCATTTATAAAAATGTGAAGCTATTAGAGACTTTGAAAGTCAAATATTTACTAAAAGGAAGTTATAGACATTTGTACTAAATATGCACAATATTTATATATATCAAAATATTTAAATGTATATAAAAGTAAACTTATTTTCATGCATACGTGTATATGTATATATGCATATATATGTGTATATGTGTGTGTGTGTGTGTGTGTATATATATATATATATATATATATATATATATGGCATTTCAATGGAAACCAAAACTCAGACATGTGATTTTTTTTTTTTTATTGCTTAAAGTATTACAAAGGGTATTACATATGTGTCCATTTTATCCCCCCGCCCTAGACAGTCCCCTAGCCTCCCCTATCCCCCAAAGACATGTGATTTTTTAAAAGGTAAATTTGAAACTAAAAATTCATAAAAACATAAATTCAATAAACTATTACATACAATACCTGTGCTAAATGCAATATGAATAATAAGTTGCATGTAGTTTCTTATCTATATATACTAGCGGCCTGGTGCACAAAAATTTGTGCACTCGTGGGGGAGGGGGAGTCCCTCAGCCCGGCCTGTGCCCTCTCACAGTCTGGGACCCCTCAGGGGATGACCACCTGCTGGCTTAGGCCTGCTCCCCGGGGGATTGGGCCTAAAATGGCAATCAGACATCCCTCTGGCAGCCCGGCAGCCCTCGGGGGATGTCCACTTGCCAGCGGGGAGCAGGCCTAAACTGCAGTCAGACATCCTTAGCGCTGCTGAGGAGGTGGGAGAGGCTCCCACCACCACCACTGCTATACTGGCAGCCATCAGCCTGGCTTGTGGCTGAGCAGAGCTCCCCATGTGAGAGCGCCCTGACCACCAGAGGGCAGCTCCTGCATTGAGCGTCTGCCCCCTGGTGGTCAGTGTGTGTCATAGTGAGCAGTCATTCCCAGTCCTTCTGCTGTTAGGGTCAGTTTGCATATTACCCTTTTACTATATAGGATAGAGGCCTGGTGCACGAGTGGGGACTGGCTGGTTTGCCCTGAAGAGTGTCCCGGATCAGGGTGGGGGTCCTGCTTGGGTGCCTGGCCAGCCTGGATGAGGGGATGATGGCTGTTTGCAGCTGGTCACACCCCCTTCAGGGTGGGGGTCCCCACTGGGGGACCACTGGTGTGCCTGGCCAGTCTGGGTGAGGGGCTGAGGGCTGTTTTCAGGCTGGCGGGTAACTGAAGCTCCCAACCTCTCCTTTTTTTTAATTTTATTTTTTTATTCTGGGATTTGTTTACCTTCTATGGCTGTCACTGGAACTGAGAGCTGGCTTTAGCTCTGAGGCTCGGCTCCAGCTCTGAGACCTCGGCTGCTGAAAGCAAGTATCTGGGCTTTGTTTAGCTTCTATAATTGAAACACTGTGCAACTCCAGCTCTGAGGCTGGCTGGCTGAAAGCAGGTTTCTGGGGACTGTTTAGCTTTGATAATTGCAACATAGTTGCTTAGAGTGCAACTCAGAGCTGGGTGGCGGCAGGCGGGGAACCTTGGCTTCCTCCATCACTGGAGCAAGCAAGCCTCCTGTTCGCTTCAGCTGCCTGGCTTCCGGCCGCCATCTTGGTTGGCAGTTAATTTGCATATCGCCCTGATTAGCCAATGGGAAGCCTGTCGGAGGTATGGTTAATTATCATGTTTGTCTATTATTAGGTAGGATAAAAGCCTAAACGACTGTTATGATGGAACAACCCGAATGCTCAGTTGACCAGTCGCTATGATCCACACTGACAGGAGCTGCCCCTGGTGGTCAGTGCCCTCCTAAGGGGGAGCACTGCTCAGTCAGAAGATGGGCTCATGGCTGGCGAGTGCAGCTGCAGCGGTGGGAGCCTCTCCTAACTCTGCAGCAGCACTACTGAGCAGGGAGCAGTGGCAACAGGCACAGTGAGCCAGGATGAGTGTGAGCTTTGAGGTGCCCGGCCCCAGTTCAGGCTCCTCCCTGGCCACCTGCTGCTTGGCATACTGCTACATTCCCCAAGGGGTCCCCAATTATGAGAGGGTGCAGGCTGGGCTGAGGGACACCCCTCCCGTGCACAAATTTCATGCACCAGGCCTCTAATCTATAGTATAAAAAGGAGTTAACCCATTAAGTATAACAGTTAACATTACAATAAGTGAAAATTACTTAAAAAACAAAACAAAAAAACAAAACCATGCCCAGCTGGTGTGGTTCAGTGGTTGAGCATCAGCCCAGGAACCAGGAGGTCTTCAGTTTGATTCCTGGTAAGGGCACTTGCCTAGGTTGTGAGCTGGACCCCCAGTAGGGGCTGTGTAAGAGGCAGCCAATTGATGATGATCCTCTCTCATTGATGTTTCTATCTCTATCCCTCTCTCTTCCTCTCTTTCTAAAAAGTCAATAAAAACATTAAAAAAACAACAAGAAAAACAAAACAAATTCATCAAAGGTAGATGGTATTACAAATTCATCAAAGGTAGATTGAGTTTTTAATGAGAGAAACTGTCATAGAGGGTTTAAATACTCTGCTCAAAAGGTCTGTAACTATATGCAGCAGAACTTGGACCCAAATCCTGGATTCAAATCTGCCTCTATGACCAGTATTATCACCACCATGATGCAGAGATTAGGTGACAGCTTGTTGGATACAAGCATTAAGTTTTGGAGAGTTTGACAAAAATCTATGGGTTCCATTGCTATTATGGGATCTCCAGAAACCCTCTAATCTTCTTCTTGGTTTTGGAAATACCAGATAAATATTTCCTGCACATTTAGATGTGCATAACAAAATATGCATCTATAAAACAGAACAAGTAATTTTTCCATACAGACTTTACAAATCTAATTTTTTACTTCAAGTTATTTTTTTGTTTCCTGATTTCAAAGAACTTCCTGATATAGCAAGATGGAGAAAACTGGATTTGCACTGCAGGGAATTACTGCCTAAGATCAAGTTTAAGGCTCCCAAATGTATGTACAAGTTGAATTGAACTCAAGGGTCTTTTTAAAGATTATTATACTGATAGGTATTTTCAATCTGTGGAAGGCCAACTTAAGTTGCATGCGGATTTTTGATATGGCAGGTGGTTGGTGTCCCTCACCCATGTGTTGTTCAGGGGTCAACTTAGTTTGAGAGTGGTATTAGTGACAGAATGCAGTCAGGAGGTAACATTTGCAAATAAAGGCCAACAGGAAAATGTTTCATGTTGTACTGCCAAATATGGGCTTTGGAAACAGAATTTTCTAATTAAGCTTTTCACATTGTTTGGTATTTGCTCTGGAATATTCAGTGAAGTGTACTTTGGCTATATAATCCCGACTAATGGATGCAAGAATTGAGTGAGTTCATTTTTGGATACGCTTACTAGCCAGGTACTTGGAGTTGCAGCTTTAATTCTTTAGGGGAAGGTATTTTAAATCTCAGTAGAGTGTTAGCTAGCTCTTGGAACAACAGATTCAAACCCATGCTCTCCAAATAGATCAGTGATGGTGAACCTTTTGAGCTCAGCGTGTCAGCATTTTGAAAAACCTTAACTTAACTCTGGTGCCCTGTCACATATAGAAATTTTTTAATATTTGCAACCATAGTAAAACAAAGATTTATATTTTTGATATTTATTTTATATATTTAAAGGCCATTTAACAAAGAAAAATCAACCAAAAAAATGAGTTCGCGTGTCACCTGACACACGTGTCACCTTTGACACGTGTATCATAGGTTCACCATCACTGAAATAGATTGTCACTAATTAACATGACATTTTTATTTTTACCTGCCAGATATGGATGGATTTTGTTTTAAATTGGTTCCAAAGCTAGGATAGGATAAAGCATGTTATTTATTGAACAGCAGAAATCCAGCATCTTCCTACTATATGGTAACTAGGTCTCTGAATGATCAGGAGAAGCCAATACTCTTCTTTTATTCTCCTGCTGTATATATGTGATGCCCTTCATTGGGCATCAGATCACTTCTGGACTCAGTCTTCTCATGATATTAACTGTTGGGCTGTGATAACCTGTGGTATGAAAAGGCAGCAACGTATGTACAAATGCAGAGCAAAGAAAATGAACAGCAATTAAAAAATAACCTGATGATGCCCGGCCAGTGTGGTTCAGTGGTTAAGCATCAGCCTATGAACCAGGAGGTCATGGTTCGATTCCTGGTCAGGGTACACGCCTGGGTTGTGAGCTCGATCCCCAGTGGGGGTAAGGGAGATGCGTGCAGGAGGCAGCCACTCAATGATTCTCTCTCATCATTGATGCTTCTATCTCTCTCCCTCTCCCTTCCTCTCTGAAATCAATAAAAAAATATATATAAAATAGCCTGATGCTTTAAAATCAGATGGTCTTTAAATGTTGACTCACTTCCCCATTTTGACAATAGTCTTGTGAGGGTTAAATAAGGAAGTATGTGGAAAGTGCCTAGCATCAAGCCTGAGGTAAAGTAGGCAGGGATTTATTAATTCCTGTTCCTTCCTTTCCTTGCCTCTCATCAACTTTTTTGCCTTCCACAAGGGGTAGTTCAACTGCCAAATAAATAGATTTGTCATAAGCCTGAGACCACTACCTCTGTATTGAGAATTGAACTAGAAGCACAAAATTTCAGTCTTTATGGGGAAAGATGTTATTTATTAGAATCAAAATATATAATGCAATTCCCCTGAACAAATACAACTTAGCTGAAACCTATTCAGCTATTCTAAGTTATGACACAGATGCATAATTTTCAGTTGCTTATAAAGCTGGCATCAATACTAGTTGTCCATTTACTATTTAATTTTCTACCTGAACAGCTCTAGAGACCTCTAACCTTAGGGGATATAGTATTGTCACCAAAGCCTCTGGGAGTCCCATCTCTGTACTGCTTTACTGCAGACCTCAGGTGAGGGAGTTCGCACACTGCTTGAAGCTCTATAAAAGACAAAGCTGGGCTAAAGGAGAACTTCATAAACCTGCAGTTGTAAAGCACATGGATCTCTATGTTCTTATTTAAATGTAACATTCCTCAGGAGCAACTATGATGATATACTTACATGTGAATTTCCAGAGGTGTCTTTTGGGCCTCATAACTCACAAAAACATGACTCAGTGCATCCCTGAGGACTTTCCATCTGAGTTAAAATAAAATCAGATTATTGAGACATAAAAGATATAAATAGGGAGTTGTTGAATAATACTTCCTAAGGTCATCACAATGATCATTTTTTCTAGGAAAATGCCCCTGAGCATCCCTGAAATCTTTTCAAATTATCTTATTTTTAAAGCTAGACACATTGGAAGAGCTGTAAATAGCAATATAAATTCACAATAAATGCATGTAAGGGCACTCTGTTAGAAGCAAATAACTGCAAGACATATTTCTTATTATTATAAGGATATGTTATTGATATTACCTATGGATTCAACTTGAAATAATTCAACAAATACTTTCTAAAAACTAACTAGGTGAATTGGCACTGAGTAAGATGCTTGGGAAATAAAAAGATAATTGAAAATGGGTCCTGGGCTTATGATTCAGAGTGAGAGAGAGACATAAACACAAATACATTGCACAGGGGTAAAGCTTAGACTTAAATGTGTTTTGTAAGGTGTGGCAGAAAAAAATTCTCAACTCTGCTATTGAGATCCGGGAAGGCTATATATAGCAGGACATTTTTACTAGAAGACACTCCAGGCAGAATGTTTTTGAACAGACAGAAGAGCATCAGAGTATGTTCAAACAATAGTCTGAATGTCAATACAGCAAAAGCACCGAATCCCTGGGAGGAGAGCTGGAGCTAAGACTGAGAAACACAGCTGGCACTAAGCCTGGCATTTAGGTGGGCTGGGACACAAAGGGTCTTGAATGTCAGAGTTGAGTGATTCATTAGAAATAACTGTACAGAGAACTAACATGATTAGCCATTCCAAAAAGTCTCCTCCAGTGATGCTGTGAAAGATGGGAGTGTGATTCATAGGCAGGATTTAGAGGTAATTTTAGTAAGCCTAGGTGAGCACTCCTCAGACTTTCTTAAATGCGTATTCAGATAACAAACAAACTTTTTCCCTTCACTTTCCAATATATGTATATATTGTATATATACAATATACATATTTTACCAACTTCTTATGTGCATTGTAAAGTCATTCACATAGAATAAAAAAGAAAATGAGGAAAAATTAAGTAGAAACAGAATTACTTATTTTTTTTTTTATAATTCCAATGGACCATCTGATAACCCATTGGTGGCAGAGGACATTAAGATGAAACTTAGAAATAGTCAAGTAGAATAAGGTGACGTATGCAATTGTAATAATTCTTTGAGTACATCTGGGTCAGCCTGCTCCTAATTGCTGGGTCATTGGCTGTTTTTATCTCAGATAATACTTAGATTAAAATGAGAGACGTTCACCATTTTTAATTAGTCTGACCCCTCATGGCTTTGTTGCCAGTGGCAATGGGGTTCTTCCATGGAGTCACGGAGAAAAGCATTTTGGGCACCCACACATGGGAGGGTGAGGAGTAGTGGTAACATTTATTGAAGCTGGAGCAAACACAAAGGACTGTCTCCAGTTGCCCGGTGTTTCATCCCCGACCAGGTGGCTTAACTCCCCGTGGCTGTGGAAGAGGCCCAGCCTTATCTTCACCAAGCCCAGAAGAAGGGCCAGAGTCCAGAGATGTGCCAATACCCGGCATTGGCAGGGCATATGAAGCTGCCTTAGTTCAGGTTAGTCCATGCAAAGCTTAGTCCAGCTCGGCCTGTGTCCCCTCTGGCTAGTTTGGTCTCTGTTCTTGCACTGTGGCACCCAAGCTCACACATAGAGCCACCAAAGCTGGTGTCCGCAGGCTGCCTCCCATATGGCTGCAAGGGAGAGAGAGCGTGGGCGAAGGAATGGGCCAATGCGTGCTGTGGAGAGGGGCTTTTGTTAAGCATTGATTGTATTATCTGAGTTTAGGAGAATTTTTATTTTATCTTCTTTAAAACTAACCAATCTTTTTCTGAATCCTTCATGGGTTTGTGCTGGGTCCTCCCCATCCAATCCCTTTCCTAGATCTTCAGGTTCTGTTTTCCTTATCCAATCAGATCCTTTCCCCAGGTTAGGCACCGCCCATTTATGGTCACATCTTGGATCCTACATGAGCCCAGTGGAGGAATTCCCTTTTATTGTTTTATCCCCCCATCCCTGCCCCACCCTCCCAATCCTGGCTAATGACTGTAATCCGGGCTAATGACCCGTTGTCCCCTGGGGAGCCCACTTAGGTATCAGCTCCCTAGTTTATTAGGCTTAATATCTGATTTCATTTGCAACCTGCCTTTATTAATACTAACCAGTTACCTATGCTAACAGTTTGACATGGAGATCTCAAATAAAACAACTTTTGTTAGAATTGCGTTCAAGGACAGGTCCGAGTAGAGAGTTTTCTGGTTGGATGACATCCCAATGATGTTTAAATGTTACAATGTGAGATTAAATAGTTGTGGACTTCGCTATTCTCTTGAGTAACTTATCTGGCCAGATTTGATGGGAAAGCAGAAGGTTTTTCATTTTTTTTATGCAAAGAGGCAAGATTTTTGTAAGAAATCTGCTCAGTAGCAGATGCATCAAAATGTATCATTTCCCTGAACACCTGGTGGGCAGGAGAAAATAGTCATTTCTCACTAGCCAAACTTGGTCTATAAAGTTGCTTCCTTGGATATAAATGACTAGTAGGTCAGCAAGAATGGGCCACATGTCAGAGTAGTGGGAAACTTATTTTGTCACCAGTGCAACTCTGTGAAGAGTGTGTGGAAGGATATATTGAGTTTGCATGTTATCCAGAGACTCAAAGATAAATTGATCAAAGTTAAAAATAAATTTTAAAAAAGTTATTCCCCAGGGTTAATTAGAATAGAGACCAGGAGTGAATTCAATAGAGGTACATCTTCCAAATGAATGTTCTACTTTGTGTCCCTTCAGCAATTTTCCATACCCCCCAATGTATGTGACTTCTCTGTGGATAGTCACCAGTTGGAATCAGTAGGTATGATTCACAATACACCTTAAATTTCCTGCACATTCCCCTTTAATTCATGCTACATAAAGCACTAAATGCTGAACATATATGAAACAATTATTTTTGGTCTTTGATGCTTTTCTCTTTTAGGCACGTCAAATGTACAAACTCAGTCTTACTGACTCAAATACTTGGTTTGCTATTACAAAATTTTTCACAGTGATTCAGGAAATTTTTAGTCCAAATATTTTTCAAAGATATACATTTGATTATTGGGAGAAATATTAGCTGCTAAGTTGAGTAGTTTGACTGCTTATTGCTATCTAACTCCCATATTCATAGACCAGAATAAATAATGTTGATAAAAATATATATATATTGTTAAAATCTTAACTAGAAAATATTGGTTTGACAAGTCAGACACCGAAAGCCATAAGGTCAGAGGGGTAAGAAGGTAAGTACTTGGGGAAGTGGGGTAGGAAATGTCACAATAAAAATCTTCAGTTGTAAAATCTAACTTTATTCACTGAGTAAAGAAACAACATACAAAAAAAAAGCATGAAATGTAGGGGAAGAGGACCAAAAGGATGCTGCTGATTCAGTGAATGATGAGCAAATCTACTTCCAGAAAACTTTTCAGAGAATTTCTTCAATGTGTTCCTCTGTGTTAAGCTAGCACTTTGACGTTCCTCACTTGCATGGTACTTATGGTTTGTTCAACCATGGGAGATGAAAGAAGGAATTTTTTTACAATGAGGAAAAAAATGGCTGTTGAAACAAAGGGGCCATGGAGTAAAGAAGAACTGCATAAGTTGTCTCATGATCTAAACCCTGCTGTCTGGTCTCTGGTCCCCTAGAGAAACAGTGGACCAGAAACATGTACATATGCATGTGAGTGCCGTGTGTGAGTTTGTGTGTGTGTGTGTGTGTGTGTGTGTGTGTGTGTGTGTGTGATTAGGCTTAAAGAACTGGGTCATGAGTGAGTTCAGAGTGGGGCCAGGGAGATTATGGAAGGCTTTGTTCTAAGTTAAAAAAGAGCCCTTTGACATATGAAAGTATATGTTTCATGAAAGTATATGTTTCAAGAAGAATATACTGAGGAATTCTATATCAGTTGGGTTAAATATGGAACTATTGATTTCATTGGCAAAGGGAATTATATCAAAAAGCTTACTACAAAAAGTGGTATTTTTCAATTTTAAAGTTGAAGCAAAATAATTTTATTCAATAGGAACTCTTCAAAAGTGCAATCAATAAGTCATGTACGGCATGTTTTCTGTAGTTTATGACATATCAACTGAAACAGTTTCTTTCAGTGATGCAGAAACAATGTGGAAATGTATATGTGCCTTTGTTTCCTGATTTTGAAGTATTTAATTAAAAAAAAGATAAAATGAAAGGAGAAGAATTGGGCTCATATAAATGTTTACTTCCTCTACCAAAGATATAATTCAAAAACTTACTTCTCTCATAGCAGCAAAGAAAAAGAAAAGAATTGAAAATTATGTAATTCCAAATCAATGAGATATGACACTCCTCTCTGCTTTCTTTCTCTTCCCTTTCTAGCTCCTCATTCTTAAGCCTTTTCAATGAGTTCATGGTCTTTTCCATGCTTAATACTTTATATAAGACTAGAGGCCTGCTGCATGAAATTCGTGCACTCTGGAGGGGGGCGGTCCCTCAGCCTGGCCTGTGCCCCCTTGCAGTCTGGGAGCCCTTGAGGCGAGAGAGGCTCCTGCTACCGCTGCTGCGCGCACCAGCCGTGAGCCAGGCTCAGGGTTTCTGGCTGAGCGGTGCTCCCCCTGTGGGAGTGCACTGACCACCAGGGAGCAACTCCTGCATTGAGTGTCTGCCCCCTGGTGATCAGTGCGCATCATAGCGATCGGTCATTCCATTCGATCAATTTGCATGTTAGACTTTTATTATATAGGATGTTCTCAAGCTTCCATTCGGAGTGCTTCTCTGTTTAAACCCCATACTTGATTTATATCATCCACATATATGGACCACCATACTGACTTCATGCCTTTCACCTTTACCTGGACATCCATACACTCCACATATCTCAAACAAAATTCATTACACCCCCAAAACTGTTTCTTTTCATATATTCTGTATTTTGATCAATGCTCCTACCATTGATCCAGATGCCTATGCTATAAATAGAGGATTTACTCTATTCTCCTCCCTCTGAACTAATTTTTTACATATGATTCATTACTAATTTTAGTTGAACTGCTTCTTTAACCTCTCCTATATCTTTCCCTACTACACTACTCCTACCATTATTGCCTTAGTTCAGACATTCTCCATCTATGCAAGTATTGCAAAAAAAAAAAAAAAAAAAAAAAAAAAGACAAATTAGACATGGTCTTATTAATAGAACACCTTCTTGGAGCTCACAGAATGCAGAATGAAAAAGCAAAGTACACTGTGAATGGGATGCATAGAGTAAAAGATAAAGAAACTCTCACTGTTATTATCGTAAATCTGCTCTGTTTTTCATTACATCAGCTTGGATATCTCACAAGAATCTCAAACTCGCTATGACCATTATGAAAGATATTACCATCTGTCATGTAGCCAAAGCCAGAAAGCTGTGTAATTCTATAACCCCCCTGTTTTTTTTACTATCATATACTATCAAATACCAAATGCTGTCAATATTATCGCCTACATATTTCACAAATGTTTATTTTTCTCCTTCTGCACTATTACCATTATGTTTGACAAAGCTGTCATTATCTCTAGCCCGGACAATCCCAACATATCTTTATCTATCTCTCTGTTCAAATAAATCTGCTTTCAACTTGGTAGAAAGAATGATCTTATAAAAAAAATACTTTTATAGGGCCATCTGGGGTTGTGTTGTGATGGAGTGGCTAGTGTCAGTACTGCTCTCTTACTATAAAAATTATTCAGAATATAAGAAACAACTAATGAAAGGGATTAGATAAACCCAGCAAATGTCTTCAAACCTATAGAAAGGGGAAGCACACACGTAAAGCTGGCTTTTCTCTTGTAGGTCAAACCATAATTCGAGACAAGAAGCTCAAGTGGAGAGCATTGTTCTTGGTGAAGGTGAGAAATAGCAAGTGGGCGATGGAAAGACAGACTGATAAGGTTGATGGGATTGGCAAGCCAGACCCTTGGAAGTAGGGAGATGAAAAATGCTCTAAAAATCTTAGGAATTTGGTCCATATCATTGTTCAATTCTTTTCAACTAACCTTGTATCATTACTTTGATAAAGCACACTTGATAATGTTCTATAGTCATTTTGCTGGTGCTAGAAGGAGAAGCCATTGGACTTTAAAAACAGTTTTTATTTTTTAACTAATATACTTTAATTTTTAGAGAAGTTAGAGATTTACAGAAAAATTGAGCAAATAGTACAGGGATCCTGTGAACCCCCATGATCCCCCACTCACAATTTCCTCTATTATTAACAAACCAGAGGCCCAGTGCACAAAAATTTGTGCACTCGGGGGGGAGAGGGGGGTCCCTCAGCCCGGCCTGTGCCCTCTTGCAGTCTGGGACCCCTCAGGAGATAACGACCTGCTGGCTTAGGCCTGCTCCTGGGTGGCAGAGGGCAGGCTCAATCCCTAGGTGCAGCCCCTGGTCGGGCTCAGAGCAAGGCCGATTGGGGAGTTGGGGCGCCACCCCCTGTCACACACAGAGCAGGGACAATCAGGGGGTTGGGCCGCTGCCCCCTGTCACGCACAGAGTAGGGCCGATAGGGGAGTTGGGGCACCGCCCCCTGTCACACACAAAGCAGAGCGGATCAGGGGGTTGGGGCGCTGCCACTGTCACACTCAGGGCAGGGCCGATGGGGAGGTTATGGCTCTACCCTGTCACACACAGAGCAGGGCCGTGGGGGGGGGGGGGGGTTGGGGCGCTGCACCCTGTCACGCACAGAGCAGGGCCGATCAGGGGGCTGGGGCGCCGCCCCCTGTCACACACAGAGCCGCAGGGCGATCAGAGGGTTGGGGAGCTCCCCCCTATCAGGCACAGAGCAGGGCTGATCAGGGGTTGGGGCGCCTTCCCCTGTCTGAACAGAGCAGGGTGGATAGGGAGGTTGTGGCCCCGCCCCCTGTCACACACAGAGCCACAGGGTGATCAGGGGGTTTGGGCGCTGCCCCCTGTCTCGCTGATCCCGGTGCTGGGAGGCATATTACCCTTTTACCATATAGGATAGAGGCCTGGTGCACGGGTGGGGGCTGGCTGGTTTGCCCTGAAGGGTGTCCTGGATCAGGGTGGGGGTCCCCACTGGGGTGCCTGGCCAGTCTGGGTGAGGGGCTGAGGGCTGTTTTCAGGCTGGCGGGTGACAGAAGCTCCCAACTGCTCCTTTTTTTCTTTTTTTCTTTTTTTATTCTGGACCAGCTTTAGCTCTGGCTCCAGCTCTTAGGCCTCTGCTGCTGAAAGCAGGTATCTGGTTTGTTTGTGTTCTATAATCGAAACACTGTATCAACTCCAGCACTGAGATCCCGGCTCGCTGAAAGCAGGTTTCTGGGGTTTTGTTTAGCTTCTATATTTGTTACAATGTTTCAAACTGCAGGCTCAGAGGCCGGCAAGGCAGGCGGGGAATGTTGGTTTCCTCCGTCACTGAAGCAAGCAAGCCTCATGTTAGTTTCAAGCTGCCTGGCTGCCGGCTGCCATCTTGGCTGGCAGTTAATTTGCATATCGCCCTGATTAGCCAATGGGAAGGGTAGCGGATGTACACTAATTACCATGTTTCTCTTTTATTAGATAGGATTTCTTATAAATGATGGACTAATATTGATACATTATTATTAACTGAAATTCATAGTTTTACATTGGGGTTCCCTTTTGACAAAAGCAAGTGTATATGCCATGAAAGTGTCATAAAAAAATAATTTTAAGCCTTGCTGGGTGGCTCAGTTTGTTGGAGTATCATCCCATATATCAGAAGGTTGTGGGTTTGATCCCCAGTCAGGGCCCTTACAGGAGGTAACTGATAAATGTTTCACACACTAATGTTTCTCTTTCTCTCTCCCTTCCTATGTCTCTAAAAATCAATAAAATACATATCCTCAGGTGAGGATTTAAAAAAATAATAATTTCATACATTTTTCCTTTCTAGAATGTCATATAGTTAGAATCATACTTTATGTATCCTTTGCAGACTGACTTTATTCACTTAGCAATATATTTTTAAAATTCTATAGCTTTTTTGTGGTTTTGTATTTCTTTTTATTACTCAACTAGGGGCCTAGTGCACAGAATTTGTACACCTTGAAAGGAACTGTGGGCCACAAGGCTGTGGTGGGCACAGAGGCGGGTCTTGGCCCATCCTCACGCCCCCACCTGGCCCCTCTGGCCGTGGCTCCCAGTCCCCTGTCTGCTGGCAGCCCCACTCCTGCTTCCGCTGCTCCCATGCACTGATGGTGCCAGCCCCACTCGCACCGCTGATGGCATGGAGTGATTGGGGCCGGCACCAGCAGTGGGTGTGAATGGGGCTGGCACTGTCAGCAGGTGTGAGTGGCGGCTGTCAGCCCTGATTGCCCCTCAGGAGCAGGGGAGATGGAGAAACCCTCAGGAGCGATCAGGGCTGGCAGCTGCTGCTTGCACCCACTGATGGTGCTGAGCAATTGGGACTTGCCCTGGGCATTGGCAGCAAGTGTGAGCGGCAGTTCTGGAACCAGCTGTGGGTGCAAGTGGGGCCAGCGCTGGCAGTGGGTATATACAGCGACTCCGGTGCTGGCAGCGGGTGCGAGCGATCTTGCGCCAGCAGAAGGTGTGAGTGCCGGGCGGGACCGCGGTGTGTGGGAGCAAAGAATTTTCAGTAACCACCAGAGGTGTGTCCCGATGACAGTGATTGGCGCCTCACCTTGGTCTGGTGTTCCTGCTCACCTGCTCCACTATCCCACCACAGCTGATGCCTGCCATGTTCCGCAGTGTGCTGCTGATGCCTGCCATGTTCCGCGCATGCCCCCTGGTGGTCAGCGCATGTCATAGTGACCAGTTCTTTGATTGTTTGTTTGTTCCACCGTCCGGTCTACTTGCATATTTAGGGTATGGTATATATGGTATTTCATTGTATGTATATGCCAAGATTTGTTTATTCATTCACTTATCAAAGGATTTCTTGGTTACTTCCATTTTTAGACGATCTTCTTTCTATATATATAAAAAGCTAATATGCAAAGTGTTTCCTCGGGAGTTCAACTGGGAGATTGGAATTTGATCACTTGCTATGACGTGTGCTGACCACCAGGGGGTGATGCAGAGTGAAGGAAGGCCCCAGCCAGCAGCCCTTATCACTGGCTAGTCCTAGGGACCCTACCTGTGCATCGATTTCGTGCACTGGGCCTCTAGTTATGAATAAAGCTGCTATAGAAGTGTGTGCAGGCTTGTGTGTAGACATAAATTTTCAAGTCATTTGGTTAAATCCCTAGGAGTGTGATTGCTAGATCATATGAAAAGACTATGTTTAGCTTTGTAAGAAACCTTACAAAGTGACATAAAAAAGTGAAATGCAATGGCTTTTCATCATTGTTTTAAATTGTAATTTCCCAATGTCATATTTTGTTTTATCATGAAACCACTTTTGATATCACTGTTATTCTCTGTTGCTTTTACATTTTATTTCTCTAACCTTACTCAAAATCTTTCCTCTATTTATTTTATGTTTTATTAAGCTTTTATTTTTCTAGTTTCTTGAAGTGAAAGATTTAGTTATTAAGTCAGTCTGAAAAAGATATATAAACTATGATTCCAAGCATATGACATTCTGGAAAGGACAAATGTATAAAATTATTGGTATTATTATTTTTAAAGTCCTCATCTGAAGATATGTTTTTATTAATTTTTAGAGACAGTGGGAGATAGGAAGATCTTTCTTTCTTGGTAATATAAATATATAAAGCTCCAAATCTCCATGAAAGCTCTGTTTTTTTTTTTCTTTACCCCATATTTTAAAAATATTTTTTATTGATTTCAGAGAGAAAGGGAGAGGGAGAGGGAGAGAGAGAGAGAGAAACATCAATGATGAGAGAGAATCATCAATCAACTGCCTCCTGCACTCCCCACACTGGGGATCAAGACTGCAATCCGGGCATGTGCCCTGACCGGGAATGGAACCATGACCTCCTGGTTCATAGGTTGACGCTCAAGCTCTGAGCCATGCTGGTTCTGCTATCCCATACATTTTATATTTTTTTATTTTTATTCAGTTCAAAATATTTTCTAATTTTCCATTTGATTTCTTCTTTGACTCATGATTATTTAGAGGTACATTGTTTAATTTCCAATTATTTGCTGGCTTCTTTTTGTTTATGCCTACTTTTGATTTCTAAATTAACTCTACCATGGTTAGAGAATATACTTGGTATTATTTCAAACCTTTTAAATCTACCAGAATTTCTCTTAGGACTTAGAGTATGGCCTAATTTGGATGGTGTGAGCAGCTCTAGACAAGAAGGGTTCAAACTCCCACTGTCCATACTTGGAGTTCTATTAGCTTTTCCTGTAGAAGTACTTCTTAAATTGCTTGCTTTGATCAATTTTTAAATCCCTGAATTTATTTGTTTGTTTGTTTCTTTATTTATTTATTTATTTTTGTAGTTTTATATTTCTTTTTTGCTCGGGGAAGGATTTGCTAACCTCTTTACTCTACCAGAGCCAGTTTTTTCTCCATGATGCTTTTTTCTATATTAGTAGCCTATATTAACTCAACTTTTGCTTTTTATGGGTTGATCACAAACTATATACATTTCATCTCACAAACTGGGTTTGAGCATAATTTTATATTGTCAGCTACTCCTGCATTTAGGGATTGACATATCTTCAGGATATTTGTATTTTAATGTTACTTAGGTTCTCAGCTAGTAAATCACAGTGGTTATCATACCCCATGATGCTTAGACTTTTGGCACAATGTAATTTTAGAATAACAAATTTAATAACTTGCTGTGTACCTGGATTCCCCAAGGATAATCCAACTCAAATTAAGTCTTCTACCTGTGTTTTCTCTTTCGGACTGCTGCTACTGACCACAAATTAAATAATTGCATTTGTGTATTTTTTGCTCCACAGTTTGGGGAAAATGCTCTATTTTATAGAACTAAGAGATTTTGATTATACAGGCTTCGCTCTTCTCAAAAGAGCCATTACCTGCAATAGCCTTTTCCAAAGTGTGCTCTGGGGAACGCTGGTCCAGCAGGGACTCTGTTAAAACAAAAGTTCCCCATTTAAGTACGTTTGGGAAATGCTCTACTGTGTGCTTGGGATTTAAAAATTCACATTAGACTATTGGAGTCGTTGAGGAGCCACGGAATTCTGAAGCTTGTTTAATCTTCCATTTCTTAATCATAACTCAGCACAGGACTTACTTTTTACTCATTTATTTTTGTCATAATAAGTTAGTATTGTGTGGAACACACTTTGGAAAAATCCTTTGTATGACTTTTGTTTTACTGACTCCCAGTTTCCACAGGGAACCTCAGAAAAGTAGGTAGCTTGTCTGAGATAAAGTGAGTCATGAGTGATGGGTACAACTCTGGGTCCAGGCACATGTGGAGGCTTGGGAGGCAGAAATCTCAGGTGTGATTCAGTGCCCAACGCAGTCAGAAGATAGCAGTGTGCAAGAGAGTGACCGTGGACGTGCTCCCTGGCATCGCAGGGGCTGGAGCATGCGACTGTCAGCACCGCGTTTTCATTATTTAAAAGTCTGTCTGTATTCTTTGTGAGCACGTTTTTTTCTTCCTGCATATGTTGCATTATTGATTTGTTTCACATTTAAGTGGAAACTCCAAGCAGTGCTTTTGTTAATGGGAGAAAATGCCTCTTATAAAATCCAATTTAGCTTTGACTAGTTTGATAGGATACTGATAACTTTAAAGGCAAAGTGGAATACAGAGAGGATCCAGCTTTGCTTTCTACCCTCTCTAATTCATCACTAGGTTTCGTTACATTATTGTAAAACTGAACACAGTGAATTTTATTTATTTTTTAAAATCCTCACCTGAGGATATATTTTCCCCCATTGCTTTTCAGAGAGAGTGGAAGGAAGAGAGAGGGAAACATCGATGTGAGAGAGCGACATAGACTGTGCCTCCCACACAGGCTCCGATGAGGTGGGTGGGAAGTGAACCCACAACTCCAGTATGTGCCCTTGACTTGGAATCGAACCCTCTACCCTTTGGTGTGTGAACTGATGCTCTAACCACTTAGAGCACCAGCCAGGGCTGAACACAGTGACCTTTAGAATTAGAGCTGTTTCTAGTACTGAGGCAAAGTACTATTTTCAAATAAAATTGTACTATTAGCACAAATGATTCCTACTTCATATCACTATGGACTCCAGTAGGAGATTCTTGAGAACATTTTGTTGTTGTGTTGAAATGACAGAGTTTAGATTCACCTCTTTTTTCTTTGAAAAAATGATGTTGCATGAACAGCATTCTTTTCTGAATGAAATTCACTAGTATATCATGGTTTCTACATGAATAAAGTTAAAATAATGATACAAAATGTTGTCTTATACACTGTAGGTGTGTAGATTTAATTTATTAACTCTATAGTGCTTATTTCAGGGAGCTGTTCTCAGGTTCTATTTAAAATATGGTTTCAGGTAAAGATTTTCTGTCCTCACAGTTAATGATATATTAAGTAGCTTATTTCTTGCAGTATTCAACTTAGTTTTACATTTTTCTTGAGGTTATATGTAAATAGGTAAAGTTTAAGGCTAAAAGAAACACACCCGTATACATACATGCACACACTCACTAAGAGGGAGATTAGAATTAGTTAATAAAATAATGGTTTGGGGCTCCAAAACTTATACTAATCTATATGCCATCTTTGTTTGAAATTAAAATAACTATCTCCACGTGTGCCTGGAGATAGTTACCCCAAAGATAGTTACCCACCTATTAGAAAACTCAAAATAAAAGTACACACCTATAGTGTGTCCACTCTAGACACCACAGTTTAGGGGATGCCTCCTGAGACATGTGGCTGTTGTGTACTGTGAAATCTACACAACCATAGACAGGGGAGTTACTATGTCCTACTCCCTCACAACTAAACTTCACTCAGCATTGGGTTGAGTTACTTTCCACCTTATTTATAGCTTTGCTTTAAGAATGTTTTCTTACATGAAGCTATTTGTGTTTAACTCTTCGGTGCGACCAGTTTTTCTGCCCTGATTATCAAAGGCTGTCAGTCAAATGCCTTTTTTTTTTGGTCACAAATTAAAACTCTGAATTCCCTACAGTCTAACCAGTATCCTACCTAGAGCAGTCTGGAAGACTAAAATAAAATTTAAATGTACCGGGAACAAACACAAGAAATCTTAACAGAACAGGTCCAGGGGTTCTTCCTGTCTGTGATCATGCTTTAAGAGACTCTTTGCTTCGAACAGTTTATATTTCGATAGACACATGAAAAAGCATTTCAATGTTGGCCTCCCTGCACAAGAAACCTAAATATTTCAGAGTTACAAAATCAGAATAGTCCTTTAATCACTCCTTTCAGGCTGAAAAGAAGAAATGACTGTTACTATATTCTATTATTATTCCAATTATCATGGCTTATAAACCTATTAAAATGTATCAAGTATCTTCCTCAGAATCAAACTATAATTTATAAATCAAGTATGAATTTGAGGCCCCTCAGACATACTCAGTTTGACTAAACTGTACACAGAAGTGGCCTGCAATTTGATTCCAGTCAGATATCTCTTACCACAATCGCATTTGAAACAGAGGACAGTAACCTTTAATACAGTCTTTTGTCCCCACCCAAGCCAATGACCTCCTGTGCGTGAGGAAATAAACTGGCAGAAACCACTGTAGGTGCTTGTGTGTAATTATGCATGCACAGTGTACCACCACTGTGATGAAGCCTCTCACGTCTCCAGGTTAAAAATCTCCAGTTTTCTATTTAAGTCCCTATGAAATTTAAAGTAATATCAAACGTGTACAGCTTTCCAGAGAGCAATTTAATTTAATTCAACAAATGTTTGTATCAGAAGCAAGTTCTAAATTCTGTAACCTATGGGGGAACAGCTGAGTTGCACCTCTAAACATTTGTGTTCCCTTAACCACGCATCAGCTGGATCCATGCAAAATTCCCATAGGAGCGAGTTGAAGAAACAGCAGATCAGGGGAAAGGGAGCAAGGGTGAAGCTTGTCTCCCTAGGGGTGCAGGTTTTTCCCACTCTCTCAGTTCTATGGCTGCCTTGGACATCAAGGAATTATCCATAGTTTCCCACATTACTGAGCTATCCACGTGGTATTCTCTGGGGATCTGGTTTCTATCTCACCTAAAAAGTTTGTATTGCTTGGCTAAGCCAACCTTTGCTAGAATTAGAAAAGTGAGGATACAGTTGTACTGTACATAGGGGGCTTGGAACACTGTGCTTTGCCTCAGACCCATATTTTCTAGCAGTGCCAGCATTCTGAATTTGTTCTCTCCCCCATTACTTATTAGTGGAGTTTTGTTCTCTTTTCTTTTCACTTGTGCTTTTGGCTCAATGTACTTGGTGCTTAGGACCCTGTCCATCAATTCTATTATCTTTCTCCAGGATCATAAAATGCCTCTCATTTATCTATATGCAAACATAGTCAGCTCTTCCTCATCTACATTAATAAAAGAGAAAGATGCAAATTGATCATACCTTCACAACGCCCACTAGACAATCAGGAGCGAGTATGCAAATTAGTGGTACAAAGATGGCAGCGGCAACAGAGCCAGCCAGAGAAAGTGGGAGGCTTGGGTCACCCTGGCAATGAAGGAAGCCATGCTTCCAGCCTGCCCAGGAAGGCTGCCGAAGGAGGGGCCTGTGGGCGGAGGACACGGAGCCGGCCTAGGTGTGCAGGAGCTTGGGTCGCCGTTGCCCAGGCTGGCCACCGAGGGAGGGGCCTGCAAATGGCCCTCAGCCCCTAACTCAGGCTGGCCATGCCTCCATGGGGTGAGGGTCCCTGCTGGGGGGCATGGCCAGCCTGAAAATAGCCCTCAACCCCTCACAAAGGCTAGCCACGCCCCCCCAGCAGGGATCCTCACCCCATGAGCTGCTAACTGCCCCAGCACCTTGCCCAGGCCAGCACCGTCCCCAGTGGAGACCCCTATCCCAATGGGGGTGTGACCCGCCTGCAAACCACCACAGGCCCCTTGCCCAGGCCGCCCTGCCCCTCAAGGGAACCCCCACCTTGATTTGGGACACCCTTCAGGGCAAACCAGCTGGCCCCCCACTTGTGCACCAGGCCTCTATCTATACTAATAAAAGGGTAATATGCTAATTAGACTGGGGACCTTCCAGAAGACCTTCCAGACATTCTTCTGGACAAAGCCATGGTGGCGGGGCCGAGGTAGAGGTGGTTAGGGGCCAAGAGAGGAGGGCAGTTGTGGGTGTTCAGGCCGGGATGGGACAGCAGTTAGGGGTGAGCAGGCCAGCAGGGGGCGAAGTTGGGGGCGAGCAGGCCAGCATGCAAAGTGGTTAGGGACAATCAGGCAGGCAGGCAGGTGAGCGGTTAGGAGCTAGCAACCCTGGATTGCAAGAGGGATGTCTGACTGCCGGTTTATATACATGCATATATAGTTTAGTACTACAGGCACATGGAAGGCCAATATCCTATATAATAAAAGGGTAATATGCAAATCGACTGAACGGCAGAACGACTGGTCACTATGGCGCTCACTGTGCCACAGGGATCGGGCCTAAACCAGCAGTTGGACATCCCTAGAGGGGTCCCAGATTGGAGAGGGTACAGGCCGGGCTGAGGGACACCCCCAACCCCCACACGAATTTCATGCACTGAGCTACTAGTATTATATAAGAACTTTTCCTTGGCCTCATGCTGACTCTCTAGCTACTATCCTATTGAAGCTAAACTCTTAGAAGTGTTGTCTTTGTTTAGTGTCACCCATTCCCAGTCTCTGATTCAGACATTTTCAATTTTGCTACTTTTATTTGGCTGTTTTTTAAACAAAGAAAAAACATAGGTTATAATGTAACAAACACCACATGCCAAAAAACAAATATAACAATTGTTTTTTTTGCTGTTTCCTTCATATATACTTTTCTAGAAAGTAAATTGTTATAGATAATAATGTGTGATTCTCACTGATTTCATTTCCCTCCCTCCTTTATTCTAATATCAGTTCTTATCTACTATATGTTTACTAGAGGCCTAGTGCACAAAATTCATGCAGGGGTAGGGGGTGAGTGTTCCCTCAGCCTGGCCTGTGCACTCTCACAATCTGGGACCCCTTAAGGGACATCCCTCTTGCAATCCGGGACTGCTGGCTCCTAACTGCTTGCCTGCCTGCCTGCCTGCCTGCCTGATCGCCCTTACCCACTCGCCTGCCTGCCTGCCTGATCACCCCTAACCACTCTGCCTGCCTGCCTGATCACCCCTAACTGCTCTGCCTGCCTGCCTGATCGCACCTAACTGCTCTGACTGCCTGCCTGCTCAGTGCACGTCATAGTGACCAGTCGTTCCGCTGTTCAGTCGATTTGCATATTACCCTTTTATTATATAGGATATTGGTCTTCTATGTGCCTGTATTACTAAACTATATATGCATGTATATAAATGTGTAATTTATATGTTTATAAGATTTACAAAAACAGCATCATACTTTTAATCCATCTTCTTATATTTTAGTTATTCTTGGCCATTTCTTTTACTATATGGATTTTAGGAAGAGCTTATCAATTTCCATGAAAAATAGTCTGGATATTTTTTATTGGAATTATCCTGAATGTATATATTAATCTGGAGAAATTGAACATCTGTATTAGCTATATTCCTAAGTACCTTATAGGTTTTCTTGCTACTTTAAATAGCAAGAAAGTTTTTAGATTTACATTTAAATGGTTGTTGCTGGTATATAGGATGCTATTTACTTTTTAATAATGACTTTATATTAAATAACTTTGTTACAAAATATTATTAGCTCTAATAATCTGTACAGACTTGTGAATTTTCTATATATTTCATCATACTGAGTGCAGATAATGACAATTTTGTTTTTTGTTTTCAATCCTTATACTTTATTTTGTGAGTATATTTTGGAGCTTGATTGATTTCTTTAATACTGATAGATATATTTGTATTCATTTTGTAGTTAGTTTGGATCACTTACTCATTTTCTAGACAAAATGTCATTTCTTCTAATTCTATAAAGTTAGTTCAGTTTTATTTTCTAACTTTTGAGACGAGCACTTAGCTTATTGTTAGGCTGTTTTCTAACATTTCACATTCTCACTAAGTACTCCTGATTAACAGCCTCCTGAGCTTTCATTGTAGTGCAGTTTCAGACATTTCCCAACTTTCAATTTAAATTTTGTTTCTAACCCATGAAATAAGTACTTATTTCGTTTTCAAATGCATGATTTCAACTTTTTTCTTAATTTTTCTTTTTATGATAATGATTATGAAATTTAAATGCCAATTCTTTGTTGTTTGAAACTGCTTCATATGTACTCCCAAAAAATCTGTATTCTATATTTACCTGCTGCCGGGTTCTATGTGTATTCATTAGATCATGCCTCTTATTGGTGCAGCGATATTTATTTAGCGATATTTTTGCCAGCTTAATCTATTAGCTTCTGATAGGAGTGTGTTATAATCCCTAAGTCTGACGACTACTAATTTCTTCTTGTAATTCTGTTTTTGATTTATATGTGTTCAGACTTCATTGTTAAACCATACACAAGCTTAGAATTGTTATATCCTTTCATGAATTCATCCTCAAATATCTTTTGGAGATAGAGCCAGTTTGATCAGATATGAATATTACTAAGCCATATTCTCGCTGATATTTTTAGTATTAATAGTTGTGTTTTCTATTTACTTTGCATGAGGTATACTGGTAAATGTTTATTAAAAACTGGCTCTCTGAAGTGGAAGCCTTGCTCTGCAGCATTTGCTGACTTCCCTGATGCAAGTACTCTAAACAGGGCAGAATTTGAGCAGCAACATGAAACAACAAGTTGAGATGAAAAGAATTTGCATAGCAGCTGTTGAGAGACTTTGCAACCTGTGTCTAACACATCATTGAAAATGCATTTTCTTTGCTCCTTTTTTTCTCCTTTCCTTTCTTCTATTGGATTTACAAGATTTTCTTATTCTCATCTATTTCTTCTGTTGAAATGGAAGTTATACATTTTATGTTGTTAACTTAGTGATGATCCTTGAATTTTTTAACATGCAGATTGATTTAACAACTGATCAATATCTCTATTTTCCTCTTGAATATTTTAAGGAATCTTAGATTACTTTAATTCAGATCCCTTTTCCCCACTTTCATGCCATTGCTATCCGGTATTTTATTTCATGCTTTTTAAGCATCTCCAAAGTAATAAAAATATCATCACTTAAACATATTTTCTAGTGCCTAGTTTGGTTGTCATTATTATATATGCAGCCTAGTGGTTGCTTTCAAATTGTGTTCTGTGGAACACCGATCTTATAGGTGGGCCTCTAAGCAACTTCTGATGTGGGTGTGAGAGAGGCCAGATAGATAGTGTTCCAAGATTTCATCTCAATCTAAACATTTGCCTGTGTGTTTTAGTCCAAGTACTCTTTTTTTAAAAAATTGAGGTATAATTAATATATAATAAAAATCACAGATTTTTGTATATAGTTTTGACAATTATATATACACCTATGTAACCACTACCCTATAAAGGATGAAACCACCATTCAAATTTGAAACATACACAGACACACACACACCCTCAACTTACCTGAATGTATTACTTTCTTAAGGTGGGGCAGCTATGCTTTCAGGCACTGTTTCTCCAAGCAGAGCAGAATGTTCATCTTATATAGCGTGTTTGAGAAGCATGAAGTTTGGTAATTAATTTCACTGAAGTGCAGAGACATGAGTGATTTAACATTACTGTAGATGCATGGTTATTTGAACAAGACTCTGTTGACTGGCCAGTACTCAGAAGCATGTTTATTGTAATGAGTCTGGTCCTGATGGGCTACTTTTCAGAAGTGAAGGGCTTTTGCTATTTGGTTGGCTTGCATAACCATGTTCACTAAAGTGGGCTGTCAATGGTTGATTAAGCAAATTTAGAACTGGCTCCAGTGGTTAATTTTTATGATGACTTGCTTTATTAATTAAGCAAGTTAAAAATGAGTTTTGGTTGCTCTTATTACCACTGCAAGAGAAGATCAGCCTTTTTTTCTAGAGTGTAGGACATTTTTTATTCATGGTAGGTCCTGTTGGTTCTTTCCCAGACAAGTGGAGTAAAGACCATCATGGATTGCTGAGATCTGCACTACTGCTGTTTCTCCATGAGGATCAGGCTAATTTGGCAACTCCTTTAAGGTGAGGTTTATTTGTGGAGGTATGATTTTTGGTTTGATTTTTGAATAGCATGATTATAGTCTGCTTTTGTCTTGAGCTTTTTGTTGAATCATTTACTAGTATTAGGACAGAAACTGTGAGCAAAACAAAAATAACTATAAGATGAAAAAACACTGTTTTGTTTTTTTATAAAAGTCTATTTGTTTTGGTAACATTAATTCATGACAGTAAATAGGGTATATATTTAACACTAGATTTGTAGTTATTCACACGTCCTGGAGAGGGCTGCCATTGGGTTACCTGAATGGATGTGACTTCTGGTAAAAAACTGGTTCCTACAAGATGCACTAGACTAATTATTGTATATCCAATGTGGTACTTCATATTTTAAATTTAAAGATAAAGCCAACCACCACAACAAGTACAACAAGAACAAAAACAGCAAATCAGGACTTGGTTAGAAAATGTCCCAATGAGCTGTTCTTATCATGGAAACTTCTAGAATTCAGAAACCAATAATGAGATTCTCCTTCATTGGGTAGGGTAAAAGAATTGGTGAATTGGGGATGATATACCAGTGCAGGTGATACAATCATATGTAAAGGGAAACAAAGTACAGTAGGCCCTTGATAACATCATTTCATGGAACAAAACTTCCCTATAATGTTGATGAGGGGAAAAATCAATTCCCATCTGGGACCACTGTCTGTGGGGAGTTTGCATGTTTTCCCATGTTTGCATGGGGTTTCTCCAGGTACTGTGGTTTTCTCCCACATGCCAAATGGTGATTGGTGTGTCTAATTATCTTGGTCTGAGTGAGCGAGGATGTGGCTATGAGTGTGCCCTGCCATGGAAGAGCATCCTGTTCTCACCTTGCGTCCTCAACTGCTAGGTAGGCTCTGGCCACCTTCGATCCTGGTTGGAAAATAATCCTCTTACTTCACTCACACTTATTTCAGTGTTTAATATCGAAAGTGTTTTGGGTCTTTATTCAGAAGTTTGGTGATGTTTTTGTGACCAGAAATATGCCTAACTCTTGTTTATACCAATTAGTCTATGGTAAAATTGGTTTCATTATGTATCATTTTGCTTAAAGTTGCAGTTTTCAAGTACCCATTGACAGCATTGAGTGAGGACCTATGATATAATATATGAAGATTTATTTTACTAATTTAAAGATTATAATTGCTCTAAGATTAGAACGTTTGAGGAACTAATAATTTAATGCAGAAAGTATGCAGAAAACAAATATAAATCTATGTATCTACATATCCTTCATTAAAAATGACATCCCAGTAGGCTGAAAAGAAGTTGTAGAAAGGTCCCCAAAGTCTTCTGTTGGAAAAAATCTCTGAACATAAAGTAAAGAATGATCTTCTGCGTATAATGAGCTCACAAACCCTCACCAAGATATAGGTGAGCATACACATATGCACAGTGTTTGATAATTCTGAGAATTTTTTCCTTATTTTGTTGTTCAGTTTCCTTGGGAAAAAGTATTTTCTACTATTAATTCATCTCTCATGAAATTGTAAAGAATTGTTTATATTTTTGAGAGATGCAGCATACTCCTACAGCATTTAGCCCACATGTTTGCACGAATCCTGTTACTACTGAGGAGTATTAAGAAATAAACAGATTTATCTCTTAAACCGCTATAATCCTCTGTTTTATAACATTGGTACATTTTATATCTTAAATTGTTAGTTTTAAGCTTAGAAAATTACATGTATGTATGATAACATTTTAAATTTGACAAAGCTTGAATTTTTTTGATATGCTGTATTATTTACCCTTCCCCCCCAAAAGAAAAACAAAATAAACATTGACAACAAACAAACAAAAACTAGGCTTATGGAAATTTGGGGAACTAATATTTTTTCTTTATAGTTAGAATAATTATGATCTATAATGCAGGGGTTTTTCTACTTTATAAAGCCGTATTTTCATGAATAGTATATTAATAATTTGAATTCAGTGCTTCAGAAATTAATTGCAATGATCACTTACTGTAAAAAGGTGTTAGTAAAACAATGTAGTCATCACCATAAAGGAAATTTTTAAAATTTTCAATCATCCAGCTTTCAAATATCCAGGTTTCAGGATATTTTGCCCTAGAATCCGTACTGTTACAGTGAAAGCAGGAAGATCTATAAGCAAGGCTGTGCTCACAGGGTAGGCGTGGGTGGGTGGCATCCACTGGGGCACAGAATTCGAAGAGCAGTGATCCACAAGGTTCAAGGCTTCAGCAGAAAATAAAATGCTGCCAGGGTCAAGTGTGTTAGCAAAAGTTGTAGTGCCTGGGAATTACTTCTGAGGCATCTAGAATTCATTAGGAGATTTTCAAAACTTTGGTAGCTGGTGTATGTGAAGGGAATTGTGATAGAGGAGGGAGATGGATTGAAAAGGAATGGTGTTCCTGTGTGCAGGTAGTTAATTCACCAGAAAACAGTATCAAATTTACACAGTAAAATTTGTAGACCAAGATCTGTATACAAAAATCCAAAATCCTGGTCACATTAGAAAGTTCCATACTCCACCTCCCAAAATTTCACACATAAGCTATTATCAGTGATTAATTCCTTCACTTAAAATTTTTTCCTCAGGTTACTTGTATTCTGCCAATTGGTTGACATGGCAAGGTTAGGTAAATTTGGATTTTAGCTCAGAAATCAAGATGTAAAAGTGCCCTTTAGGGCCTTGATGGCATGGGAGAGGTAGGGCAGGGGCAAGGGCTGGCAGTGCAGGCGAGAGCCCAGAGAAGAGAAGTCACTTCAGCAAAGCACATGGGTCAGACCACAGTGAAGGTTGAATGTTGGATTCAAGAAATCTACCCTTGAACTATTCCTCATTTGTTTCCTAATTCCTAAAATAAAATGGGGGTAATAACTGTAGCCTCCTTGGAGGGTTCTGTCATTAAAGTAGAGGACAGGACAGTGTGAAGTATCATGTCTCTTATGGCTATTACCCAAAAGGGAGTCAGAAAGACCGAAATAGGACTGGAGGGCATTGAAACTCAATTTCACTCACCTTGCAATTTTGTTTGCGACTGGCTCCCAAAATGTAGAAATATTGGGGAACTCTATTTTCTAATCTCAAATGCAATGGGACAGATTGCACAAGAATGCGGGACATCTGACCTAGTACATTTGATGGTGGACAACCCCCCAACTTGAAGATAATTAGTAAAAGAAAAGAGAAGATCAGATTCAAAGAAACCTGAAAAAAACCTAAGTGCTTTGGTTGAACAGAAGCACTGCCACAGAGATATTTGTACATTTCCACTTTGGAGGACTGAAAGGGAGAGCTTTAGATAGGTGTGCAGATGTGGTCAACTCAACAGACAGTTGTATAGGACATTAATCTCCTGAAAACCTCAGATCCAGGTTTCTGTGTGTCTTTTGTAGTAATATTCTCATGTGTCTTTATATACAAGGGTGGGAAAATTAGGTGTATACTCGTTTGTATGGAAAATATGATAATAATAATACAAGGATAAACTCAATATTTTGTGTACTCACAACTGTAAAACTACTTTTGCCCACCCCCTGTATAACCCAATGTCTTTCAGTAAAATCTCCATCTTAGTAAGTCATCATGAATGAAGTATATATTTCTCCCACAAAACATGTTACTGCTATTTACCAATTAGCATGATCCTGTTTGGGGATCAAAGAAATATTTGATAAGCCATTACAGTCTGAGATAAGAAGTATTATGGCACATGACAATGCCAAGCCCTTCATGGATTTGGCATTAAAAGATGCCACAGTCCTCAATTAGCTCAATTTAAGAGGTCATCTTACTTAGAAGTCATATAGAGCCATCTTCATTTTTCCTCTATTTCATCGAAGTCCTCAAAGATACAAAGTGTAAACCTATATGAAAAACTGAGTGTTTAGCTGTAATTCTCTTTTAATAAAATCTGTATAATGCTGAGCTAAAAAATTTCCTTGCTTAGAGGAAGTGAGGTTGAGCTTAGGAGCAAGGATTGCAGGATGTATTTAGACTCGTTTTCCCAGCCAGTAGTGTCTGCTAGAAGCGGGGCCCAAATCTTCTGCCCTCTAAGTTGCTGTAAGGCTGGGCTGTGAGAGACATGATTTAGGTAAAGTGGGAAGTTAATGCATTATCTGCCACCCATCCTTCAGCATGGCTTCTCATACACAAAAATCCTCTTGTAAAATGACAACTGAATTCAGTTGCAGATTTAGATATGTTTATTGTTAGCACCAAAACTGTCTAAAGAATAGCTTTTATTCAAGGAATAAAACTTGTTTTAATCTCATAAGTAAAATTAATGTTATGTTTGAATAATCACTAATGGTCTAGAGCCCATTTGCTACATTTTCTTTGGGATGTGGTACACTTCAATGATATTTGTAATTTGGGTGCTCGATGAAGATGCTTGAAGATAATGCTTGCAATTGCTCAAGTTTTTTTGTTTTGAAAGCAATCACATGTGATGTAGGTATAATGATTTTGTTTTTTAAGAACACAAACATATATCTTGAATAATTATAACAAAAATTGCACACATGAAGATTAGTATGTTCAGTTTTAAAGAAAATCATACGTGTAGTAAGACAATTGAAAATTATATTATTCTTTTAGGAAAGCTATTCTGCTAAAAAAAGAAAATTGGAAAAAGGTACCATGGATGGTAGTGGGGAGGGACTGACAGAGTCATTCACTTTAGATAGCTGATCTGAAAAGAAATAAAATCTAAGAGTCATCTAGGAGATTATGGCAGGAGTGAATCTACCACATACATGTCCTGTCAATTACATCTCAATTACCAAATAAATAAACATACAAAACTTGGATCCATTGAATATTTAAAAATTAGTCCCTCTTCATAAAATTAAATACTTTTAAAGTTGAGTTCCTTGGGAGCAAGGATTTTGTTTTTGGCCTTTAGGTAACCTCTTTTGTTTTTTGTGTACATTTGTACTCACTGCTTTGAGACTTTATGACACTTTTCACCAAAACCCTTCATAACTTAGAGAAATAAAAGTAGTGGTTCTTACATTTCTTCAAGGACATTTTTCCTTAAAATATATGAACTTACTCATCCTGTTATATATATGTGCCAGAAAATAGATTATTCTAATTGAAACATTGCTTGTACTGCCAATCTTAAATGACTTCTTTTAAAAAATCCTAGAAATAGGTATTGATTGACAAATGACAATGCAGAAAAAGCCTTTAGATCAATGAAAGACATCAAAATGTAAGATGTCACACTGATTGAAATGTGTATTTTATGAAAAATGAACTCCAGAAATACCAATAGCTCTTCAGTAGCACATACAAAAAGAGACCTTGGCAAAAAGAAAGGCCTGCTTGTTTCTAAGAAGAGTTCAGAGAAATGAAAATTTGCAGATGCCATTACTTTATTCAGAAACTAGAGGCCTGGTGCACGAAATTCGTGCACGTGTGTGTGTGTGTGTGTGTGTGTGTGGGGGGGGGGGGTGTTCCTCAGCTGGCCTGCACTCTCTCACAATACAGGACCCCTCGGGTAGGGTCCCTAGGCCTGGGCGGTGATCCAAACCTATCAGGGCTTTTCTTCCCCTGGCTGCTGGCAGCTGGCTCTGCTCCCGCGGCTGCCACTGCTCGCCATCTGTGCAGTGCTGTCCCCCTCCCCCACCACCAGTCTCCTCCCTCTACAGATGACAGGCATGGGGTGCGATCACTTGGCTGGCCTGGCCTCCCTCTGCGGGGCGATGGATCACAGGGCCCCCAGATCAATCACCCTGCAGAGGGAGGCCCTGCCCACCTAGCTGGGGCTCCCCGATTGATCGCCAGGCAGAGGGTGGCCTGGGCCTCCCTCTGTGGGGTGACTGTGGGGCGATGGTGGGGGTCCCCCGACCCTTGACCAAATGCATCGCACCTGCCTTGGCTGGCCTGGCACCAGTGCATGTCATAGCATGGTTGTCCAGAAGGCCGTCCAGACAGTCGTTCTGCTGTTCAGTTGATTTGCATATTACGCTTTTATTATTATAGATACACCAGAAGCAGTTAAGTGCTAGGAAAAACAATAAGCAGAGTTAGAGTATAGAGAGTGATGTTGAGATGCAATTTTATATCAAAGGTCAAGTAAGATCTCTAAACAGCTGACATTTGAGCAGAAGACTGACGGAAGCAAAGGAATGAACTGTGCTCACATCTGGCGGCTCAGGGGAAGGATTCCAGAGAGAGAATATAAATTGAAGACATGCTACGTTAGAAGTAAGACTTGATGTGGAATAGAAAGGAGGTCATGTTACTGAAGGATCTTGCCCAAGAGGGAGCATAGTTAGTGATAAAGCCAGTGTAGGAGGGCCCTGAGGGTTTTCTAGCCCATTGGATGGACTTCAGATTTTACTCTGATTGAGACTAGAAACCATTGGAAGGTTGTCAGGCAAGCAGTGGCATGATCTGCCTTAGGCTTTAGGAAAATCACTCTGGCAGCTTTGTGTAAAATAGAATAAAAGGAAGCAACAGTGGACCAAAACGCCCCTTTGGGAGATGCATTCCCCACACCATATTTTAGTTCCACTCTCTTGTACCCTATTCTCTGCCTGTATGGCCTCTATGAACCATATCAATAGGCTCTATTAACAGCTGCTTTCAGGTGGGGCTCAGCCAATGGGGAACCTGAGCAAAGAACTGAAGTAGAAATGTCAGGATATTCATTTCTCAGAATCCCTTCCCAGGAGTGACTCACTCAAACTGGCTGTATTCCTCAGTCAAGATCAAATTCCTCGGGCAGCCATCTCAGTCCTATTACAGCCTCCTCTTCAGATCGAAGAGTGGGGTGGAGCCCAGTGTTTGCCTCGTGGGTAGTGCTCTATCCCTGGTGTTTCCTCTTGGTTAAGGAGTTAGACTGAGGCTGTAGCAGTGGAGCTAGTGAGAAGTCGTATATAAGATAGGTTTGAAAGTACAGCTACAAAAATATCTGATGGATTGGATGTGAGGTGTATGAAAAAGGGAGTTAGAATGAAGAGAAATTTAGAAAATATGACAAAGGGAAGTTCATCCTTCAGGATCTCATTCTCATTACTGTGGAAGAAATACATTATGGTGTTCTTTAGCATTTAGTGACAATATAGTTTACCTGAAAACCAGCCCAGGCAGATTTAATTGCTTCATTTCTATTTTTCATGCCATGTAATTAACTCTTAGCTGCCCAGTCATAATCCTTCTGGTCTAGTATTTTATTTAATGTGAACCCCAGAAAATTAACATGGTAACATTTTAAAATAAATGCTTATTATATATATTTTTTACATTTGATTATATTATATATATTATATACATACATGGGCATTTTACTTTTATATGGCCATGTATGTATATACAATAGAAAAGCACACAGCCCTAACCAGTTTGTCTTGGTGGATAGAGCGTCGGCCTGCAGACTGAAGGGTCCTGGGTTCGATTCTGGTCCAGGGCATGTACCTTGATTGCAGACTCCTAGCCCTGGCTGGGGGCATGCGGGAGGCAATCAATTGATGTATCTCTCTCACATCGGTGTTTCTCTCTGTCTCTCCCTCTCCCTTTCATTCTCTCTAAAAATCAATGGAAAAAATACCCTTCGTTGAGGATTTTAAAAAAAGAAAAGCACACAAATGTCTATATATACACATATAAAAGATTTCTCTCCAGATATGTATGTGCATATAAAAATGTAGAATATATAGAAATATATGTAAAAAGTATACTCTTCAGCAAGAGAAAATAATTTCTATATGCAACAACATGTATATGTCTCCCCAATGTAGTATTGAGTAAAAGATGCTGGGCATACATAATATATGTTGTCTGATCACTTTTAAATAAAGTTCAAAGCAGGCAAATTAACCTAACTTATATCACTGCATATTGATGAATACTATTGTATTGCAAACTTCAACTTAATTACCCATACTATTGTTCATGAATATGTGGGTTCTTTCCAGTTGGGGTTATTACAGATAATGCTGGTATGAACATACTGTACATACCTTATGGTGATTATGTAAGCCAAGTGGCTTTCCAGAATGGTAATAATAATTTTCCCATCCACCAATAGTATATGATAGTTCTAGGTGTTCCAAATCCTTACCAATACTTTGCCTTTTCAGTGCTTTTCATTTTAGATAGCCCAGTGGATATGCATGCTATTTCATAGTGATTTTAATTTGCATTTCCTGATGACTGACATGATTTAGAGTGTGTACTGTGTATACTTGTTATTTGGATATACTATTTTGTGAAGTACCTATCCAAGTCTTTTGCCCTGCACATCTGTAGCTTAGGAAAAAATAAAGAATCCCAGGGAAATTTTTATAGAAAATGTATGATTTCTTCTCAGTGGATCCTCCTCTGCATTACCCTGTCCTCCAAATATCATCTACTTCAACAGCCCCAAATCATTATCTTCTACCCAGGGATATCACCATTCTCCTCTTGGGTTGTATGTTCCTGGGCGATGTTGAGAAAGTTTCAGGGAGAAATCCCGAGTCAGTATGGGCTCATATTATCTGCTTTTATTTTTCGGAATTTATAGCCACATGTTGGTGTGGTCTATTGCCTGAAATAGGGGGGTTATGTATTTTTGTGCGGTTGTAGTTATGGGAAGGCTGAGTCTGATACGGCTACTCCACTTGTGGATGGGACCAGTGGTCCTCAAGTGTTTTTTAATCTACTTATTCTTATTGTACCTTTGTAGTTATATGTTCTTTGTTTATTCTCTTAATGGTATCCTAGAAGTTACAGCATTCAACCTTACTTTATTAACATTGAATATAAATTACTTTTTCATTTTATGACAATGCTTGGACCTTCAAAATTTTAATTGTATTCATTCTCCCTCTCATATCTTATGTTATTGTTGTCATGGCATTTCAATTCTACATATGTATTTTATTCTGCAAGGTTCATTATTGATCTTTATCCAGTAAATGATACCCACATATTTATACTTTCTAGTATCCTTTCTCTTTTTTTCTGTAATTCTCTTTCTACTGAAAAAAAAATTCCCTTTGGTATTTCTTTAATTTCTTTCAGCTTTTGATTGTCTTATTTTTGAAGGATAGTTTTACAGAATGTAGCATTTCAGGTTGGTTGTGATTTTCTTTGGGCAAGTTAAAGATGTCATTTTATTGTCTATTGGTTTTTATTTCTTTTTTTGCCCTCAATCTTGTTTTTTGCTTTGATTTGTTATGTGGTGGCTTATAAGATTTCATTGTTTTTACTTTTAATGTTTTTACTATGATGCATTTAAACAGAATTTTCTTTTTATTTATCCTACTTGAGTTCCTAATCTTTCTTGACTCTCTGGCCTAATTACTTCTAGCCATTTTGAAGAATTCTGATCCATTGTCTCATCAAATAATGCTTTCCCCCTCAAATTCTTTCTCTCTCACTTCTGGAACTCTGATTATATCTATGACCCTTTTCTAATGACCTTTTCATGATGTCCTAATATCATTTATCCCCTTTTAATTTTTTATTATTTTAATTTCTACATTTCAGTCTGTTTTCTATTGACATACCTTAAAGTTCACTAAGGGTTTTCCTTAGCTGCGTCTGATTAGCTGAGATAAAATTATGCATTGATATTCAAAACACTGTCAACTTATTTTTATGTTTTCAGATTTTCTAGTTTATTCTGCTTTTTAAGCTCCAGTTCTCTGGTGAATTGTTTCAGCTTATTATGTGTTTTCTTTATTATATTAACCATAGTTATCTCAAAGTCTATGTCTAGTAACGTCAGTATCTGTATTATCTGAATTTATTTTTATTTCTATTATCTGGTTTTTCTCTTTGTCCTTGTTCTTTGGTATCACTGGCAATTTTTTACTGGAATGTTAGACTGTGCATTTAAAATGTCCCAATTGCCTCAGTACCTCCTGAGTGATTTCCAGGAACTTTACTAGTAATAATCTAATTATCAGATTTTGATTTCTAAGTTTGCAAATAATAAGCTTTTTATTAAAAAAAGCTTTTTAAGTAACAAATGTCAGAAGCCATTTTATATATTAATTGTTTTTTCATTATGTATTCATAATATATATATTGCATTACATGTACATATAGTACTTTATTATTCTATATTAACTTTATTTCTGCTCCAGTGACAGAAGTATTTTCCACTTATTAAAAATTGCCTTCTATTACATGTGATTTATTATTATTCTATTTATGAAGTTTAATTGTAGCCATAAAAAATTAAATTTGGGAAGCAGGAACTGACACTTCATATATCCCTCATATGTTTTACAATTTTATCAGTTATACTATAGATCTCTTTTCCCCATTCTGTTTTTTTTCCTTTAATAATGATTCTTTTATTGTCCCAAGTCCATTATGTAACAGATATGAAGAAGATTAACCATGTTATGTTTGTGTGTGTGTGTGTGTGTTTTTTTTTTACCTTTTGTATTCCTCCAAATCTAATAAAATTGTGAGTTTGGACTCCATTCTATGTCTATTGCATTCATTGAATCAGAAAATTAGACTTGAAAATTAGACTGTCTCTTTCTGGCTAATGTCAATCTAATGCTTGTCAGAAGAGAACATACTATTTTAAATCCAGATTTCCCACCAAGAAAAATGGCAGATTGTCTTCAATGACGAATGCAACATGTTAACACGGATCCCTGAGGAAATCACGTAAGAAACAGTTACAAAAGGGATGGTGGGACTGTTACCCCCTGAGAGTGCACATATGTATGACAAGCTCTCACATTAATATGAACACTGTGTCTAATCCTCAAATGGTGTTTACTAAAGATGCTTTGCAGGATGGCTTGACATAAAAAGAATCTCTAAAGAACAGCAATCCAGAGGGAAATGTGCAAGGCTAACAGGCTATCTCAGGCATATAGATTTGGGATATAATCATTTCAATTCAGAACATTCCAGAGGACCCTATTCCCCTTTTCTAATTCTCCCCAAATTGACTCGTGCAGATCTAGGGTCAAAATCCTAATAAAGATTCTGCAGAGAAATAGGTTTCCAGAACTGATTTTCTCCCTGCTGTATTGAATTTCAATTATCTAACCTTCGCTGTAGGAGTACGATTTTCCAGCTAACATTTCACTGAGAATGCCAGGAGTCTCCAGGGGAGAGAGGCGGTTGGAAAGCCATCTTGATCCTTTATCTCTAAAAGAAACCCCAAAACACACACACACACACACACACACACACACACACACACACACACACACACCACAAATAAAGATGAAAGTAGTTCAGCAGCTATAATACCTTGAGAAGAAGAGCAAGGACCTGGCTGTCCACTTAAATACCACCTGAGAGCACACAAAATAAATGAAAGGATACAGGCCCTCCTGTGAAAGTGTCACTGGAATTCAAAAGGTACATCAGGCAGGCTGTCCTTGAAACATAACACAAAGGCTGACATTGAGAAAGGCCAGCTCGCAAGACAGCAGAGATAAGGTTTGAGACCCTGGAGCATTGGAACAGATTTAAAATGTCTGAATTTCCAGAGTTATTGACTGAGAAGTTGTTATGGCTCCTTTTTGTCTGCAGTGACTTTTCCTGCTCTTTGCGAGGAAAAGCATATAGTTCAAGCCCTACAGCAGCGGTTCTCAACCTGTGGGTCGCAACCCCTTTGGGGGGTCAAACGACCCTTTCACAGGGGTTGCCTGAGGCCATCGGAAAACACATATATAATTACATATTGTTTTTGTGATTAATCACTATGCTTTAATTATGTTCAATTTGTAACAATGAAATTGGGGGTCACCACAACATGAGGAACTGTATTAAAGGGTCGTGGCATTAGGAAGGTTGAGAACCACTGCACAGGATCTGTCTTGCTTAGCACACTGCAGTAACAATTAAGAAATGTGAAGTCAGACAGCTCTGCCACTTGCTAGCTCAATGAATTGGGTCAATATTCTCAATCATCCCGAATCTGTTTCTTTATCTGTAAGTTCCTTCCCCTACAGGAATATTACATCTGTTGTAAATAAACAGAACTAAGCCTTGTGGATAAATCTATAGATATTTTAAGGGATATTTGGAAGATCAACTTTGTGCTTTTGGGCTTGAGATTATGAAATATGGACTGGTTGAAAACTAAAGAGCAATTATTCAGACTGTGACTTCTCTAGCAGACATCATTTTGTTCCATTCCCATGGGTATGGGATCTAAGGCAGCAGATTTCAAGTGGTCTATGTAAGAACATACTAGTGTGAGCCATGTATAAGCAGGAGAACCATTCTTATGCATTTAAAAAAATTTTGTTGAATTTTGACGTGACATTGGTTAATAAAATTATATTTCATTTGTACAATTCTATAATGCATCATCTGTAGTACAATTCTATAATGCATTATCTGTAGTACATTGTATTGTGTGTTCACCATCTCAAGTCAAGTCTCCTTGCTTCACCATTTATTCCCCCTTTACGCTCTTTGACCTTCCCCACCCCCACTCCCATCCCTCTGGTAATCATGGTAATCACCATATTATTGTCTGTGTCTATGAGGGTTTTCATTTTTATTTTTTGCTTAATCCTTCACCTTTTCACCCAACTCCATAACCCCCTTCCCCTCTGACAGCTGCAGCTGTTGTCTATATCTACTAGCCTGTTTCTATTTTATTTGCTAGTTTATTGTGTTCATTAGATTCCACATATAAATGAAATCATTTGGTACTTGTCTTTCTCTGACTGGCTTACTTCACTATGCATTCTTGAATACATGCTCCCTTTGGAGAATAATTATCACTTTCAACAAAGATTTTTTGGCATCTGCTACATTTAGTTTAGTGGGTTGAGTACTGAGACTTCAACCCTCTTCAAGGTCAGCCAGGAGCTGCACACCTAATTAGCACTGAATTATAACCATATATCTTCCTCACACATGCACAAAGAATGCTGTTATTAAATTATGCTTAGCTGTGAGAACATCAGCTTTTATTAACAGTGTTATGAGAAAGAACTCAAAGAAATTTGTTGAATTTTGAGGATCACAAAATGTTCTCTGTACAAAGCCTACAGGATAAAACTCTGCCTGATTCCAGTTTAAAAAATAGCTGTAATTCTCTTAAGTAATTGATTTGTTTTTAGAGAGTGGATATTGTGACTCTTGCTAAGTGACAAGGATTCCTTTTTTGCAATTAGTTTCTGGAAAAATATAGCACTAAACTATAGCCCAATCATGGTAAATATGTAGGTCATAATAATGTTAATTTTAGTATCTTGTTATAATTTATGTATTTTAACAAAAATCTCCTGAAGTGTTTTCTGGAACATTGAGAGGTGCAAATAAGTACCTAGTAAAGGGATCTGAACCATTCTTATAACATCACTAGAGGTCCGGTGCATGTATTCATGCACCAGTGGGATCCCTCAGCCTGGCCTGAGCACTCTCACAATCGGGACCCCTCGGGGAATGTTGGACTGCCAGTTTTAGCTGATCCCCACAAGCTAGGCTGAGGAACCCCACTGGTGCACAAATCCGTGCACCGGGCCTCTAGTATGCATATAAGATCTTTGGTTAATCTCTTCCCACTCTCCCCCTCCCCATTCCCTCTGAGATTCATCAGTCTGTTCCCTGTTTCCATGCCTGTGCGTTGAGCATCTGCCCCCTGGTGATCAGTGTGCATCATAGCTACCGGTTGAACGGTCGCTTAGGCTTTTATATATATAGATGTGGGAAAGAGGATGACTGGTCTTCTCACTGAGTTAAATGAAATGTTGTCTACAGATGAGAGTCAAACTGAAGAAAACAGTTTATGCCCCTCCACATTCTTATTCTCTTTCTTACACCTATTGCTACACCAGAATTCTCACAAAGAGCAGACTAATGAGGGAAAACATGCTGTTGGCCACAGAGCAATTCAGGAAATCTTGTGGAGGTCCATGCTGAGCTTTCAGATGGACAGCTGGAAACTGATATCACCCTGTGAGTGTCAGCCAGTGGAAGAGCCAGGAGGACAACAGAGGACTGTGTCATGTACCTCCAAGTACAGGCTCTGTAAATCTGTAAATCTGTGTCCCGGTTGTCATTCCCTGAATTGCATTAGTATAGTATAAAAACAAATTATTTAGCATAAAAAAATTAGAGGGGTAGGCTGCAAGAGCACTTTTTGTTTTTAATATATCGTTTCACATGAGCTATTAAGGGATAATGCTAAAAATATATTCAAATATATTTGGAATATTTTATGCCAATCAAAAGGTTTTAAAATGTGTTTGCTTTGTTTTGCTGTATAAATTCTCTTAATATGCTTTGTAAATATTCAAGAGGAAAATGTAGTAGAATGATTCATTTTTCCAAATTATTTGCACACAGAACATACTTTTCTTTTTCTGACTAACAGCTATTAAATTTCCCAAAATTCTAGGGTTCTATGGAATAGTTTGGAAAATAATGGTTTCTGATAAAGATAGAGGACTTTGAAGTCTTAGTGAACTAAAGAAAATGCATTGTTTCTGGCAAAAAAATTTAAAATGCAGTAAGAACTTTTTAAAATCATTAAACTATAAGGTTAAATTAAATAATTTATGACAAAACTATTTCTTCCTAAATTTAAAAGTTCTTTAAATTTTTTTTTATATCTTGTTAACATAAAAAACCATTGAAACCTGTAAAGAATTTTGTGAATTTATTTGAGCCAAACTGTCAACATATGCCGGGAAGCAGAACCTCAACAAATTGAGATAATGCTCCGGAGAATGGCAGGGTTACAATTGTATTTATACATTTCAATCAAAGGAAGGGACATAGGTGGGTTACATGAAATTCATTGGTGATAGACTAAGGAGGAGGGATAAAGCAAAGCGGGGAAACCCTTGGGATTGGATAAAAAGTAAAATGATGGACACATACTTAGGTGGGTACAGGAACAATTAATAAGGAATCTGTGGTATCTGTCCTGGGCCCAGCACGCCTGGCTGTGCCCCAGGGGCTCCATAAAAAGGGAAGTCACAAGTTACCCAGACATCCCAAGGATATGTTATCTTAGATGCAAAAAGACAGATGGGCTCAGTTACGGTAAAGGTTGACCTTATCAGTGAAGATATCGGCTTAGGATGTAACTGCCCACCATAACTACTTTTAATTAAAGTTTAATTCAGACCATCCTTTGTGGTTACTTTAGGTTTCCAAAACTGCCATGCAGGCCTCCCCTGAGCTTGTCAGGTCAGCATGTGGCCCCTTTCGTCCACAATGTCTAGCAAAATAATTGCTACCACATTAATACACAATTTTCCCCTGGAAACACACATACACACACACACACACACACACATACACACACACACACACACTTTCAAATATTTTATAGAATACTTCAAAATACTAAGGTGTGCAAGAAGACTTGATAAGACTCAGAATCAAGAGATGGTACTTATTTACAATTAGGTAGCTTACATAAAGTAATTCCATTTATAATAAAGTTTAAATTTAGAGGACAATAAAAAGAATAATGTAAATGATAGATAATTTTGAAAATACAAAATACATTCAAAACTATAAAAAACAACAGGTTTCTTTTCTTTCTTTCTTTTTCTTTTTTTTTTTGTTTTTTTGTTGGTCCTTATACTCCAGAGTCTATATGACAGTGGTTTTTAAATAATAATGGGCATTAGAAACTCCTGGGGAAAGGCTTATAATTTAAGATATCAAGCTAAGCTCATCCATTTATCTCCTCATCCCCCCTAGAATCACAGTAAAATGATCATAAATTAATATAAAATGGAATGCATGCCAACAGCCCTGAAGAAAATAGAATGGAAATATCAGCAAATACAGAGTCCAATAAATTTCTAGGGACATTTGACGACAGGCAGAATAATGGCCCACAATGATGTGTGCACCTGGTTTCTCAGAACTGATGGCTGTGTTATCTTACATGGCAAAAGCACTTTGTGGATATGATTAAGATTACAGATCTTGAGATAGGGAGTCTATTCTGGATTATTCAGGTAGATCCAATCTAATCACACGAGCCCTTAAAGTAAAGAACCTTTCCTGGCTTAGGAGAAAGAAAGAAAAAAGAGGGAGTGGAAGGGAAGGATGTAGGTGGGAAGGAGAGGGAGAGAGATGCAACTTTGCTGGCTTTGAAGTTGCAGGAAGGGGTTATGAGCCAGCAAATACAAGCAGCCTCTAGAAAAAGTAGGGACACTGATTCTCTTCTGGAGCTTCCAGAAAGGAAGGGAACATTCCTGACACCTTGATGTTAGTCCTGTGAGACGTGTGTTGGGCTTCGGACCTCCAGAACCATAAAATAATAAATTTGTTGTTTGTGGTAATTTGTTACAACAGCAATTGAAAACTAATATACAATCAATGGGGGGATTTTGGTTGATGAAGCAGGACAATGAAGCTGCAGTCTAGCATTTGCCAGCATGAGACAGTAGCCAATAAGGAAAAAAAAAAAACACAGAAAGAAAGATTATGTTTTAGAGGATCAATAAAATGTCCTGATATCAAATTACATGCAATTCCAAAAAAAGAGGTATAGGAAACACAAGACATAAATTATCCACGGAGTAATTAAGTTCCCAGAATTGAATGAGGACACAGTCTTCAGATTAAAAGGATCCACCATGTGCCCAGGAGAATCAATGAATGAATGAAGACCTACTACCAGATGTGTCACTGTGAAATGTCTGAGTAATTGTAGAAGTAGGAAATGATGCTGAATATCCTCGAGAAGAAAACAAATGACCTTTAGAAAGCAGAGCAAACAAGGTTGTCCAAATAAGCAACAGCAAGTGTTGGTCAATGGAGAAATATATTTTTGAGGGAAATTATTGTCATTCTTGAATTTTGTACCAAGGCCAAATTATCAATCAAATGTGGTGACATATAAACCTCCTCAACTCACAAGAAATCTGACAACTCTTCTTATGCACATTTCTTAGGAAGTCCAGGAAAATAGAGCAGTAAACCAAGCAGCGAAGATTGAGGACAGTGACACCAGCCCAGACCACAAAGCAGTCCCAGGACTCCAGCTCAGCTGGGGGCTGGCAGAGCAACAGGCCCACCAGCTCCTTCTCACCTGGAGGAAGGAGGCCTATAAAGGACAGGGGCTGGGTGGAGGGGAGCAAAGGAGGGGGAAATGGGAGACATCTTCAATCCTGTCAAAAATCTTTTTTTTAAAAAAAAGACATTTTGGAAAGAAGGGGCTAGATTTCAAATCCAACCTCTATTGCTCCACCTTGTACAAACCATCATGATCACATGTCTGAGGTACAGAGGCCTCCTAAATTCTTCCTGCTGGGAATGCTCTCATCCAGCGATTTTCAAACCGTGTGCTGCAAGAATTTTTAAAACATGCAGAACCTGACTATTTAGTTAGGGACACTGACCTCTTTTCCCTTATATTGTCAAATAAAAGGATGACAACAGCCTAACAACAATAGCTATCAAGTGTGAATGCCTTGTCTTCATCCATAAACATATAGGTCATATAATACAGTTGCTTCTTATTGGTCATGTTGCATAATAAAGTTGCATCTAATTGGCTAATTCTTGGTACCAGAAATCCTTATATACCAATATAGGCACCTGATTTTTTAAAAAGTCACTTTGCAGCAAAAAAGTTAGGTAATTACTATAATTATATATTTTTTTATAAGTCAAAATATGCCTTTGTTCATATCAGCAAAAAATATATGTTTGATGTGCTACAGAATTTTAGTAATTAGTTCATGTGTGCCATGAGATGAAAAGGTTGAAAATCGCTGCCCTCAACTATTCTTTTTAAAGCATAAAGCTGAACAACATGTTACTTGCTTGCTCACAACCCAGGGGCTTCCAATCATACTTAGAGCAAAATTTCACTTCATGGCTCACAAGTACCTAAATGGTTTGGCCACTGGCTCATACAAACTTCAGTTTCATTTCTTAATATTCTTTCTGTCTTTCTTCCAACTAGTGTCCTATGGGGTTCATCAAACTTGACAAGCACCTTTTACCTCAGTATCTTCACCCTTGTTATTTATCCCAGCTGCCAGCATGGCTAATGCTCACTTCCTTCAAGACTTGCTCAAGTGTCTCCTCTTCAGAGGGACCTTCCCTAGACGCACTGTGGAACAGCATCCCCATTACCCTCCTTAATCCATTTGATTTTTGCATATTTTTCACCTCCCCAATAGAATGTGTGCTCTCAGGGCCGAGATTGTCTTTTATGTTTGCCTCTCAGTCCTATCACCAAGAGCAATATTTAGCACATGTTAAAAGCTAAATAAGTTTTGGGAAATTTGAGGATATGACAAAACCTCACAAAGCATAAATAAGGAATAATTTCCATCCTACGGTCTGAGGTCATCTAATCCTAGTGACTGCTCTGATTCTCTAGTAGGTAATAAGTACACACAGTGGTGTAAATGTGATTTGTTAATTTCTAACTTTTAGAATAAGTTATATACAAATCAGGTATGACCACAGAAAGAAATGTCAATATCTTCAAACTTGACAATGTGAGAGTAGATTCAGTTTATTTGAGGCATGTGGCCCGCCGGCCACGAGTTTGACATGCTTGATGTACAGTTATATAAATTTCAACACATGTGTAGGAGTGAGGGAAATGTGACCCTAAGAAGGTAGTGTTAGGGAATGCTTTGGGCTGATGGCTCTATTTTGTATCCTGGTTGTTTCTGGTATCCTGAACTATGTCATTTTAAGGATCATGGTACAAATTCTTAGGTGGGTGTTTTGCAGGCTGCACTTTGAACCACGCTATTCTCAAAGCTCTTTATTATGTCATTGTTGTGACAAATCCAAATGCCACTGCCTCGCCCACAAGCCCTCCATGACCTCTTACCTTATGCACCTCACCTCTTATCCACACTTACTTCCCTGTTCACTCATAAGCAGGCAGACTCACGTTAGACTTGGTGTCTTTGTCCATACTTGCCTTCCTCTCTGCAATGTCCTGACTTTTCTTTTTCCACTAAACTCTATTCATTCAGACCCCTCTCCATGTCTTACCTCTACTGTGAATTTTCTCAAAGGAGTCCAAATTAATTAATTTCTTTTTTTATTTTTTTCAGTCATATTCTACTGCATCTACTCTCATAATTTAATTCTTAATGGTTCTCTAGCTATCTACCTAAAATAAATGGAAAACTCTCTGGATGCCTTTCTTGTTCTTCAGATCCTTCTATAGTGCTTGGCACAGAGATGAACACACAGTAAGTGGTCAGGAAGTTATTATTGATTGAAAAGGCTGTTATACTTCAAGGTCATACTTAGGGCAGGATACGTCTGAAGAAGCAAGGAGTTCAGAAGGTACAATAGAAAGTTTTAAGTAGCTCAGTGTTCCTTAAAACGGGCATTAGGAAAATACATTTTTTTTTTAAAGTCAGAAACCTAGGAATTGATAGAGAGGAAAGCATAGTGAAGGGAATCTTTTAAATGGCAGCTGATTTTACACAGAATCTGGAAAACACAAACCACTGGCAGGCTCCCAGCAGCCATCAGTAAACCCCATGGCATTTGGGAAAAAACATCTATTAAGAATTATGGCTCATGGCCTCCCTTCCAGCTATTTTTCAAAAGGTTTGATAGGGAATAAAAAAGGCCTCCAAACACTTGGAGAAATGAGCATCACCTTTTGGTGTGGTATGTTACTAAACCCAGCCAGAGAAGTGAGATGAAGTGTAGGGAGGGTTCCATAGCTCCGAATCACCCAACACAAACTGGACACATGATCCTCAGCAACTAGGCATTAGTTTCCCCCTCTGTCAGAAGAGGAAATGGAGCCAGATAACAGACAGGCATGCAGTAAGTTCTGACATACCAAGATGCTAGCTCAATCCTGTTGATTCTGGTTTGGTTTTGTTCTGGCAAAATCCTGAACAGAATATAAAACAATTTTTCTTTTCAAATTCATTTGTGTGGAGTCTCCACAGCACCTTATATTTTAGTCCAGAGCACAATATACTGGTACATTCATATGAGTTTCATTTTTTTCACATTGGGGAAATGGATTCTTTATTTGAATCTGTGCATGTGTATCTGACTTCATTTAGGACTAGTACTTTATCTCCTTCAGTAGCATTGTGTCTTCTTGCAGATTACTGTACTTCTTCTGGCCATTTCCAAGAAGGACATGGGTTTTGTTGTAAAATGCTGCACAGTCCCAGTTGCCTTGAATGGAGGCTCCATTTGTGTTCTAGGCCCGGCACAGGAGGGCAAGAGGAGTATAGCCTCACAGCTAGAAAGTGGGAGGAAAGACAGGGGAGGGAAGAGGAAAGTTATCAGTCATGCTGTGGACTGAACATTAATATGGACTAGGTGTTCCATCTCCAAAAAGGATTTATTCGGGAAAGAGAAAAGGTCGTAACCCATGCACACTCGCCCAGGGAGCCAACATGGAGAGGTTTCTAACTAAGGAAGGGGGAAGCTAGAACCATAGAGCCTTTATTATGAGCATGGAGTTTGTCCTGTAGTTCTTGTGTATTCTACTTTCCTGATTGCATATGAGGCTTCAATGAGCTTTAGCTCCTCCCATAGACACCCTGGGCTGATTGTGTTTTGTTTGTTTGTTTGTTTTTTTTAAGTGCCAGTTAGGCTTCATTGATGCCAGGGAAAGAGAGTACCAGACCAGTGTGAGGTGAACATCCAGTGGTATGGGACAGAGGGAAGCTGAAACCGAGGCACACTCTGGGCATATCACCAATTCCAAGAGGCAAAATAAGCGCAGTAAAGCTTATAAATCTCTACTTGATAGAAGGCATTATAGAGACTTTCTATATATCTATACAAGCATGTTTACCCACCTTCAGTAGTGTTGCATGCACTTGCAGGTAGCACCTTTATCTTATATCCTTCCCCCTCAAAATGAAAGGCTAATTGAATGAAGGTCCACCAAGTAATGAGATCTTAACTTCAGTTACACTAGACGAATGCTGCACACACTACTGACTACTTTTCATTGAATGTTCTACAGTGAACCGACTTGTAGCAAGCCTAAATGAAACAGTTTTGCCTGGCCAGTGTGGCTCAGAGGTTGAACTTTGAAATATGAACCAGGAGGGGGCTGTGCAGGAGGCAGTCAATCAATGATTCTCTCTCATCATTGATGTTTCTATCTCTCCCTCTCCCTTCTTCTCTGAAATTAATAAACTATATATTTTAAAACCCCACAAAAAAAAACAGTTTCCCTCTGAATAATAATAGATATTCTGCTATGTTTGACATTTATTCAGTACAAACAGCTTGTATGGCTTTAAGAATTAATAAAATTGAAATAGTAGAAAGCACATTACATTTTCAAATAAAGGGTAGGTGTGTTCTATTTTGTTCAAACCCAATGCACAAAAATTTACATTTACAATGAATAGGTGAAGGCTTTTTCTACTTTGCATCGGATTTTCCAAGGGGCCAAGCTAGGTGGGTCCCCATTAGATAAGGGGTACAGTGGTGGGCAAACTTTTTGACTCGAGGGCCACAATGGGTTCTTAAACTGGACCGGAGGGCCGGAACAAAAGCATGGATGGAGTGTTTGTGTGAACTAATATAAATTCAAAGTAAACATCATTACATAAAAGGGTACGGTCTTTTTTTTCAATAGTTTTATTCATTTCAAACGGGCCGGATCCAGCCCGCGGGCCGTAGTTTGCCCATGGCTAGGCTAGAGGCTTGTTTGGCTTGTAGGGATAAAGGAAGCGAATACTGCCCCTCTCTGAGGGGGTCCTTAGTGACAGAAAGTTCTGGGATGAAGCTGAACCACACATATGATCCATGCGAAACTTCACAACAGCAGCAGAGACAACCACACATCCTTGCTGCTTCCCTATTCCTTCTCCCAGCTCCAACAAGGGAGAATGAGGCCTCAGAAAGGAAGAGGGAAGAAGATCCCAGAAGCCAGATAACCCTCCCAGACACTAAAAGATGTTGGAGTGAGAGGAGGGGGAAAGAACTGACCACACTTCATAAAGACACTGCCCAACCAACATCCCAGACTCAAGATGAGGGATAGAGATGCCAGCTCTTGCAATCACCCCTCTACCTCCCAGTCGCAAGAATGTCAAATTCTGCTCAAGATGATGAGATATTTCAATTATTATTTAAAGCCAGCCCAAGGGGGGAGGAGGTAAGAGTTATGTCCCTCAGAATAAGAGAATGTGAAAGATTGGGGGTAGAGGAGGTCTTAGGGCAAAAGCAGTGAGGTGGATATGGCAGTGCGGCAGAGGTTGGGGCTAATCAGGAATGGGCCCTGTGAAATGACTGCTTGGCTTTGAATCCTCTGTTCCTGGGCATGCTTTGTGACACCTCTGTTCCTGAAGCATCTTCATCCCATGAAATTGGGCTGCTGCATTGCCTTCCTGATAGAGTTATTGTGAGGATTTACCATATTAATATATGTAGAGAGCTTTAAATACCTATACTAAGTACTTCATAAAAGCTAATTTTTATTATTGGTACCCATCAAAAGAAAAAAAAAAACAAGAAAAGAAAGATAAGGGAAGATTCACCTCAAACCCCAGAGTGAAACCAGGAGACAGTCCATTCACTAGTACACTGTAGAGAAAGGCCTTATGTTTCAGGGCAAGATGAATGCGAAGTGCAGACTTCTGTATCTTGGGCCAAACAGTGCTGCCTCCAGTATACCAGTGAATGGAGGAAGAGCTGGACAGCATATTCAATACAATAAGTTCTTTTATATATTTATTTATTTCAGAGAGAAAGAGACAGAGAGAGAGAGAGAGAGAGAGAGAGAGAGAGAGAGAGAGAGAGAGAGAGAGGAAGAGAAACATCAATGATGAGAGTCATTGATAGGCTGCCTTCTGCATGCCCCCTACTGGGGTTTGAGCCCTCAACCCAGGCATGTGCCCTTGACCAGAATCCAACTTGAGACCCTTCAGTCCACAGGCTAATGCTCTATCCACTGAGCAAAACCAGCTAGGGCTATACAATAAGTTCTAACGTGCTCAGATTGTGATATTTCTAATAATTTGGTGCCTTGGGGAGCTCTTTTCTTTTGGGAAGGGGACTTGAGCATTCATGTCCTCTATTAACAATGAGCATTATTGCCGAAGGTACCAGATCCTGTAGCTTTCACTTGTCTGAATAGTGAGAAGGAACTAAAACTGTTGGCTTCATTGAGGCTCTAACTGTAGAATGATGATAATAGCTTCTACCCAAAATGGTTGTGATATTTATACATTATATATCCAGACGTTGTTGTGTTATTTAATCCCTGAAACTGTATAGGATTCCCCGTAAAAGCTCTCTGACAAGAATCAAAGAGAAGCCTGAGTCAGCTTCTTTCTCTCAGCGGGCACTTAAAAGCAGGAGTGGTCATCATTTCTTGGTGGGGGAGGGGCTAAGTTTCTTTAAAATTCATTTTAGAGCTGAGTGTGTATGAAAAGTTTTCTTGATCAAAAACCTTGGCATATAAAGATGATTCCTTATTAAAACAAACCATGTAAATTGGTGAAAAATGTTAACATGAGTTGTCTAGCAATGATATATGAAGATTATATCCAGAATCATGTTACTCTTAGAGGCATGACTCTAAACCATGTTTATGAGGATGAAGTAGTTCCTACAGAAAGAAAAAGGGGCACCTTAGGGCCACAGAATCCTTCCCGGTTTACTTTCTAAACTCTGATACCCTAATGCTAACAATACACTGATAGACATGGAAAAGGTCTATTTCTATATACAGTGCCACTCTGTAAATTTTCACTTTTTAGAGTCACTTATATGACTGCTTGGTTCTGGTGAAGCCTCAGTTCCACACATAGAAATGAGAGGAAAGCCATTAAATGTGTCATCCCACACAAACCTATAGGTTTCCCACATGCATATTCAACATGTACACTTAGAAATGTGGTAAGTGGGTAGATCTTATGTTCAGTGTTCTTAACACACACACACACACACACACACACACACACACACACACACACACACACACACGACAGAGGACAGAGAGAGATGCCCAGGAAGGACTACTTTCTTCCTGGAACTCCAGAACCCCGGTTTTATTCCCTCTCATGAGTAGATTCCCTTCTTTACAGGGTTTCTCTCACTAACATTTCCCCCTCAAATTTAAAATTATTAAATATATTTATTTACAACCCAGAAAAGCTATGTTTGTATTTATAGCCAGAATGATCAATGTATATGATGTTTGAAAGCATCCAAGTTCATTTGTTTCACCTTAACTTCCAGGGATAATGCTTCACTATCTGTTATGTATTGAATTATACATGTCCAATTGGGTGATAGTCTTCTCACATAGCAAGACCTCAAACACCTTCCTTGTGACTAGAGCCAGTGCTTTATTCAGGTATCTATTTTTACTTATATATAGAAATGACATTCCGCTTGAGTCATGTTAAATGATTCTTTGCTATTTAAAGAAACAAGCTCCCTAGCCCTGGCCATGTTGCTCTGTGGGTTAGAGTGTCAACTGGTACACAGAAGGGTGACAGGTTCAATTCCTGGTCAGGGCACATATCCAGGGTCGATTCCTGGTTGGGGTGCATGTGAGAGGTAGCCAATAGATGTTTCTCTCTCATATCTCTCTCTCTCTCTCTCTCTCTCTCTCTCTCTCTCTCTCTCTCTCTCTCTCTCTCAAATCAATTTATAAAAAGTGTGTCCTCAGGCAAGGATTAAAAAAATATTTTAAAAAATAAGCACCCTAAAATAAAGTACATGAAGAGACAGGAAAAAAAGAAATTGATTTTGAAGTAGGATTGTCATACTTTCCCACTTGTTAAGGTGTATAGCTCAGCTTTTTCTTAGCATGAGTCAGGAGATGAAAGGGCAAATGTTTTATTCCATACACAACGTGCACTGAGGCGGGAAAGAGAACAGCGCTAGATTTCTTTTTCCACTTATAGTCCTGACACAGCTGGTTTTCAGGCTTCTCTGAATTTCTGTGAGCCATGGTGCTAACTTTGACGATTCTGTGAGTCATTCCTCACAAGGGAGCTTCCTGGGCACACTCCTGCTGCTGCCGAGGGTTAGGGACGAGGTGGGGAAGGGAGGAGGTGGGGAAGGGAGGAGGTGGGGAAGGGAGGAGGTAGCGTTCTCCACATTATTCCCAGAAGTCCTCATCCCCACACAGGGCACATTGAATGGCATAGGTCTTCTGAGCTCCACCCCAGGGAAAGGGGTGGCCATAGGGTGATGGGCACATGGAGAAGTGAGAAGAAATAGAACAGAACCAACCAACAGAAAGTTGGGAGGTGGGCAGTACCCAAAGATGGATATATGGGCTCATTTCCATTCCCTGTTTTTTCCAGGAAATCTTCACATACACTAAAGGTAATTTTTCCGATTTAAATATTTGAAAATATTCTAAGGAAATCATCACAGATATAGACAGAGATGCTTAGCAAGCTAGGCCCACCTCTAGACTTGATGTAACGATTCAAAATAGGCAACAAACTGTGTATCTAACATTGGGAGTTGACTAAGTAAAATTATGATGTATTTATATAAGAGGATATTATACAGATATCAATATAGCATTTTACCTGATGAGTCTATTCTCAAGTTTTCATTAACTTTACAAAGACATTCCTACTGAATCTTAGTTAATAGTACTGATTAAGTAAAGTATAATTCAATAAATAAAGCCTAAAATGAACTTCAAGGAATAAATATATTCTCAGCACATGAATTCCCTTGTTTGGCTGAAAAGATGTTGAAACAGTCTCTATCTTTTCTTTAAAAATACTCTTAGGCACATTTTATATGAATATTACAACACCTTCACATTAGAAAGTTATATACACACATACACTCACACAGCGGTGGGCAAAAGTAGGCTTACAGTTGTGAGTGGCATGCTTTTGAGTTAAAAAAGCTATTGTAATAATCAAAACCTGCATGTCTTTTTCCATATAAACAACTATAAACCTACCTTTGCCCATCCTTGTATGTTGTGAATATATTTGGCAACATGAAAAATACTTACAAAAACGGTATTTCAATTTGATCCCATTTTAGAAAATATATATGCTGTATAGAGACTTCTGATTTTCATCCTGATCTACAAAGAGCTTGGAAGTCATCACTCGCAATAATAGGAAAAAGGCTAAGTAACCTGAATTGCAGCAGCTCTTCCTAGAGCCATCAGAGAACTGCAGTCATCGAGCAGACTGCAGCTCCAAACACTGGAGAGAAAGATCTCAAGAACCACATGCACCGGCACAGAAACCCCAGGCCGAAGCTGGGCACTGGAGCCAGACCCACAGCCACACTTCAACTGTAATTGACAGACTGTCAGCTGCTCAGCGTGACTGGCTAGCAGTGGTTCTCAACCTTCTGGCCCTTTAAATACAGTTCCTCATGTTGTGACCCAACCATAAAATTATGTTCGTTGCTACTTCATAACTGTAATGTTGCTACTGTTATGAATCGTAATGTAAATATCTGATATGCAGGATGGTCTTAGGCGACCCCTGTGAAAGGGTTGTTCGACCGCCAAAGGGGTCGCGACCCACAGGTTGAGAACCGCTGAGGGTAGGAACTCTGGGGACCCAGTCTTAGGGGGACTCGCACACTTTTCTGAGTTTTGCTTCATATAACGGGGGTTGGAGGGGGGAAGCTGAGAAGCAGAAACTGCAAAACTGTCATTCTCCAGAGCAATTAAGGTCTTGCTTTCTAGCAGTGTCGTCAGTTTGGCTCAAATAGATTCTTATAAAAATTCTCTATGGGTTTGGACCTTTCTTACGTTGGCACACTTTTGCAGTTGTAGGACTGGGATACATTCTTTTTAAACATTTAATTTATTATTACTTTTTTATGGTTGAGAGTATTACAGATATCCCTCATTCCCTCCCTTATCCCCCGTCACCCAGCCCCCACCCCAGGCCATCACCACACCATGATCTGTGCCCATGGGCCATGCATCTCTGCATATATGTTCTGGGGTTACTCTCTTCCCATCCCTCTCCCCCTCCCCGCTGAGAGCTGCCAGTCTGCCCCCTGCATCCATGTCTCTGGACCTATTTTGTTCCTCAGTTTATTTCTCACAGAAGCAGAGCTCATACATCAGACGTGTCTGAACCTAGTCTGTTCATTTGGCTACACTGGCAGAGGCTGGAGTTAGTGTCGAGGGCAGACAGCAGAACTCACACTTTCTTTTTCCCTTGGTGCTGCGTTGATCAATAGGAAGGCTGGCAACTTTTCCTCTGGCAGAGGCGTCTCGTCTCCAACCTTCCCATTTCTCCTTTTACTCTCTGCACCCAGCCTGGCTGGCACCCTCGTCCTTCTTCATGATGAGTGAGTGAATAAGTCAGGTTAGACTTGCCCTCTGCACTCCTCTGTCTTTTCTTCGGTGCAGGAGGAAAAAGAGCCACACTTTGTTCTAAGGTCTGAGTCACATTCTCCAATACCGTTTTTTATACAAAGTCCTGCTTTGATCAATTGTACAAGTGCCTGGTAATCTCAAAGCAGGACTCTGTGGACAAAGAGTGCTTGCAAAATCATTGTCACTCAGATTTCCTCTCAGATTCAGCAGGAAACTGTCCTGCACTGCCTGTCAGCCTGTAGTGAGGAGGAAGAATAGCAGCCTGCAATTCAAGTGAGGCTGCCTGTTTCAGTCTCATAGTGCACTTGTGTGGAAACCAGAGGTTTACTTGGAGTATTCTAGGCTTTTCTATAGGGTCATTTAAAAGGAGGCTGATCTAGAGGATCCCCTAATTGCCCCTACTTTATCCATAAAAACTTAATTTTTATCTATTTGAGTTTCACCTAAGCTTTTAGTGGAACAAGATTAGCTGGTGCTAAAAGCACTGTGATAATCCATCACACTGACATTAGTAAACCTATTGTGGTGTCAGTGGCATATATTATGTGACAATCAACTTGTGCTACTTGCCTGCAAGAGCAGTAGAGAAAATCATATTATATTTGAAATAAAATCGTTTTTTAAGTGAAAACTTGATAATATATCAAAATTATAGTTTGGTAGAAATAGCTTATTGTTGCAGCCCATCAGATCTAGTCTCTCGTCTTCTGCTAACTATACTCTGATTTTACTCTCACAGTCATCCTTGCCCTGCCTGCAAGCCATGTGCTTCAGGAAAGGTTTCACATCTGCTCCTGGGGTGAGCATTGGACTCAAGACTGTCCAATCTGAGCATCCAATTCTTCAGCCACCGTGATTGGTATAGGAATGATCATGTAATGAAATCAAAGACAATGAGATATAATGAGACATTTTGCAAAGAACTGGAGGAGAGGTACTTCATTTTCCCTATTGTCTTTAACTTGGAAGGATGTAAGCCTGATGCTCACAGTCGTCCTGCCACCATGTGGAACCTAAGAATGAAGCCACAGGAGAGTCTAGAGGACAGGCTCATGATAACATTTCATCCGAACCTCTGATTTCAGCCTTGCCTGTAGTTAACCCACACCTTGAACTGCTTAATTATGTAAGCCAGTGAAATCCCTTTATGGGTAAACCAGTATGGATTAAGTTTTCTGGGGTGTGTGTGTGTTTAATCAAAAGAGACTCTTAATTTAGCCAGCAAGTTTATATGTTCTATAACAATAACTTAAACCTATCTCTAAAGAATTTTTAATGATTTTTCTGAAATACAAATATAGCTTTCATTGTCACACAGCAGAAGATGTCAAAATGTATAGTTTAAAGAATGATGTCTCAGCATATTAGATTGGTAAATATGTGGATTTTTTCTTAACTATAAAGATTAAACTATATTACAGCCTTATACTCTCTGAGCAACTCAGATCAAGCTGCCAGTAGAGTTGGTCCTATGAATATTTTGGCTGTGCTTTGAGAGCCATGAAAATATCCTTTCTCTCAAAGTAGTATCTCCACAGATTGGCTTGGCCTCTTGACATAGAGATCAGTAACACAACACAACAGCTAGAATAGAGATGCTGTGGGGGCCTAACAGATTGTAGAGTCATCTCATTTTATAACGAGGAAATTAAGACTAAAAGCACCGAATCACTTGTGTACAGTCACCTGGTCGTTAATGGCAGTGTGGAACTCGGCCTCCACATTCCTGCCCCAGGATGTGTCTGTGTCCTCAGCCCCTAAGATGCGAGCATGATCATTACGTACTTACTGCTCAAACTTTCCACACCAGAGTAGAAATAACAAATTAGATCCACACCAGTATCTTTTATTCATTTCTGTGTTAGCACACTAGTCTTTTCAGGACTAGTCATACGTAGCACGGCCACCAAGGACCTCAATGGCTTTCATTCAAGCCAGTCCATTTAGTGCCCAGGTTCTCTGCAGTCACACCTGAGAGCATGCTGTTACATGCTCTGGTGAATGTCAGGGGAGTGTGCATTTATATGTTTATAACAAAGTACTCTACAACTTAATGGCATGCCTACGGTAACAACAGTTTTATTATAGCGATGTTTGTGTATCAGGAATTCAGTGTAGTTCTGCTGCAAGTCATTGACTGTCACTTGGAGGTTTTCCTTGCTTCTGTGGCTGCTAGAAAGGTCTGCAGGGTCTGAAATGTCTTCTCCTCACATGCTGCCTGGTTTCTTGGCTAGCATGGATGAAAAGTGGGGCTCAACGAGGTCCTCTCTCTTCACAACATTTCTCTTTAGCTGTTGTTATGGGATTTATGGTATAGGTTTGATGTCTCCCCTAAATTCATACGTTGAGGTCCTCATTACCCCCAGTGCCTCAGAATGTAACCTTATTTGGAGACAGGTTCATTAAAGAGGTAATCAAGTTAAAAGGCCATTAGGATGGGCCTTCATCCATCTGATGGTGTCCTTATAAGGAGGGGTGTTTATACACAGACACCCACATGGAGAAGGTGATGGAGAGACAGAGGGAGAAGATGGCCCTCTACAAGCCAAGAAGAGAAGCCTGGAGCTGATTCTCTTCCCCACCCGCAGAAGGAGCCAACACCTTGACCTCAGACTTCTAGCCTCCAGAACTGTGAGACAAGAACTTCCTGTTGTCTAAGCCACCTGGCTTATGGTACTTTGTTACAGAAGCCCTGGTAAACTAATAGAGCTGGGCAGTTCTACTTCTTATCAAGTGGCTCAGGACTCTAAAGACAAAGGGAGAAGCTGCCTGAGGTTGGGCCCATTGTTACTTCTGCCATAATCTCTTGGCCAAAGCAATCAGCACAGTTCAGATTCACGGGGGGGGGGGGGGGGCAGAAATTAACACCACCTTCTGACAGGAGAAATAGCAGATACTTTTAAGTTCTTCTGAATCTACCGCAATGAGAGGACAGATGGAGGATACAATCAGATTCCTGATTTTAGAGAATGTATGCCAATAAGAGCGCCTGCACTTATTTTGGTAAGAGATTGTAAACTTTATATATTCTCACTAAGCTTATAAAGTTTCAATCCCAGTAAATGTACATGTTCTCATCAATGACTGGGATTGAAAGAAAGCAAACACAGAGGCCTGATTCCCTCTTTAGTCACAGCCTAACATGCAGTTCTTTCAGTGAGGGGTCAGGTTAGTGTCTGGGTAGCATTGAATCCTGACTGGAAGAGTCTAGAAAACCTGCTTCTAGTTCTAAGCCAGCCTCTAACAAGCTGAGATACCTTCTGCAAGTCAATTTACCTCTTTGCACTTAAATTTCTTCACTGAAAACGTGAGAACTAGGTCATTCTCAAAGACTTGATACAGCTATGAAATGGTATGAATCTTGATTAATTTTGTTCACTGCATAATAAGGACTTATTATTACTGGGAAATCAAAATTCCCACAAATGTACTTCATGAATATTATTTTAAATTTTGCACTCACTATTCCTTCAGCTTGCTGCATCTTTGAAGAGTTGAGCTACTACCTTAATTAATTTTTAGTATTTATGATCCACTTTATCTGCTCTACTGAAAACAGACTATCTTCCAACTATTTCAGTTCTGGGCTTCCTTGCTGAGGCCTGAAAACAGGGTTAATTGGGACAACACTGCCAGGAACTTTGACCACACACCATGTGTCCACTAAACTCCCAACAAAGAGCATGTATTGACTTCACAGTACATGTGTAATGAAGGTCACTCTGTAACTGCCCCTGCCAGAAACTGTGACTCACAGATAAAAGGTCCTGTGGGTAGTGAACTCTCCCCAGAGCCCTCCTATCACAGAGGCAGAATGCTTTTGTAACACCCACATACCTTATATCTTATGCCACAGATAGCATTTCAAGCTTCCACTTACAAAGAGTTATTGTCAAGCTCAGAGGTCAGATGAATTGAATAAAACAGGTATCAGTTTAACAGGAACTGCTGTGTGAAATGCTCTCCTTCTTCAGAAAACTCTCTGAGCCCTGTATGAGCCCTTAACAGGTCCAATGGAATGACCTCTTTGAACCACTAAAAGCTCGTTTACACACCCCTCGTAACTGATCCTTCAGTTCAGGACTTTTTTGAGCCACTGCTTTCTTTGTACTAAGCTTCAGAGCATACCCTCGATCAAAGCAATTTTAAAAGGTCTCACATTTTTGAAGAAAATCAAATACAGAAATCTCTCTGCTGACCTCATGATCAGCATTCTGCTTGAAAATGGCAGAGGGCTTATCAAGGCGATGTGACTGCTCTGCTTCTTTTAGGAACAGAGCCATTGGTCCTTATTCCATTCAAGCACCCAGATCCCATCCCCTATTCCTGATCACAGAGGACACCTCCATAAAAACATCAAGATGATCTTCAATCTTCACTTCACTTCTCCTCCCCTCTAGCTCTCTAATTTACATGTGAACTTGCCCTTCTTCATCTCATTGGCATTATGCATTTTCTGAGCTTAACCGTTGATGAGTGCTCAGCAAGGACAGATCTTTTTTTACACACACAAGCCCTTTTCCAGAGAGTCTACTACCCCATGATCTGCCTTAATCCCATACCACAAGCTATGCACAGTGCTCAGTAAGGCTAGGGCCGCTAAAGATACTCCACAACAGCTCACAGCAAATTTACCAGGGATAATATTCATTTCTGTCCATTTTGTTCTACTTTATTTTGAATTATATTTAGCTCCTGAATTTGTTCCTGCCTGTTCCAGTCCCAGGATTTCATTTTTAATCGTCCTTTCCCTGTGCTTGACAGTACATGATCCTTGCTTTTAGTTTAGCTTTACATTTCTGGGAATTTTCTTTTTCTTTCTTTTTTTTTTTTTTAATCAAGGGCATCTTTTGTAGAACAACTTTTTCCAACTTCAGTTCTTTGGTCCAAAGTCTTGGTCGTGATTCCTCTGGCTAGCCAATTAACTGTATCTTCCCAGCATGCTGAGTAGAGGGATTTAAGAACAATTTTGCATGAAAGGGTATTCCTGTGTGTGCTGCCCATAATCTGGGTGCCCACCCTCCCACCCAGTCTTTTCATACCTCATCTTCACTTCTTCTATCAGGCAACTTTAAAGGCTGCATTGACACAACTGCGTGATGAGAGTCTTACTGGAGCCCAGGCTTTCTTTCTGAGCTAGGGAATCAGAGCAAACATCGCTTCTAAACTTGATGCCTAAGGTGGTGGATGCTGCTGGCTGCTGATAGCTCAGTATTGATCGCTTCTCTGGGAATTTCCCTCTGGCTGAAAAGCTGCCTTGTCCACATTATGCTTCTGCCACAGGAACATCCGGAATCTTAGACTGGTTGATTTGAGGATCTAATGCCCTGCCCCTTCCCTTAAATTAGAACAGTGCCATTGGGATGTGGGAGCTTCAAGTCACCCGGGAGCCTCTGATGTTACTGTGTTACATTTCAGCTTCTCCTTCTACTCAGTCCTGCTTCCTTTGCTTCCCCACAGGTGTTGTTCCCTCTGATGAACACTCTCTGGTAAAACCTGCACTCAAATCTCTTGATGGGAGTCTATTCCTAAGACAATGGTGATCTTTTCTTGCAATTTAATGTAAATGTGGGCTCCAAGACCATGTTTCTGAAAACAACTATTTCAAATGGCATCTTATGTAGATCTATATGCCTGTGTCAAAACAATAGATTAAGTATCATAACAAACATGAGTAACACATGTTGATAAGCAAACATGACTAGGAAATAGCTATATTTATAGGCCTTAAATAATATTAAGACTACAACAGAATATAGAAATAGCTTCATAGTGCCTTGAATGTTGAAGTAACTCAACATAAATGATTGCACCATGAATGGGTCTCAATAGGCAACCTCTTAAAACATTAAAAAAATCCTCAATTTCCCATATGAAAATATGTCAAGATAATGGTTAACAATTTGGTAGGTTAAGTGTGAGAAGCTAGGCACAAGTCAGACCTCTTTTCACTAAGTACAATGAGGAATCTTTTTCTTTCTACAGTTTAGAACCTAGTTAGACACTATGAGGAATTTGAGTTGGTAGACAAATAAATGAGCTCTAGCTTATTTTTATTTATTTATTTATTTATTTATTTATTTATTTATTTATTTATTTATTTATTTCAGAGAGGAATGGAGAGGGAGAGAGAGATAGAAACATCAATGATGAGAGAGAATCATTGATTGGCTGCCTCCTGCACATCCCCTACTGGGGATCAAGCCGGCAACCTTGGCATGTGCCCTTGACAGAAAATGAACCTGGGACCCTTCAGTTTATAGGCCAATGCTCTAGCCACTGAGCCAAACCAGCTAGGGCTCTCTAGCTTATTTTTAAACTTCACACAAAATTTGGAGAATATGTGTGTGCATTTGGGGCAAGTGTAGAGATTCAGATAGAGAGAATTTTCAAGATAATAATTTAGTGTTCTCTCTGTTTTATAAATTTTAAAATAGAATATAAATATTTCATAACTCTACCACACACACAAAGATAAAGCCCCCTTATAATTATGCCAAGGAATGACTTTCAGCTTCCTTACCTATACAATGAAAATAATAATATTTACCTTCTTCATAAAGATGTTGAGACAGTGAACTTTCTAATGTGCATAATGCGTTTTGAAGATGAAAAGCTTCTTGGAAAGTCTAAGTGTTGTTATTTTTATTATTCACACATTTATGAGGGATCACAGGTACACAATTCTGAACACATTAAAGCTAAAATTCATTATAAATAATCTTTGTAGTTGTAACCTGAATTAAATATAAAGATAAAAGATGGTACGAATTTTGTTCAGATTTTCCTTGTACATAGATTGGTTAATCTCATAATTACACAGAGGTAACTTTTAAAAATTATGAGATGTTTGGCTTTCATAGCTTGGTCCATTCTTGTTAAAATTTTCCATTAAAATTTTTTAATAAAAGAGTGGCTCTTTTCATTTATTTTGTGACTTTGGGAAGTGATAGGTACAGCTTTAGGTTTTAATTTCAACTCATCAACAATAAATTTTGGCCAAAAGGCATATGGTTATTATATTCTTGATCCTTATATGCTTTCTTTATTGACAGAAAAAAAAGGTTTAATTTTGTTCAATGTATTCCTTCTGCCTCAGGAACAATAAATTCTATTATTATGGTGAGACCTTGTTGAAATTTTCTTGAGTTTGTAATCAAAGTGACTCTTGAACTTTTCTTGACTTTGTGCTATAGTCATGTATTTCAAAGACAGATTAGAGACACATTTTTACTTAACTTGTGACACTTGGCAGCTATCTGCTAGGAATATTGTCTATTTCCCAGGCAGCTATCTGCTAAGAATATTGTCTATTTCTCCTTGGCTGTGTCCACAAATCTATTAGGACCTGGCTCAAAAGCTGAAATGTGAGCCCAACCTGAATGTCAGTGGCGGTCACCTTACTGACTTATTCTACCATCTCTGTGCTGGGGCCTGAGGCTTGCCTGCCATCCCCGCAAAGAGAGATAAGCTATCTCAATAGAAGAAATAATTATTTGTCTTTTTTAAAACTTTTATTTTAATCTATTTCACATGCAGGTATTTGGGGGAAAGGAGTGGCCAGTCCTAGATATGGTGAAAAAAAGTCCCTCTGACGAGTACTGGTATTGCCAAAGCAACACCCTCACCTCCTATTGCTTCATTTCACTTCTGTAGGACATTGTCATCATTTATAATCAATCTGTAGTCTGGAAGATGTTCAGACCAATGATGTTTATAGCTAACTTACTGTGAAAATTGTTGTTCTCCCTCTTCCAATTAACATTCATTTGTTTTAAGTGTAAAGACTGCTAGCTAGCACAATAGACAAAGATGTTTACTGAAATAGGGCTTCATTGTCTTGAAAGCTAATGCATGTCTAGAGAAGATGGGATTAACTCCATGCTCACTAGAAGCATCAAGCCTGTTTTTAAAGTACTTTAAAGCAGTTCAAATGAAGGCAACACAGTTAAAGGCTTTTTTTTTTTTTTTTTTTTTTTTTTTGGATAAGCAAAACATTGGTTTGGCCAGGGGAGAGCATAACTACTTTCTTTGAAGACTGCTTTGGGAGCAGATCAGAGGTGGACACTTATTCCCTTATTCACTTGCCTGATTTTATATTGAGCAGGTCCTGTATGTCAGGACTGTGACCATGAAGGATACAAAAAAAAAACCCCCAAAAAACCCAAAACAAAATCTCTGCTCTTCCAAATATTATGTCTAGTGGAAGGAATCAAACAGCTGAGGAGTAAAAAAGAAATCTTGTGCCTTTCCACAGTGTAGGTCATTTCATGCTTCACCTAGGATGAATGACCTGGAAGCAGGCGGAGAAAATGAGGCGGGGGGGGGGGGGGGAGAGAGAGAGAGAGAGAGAGAGAGAGAGAGAGAGAGAGAGAGAGAGAGAGAGGAGAAAGAGAAGGGAAGAATAGAAGAGGCTAACTTTTTCTCAAAATGCAAAGCAAAATCTCAATAACAACACTGGAAAAAGATAATTTAACTCCTGGAAATTCAGGACAGATGCTGGAGAATCCCACGTGTCCACACGCATAGCCATTTGACACTTCCCTCCTTGGCTGGGCTGGCTGTTTTGGGAGACTCCTGAGCTGCTGCTTGGTCCTAACTCACAACTGTGATGAGGCTACTGAAGTTGATAAGGATCCAATTGTAAGAAAAAAGTAATGTATTTTTCATTTTTTAAAATTGGAAACTTTGCAAGGAAGGGGCATTGAATATCTATTCATATTTTGCCTTAACACATTTAAATTCATAGAGCTTGGATGAAGAGATCATTAAGAACGTCGCACCATTTCAGTACTGTCTTCACTGTCACCTTCCCGCTCATCAAGAAGTCTGGTTCCCTGGGCCATCCATCCCTCCCTCCTCTACCTTCCAATCCACCCGTGCTCCCATGCCTCTACAAGCTCCTCTGCTAGGTCCCAGCCCTGACTGCACACTAGAATTGTGGAAGGAACTTGCAGAAACATGTAATACCTGGGTCCAATCCCAAAGTTGAGATTTAATTTATCTTATGTGTGGCCCAGGCACTGGTGTTATTTTTCTTCTCCAATTGATTCTAAAATGTAGCTGGTGTTGAAAACCACTGCCCTGAAGCCTTCCACGTCTCCTTCGGAACTCAGTCTGTCATCTTAAAACCCCTGTGTACTTCTCTATTACTTTGCCAGTTTCCTTCCTTGCACTAATAGAAACCAGGCTGTTTCCTGAGGACACTGTTTCCTCTGCAGAATTCTACTTCTCAAGCCCCCAGTGTTTCCTCCCCTTATCATGTTCAGCCAATGTCACTGACGAGCTTATTTCTCTGCTTAAAGAAAAATAATGATCAGAGAGAAAGCCCTTATCTTCCCATAACACCTCTTTCCATCTTCCTGTATCTGTGCCTGTCACTGTCTTCCCTGCTGGTAACATGGTTGGCATGGCTAGGCTGGCATAGAAGGCCAGCTCTTCAGTTCTGCACTAGCCTCTCACCTACTCAAGGGCTGATGCTTCCATTAACCCCTCTATCTCCTTTGTCACTAAACTTTCCATCTCTATTAGATTTTTCATTTCCACGGGGTGATAGTCAAATAATATCAATGTAAGATATGAGCACTGATTAATCATTATGGAAGGAACTGGAGCAACCTGTATTCCAGGTGAATATAATCTGTTTTGCCCATCAAAATAAAACAAGCCTGTTTAAGTGTCAGTCACCTTAATAAACACTTTCCCTTCATCACAAAGACCCTCCTCCTTCTGCTCCTTCTTCCATCCTTCTTCTCTGCCCCTTTTCATTGCAAAACATTGTGGTCTCTATTTACTATCTCCTCATCCCATTCACTTTGGTTCTGTCTTCAATCAGGCTATCACCACATCGCACCAGTAAAATATCTCTTATCAATGATACCAGTATTCTTCACACTGCTGTGTGAGGGGGGGTCAATTCTCGGTCTTCATCTAACTTAATCCCTCAGCAACACTTGATATCACTCTCTTTCCTTGAAACACTTGCTTAATGAAAGTATTGTGATATTGATATTTTTGCACTTGGGTAAAATTTCAGTTGATACATCATACTCATTGTTTTGTGATAATGATTAACTCAATTGGTTCAAAGCTTAAAGAAAATACTTGAAGACTCCTGCAAAAATGTCAGACCATAAAATAATGTGTATGTTTTTATGAGAGTATGTTGGTTAAGACACAACTAGTTGATTGCCATTACTGAAAGAAATAAAATGCATCTATAAATATAACTATAGGACTGAAAGTGTGTAAAATACCCGAAAATGTTTTACCTTTGTGTTTAGAGAATCATGAAATGCCTGATTATCTGGACTGATTAAAATAAAAATTAAAGTATGTCTCACATGGAACAAAATATGAAACGAATCTTCCATAATTCAACTTAGGATATATTAAACTTTTCTCAGAAAAGATAAATAACTCAACATTCTAAACATTAGAGTCAGAATACATTAAATTATTATGGGTTTACTGAAAAAATATATTATAGAAAACCCGTGTCTTGAAAAACCTGAAAGAATTCAAGATAGCAAAATTATTAGGTATAATAAAGTAAACACAAAAGTTATTTTTATAATAATGCCTCTAATTAGTTCCTATTATTGCAGATGTAGCCAGGCAAACTATGCAAAGTCATGATATTTAAAGTGTCTACTATGCCTGAACTGGAAATCCTGGTTTCAGTAACAAGGCGATTAAGGCAATTCTGAGATTTATGAACTCCAATGTGACTGCTCCCGGGGTAGCTGCTCTTCTCTCTCCACTCCCATCCTGAAGGTGGCTTTGCACTTCAAAAACAGTGCTAAACCCAGATTGATATGCATTAAAGAGGCAGTTATTTTCCTAGAGGTTCCATAAGGGCATAGAAAATGAGTCTCATTATATCTCCTGCCGCAAACCTTAATAACATCTTTTAAAAGTCTGTTGTTTCCCAGAAAGTGGTTCTCCCTTGCCAGTCACCTCAGTTCTTTTACTGCCTCCCCAACCAAAGGTTTTCCGAGCTCTGTGCTCATTCTGTTCTCTCCTCCACTCTGAGAACAAATGCTCTGTGGCCACCAAACGTCCCCTGACCACCTAGCGTTCCTCAGGCACATCCTCTCATGACATCACTGCCTTCCTCAAGTGGCTCTTCAAGGCACCCAAGTGACAATCTTCTGCTAAGAAAATAAATTTGCCCTGTAACTTATACTGCCTTAATGGTTTGAGTTAAATTGCTAACATTTTATACACTCAATAAGAAACTGGGCTTACTTCAGCTAAAAGTCCTAATGCATCAAGGCTAACTTTTCTATTCACAGTTAGGAATAAGTTTGTATGGGACCTTATTCATGCAGAACAACCTTAACTACCATCCTCTAATTATAATATCTAATAATAATATGCAGATTTTACATTTGAATTTTTATCCAGTTTCTTTCTCTGTTTAGGCAGTAGGGAACAAATGTGTTTTATTCTTTTTTTCTGAGAATCATTCTCTTTAAAAATCTTGTTCTGTGTTTTACAATGAGGAGATAAAATAAATATCACTGGAGTAGATAAGTGATTATTTAAAAGGTAAGGAGTTTGATTCCCTATCAGGGCACATGCCTAGGTTGTGGGTTTGATCCCCAGTTGGGATGCATATGGGAGGCAACTCATTGGTGTTTCTCTTTCATATCAGTCTTTCTCTTTCTCCCTTCCTTTATCTTTAATGAATATTTATTAATATGAGAAAATGTTCTCAAATATAAAATGAAAAGAAAAAATTTAAAAATGTACATTTATCTTATAAAAGAAGAACATTGTAATAAATAGCAAAAATGTTGTAGTTTTTTACAGGTGATTTTTATTTACTTCTTTATATTTCCATGCATTAAAAATATCTGTAATTAGTAATTATAGTAATTGTATAAAATTAAAAAATTAAAAATATAGTAATTATATAATACTAGAGGCCCGGTGCACAGATTCATGCACTGGTGGGGTCCTTTAGCCTGGCCTGCAGGGATCAGGCTGAAACTGGCTTTCCGACATCCCCCTAGGGATCCCGGATTGCGAGAGAGTGATTTTTGGCTGACACACCCCAGAACTGAGCTCTCTCCTCTCTGGTTCTGGGTGCATCACCCAAGGACCACAGCTGCCAAGTCACCGCAACTCGGCACTCCTGTGTTGAGCTTCTGCCCCCTGGTGGTCAGTGAATATCATAGCTACCAGTTGGCCGGTCAAATGATCGGCCAGTCACTTAGGCTTTTATATATATAGATGAATATAATTATAGAAGGATAGACCTATATTTGAGAATAAAATGAGAACTTGGGAACTGAGAAAGCTTGTGGTCTTTCACTGTCATTTACCACACGAACAACCCAAGACGAAGAGTGTCTGAGGTCTGTCAGTGTTCCCACAGTTCTGGCAGCTGTGTAGTTTGAGATAGGAATGATGATGATCATGCTTTCTAATTCCTGGCTATTGGTAGCCTTGAAAATAAATATCCAACTAAATATTTTTAAATTAAAATAAAGATGTTTAATTCACATCAATTTCAAATAGTATCTAATGAACCGAAAGTATGGTATAGTTATTAAAAATGTTTATTGGCGATGAAGTAATAGCATGAAAGTGACAGGCTACACAGCAATGTCTTGTGTGCCCTTTCCTCTGTCCTTGGCAGACATGGGCTGCTTGTGACCTGATTCTGAAGATAAAATGTGTCCACAACAGATTCACACATGTGAAGATTTCTGGAGAACTTGTGTGTAGGCCACAAAGGAGGGATATGCAGGAAGAAAAAGTAGGCATACAAGCCTGGCCTAAAACAAAGCCTTTATAATCCAAATGCAGAGGCAATTTTAAACAAGGAGCCCTGTATCTGTCACTTATATAAGGTCTATTCTTATATCAGCACTATGCTTACCTGGAGAACACTCACGTTCATGTGTGTACATATACATATACACATAAACATAAACATGCTCTCTCTCTTTTCAAAAGAATTTTGATCTGAGTCCTAGGTAAAGTTGTGTTGTAAGCGAGAGCTGAAAGAGCTATTTTTACTAAAAAGACAATCGGTACAAAATGTAATTTAAAAGGAATTGGAAGGTATTCGTTCCACGTTTCTTAGGAATGCTGAATTAATTGCTTCAGAGTCTGGAGGACTTCTGAAAACAAAGCATCACCTTGGCATCTGCAAGCCTTGGATTGTCAGCATCAGAGGGCTCTAGGGTGTTGGCAAAGTGCCAGGTGGTCAGGGTACGCCAGCAGCACACTGGTACCTGGAAAGGGAGATGGGATGCAGTGGAGCTGGTGAATCAGTATTTCCTCTAGGCTCTGGGAATGAAAGGAGACATTCATATACTTTGGTCTGTGCTAAGGGCTGGGGTTTAGCATAAGAGAAGTAAGGTCTCAGACCCTAGCCCTCCCAGAGATAGATTCAAGTGAAGAAAATGGGCATCCAACAAGTAATTACACAAATGATTATTTAACTCTAATTTCACAAAGTGCTCAAAATGGAAGTACAAAGGCTATGAGGATATATACAATGGAAAAAATTAATCTAATTTTAAGAATCAACTGTAGAAGCCTTAATGAAACTCATGTCTACAAGGAGACCAGAGCTAGAAGACAGAACACCACCAAACACGATATTGGTAGGTGAATGGATTTCATTGTGAGTACATGTGATATTCCTACTATGAGATGAAGCTTTGTTCTTGCAATAATAGAAGAAAAAGGAGTAAAATATGATTATCGTGATACCAATGATCACAAATTTAACCTCAAGTTTAGATAGCTGGACACTGTTTCTTATATGTCCTCAGTTATAAAACATGGAGGGATATTTGGGATCCAGTAATGGGAGATACTTAACTTAGGTATAAAATCCTGATCTTAACAAGTAAAAAAAAATAAACTGCCATGTTTCTTAAAACATGTAAGTCACATTACAATAGATAGGTTCTATCTTTTCATGTATTCTTTGTAGATAGTGAGTTTTTTCTGAAATTGTAATTAGTAAATAAAAACCAACCATAATTCAGATACCACGGTCATTCTAATTTACATGTGTTCTGTTCTCTCAAACATGAAATGTTAGAAATAGCAGTGACCTTTGAAACCCAGTTCAACTATACATTTTGTTGGGAACAGAAGCCTGAAAGTGATTTTGTTATCGATGGAAGTTGGGTGTCCACTGGTGGAAGTGGTGGATCCCTTTCCTCACTCAGAGCTGGGGGTTGGGTCCTTACAACATCTTGAGACAAAGAATTTTCTAAGACTCACATGGGAGGATGAGTGATCTTTATTTGTGTGGATTATATCCCTGGGTTTCAAAAGTCCCATTTCCCTTAAACCAGCCCTGGAACATGTGCATCTGTGGATTCAGCAGAGCTAAAAGCAAAGCCAGTGTCCAGAGCTTTGTTCCATGATGGAGCTGGGTCTGGCACAGTATCAGGCTAGTTCCAGTCCATCAGTCCATTGTAGGTGTTGGAGGGTCCACATGGCTGAGAGCTATGTGGGCAAATGCAGGGGCGTAAGAGTCCCACAGGTCAGGAGTCAAGAGCAAGAGAGGGAACTCCTTTGTTTAGGGGTTTAAATATCTCAGATTTCAAGCCCTTGCATTGGCCATGCATATCTTGGCCAATGATCTATTCCCAGGTGTGACTGATATGCAAGTACCTTCACTATTTCACCCAGATTTTGCTGGGCAGGCTCTATTTGGCCTTCTCTTTGTCTTTTCTAGTTATTAATAACCAGGTTATTATAGTTGTATCGGTTTGACAGTATGTGTACAGCAGAGATAAGACTTTGCACCAGTCTTGCCTGCCAGGCCTTCACTCTGAGTTGCCCCATTTTGGAATTCTATTCGCTTTCCTCTTATCCTCTAGCTGTTTTGGGAAGCTATCTTTAAATTTTTTGGTTTCAACACTCAATGTATCATCATACTTTTCTAATTCTTTCTCACTTTTTCACAATTAACTTTGAGTCTTTTTTTTTCACCTTCCAATTTCTTTCTGACTTTATCCACTTCACATTAACTTATATGCATGATAGAAAATGCAAGTAAGAAAGAACAGTTAGGAATGAATATTAACAGTGAGAAACAGTATAGGATTGCTTGAGGAAAATGAGGAAATATAGAAACTGAAAAGTCCCAATAGTCAACTTCATGAAGATCTAATACAGGAAAACATATCCCTGTTTTTTGTAATATAATCAAAATTATTATATTTTGGACTGGAACACCTTTTCTCCTACTGAAAATGTTAAAAAGAAATGAGATTGTATTTAGAGTGTAAAAATTTTAATATTTTTATTAATATAAATTAAAGTACATGTAAAAATCCAAAAATTGAAACTATTTTATATATTTTTCAAAAAAGTTATTTTTTATAATAAAAATCAATTTCCATTAAGTGAGCAATTCAATTTTAATTATTAAATATTGAACTGTAAAATAGAATTTTTAAATAAACATAACAATTTTATTTAAAATTTTATTTAAACGTTGTTAAATGTGTTAATAAAATAAAATTATATCCAATTCTAGTGCTCAATATCCATCCAGTTGCCAATAGCAAGAATCAGTATCAAGATACATGTTATGTCTAGAACTCATTTTAAACAAACCTAAGAGATTTTTAATTCTTTAGCAGAATGTTCTCCAGGTGCCACATGCAGGGCTGCAAATACCATGCGAGTTTATGAGCATCTTTAGAACTACATTTTGGAACTGAAAGAGAATTAAGGAAATGACTCTTAGCACAAATGGGAAATGAAACATTGTTATGTGAGAAACTGTTGAATTCATGCTGAGTTAAGTATTTTTATTTCCTCTTACTGGAACAGTGTACTGCTTAGATCCCCGGGAACTCAGAAATAGTGCTATTCACATTCAAGGATCTGTCTGCCTTAGTCATAGAGTAACACTGCTTAGTTAGTCCATTTTATCAAAAGGAATATTGAACACAGATGTTGGTTGGATTTACCTAGTGAAAGTATGCTCATTAACTATAATTCCTAGTGTTTTTTAAAAAATATGTTTCATTGATTTTTTTAAAGGGAGAGGGATAGAGAGATAGAAACATCAGCGAGAGAAACACTGATAGGCTGCCTCCTGCACACCCACTACTGGGGATCTAGCTTGCCATGTGGGCATGTGCCCTGACTGGAATTGACCCAGTAACCTCTTGGTTCATGAGCCAATGCTCAACCACTGAGGCACACTGGCTGGGCCCTAGTGGTTTTGAATATTTAAAAATGTCAACAAAAGATTTATATTGAAAAATAACCCACTATAGGAAGATCTACACATATAAGCAAATATAAATATATGTATAAATATAAGTTCATGTATATGCATGAACAGATTTTGTTTATTATGATTAGGTTTGGCTATAAGGGAGATAAAAGCAAACATAACAGTGGCTTAAATCAGATGAAGTGAATTTCTCTCTTCCACAAACGTAATCCCGAGGTAAACAGTAATCCAGGGCTGATCTGGCAGCTGTGCTCCATGAAGTCCCCAGAAACTCAGGATCATCCTGCTCACCACCCTGCCATCCCTACAGCATGGTCCTTGACCTCTTGGTCCAAGATGGTGGTATCTATTCCAGGAAGCAAGTTGAAGAAAACTCTGAAAAAGAGAGAAAGAGAGAAAGAGGCATCAATTAAAGCATAAGGAAGTTTTCAGCAGCTGTTACATGACATGTCTTTTTAAATCCTATTGGCCAGAATTCATCACATGGCCACAACTAACTACAAGCAAAGCTTTATTCTGGGTGGCAGAAAACTCTCCTAGTATAGAAGGAAGGAAAGACAACTACTAAGGAATAATTATCATTTTGACCAAAATTATCTTACATGTACAGATCATTGGTAATATATATAATTCTACAAAATTATTTGTGCCTGTATTTCTTCTTCTCTAGGCAGTTGATAAAACCCTTTGCTAAGAATATCTGAAATCTTAGTCACACATGTTTTCTCTTCCAACTTTATCATGCACTCAACTTTGTGCATGTCCATGCCAGTCCACTCTGGATCAGCCGATGTCTTTGTTCAGCAATGGTTAATAAACTGATCGCAAAGAACTTTGTTTCTATATTTGCAGTTGTACTAGGTTCACTCTTTAAATATACCAACTTAATTCCTACTGTTCTGTTCTATTTAATTAAAGTACTAAAACTTTGGAGATATTTAAATGGGATTTTTGGACTGGAAAGCATGGTGTTCCCTGGGCAGGATTGTTTTTCTGGGCTCTTTGCCCATGGGAGTCGAAGAATGAAACTACTGACGGAAGATGGGTTACTAAAGGTCGAAATTTATTGAAGAACAAGTACAGACTCCCACATGGGGAGGGGGAAAGAGTCCCTCCAAGGCCCTTTTTCCACGGTTTATAAAGGCTGAAATTTTTTATGCCTCAATATCCCCTCTGATTCGTCACTAGTCCCCTTTGATTTGGTCACTATAGCAACTCCTGAGCTCAAGTCTCAAGTGAATTTCCCTCCTTCTTCTCCCTTATTGTTCTCTTATTTCCTCTGGGCTTTTCTTCCTCCTTCCCTTTATTCTATAAATGTGCACCTTTTGCTACTCCCGGCTCCCTTATCTTATGGAAATATAACTTCTGCAGCACCCTTGTCTTATGGAAATGTATCCTTTTGCAACTCTATAGCCCTGTGTTTTATCCATGGACCCCTTAATTTTTTAAAATTTCCTAAACCTGCCTATTTCACCCCCCAAAATTCCTTTCAATATAACACTGCTGATGCCTTTTGCAAAAAAAAAAAAAAAATGCCTACTACAAACACTTTCTAGCAGTGTGGGGGCAGAGGTTTTGGAGTATGCTCTGAGTTAGGGATAAAGCATAATGTTTAGTTTGACTATTGTCTGAAAAATTTTGCTGTCACTTGACTTCTTTCATTTTGAATTAGTTCTCATAATTCATGAATAAATACTTCCATCCCCAACAAGCACAGTTTTACCAATCTAATTCCTCTTCTTCTTCTTCTTTTTTTTTTTTTTACTACTTTTGTTAACACTTTTCACATTGGTTTATTTAATTATGTTTGGTGATTGCTAGTGCATTTCATGTCTTTCTAGATTCTAAATCGAGTGTTAGAAAAGTGGGTGTCTAACAGAGTGCTTGGCACATAGAAACTCAAAATGTCTATTTTACTTATTAATTAATGATTTATACTGCATTGCACTAAAACCAAAATAGGATATCATTAGAAAGAAAGAAAATTTATTTCAAAAACCTTCATTAATTTTTATCAAATCAGGAAGAACCAAGTTAGGCAATCAGGCTGAAATGCTGTAACCATTAACTATACTTGGAAATAATGATGAAATGAAATTTTTGGACTGGAACACACAGTGTTCCCCCTGGGCAGAATGGTTCCCGGGTTCTTTGTCCATTGGAATCAAAGAATGAAAACCACAGGAGGAAGGTGGTATAGAAAAGGTGGAAATTTATCGAAGAACAAGTACAGACTCCCACACGGGGGAAGGGAAAGACTCTCATAACACAGACACCCACATGGGGAGGGGAAAGAGTCCCACTGAGTTCCTTTTCCCTACAGCTTAAAAAGTCTATAGATCTTTGTGCCTTGATATCCCCTCTGATTGGTCACTATTCCCTTAGACTGGTTGCTATAGTAACTCCTGAGCTCAAAGGTCCCTTCTCCCTTATTGTTTTCCTATTTCCTTTGGACTTTCTTTTCCTTTTGGATGAGGGGTTTCCTACTGTTGTAATGAACCCCACGAATCACAGAAGGACGCCTCAAGAAGTTAAATTAAAGAGTCACATTTATTGCAGTCTGGGACTATAAGGGGCCATTTTGCTTTCCTAAGTCTCATAGTGATAAGATGGCCGCAAAACCAGATTTATATAGGCAAAAATCACAAAGGTATTGATTACATCCCAGGGTTTGGAATGAGGCACCTGGTTCGCAAAAAGCAGTTTACAGAAGCAGAATTAAGCATATTAATTACAGTTTTGGGTCTCTGGATCACTGAGTTGACAGAAACACATTATCTGAGACTGCTGGGTTGACAGGAACACATTATCTAGAGCCCTCGGGTCTTGAGACCACTGAGTTGCCAGGAACACATTATTCTAGAGCCATCGAGGCAATTTAGAGTAATTGTGCTGTCCTGGTCTTGGGACCATTGAGTTGACAGGGAAACATTATCTGGAACCCTCAGGTCTTGGATAATTGTGCTGTCCTGGTTCCCAGGTACAGAGGAATGTGCTTTCTAAAACCAGTAAGATCACAATCAATGGGATAGTCTCGTTACAATCAATAAGGCATTCAATCGAATGGGATGATTTATACAATTCAGAAAATCAAAGTAGCTTTTCTATTGTTAAACAAAGCAAATAAGTACAGAAGCCAAACAGCAGGGTTAATGTTAAACTACAGTTTCTACCTGAGATGATTGCTACCATACTTCACTGCCCTTTATTTTGTCAATATAGACCTTCTGTTTCCAGCTCCCTCATTCTCTGGAAATGTACCTGTTGCAGCTTTCCAGCTTCCCTATTCTATGGAGATATACCTTCTGCTGCTCTGCAGCCCTGTGAGTCTTTCTTGGTCCCTTTAATTTCTAAAATTTCCTAAACCTGTCTTTTTCACCCCTAAAAATTTTCAATAAATTCTATTTTTCCCAATCTGGAGTCAAAATAGTAAAATAATTCAATAAAAGCAGGGAAAATATAGTTTCTGATATACATTTTGCGTAAACACTGAAATTTAAAATCAGTAGAGTATAAAACATCATAACCCTTAAAATCTTTAAGACAATAAAATAAATGAGTAATTTTGAAGTAGCCTATTGTGCTTTGGAGTGTCTCAAGTAGTTGTGATGTCTTTGCTAGTGCTCTGATTCTACTAAAGGTATCCAGAGGCTTAGCTTCTTATCTAGTTCACATCAGGACAGAATGAGATAAGAGGAAACCCTAAAGGTCTGGTAACTACTTAAATCAGTTGCCAAGATGGTTTTTTTCTGTAGAGTGATACAAGTGATTTGCACTTAGCAATTCTATTATTGTCCATTTCATACCCCATCCTATCTGTGGTCCTTGAACTCCTCATGCACATCCCCTGTAAATACATTGGCAAAGGTAATTCTATATAGTGGTATCTATACCCATGGATGAATTTTGAGGTAGATCTCTATTTTTGCCTCATTTCCTCCATTTATGAAGCCTGGATTTCCTATTGTTCAGGTATAAGAAGTTTATCTGTACTAATAAAAGGGTAATATGTTAATTAGACTGGATGTCTTCTGGACAAAGCCACAGCAGCTGCAAGGGGCAGAGAGGGCCAGCAGCCATGGCACACCGGAAGTCCCGCCTCTGCACATGAGCTGCAGAGGAAACACCTTTTCTGACCATTCATTGGCTAAGCTTGTAGTAAGCCACACATGGCGTTCTTGGTAACTTGGGTAGTAAGAATCCAAGAAGGTGCTCTAGGGTTTTTCCACCTCACCCCTGGAGGAAAAAACAGAGGTCCCCTGCTGAAGGGGCTAAGAAATGTCATATCCTTCCCTAGCTGGTTTGGCTCAGTGGATAGAGCCTGGGCCTGCAGACCGCAGGGTCCTGGTTTGATTCTGGTCAAGGGCATGTACCTAGGTTGCAGGCTCCTCCCTGGCCTGGGCTCAGATCAGGGTTCATGCAGGAGTCAACCAATTGATGTGTCCCCCTCACATTGATGTTTCTCTCTGTCTTTCCCTCTCTCTTCCATGCTCTCTAAAAATTAATGGGAAAATATCCTCAGGTGAGGGAAAGGAAGAAAGAAAGAAAGAAAGAAAGAAAGAAAGAAAGAAAGAAAGAAAGAAAGAAAGAAAGAAAGGAAGGAAGGAAGGAAGGAAGGAAGGAAGGAAGAAAGAAAGAAAGAAAGAAAGAAAGAAAGAAAGAAAGAAAGAGAGAAAGAAAGGAAGAAAGAAAGGTCATATCCTATGAAAGAGACATCTTGAAAATGCCTAAAGAAAGTTGTCATTTTTTCATGGTGAAGGGACTGGAGTCCTTGTTGATGAAAACACCGTGGTGGCTGTGAGGGCTGAGGGCCGGCAGTGGCAGCAGCAGCAGGTTGATGGGGGCGGTGCCTTCCCCTGATCACTGGTTGCCTCTCTGAGAGGAAGGCCAGACTGTGGGTTAGGTCCGCTCCCTAAAGGGACCAGGCCTAAGCCATTAGTAGGACATCCCCTGAGGGCTCCCGGACTGTGAGAGGGGGCAGGCCAGGCTGAGGGACATGAATTTTCTTGCACTGGGTCTCTAGTAATTATATAAATAAGTACATTTAAAGGAATGTATAAATTTGGACTGTAAAATATAAAGATAATTAAGGAATTTATACATTAAAAGCCCTTGCATTCACTTTTACTATATAAAGTTAGGGACTAAATATAGTAAAATCTGGGGATAACTCATTATCAGCTGCTATGAAATTTTTTCCAAAGATAATATATATTTTTGTTTTTTTATTTCCTTGAGAAATTAAAATTGAGATGATCAGATTTTCTCTCGCCAATTTATCTGGACTCAACATCCATATAAATTTACTACTTACTTATATTTATGGTATAAAAAACAAGTCTTAGAGGTTTTTATTGAACATTAATTCTACTAAAACTATCATATTCTCAGTCCTCTAATTGCATATATCCTGCTTTATAATGAGAATTTGAATTGTTTGAAATGAGAAAATGATTTATTTCTCCTTATTTATAAAAGGTCATTGGAAAAATTATTAACATTCTGCAAATGACCAAAGGTAGTAGTTGCTATGAAATGAGTTTTTTAACAAGGACGATTAATAGAATTGTTCAATCTTCAATTGGCTTTCAAAACATTTACTGATTAATATTAATTTTTAAAATCAATATCTATTAGAGGTAGTGGCTGATATATTAGAAAATCTAGATATATAGTTGTATATGTTTATATTCATTAAAGGCATAAGATTTTTTTAACTTTGATTAATATGATATATATTTAAGACTAAATGTTTATTATGCTTTAAAGTTTTGTCTATTTTGTCAATTTTAAGGTTCTAGCTTAGAAGTATTTTTATTTTAAGGTTCTTAAGATATTAATTTACATTTTTTCTGGGTTATCTGATATTCAGTGAAGAAGCTAGAACAAAAGTGGGCTCAATCATCCTTAAAATCACATGAGTATTAGAATTGCTATAAAAGCAAAAGTCAATTACAAGCCTGATTGAGTGATAACAATGTTACATAAAGCAAATTAGCTGAGAAGATTCACATTACACTCTTGGAGACTTGTAAAAGACAGTCTCAGGCACTCAACTTATAATCAATGTCAAGATTTATCCAACACTGTCAGTGGAGTTTTCTGTGTGCTCTCAAACAGTTGATAAATGTAATAAATAAAAAGTAGCAGAACAGTGTCACTTGACCCTGTTCATTGGTAACAGCTGCCAGGTGACTTGGTCCCACACAATTACATGACCATTGTCACCAGCACCAAGAGGGCCCCTCAGCCTTGAATTTTAGAAGTGAAAGGAATGACATGGAAGAGAGAGTTACAAGGAATATTTAAAACAACGGCAACAACAAAACAACAACAGCACAGAAGCAGAGTGTCTGTAATGTGTGCAAACCAGAGAGGTGCTTTCAGATAGCCCATTGGAACCTTATAAAGAGCATGTCAACAGACTCAGAGTTTTGTTTGGAGAAACATGTTGTTCTCTGATAAGAGGAGAATTTATTAGAGAAGCTCATCAAACATTTATTTACTTGATGTACTGGAGTTTAAACAGAGTTGAAAAAAAATAAATGAAAATTTTAAGACTTTACAATGAAAACTTTAAACAAGTAAGTCAGGTGTATAAATGAGACAGTGGGGTTGTTGAAACAACAAAAAGTGAGGCTGAGGAAAAATGTCTGCAGACTCGTCTGTGAAGGTAATTCTGGAATTTAACCACGAGGCTGTGGTGCAAATGCGAGAATTTCAGGCTGGGAGAGTGCGTGAGGAAAAATGCCTGCCTCTAGTTATTACTAGAGATGGGTTTTCTTTCTACAGATATCCTTTGTCTGGGGATCTGATATTATTTTTCCTCGGTTGGGGAATATGAGCCTCAGTTGGCCTAGAAGGAGTAATTTTAACAGAAAACATATAGAGACTCCATTAAAGATATTCACATAAAACTGGATGGTTGATATGTGTATTTTCAAAAGTTCATTTTTCAAAGCCTCAAAACAAAAAGAAAAGGAAAAAAACCCTCAGAAACAAAGCAAAATGTGCTTCGTCCAGAGCAGAGACTCTCTGTGCAGTGCTCTGAGGGTGGGGCCTGACGTCCAGAAACCAGAGCCTCAGCTCTTGGCTTCAAGAAGCTGGCATCCAGCCTTCATCTTTTTCTGACTGATTATTCCCAAGGGCCATCTTTGCCTCTTTCCCAACCCCCACTTAGCAACCAGGATGACTTTTGCTAATTGAAAATTCGTCATGTTGTGTCTCAAGTTAAACCCTTCGATAACTCTTTAAACTCCTTATTTTCTGTAGGACAGTACTTCTCTCTCTTTCTTTCTTTCTTTTTTTTTTTAAATAAAAAGCATAAATTTATTTGACAAGAAAAAAGAAAATGAATTGGTTAAAGCTCTGGAGCTTAAAAATTACTTGATATTGCTAACATCCTTTGTGAACAATTGTTCTCAGAAAATAATAGCCAACAAATTCTGAATTTGTAGCCAATAAACATCGTCTGAGTAATGCGAGCCCAAATGCTTGCTGGTATACACCAATTGGTTTTGAGAAATGTGCAGCAAAAATATATAAAGAAGATAATAATACTCAGATCCAATATTAATATTGAGAAACATTCACAATTCATAATAAAAAGAGCAAGATAATACTTTTGTATTGAAATTACTTGACTCTACATTCACCAGCTCCTAAATATATTTCTTACATCCTATTCACTTTTTTATTTTTATTACATTTATTAGGGTGACATGGGTTAATAAGATTATATAAGTTTCAAGTGTACAGTTCTATAATATGTAATCTTCATAATTGATTGTGTGTTCATCACCCAAAGTCATCTTCTGTCACCACACATTTGATCCTCTTCACTCTTACTACCTCACATCCCCCTTCCCTCAGGTAACCACCAAACTGTTTTCTGTGTCTAAGAGTTTTTGTTTGTTTTACTCCTTTGTTCATTTGTTGCAGTCAGGTTTATATCCCACCGATGAGTGAAATCATATGGTTCTTAACTTTTTCTGTCTGACTTATTTCACTTAGCATGATATTCTCGAGGTCCATCCATTTTGTCATAGATGACAGTATTTCATCTTTTCTTCTGGCCGAGTGGTTCATTGCCGCATTATTCACGGTGGGTGGCCAAGACATGGGAACAACTGAGGTGTCCTCGACAGATGATTGGATAAAGATGTGGTACCTATATACAATGGAATACTACTGGGAAAGCACTTTTCTAGTTGTTTTCCATGGACATTTTTGAGAGATCTTAAAGGGTGCATTCTGTCTTTTGAAAGTGCTTTGGGCAAGTAAGGTGGAAAACAGCAATTTAGCAATGTCAATGAGGCTTCTGGAAGGCAGGACTCAGAACTGGGACTCTAATACAGCACTCAGGATTCATGAGTTCTCTCTTCCGTGCTACACTTATTAAGACCGTGAGGACCTGGTATACAAGAGGCTACTGTGAGAAATGTCTCTAAGAAGTTCGGAATTATTTCTCTTGTATACGTTTTTATTTTAGTGCCATTCCTTTACGTTGACAGCTGCTTTATTGTACACCTGCCCTCTCTCCCCAAAGATGAGTTCCTTGAAGGCAGGCTTCTGTCAAATGTTGCTGCTAGGTTCCTGTCACTTGGTTCTGCCTGGAACTTGGTTCTAATTCAGTTTACTGAATAACTTCCATTGCTCATTTAAATAAAGGGTTTCTCCCACATAGTATCTGCCTTTTGATTTCGACCTTGCCTGCTATTACTGCATGGACAGTTGCTTTTAGAAAGAGGAAAGGATATCGGTTTCTTAGAAAATGTTATTTTCCCCTTTAGTATATTGTAAACCACTAAGTCAAAGCATTGCAACACTTTGTCACAGTTTTCTCTCCAAAAGCCTATACTTAGTCATTTGGGTTATAAATGGCCCACAGGTATGCATCTGGCATGATAAGAGTTCTGCCAGAGAACAAATAAAATGCTGCCAAGAAACATAGCCACAGGGACCACATTCTATGTATTGTTGTTGTTTATTGCTGATTCAAGGTTAAATGAAAAACCTATAGAATTATGGAATTTCAAGAAGATTTGAAGGGACTTTATAGGTCATTTGGCTCATCTCTTTCTTGAATCCCAATATTTTTTGCTACCAAGTGGTTGTGCATCTTTTGTTTGGATATGACAGTTCCACTGGTAGGAATTAAGCACAGTCTCTTGTGATAAATATGACTGGTGTGTGAAGTATTTCTGTTGATCTGAAAAAAAAAATAGATATAGCTCTACCTATAATCCTAGTATTGCCCTAAAGAATAACATGGAAAAATTTTCTATCCTGTTGCCACTTTTCAAATAGTTCCTGTCACTGCTTCCCTTGTATATTCTCTTCTCTGAAAGTAATCAGCCTATTCTACATAGTTCCTCAGTTTAGTAGTTATTTGCTTCCTATACTCTCTTCTCTCAATGGTTATACTAGTTTGTAACTTTTAAAGAGTGGCATGCATAAATGAACTCTGAACTCCACGTGTGCCATAATCAGTACTCAAAAATTAGAAATACTTTCAGTCTAGATACTATATTCCAATTAATGCTGTTTTGTGATAAGATATTATACTATTTATACTCTTACAATTGTAACATCATCTAAAACCTCTTCGGTCTCCATTTAATGTGTGCAATTTGCCAGGACCATGTGCTCCATTATGTAGTCATGAATTTTGACCTTTGGAACCATATGTGGAATCTTACATTTATTCTTGTATGATTAAATTTTTTGAATCATTTCTTTCCTCAGCCTATTATTATTTTCTATCATAGCTTTGTTTTCTATTAAACATTTACTGAGCATCTAAAATGTGTAAGATCCCATGTTAGAAAATAAGAATGCAGAATCTTATTACTTCCAGAAATTAGAAGCCTAAAAGAGAAGACACACAATGATGTCAGTAATAATGGGATAATATGGAGACAACTTTTACCAAGTTATTGGTAAAAATGGTTAACAGACAAGAAGGACCCTGGAGGCTTGCCAGTACTAATTTCCCTCCAGAATTACTTCTACCAATATTCTCTACATATGTTTGCATATGTATTTTGAAGTACACATTTCTTTCTGTAGTTAAGTAGATGGATGACCTGAGGCCACTAGTTAATTTGGGCTAAGTCACAAGTTAATGTTAATTATCTCCAGCAAGCCTAGAAAAAACTAGTAGATGAAATTTTATGTGTAGCAACCTTGTATAATCTCTTGTGATTAATTTTAATGCTTGCCTAAATTTACATTTATCTTCCTATTAACTAGAAAGAATTTTCCTTAAAAATGATCTGTGTATCACTAAATAACCATGCTTTGTTATTATCTTTCCAATACATGGAACATGTCCAGTCCCACAAACCTTTCTTTAAACACTTTAATGAAACTTTCCATTTTTTTATAACACCAAAATTGATTTTCTATTGAAATGACAAAGTGTAATCTGAATATAATACTTTTAATGAGATCTGGTAATTGTCAAATGGAGTGGAACAATTATTTAAGTAAATATGGAATATTTTTCTTTTTCAACAACCACACTCAGCTGGATTATCTTCTAGAACTTTATCCCTAGAGTTTATTCATTTTTGAAATTCTTTTTAAAAAAATATCTTCACTCTCAAGGAGTGAAGATTTTTTTTCATTGATTTTTAGAGAGAGTGGAAGGCAGGGAGGGAGGGGGGAGAAGAGAGTAAGGAGAGAGAGAGAGAGAGAGAGAGAGAGAGAGAGAGAGAGAGAGAGAGAGAGAGAGAGACAGGCATCAAAGTGAAAGAGACACATTGATTGATTGCCTCCCACACGTGCCCTTGACTGGGAATTCAAACCCACAACCCTCCAATGTGTAGGCTGAAGCTCCATGCTGGCCAGGGCTGAAATTTGTATTTTCTTGTCCTATCCACTTTCCTACACAACCATGGAGAAGGCAAGGGGTTGGGGATCAGGAAAAAACTCACCATTAGCCTTTTATTACCTCAATTTAATAATATTAGACCATTTATTCAACTTGTTAAGTTAGTCATATATTTTTTATATATATATATATATATATATATATATATATATATATATATATATATAATTGATTTTTTACAGAGAGGAAGGGAGAGGGATAGAGAGTTAGAAACATCGATGAGAGAGAAGCATCGACCAGCTGCCTCCTGCACATCCCCTAGTGGGGATGTGCCCACAACCAAAGTACATGCCCTTGACCGGAATCAAACCTGGGGCCCCCTCAGTCCCCAGGCTGACGCTCTATCCAGTGAGTCAAACCAGCTAGGGCAAGTTAGTCATATTTTTATAATGTTTTCTTCTTTGCTGGAAGTTAGATGAAAGATTTTGCTAAGTAATATATCATCAGAAACACGGGAACATGCACGGGGTGGATTCTGATTATTCTAAATAAAGAAGAGAAAAATATTAGGCTGATTTTATTAATAATATTTCACTTAGCATAGTGCAAATTCAGAAGGTCCCTAAGACCTCAAATTCAATAATTCACTAAAAGGAATCATATAACTCAGAAAAACAATTATATTCATGGTTACAGTTTATTGCAAAGAAAGAATACAAATTAAAATGAGCCAAGGGAATCAGTACAGGGATGCAAAGGGTATGAATTTGAAGAGAACAGGTGCGAAGCTTTCACTTGTTCTCTCTTGGTGTAGTCATGTTAACAGTGCTTATTTCTCCCACCAACGATGTTTGACAATATGCATACAATATTGACAACCAAAGAAGCTCACCCAACCCTTGGTTCCAGGATTTTTATCACATAGGCAGGGATGACTGGGCTCATATCTGACCATAGTCACCAGCCCCTACAGAGTTCAAGCTCATACTGCATGGTCCAAGGCCTCCATCATAAATCACATGTTAGCATAGACTATCTGGTTGGCTCATGGCCTCCAGGTGAACAATATACTCCTGTTAGGCAGGACATTCTAAAGGGATTAGAGATTACCTCCTGGGAACCAGTCAAGTGCCAACCCTTCTTTGGGTAGGATTGATCCTTTATTGCACAGATGGATTCTGAAATGTAGTGTGAAGGGCATTTGGGAGAGAAAAAAATTGCTTTGTTAGTAACTGCAACTTAGAGACTTTGATGGCATACTTACACTTGGCAGAAATACATAATATCAGAGAGTTCTTGGAAGGCACTCAAAGTCTTCGGGAGATAATGTTGATAGAGTGGGTTTGTCATGTGAGACTCAGTGATCCACTCTTCAACCATGTCCACTGAGGGGGCTCAGAGAACCCTTTATTGTGAATAATTTTGGTATACATTCGTTCTATTTTTCATTCATTGATTTATACCTATTGAATATAACCACGAGCCAGCAAATATTCTAACACTTGGGATTTTTCAGTGAGCAAACCAATGATGCATGCCTCTGTGAAACTTTCTTACCTTCCAGTGGTGGTGGAGGGGAGGAGAGACCTGCTATAAACAATAAATAAACATCACAAATTAGTAAGTTCATAATATGCCACAAGATAATTGCTATTTAAAAGGAAAAAACCAGGCCAGGATAAGTAAATATTAAATGTGCATTGGTGAGATAAGTACACAATACTGGATTGAAGATAGAGAAGGTTGCCATTGAAATGGTCTCTCTATTCAGTGGAAATAATGAGTTGTCAGTGTGTCAGGTACCAAATGACAGCACTTAACTATCAAAGATCAGAACAGGTAAATAAAAGGCAGCAGAGTCAAAGAAATCATGAAAAGGGTTTGACTAGGAGGCATCACTAATAGAGGGCAGTTGTTCATGGGGACACTAAGACTAAAATGAATAGACAATCTTCAAAGATCCTACCTGATCTTTTAAGCGAATAAACGAGTTCTGTCATATAGGGCTTAGTTGACTTAGAGAGCCATGACCCTTGCTCATTTCAAACCTTTGTCAATAACAGACTTACTGCTCCTTTTATAAAGGAAGAGATGAAAAGAAGGAACTCTATGATAATTTTGTCAACATTGTTCTTAAAATGTTTGTACCATTTGCCCTCACTTCTGTATTCTAGGAAACTGGTAGTCTCTATTTCACCAACGCTAGATTTTATTATTTTTTATATGCATCAAAAACATAAGAGGAATAATATTTTCTCATTATTGTTTAATTTGTGAACACATATTTATCTGTGTTTTTTAAAAATACTTTGGAGAATTACTGTTCATCATTTTACCATTTTGGTACTCTTTCTTTTCCAATTGATTTTAAAAATCTTTTAAGAATATCAGTCATATTTTGCCATATATTATAAATATTTTCACAGTTTATATGTTGCTATTATCTGTATTCACAAAGTTAAAATTTTTTTTCTAACCTACCATTGTCCTGTTATAGTTTCTGCCTGTGGAGGCAATGGAGAAGGGATAAGACTTCATCCAGTTCACAGAGGAGATGATGTTTTAAAAAACTTTTGCTTGGTTATTTTTTATATTCTGAATTAGTTAAAATTTATAATAGAATCAGATGAGATAGCTCTAGATATAGCAGTGGAATTTAATCAACATCTTTGCAAAATATGAGAAAGACCATAGGGGAATCTGCACATTGCTCATTAGTAATTACCAGAAGTGGACATGTCTGTATTAATTTAAGGATATATAAATGGAGGGAAAACATTTTATGTAGCATAAGTGACTGAGAATTTCATCTGAATCACTGGGATTACATTTCTTAGCTTATAAACATGCTTTAGGAATTCTGTCTTCAAAATGTCCTTGCATGCTCCTGCTTGCACATCCTTTACATAGGCAAACTTCTCAAAGTGATAATCACTAACAACAATTCCATTTTCACATCCACTCATTCAAACCCCTGAAATCTGAACACTGCTTTTGCCAAGGTCAAGAATGGTCCCTGACAAAGTCATCTAAACATTTAAGTTGATTCAAGCAGTCTTCTGAACCACTGTTCTTACCCCTGTTCTCCCTTAAAAGCTATTGGGATGATTATTGCAATAAGATTCATATGTTAGTTTTTCAAAAAATATATTTCTTTATTGATTTCAGAGAGGAATGGAGAAGGAGAGAGAGATGGAAACATCACTGATGAGAGAGAATCATTGATCGGCTGCCTCCTGCATGCCCCCCACTGGGGATCAAGCCCGCAACCAAGGCATGTGCCCTTGGCCGGAATCAAACCCGAGACCACTCAGTCCGCAGGCTGATGCTCTATCCACTGAGCCAAGTCAGCTAGGGACATATGTTAGTTTTTAGAGAATTATAGTTTTCTTATTTTAATTCTAATTGTTTGATATATTATCTCTCTATAAAAAGCCAGCAACTGGAATGCCTTACGACTGTAATGACTGGTCGCTATGATGCCCACTGTGGCCAGCAAACCAGCCCAATCAGGGGCAGAGCTGGCGGCCTACTGCCCACAGCTCCTCCCCACAGCCGGCCCCACCCCCGGTCAGCCCCCACTACCCTGATTGGCCTGCGGCCCCTTCCCCCAGCCAGCTCTACCCCCAATCAGCCCCCTCCACCCCATTTGGGGGCAGGACAGGCCATCCCACTGCCCACAGCATCTCCCCACAGCCAGCTCCACCCCCAATTGGCCCCACACTCCAATTGGGGGTGGGGTCCGTCAGTCAATTGCCCACAGCCCCTTCCCCCAGCTGGCCCGGCCCTAATCAGGCACCGATTGGGGTGGGCCAGCTGGCCAACCTCTCGCTGTCTCTTCCTCCCAACAGGCCCAGCTCCAATCTGCCAATTGGGGCCAGGCCGGGTGGACCACACCTGTGCATGAATTCGTGCACTGGGCCTCTAGTCGCTTATAATAAATTATAACATATTTCCAGTCTTTATTAAAATACTAGAGGCCTGGTGCACGAAAATTCATGCATTTGGGTGGGGTTCCTCAGCCTGGCCTGTGCCTTCTTGCAGTCCGGGACCCCTTGGGGGTTGTCCAACTGCCAGCTTAGGCCCGCTCCCCAGGAGGAGCGGGCCTAAGCCGTTAATTGGACATCCTTAGTGCTGTTGTGGAGGAGGGAGAGGCTCCCGCCACCACTGTTGTGCTAGCCAGCCATGAGCCAGCTTCTGGCTGAGTGGTGCTCCCCGTGTGGAAGCGCTCTGACTACCAGGGGGCAGTTCCTGCATTGAGCGTTTGCATCATAGCAACTGGCCATTCCCCCATTAGGGTCAATTTGCATATTACCCTTTTATTATATAGGTTTAAAAGCTCAAATTGGCAAATTGTTTTCTCATTTTGGCAATCTAAGAAATAAATGTGTAAATATTGTTTATGTGGAAAAACTTGTGACCTGTAGTAAAAGAAGTAATAAATGGGGAAGTAAATAAGAACTATGTAACAGTGGTTTCCTTTTCCAAGGAAATATCACATAGCTGCTGCTATATACTTGCTTTTTAATATCATCTTTCTAATAGTGAAATATATCTATACTTAGTACCAATTTGTGGTTATGCTAACTGACCTTTAAGTACATGATTAAAATTAAGTATCAACAATTGATTTTTTAAAATTAAAATAAGAGCAACTATCCCTAATGCTTTGAGGCTTTTTCTCATCCTTTGCCAATGGAAAGGGTGTGGAAGAGGGGTCATGCAAGGACATTTTGAAGATGGAATTCCTAAAGCCGATTAATAAGCCAATGAGTATAATCATGGTGATTCAGACAAAATTCTCAGTCACTTGTCCTTGTGGTAGTTTGCTTTTTCACTCAGATTATTTCCATAGTGATGACTGTGAAGAGGATCCTCTATATTCACTTCCTTTTCTAACAAATTATTATAGTTTATTTCTCTGAGGGATCCCACTGCTAGCTTTCATTTTCTCTTTTCAATGGAGTATTTTTTTCACATAAAGAAATAAAGCTTTGCATTCGTAGGTTTATCATATTCCCTAAGCTTGTCTCTGCCGGTAACAAATTTAGGTAGCATGTTTAGATTTTTTTAAGAGCTTGAAGTAACATTTAAAACCCTACTGGTTTTTATAATAAACAAAAAGGGAAAAGTGGAACTCTTCTACGTTTATTCATTTTAGTGGTTGCCATTTGTAACAAACCTGAAATTTATTTTCCATATTGTTTTCAGCCGTGTTTTTTTCAGGTTTCCTCATTTTCCACCAGCTCTTTTTCAGGCTCTTCCCCTTTTGTCCTTGGAAGTGTTTTACTCCATGTATCTATCCTGGGGGTAATTCGTATCTCATTTCAAACCTCTTCTTTGCCTCCTCATCCACTCCACTGGCTTTGGTTTGCAGTCTCTAATCATTTCAAGTTCCAATCTCTCTCTCTCTCTCTTTTTAAGAATTTTAATATTTTTATTTAACCCAATATATCCCAACTTTTGTCACTTCAACAGGTACCTAATATAAAATGTATTAATGATGTATTTTACCTTACTTTTTGGTAAATTTTCAAAATCCTGTATGACTTTTATGCTCACAGTATATTCCAATCACCACATTTCAAGTGCTCCATAGCCATATTAGTTAGTGGCTTTTATAGGGGACAGTTAGTCTGAGCTTCAGAAGGAATCACAACATATTCATTTTTGTATTCCAAGGTACCAAACTTGTAAGAAATGAATGTTAAATGAATGAATTAATTAAAAAATGAATGAACAATGATAAAAACAACTAGAGTTTATTACTCAGCTTGTGAAAGGCCATATACATAACTGTTTATTTTTTCCTTACCATCAAATGGTTGGTTGGCATTCAATAGCTACTGAACAGTCATTAAGTAATTAGGTAGTCCAATCTCTTTATTTTTTTAAAAATATATTTTATTGATTTTTTACAGAGAGGAAGGGAGAGAGATAGAGAGTTAGAAACATCGATGAGAGAGAAACATCGATCAGCTGCCCCCCGCACATCTCCTACTGGGGATGTGCCCACAACCCAGGTACACGCCCTTGACCGGAATCGAACCTGGTACCTTTCAGTCCACAGGCCGATGCTCCATCCACTGAGCCAAACCAGTTTCGGCCCAATCTCTTTATTTTTAAAATCTTTACTGCCCAGCTCTCTCTCCATGCGTTAATCACGAAAGTCAGCAGGTCTATACTGCAGGTAATGTCTTCATATTCTTCAGCTATATCCCTATTTGTGTGTTCTAGAAACCCACTAATGACATCACCATGCTCCTGGTTGTTCAAACCAGAACACTGAACATCATTCACAACTATGTGCTCTTCTACTTCTATGTCCAAGAAATTAGAAGTCTTGTCCAATTTATCTTCCATTCGTTTACTCTCAAATCTTTCCAGTTTTCCCCACCATCACACTGACTACTTGGATTTAAATCAATATTGTCTCTCATTTGGATTATTGTACTAACATCTAAATTCATCTGACTTTCTTCTAATCTATTGCCTATACTCTGATTATGTTGTTCTCCAATTTAAAACCTATGTGTGATTCTTCATTGCATTTAAAAAAAGTAATCCCATTATTAAGGCTCCAGGTTTCTTTCCTGGTGCCCTTTTAGCTCTCGTTCATCTTCTTAGTGTCCCTTGCCTTGCAAATCTTGACAAGCCAGACTGAACCACTTTAAAATTTCTAAATATGTCATGTTTTTTTTTCTTACCTCCAGGCTTGTTCACAGGCTTCTTTATTCTTAGGACAATCTTACCCAGTCCCAGTTGGCACTTATTCTATACATTATTCAAGTTTCAGTTATGCTACTTTCTCCAGAAACCGTCCATAAAATCACCTCCCAAATCACCCTCATAGGTTAAATCCAAAGTCTACCATTTATTATCCCTGAGAAAATTAACTTCTCTGTCCTCAGATTTCTCATCTGTAACATGTTGGAGAGTCTCTCTTAGGGTTGATTTATAAATTAACTGATACAATGCATATAAAGAACTTAGGAAGTACTTAAAATCAGTAAATGTTAATTATTTTATTATTTTCAAAAACATGTATATATTAAATATATTTTTATTGATTTCAGAGAGGAAGGGAGAGAGAGAGAGAGAAACATCCATGATGAGATCAAATCATTGATAGGCTGCCTCCTGCACACCCCCTACTGGGGATTGAGCCCACAAACCAGGCATGTGTCCTGACTGGGATTGAACAGTGACCTCCTGGTTCATAGGTCGATGCTGAGCCACGCAGGCTGGGCAATTTTATTATTTTAATTGTTGTGATTACCTCTTACCTTTTCTATGTCTTGTCCTTAATCATAGCAAGGAATCTATTTGTTTTATTACTTGTGATTGTATGGCTTCTATGTAAGAGTAGTAGCTTAAAAATATTTTTACCATATGAATGGAGGAATGGATGTAGAATGACAGGATAAAATGTACAGAAAATATCCTTTCAATTTGCTGATATTTTATTATTATTATTATTATTTTACCATGAAAGCTTTAAGGTCATATCATTAATACAGATTGCGGATGAGTTTTATAATTTGAGCTAGATTGGGGATTTAAAAGTATATTTATACATCTCTGCTATTAACCTTTGATATTTGGGATCACCTTTAAATTTTACACTTTAGTTTTATGTCTTAGCATATTATGAATCTTTTGAAAATTGTTTCCCCCTTTTGAGTGCATTATGAAACTTTTAAGTGTTTAATAATAAATAGCTCTTTTTCTCCCTTTAAAGGAACTTCTTTAATCACAAATATTGAGGTAAATTAGGAAACATGTACTAGAGAAATATTTCTTCATCCATATTCATGGACCCCCAGGAGTTCCTAGAATCTCCTAAAATCTTGTCTTTTTATTGGATTGTATATCTGCACAGAAAAGAGCTGTGGCTTTTACCCCATTTTCAAAGGCTTTCAGCATTAATATCCAGCATTTAAGAGCTGTTTGTTATTAGAGCTGAGGGAAAGACTATTCTTTCTGCTGGTCAGTTCCTTAATAGACATAGGGGTTTTGCTGTTGTTAAATTTAGTTTGCTTGTTTTAAAATTCTTAATGATTGAAATATTTGCATTTACAGTCTTAGTAAACACAAGTACAAGCCCCAAAATGTACAACACAGTGACTATAGCTAGCATTGCTGAATGATATGTAAGGAAGTTGTTAAGAGAGTAAATTCTTAGAGTTCTCAACACTAGGATAATGTTTTCCTTTTTCCTTCTTTCTTTTCTTTTTATTGTACCTATTTGAGGGTTGGATATTAGCTGAGCCTATTTGGTAATTATTTCACAATCGATGTAAATGAAACCATCTTGCTGGATGCCTTCATTTTTATTATGTCAGGTTTCAAATCACATAAAATGCGGAGTCTAATATTGAAAGAGTAATAAAAACATTTTTGGTTGATTTATACTATCACAACTAATACAAATGTAAAGATAGTGAAATCTGCCTCTTCACTAAACTAAGTAAGCCCCAAAGGATAACAAGGCAATTCCTAGCTTTTCCCCATGAAATCCCTCACATATTACCTCAATACCATTTGAGAAGGGGGGCTAAGAAGGATTGGAGTCATTTATCAATTACCAATGCCCAAATTTGTATTAATATATTTTGTATTGTATTTTTGTGACTGATATTGCTGCTTTTGACTTGACCATTATGCTCCATCAAACTTTTGTTCCTCTGTTTAAAGCAGTCCATATCATTCTATTGGTAAGGATTATGAGGGTCATGATCATGGTTACTATGCAACATACAGTTCTGGCTTTTATGGCCCATGTAAATGTCTACTGTCAGTATCTCCAACTTAGTCATTCACACTGAAGCTGCTCTGTTAAATTGTTTCTGATAATGTGGAAAGTGACACAGTTTTTTGAATATTATACTGTTGAAAACTACTTATTTCCTGAGTTTTGAAAAGAAGCATGTGTATAATATTTACTGCCAGCAGAGATGTTTGACCTATTATTGAAGAATAGTCCCCATGGGTCCTGAGAGGCTGCATCACAGAAAATCAATAGGACTGTCCTACATCAGGCGTGTCATTGGGAGCCCTGGTTATCTCTTACTGAAAGGGGGACAATCTCTGGGTTACAGAACAACAACAACAACAAAACAGGTCTTTCTTTTTGAGTGTTCTATTAAACCAGGTTGACATAAAACCAAAGGGGTACTAGGTTTTTTTAAATTTGATAAAGTGATCAGCTTAAAGTTGGTGTATTAATCACATACTAAAAAATAACTACCTTTGCAACCCAGTCTTGGTGTTGATACTTTACATAGCCTCATCTCTAGGAAAACTGTGGGTCACTCATCCTTCATTGCATGAATAAAAAAACAAAACCAAAACACCACATCTAAAAAACAAAAAAGTGTACGATTAGATAAAGACAGGCTTAAATTGATGATCTTCAATGAATTATAAAGTTCTATATATTCTTCTAGTATTCCTTAGAAATTTATCACCTGTATCTGAACTATTCTCTATAGATTATATTTGATATTTGTTCTACTGCTTTAATATAAACTAGTTTATATACTAAAAGTAAAATGGATGACTATGCTAAATTTTGAAAATGAAGCGAGACCTGTCCTGGGACAGGGGCTCTCAGGAGCAGGGGAACCTGGGCATCTGGCTCACCCTCTTCCTCTGCAGAACCATCTCCTCTGGAGAAGTGCGATGGTCTGTGCTCAGGACATTGGGGCAGCAGCACAGGCTAAGCATGGGGAAGAAACAGAGTTGTTATTCAGAGATTTGATTCAATGATAAGATAGGATTGGCAGGAAGGACACAGAGGAGGAAAGCCCAGCCTCTTGTGAGGCACCTAGGGATGATTGTCTGAGGATAAAAGATTCTTATCTATGCAGATAAGACTATCCGTGCACTGGAACCCTGAACTTAAATGTCCCAGAGAAGGAGATTGGCTCTCTCATTGAGAGACAAGGAAAGTATAGGCTGTGCCCTGGAAAACTCAAGGGCTATTTGTGTGAGGAAATATCTGCTATGGTCAGCCAGATGGCACTCCATTGGTTTTAGGTAGCAAAGTAGATTTCCTGTGGTTGGCTGGTGTGATTAGCTGACGGAGCAGGAGCAGACTTAGAGGGCAAGCTTCTTGTTTTAGTGGTATTCTGATTCTGGAGAAATCTTTCCCAATTTGTCCACCAAATAAGATGACAATGTTAATTGCCCAGCAGAAGAAAGGTTCTTTTACATATGAAGGAAGGCACACTTCTCAAGTGATATGTCTAGCAAGGCCAGGATTGTACTTGAAGTAAACACATCACAAACACAGAACCTCAATGTCTGAAGGGCCAAGAAGACTTAATTCTAGTGTGCAACAGAATACAGACTCCTGCAAAAATTCTACTGGAAGGACTTTTGAACCTCAAATATAAAAAACAATGGTTTACAATATTTTTAAAAAATCAGTTCGAGCTGCAGTCTTAAGAAGTTCTGATTTCTGACATTTTAGCTATAAAAAATGAACTACTCATTCAAGTGCAAAGAATTTCATTGTGTAAAGGCCTCAAGTGGGCACCCTCTTCACAGTTCCTGCTTCTCTGATCATGAGACCCTGATTTAATCAGTCTCCACAGAAACTTCAGCATGCAGGATCAATAATTACCTAAGACTTCATGTGATGATTACTTATTAGGGGATCTAATATTCTATTGCAAATGTTGGTTGTATAGCTTTGATGAAAAGTACTATATATTAGCATTCTAAAAGATGTGTAGCTGCAGAGATGGAAACTGCAGTGTTTATAATAGAGATTTAGGTAAAAATGGCCAGGGACTGAAGAACCCCCAGGCTTCATTAAATAATATATCCTGCAGTCATCTTTTGCAGATCCTACTTGAGCTCCTTCTTTTGATGTGCTCAGGAATTCTTATGATTCTAATTTAATGAATTTATAAAGACTGTGAAATTTTTCTTTAAATCATGTGCCGAATGTCTGAAAACAATACAGAAATGTCATCAAAAGAAATGGTGTTAGATGAGAAAGCTGAAGAATTGGTTTAAATGAGAGATAACTGTCACATTTCAAAAGGTGCTGTAGGAAAATTGATAGCTGACATTTCAAAGCTGGGACAAAATTGTATGATCATCAGCAATTTAGGGTCTATATCTAGGAATCAGATGAAAGAAAAAATCCAGTGAAAATTTTGAGTCTTTCTCTTCCTGTAGAGCTAATTTCTTGTATCTTGTATTACTTTGCTAACATGAAGATTCTCTAGGAATAGGAAGTCCCTATGGATTTCAGGAGTTGGATTGTAGGTTAAAAACAGTAGTTGGATTGCGATATAACTGTTAGAATGCCCGAAAAGAATGGAGAAAATGCTGACTTTTCAGAATTGTGAAAGAATCTTCATGTTAGCAAAGTAATAGAAGATGCAAGAAATTAGCTGTGTGTCTGTGCTAAGTCCCTTTTCTGGAATCTGTCACTCATCCCCTTAGTTTCCAACTGACAACGAACCAAGTACAGGTAAGTAATCAATCAATATTTGTGGAACAAATAAAATTGAGAGCATTGTATCAAGTGGTACAGGAAATATAAACAAGCATAAACCCAATTCCCTCCAAGGAGCTTACCAACTTTTTATAGGATAACTTAAAAATACATGACTTGTAAGTAAGTATAACTGATTTTATTAAATGGCATGAATTCCATAGAGCATAAATAAGAAAGAACTTTATCTTCTTGCTGCTCTGACCTTCAAACATGCTGTCAGATTTCCGTTTCTACTTTGTGATGGCCCTTCTGGTCACTTTGGAGAAACTAAAAAGTTTCATTTTCAGATATGAAAAAGTTTGTTTGCCCTGCCAAACAGTGATTATATAGCTTCATCAACTGCTGATGTTGTAGACTAAGTCAACTTTTTCTTCAGTTACGCATCCAATTCTTGGGGATACATGTGGTCTTCTAAGAATTTTTCATGCTCAACTCCAGTAACAACATAGGCCGGACATTTGAATACCAGGTATCTATAGGTTACCAGACATCCAGCCAAAATAGAAGACACTGTATTTCCAATCTTTTGGATCCCCCTCCAACTTGGATTGATTGGTGAGAAGGCCCACAGGACTACCCAGTCCTTAAGCCAAATGATGGTGGCCGATTTACCTCAAAGCTTAATGCAGTCTAAACTTCAGGACCCCTCACTTGCTCCAGGTCCTATGCCTCATTTTGTGTTTATAATTCTGTATTATTTTCCTGAAAGTTCTCTCCCCCCGCAATGTATAGGTTTCAGGCCCCACAAAACTTGGATTTACTCCTAACAGTACATGATTAGTTACGACCTTTAAATTCTCAAACTTAAGTGGTGGCAAAGTCACTAGCTGGGGCTTTCTGAGAAGGTTTTATAGAGAAGGAATTTAAAGGTTACTCATTTTATCAATGGAGAGAACCAGCTGTCTTGGAAGGTTGAGGGAAACCTTATAGAAGGAGTTAGTCCCTTCTAACAGAGCCCATGTAAACCCAGAATTTTAGAGGACTTGGAAACAGCAGAATAGCTAAAGAAAAACCCATCTCTACACTGTCACCAATATAATCTCTACAGGAGATTAATGTTTTGCTTCTTTAATAGGACATAATCATCCATTTCCATGTGTCAGGGGCAATGCAGCACTATGCATGCTATCTCTCACTGAAAATCATTGGGGCATTTTATTTGATCCTTAATCATAAATATCCTTTTAGTTTCTTGCAGAACATAGAAGCCAATAGATCCTCTTTTAATAATAAATTCAATCTTAATTGGATATGCATAAAATACCTATGAGCCTTTTCCATTGTGTGTTTTTTAGTGATATATCAACCTATGATCTCATTGATATCATGCTTTCTTCATTTTAATGAACTATTTTTCATTTTAATTCTTTCTGTTGTTCATTTCTATTTTACTATTTTAGTCTTATCTTTCTGTTATAGTTCAGGAATATAGTAAAAACTTTGACCTTGGTTTTACTTTTGCATTTCTTCCTTTTTAGACACTACTATTTGTTTTAGTAATGCTTTTCGGGTAACGTTCAGTTTGCTTTGAAATGCTTCCCTTTCATTAATAAACACTCCTTTCCATCAAAAAATAATAATCTGTCACTCTATCTTTGTTTGATTCTTCTGTGTTTGTGAATTACTGCTGCCTTAGTAAACGCTGAGCCAAATGGGACTCTTTGGCGTGCTTTGCAGCAAGGGATATAAGAGGTTTGCAATCACTAAATGGCCAGTCCTATAACTCCGGGCTCTCACTGCAGGGCACTCACCCGGCACACTACTGAGAGTGAGACAGGCTGCTTCTTAAATGCACACACTTCAAGCTATACAGCTTTTCATTGTCTCCTAAAGACTCTGCTCTCTCTACCCACTAAGGAGATACTGCTTCTTCTGATTTTCCTCCCGGTTACTTTCAAATATGTCTTTTGACCATTTATGTCTTAGAAACTTGACAAGTGGTGAATGTGGAGTCTGGAGGCAGCCAGGACTATAAGAAATACATGTTTAGGTAGAGTTTTAAAACAAATGCCATCAAAATCATCATTTAAAGAGTATTATTCTAACTCACAGTATCTGAAGAACCAGAAAATCTCAAACAGTTTTTCAATTTATTCATTAGTATGCATTCAAACAATGAAACATTTCTTATCTTTTTTCTCTCTAGCAAATTCTGCCTCTAAAACAGTTCTGAGACTTGTGTTTTAGTAGAGCAAGTTTATCTACGTGCCTACTAGATAGATAGATAGATAGATAGATAGATAGATAGATAGATAGATAGATAGATAGATTCAGATATATACGTACATAAATACATGCATATCTGTATGCAGTATAAGCTGATAACAATACAACAGGGTAGTTATGCACTGTTGAGACATTTCATTTTTCCTCATATTAAAAAAGTAAAAGCAAAGTTAATTGAAATCCTTGTATCTAATTTCAAGGAACAGACTCATTCAGTAGCTTGGTATTTAGTCACCTGTTTCATGAAACCCTTATGAAGTTCTGCACATATAAAATATATACTTTTTTAGTAGAACAGGGAGGTATTGGGAGTAGATACACAATTTTTCTTTTAAAATTTAGATCTGTGTAAATAAAATACTTTACTTACAAATATATACTTTATTTTTCTTACCCTCAACTCCTCATCTCTGGCAACCAGCAATATGTTCTCTGTATCTATGAGCTTCTTTCTTTCTTTCTTTCTTTCTTTCTTTCTTTCTTTCTTTCTTTCTTTCTTTCTTTCTTTCTTTCTTTCTTTCTCTCTTCTTTCTTTCTCTCTCTTTCTTTCTTTCTTCTTTCTTTCTTTCTTTCTTTCTTTCTTTCTTTCTTTCTTTCTTTCTTCTTTTTCCCTTCCTTCCTTCCTTCCTTCCTTCCTTCCTCCTTCCTTCCTTCCTTCCTTCCTTCCTTCCTTCCTTCTTTTTAGATTTCACATATAAGAGATATAATACAGTATTTCATTTAGCATAATGCCCCGACGTTCACCAATATTGTTGGAAATGGCAAGATTTCATTATTTTTTTTTATGGATGAATAGTATTTCATTGGAATAATATTCCACATAACAATTTCTTTATTCATTCATTCATCCATCAATGGACACTTAGCTTGTTTCCATATCTTGGCTATTATAAATAAGGCTGCAATGAACATGAGGGTACATATACTTTTTTTTTTTCAGGAAAAACCCTTTATTTGCAGATGTACTAGTATGGTGACTCAGGGGAGTCTGTTTCCAAAACTGGAGTATTCAGGTCCTTTGTCCATTTTTTTAAAATGGGTTATTTGCTTTGTTTTGTATTTTTGCTATTGAGTTGTATGAGTTTTTTGTGTACTTTGGATATTAGCCCCTTATTAAATATGAAGTTTGAAAATATTTTCTTCCATTTCACATATTGCCTTTTCATTTTATTGATGGTTTCCTTTGCTGTTCAGAAGCCTTTTATTTCGATGTAGTTTCACTTATTTATTATTGCTTTGTTGCTTTTGCTTTTGGTGTCAGATTCAAAAAATCATCTCCAACACCTATGTCAAAGAGCTTACTGCCTATGTTTTCTTCTATGAGTTTTATTGTTTTAGTCATGTTTAAGTCTTTTTCCGTTTTGAGTTAATTTTTGTGTATGGTGAAAGATAGTGGCCCAGTGTCATTCTTTTGCATGTTGCTGTCCATTCTTTTTCTAACACCATTTATTGCAGAGAGTGTATCTTTCCCCATTGTATATTCTTGGCATTTTTGTCATAAATTAATTGACATATATATATATATATATATATATATATATATATATTTTCTGTATTGTGTATGCTGTTCTCTTGATCTGTATCTCTGTCTTTTATGCCAACATGCTACTATTTTAATTATTATACCTTTGTGATATAGAGTTTGAAATCAGAGCACATTATGCCTCCAGCTTTGTACTTCTATCTCAAGAATGCTTTGGCTATTTGGTTTTTTATATTTTGTGGCTCTATACAAATTTTAGGATTATTTGTTATATTCTTTTTGAAAAATGCCATTGGAATTTTGATAGGGATTGTATTGAATCTGTAGATTGCTTTGGGTAGTATGGATATTTAAAAAAGATTAATTCTTCCAATCTATGAACATGAAATATCTGTCAATTAATTTGTGTCTTGTTCAATTTATTTCATTAATGTTTTGTAGTTTTCCATGTACAGGCCTTTAACCTTCTTGGTTAAATTTATTCTCAGGAATTTTATTCTCTTTCATGCAATTTAAAGTGGGATTGTTTTAATTTCTCTTTCTCATAGTTTTTTTTATTAGTGTATAGAAAGGCAGCAGGTTTTTGCATATTAATTTTATATCCTGCAACTTTACTATAATGTTATGTCATTTGTAAACAGTGACAGTTTTACTTCTTCCTTTCCTATTTGAATGCCTAATTTCTCTGGCCAGGACTTCCAATAAAAGTAGGGAGCTTGGGTATCCTTTCAGTCTTGTTGCTGAAACCAAAAAGGCCTTCAGTTTTTCAGCGTCGACTGTAACATTAGCTGTTGTTTTGTAATATATAACTTATTATGTTGAGGTATATTTTCTTTGTACCTTCTTTGTTGAGAGTTTATATTATAAATAGAGGTTGAATTTTGTCAAATGCTTTTTCTGCATTTATTGAGTTGATATGTAGTCTGTTGTTTGAATGTTCTTTATATATGTGTTAAATCTTTCTGATTTAATGTGTCATTTAAAGCTGATGTTTTCTTATTAATTTTCTGTCCTGATGATTTATCAATTGATGTAAGTGTGGTATTAAATTCTCCAACTTTTATTGTATTCTCTTGATTTATTCTATTAGATCTACTAATATTTGCTGTATAAATTTAGATGCTCCTATGTTGGGTGTATAACTATTTATAAATGCACCCTAGCCAGTTTGGCTCAATGGATAGAATGTTGACCTGCAGACTGAAGGGTCCTGGGTTCAATTCTGGTCAAGGGCACATGCCTGGGTTGTGGGATCAATCCCCAGTGGAGGATGTGCAGGAGACAGCCAATTAATGATTCTCTCTCATCATTGATGTTTCTATCTCTCCCTCTCCCTTCCTCTCTGAAATCAATAAAAAATGTTTTTTAAAAATTTATAAATGGTATATCTTCTTGTTGGGTTGATCCCTTTATAGTCATGGAAAATCTATCTTTCTCTCTTATTACAGGCTTTGATTTAAAGTTTATTTTGTCTGATGTAAGTATAACTACTACTGCTTTCTTTGGCTTTTCATTTGCAAGAAATATCTCTTTTCATTCAGCCCCCACTTTCAGACTGTGTGTATCCTTATATCTAAAGTGAGTCTCTTATAGGCAGCATATAGATGAGTCTTACTCTTTTTATTCATTCAGCCACTCTGTGTCTTTTGATTGGAGAATTTAGTCTATTTACAATGACGAGAGAGAATCAGCCTCCTGTATGTCCCCCACTAGAGACCAAGAACACAACCGGAACATGTGCCCTGACCTGGAATTGAACTGTGACCTATTGGTTCATAGATTGATGCTCAACCACTGAGCCACACCAGCTGGACCTGGCTGTTTTTGTTTTATATTTTTCTCTGTTTATTTCTTATTCTCTTGCTCCTTTTATTGTCGTTTGATGATTTTTAGTAGTATACTTGTATTGCTTCCTCTTTATATTTGTACTTTAGGTTTTGTTTTGTGTTTATCATGAGGCTTAAATATAACAAATTATATCTATAACAATCTTTTTAAAATTGATAACAATGTAAGTTTTATCCCATTCTAAAGCTCAGAATTTTCACTCTCTATGATCTTTTTAGTCTTTATTTTATTTCTGCTCTACTTTGCTTTTTTCCATCCTTCTACTAACTTTGAGTTTCATTTGTTCTTCTTTTCCTAGTTCCTTGAGGTGTAATATAGGTTGTTCATTTGAGACTTCTCTTGTTTCTCGAGGTAGGCATTCATCACTGTTAGGCTGTTTTTGCTCCATCCCAGAAATGTTGGTATGTTACAATCTCACTCTCATTTGTCTCAAGGCATTGCAGTCTTCCGCTCTGTGACTTCTATTTGGTACTTTCATATATTTTGCATCTCTTTGTTCCAATACTCCCTGTGTTCATTCACTTTTCTCCCTAGTTTAATGAAGATCTTTATGACCAATACTTTGAACCCTTTATCAGGTAAATTACTTCCCTCTGTTTTATGAAGGTTTTTTTCCCCGTGGTTTTATCTTGTTCTTTCATTTGGAACATAGTCATTTATTCTTCATTCTGCTTGATTCTCTGTTGGTTTCTTCTATACATAGATGAAACATCCATCTTTTTCAGTCTTGAAAGAGAGGCCTTGTATTGTTCAATGCTGCCCCAGCCCCTTATATGCTCTCAAACCTTTGTGCTTTTCTAAGCATCTTATTATATTTCTAATAGCTCACAGTAGTTGAGGATGTGCCAAGCAAGGCCTGTCATTGTCCCCAGGGGGAATGTATCAGCACCTAGATTCAGGCTGGAAGCTAGACCCTCAGACATCAGCTTTTAAAAGTGTCCAAATATATAGAGAGTCCCATGGGAACTCAAGCAGCAGTCCTACTGGCCAGGCTATCTGGCAGTGCCTCTGAGCAGCAGACACAAAAATCTAGCCTCTAGGACAGGGGTGGGCAACCTTTTTGTGAGTGCGTGCCAAAACCAGCAAAATCTCTGACTCAAAATTCTTCTGCATGCCAACCCTAATTTTTTGAGAACATGTTATGCCTACTTGATATCTCTTAAGGTGTACGTATGTGAAGAACCTTGAAGAAATAATAAAATTCATTCGAGCGACAAAAACACAGTATATGATGATGAAAAATACATTTATTTTTTAATGTATACATGTACACTGAGAGTCCGACAGAAAACTTTATGACTCCGTTTGATATTATCAGTGGGCCTTTTGCTGCTGCATCACTGATGACAGAGATTTTACATCAGGTTTATATTTCGTGACCTTCAGAGATATGCACGAGCTACTACTTTCATCCGTCAGGCTACTCCTATTATGAGACTTAACCAAATTCATCACTGAGAACAAAGATTCACAAGCGTATGTGGATGAAACCAAAACACTGGTTGGATCTAGGAAGGCAGGGAGAGTTAAGGCAGAGGCATAGAAATTGCTTTTCTCCTCTCTTGTCAATCCATGTCTATGGTCTTTACGATAACTTGTTATGTAAAATTATTTATTTATCTAAGATGCACCTACACTGAATTTATCTGAAAAATAAAAAAGTCGATATTAAGAAAAAAATTGTAAATGGAAGATTATAAGAGAGGGTTTCGCATGCCAGCAAAAGTTACTGGCGTGCCATGTTTGGCACGCATGCCAGGGGTTGCCCACCCCTGCTCTAGGAGAATTTGTGTCATTTTCTGGGAGGTACGGGCAAGGTGGAGCAAGGCAGAAGGGGAGCACCAAGGTGTCGTACACAGCCGATGTTCCTGGAGAGCAGCTCCATAGTCCATGAGATGTGTGTCAGCCCTCAGGCCAAAGCTCCATGGCAAGCAAAAGTTCTCCTTTGCAGAAAGACTGTGTGTATGTGTGTGTGTGTGTGTGTGTGTGTGTGTGTGTGTGCGTGCTCCTGCCTCAGTCTTCTGTCTGTTCAGTGGCCCAGAAGTGGCAGCCTGACAAGAATTGTCTCTCCACTTGCCACAGGCCCATGGGACCCAGGAATGTAAGCCCTCCCAGAACCAGGGGGACAAGCGGCATCCCCTGGACGGCACCTGCCAAAACCAGGGCACCGGACCAAAAACAGAGCAGCAGCCACATGGACAGCACTTCTCCAGGACGGAGTGGTGCTCTGGAGCAGGGAGAGCATAGAGATAGCACTGCTCTCTGAGGCCTCTGGAAAGCATTACTGTCAGTCCCTAGATGCCTGTTTAATTAGAAGCCGGCCCCTCCGGCCACAGCCATGATGATGAGCTAATAGGCCTCCTTCACAGAAAGACTGAGTTTCAGGGTCTGTTGCACCCTGCTGTGGCCGGGGGCTGAGAACTGTCTGAGAACTCTTTCTTCCTAGTGACAGTCCTGTGGGATGCAGGAGCACAGCCCCACTGGCTGCCAGGACCAGGTGACATAGAGGTTTGCAGCAGTCAGACAAATCCGGGTTCCAGTCAGGGGTATGAGCTGCTTTCTGGGTGACACTGATTATTACAGTCCCATAGGACTAGGGGCTCAAGCTCCCATAGCCTCCAGAGCCAGGCAGTCAAGACGCATCCTTGTGGATGGCAGCTGCCACCAGCCTCCATGCCCAGGGCACGTTCCAGCGGGCGCCTAGGGGTATGTGTTAAATTAGATGCCACTCCCTCAGGTGAGCCCCTTTCCCTTTAAGTCTGAGCACAGCCAGCTGCCTCTGAGCTGCAAGGGCTGTGTCCTTGAATGCTAGTCTTGTGGATCTTGGACCTCGAGCTCCATTGGTTTTCAAAGTTGGATGTTTTGGGGGCTCCTCTTGCAGGTGCAGAGCCCAAAATTTGAGGTGCCTGTTGTGAGGTTTAAACCCATTTCTCCTTAGGGGGGAGCTCTGGGTTTTGAGCTTTCTCCCAGTTGTGGCTTGCTGTGCATGGGGTGGGGTTATGTAGAGATTGTGCCCGAAATTTTCCAACCACCTTCAATGTGGATTTCTTCTCGTTTGCCTGATGTAAAATCGTCACTCAGCCAGCCATTAGGTTTTTTAAAGAGGAGATTGTTTCCCTCTGGGCCTGGGGCCTCAGTTGGTTGGAGCATCGTTCTGTACACCAAAAGGTTTTGGATTCAATTCCCGGTCCAGGCTTGTACCGGAGGCAATCTTGGTTTCTCTCTCTCATCAATGTCTGTCTGACTGTCTGTCTCTCTCTCTCTCTCCCCTCTTCCTCTCAAAATAATAAAGAAAAGAAGCAGTAAGAATATATCATTGGGTGAGGATTAAGGAAAAAATAAAGAAAAAGAGGAAATTGTTCCATATGTAACTGTAGACTCAGTGCGTTCATAGGAGGAGGTGAGTTCAGGATCTTTCTATGTTGCCATCTTGAACAGGACATTTTTTTGAGTGAAGATAATTATGTATTCTAAAATACATTCCCTCTGTGTAGACTCTATTTTATTGGATCACATTTGAAGAGTGTACTCAATATCTGAAGGCTGATGCCCAAGCCCATATCAAAGCAAAGATAAGGGGCATGATACAGCTTTCTAAAAGCACACAAGCAGCAGCGGCAGGTGAACTAATTCTCAAATCTAATGTCACATTTTAATTTTGACTCTGTTCCCTCTCCAACTCATACAGTCACAGTACATTATGAAATTCTTGAGTTTTTTCCCATGAAAAATAACCAAAAATTGATATATTTTGAGAACCTAATGAAGTGTTTTCCAATCACAGATTTGTGGTGTGTTCCCAGTGTGTTGCTCCTCTAATTGAATACCTTAAAATTGCCATTGCGATGCTTTAAATCTAATTTATTACAACGACAATAATGAGATTAGAGGATGAATGCATGGATGGGAATCTCTTCTCTAAATGAAGAATAATTATTCATACTGGAAAATTATCAGAAACAATTTTGGGCCTGTTGAATAATTTACTAGATAATTAGCTATATTGAATGTATTTGCAAATATTTACCTCTTCCTACTTCCTATAAAATTCAGCACAGCATAAAGGTAAAATTAGTGAGGGAATATGAATGGTATATTAAAAATTGTATTAGCACTTACTTTAGAGTTGAAATGAATTTAGTAGTAATCTAGTCTCACCTCATTTTATTTATGAGTAAACCAAATTCTAGGAAGGTTAAAAAATAACAAGTAAATGACTATATGAATAGCCAGTGGCATTGGTAAGACAAGAAACTTGTTCTCCTAACTCCAAGCCCAGAGTGCCTTCTATAACTTCATTTATTATGCCGACATCATTGAGAGCAGAGGTTGGTCAGTTAAAGTCCTGAACGTAAAGAAGGCAACTCTCGTTGAACTTTTCTCTGTTCTTATCCTATCTAATAAAAGAGAAACATGGTAATTGGCGTATGACCACTACCCTTCCCATTGGCTAATCAGCAAGATATGCAAATTAACTACCAGCCAAGATGGCGGCAGGCAGCCAGGCAGATTGAAACTAACATGAGGCTTGCTTGCTTCAGTGACGGAGGACTCCAACGTGCCCCGCCTGCCTTGCCGGCCTCTGAGCCTGCAGTTTAAGAAACATTGTAATGAATATAGAAGCTAAACAAAACCCCAGAAACCAGCTTTCAGCTAGCCGGGATCTCAGAGCTGGAGTTGATACAGAGTTTCGATTATAGAACCGAAACAAACCAGATACCTGCTTTCAGCAGCGGAGGCCTAAGAGCTGGAGCCTCAGAGCTAAAGCTGGCCCAGAATAAAAAAAAGAAAAAGAAAAAAAGGAGCAGTTGGGAGCTTCCATCACCCGCCAGCCTGAAAACAGCCCTCAGCCCCTCACCCAGGCTGGCCAGGCATCCCAGTGGGGACCCCCACCCTGATCCAGGACACCCTTCAGGGCAAACCAGCCTGCCCCCACATGTGCACCAGGCCTCTATCCTATATAGTAAACGGGTAATATGCCTCCCAGCACCGGGATCAGCGTGACAGGGGGCAGCGCCCAAACCCCCTGATTGCCCTGCGGCTCTGTGTGTGACAGGGGGTGGGGCCATAACCTCCCTATCGGCCCTGCTCTGTTCATGACAGGGGAAGGCAACCCAACCTCCTGATCAGCCCTGCTCTGTGCCTGATGGGCGGAGCTCCCCAACCCCCTGATCGCCCTGCAGCTCTGTGTGGGACAGGGTGTGGCGCCACAAGTGATTAAAACATCCCCCCCACGGGCCCTGCTCTTTGTGTGACAGGCTAGAGCCATAACCTCCCCATCGGCCCTGCCCTGAGTGTGACAGTGGCAGCGCCCCAACCCCCTGATCTGCCCTGCTCTGTGTGTGACAGGAGGCGGTGCCCCAACTCCCCTATCACCCCTACTCTGTGAGTGACGGGGGGAGCTCCTCAACCCCCTGATGGGCCCTGCTCTGTGCGTGACAGGGGGCAGCGCCCCAACCCCCTGATCGGCCCTGCTCTGTGCATGACAGGGGGTGGCGCTGCAACCTCCCCATCGATCCTGCCTTGAGTGTGACATGGGGCGGTGCCCCAAACCCCCATTCAGCCCTACCCTGAGCATGACTGAGGGTGGCATCGCAACCTCCCAATCCACCCTGCTCTGTGCATAACAGGGGGCAGCGCCCCAACTCCCCAATCGGCCCTGCTCTGAGCCCAACCAGGGGCTGCATCTAGGGATTGGGCCTGCCCTCTGCCACCCGGGAGCAGGCCTAAGCCAGCAGGTCGTTATCTCCTGAGGGGTCCCAGACTGCGAGAGGGCACAGGCCAGGCTGAGGGACCCCCCTCCCCCGCCCCCCCGAGTGCACAAATTTTTGTGCACCGGGCCTCTAGTTTATCTATAAAAAGGTAGAGCACATTATTTATCAAAACATACAAACTACTGTAACTTGCCTAAGCCCTTTTGGAGGTTGTCCAACTTTTTATAAATTATAAATTAGTATTTACTTTGCCCCTTCTCCCAAACTGAAAGCAATCTCAAGGTCCAATTGTTGTGGATAAGTTTGATTTCTCTCTCTATTGCAGCCACTAAACTGTTGTAGGTCTACATGCCCAATTGCTTCACCATTTTCATCCCTATATACGTAACCAACAGAAATATGCATGTACACTGTAGGGCGTGGCTATAGGGTTAAGCCTCGGACTTACCTGTTGGCAAAACCACAAACAAGTCCCAGCTTAGAGGGTACAGCTCTCTTAGTGTAATTAGGCTTGACCTTATGAAGCTCCCTAGGTCTTATCTGGGTAGCTAATGGGCTGAGGGAAATGTAGCAAGTGCTGCCAAAACAAGTGAAACTCACATGAACATTGTAACTATGGAAACCACTACCTTGTTTACCTCTGGCTATAAAATAAAGGCTCAGCTTGCCTCTGGATCTCTCTCTGTGGCCTCAGCCAGGCACAGGAGATCCACCTCCAGCTTATTCTCTTTGTCTGTCTTTTCTTCATCCTTCGCTGCCCCCCCTCAGGCTTGCTGAACCCTTGGCTGAGCTGGCCCGGCACATGTACACCAAGATAAATGTGCAGGAATGTATTTAACAGCTTATTTACAATAATGTTAAGTTGAAACAATCCAAATGTTCAGTAACTTTAATATAGATAAATAAATTCTGGTTTATGCATGAAATGGCAAAGTATATAGCAATGAAAATGAGCAAACTTCAGTTACACTCATGAGTATTGATATATCTCACAGATCCAGTATTTATTAAAAGAAATTCAGACAGAAAATGATAAAATACTGTATATTACTATTCATACAAAGGGGAAAGCCATCAAGACCAACCCTTTGTTTGAAGTCGTAATTGTGGGTATCTTTGAGGAAGAGAGAGGTGACAATGATTTGGAGGTGATAGAAGAAAGCCTTCTGGGGTGCTGTGAATATTATATTTCTTGACTGGACAGTATGATACTTTTTAAGTTGTTAAAGTTAAGGTTAGTGACTTTCCTATATCATGTCATACTTCAATAGAAGCATCATTAAAATGCTATGGAAGAAGGTATAGTGATGAAATAAACATGACTTTTTAAATTACAAAAATAATTTTTAAAAAGAGAGATCTTAATTATATGCTAAATACTGAAATATTAAGCATGCTAGTCATAATTATCTCTGGGTAATATAATTATGAACGAATTTAATTTTCTTCTTTTCCTTGCTCATTTTTAAATTAATTTATACATTTTTTTTTATTCCACCATTTCACTGGCTTCATAAAGGAAGGGATCTTGTCTGTCTTCGACACCACTGTGTCCCTAGCATTATGCATGTCATGGATACTCAATAAATATTTGTTGAATGAACAAATGTTAGTGTTTCTGTGTGCCTCCCTTCCACAGAACCAGGGCATCTTGTGGGCTCTCCTATCTTTGCTGATTTTTCTCTGTCTTTCCTCCACCAGGAAGCCTTCCCTGATTCTCCTCTACTCTTCTAGCTTGGTTAGATTTCCCTCCTCTGATAGCTCCCAGACAAACTGGCTATCTTGCTCATTTGTGTGTGTGTGTGTGTGTGTGTGTGTGTGTATACACCTTTCTAATGAGGAAGTGTAACATTCACATAAAATATGCTTAAGGGTATTTTTAAAAGAAAAGACAAAGACTGAGTCAACATCTTTTCAGCTAAACAGGGGAATTCATGTGCTGAGAAGGCATTTATTGCTTTTTCTCTTAAATTCTTGAAGTTAATTTTAGACTACATCTATTGAATTATACTTTACTTCAGTGGTTCTCAACCTTCTGGCCCTTTAAATACAGTTCCTCATGTGACCCAACCATAAAATTATTTTCGTTGCTACTTCATAACTGTAATTTTGCTACTGTTATGAATAGTAATGTAAATATCTGATATGCAGGATGGTCTTAGGCGACCCCTGTGAAAGGGTCATTCATCCAACAAAGGGGCCATGACCCACAGGTTGAGAACCGCTGCTTTACTTTCTTATTAACTAATATTCAACAGGAATATCTTTACAAAAGTTAATGAAAACTCAAGAATAGGCTCAGCAGGTAAAAGGGTGGGAAAGAGAAGGTCTATAGTTGTGAGTACATGAAAGTTTATTTATCTTTGCATTGTTATCTATTATTATATTATTTTTTTGTATTACAACTGTAAGCCTACGTTTGCTCACCCTGTATATAGATTGTAAGAAAAAGGATCATGTGCGCAGCATTTATTGGGTATGCTGCTGTGCTGTTGGCAGTACTTCAGAGTATAGCACTGACCCTCAAAAAAAAGTCATTCAGAGACAGAGTGGTCCCTAACTTCAGCCTTAGCTGGGTGTCAACCAACCAAGCGAAAAGCATTGATGTTGGGTTTGATCGCTCAATTTTTCTGTCCTCGATTGTATTGCACACAATAAAATCCAAGCCATTTGACTTTCAGGATGTGTTGGTACAAATAGTCTTAAGTTTCCCATTAACGTCCATCTTTGAAAAGGAGAATTTGAGGGCAAAAGTCCAAATGACTTCTGAACCTATATGTTGGTACAGCACAAAGGCATCTCAAAGAGGATAGATGGAAAAGGTTAAATTTCACTCATATTCATGTAGTTTTCAAAATGGATCGACCTTGAAATTCATCTGAATGTAAATGACCTTGAATCTAGCATAAAACGTCTGCCCCACAACACCTATCCCAGGGGGCTAGATCATAAAGCTTCTTTTTATATCTAACCATTCCTACTGCTGTACACTGGACACCTCACTGACTATCCTAAACCATGTTTAGGATTTGCATCACCACCAAGTGGAACAGATCTCCCAATCTCTGCCCTGCAGAACTCGAGTCCACATTAGTGTTCCACTTATTAGATATAAGTCTTGTATTTAATACTGTATTCTAATGCTTAGTATTTATATTCTCTTACCAAATTAAAATACTCCTCTGAATCTCAGTTGTTATTTTTGTTTCAATCCCTAAAATGTGAACATTTACCTAGAACAGTGGTGTTCCCAAATTTCCCTGGTTGTTAGGGCCACAGGGACTGCATTATAAACTTAGAGATTTCTGGTTGGGGAATGAAAACCCAAGACTACAATTGTAAAAAGCTGCCAAAACTTGGTAATTACTGATCTATGTGTTTCTGAAGATGACTTGGTTTGTCGATGGTTTGTCAAAATGCTGGAAATGTTCAAATGATGTGCTAGTACTGCTGGAGTGGTTACTGTTAAAGATTTTGTTCTTTGGGTTCCTCTCTGTGAAATTTGCTTTTAAAATGCAAATGTGCCACTCTGTGAACCTTTTTTAAGAGGAGACTCTCTTATTACACTAGCACATAACCCTCCAAGATTGGGTTTTAAAATAAAGAAAAGGTGCCTTAGCTGGTTTGGCTCAGTGATAGAGTGTCAGCCCGTGGATTGAAAGGTCCCAGGTTCGATTTCGGTCAAGGGCACATGCCCAGGTTGTAGGCTCGATTCCCAGTGTGGGACATGCAGGAGGCAGCTGATCAATGATTCTCTCTCATCATTGATGTTTCTATCTCTCTCTACCTCTCCCTTCCTCTCTGAAACCAATAAAAATATATATTAAAAATAAAAGAAAATAAAAAAATTTAAAAAGTTAAAAAAATAAATGATAGCACCAAAGTTTCCTGACACCCTATCTGAATGACTTTCAACTCTTGCATTTTCCACTCTTGTTTCCTTTGATACCATCATTTGGGTCCCTTGGTTTGAAAGGACAGTTAAGTTAAATGTCCAATTCTCATCCTACTCTTAAAATGGATACAAGAGAGCATTTGGGGTTTTTCTTTTTAATGCCTGCTTTTAAAAAATAAAAAAGGGGGAATTTGCCGGGAGCCAGTCCATCCTTGCTGTTTCAAAGGACCTGGCATATATGGCATACTGTTCTTAATATGTTTGCTCACCTTCTTGGCACTGTGTTTTAACGAAGGTCTCCTCTCTGAGAAAGTTTGTTTCCCCAGGTAGGGATTTTCCCCTGAAGTTAGGGAGGGAATAAAACCCTTCAACTAAGTGCCAGGCGGGTAATTAATCACTTTAACTATGAACAATCATGCTTAAGCTACATAATCTTTACTCCCTGGAATGGAGATAAGAAACGCCCTAACCTTTGTAATAGAGATTGATAGGATTGAATCAACTGGTATAAATACAGATGTAACAAGACAGCAAGACACAGAACTTAGAAGACAGAACCTAGAAGACAGAACCTACACAGAACCTAGAGACAGAAGAACTTCGCTGGAGAGAACATGGCAAAAGATCCTGGACAGAAACTGGCAACAGAACCTAGAGACAGAACCTAGCGAGAGAACATGGCAAAAGATCCTGGATTGAACCTGACTATAGAACATGGCAAGAGAACCTGACTAGAACCTGGTGACTGAACCTGGCTGGAGAACCTGTACAGAACCTGGCTGGAGATCCTAACCAGAACTTCGCTGGAGATCCAGACCAGAACTTGGCTGGAGATCCTGGCTAGGCTGCTGATCAACTGAACGCTGTCTCCGTGTAATTCCTTCTTTCGCCGACTCCATCCACACCTTTGGGGACCCCTGGATCCGCTGGGGCTGGACCCCAGCACAATTCAAATATCATAAAAAACCATTCACCTTTTTACCCCCTTGAGCAATATTTTGCCAATCTGCCATTTCCATAATTAGTATTAAAATATTTTTTCAAGGAAATACAGAAATAAGCAAGGAGAGTCAAAGATAAGTATCATAGCCAACAGTAGGATTTATAAAGTGCAACATTAGTCAAGTTGGGGGAGTGGCTATGTGGCCAGTGTTGTAAGATCCATCACTAGGAATATCCAGAGGGAAGAGGAACATACCCCAAGTCCAGATGTTCAGAGGAAAGTTGGCATCAGAATGCTCAGTAACATCAAGATTTCAGAGTGACCTGGAGGTATTATTGGAGCAGGTTAGGAAAATAACTAAGGAGGGTTTGGGACAATTACTATTTCTTTTAGCTGACTTGATGGGTTTGAGTACATGATCTGTGGATGAATACAGAAGGGTTACAGGGAGAAGTGAGTTATTCTGTGTGGTAACTTGGCTATGCTATAGTGCCCAGTTGTTGGGTCAAAAGTGAGTTTGGATACTGCTTTGAAGGCTTTGTATAGATGTGATTAAAATTTATAATCAGTAGACTTTGAGTAAAGGGAATTACCTCTATAATGTATGTAAACCTCATCCAATCATTTGAAGGCCTGAAGAGCAAAAATTCAGGTTTCCCAGAGAAGGAATGCTGCTGTAAGGCTGTAACATAGAAGTCCTGCCTGACTTTCCAGCCTGCTGGCAGGACCTAATGAACTATCCAGCCCTCAAAATAGCAGGAACCGACTTCATCAATCTCTCACTCTGTCTCTGTGAATCCTGTTGGTTCTATTTCTCTAGAGAACTCTGACTGATACACTAAATAAAACCTCTAGTGCAGAATCCTCTCTGAAGAAGGTAGAAAACTACAACTCACTTTTACTTTTCCCTCTAACAGAGTCAGACTCATCCACTCCCTCCCTGTTTCCCTTTCTTGCTTACGTTTGCCTATGGGACCTACTTGACCACAGAAAGGTAAAGGCTCACATCTCATTGGCTTGTACTAAGCTCACAGCCCCACCCAACACCAGGGGCAGCTTTTTTAATTTTAGGGGATAAATTACATAGCGGAATCTCTGGATAGCAGTCTTCTCTTCTATTGAAATATAAGTGGTTGGCATTGGGAAATTCTTTCTAGGTAAGTAAAGTGGGAACTTGAACATTTATCTGGCAGAGCCTCACTTTGGGATCTGAGCAATCCAGACAGAGAAGATGTCAGAAATGATAAAGAAAATAATAAGATATGTGAACATTTTTATTTCTCCCTATTGACTTTAGCTTTTGATTAGGAGCAATATTTTTTAAGTCCTTTCAGAATAACCTCTCTATTATACAAAGGTCAGGTCTTTCACATCCAAAGCAGAATGAAATAGGGGTGCCATAATTATCTAAATTGACTGTCCACAGGAACTCAAATCAACCTTCTATTCTAATTTAGCTGAGCATTTTCCAGCCATGGATTGGTGAGGAGCAAAATATAAACATGCTCAAATTAAATCAAACATGGCATTTAAATAGTGACTGTTTATTAGTTTGTTAATAGAAACTCAAGTTAAAATAATTTTGTGTCTTATCTGAATTTGAGGCAATATGCCTAGTGGTTAAGAATATAAGGCCTGAAGCCCAACTCCTTGGATTCAAATCCTGACCTCACATTAGCATATAGGCACTCAGTAACTTTGTCCTGCCTCAATTCGTCCATCAATAGAATAGTGATAATATTAATGCTTACCTCATAGGGTGGTGGTAAAGGTAAAGCACTTAAAATAGTATCTGAAACTTAGTAAGCACTAAAAATATTAGCTGTTTTTATTGTATACTATCTGATACTTACCCAATGCTTTTCACCAAACAATTGCATCAGTTTGGTTTTTTTTAAAATTGATTTTTAAAGAGAGAGGAAAAGAGAGAGAGAAACATTGATATGAGAGTGAAACATCGATTGGCTGCCTCTGGCATGCTCTCCTACCTCTCCTTCCCCCCTCAGGGATTGAGCTGGTAACCCAGGCATGTGCCCAGAACAGGAATCAAACTGGCAACCTTTTGGTGCATGGGAATAAGGCCAACCAACTGAGCCACACCTGAGAGGGTGCGCCAGTTTTTATAGAGAGTACTCAGTTAGCTGTTTGATGGAAAACAATCTGGACCTATGTTTGAGTTCTAGATCTGCAAATTCAAGGTTAGGTGACTTTGGCAAGCCATCATCTGTAGTTTTCTGACCCAGGAAGTTGACCTGATATATACCATACATATGTCATGAAAATCAAGTGTGATGATATTTATTGAATGCAAATTATAAGACCTATATAGCTGTGAAGGCCGGCTATCTATTCATGTAAGTAATGATCTTCAAAATAGTTAAGTCTACCACCTGACTCTGCCGCTGGGGTTCCACGCTCAAAACATAAATGTCAGAATTTCCCCAGTTACTTTTAAGAATATAAGCGTTCATTTTCCTTACTTACCAAGGAAAGGAAACTGACCTTTCCAATAACTTAGTAATGAAATTTAATTATTATAGCATTTCTCCATAGGTCTCCCTCCATCCTCTCACATTTCATGTGTTTGTTGCTGTACATGAGCTCCAGGAGCAAACTGTGCAATGTGTCTTCCCTGCTGCCATGTGCTCATCAGTCTTTCTCCTCTGTACCTAACCCTAACCCTAACCCTAACCCTAACCCTAACCCTAACCCTAACCCTAACCCTGTATTCAACATCAGTCTTGGTGGGATGACATCAAGATATTGGAAGGGCTGCACTCCTTAGGGGATAATTAACTCTTTGCCTCTTCCAGCTCCTGGTGGCTGCTGACATCCCTTGGTTTATGGCCATATCCCTCCACAACCACATAGCCTTTTCCTTCTTTGTGCCAAATCTTTCTCTTTTGTTTGTCTGTTTTGTTTTGTTTTTAAGTAAGGGCATTCATGGTTGCTATTAGGTTGCACCCAGATAATCCAGAACTATCTTTCTATCTCAAGATCTTTAATAATATCTACAAAACCCTTTTTCCATAAAAGGGAACATTTACAGTTTCCAGGGATTAGAACCTTATGTTCTGGGGAGCATTACTCAGGGTGCTATAAACACCAACTAGACATGTTCCTTTACATGGTTTTACTACGCAATCCACATAGGTAGTCTATGATGTAGTTATCACTGTTCTGATGAAACAGGTGAGGCCACTGAAGTCCAAGAGGTTGGGTGACTTGCACAAATGCACTTGCAGTCAGTGGTTGGATATTTGATCCAAGCCTAGATCTCTCTGGCTCCAACTTGATTTTGTTTTTCCATTATATCTCAGGAGCTTCCCAAGTACTAGACACCCAGTATATTCTTAATAAATGTCTGTTGATATAAAAGAAAACCTTTATTGAGGTTCTAAAGTTTCCTGCTTTATCATTTTGTCACCTTTTCTAAAAGTTTATTGATTTTTAAAGGATTTTATACATCAGAAGTCTCTTCAGAAAGTGTTTTCTAATGAGAATGCGTTGTTGTTTCCAAAAGGGTCACTGCAAACTGGAGGCAGTTTAGTCACCGTAATTTAAAGGGATGTGAAAATTTCACATAGAAAGTAAAGAACAATTGAGCATTTGAGAGGGTGAAAATACACATCAAAGTCATTAGTCTACAAAAGCTAAAAACTGATCCTCAATCTAACTCAATATGATCGGGAATAAGCTGTGTTATCACCATAAAAGAATGAAGTTTCTGTAGGCATTGAACACACAGTTAAAATTCATTCAAGCAATGTTATGTCTTCTCAATGATTTCCCCTAAGTCTTAGACATCTGTGAAGTTGTATTCCTGGGTTCTGATAATTCACTATAGACTTTCTAGTGAACACCTTTAAAACCACATTTCATTAAGCTATTTAAAAAAAAAAATTAGGTGGCACCACTGAACCATTTCCACCCCACTAGTTTATGCTGCCTAATGTTAAAATACTGGTTCTCATGGACTATGAAGGCATGTATTAGTTTTCTCTTGCTGCTTTAATAAATCATCACAAATTTAGCAGTTTAAGCAATATCCATTTATTATTGTTACCGGAAGGGGTCCATTTGCCCACACACATCAGAGCCCAATAAAACATGAACAGGAGTTTGCAGCCAAGAAAGTAAGAATTCATTAAAGAGATGGTGCCATGCCTGGAGTCACAGTAGCTCATTCTCAAAGACTTGGCTCCCAATAACTTCTAGATGAATTATACAGGGGGGAATCGTTAATCATGGTGACTAAAGGAGTTCGGGTCATGGTCTCTACTATTGGTTGGTGCTAGTGCAGAGGGTAATTGATCATTGCACCTGGTCCTGATGATGTTCTGTCCAACTTCACAAGGATTTGTTCTGTGGGATTGTTCCGCTTTCCTGGGTCTAGAGCTAAAACACAATGAGGTCAAGGTATTGTCTTTAGTTTGATTGAAAACTCTGACTCTGTAGTTAATAGACCCAAGACCTTGTTCCTATGACTACTGGATGCTGAACAGAACTTCATTGTCCTGAGGGCTTAGTGATTAAGCAAGGGATAGGGAAGTGGTAAGCCAGGGTGCTGCATGAGTGAGTCAAAGAGAAAAAACTCAAAATAAAAGGCCAGGTTAAAGAAAGCAAGGTCTCTGCACAGTTACATTATCTCACAGTTCTGTAGTCAGAAGTCCAGGCATAGGATTCCTCAGCGGGTTCCCTACTCCTGATTTCAAAAGGCCAAAATTGTTGGCAGGATTGCATTCCTTTCTGAAGAGTCTGGAGGTGAATCTATTTCCAAGCTTCTTGGGATGTTGGCAAACTTCAGTTCCTTGTGGCTGTCAGACTGAGTTTTCTTTGCTGTCTGTTGACTGGAGGGTCATAAGTGGCTTCTAGAGACTGCCAGCATTCCTTGGGTCATGGCCCCCTTCCTCCATCTTCAAAGGCAGCAACGAGGGATTGAATCCTTCTCTTGCTTTAAATGTCTCTGAGCTCCCATTTTACTTTGTTGCTCCTCTACTGTCTTCCACTAAATGTTTTGACAGACTTTTCTACTTTCCTCTTCTACTTTTAAGGGCCCAAGTGATTACATTAGGTTCACCAGGATAAGCCCCTATCTTAGGGTCAGTTGATTTGTAACCTTAGTTTCATCTGCAAAGACCCTTCACAGAAGTAACTAGAGTAGTGTTTGGTTGAATGACCAGGGGACAGGGATATTGGCACAGTGTTTTTAGAATTATGCCCAAAACAAGGTGTAAAGTTTCCACTAAGGTTTATTTTATTCTTAATATTCTATCTCTAGATTTCAAAGGTCAGGTTACTCAGTAAGGACTTATAAAACCAGAAACATGGAACAAACTACCTATTTTTCTGAATACAACTGATGGACATAACATTTGAAGGTTCAGATATACTTATGTAGCCACATTTCCATCTTACATATGAATACCAGATGGGGAACAAATATTATAAATTAAGAAAAAGAAACTTCATTTATTCTTAAAAGTTTATATATCTAATGCACCAAGGATTTTAAGCATAGGCTATATTCGAATAGAAAGAATACTTACTGAAATCTTTAAGACAAGGGTTGTCAAGAACAAAATGCTCACTGACGAAGGATGTTAAAACATTTTCCTGTAAGTTGTTTAATGACACGTGATAGACCACTCACCATTATCATGTGTCTTACCTTGGAGTCAGTCTAGCTATTGATAGGGAATCTTCTCCAGGAGCCAGTTAGACATTCCACAATAACTCCTACATGTGATTATTTAAGTGCTTTCATTTACCAACATAGAAAAACATGAATACCACCCAAAACCTGATGTGATTAACACCATAGCTTAGCTTCCTAATGTGAATGTTCTCATAAACAGATAAGAGTGCAAAGCTTTTTAAGAGCAGGTGTATTTCTTTCCGACTCTGTATCCCCAGTTGGACACTGTGAGTTTCAGATAGTGAGGAGGTGCTAGGGGATGACTGAGCCACAAGATGGAGGGGGTCTGGGTCACTGGATCCCCACATAGAGAAGACCTGCTATCAACTAGAAGCACCTGCTTTGGATAGTTAGATGAGGTAGAAATATAATTCCATTGTGTTTAGGCTTGTATACCTTTTGGATCTATTCTTTTTGAGTTGCTTGAATTATCTTCATAATGCATCCTATGTTTATCCTACTCTAGCATTCATAGCATCAACTTCATTTTGCAAGGTCTCTAGTTCCTGGCTCTTTAGATTCCATAAATCCTTATTACTCTCAATTTTTTGAGGGTATTTTTTCAAGGGTGTTGTAAAGGGCAAGAGTTATTTTGAAGCTAAGAGCCATGGATTTGAAAAAAATACTAAAATATTTTGTGCATTATTTTCACTGGAGCAAAACACGTTAACCTTATTTTTCTTAAGTTTTAATAATGGAAAGGCTTCAGAGCAAAGAGCAAGAGTAAAAGTAGTTAAAAATGCTGAAATATTCTTCTCTTGTACAAGGTTAACACAATAATGCAGAGTGCTCTTGGCATAAATTAGATTCAAGATGAAGGGAAGGCAAACACAGGTCTTCTTTGAGATGGGAGGGTCTTCATTTAGAGATTTAATATAATACAGAGTTTAAACATGCTCAGACTTACAATGTTGTTCTCTGGAAAAAGAAGATACCTTTTGAGTCCCAGTAAATCAGGTCAGTGAAAGCGAATACCTAAAGTCATGAGTCATGCTGATTTTAAATACAGGCCAGGTAATTCTTTCTTACAAATTTCTCATTTGTACAGAAGGTTTTGAGTGAGATGTAGGAAGTAACAGGAGATAATTTGAAGCTAATCCACATATGACAGAATTATCACAAGTAAATGACAGAATTGGGCTGACACCTATGGGGAAAAATTTACACAGTCAATAGAATCAGAAATTATTAGTGATAATTGACAATCACGCTACTACTACTTATACCATCTTTTACACCTATAATTTCTCAATAAGCATGAAGATACATATTATACATTGTAAATGTATGAGACAATAAGCTTAGAGAGATTTCCAGCAAATGAGCCAATATCATATAGTTACTCTGCTCAAGTTTCAGAATTAGAAATTGTATCCAAGTTCCATCATAAAAAAAAGTCCTTATTAGGAGTTTCTTACTCACTATAATAACCACCAACAAACATGGATTAGTGATGAATTACTGTGTCCTGAAATTTTAGGACTCTCTCCATTGCATCCATTTCCACTAGTGTGTTTTTTGTTGTTAATGTTTTTACTCATTCTTATGTCAATATCCCTGTTCTCAAATAGGAAGATGATGCTTCTGATGTGCTTTCTTGAAGACAGAGTTAACTCCTCTGACAAACAACAAATTCCTATTAAAAAATCACACACAATCATTTGCAGTACACAGAATTTTAGGACAAAAATAAAAATCAGTGTTTTAAACCTTTTAATTTAAGATGTGTGACATCTAGATTAAGTACTTTTCCTGATTTAATGTGTTTCTTAAAAGTCAGTAGTACTATTTCTAGTTACTATATTACCTAAGGATCTTTTTTTTCTTTTTTGCATCTGCGCCCTCCCTCCCCCCATAAGGATTTTTAAGAAAGCCTAATATTTTACAAAGAAAACAGAGCAAATATAATCTGTAACCATAGTAATAGCTTAATTTAAATTTGGTCTTTTATATATGATATTCAGACTTATGATAATTTATAAAATCACTTTATTATTTTAAGAAGGCAATGAATATTTCTGTAAAGGAAGGCAAATTTATTATGTTCACACAACAGTGGGTTACATTTAACTACAGGGATACTGATAAATATGGTGGGGAACTTAGATTTAAATAATTAATCAGAATATGCATTAGGAAAACAGTTTTAAGTATTTGATTATAAAAATCACTTCATTTTTAATAGTATTTATTTAAGTCATGTAACAATAATTTATTGTACCAGAAACAATGGTGATATGTTGCAGGGTCAGGATGCATGTTAGGGAAACAAGACATACCAAGTGCCCTGTTCTCATGGGCTTACTTTATCACAGAGACAAGAAGGGAAGTGAGGAAGAAGAGAAAGAAAAGAGAGAGGAAGAATTAACAAATAACTGTCAGATGCTGACTGAATTACTGGATAAAAATTAATAATAGAAGGGCTGGGTGAAATAAATGAAGGGATTAAGCAAAAAACAACTCATAGACACAGACAACAGCATGGTGATTACCAGAGGGGAAGGGGTGAGGATGAGGGAAGGTAGAAGAGGGTATAGGGAGGGATAATTGGTGATGGAAGGAGACTTGACTTGGGGTGGTGAACACACAATACAATATTCAGATGATGTATTATAGAATTGTACACCCAAATCCCATATAATTTTTTAACCAATGTCACCCCAATAAATTCAAATACATTCATACATACATATATACATACATATGTACATACATAATAGAAAAGATGTGTGCAAATGAATACCAATGAAAATATTCTCAATATGCCAGACAGGCTTCAATTAAGGAAACAAAACCACTGAGTATTAAATAATCAGGAATTTATTACAGGCATTGGACATTACACAATTGTGAGAGGAACTGGGGTAAGGGTTCAGCACAGGGAGCTGGAAGGTTACTTAGCAGTTATTATGTGTGTCTTTAGGCAGCTCTCCTGAAGCACTGGGGGGCAGGCTAAAGTTTACAGCAAATCTGGAAACAAGGAACATCTAGCTGCTAGAGTGAGCCAGTAGGTGCAGAAGTGTGAGGTAAGTGGTTGCCTCTGCATAGTTACTGTCTCTGTGACTTCACACCCAAGCATCTACTGGGCCTGGGAAGCTAGAGTTCAGGAGGGTCAATGGTCAGGAAGTAAAGCAGAATTCAGAGAAGGGAAGAAGAGTGAGGATAAACTGGGACCCACCAGCACCTCCACATCTCTCTTCTTTGCCTCTAACTATGACGACCTTCAGGGAGTGGAGGCTGTTGCTCCCTCCATTGGTCCAAATCTCGTGCAAATTTCTCTGGCGGCCAACTGCAAGCTGGGACCCTCCAGGCAGGTTCTGAGAAATGTAGTTCCAGATTAGCCAAGCTGACATAAGGTAAACAGTCCCATTAGGGCTTTTGGAGTACGCACAATTTTACTTTTTTCTATGCCAGTGGTTCCCAACCTTCCTAATGCCACGACCCTTTAATACAGTTCCTCATGTTGTGGTGACCCCCAATTTCATTGTTACAAATTGAACATAATTAAAGCACAGTGATTAATCACAAAAACAATATGTAATTATATATGTGTTTTCCGATGGTCTTAGGTGACCCCTGTGAAAGGGTCGTTCCACCCACAAAGGGGTCGCGACCCACAGGTTGAGAATCGCTGATCTATGCTATGAGGCATCTATATTTCCTATTTATAATATGGTACTTCAAAATAAAGTCATAAGCAAAATAATTTCTTTTGGAAATGCTTTAAAATCAAAATCAGTATAAAGCTATAAAGTTACAAAATTCCTTTTGAGTCTCCTTTTGGTGATTTTGCTCATTGCTCCACTTATTCATCTAGTGCTTTGCACTTCGCAATATTTTAAATTCTAATGAAATCTCAACAGAGTAGTGTCAATTTGCCACAGCAATTTTCTCTCACTTTTCTAAAAACAGAGTAAGCGAAGTGAGGAGAAATGTAGTGGGTTATGCAATACCCATGTTGGGGTGATGAACCCCCACCCCCAAGATGTTATCTGAAGATTTCTCTACTCTCTTCCCTGGTCTATGCAGTGAGGACAGTGTTCTCTGAAGTGGAAAGTCAAAATAGTTACCACGGGATAGGATCAGTTGATCTGCAAGTGTAATATTTACTCTCGTTCCTTAAATGCATGAGATAGATCTAAGCAATTCAAAGCATTTTTTCCAGAGAATGTCAAGGATTGGCATCCACATCCAAAATGGTCAGTCTTTGGAGCATGAAACTAACTCATTGCACATTTTAAACTGAGATAGTGGGCATGTGCATGATTTACTAAATGTAATGTTGATGCTCACATATGAATTCACTTTATGTTGGTAATTCTCTGGATGCTAGTTATGCCATTGATATTACTTCACTCTCCAGTAATCAACAGCTAGGGTCAACCAATTTGATTTTTTAACATCTATTGTATTTAGACAGAACTATAGAAAACAACAACAAAGTAATTTGCATGTGAGAAGTACTTGATATTGAAGACAAAGCCTTAAAGCTGACTTATAGTTAAAGTAAATAGACATTTTCATATTTCCAAATCTGATACCATCAGAATCCTGGAAGGTAATATTCATATCAATGGAACATTTAAATTGGCAATTGCTATAAAATTGAAATGAGGAAACACAGAGTTTGCTTCAAAAGAATTACTCCCTAATGGTCACACTAAATGTATTTTTTCCTCTACATCAAGTGGATTCAGAATGTGTCATTAAAATGAAAGTACCGTCTATATTTCATCTTTAGAATAGATGGGAAAATGCTTTAAGAGGAGGTAATAGCATATCCAGGTAACCAATTGAACTAAAATGTGAGGCTTCAAGTAGGTATTCAGTAAACCTGCTAGTTAGGTCCTTACTAGTATGTTCTTTGGTTAACAGTTGGAAATTACTGTTCCTTATGCTAGCATTCAAAATGCCTCTACAGGATATTGGCAGTGACCTTCCCTGGAATAAAATAACCTAAACTATGGTTGTCTTTGACATAAAATGCTTCTTTAGAAAAGTGTGTACTTGGAACAGTATAACATGGAAGTGATCGCACCAGAGCAAAAAAAAAGTTGTCAATAACTAAGCTGAACTGCTGCTCTTACAGAAGCACATTCTGCCGCCCAGTACAGCTCCACCTTCCACAGTGACAAGGACAGGGCAGAGGACTTCACTAACACCAAAGAACACTGAGTTGGATTAATATGTTAAACAACTACCTAAAAAACTGTCAATTACTTTCTTCTTTCATAGCTGTGGACTAATTCTTACTCTAATTCTAAGAGTTGTGAAGATTAAGTGGGGCCATCCATGAGGCACTATCTCGTATCCATTGACACATGGTGCGTGTACACTAAATGTTTATGTTCTTCCCTTCTTTCATGAGGTTTGCTTATTATGGCACAGTTTACAAAGTTGATGTACTTGCTTCAAAGGATTCACTGAAGTATAAAAGCGACAGTAGGAACTCTGAGAACAAATGTCAGATTACCTAACATCCAACCCATTTTTGCTTCTAATATACCAAGCATTTTTCCTTCCTGGAGCAGAAAAAAATTACTCCCACAGGATAGAGAAAAATGTTACTATCTCTAAGACCTGCATTTCTTAACTCCCAACAGTATGCCCATGCCTAAAATTATTTGAGCAAATAGGAATTCGTAATTCATTTATCCTCATGTTATTCCCATGTCTCTCACTTTCTTTTCTGTTCACTTTTGATCAAGATGGACTTGACCCTCGGCTTGACTAAACTTTAGACAGGTTTCTTCCTGACTGTAAGCCCCTGCCCTCTCTTTACTTTAGAGCATTTACTTTAGAAAACTTGTAATTGCAGATTCTTTCTCTGCCCCTTGGAAATGTAGATAAACCTCCAAGCCTCTTACCTGTTTTACAATCCAGGAATGTCTTTCTCAAGGACCTGGGTGCCAACCTCAATAAAGATAGAGCCCCATCGGTCAGTGGGAGGGTGGCAGCCTAACTTGATTAATGTCTATTAAGGAACAGAAGGCTTAGTGGCAAAGAAAAACATTTGCACACTCAGGAATGACTCAATGTGCTAGACACCTCCGATTGACCAACCCCTTCCTTCAATGCCCTCCAGTACTTTTCCACTAGCCCACATTAGCACTTAAAATCCCTTTGGCCCTATGTTCTAGTGGAGTTGAATTCAGTCTCTCTCCCCCATAGCAATTTTCCTTGCCTCTATCTGGTGCAGTTTTTGATAGCTTCCTTCTTACTGAATAAGTTCTACATGTCATTGTTAAAATAACACACACCCTTACTAATATCCTCAATTCATTTATCCCTCCTTTTTCCAACCCCCAAATCATGATAATCAGCCTCTGCAGTCGTTTGGTTGGAGATAAGAACACAGCCAGCCGACTGACTGCTGACTTCAAGTCCTAGATCGCTATTTCACCCCTTTGTCTGCCTTAATGCCCCACACACCTCCTTACACTCATTTTCAGCAGATGACAGAGAGAATAGAGGCAATCAGAAAAATGTCCATCAGCTTCCACCTCCATATTCACCCACCCACCTGTATCTGGGATTTTATACTCTGCCCTCCCTAACGTTATTGTTGATGAGCTGGCTGTGCTTGAACGCTGGCCATCCTTCCATGGTGTCCCAGACCCCATCTTCCCATCTCAAGGTTGTAGCTGTAGAAACTCTCCCTCATCTATCCTGTTACCAATTTCCCCCACTCTACTCAGTCAGTCCCATCACCCTGCAATACTGTAGTTGTTCCCATCTTAAAATAATAATAATATGAGTCCTCTCTTAATCTCCAATACTCTCCCAGATACTGCAACAGATTTCTGCTTCCCTTTTAGAGAGACTTTGAGAAGGTGTTTAAACTGCCTCTCTTACCATCCCTTTTTAAACTTATACTATCTAGGCTATAGAGTTCTATTCCTAGAGATTATATAATTGAGGTATTCTCTCTCAAAACTCGGCTACTGAAGAGAAGTAGGCCAGCTTGTCAGGTTGAGTTTATTGGAAGATATCCTTCTTAGTAGGGTCCTCACCCCCTTCTCCCAGATAAGAATCTACCTCTGAGGGTTGATCATTCTAAATCTGGAAGCCATTTTATTAAAATAATAACCTCAGGAATATATTGATTTTTAGAGTGAAGTCCTAGTTTGTTAATTTACAAATAAAGAATATATCTTTCCACTCATTGTACTATATTTAACCTCTAATATCTCCTCCATGATAGTCTTCTATTAAGAAATGTGATGTTAAACTTGTGCTCTTTAATTCCTTTAATAGTTCTCTATTACTTTCCTGACAAGTCTAAAATCCTTATAGTTGTGTAATTATCATTAAATTTTTGGTCTCAAAATCAACTTATTTTTTTGTAACTGTCTCTATTTCTGTCTCTTTTTTATTATTGTGGGTGAAAAACCTCAGCCTCTTCTAGGGTCACCACCACTCCCCACATTCATCTTCCAAGGATCTGTTATGGTACCAGGGTCTTAGGTCGGGTCAAGGTAAGAGTTGAGGGAAGGAGGACAAAGTGGTCCTTGGCTCTCCTCCAGTGGTTGACACTGAAGTTTATATCATTCAAATTGGCTTGGCTACTCCAGGTTCCATGACTTGACATTCTTCAGTGACACGTGGAACCTGGCACACACAGGAGAAATTGTCCAGGGCTCCATCTTACTAAACATACCACACATTTATCTCTGGTGACTTGCTACATCTCCTGTGAGCTACTGGAAGGCTGTCCTGTTCACATGACCCATAATACATTTTCTCTCTATCTCTCCCTGTGTGCCCCCCCTCCCCAGAACCCCCCCCCCCCACACACACACACACTATTTTTCTCATTTTCCCATTCCTCATTTCTCCCTTCCATTCTCTCCACAGCTTAAGGGATCTCTTTTAAATCTTGGGTATTGTAGATGGGAGCCTCATTCTCCTCACTGCTTTTCTCAAGTCATAGTTTCCATATCAGGAATCTTTTCCCTAATTTTGTTGCATGTAGGTCCTAGAAATAAAAGTTATCAGGAGTTATAGGTCCTGTCCTATTTTCATCTTTGCCACATCCCTCCCCCACAACAATGAGCACAGAACCCATAGCTTCTTAAATGGAGAGATGGGTAAAGTGGGGGAGATTATGCTTTAATATCAATGCTACATTTACAATTGGATTCCCATTTTATCCTCTCATTCATCCACATTCTCCCTTACATCTCCGTAACAGCAGATGGTTGATAGCTCCCTAAATGCATACTTACAACATTAGAACAGTTCTATTGGTCCTCTGTTTGTTTTCAGTGACTCTTCATGTGTTCACAACAGAAATGTGAAGATGAAAGAGGAGGTAAGTATCCAATTGCTTGCACCTTCATATTTAGGTGCATCTGGAATATTTCTCCATCCACAGTGTGGCAGCTAATAGGCTTTGAGCCAATTGATAAGTCAGTGTAAATCTCTGCACTAAATGGTAGTAAAGATTAAGAATTTTTGTATAGAAACAAACATGTGTGTTTATACTATATATGTACATATATGTATATTCATGTAAGTACATACATATGTATGTTTAGGAGTGGGAATATTTTGTTTAACTTCCACATGGATCTGTGGACTCTTTTGTGGACTCTAGGGGATGCAGACACCCCATTTTACTTAACATACATTTACTTCTAACTTTATAAGCTGCCATCTTAGTGTCCTGGTACCAATTTTTCAGACATGTTACAACTCATTACTCCCCTATTTGCCTTATATTAATTACTTTTGATGAGTTTTGGGAGACAGATTAGTCACTTGACAGTAATTGTAACCACATGTGTGTTATCAGCAGAGCTTCTGAAAACCATTTCTTCCCTGGCTTAACTCTGGAAATAGATAAACGCATATCTCTTATGAAGATGATGATTACTTTCAATATCATAAGACTCTCTCTGACCTTGCTCCTAAGGAATTCTGAGGATGCAGCTTCCTATGCACTGATTAGAGCTCATTTGAACAAACCCCAATTAAACACCGTGGGAAAGAGTTTTAATAGTAAGGGTTTAGATTATTATCATTCAAGAATTTTTAACCTCTACCTACAGCTTTTGTTTTCATGGTTATCAACCACAGGTAGGCCTTAATAGAACCTAGAGATTCTTTTAATTTCATTCATCAGCTCCATCTAACATTGTTCAAGACATCTATTCTAAGTCTTGTAAAGGTCATTCATGATGTAATGTTGCTGAATCATATAATCAACTTTTGGTTCTCATCTTGACCTATCAGTGGTGATCATGTTAGTGTACACTAAGAAGGCCATTGTCTCGCTGAGAAGCATCTCTCTCATGAATCAGACACTGATAAGCTAACCCTTATCTGTCAAGGATTTAATAATGACTCCTTGCAAGAAGATAGTTTTCTTGATCAGGATTCTACCCATATAGCCGTAATTCCTTCCATTCCCACCTCTTGCTCTTTATTTCAACCTTGCCCAATTTCCTCAAGTCTTCAGACTTTTGCAAATACAGTACAATGTCCTGTCTACACCCTTCACTTCTAACATGCATAGATATCTGGAAAGTCATTTCTGTGTGCCCACAATCATCCCCCTTCCCTTGTCCATGTCACAGGCCTCTCCTCATGCTCTAAGCATTTCCTCTGTGATAGAAATTTTCAAGTTGTCATTTGTTTATTTACTGGCTTTCCATAAGAAAGTAAGTTCTTTTTCATATTTAGGAACTTGCAAAGAGTAGTCATCAACAAAGTAAAGAATATATTGATAGACTTTCCCTACCTTTTCTTTTTTTCCTTATCTTATCAGATATTTTGAAACTTTAAAAGTGAAATTATTTTTAAAAATCAGAATCTTATACCTCATGGTATGCTAATATTTATAAAAACAACATTAGAAGTCATATTTTTGCTTTACATTTGAAAACTATTTCATATTGCTGACATTAAAAACAAATTGTTCTCCTAAATATGTTGGAAAATAGATTAATATACTAAATAAAATAGAAATCAGATCTCTTTTGATTATTTAAGCTTTTAAATTTTAAAAGTGAGATGCACAAATTTTTATACTCTTGTTAATATTGTATATTCACTGCAAACTTGCAATAAAACCTCTAAGGCAGGAAGGTTTAAATACTAAGTTTTTCTTATTAATTACCTGAATTAGAACAGCTCTTAAAATAAAATCAACTACATTTGAGCCAGTATGAAGAAATTGGATTCAGGGATGATTGTTATCTTTAAAGCCTATGACCTTACATTATTCTGTCATATGCCTAAGGACATTGAAAGTCTCTAAATTAATTTTAGGGCATACACAATAATGTTTTTTTAAATCACAGACTCCAAGAGCAGTATTCCCCTGTTGCTCTGTTTTCAGGTTTTTAATCTTCATAACATGATTCTGCAATATGTCCTGTTTCTAGAAATATTTTGCGAATTTTTCCAGAAGTATTTTTTAAAATCTTGGCAATAATGTGCACCACTTTGTACCTCCTCCCAGTACTTTTCTAAAAGGAGAAAAACACTTTTTTCTCTACATCCTGCATTCAGTCAACCTGTTTGTTCCCAGTGTTTTAAGATGCCTTTAGGGTTGCCAGTAACAAACAAGCAGCAAGGCTCATATATCTTGAGGATCCTTGTGTGCTGTCAGAATAGCAGAAACTTGGAGTTTAACTTGTGCCAAGAACTAATGTTTTCACAGTAATTTTTATATGTCATTACTCACTCTATGGATAAAGAAACAGGAAGGGGGCAGGGGCTAGGTGGAAGTGGGTAAAGGTGGAAGGAAGGGGGATACCTGTAATAGTGTCAGTAAAGTGGAGCCCTAACTGGTTTGGCTCAGTGGATAGAGCATTGGCCTGTGGACTCAAGGGTCCCAGGTTCGATTCCGGCCAAGGGCATGTACCTTGGTTGCAGGAACATACCCAGTGGGGAGTGTGCAGGAGGCAGCTGATCGATGTTTCTAACTCTCTATCCCTCTCCCTTCCTCTCTGTAAAAAATCAATAAATATATATAATTATATACTTAAGTAATTAAATATAAATCAATAAAATATATATTTTTTAAAAAAGAATAAAGTGAAAATACACACAATACCATATACATTAGCACCAAAAAATAAATAATGAGGTATAGGTCTAATAAAATATGTCCAGGAACTATAAGCGGATACCAACAAAACTCTGACCAAAAAAATTAGAGAGGATGTGAGTTTGTTTAATTTACATACATACTGTTTTGTTGGACTTGCTGCAGTGAACTGTGTTATTTCGGAGTGTCCTCATTATAATTCTTTTGTAAAAAGAAGCATCATTTTATAATAAAAATAAATTCATTCTAATTTATCTCTTTGCCACTTCAACGTTTTAGGCTCTTTCCAACACAGTACACATTACTAGTGGGGCAAATATAGTGAAAGGAAACAGCATAGTCTAATAATAATACTAAGGGCAGATATGGGAGTCACGAATATACATTACATCTTTCAGGAATCTTGACTGATCATTTAGATGATCTTTTGGGTGGCAGCCTGGTACAGTGATCATGACCTGATTTTATACTTCATTTTTCCCTTTCTTTCAAGTCTCAAGTTTGCACATCTGTGAATGGAACTGATAATATCTACTCTGCAGGGCTCAGCGAGGTTCAGAGATCATATACACATGCTGCATAAGCCTAGTGAGTGCTTAATTAAGGATGACTTGTATTGTCCCAGTAACAACAGGCTCTGATTATTATAGAGAAGTGTAGCCACATTGGTAGAGAACAGAGAGTTGGAGCCAAAGGGATGGAGTAGGCAGAACTGTGGGGGGATGTCTGCTAGATCTGGGTTAGTGACGTTTCTGTGTCCAGCTTACATGCCAGCCTGGGAAGGCAGCTGGAGAATGAAACTCTAGCTTTGTTTATAGAGCACAGAAATGACCACTAATATTTTGAGAGAATCCTTGTTGTAATTTTTCTTTTACCTACATCATCATGGCGGCAAAAGGTAACATATAGGGACTAAAACATTGAATAAATGTGTATGGAATATATACAGCAGAGCTGCTACTGTTTGATAAGCCGAATAAGAATATCAGGAACAGGGTGAAGAGAACACAATGGCTAACTCTACTGAAGCCCAGCTATGAATAACAAGGCTGCTAGGGGAAGACGGCACTCCCTCCCGTGCTCAGCAACAGCTGCTAGCTGAGCAAGGGTTTTAGAAAGTCCACCTGGGTGTCAGAGGCGGGATCAGTGTCCCCATTAGCTGGGCCTTGGCAATAAGAGCTTCAAAAACTAATATTTATGAGCACTTAGTCAATTCTAGCCCCCACCACGCATCTTATTTGAATTCGCTAATGGAGTCTCTAGAATAACCCTGTGAGGTAAAATCTTTTATCATCATTTTGCAGATGCAAAAACTGAGCCTTAAGGAGCCTCAGTTAATTTGACCATAAAACGAGTAAGAGATGGAATGAGGGCTTGAAGCCAGGATTGTCTGACTTCATATCCCAAATGCTTAACTGCTATACTTTACTGTTCCTTAAGATACTAACCCTCAACAGCATAAATAAATTCATTTCAAGAATAATAGCAGTTACTATCTATTGAGCACTTACTATGTCTCAGGTGCTGCTCTCCCCACATTATTTCATTTAGTTCTCATTTGAATCCGGCGAGGTTTTTATTTAGGCTTTATCTTGCCATTTTACAAAGGACCACACCGAGGCTTTTTTTTTTTCTTCCCCAAAGATGTAGGCTCATAGTACAAGAGCAGGGACTGAATCCAGTTCTGTGGGTTTTTTTACACTAAGAATTCAGTGTTTTTACACTACAAAAATTAAGGACATCAAAGTCAGAGAAGGATAACTGGTTTTTGTAGGTCCCTCTAAAACCAACTATAAAATAATATGAAAGCCATGACTATAAAATAAAGTGGCAACCTACAGGACCCGCCTTACTGCTTTATGATCATACTTCATAATTATTCAACAAATATTTATTGTGCTCCTACTATACACCATGCTCAACATGATGCAGATCGTCAATCAGATTGATTTCATAATAGCTCCAATTCAAAGACTGGTTCAATTCTTCATGGTACTTTCCCTTCATGTGGCTATATTTTTGTCAGAATTGTTTTCAACACACCTTATCTCTGCCCTTTCACCTAAAGAAGCAACACCTATCATCCTGATTTGGGCCTTAGAATGACAGCAGGACTAACATTGATTTGCTTCCCAGGTGAGGAATGAATGTGTTTACATGACCACAGAGGAAACAAAAATCCTCTTTCTGGACAAAAAAACTTACATCCAGCTTCCTCTTCATTTTTGAACACCGTGGCTACCTGAACTCAACTGAAGCAGAAAATATTGTCAGCGAAAGCAGTATTAATTAAAATAGTCTGTTGAAACCCAGGCCAGATTTGCTATTGCAAGTCAAAGCGAAGAGAACATAACGCTGTGTGCTGTTTAGAAGATGGAGGTAATTTCCCGGGGTTATTTATAAATCATTAGCAGAACTTATCTGCTGTTGTCAGGACCTCCATTGGTAGGGAGTCACGTGTAGGACATAATTATTAGAGCCGGGATGATGTGTGGGCCGTAGAATTTAGTTTTAGTTAGACGCACCCTCAGCAACACCAGAGAGGTGTTACCAGACAGCCTGCCTGTCAGTGGGAGAGGGCTGGTCCCAACCTCGATCTTTGTCTTCTCATATAAATGAATTTATATGAGAGACCTTGGCTGTGTAGTGAAAAGCCAATTTATTAAAGCAATTAAAGCATGTGCCTTGGTTGAAAAAGCAAAGCAAGCAAACCTATACATCTGGCTTATGAGCTCAGATGAGCTCTCAGCTGACCTGAAGAGCCAGTTAGGTGGGGGGTCTGAGGCATTACATACCTCTTATCTATAGGTTTCAAAATTCCTCTGCTGAATATTTTGGTACAGATTAATTCTCAACGTACCTTTTTACTTTTGTGGCCTTCCCAGAATTCATGAGAAGCACCTAGCAACTTGATCTTGCCAAGCCTTGAGATGGCTGGCTTCTATGCTTAGGGAGTAAAACTGCCCTTTTTTTCCCTTTCCCCTCCCCCTTCCCTTTCTGCATTCTCTCCTTAGGAAGGTTTTTAACCATTTGCTCTGGTGTCCTTGGCTGGGAAGATAATGGTTTGTTAGTTATAAGCTGGCTGCAAATTGCCCACACTATTTGGCCTTGTTTTAACTTTCCTGTCTCAGTTTCCCTATTCCTCCTGCCTTGGGGTCCTGTAACAGTTTGAAAGGTACAACTATTAAAATAATAACACTTATATGTTGCACTGATAATTGAAACATTACTAGTTGACTATAGAAATCTTGAAAAACTCAGAAAAGGATGAAGAGAAAGAACAAATCACCTATAACCTCAGCCCCTAGTGGCAACTACTTCAACATTTTTTAAAAATCAATTTTACATAGTTGAGATTTAAGTGAAGACTGTTTTTAATTTAGCATCCAATTATGAGCATTTCCGCAATCTTCATAAATGTCATCTACTTTTGATAATGGAATATATATATATTGATTTCAGAGAGGAAGGGAGAGGGAGAGAGAGAATAGAAACATCAATGACAAGAGAGAATCATTGATCGGCTGCCTCCTGCATATCACACACTGGGGATTGAGCCCTAAACCAGGGCATGTGCCTTGACCGGGAACCAAACCGTGACCTCCTGGTTCATAAGTCAAGGCTCAACCACTGACCCATGCCGGCCGGGCAGGATGTCTTACAATTTTTTTTTTTTTTACAGTTCTCCTATGGTGAATCATTTAAAATTCAACTCTCATGTATTTATCTAGAAAACATTTATGGCATGAAAACTTTAATTTTGTCATTCAAACTAAGTCATACAGTATAATTATTTTCCTTTCATTAATATAATTGATATTGTCAACTAATGGTACACTGTCTCCTCCATAGGAGAGCTAGCCATTGCTTTGATTAAATAGACCAGTGTGTCCCTTTAATGCTTAGCCACCACATTTACTATCAGACAGTTTCCCATGGTCAGATATGTGCACGTGTAAACTATGTGTGATATATGTCTGTGGATTTGTGAATTGGATGAAAATCTTTGGAGAAAAATCATATTTGCAATTTTCTCCTTTCAGGTTTTTTTTTTTTTGTTTTTTTTTTAATAACCTTTAGGTGACATTAATTCATACTTGAGTTTCCTGTAAAAGAGCCCAAATTTAAACTCTAGAAATTGGTGAAACTAAGCCTTTTCTTTTTTTGTAGTAGATACATTGATTGTGATTCCTCAAAACAAACAAGGAAACAAACATGTAATCTTCATAGAGTCCTTAGTTATAGCCATTAGGAAAATTGGAGAGTACCCTGAGAAATGTCTCTAATGTTTACATATCACCCCCTTATTTCATGCTGGTTTTTATTGTTGAAAGTGTTACATATGTCTCCTTGCCTGTTGTTGTTTTAACCTGCAGTTTTGTGAAAAGAAATATGACCCATTTCAGATATGACAAGCAGAATAAATGTGCAATAAAGCACTAAAGAAAATGAGAATGATGTTAATTTAGTTAACTTTGTACTTGCTGGGAGTATTAAGAACAACTCACTTACTAATTGATAAATTAGGGATTTTGTGTTTATTTGAGAGTATGCATATTTAATGGAGAGGCTTCACTTTGCCTGCATATCATTGCTGTTGGAAAAATACCACTTGGGGTTTACTTGTAGGCTAATAAGCCCAGGAAGAAAAGTGGGAGGCTTGAATAATATTTATGTCAGCCACAGGAACTTTATTTTTCTTTATAGTGCAATGAGCCTTGTAACAAGTTCTTGCCCCTTTAAAGCTCTCTATGGCATAATTTTGCCATCATAAACATGTTCTTCTTATTTTTATACCTATTTTCCATGTCACAGAAAGTAAAATACTAAGAAAAGATCACAACTATAGAGAGTCATTATGTATATGAAGGCTCTCCTTCAAACTTCTTTCTGCTTCTTTATGGATGAGAATCCATGTTAAAATTGTACACAATATTCCTGTAATCCCCCCAAAATGTTTTTTTCTTTCACTTTTGAGTATTTTCTCCTTTGTGAGCATTTTATCTCTTACCTCTGCATGAAAATTTTAAACTAGTGATGTCAAGATTATCATACTTAATTAAATGGCAATAATTGGTAAGGAATCATTTCAGTTTTCCTTTTGTAATACATTCAGATGATTTGTGGTTATTTTAACATAAATAAATATATATGCATATACATATATATAATATATTACCCACATATTATATCTTTGGCACACTATTTTATTATACACTTAATATTTTGAAAAATTGAGCTTAAATAAATTAAGTGACATGCCAGTAGACTGAGAGTTAAATTTTAATAATAATCACAGAAAACATGTCAGTGTTGCTAATGGCCAGATATAAAGGTAGGATGACCTGCAAAGGGACAGGAGAGAACTTTTGAGGATAACGGAAATATTCTGTATCTCAATTGTGGTGGTTACACTGTGTATACATTTTTCAAAACTCACTGGATTGTATACTTTAAACGGTCACAGTATATTATATGTAAATTATATCACAATAAATTTGACTTAAAAAAACCCAATACATTTAGTAAAACAAGCCAGATACAAAAGCATATATACCATATAGACCCATTTGTGTGAAAGTCCAAGAAACATTCTAATCACTACTGATAGAGAGTTATATTTTGGGGGGACACCTGGTATTTTACCAGTGTGTGTGTGTGCATGTGTGTGCATATATGTATTTGTCAAAACTCACCAAAATCTACACTTAAAATGTGTGCATTTTGTTATATATAAATTGTATTTTAATAAAATACATTTTTTTAAAAAGAAGTAATCTTCTAAATGTGGGTACTGCAAGCATACTTGTACTCCTGGGGGAAGGACATCTATCATATAAAATTGAGAAGATATTTATTTATTCTTCTACATATCTTAGATAGTCTCAGAAAATAGCTGATGACTTGCTTCATCTTCCAAAAAAAAGTGCTTTTGATGATTAGAGAATTTTTCTTTTGTGATTTTGCTTTGACCTTTTCATTATGTGGCTACTTCCTTTGTGGAAAATGACCTTCTTTGAGGGCCTGGAAGTAATAATTCATTGTGTTATACAACATTAAGAGAGTAGCAGTAGTAGTTTATATGGATAGAATATATATTTCAAATAATATCAAGAGATTCATACGTGCCATTTAATCTTGGGCCCCAAAGCATCTTCAATTTAATAAGCTGTCAAGAGAGCTATTATTAACTGGGAGCTGAACACCACAGTAAAGCGTCGGTGCTGACTTCTTAAACTAACTGGAAAAGAACAGCATTTTAATTGGACTGGATGCTGTTTTGCTAGAGCCACCAGGAAAAAAAATCATTATGCCTTTGCGGCAAAATACTTTCTGTCCATGCCAGTGAAAAAGAATGAAATAGAAACATTTTATTTTCTCTCTGTGTAAACTTTTAAAAAATCACATGTGGCCTGGCCAGTGTTGCTCAGTGGTTGAGCATAGACCCATGAACCAGGAGGCAGCCAACTGATGTTTCTCTTTCATTGATGTCTCTATATCTCCCTCCCTCTCTATTTCTCTCTCCAAAATCAACACAAACATATTTAAAAAATAATAAGTCAAAATTTTTCTTGGTGACCATGAGGTGCAAACTAGTACACTGGACATGTGGGTACACTATACTATTACAAATCTCTCTAACGCTTGGTGGAATCCAAATTGATGACAATTTCAAACAAAAAATTTTTGGGTTTTCCCTTGCAGAGTCTACAAATGGTCCAATGGTTGGCAAACTCATTAGTCAACAGAGCCAAATATCAACAGTACAACAATTGAAATTTCTTTTGAGAACCAAATTTTTTAAACTTAAACTATATAGGTAGGTACATTGTTATTAACTTAATTAGAGTACTCCTAAGGCTTAGGAAGAACCACACTCAAGGGGTCAAAGAGCCGCATGTGGCTCGCAAGCTGCAGTTTGCTGACCACGGGTCTAGACTTCTATATAGACAGGATTTTAACGAGGCAATATTTGCAGTGAATAAAAGTTATATGCTTAAAATATAAAGGCTGTACTTGAAATAGAAACAGACTTTCTTTTATCATAAAAATATTCCAGTCCCCTAAACATCTTAACCAGAAAGACATTCATGTAAATTAGGTGTTAGAGTTACCAATAACCTGTATGGCATTTATATAAGTGCTAAGTAATATTATAAGTAAAATTCCTTCTTCTTTTCTATTTCCACTCTCCTCCACTGAAAACAAATTTATACTTAACTAGTGACCCATCACGTGAAATTGCGCGAGACCTGGGACCCCTCCCCATGCCATGGGACCTTACCCGGAAGCTCTGAACACAAACCCCTGCACTTGCTACTGGGATGAGGTCCATGTGGGAGGTCATCTTGGCTACTCCCCCTTACACCTCGCTATACCCTTCACGCTGGTCACGTCATTTTGCTTATTCACATTATGCCCCTGCCCACCCAACAACTCCTTAAGCCACGCCCTAGCCATGCCCCCTAAGGGCACCTCAGCTTTGCTCAGAGCCTCTTCCATGGTTGAGCGCCTTCGCACTAACTTGGCCCCGCCCCTGCCCTCTGCCTGGGTTCAAACCTCCTTCTAGCAGGACTTCCTTTGCGATGCCTTGGAGGGCACAAAGCTACGCCCTACGGACTGGGCATGCCCTCACGTTCAGGGTATGCCCTTGTGTACACTACTCTGTGGCCCCTCCTTTCTATTGGTGTTCACCTTCATTCTGCTGACTCCATGTCTGTCCTTTGTGCCATGTCCCTGCTTTTAACTCTAGTAATTCCTGTGCCTGAGTTTACCCCTCCTGCAATCTCTGGGCTAGGTCAAGGTCATGCCCCTACCCATAGGGCTGGTACCTGCGCTCCTTCCCATGGTTCCAGGCTCTGCCCTTCGGGTCCGAGTCCCGGAGTCCCGCCCCGTGTGACTGGCACACCACGGGACGGCCCCGAATCCTGGAGTGCTCCCCGATGCTCTGCCTCTGGGCACACAGGGCCGCAGGAACCCCGGCAGAAGCTGTGTGAAGTGGCTACCAGCCCTGCTACTGCTGTCCTGCCCCTGCTGTGCGCACTGCCATCTTGTGATGGCGTTATAGCATGAGGGTTAATTTGCATATTACCTCTTTATTATATAGGATTACCCACATAAACAAAAGATAAAATACTTTATTTTGATTAGCACATATTTCTTTCCAAGGTACTGCATTTTGATAAAACTAATGTTCAGAACTTTGCTGTCATGAAAATGTTTTCATTATGATCAAGGAGGCATTCATTGATTCAGATCAAACTTTCCTCATATAAAATGAAGATATTTAATGGTTTTTCTTGAAAAATGGCATCTATTTAGCCTTGGAATTAGCGCAAAGATATCATTTACTAAATAGAAGCTCAGTAAAATGCAGAATGCAGATAGAGTTTTCTTTCTTATACACAGGAACTTTTATACCACGTTGGCAATAGATTTTAGGTTCAGATAAAGTGAATTAATTCAAAGTATATATTTTTATTTTAATGATCTGCCTAAGACTGAATGCCAAAATATTAGAAACTATTTTCAGTGAAATGGAATATAAGGCTATATTTTAAAAGTTGTAAGCAGACCTTGTAAAGTAAATTGATGCGATTTCTCATCAATATGGTATTGAAAGTTCATGCTGGGGCCACCCTCTGCTCTCCCAGTTCCCAGTAACAAAGGTGGAGAAAAGTAATGAGGTAAACATCTCAGTGTACCAAAAATGGAAATGGAAGACAAAGCAGAAAGTCCCAAAAAATTGAGCTGTGGATCTGGAAGGAGGGTCAGGGAGTGGGAAGTTTCACTCTGGAATAAAAGCCTGAAAGTACCTCGCACTCACCCTTTGAACCAGGGCCAGGATCCTGCTCTCTGTATATAAAGAGGTTGAAAAGAGCTAGGAGTGACTGTTGCCTGGGTCTCAGGCTTATTAAGGTGCATCCCAAGGGAGATGTTAATAAACTGCTTCACAGCCAAAGCTGATATCAACTCACCAATGTAACAAAAGGTTCTCGAATGAGATCCATAGGGGCCGGATGAAGGTAATAAAGAAATGTTAAACATGTAGTAGATCCTAGAGGCCCAGTGCAAGAAATTCATGCACAGGTAGGGCCCCTAGCGGCTGCTGGCTGGGGCCTCCCTTCCCCGGCTACTGGCAGGGCCTTCCTTTGTTCCATGCCGCCCCCTAGTGGTCAATGCACATCATAGCGAAGAATTGAACTCCTGGTTGGTCAAACTCCAGAGGGGACACTTTGCATGTTATGCTTTTATATAGAGAGATTATATATCTATAATAATAAAAGCATAATATGCTAATTAGACTGGACAGCCTAACGACCTTCTGGACGCCCTTCCAGATGAAGCCGCAGTGGTGGCACTGTGGGGCCGAAGCAGAGATGGTTAGGGGTGACCAGGCAGGCAGGCGAGCAGTTAGGGGCAATCAGGCAGGCAGGTGAGCGGTTAGGGGTGATGAGGAAGGCAGGCAGAGGTGGTTAAAGGTGATCAGGCAGGCAGGCAGGCAAGTGGTTAAGAGCCAGGGGTCCTGGATTGCGAGAGGGTGCAGGCTGGGCTGAGGGACCCTCCCCCTCCCACCCCCACACAAATTTCATGCACCGGGCCTCTAGTATAGACAATAAAAAGCTCTAAGGTTTATTGAAAGCTGATGTGCCCAGAACTGGTCTTAGTGACTGACATTTACTACCTGATTTTATCCCAATGCTCCTTATGGGGAGCTCATGCGGGATCCCACGTTGAAGTTGAATCTGCCAAGAAAAGTTTCAAAACACACCCAGAATTTAAATACAAAGAAAGACAGTGAACAAGGCTCTGTCATTCTAGCTAGGATTACTAGTAAAACCATAGATCAATTTGAAAATGACTTTCTTTCATTTAGGATTTCCTCCCTTCCTAAAACCTAAGCAAAACCAAACCCCAAAAAACTGCAGAAAAGGATATCTTAAATATATAATAGGAATATAGAAATAAATAGGATAGCAGCTGGTAGATATGAAAGGAACCTATTAAAAATCCTATAAAGAAGAAATATGTTTAAAAATTATAAGATATTAGAGGCCCGGTGCGTGAAATTTGTGCACTTGGGGAGGTTCCTCAGCCTGGCCTGCGCCCTCTGCAGGTCAGAAGCCCTGGGGGGATGTCCAACTGATGGTTTAGGCCCGCTCCTCGAGGAGCAGGCCTAAGCCATCAGTCAGACATCCTTAGCGCTGCCAGGGAGGCAGGAGAGGCTCCCGCCACCGCTGCTGCGCTTGCCAGCATATTAGCCTTTTATTATATAGGATTGTAAATGTATAAGTATAAAATACATTTTGTGTAATACATATGTATACTATATATAGTAAAATGATATATACATACAGAATAATATATATATATTTTATAATAATAATATATTTTCAAATATATACTATATATAAATTCTCCAGAATTAAAAATTCAATAGTATCAAAACCACACATTTTAGATACTCTGTACTGAAATTAAAAGACATAAAGGATAAAGAAAAATAATCTTAAAGTATAATGTAGAGAAAAGAGATTACCGAAAAATGCAAGACAATTAGGTGGACAGCATTATTTCATTGGCATTGAAATAAAGCAATGGAATAAAATTGTCTAAGCGCTGAGAGAAATAACTATTACCTATAGTATATTCAGCTAAACCTGCATTCAAGAATAAGAACAGAGAGGCATAGTTTACCACCTAGAGACACATGAAGCCAGAGAAAATAAATGGGATGTGATTAAGAGCAGAGATTCTATAACTGAATTGCTGGGTGTGAAGCTTGGACAAGTTTCTTAGCATTTCTATTCCCCTATTTCTCACTCATCTATACTGAGGGTGATGTATGCTAGAGTATTTGTTATGAGGATTAAATGCGTTAATTCAAGTATAGACACATATTATATATGCTATGTACATATAGTAGTGCATGTATATGGGAATGTATATGTGCACACATATATTCATATTATTTGATATGTTTAACAATTAACTAAAAATTATGGTTTTGTGTTAAAAAGTGAGAAGCTATAATGAAAGGTAATGACAGATTCCTGTGAAATAATGAAAATCTAACAGTGAGAGACAGTGTTGCAGAGTGGCTATAGCACAGAGAGTGGAACCAGATGGCCTAGCTTTTTAAATTTCCATCTGATTGACTGTATAACCTTGAGGAAGGAACTAATCTCTCTATATCTCATTTCCTTCATCTAAAAACAAATGGTAATAATAATAATAATAATAATAATAATAATAATATTGACCTCATTCGATTATTGTAAAGGTTATATATAGTTAACAAGATATATACCTGGCATATAGTGCAATATAAGTATAGGTTATATATAGCATTTAAAAGAAATATGTTGGATATATTAATTTATATCACATGAATAAAAATAAAAGAATGTTAAAGGAATGAAAGGCACATTGTAGAATAATACATGAATTCATTAAATTGTTGAGAAAAATTTAAAAACTTCCTATATGGTAAATTGTTGCCCTCATGAAGTAATACTACATAAATATTGATGGAAGAAGACAGAAAGATGTGGCATATAAAGAATGGAAAGAAGACTATACAGTTTTACTTCTTAAAAAAAACTTCTGAAGTAAATACAGCAAACTGTTTTATCTTTTTTTAATCTGAGTGGTGGATATTTGGTTGTGCATTATATTTCTTTAATTTTGGAATATGAAGGTAATTTATTTTAAAATCCATCAAATAAAACAGAAAATGTTCTATTTTTTTCTGTATTTTTTCAGTCTACTTTCGAATTACAGTATAACATTTCATGGGTACTGTGAGTACTTTACGATAATAAAATAATTATAATTCTTCCCTCTTTTATATAATTTCTGTCATTGTTTCTATGCCTCTAAGTATACATAAGCATATTCTATAAATATATCTGTGTATATCCTCTTCCATACTGCGTGGAGACCTGGGTCTGAGCTGTTTCCTTCTCTCTAAAGATCTTTATAACATTTTTCGCAAGGCAGGTTTATTAGCAACAAACTCCTTCAATTTTTATTTATTCTGAAAGAGTCTCTTTCTCCTTTACGCTTGTAGGGTAATATGACAAGGTATAGAATTCTAGGTTAGTGTTTTTTCCTCAACAACTTAAATATTTTACTCCACTTGCTTGCAAAGTGTGTGAGAAGTTGGGTATGGTTCTTATCTTCGTTCCTCTATAGGTAAGTGTTGTTGTTATTGATTTTGTTTTCCTCTGTCTTCTTTTCTGGAATAGTTTTATAGTTATTTTCTGTAATTTAAAAATGTTATATCTAGGTATAGGGGAGGGTTTTTTGTTTGTCTGATTATTAGTTTGTTTTTTTGGGTATTATCCTATTTAGTGTTCTCTGAGCTTTCTGGATGTAGTTTTTGAGGAAATTCTCAGTCATTATTGTTTCAAATAGTTCTCCTGCTCCTTCCTCTCTCTCTTGTCTTCCTGATATTTCCGTTATATGTATGTTATACCCTTTGTGGTTGGCCCACAGACCTTGGATAGTCTTTCTTCCCCAGTCTTGATTTTCTTTGCTTTTCAGTTTTGGAAGTTTCTATTCCTACATTCTCAAGCTCAGAGAGTCTTCCTTCACCTGTGTCCAGTTGACTAATAAGTGCATCAAGGGGTTTCTTCAACTTTTTTACTTCTGTTAACAGTGCTTTTGATCTATAGCATTTCTTTCTTAGGAATTCCCTCTCTCTGCTTACATTTTCCATCTGTTCTTGCATGCTGTCTACTTAATCAATTAGAACCCTTAGCATATTAATCATTGTTATTTGATGTTCTGGTCTAATAATCCAATATCCCTGCTGTATCTGAGTCTGGTTCTGATGCTTGATCTGCGTCTTTACATTGTGTTTTTGCCTCTTAGTCTGCCTTGCCATTTCTTCTGGATAGCCAGAGGTGATCTTGGAGAGAGGAACTGCTGTAGCCAGGCCTTTCCCAATGTGGAGCTGAGGTTGAGGGGAGGGGACACGTTCTATGGTCCAGTTTCGGTCTTTTAATGAGCTCGTGTCTCCGGACCGTGAGCTTCACAAGTGTTTCTCATTTTTTGATTTCTCTCCTTCGGTGAAGACAGAATGGCTAGTGTGAACTGGAGTTGGCTGTTTCCCTTCTCCCACGTGGAAGGTGACAGCTGACTGGAGTTGGGCATTCCCCTTCTCGCAGGTAGACCAGACTGAAAACATCCCAGCAGGCCAGGCTCTCCTTAGCCAGTCTCCCTTTAACTCTCCGGAGGACGCGTCTCGTTAAGTAAGAGGCTCAGGTGGAGGGTTTTAAAGTTGTTCCGTTTCCCCTCCCCTGCCAGATGCAGGAGGGGATTTTTCTCTGACTCTGTGAGAACCTGGTTGAGCTGCTCCCGGAGGAAAACCTCACAAAACTGTGGGCTCCCTATGACAGGGTCCCCTGGAGTTTTCAGCTCGCAGAGCTGTGCACTCGGCCTCCAGCCGTTCGCAGTTACAGCCCAGGTTTTCCTACCTGGCACGGCCTCCTGCGGCAGTTTGCACGGAGTCCCGCTCAGGTAAGCCATGGCTCCTGTGTTCCCCTGTCTCTCTCTCCATCCTGGTTGGGGGCGGGGCAGCGGCGCAGAAACTTGCCTGTATCCCCTTCTCCATTTCTATCCAAGAACATTTGTTGATTTTTAAGTCTGTTCAGCTCTTTACTTGTTGTTAGTATTGAATGGCACCTTTCAAGCTCTGTATATGTGGACCCTGAAATACATGAGTTAATTTGTAAGGACTTTCCCTGGAGCATGTTTTCATAGAGGTACAGGCATATTGGAAAGCATAATGGCGCGTATGTCTACCCACCCGGTTTTCCTGTCCTGGTGATACTGGAAAGGGGACCTGGCCCTTGGCAGGTCAGCCTAAGACCAGCCCATAGTGTGTGGGTTCCTGAATTCGTGCAGGAAACATGTCACAACACGAGTCCAGGTGACTGCGAGGGAACATTTATCCAATTTGGGGACGGAAAACAAGAAAGGGCTTCCTATAGAAGAAGCTACAGGAGAGCCTAGGCTGGGCTGTCCAGTTCTCTGGGAAGACAGAGAAAAGGGGGCCTCAGGGTCAGCTTCAGGGGTTAGCCTGCGAGGAGCTGCCGCTGCCCATTGCTCCCCAGATTGCAAGTCTCAGTGGGGTACCTTAGAGTTTAGGAGAAGCATGCCTAATAGGGAAGAAGAGGGCAAAGGGAGTGTGTGTGTGTGTGTGTGTGGGGGGGGGGGGGCAGGGATTGGGGAGGGGGGTGGCGGGGGCAGGGGGCTGCTCCCCAGAGAGAGAGAGAGTGAGCACTGGGCCCTTTGTCTTGAGGCTTTATCTCTCTCCCAGGTGGAAATCTTAAGGGTGGTCTCCAGGGAGGATTTCAGTAGAATATTCATCACTTTTCCAGGTGTGCTCCTCCAGGGCCTGGTCTTCACTGATTGGTCAGTGTCAGGGCAGGGGTCCTGGTGTTGCCCAGCTGGTTTTACTGCTCCTCTGGGTCTGGAGCTGAAATACAACTGAGGCCTACGTGTTATTTCTAGGGAGGGACCTTCTGTATTTGCTGTAAATTGCTCTGCCAGTTCGTTCAGCTGTCTGTCTCAGATTCCCCATCCCACCTGTCCTGGCTTACTGGCCTGTCTCACTGCACACGTGCAGCCTGGCCCCGGGCTGCTCTCTGTTACTTTGACAGCGGATGGCAATTCTCAAATTAGAACTAGACATTCTGCCAGCATTTTCCTCATATCTCTTCAGGTCTTCTTACCTGAAATCAAATGTCCTTTCTTCAAATATACAGTGACCTCTTGCTTCGTTTATAAAAATGCACTTCAGATATTTTTTCTGTATTGTGTATCTCGAGGCTTTGTATATTAAGGTACTCAACAATTTTAAATGAAAATTTACGCAGAAACCCAATGGAGCCCTGGCCGATGTGGCTCAGTTGGTTGAGTAAGTATCATTCCCTGCATGAAAAGGTCGCTGGTTCAATTCCCAATTAGAGCATGTAACCAGGTTGCGGGTTAGGTCCTCTGTTGGGGTGAGTGAGGGAGGCAACTGATCTCTCTCTCTCTCTCTCTCTCTCTCTCTTTCTCTCTTTCTCTCTTTCTTCCTTTATTCCTCCCCTCTTTCCCTCTCCCTTCCTCTCTTTCTAAAATAAAGAAAATATATAAAAAAGAAACCCAATGGACCTAAAAGAAGCAAACATTTTTGAAATATAAACGTGGTGTATTTAAACTGCCTGTTTTCAAGAATTTCTATAAAGCTCTAGATTCGAGACAACATATATAAATTTACCTCACTAAAATATAGGAACCATTTTTTTAAATATATTTTATTGAGTTTTTACAGAGAGGAAGGGAGAGAGATAGAGAGTTAGAAACATCGATGAGAGAGAAATATCGATCAGCTGCCTCCTTACACACCCCCACTGGGGATGTGCCTGTAACCAAGGCACATGCCCTTGACCAGAATTGAACCTGGGACCCTTGAGTTCACAGGCTGATGCTCTATCCACTGAGCCAAACCGGTTAGGGCAGGAATCATTCTTAAATGTATCTTTCTGGAGACTTTCCATCTGTAAGATTTATCTTATCCTGTGTTTTTATTTCTGTTCATGTTGTTAATATATTTATACTCATTTATCCAAAATTAGGTCAGTCATGTTTCAGCCATAGTTGTCCCTTTATATGTAATTGTTGTATGAGGAAATGAATGAAAAAGTGATGCATTTATTAATAATGAGCGACACTTAAGAAAATTTAAATCTTAGAAAATTTGTCTCACATAAGGGGAGAATTAGTTGTACATCAAAATTTTTTTTAGGAACTTATGCATTCCTGTTTTCAAGTCTGCTTTTGATATTTTAAGATTGTTCTGAAATTGTCCTCTTTCTTGTCACTGTCCTACTTCCTAGGTTTATTCCTATTTTAAATAGAATTTCCACAGTTGTTCCATATCTGTCATCTAAAGCACATGTTGATTAAGTGGCTTCCTATGTAAAAATGACAAAAAGGGAAGTTAGTTCTGAATCACAAGGATAAACTATTGAATTAATGGCAACTGCCATTATGAGTAAAAATAAAACAACATTTCTTTAATAAAAGAAAGTCCTAAGTCAACCTCCATTACTCAGCAGACAGCTGCCTGATTTGAATTTTGATTCTGCTTCTTACTGCCTATGTGATCTTGGCCATGTTAGTTAATTTTTTCAGGGCTTCTTGCCTTCTTCCGCAAAATGAGGATGGTAATGGTACCTACCTCCAAAGATTGTCAGGGTTAAAAGGATCAATATATGTAATGCTCAGAACAGTGTCCAGAACATAGTGTTATAATGGTCAGATAATGGTAATATTAACAATAATGGTAATATAATAACAATGTTGATATAATAATAATGATAATAAAATATAACCATTATTTGACTCTCACCAAAACTATGTAAGGAAGATAGGAGAGTTTACTAAATAGTATGGTCTCCTCCTCACTAGGAACTTGGAAATCTAGGCAATATTATGCTTCTCTAAGAATCAAACATGAGCCTGGCTGTAGTGTCGACCTATGAACCAGGAGGTCACTGTTCGATTTCCCATCAGGGCACATGCCCAGGTTGTGGGCTCAATCCCCAGTAGGGGGTGTGCAGGAGGCAGCCAATCAATGATTCTCATCATTGATGTTTCTATCTCTCTCTCCCTCTCCATTCCTCTCTGAAATCAATTTTAAAAACAAGAATCAAACATGAAATCAGCATGTAAGGATCAAAGAAGGTTTATAGGATGAACTTTAAAGAAACTGCAAGGCATACAGGCTAGCTGGACTTCTCTGTAACCTAATTTAGATTGTAACATGGATAAAAGAAAATAGGTCAATTAGAATCTGATTTCTCAGTCACAGTTGCTGTTACAGAGAGATTCAATAGATCCAGGTAAAAGCATATGAATTTGTCTTGTTCTGATAACCTGCATCTTACTGTGAACCTTAATGTTGTAAAACAGTGAACCATGGCCCATAGAAGAGGCTGGTCTATGGTTTGTGCTATATAAATGATAGCTGTTACTTATTATTTTTATAGTTATTGACATATTAGTAGTGTAATTGATATTCTTTTTTATATTTTCCCCCCCAAAATAAATGTCAGACCCTATTTTGATATACTATAAACAGTATGCCTTTGCAGGAGGAATGCATAAAACAGAAGGTGGGAAGAGTAGCTGGTCTCTGTGGGAGTTATAGATCATATACAGCGGAATTTGGTATTGTACACAGTGTAAGTGTAATCACTGTGCCCGAACTAGGAGCCAGCAAATCGGTTTGTGAGGTAGCAGGGCTGAGCGCTACACTCCTGAACTTGACACAATCACTAAGCTAATGGGAGAGCAATGAAAGATAGATGGAGAATAATTCCCAGCTCAAAACCCAGGTTCACCTCCGGCCTCATAGGAAGTTTCCTTTATAAAACGTCTGTAGCCTACGTTCTATAGTATCATATTTCTCCAAACTTCCGGTTATAATTACGTTTAGACAATAAGTTTCCTTTAAAATATTTACAATCAATCCAATTAAGTGATTGGATTAATTGTGGAATAGCAGCCTGAAATAGTAAACATCTTGATTATAAAAAATTTTTAATGTACTTTTTCTATTTATCTGGTTATTAAAAATAAACATGCACACAGGTTTTACTCTGTACCCAGCAGGTCTGAGGCTCCATGCTGAGTACCAGGGCCCTGAGACTGAGTGAGACGGGCAGTCAGAGGGTGCAGATAGGTAAACTAATAACCACAGCAAGCTGTGATATTAGCAGCAGCTATGGAGGTGCACAGGGGGGAAAGCAACTTGAAAATATTAAAATCTGGAATGAGAAATAAGCTTATAAGATCCTAAACCATGCTTACATTATTGTTCATGCTTCAGTGAAAAGATAAGAATGATTTCTAATTAGTCTTTCAGTTGCTTGGTTTTCAATGTGTGGTTCTAAACTGCAAGTGTGCTTAAAAGCAGTTTCCCTCTCCATTAAATTAAGTACCCTTCCTAATCTTCTTTAAACTGTTAAATTTATTTTAATAAAACCTTTCTTCATAGATAATATTAAAGTAAATGAGGACTCTTGAGTTGATGGAAAAGTAGAACCTTTCTCATATTAATTTTCAGAAAATAGTGTCCTCAGTATGGTCACATATACCTGCTTGTGAATTGAAAGTCAGAATTCTTCCCAAATGTGCAAGACCAGCATGCAATGTGTTAGTCATTTCTGAAACCATTCTATACAGCTATTTTAATATTATTTTGTTTTATGTGAGAATTTCTAAGAAAAACTGGAATGATAAAGCAAAATTTTTAAGTATATTAGAATTATTAGAGTAAAATATACACAGTAACTAAATGTTCTGGGTTTGTAAGCCCTGAGTTTCCATTAGTATCACAGATGATAAAATGGGAACCCATTTGTCTCAACGTTTTAACTCTGGAGTAACACTAGTCTCCTTACTTAAATGTAGCCAGAAATTATTCACATAACACCCATGCTTTTACTTGACTTCTAAAAATTCTGGGGTACTGACATTTTTAAAAGGTTATATACCAAGTTCTGGCTTCTTGATATTATAGAGTGTCTTGGTAAAACTAACTCTACTTCCAATAATAAACTCTGAACAACATATTGAAAAGGAACTATTTAAAGAATAATGCAGGCAGAGACTAGAAAGGATCTGACCCTTGAAGAGCCCATATTGATTTTTCACTCAGGGCACTTCCCGCTCCCCAAAGCAAACCAAAGATAACACTCAAGCACAGTCACTGTTTCATCAGGTTGAAGAGTCTGTGTCTGGATTTCAAGACTGTTTTAGAGGCTAGGAAGTTAGGGAGGCGGTATCCTAGGAAGGGGGACCACAGACAGGAAAGCGTAAAAGTCTCATTCCAGGGGGCCTAGAGGAAAATAATATCTAGAAGTTTGAACATCTTGAGCAAAGATGTTAACAGCTTTGTCCAGAAAGGAAGACAGAGTTGGAGTTTAACCCCCGCAAGTTGAAGTGGGTGGGTAAACATTGCGGGCTTTTCCTTAATGCTGCAGAAGGGGCAACTCAGGGCTAATGGACTCAGGCACAAGGGCAGACCTAACAGAGGAGTAGGGAGGGTTGTGGGAAGAAGAGAGAGAACAGACTACACGCTGAAAAAATATAGTTTTCCAATTTTTCTTGAAATGTCAGAAGTAGGTTCTGAAAACTGTGATGGGTCAATTTTATTTCAAACTAAGGAAACATTCTAAAATAAATGACTAAATACTTCAGATGGATTGCATACTGCATAGGGAACACAGTTTATGCTGCTAGCAACTCTCACATAGTGTCATTATAAGTACAGATTTACAACTTTTAAGAAAAAAATTGAAAAGAGCAATGCTTATAAATTCCCCTCCTAAAAAATTTCCTACAGAAATAATCTTCTAAATTGTGCACGGATATGTTTACAAGGATGTTCATTGAAAATTTTTAAGTAGTAAAATACTGTAAACAACCTAAAATCATTAATATACTCATCAGAATTATGGCCAGAAACAGATTGCTCACTCACATTATGTAATTTGAAGATAATTTAATAAAGGAACAATTTAAAAATATGTTGCAAGGTTTTAGCAAGTTGCAGGGGAAATGGTGCTAGGATTAGAGGGAGCAGTCTCCTACCACTTCTAGGAGCCTCTGGTCAAGGGGTGTAGCCAGCCCAAGACATACCTTAAGCGAAGGGAGAACAACTCTTCCCCACGCTCTCCAATCTTGCGGCTCAAACTGAATTAGATGGAAAGGAAGCCTTTGGATGTGGTCCATGCATACCAGCTTCCTGGGATACAAAAGGAGGAGGAGAAGGATGGCAAATAAATCTAGAAAGGCAAATAGAAGATATTTACACTTGGTATAATTTACAGTGAAACTTGCATTTATCCATTAAAATAAATTGGGTTTATTAAAGTTAGAAAGGCAAGTAGTCAAACTGGATGAATACATTAAATAGTTGGATATGTTAATAAACAGTAGACACTTGAGAGATGATTCATATAAAACATCAATATCTTCTCTTTCTGTCTATATCCATATATATATAATATTTTGATATCCATATATAATATCTCTCTCTCTCTCTCTCTCTCTCTCTCTCTATATATATATATATATATATATATATATATATGTTTTATAACTAGCCCCCTACCTGTACGTTTGAATATGGATTTAAAATAAAAGATATTTGAAAACATATGCCAACTACTAACAGTATTACTTCTAGAGGGTTGTTGTGCATTAGAGAGGATAGAAGACTGATGTTTTGTAGTTGTGAGACTTTAAAAAAAATATAAGAATGTATTACTTTTATCACCATTTTTAAAACATAGTTAAAGGAAAATAACCAGGGGCAGGAGGAGAAAAAATTAAAAGAAAAGCATGATTACTGGGATCATGCATAATTTCAATAAGAACATCTTCTGACACCTCATGTAACTTATATATAGGCTTACTAATAGATGAGAGAAATGTGTCTGCAAAATATTTGACAGTTTCTCAGCTTACCACTGAGGACAAGCTGAAGAGATGTGTTTTAGTTTATCATACACCTAGGAATGTTTGAACCCCAAACCTGAGTGGCATCTGTAATGGTGTGCTCTGTCTTCTGTCCTGTTTTGACCATTTTTATGTTAGTGACTTATATGAAGTTATTAAATGACATGATGGAGACACACTGCTGAGCAAGATATGTAATCGAGTGACTGAATGAGGAGCCCAAAAAACATGGACAAGCAGAACAAACAATAAAATAATACTTTATCTGATGTAAATGTCAGGTTCCAAATTGAGATAAACCAAAATTACTTACATATGCCCAGGATCAAGTAAATATGGCTTAGCCGCAGCATGTCTCTAACTTGAATCAATTCAGTAAGTGTCATCGTTACGATATGGCTCACTACAAAACTCAACTGATTTTTACCACATTCATAAACTATAAGTTGCAAGAAAGCTATTCAGATGATACTGAGAATTGTAGAGTAGGTGGAGCATACTCAAAGAGCTGTCATGCCAGCAGCAGAGTTTTGAAACCATATCTTAAGGGCACTGGTCAGAAGACCTGTCAGGATGTTGGCCCGAAGTAGACCATGTGATACACAGCAGCTGTATCTGATGTGGAAGACTCTGTGGGTCATGATGCACAGAGATGATTCCAGCTCAATGTAGACAAAACGTATCTGACAGTGTTCTGACCTTAGAAGGCAATGAGCTTTTGGAAGATAAATTGTAGATGAGATTCAAGCAACTGACACCCAGATGCTTTCCACTCTGGCATCCTGTGGTTTCATATATTCCATTTTTTCACAGATGAAAATGGGACTTCCTCTGGTTTCAGCATTAGCATGCTGATGCTGAATCAATATTATTCTGGTTCTTGTCCTCACCACATGAAGCACCTGGGATATGAGAGGAATTGTTATTACCAGGGCCAGCTGACTGGGCTGCTGAATTTCTGTCAGCCTGCAGATAAAATCATTTCCAGTTTTCAGAGTTTCTCATGGACTCCTCTTTCTCTTTGTGAACCTCCCCGCTTGCTTTTTCGGCTCTTTTTATCTTTGTCTCCTCAGGTGTCTTATTTCTGAAGCTTTATCTTTCTGGAACTATTTACCTCCTATGATTTGCTAAGTTTTACTTGCAATCTCTTTTACTGTAATTGACCCTCCACTCTGCTGACCTCTCCCCTCTTGTTAGCAATTCCTTTTCATTATTGATCATCTGAGGGAATATGTAGTTTAAATTTTTTCAACCTCATCTTACTAACTTTAAATTTTATTTTTTTCCTTCTCTAAAAACATTTTTCTATATTATTATTGTATTGAAAATGTATGTTTATTGAGCAAGTATTTGTTTTTTGAATGCAAAGTATTTTACTGTATCTGTGACATGCGGCTAGGTTACCATACGAGAAACTTTTTATGTATTTCTCTTTTGCCAAACTTTATTTCTCCTCATGGAGAAGTGATATTCATCTTATTGATATTTAATAACTATTATAAAAGATTCACTATAAAACTCATAACTTTTACATCAATAATTGATGCATAATCATTCAAGGAAAGATGGTACAAGCTAGTACAAAACAGTCTTACTTGTGGCCAGTCGAGCATGTGGAGATTCCAGAAGAGTGTACGAAGAAACTTAATATTTGAAACAAGTTTGATTCATATATTTCAAGCCATAATATGTTTGTTTGTAGGGTGGGTGAAGCATGGTGTGTCCAAATTGGCTTTTCAAGTTCATATAATTTGTCTTCAGCTCCTAAGTGGGTCTAGGGCAGTGATGGCGAACCTATGACACGCGTGTCAGAGGTGAGACACGAACTCATTTTTTTGGTTGATTTTTCTTTGTTAAATGGCATTTAAACATATAAAATAAATATCAAAAATATACATCTTTGCTTTACTATGGTTGCAAATATCAAAAAATTTCTATATGTGACACGGCACCAGAGTTAAGTTAGGGTTTTTCAAAATGCTGACACGCAGAACTCAAAAGGTTCGCCATCACTGGCCTAGGGCCAACATTTTGGACTTTTAGGCTATATCATTAGGATATTGTGGTTACTTTTAGGATATTGTGGTTAATAAGGAAAATGTTCCCCCTATTTAGAGACTCCTGGAGCAGGGAAAGACTCAGGAGCCCTGATTCTTCTTTAATAATAACTTCAACAAGGTTGCCAGTGGTTGGATTCCACCAGAAAGATTTACTTCTTGATGTATCTATCTCCCATTAGATGTAGAAAGAATCACTCTCCCAATAATGAGTTACAATATGAAATTAATTAAGTATCTTCAGTATATGCTTGGACCCCCAGAGAGACAGGCAGGGGGTTGAGAAATGAAACAAAATAGGTTTTATACAGCAATAATGCATTGCAGTTTTTCTACATTCCTCAAATTGAATATCTGGAGAGCATTTTGATATGTGTACTTGATATTCCATTGAAATCGAACGTTGAACATCTAATAAGATTTCACTTAAAATCCATCTTCGAAGTTTGAAAAGATAGGATGCATCAAAATATAGAATCTAACATCTAATAGAGCAAGTCTGGGAGACAGACTCGGGGCTGTGCTGGTGGAGAATGGGTGATTCTCATGAACAGATCCATCCCAGTGCTCAGAGACTGGTGGGCTAGTGAGCAACCAAAAAGATGCCCTTCTTCCTGCATCAGATTGCTTTGTCTAAAGTATTGTCATTATAATATAACTACCAGAAAGGTAAACTTTACCTTAAAAGTTATTGGAAAGTTGACATTTCTACTTCAAAAAATAAGATTCCATAATCCAAAATCAAAGGTTGTAAGCTTTGGTGCCATATTTTGTCTGTTTGACTAGAGTTGTTTGTGATAGTTATCCACCTGAGAACTTTACATCATATTAGTTTATAATCCCTAACATGGTAAAATTATTTTTATAAATTAATTTTTAAATTGTAGTTGATATTTAGTATTACACTAGTTTCAGGTGTACAGCATACTGGTTAGACATTTATGTAACTTGTGAGATAATGCCCCTGATATTATCTCATTGCTAGCACCATCTGACACTATACATAGTTATTACAATATTATTGACTATATTCCCTATGCTGTACTTTATATAGTATAGCAAAATTCTTAGTGGAAGATTTTCTGAACATGGGCTTTCAAATAAAATCTGTTGAGAACTTAAAAAAATATAATGTCTTTTTACTCTCCAATGTCTTTCTTTCTGTATGCTCTTTTTTACTAAGCAAATATTAAAATATTTCCAAAGATAATTAAAGATTATGATTTTAGTATTTAGAAATTCTTTGATAATTTGTATTTATAGTTTGTTGCATCAAAAGTTATACTCTTACAAATTTTATTTATTTATTTATTGATTGATTGATTGATTAAGGTATTACATATGTGTCCGTATCCCCCCCGTTACCCCTCCAACCCTCACTCATGCCATCGTCCCCCTGGTGTCTGTGTCCATTGGTTAGACTTATATGCATGCATACAAGTCCTTTGGTTGATCTCTTCCCCTTATCCTCATCCTCCCCTACTTTCCCTCTGAGGTTTGATGGTCTGATCAATGCTTCTCTATCTCTGAATCTGTTTTTGTTCATCAGTTTATGTTGTTCATTATATTCCACAAATGAGTGAGATCATGTGATATTTATCTTTCTCTGACTGGCTTATTTTGCTTAGCATAATGCTCTCCAGTTCCACCCATGCTGTTGCAAATGGTAAGAATTCTTTCTTTTTTACTGCATTGTAGTATTCCATTATGTAGATGCACCACAGTTTTTTAATCCACTCATCTGTTGATGGGCACTTAAACTGTCTCCAAATCTTAGCTATTGTAAATGGTGCTGCTATGAACATAGGGATGCATATATCCTTTCTGACTGGTGTTTCTAGTTTCTTGGGATATATTCCTAGAAATGGGATCAGTGGGTCAGTTATTATTAGTGTGGGGGTAAGTGTTTCTGAGCACATACTGAGAAATTAACATAAATCTGGAGGAAAGACTTTCTAAATTTGAAATTATATCTACAGGTATTACACCCCTCAGGAGCTCCTCAGCATAAAGTTCACATTTTTGTGAATGGTTTTCTAACCTTAATTCCACCATTTCCTACTCCCAACTGATTGTTCTTGCAATCATTACCTGCTTCCCTATTAGGCTTTGCATATGCCTCCCCTGGACATCACTAATAGACATGTCCTATGGATTATTTCCACTTCTTGCCTAAATGTATAACCTTCATGCAAGGCCCAGGTAAATCTAATTTCCTGCTTGAAACCCTCCTAGGCCCTAAGCTAAGCATAGGTGATATCTACTTGTTGGAATTAGCTCGTTTATTGCCTCTATTACTAATTTTACATATCTGCACATACTATTTTTACATTGTCTTGGTTTGCTGAATTTTTGTTTAATTTTTCATATTCTGTGTCATATCATTCAACCAAGGACAGGTGTTTCACGTGGTTCTACATTATTAGTGGTTTTACATAAATTCGTTTTGTTTAAAACCCTGGAGGAGCCATCGTAATATTATTATGTAGGAGATGCTTAATTAATATCAACATTAAGCCAATGAATGTTTGGATTTTCTTGGAGCAAAACATGTAGCTATTGTTTAATTTTATAAAAGTAAATTTAAATATACCCTAAGATATTATAAAAATATACAAAGTCCACCTAAATGAGAACGACCAGGGGCTATTGATGCGGATTTGCCCCAGCAAAGGAGTCAGTCACTATCAGTTGTACTGGGCAGAAACTCAAAGGCAGACAGGCAGGCAGAGGAGCTGAAAGGCTTTATAATGGAGCAAAAGAAAAGGCTTTAAGAATACTCTGACTGGAGGTTATTGACAAGGAAGTTGGAAAGGGGCTAACTAGAAGGGAGGAATCCTATGTGATTGTTTGGTAACCATATTTGGCTTTCTTTGGTTGGTTCTGTGTTGGAAGTGGGGGAGAAAGGTGGCAAAAATTGGGGGGAAAAGCACTTATTGACCAAGTTATGATCACTTTGGGCCAGGTGCTGCAGAGGTTGTGTTTAGTTTCCTGGGCTGGTTGTTGCAGAGGTTGTGGGTCAGAGGTCCATTGTCATTATAGTTTTGCCATGCAGATCTGTTGATATATTCAGTCTCTCAGTACAATAATAGCTTATATGTTTGTAGTGCCTTCCAGGGTCCCTAGTACTGTACAGACTCTCTTTCATTTGTCCCTTAGAGCAGCTCTGTGGGCCTGATAGGCATTCACACTTAACCATTACCAAAAGATAACCGAGGCTTAGAGAAGCAATGTCCTCCCCAGTGTATCAAATCTAGGAAGAGAAAGTGCTTCTGCTTGGACTCACATCTTCTGGATGCCCGTTCAGACTTAAGAAGCAATAATTGTGAATATATATGGAATCAGGCAAAGGCTGATACAAATGAGAAGAATAAAAGCCCAGGGGAATTCCATGACACTGTTGAAAGTTAGGAGGATGCGGTCTTGAGCGCCTGAAGGATATCTGGGGAATGGAAACGTTATTCAGAGCAGAGTGAGAGAGTCTGGGGCTATTTGGGAGTAGGATGATGGTAGCGAAAGATGAAACGCTTCCGAAGAGGTGAAGGGGAGGGAAGGAAGCACCAGCCTTGGCAGCTGGAATTTCAGTTCCGTTCTTTCAGCAGAGATGCCCCATCTCCAGCAGGCAGCTCTGCACCCTCTGGGGTTTGCAGTCGAATGGGAGGGAAACATTTGTAAAAGGTATTTCAGTCCAATTTTAAGAAGCTTCCAACTTGACATAAGAAGTGTGTTAGAGGAAGAAATTTAAGGAGATGCCGGCAGAAGAAAGGGAGAAGGAAAGGGACTTACTGCTTATCAAAGAGCCATTTGCCAGAGTCCATTTAGCAGGAATACTAATGGAGGGCACAATGCTTGAGGGAGGAAGAGCTCCAAAGAGGCAGCGATAATTCAGTCACTAGATGATCCTATTGCTAGTAATTGCTACCTTAAGGCTAGAGAGGAAGTGAGAGGGGATACAAGCTTGTGAAAAGGAAGATGCAGGCTTTATCCAAGCCTGGATAGGGACATAAAGAGCAATGAGCAAGGAAATTTATTTTAGGACTGGTCGAAAGCATAGTGTCTTGGCTTCCTCTCATGGGTCAATTGCCATCTCGTCTAAGAAATATTCTCTGGCTGCTCCTTCCCTCTCCATCTCTATGGGGTGTATGCATGTTTTTCCAGGAATTAGACCACGACTATTTACTAATACAGGCAAATATCATGATGGTGTCATTACCATGGGCACTATTCATTCTTGCTCTAATAGGTCTACTCATCTTCTTATCAAATAACAAGCCTGTCACACTCCAAAATTTGGTCATTACTATAATTTATGGAAATAACAGAAGCCAGACAACTTCTTATAAAGGCTGATTCCTCCAAAAGGATTGGTGTGTGTGTGTGTGTGTGTGTGTGTGTGTGTGTGTGTGTGTGTGTGTGTGTTAAACTATAAGGAAGTTCTCTAAAACCCCAGCCTGTGCCACAATGGCAGTTGCCTTCCCTATAGATTCCCGAACTGCAGGTCCACTTCAAATTCCAGGGGACATTCATCCATTCCTGGTAGATGGCAGGGTGCTAATAACCTAAAGAGCAGCTGCTCTGAGATGAATGTGCTGCCTGTGGCCCTGTGAGGGGACAGCAATGTTTCAGGGTTGGTACAACGCCATCTCCACAATTCCTGCATATATGCCCTGTCCACAAAATACCAAGTGAAGTGGGCTTGGGGGGACTGATTGGCCACATTTCATCAATAGGAAAGTTAAACTGAAACCACTAGACCAGAATAATATACAAGAGCAAGTAGAAATGTTTCAGCTTTAGCTTACCGCTCACATTCCTACTTGATTTGCAGAACATTCTTATCTGAGGGGATATTTTTCAATTCTCCAGGTATCGTTATGAGGGTGGAAAGCACAACATACAAGTTAGCTAATAGAAGTCTCTGTGTGTAATCTGTAAACCCAGTTTTTGGCCAGGATTCTGTTAAGTTAAACAACCAGAAAATGACAGTTCAACCCTGAAGAGCTATCCAGAGACTGACATTTGGCTGAACCCTGAACCATCAGCATAAAAGGGATGGCATGGCTCAGGGACTAGAACTCATTGGTGTCAATACGCGGCAGTTCTGCTGAGCTTTCTTCACAGACATCCCATAGCTTACAGCTTTATGAATCATGAGGCTAGTTCCCTTTCCTAATGTGCTTCTGAATTATAAAATACAATCCAGTCTTTTCTAACTACTGCATTCCACCTCCCACGATTAATCACACTCCATCCATTTGAATGGCATGAACCTTTTGTTCTGTTACTATTTTTTTCTATTAATCTTTTGTCCTGTTAACGACTATTGCAAGATCAGCTGCCCCTTCTATGGGTGACCTTGTTTAATTCTTACCTGAATTCTGAAGGTGGGGGCTTATTATCCCCACTTTGCAGGAAGCCATGGCGGCCTCACAGAGTTAAGGAAACTGCCCCCAGTTTCCCAGTGACTATAGCAGGGGTAGGCAACCTTTTTGTGAGTGCGTGCCAAAACCAGCAAAATCTCTGACTCAGAATTCTTCAGCGTGCCAACCCCAATTTTTTGAGAACATGTTACGCCTACTTGATATCTCTTAAGGTATACGTATGTGAAGAACCTTGAAGAAATAATAAAATTCATTCGAGTGACAAAAACACAGTATGTGATGATGAAAAATACATTTATTTTTTAATGTATACATGTACACTGGTAGTCCGACAGAAAACTTTATGACTCCGTTTGATATTATCAGTGGGACTTTTGCTGCTGCATCACTGATGACAGAGATTTTACATCAGGTTTATATTCCGTGACCTTCAGAGATACGCACAAGCTACTACTTTCATCCGTCAGGCTACTCCTATTATGAGACTTAACACAATTCATCACCAAGAACAAAGATTCACAAGCGTATGTGGATGAAACCAAAACACTGGTCGGATCTAGGAAGGCAGGGAGAGTTAAGGCAGAAGCATAGAAATTGCTCTTCCCCTCTCTCATCAATCCATGTCTATGGTATTTAAGATAACTTGTTATATAAAATTATTTAAGATGCACCTACACTGAATTTATCTGAAAAATAAAAAAGTTGATATTAAGAAAAAAATTGTAAATGGAAGGTTATAAGAGAGGGTTTCATGTGCCAGCAAAAGTTACTGGCGTGCCATGTTTGGCATGCGTGCCAGGGGTTGCCCACCCCTGGTCTATAGTAAAGGATAGAGGTCTCTCCTTTAGGGCCAGTGTTCACACCCCTAAGTCGGGCAGCTTTTACTCCATATTCCATAAAGACATGCGGCTGTTCCGAATTAGAAATGTATTTTTTAAAAGATTATTTTTTCTTTTCAAACCGTGGAAGCATTCAATGCACAATTTTGAGAAAGAAGAGAATCTTTATATGATCTTTGTAGTGGACTTTGCTTCACCAGCTTTACTTCTTTAGGTAGATGCTTGTTGCTGAATAAATCAGTCAACTCGTTTGCAGTTATTTTCACAGCATAACTATGTACAAATCTATAAACAAAAATGATATAAAAACTACTTCCATGTAAAAATTCTGCGCATAATGTTAGAAGGACACGACTGGAGAAGATTTATGGGGCTAAAAAATTAGTCAAATGCTTGGGGTTTTCCTAAGGCATAATTATATACACAGGTTTAAGCAAAAGAATTCTGAAAATGAATGTTGCGTAAAAACATAGTTTTTAGCGTTAGAAAACACTGGATAAAACGCTGTAACTGAACAATAATTCATTAAACAGGTTTTGTGGGAAATATTTAAGGGGAGAGTTTCCAGAGCAACAAAAGACTTAATTTTTTTAAAGTCTGGTGTATTTCTCTGCATGTCTGTGAGGCAGCAAGGGTCATGTTCTTTAGCTTTCATTTTTCTTTTAGAACAAACTGAAAAAGGATATTTGAATTAGCTTTTATCTTCTGTATCGATTTGCAGGATTATTAATATAACCTCACATTGTAATTTCTGAGACAGCTGATCCTTTTCATTTCTCTACATTCATAGCAGCCACAATGTAAGTATGTTACCTTGCAGGGACAGACGTTAACATTGATGAAATGCATGTACTAGCTAAACACCCTACCAAATGCAAACAGACTATGAAAATGGACTATGTCAAATTAGGGTCAAGTAAATTAGTTGAAAGAAAGGCTGTTTCAGGTGGGTTGTTAAATCCATGGTTTGGAGAGGGAAGATATTCATTTCATGTAACTATAACACATGGCAAAATATATAGTGCCTTTCCCCTCCATAAACTGATTTTGAAATGGAACAAAAGGATATTTTACACCCAGGAAAGCTTTCATGGAGTGAAATATTGATGGCATTACAGATTCTATGTAAACGTTGCATTTAAGTTCTAGAAAGAGGGAGCAGATCAGTACTATATTAGTGAATCACTTTTGCCAGGGAATACAGTCATCAGAGCACAAGAATCAATCTGGCCGCATAGCTAAGCCAGACCAGTGAAAGCAGGAGGCAGAAAAACCTGTTCTTTTAGTAGAAAAAGTGACCATTAGTTCAAGTGAGAAGAAATAAAGCCTGGAAAGAGGGTGAAGATAGCAAAAATGAAACGAGGAAAGCTATTGCAAGAATGTTGTTTCCAGCCGCATGATGGCCGGAAGCATGACTGGTGGGCCACCCCTGTAGCTCAGCACCTAGGTTAGTGCCGGAACATAGTAAGGACTGATTATTTATTGAAAAAATGACTGACTGACTGAATGAATAGATGAATAGATGAAAGCCATAATTTATAGGATTGAATACTGAATTCAATGAATAACTAAGCGAGAGTATAAATATGAGTCAGGATTACTCTGATATTAGCAGAATTTTTAACAGGAACAGGAGCCAATTTTAGGGGGAAAGGATGTGTTCATTTTGGACAGGTTTGGTTAAAAAAAACCCTCACAGGATATTCAGGTAGAGGCATCTAACAGGAAGTTGAAATATGAATTTATCACTAAGAAAAGAGTATGTTTGTTAAAATAAATGAGACATCTTCCAAGAAGTGCTGAATTTTTATAACTTAAGATATATGCAATTTCCCCCCCTTATTTTTATTAGTTATAAATTAAATTTTCCATTTTAATTTTTCTACTCATTCTGCTCTCCTTCTGATCTATTCATCCATTGCGGCAGAGCAAACCACCCCAAAACTTAGTGGCTTAAAATAATCAATTTTCTGTTATGATCTCTCAGATTTTTTGGTTGATTGGACTCAGCTAGGTACTTAGAATCTCATGCAGTTGATAATGGGGCAGGAATTACACAAAGACTCCTTCACTCACGTATCTGGTGCCTGGGGTGAGATGGCCGGAGGAGCTGAATGCTTGTTGGACATCTATCTCTCTACGAGGTCTCTCTACACAGCACTAGCTTGGAATTTCTCATAGCATGACAGCCTCAGCATAGTCAGACTTCTTACATGGTGGTTGGCTTTCCCTGGGTGAACATTCTAAAATAATAAAGGAAGAACAACATAGTTTCTCATGACCTACATGAGAAGTCATGCAATATCACTTTCACCATGCTCTGTGGGTGAAAGGAAGCCCAGAGTCAAGAGCAGGGGACTACAAGAGTACATGTTTCATTGGGAGGTCACTTTCGGGGGCCAGCTATCACATTTTCCTTTTTATTTTTTATACGTGTAAACATCTACTCATGTAACCACCACCAGATCAAGAAGCAACTTGCCCAACACAAGAGAGCCTCCCTCCACCTCCACCCCACCTTCTGTGTACACATCCTGATCACAATGACCTTCCTCCCACTAAAGGTAACCACTGTCCTGACTTTGGTGATGGTCATTATTTCCTTCCTTTAGAGAGTCACCATCTCTGTACATATCTCTAGGCAATATAGTTTAGCTTTTGTTTTTGAACTTTATGAAAACGGAATTATACTCTACAAGTCCTATTGAGACATGCTCAACATTATGTTTGTAATAACAAATGGTATTGCATGTAGACTTGCTTATTCACTTACATTGCCTCATGAATGCCATTGTAGGAATACATTTAGATCCATAAAATATATTTTTACTTCTGTTATTGACATTGGTTTGTTTCCACCTTAGGGCTATTATGCATAATGTTGCCATAAACACTCTAGGACATGACTTCTTATGCACATTTGCAACCATTTTTCTTTATACTTCAAAGTGTATTTTTAGAAGTAGAATAGATGGGGCATCAGGAAAGAAAGTGTTCAAATTACTTAGATAAGTCAAACTACTTTCCAAAGTGGCTAAACACCTAACACTCCCATCTGTAAGGAACATGAGTTCTTGCACCGCATAGTACCAATATTGGCTATATTAAATGTTTTAATTTTCACTAGTCTGGTGGATGAGTATTGCTCTTTCAAAATCATTTTGATTTGAGTTTATCTTATGGCAATTGAGATGTAGTAACTTCTCTTGTGTTAATTCACCCATTACAAGCATGTCAAACTTGCAGCCCATGGGCCACGTGCCTCATTTATAAACGAGGCATGCGGCCCACCTGGAATTTCCTCTCTTTGAAGGACCTGTGCAGGCCTTTTTCTGTTTTTGTAATGAATTATCTCTTTTTATCCTATTTACTTGTAGGAATTTAAATACTTTGTAGATAGTTCTTCTACTTTGTGGTTTATCTTACCATTCTCTTTTATGTAGAATGGTTCTTAATTTAAATGTATTCAAATTAACCAGTGTTGTGTCCACTCCTTTATTAAAATGACATGAAAATGTGTTGGTCCTATGCAGTAGCTCAGTCAAAATGGGAGGGTTAATATATTGAGAAAATAACAGCTTTGATACACTGTGCCGGCTTTAAAAACATCATATAAAAGCACTGTAATCAGTGGTGCAGTCACAAGAAAGAGAAGGCAGAGAGAAGAGAGAATAGGATGGGAGCTCAAAGGAAAAAAGAAATAATGTAGAGGAGTAGCTGAGAAGGTAGGAGAACAGTCAACACCGTGTAGTGCCACAGAAGAGGAAATGGAGCATGGCAAGAGTAAGGGATGTTATTCAAGGGATTAGGTGCTGCTCAGAGTCCAAGGGCCACAAGACTTCAACTGACCCTCCTTTCTCTCCTAATTCCTATCTTGTAGCAAAGTGCTGCTTTCTAGCCCATCAGACTCTATCAAGTGCCAGGTGGCCCGTCCTTTCCTCGAGCTGCCCCTCAGTTCCCTTGGCTCATAGCTTTGCTCACTGGACCACACATCCTGCTGTGAGCTTTACAGTGATACAGCTATGTGTGTCACTCAGAATCATCAAGGTAGCTAGAAAATTGAGCATTAGGTAATGTTTAGCATTGGTTTTAATATGAGACACCAATCCTCAGTGGTTTTGCTCCAGTCTTATCTATGATTCAGATGTTAGCTTCTATCATTCAGTTATTTATACTCCAGGGAAGTTAAAAAAAAAAAATAAAAAAAGGTCAAAAGGCAAAAAACTTCATGATTATACTGAGAGATCATTCAAGTGTCAATACGTTATGGGGCAGAAGAAAAATAGACTTTAGAATTGAATTTCATGGAATCTCTTGATATCGGGTTTTTTTTCATTTGGGAATAATATGGCCCTGCCACCAAACTACTCAATTTTGCCAGTAATTAAAACTTGACACAGAGTTTGCATTCCCTTAAAATAATGGTGTTACAGGATAGATTTATAAACATCACATATCACACTGGGCTTTCTGTGCTGTATTGGGAGAGATGTCTTATGTGACTAATGGTACATGATTTTTCTTTCACTATTACTTTGAATAACAACGTAAATTTAAAGGGTTATTTATTTAGTCATACACACACACACACACATATGGCCATTGATTTAACCTGAGGAAGGATGACAAAGTAACTATGTTCCTAATAAAATATGTTTTATGGTCAAGTTTTTAAAAAACTTTTAATGGAGTTAACTTCTGAGGTTTTTATTTAAAGATACTTTAAATGTTTTTCAAGCTATTACCTAACAACACTATAATCTCTATGTGAAAAGTATGTGTCCATTATTGTGCTGGGGAGTAATAAAACTCTTTATCGATTTTTATTTCTGTGCCTTCCTTCAAATAGCAGGCTGCCAAGAACCTTTCTGATGTAATTGCAATTGTGAATAATGGCACCTCCCACCACCTTTACTTTTCTGTTTCATATCTTCTATGCGTTCTGCCAACACATAAGAAAAGCTTCTTTGGAAGTTCATCATAAAAAGAATCTAGAAGGTTCTTAAGGAGCTTGAATCTAATGGATAAAAGCAAAAGTTAACATTTTCTTTTCTATTTTACTGTTGACACTACTACAGTTGTTCCCATTTTCTCCCCCTTTGCCCACCTCCACCCAGCCTCAGTCCCACTTCCCTCTGGCCATCACCACACTGTTGTCTGTGTCTATGAGTTATGCATATATGTTCTTTGGCTATTCCTTTAAAAATGTACATGTCTCCTGTTGTTTGATCCTTACCTCAAACCCATAAAATAGATACTGTAATTACCCCTAGTTTACAGATAAGGTAAAGGAGGCTCAACAGGTCATTCTCAGATAAAGAGTCTCCTGGGTGGAATCTTTTTATTTTTTTATTGATTAAGTTATTATACATGTGTCCTTATCCCCACATTACCCCCCATCCCTCTCACTCATGCCCTCACACCCCTGTTGTCTGTGTCCATTGGCTAGGCCTATATGCATGCATACAAGTCCTTTGGTTGATCTCTCCCCCTTACCCCCCACCCTTCCCTACCTTCCCTCTGAGGTTTGATGGTCTGATTGATGCTTCTCTGTCTCTGGATCTGTTTTTGTTCATCAGTTTATGTTGTTCATTATAATCCACAAATGAGTGAGATCATGTGATATTTATCTTTCTCTGACTGGTTTATTTCACTTAGCATAATGCTCTCCAGTCCCTGGATGGACTCTTTTGATCTTTCCAAATCCACTCCTAAAAAGTGGGAGAGCAACAATATAGGCAAGCAAGCAAATAAATAAACAAACAAACAAAAACCCATGGGCAACATCTACTACAACACAGGTTACAGGAAATTCTCATCAATTTCAGAATATGCATGGGAGAGGGCAAATACTAATAGCTGCTGGATGTATATGACACCAGTGACTGTGCCTTGGATTAGAGGGGGGGAATGACCCAAACTGAACAACAGGACATTAGATTGGGCAGTCCATTGAAATATAAACTGGGAGGGGACTTCACAGACTCCAGTTATCAGGAGAGGGGAAAGGGACGCAGGCAGGAAGACCTGATGCTGTTTGCATATCTGGCCTGTAGGAACTTGCCTAACTCACGCCCTGGACCTCCTTCCAGGCCATTCCTGTACGAAGAGAAACTACTGGGAAGAGAATTCAAATTGAGTATGTTAGCTTGATTTGCTCTAAAATAATTAGACATAAGTTCTGTGAGCTCCCCTTTGGATTGTTGCCCTGAGTCCTGCAAATGTCAGTGGTGGGTCTCATCCTGAATATCAGCAACACAGCTGCTGTCAAACTCCAGGCCACAGGGGCCAAGGCAGTGACTTCAGGAAATGGCAGAGCAGCTGCTCCTCCAAACAGCCAGGGTGTGTGGAGCCCATGTTCTCTTAGAAAATCCATTTCACTCAGCGGATCTGAGTTTGAGAACATGGACTAATATGCATTTTCATAACCCTGTGAGTATAGGTCATATTTTAGTGGCTGTTTATTCCCCAAAGAGTGGAAAAAGAAACTTCTCCATGAGAAGCTCGCAGCTTTTCTTGTCTCATATTTTTAAAAGAGACTTTAAAGATACTCAGAGAGATAAAAATGTGATGAAATATTTGTCAGAATGTGAAGAATTTTCTTTGTGTAATTTCTCATCAAATCTGGGAAAAGAGATTCCTGGTGATAGTCTCTTTTTTCTGTATGTATATATTGTCTCATTTATTATTCTTACTTATTATAAATAAGAATTTAACAATTCATTTTCACACCATTGTTATGATGAAACTTTTTTTTATCTTCACTTTACCAAATAGGTCTCATTTGTTCAGCAAGGGGAAAAGAAGGGATTTTAGCATGGAATTTAAAATATTATCCTTGCTGTTTTAACAACAAATACATGACAGAAAACCAAAAAGTAGAAATCATCTAGTGAGTAAGTGCCAATTTTAAAGGGCACCCCCTGCTGCCTCAGATGGACTTATGACCGGGAGTCAGGATGGGGTAGTGACTATTTCTTTGCTTTTAGCATTCTTCTAGTGCCGTCCACCTGCCTCACTTTTCTTTTCCTCACCGGTGACATATTTTGGGACTGGAACAATATAGGTTTGCACTATAACCCCAGCAGGTAACATCTGTTGCAGGATTTTCTTTTTGCTATATTGGGAAGTAGAAATAAATCATCTTGAGCTGTTAAAACCAAGCCATGAATTAAAGAAAGGAGTCAAGAGTTACTATTTTTATTTGCAAGTTTCCATGCTTCAAATTAAACAAATAAGTGTCATTCTGAAAAACTAAATAAAGAAGTCTTTTATTCACTTAGATGAGGATTGAATGGGAGCATCGGGAGACATACGGATTTTATCCCAATGAAAGTGCTTTTGTGGCCGATAATAGGAAAATGCATTAGTGTGTGTTCTGAACGTCCTTCAAAAGCTCCTTTCCAGAACCAGATGACGATTGGCCCACCGTTGACTGTCTACAGAATGACCTCCTCTGCAGGAGAATTAAGGCAATATGGTACAAAAATGAGTGATTAGATCTTAATTAAACTTCTGGGCTGGTAATTAGTCGGCAGGAGTGGTGATGTGCTTTTCATTATAAACAAGCATCTGCACGTTCATTTATTTTGGTTGCCTAGTGCTCTTTGCACAGAGTAAATAACCCAGGGAAATTTGTAACCATTCTGACTTTGCCTCATAAATTCGGCAAGTCAGTTTCATTGTTTTATTTCATTTGAGGCTCAGACTACCGAGGAGGATTTTAAAGATGAAGGAGAGGAAAATTTCATGCAGACATAATGTAACAAAAGAATAAATCCATTAAGTTTACCCTATTCCTGTCTTCATTTCTCCCTTGCTCCCGCCTGCCCCACCCTATACCGAAGTACATCCTAATAGCACGAGTTCTTTATTCCTGAGCTTCCTTTTCCCCCTAAGCTTTCATGTCCTGAGAAGCGAAAGATGATCAGAGACCAGTGATAAACTAGCAAATGCCGTAAATAGCAGCCTGTGTTTTGCAGCATGACCTGGTCCTGCTTTTAAAAAGAGGGTTCTTTGTAGATGTAAGTCTAACAAAAAGAGTCCTTCCCCTGATGTGTTCTCTCACGGGAGCAGAAGGTTTCACCCCCTTGTAACAGGCTCTCTAGGAATACTCTTTGAAGGGAAAATCATAGGGCTTTCAGGAGTCCTTCCTTTCAGTTTCTCTCTCCCTTTCCCCCTTCCCCAAACTGCGTCTGTTTCTTTTCTTATATCCTCATGGACCACAGTTTAGTAAAAGGATTCTATCTACAAAGTAGGAGAGAATTATTATGCTACTTCAGGACTTGTTCCTGGTGGGGGCAGGATGCTATAGTCGAGTATCTTTCCTCTGTTTTAACTTGATTTTACACTTCAACTTGAGTCTATTTGAATCAGTAATAATATAACAAACTTTTCCACAGTCCAAAGAAAAACTAGTTCAGTTCTTTAGAAGGTGAATAGAATTATACCTGAAATATATTTATCATGCACAAAACATTATATGCATACATATATCTGTACAGGTAGATAGCTGTTATAGTTACCTGGTAAAATAAGTACTAACGAAGAGATGATTTTGAAAACATGATAAAATATAATCATTAAAATAATAAAAAATAAGAGCTAACGTTTTCTTAATTGATACATATAAACGAACTGCAATTTTGGGTGCATTAACTGCATTGTGTCATTTAAACTTCAAAATAATGCAATTAATGAATTTTTTTATTATCTCAGCCTTACAGATGACACACAGGGTAATTAATTATGTAGGATAGGCCTTAATAAACACTTATTTTGATTGATTGAATTAACTATTTACTAACTAAAAATTTATTTAAATACAGTCATGCATCACATAACAATATTTTGATCAACAAAGGACCACATATTCGGCTGGTCCCATCTTAATAATGAAAGATAATATTAATGCAAATGGTCATCATGCAGTGACGCCGTAATGACCGATCAGCAGGGACCCGAGGCTGCGTGGCGCTGGGCCAAGGCGGGGGTCCTGAGGCCGCGCCCCCTGCCCAGCGGGGCTTGGTGTCGCCCAATGGAGGTGGGGCCAGCCAGACACTTCTATTATAGAGAAAGGGCAAATAGCAATATTAAAATATTTCCTCTAATTAATTCCCTTTTAATGTGCATGAATTTTGTGCACCGGGCCACTAGTAACATAATAATGGAGCTGAAATATTCTTATTGTGAGGTAACTGCTGAAGTGGTCTTAATGTTGAAGTATGATGCATTAATCACATTTTGTAATGATGCTGGTGCAAACACACCTGCTGTACTGCCAAGTCATATCAAAGCATAGCACATATAATTATGTACAGCACATCATGCTTTACCTGATAATAAACAGTTGTGTTACTGGCTTATGTACTTACTGTACTATACTTCTTATATTTTCATGTTCTCTTTCTACTTATTAAACAAAGTTTGCTGTAAAATAGTATGCCATGTTGTGCTGGCAGCAGCCTCGTATATCTTGTGTCTTCCGTGTCTCTTGATTGAGTCATTTTTTTCTTGTGCTTGATTTAATGTCATGTCGTTCTGTTCATAATGGCCCCTAAGCATTCCCACAACTATGGGGTCACTTCATGCATTTCTCAGAACACATCCTTGTCATAAAGCGACGTGTGACCGAATATACTTATATATTATATATATTAAACATAAGTTTACATTGGGTGCTTACTTTTCATATTATGTACGTGCATACTAGGATACATATTTTACATATTGCATTAAATCTCTAGTTGGTAAATAATTCAAAAAATTAGGTATTTACTAAACCTATTCTATATAGCAGTTAATTACTATTCTCTGTGTGTATGTGCCTGGTAGATAATATGTAAACGTGTATATATGTACATACTAAGAGGAAGAAAAAAAATTAATGTCCATGAGTTTCTTGCATTTTTACACATCTTACAAATGAGACCTCATTTGCCACTTTTTCTTCTGAACCACTTTATTTTCAATGATGTCTGTATAATAAACAGCCTTGGAAGACAGAAATAGTGTATTTAGAACAGACAGGCTTGCTTAGTCTTGGAAGCAGAGATGGTGTTATCCCCCAGCAAAGGATAGGCGTACTGCCCCTTACAAAAGTTTTGGGTTCCCTGAGCTCAGGGCTCCTCTCCTATAAGGCAGTCTGTTGTGTGTGCCAGGTTACCTGATCCTCTTCACGTTATTGTGGGAGTGAGATTTGAAGAAGAAGCATGATAAATGCTACACTCTGAATGCTGCTATTGAAGTATTCAGTTCCTTTGTCTCTGACCCAGGTATCTTGTTTCCTTTGCTAGCATCCATGAAACTGTGAGAGGCTACCTTGTTAGCTTACAAGTAAGGTAAAGCCTCACTCCCTTCATGGGTGTTTTTCTGCTCTTTGATATACAGGTATATTGTGTCTCCTTCCTGATCTTTTTCAAAATTCAAAAGTAGCATTTATTGATATTCACTTATTGATACCTTTATCTCTCCCTCTTTTTTGTTCATTCCTACCAAATCGTGGAAAGGGCAAATGGAAGGGAACATGAAAAGGGAATATATCAACAACAACAAAAGGCTCAAGAAATGACAACTTGGTCAAACAGACACACAGCATAGACTTTGTGACTGTGCTTTGGGTATCTTACTCTGTATCAGATGCTCTTGGAGCGTTTGGGACTAATTAAAACTCCTAACAAGATCGATCTTCCCTTGAAAAGGTGATCTATTCTATATCATTTTTCTAATAAGGTCCTAAATATTTCCCCCATAAAGTACTAGTATTATGGGTATAATTTGGTGATAGAAAAATAGCTCTTTAAAAGAGCTATTTTAGTAAAGGATAGCAGTTCCCTAGAAACCAGATAATAAATGCCAACTCCTTTAGTGGCAAGCGGAACTCATATCCTTCTTAAACCCTGTTTATAATTCTAGATGTATTAGAAAACGATATTCCGAACAGAAATTGCTATTTTTAAGCTTATATCTATAATAAAAAGTGCATTCTGTAATCATGTAAACATTATGTTACTAACAGTGAAACATCACTATAATTTTGAAGGGTGGCAATAACATTTAAAGATAATGCTAAATATATATAGATCTATTTAGCTGCAGGAAACAACCTTTAAAAGATTTAGGAAAATTCTGTTCTATCTTTCCTGTTTTTCATTTAAACCCAAGACAATTGGTTTCTTTGGGGCTTGTTTATAAGTGGTGATTTAACTGTTTTAATCAAAGATCAGTGCTCAACTTTGCTTTCTGCAAACCCACGTTGTTCTTGACTTGTGAAGCACTTTCTTCTTTTCCTGGGACCTTCAGTAAAGTGTGTCTTTGCTGTGTAAGGTAGTGTAATGCTTGCTGTTTTAACAAACCACCTCTCTAATTTCAGAGCCCTAATGCAATAACTGCTTATTTTTTACTGATGTAAAGTCCTATGCAGGTTCTTCTGGTTAGTGGGGTAGAGAATTCGACTCCATATAGTCATCCAGGGACCCAGGATATTGGAGGTTGTTCCATCATCAGCACGTCTTCCAGGATCATCCTGGATTGATATTTGGCTGTCAGAGAGGGAAGGAAAAAGTACAAAAAAAAACTATTCCATTACTTCTGCTCATAATCCATTGGCAGGAATTAATGGCCCCACTGAGATGAAAGAATGACTGGCAAGTGTAATCCATGACTGGACAGTAACTTCATAAAAATAACTTTTGAACTACAAGTGAATTAGGACATGCATTTTTGGTGGAATAACCATCCCTGCCTCATTCCCTACTCTCCGAGCCACCTTTAGAGACCTCTTAATATTTTAATAATGTATTAATTTTATTCTTATGAAGTATTGTGGAAGCGCTGACTTATTATCATATAAATAAAGTAGTATAAACTTACACAGATTTACATTTGTTGTGATTACTATAGTCACAGTTGAAGAATCAGCACAAAATGTAATAAAATGACAATTCTAAATATATCTGTGAGGGCCCTGTCCAAGGAGGTACAGTCCCTGGTAGAGGGGCTCGGACCTGACAGTATCCTTTCTAGTTATTTTTTTTCAGAACTGTAAGCTAACATACAAGTCCAAGGAAGGAAAGGGAAAAGAATAGAGCATATTCACTCATAGAAAAACATAATTTAGTTCTCAAAATATGTGGTTATTAACTACTGAATAAGTCCATTGAGTTTTATAGATGATCAAATCAGGCAACACAAAAATGTATAAGGTATTTCCTACTAGGCCTCTACCACCCCAAAACATTCCCCAGAAGAACAGTTGTTCATTATCTCTAATAGGACCTTTTATAAGCATGTATTAACTTCTTGGTACATTTAATAATCAGATAAATGTATTTACTGGAAATATAAATGTATGTATTCATTTATATAGCATCAAATCTATGATTAAGGATTTAGACAAAAGATGTACAATTTGGTTGAATTCTAGCCTCTCATAGGTCATATTCTACATATTTTTCAAAACAGAATCCTTATGTTGGCTCCTTTCTTTGTGATTTATCTCTTTATTACCTTGGGACCAAACCAAAGGAAGACTGAAATAATTGCATTTCCACATGAGGTGAACTTTCCGGTTATTTAGAGTCAGGAGAAATAACAATAGACATAAGATTGTACACATAGCTTATTAGCCCAGGTTCTGGATTGTGGTTCTTTGACATTTGGGGGAATGACTGAGAAATTTATTGTATCTGGCCATGTGGTCATCTTCTACTTATTTTTTTTTTTTAAACTAGCATGCAACCAGGTAGGTGCAAACAACCCAGGGGAAAGGAACCAAGGAGGGCGCTGGGACACCGCGCAGTTTAGGAGCCCTGCTAATTAGAAATTAAGTCTAATCAGACCATTTGGTGTTAGGCTATTTACATTTTTTATGTGCCTAGGGATATTTTTTATGAACTATTAAAATAATAGCACAATCAGTTGTGACCTAGAATAATGTGGTATGGAATTGTTTCGGCAGAAATTAAACTGTAGACATAGGATCCGTAATATCTGCAACGTGTAAAAACATATGCAGAAAAACTAAAGCAGCATTTTTCTATAGGAATATATATTTGCAACCATAGTAAAATCATCTTATAGTATTTGTACAAATATTTTTCAGTGCAAACCCAGACCTAAATCATGCTGGTTTGTCTTTTGTATACTTCTTTTTACTTTTTAGAGTTTTCTTGTTATATGTGGAATTATGGAGGACTGCCATGTTTTCTTTCAAAATTTATGCTTTTACCAAGGATGTGTTTCTAAAACCATAATACTGGAATCTGTGTAAACCTATTTGGGTAGTTTAATTGCTATCTGCATATTTCTTTTGCCTGTTCTGCATCTTTGGTCAACTCGCAGCAGTTTTCAAAGTATGGTTCCCAAACCACCAGCATCAACATTACCTGGGATCTTTTTGTAAGTTCAGAAATCCTGTCCCCATTCAGACTACTTACTGAATACATATTGATATTTTTAGTAAGGTCCTCAGTTTGAGTCAATATACATTAAAGTTTGAGAAGCACTGCTACCATTGCTCCACTATTCATTTATGCATAAAGAATGCCGTCGGGAGTGAGGGGGGTGGGTGGGGGAGGGGAACATCTGTAATACTTTCAACAATAAAGGTTTAAAAAAAGTGCCTTGGTTTGAGGTAGAATTGATCATGCATTTTCCTTGTACCACAAGGATGGCATGTGACCCAACACTGGCTAATTGGAGCACCATAACCTTAAGACCTGTTTGCTTGATTTAGAGATGGTTGAGGGATGCAGCCCATGAAAATCTGCATCGCCCGTGAAACCTGTGGCAGGGCTATCAAAGGCAGCTATCTTTGTATGAAGGTTGCTCAGTTTTCAGAATTACGTTTCATAATCCTAATGCCAACATTTTCATTATAGAGAGAGAGACAACCTAAGAATGAAGGCAAGCGAAGCGGATGGAGAAATGGGAAACAGAAAAGGAAACAGAGGAGAAGAGGAAGGGAAAGGGAAGAGGATAGGAAAAAAGATGATTAAGCTCCTGATACCTTCTGTGGCTTAAGGCAGCATCGCCTATGGGATTTCCAATTACATAAGTCATTAAATTCCATTTCTTAAGTTAGAGTTGGCTTTCTGACACCTGCAAATGAATGTGTCCTAATTGTACAGATGATAAAAGTGTCTCCATGAGGAATTCAATTACTAAACTACCAGTCCACGGTCTCTTAGTGTGCCTTACATTCAGAAACATGCTTTAATTGTCAGCCTCAGACTGATTTATTCTCTAATGTGTTCAACAAAACAAGGTCATGTTTTAAATTCCTGAATCCCAAAACATGTGCTTTTGCTTGAATTATTAAAAATGTGGTTGCTAGTGATCTTGCTATAATGGTTTAAGTCAGTAGTTGGCAAACTCATTAGTCAACAGAGCCAAATATCAACAGTACAACGATTGAAATTTCTTTTGAGAGCCACATTTTTTTAAACTTAAACTATATAGGTAGGTACATTGTTATTAACTTAATTAGGGTACTCCTAAGGCTTAGGAAGAGCCACACTCAAGGGGCCAAAGAGCCGCCTGTGGCTCGCGAGCCGCAGTTTGCCGACCACGGGTTTAAGTTAAGGGCTGATGACAATGCCAGGGATTAGTGTTTTTACTTGGTTACTAAAAATTCTTAGCCTGAACTACTTCTTATCATCTCAATGATTTTAAACCTCTTGATATTTTCTTAAAATATGTTTGATGATATTGACATACTACAGGTAAACAGCTTTAAAGAATACAGCTGATAAAAACAAATTTTCCGTCCTTCCCACCCTTCCTGTTCCTTGCTTACTTCCTCAGCTTGACTCACTTCCCATCTTTAACTCTTCACCTTCTCCTTTCCTTTTACTTTTATTCCTGGGCCAAATATGGGCAGCATCAAATACTAAAGCCTGTATTTTATCATATTGAAATTAAACAATTTGTCATTTTTCCCATATTATGAAATTTTAGTTATCAAATTGTCCAGTAAATATTATATGTCTCTTCATGGGATTGTTAAAAAATACAAAACATTGCAAGGCAGAGATTAGGGTTGACTTAAATGCATTTATTTCATTAGGTAATATATTAATTTGGAAATTATGCTGTAGATTCACACATCATTTTACTTTTAGATAATGCATCACAAAATAGAAAGTTTCAATGTGCAGCTCTATTTATCAGTCTGCCTGTCTATCTATCTATCTATCTATTAATCAACTATCTATCCATCTATCCTTCTTACCCCCATAGTAAGCCAGACTTTTGAGGGTTGAGCCAGGCTAAGAGCAATACTGTGTTCTAAACCTCAAAGGAGATTCTCTTCCCACCTACTTCCTAGAAATCCAATTTAAGTTACAAATATTTTCCAGCGAGGAAGAACAAAGGCTAATTTCATTCATTCAGTCAGTTACCTGTTTAATACTTTTGTATTTTGAGGTTCTGGGGAGTTAGGGGAAGGATAATTAAGTCATTACTCTTTCTTCTCATACGATGTGATATGTTTGTTGAGTGGTTGGGCTTGGAGAGGTTTGGGAGAAGAAGGCCTTATAACTTATCCTGAGAATTATTACTAAAATATCCAGAAGCCTAGATTTTCTCCTTTTCCATGCAAATCTGAGGATGTGTCAAAATTTGGAGTGGTCTTTGTGAGAAAGTTTTCAAGGGCATGTTTCCAATATACTCCAACTTGCTCTGGCTCCTCACCCACTTATAACTACTTCATGGTGTTTGCAGTAGGTGTTCTGGGAGCAGAGATGAGGGGGCAGTTAGTTCTGTGTAGAATAGAGTTGGAGAACTCAGGGAAATTTCTAAATGCTATTGTGCTCATTGCTTTTTTATTTGAGGTGGGCCTTGAAGGATCAGATCAATAAAAATAGGCGGAGAAATAGGGGAAGGAATTTCAGCTTGTGGTAATTAAGGCATTATGATTATTAAGCTTTTACCTTATGCGAACACATTCCTCAGATCATAGACAAGAGGGCGAAGGACAGAGATTACATATTTTTCCTATAGTTTCACAGGTAATAAAAGACGGGACTGTTTGTGAATCCCAGCTTTCTGTTCAAAAAGTATGCTCTAAACCTCCACACTTGGCTTCTCTGGAGGTAGGTATTAAGGGAATAATGATCATTTGGATGCACAGGGTCACTACTTACTGTGATTTATATGCTTCTTTGCCTTGTATGCCCCGTGAGGGACCTCTAAGGGTGATGAGAATTGACTCTAACTGTAATATAGTATTGGTCAAGCCATCTATCTCCTAATATATTGATGTTGATTTTAACTCACAGTCTATTGTCTATTAAAGCACTTTCCTCAAAATTTCCATCTTTTCCTGTCATATTTCTGCCTCATAATGAGTTCTGTGTGTGTTTCCTGTGTATGTGTATGCACACATGTGTACATGTGTGTGAGTGTACACACATTTATATATGTGCTGAGTCCTCTAATTGCTCCTACCAGGGGATAGCTCATCACCAGGCACAGGTGCGTTCTTGACATGCCACATGCCCCAGGGTCATGCACGGACAGGCCTGGCAACTATTGGACTGTGGAGGAATGAGCACCAACCAAATGATCCTTCAGAGTGAAATTTTCTTTCCAAACTGAAGTCCGGTGGTTTGGCTTCTTACAATGGATTTTGATGAGCAGAGAGAATAGAAGTTCTAGTCTCAAATGTTATTTTACCTGTGAAAGTGATATCAAAAGACTGTTCCTTGCTCTCATCTTTCATAAGCCACTTTATTCAGTCCCAAATTCATTATTGAAATTCTTTGACATGTTATCCACCCCTAAATTTTATTGCATGTAATCTTTCAGGGACAGGGGATATTTCAAATGCTAATAGAGAATGCGTGTGTACTAGTTGTTGTTAGAGTAGGTCAGACACCTTACCTAGCCCTCTGTATGAATTTCCACCTCACTGCTTATGGAGATTCTGGAAGAGGCAAGCTTCACCCAGCTCCAAAATACCACACGCTGCCTTGGTAGCTCATCCTTCTGCTTGTCCCAGGTGGCTCTCAGTGCAATGAGATAGGAATGATAGGAATGAAAAGTGGTAAGTTTTTAGAAGATATTTTTAACACTGAAAATAATGTGTATATTTATTATGGCCAAATATTACACTCAGCTCCTTCAAAAATAATTCCAGCTGTGAAACTATAAACCTTTATATTTGCTAAGGTCAACAAGACACATGAGAAATTCTCAGTAAATGTTAGTTACGTAAAGTGAAGCTGTTTATACAGCTTTCATTGTTTGCACTTCCATTCCCACGATGAAAACATTTGATATCATAAGTGCAACTTTTTCATTTTAATCAGGTTTTCTTTGGGGACAAGGGCCAGCTTGTATTTTCACTTCCTCCTTGGTTATTATGTTATGAAAAAATGATTGTCTTGCTTAAATTGACTTTAAAAAGACATTTTGTTCTGTTTTCCCCATTAAAACATGGTTCAAGACTGAGCTGTTTCAAGGAAAAAGTTGAAGAAGCACATAGTCCCAAATCCCAGTTGAGGAACAGACGCTATTTCTGTTGAAGAAGTTCATTGGTATCTAAGTGAGCTTAGATCTGTTAGATTGTAAATTTTAAAATTCTCTATGTGCTGCTCTCTCCATTTCCTTCCATGGCATACCTTCCTTTTGAAAGTAGATTTGTGGCCGAAACTGGTTTGGCTCAGTGGATAGAGCGTCGGCCTGCAGACTGAAAGGTCCCAGGTTCGATTCCGGTCAAGGGCATGTACCTGGGTTGCAGGCACATCCCCAGGGGGTGTGCAGGAGGCAGCTGATCGATGTTTCTCTCTCATTGATGTTTCTAACTCTCTATCTCTCTCCCTTCCTCTCTGTAAGAAATCAATAAAATATATTTAAAAAAAAAAAGAAGAAAGTAGATTTGTGGCTCTGTGAGTATAATTTTTGTCTGTGGAATTCTATTTTATCTGTTTGCATTAATAAAAATCAAGGAAGATGTGCTTCTATGCAGTAGAGAAATATGAGAAGCTTTCTAAGGACATGACAGAGGGAGATGGAAAGGGAGAGAAGGAAGGGGTGTCATTCTAATGGTGGCCAATCTTAACAGAAACAGAGAAGCTTAGGGAAGGGAAATCCTATCCCTGTGAGGATCACATTTCATTTCTTTTGGCCAGAATTTGCAGAGTACAGAATGCTCATATTTGTTGGAAGGCAAAAAATTGAGAAAGGACAGCTTCAGACAGAGTAGACTTTTCAAGTTGCTGCTAGTAAGTTTTCACTTATTGTTGATGTGATCATTTCATTGGTTTGAGAGCTATGGTGTTACTAGTTATCCCAACTATTTGGCCAGAGTCCTCTTAGTAGACAAGATACTGTCTAAAGTCCTGTTCACACTGCCCTTTGTTCAGCTGTAGCTATATAATTATTGCTATTTAATAAATCTATTCTCTCAATTTATTGAGCATTTTTAATATATGCAGAAATAAATTTATGAATTATTAGGTCCAGTCGCTACCTATATGTGTACAATCTTATGACTTATGAAATTTTAAAAATGTTTTTATTTGTTTTAGAGAGAGAGGAAGGGAGAAGGATAGAGAGATAAAAACATTGATGAGAGAGAAACATTAATCAGCTGCCTCCTGCACGCCTCCATTGGGGATAGAGCCTGCAACCTGAGCATGTGCCCTGACCAGGAATTAAACTGGTGACTTCTTGGTTCATGGGTCAGTGCTCAACCATTGAGCCACATTGGTCAGACGACTTATGCCATTTAAGCTACTTTTTTTTTTTCAGCCATAAAACTCCTTTTATTCAAAGTGAAGACTTAAGCTAAAAAAAATCAATTCAGTAACATGAACCTGGAAGAAGAGAGGTTAACATGGAAAATAAGGACAGCACAAAATGTTTGCTCAGCTTTTTAAAATTAACTTATTTTAGGATAGTTTTAGAATTATAGAAAAGTTATAGAGGACAGAGAGTTTCTATATAACCTACTCACAGATTTCTATTGATAACATCTCATATTACTGTAGTTAATTTGTCACAGGTAATGAACCAATATTATTACATTACTGTTAACTAAAGACAACATTTTATTTGGATTTCTTTAATTTTTACCAAATGTCCTTTCTCTATCCCAGGATCCTGACATTCAGGATACCACAATTATTTAATTGTAATGTCTCCATATGCCCTGTTGGCTGTGCTACTTTTTCATTTTTTCTTCTTGGGATTAGACTGCAGAGATGGTTTGGGAGAGAAAAACCAGAGTTAAAAGCACCATTCTCATCACAGCACATTAATGGCACATAATATTAATATGACTTGTCACTCTTGATGTTAACCTTGAACTGCTGGCTAAGGTATTTATCAGATTTCTCCACTATAATGTTTCTCTCCATCCCCCCCCCTTTTTTATACTATACTCTTTGGAAGGAAATCATGTGCAGCTCACACAGAGGAATGGGGAATTATGTTTCACCTCTGTGAATGGGGAGTATTATAGAGAGTGTCTGGAATTCTTCTGGATGGGAGATGTATTTATTATACTCCATGTCTAAATGCTGGACCCCAAATTGCACTTTTATCCTTCTGAAATCACAGATATGGAAAAAAAATGTGAGAGCTTCCTATGGGGATGGGACTCGAAAACAAGCCTGCTTAGAGAAGTGTTGATGTATTTATTTTGTCTGTAACTTATTTGCTCAATTTTTAATATGTTCCATTGAAGTCATTTCAGAGAATCCTTTTGTTTCACACAAAACATGTTTTCAGCCTAAGCTGTCTTTTAGCATCGCTTGAGAAACTTTGAAATAATATCAGTGCTGATTTAATTGTTCTGGAGCATTGTTATTTTAAAGTTCTCAGGTGACCCAGTATACACTTAGGGTTTTACAGCACTGCCTTATACACTTAGAGATGTATTCCCATGTTTCAACTGGAAGTTTAACCCATTGTTTCTCAGTTTGCCCTTTGTGGCAGCGAAGGACAGCTGGTCACTGGCACCCTAGAACAGAGTTCTCCAAATGTTAGAAAATGAATCAGCCCTTAGCCTCTTCTCTGAAGCTAAATCAACCTAGTGCAGTTAATCTGCCTCTTAGAAGCCTTTTATCCTTTTCATTACATGTGTAATACTAATGAGGTATTCTTACAACTTTAAATCTCTTAAAAGAAGCAAAGACAAAAGTTTGGGGGAAAATAAGCTTTATTTTAATTATAATGGTAAAATTTATTTCCAATTCTTACCCATAATTCTCTTGTCAAAACATTCTCATGGTATCTTAACACTTCCTGAATTTGAAGCAATAATAATTGGTGCCTTATTGAACACCCATTACTGTTGTCCAGCTTACTTCTGACATAATTCAATTTCCCCAAAAAACTTATATTGGAGATTTTCCTAGTTTTCGAAGTCTTCTGTTGAGAAGAAACTAGTTACACATTTCATTAAACTTATGGGATAAGGGAGGGCACTGTGGACCAATAAGTCTCAAGGAATGATTCTGTGGAAAGCCCATTTCCATCTTATTACTATAACATTTAGGTATATTGGATTCCTGCTTCAACTTCTGCCTGCAGCTTGTCAAATTGAAGCAAAAGTAAGGGGAGAAAGTACCTTAAATTTCAACTATTGAGAGAAGATTAATATTTCCCCCAAAGCAATGAACCATTTCATTTCTACAAGTGTTATCTGGGGAAAATAATACCAACAGGAAAAACATAGGAACCAGAATAAGCACTCAATTTCCAGAGACTCCAAGATTTCTGGTACAGGGAAGCCAGAATAGAAATTGTCCTCACAAAATATCCTTGACTGTTTTTTTCCCCCCGTTATTTAGAAATTAAACTGAAGTTGCCAGAAAATTGTCAAGAATGAATATCTCTTTGGGAATTCAAAATCTGCTGACAAGTTCTGTATTATGAAGAGATAAAGAAATTTATCCTAAAATCATGGATGATATTTTAATATGTCAAATAAATGATAGTTAAAATTTACTGTACTTCTAAGGTTTTCAGTGAGAGAGCAAATAATAAGCATTCACACATGTGAGCATACACCCTAAGAAATAAATGTTAAATAAAGAACGAAATGTTGATTATTTTTCAGGTCAGCCCTAAAAGAAAACTTTCTGGCTTGGTGGTGAGGCAGAGGGGATTGAGGAATCAGTAATGTTCTCACAGTTATTTTTAAATAACTAGTCACAAATATTATTGACCACACAATAAGAAAATAATAATTCTCTATTTCTATGTCTAGGAAATTTTGTCTCAGTTGTGCCATTAGAGGTAGATGCACTGGAAGAGGATCCTATTTAAGGCAGGGTCTGGGTTGCAATGGAGAATGGAGAAAGCATATAAATTGATTTCTGTGATTTATAAAATTAAGTTGTAAGAGTTAGATCAATATTGACTAAGCATTATTTTGAGGATTATCTAAGATTAACTTTCAAGTCAGTAACCTACCATTTAAATTCAACACTAGAATTGACCTTAATACTAATGATTAGAGTAAAAAAAAGTATCATCTGACTGGAGTGCTATTCATGTAGGAAGATATCACAACAGGTGCTAATGTCAAATATGTTTCATGTAAAACACACTGGGATTTAAAGTTTCAATAGACACTTGGTTCTTTTCTCTGGGAACAGTATCCCACCCATAATGGTGGGTCCGTGGGAACCATCGTTCTGTCACATCGCCCTGATTCTCTGGCAATATCAGATTGGTCTGGGTGAACAACTGACTCAGGTGGTTAGTCACATTTGTGAACTGAGGGCAGAGCCTGGGACTTGGGTTCTGAGTCACTTTAATGGCCGTTTAGTGGAGTATCACAGACTCTTGATGCAGTGAATCCTAGACCAGCCTCATCCTTTCTCGAGACTTGCTTCTTCCATGTTTTTAAAATTTTGCGAAATGCCTAGTAACATCTCTTGATAATGAAGACTTCTCATGTTGGTTCTATTGTTTAAAAAATAAAATTCTTTCTTAAGTAAGCAGTCATGACAATAGAGCTTAGGAAAGGCCCTAAGGAATCATATAGCTCAGTTCCTTCATTGCACACGAGACAACCAGCACTCAAAGTCTGAGTGCAGAAGAAGTCTAGTGTGGGGTGAGAGCTCAGTGCTTACTTTGGCTGAGTGTTCTGGTTCTTGAGGATTACCTACGTTATAAGAAAGACATGGAACACAAGCCTCTTAGTTTAGTAACCTGCCCCCATAACTGTGTTTCCTTACCCTCATGCTGCACTTCTCACTTTTCATATTTCTAATTTTTTTTTTATAACTTTTACTGTATGGCCGAAGCAAAAGGACCAAGGATTTTTGCAAATGCTCTACTTAGCCAAATCCCCCAAATTAAATTTTATAGATTATTGATAAACAAAATGTATTTACATGGGGAGAACCTGAAATAATAAATAAATTGAGTGATTCATTCAGCAAGTATTTATTAAATCCTTAGTGGATGCCAGGCACTGTTCAAGTTGCTAGAGCTATGGTAGTGAACATCATAAAACTTCTGCCCTTCTTTAAGCTTCTCTTCTAGTTGGGGAAAAGATAATTAAGATTTGTATATAAAGTATACAGTCTTATTATGTTGGAATGAGTACTAGGAAGAAAAATACAGCAGGGAAGGGAAATATGCAAGTGAGGGGTGGTATCATAGTTTTAGAGATGGTGTTTCCATCTGAGCGACTCAAAAATAGAATTGCCATTTGCCAACTAATACAGAAGATTAAAACAGATCCCACAGGAAATATAAAAATAAAACTATGATGTAGGATGCCAGGGATTAGAGATATTCCAAGCAGAATTTTTTTTTAATAGCTGTCACATGCTCAGATAATACTGAATGTGCACGTCAAGCCTATGTCTAAATGTGGGTATATCTTTAGCCCAAACTTCTGAGAGACTTTGTAGCCATCAGGAATTACTCATCAAAACATCCTTACCATCGTTTTAGGTAAGGTGACTTTCATGCTTTCATTGTTTGTGGATTATACAGCACAGCCAAGTGAGTCAGATACAGTGACACTTGCCTGTTTTCCCAGAATCTCCTTTTCAAAGGATTGGTTTATGTTACATTTCTTATGCAGGGCCTGAATTGGGGTTGTTAAATGAAATTCCCAATACAATCTTGTTACAAATGCTTCTTAGATGATTACTTATTTTATTTAGGATTAGAGTTTATTCTTTATTGTGATTCTGTCAAATACAGCAGAGGAACATTTGACTAATAGTTAAGAGGAAACATAAGGAATCAGAGAAATTGATTTAAATTCAACATGTTGTCATTTTTGTGCCAACCTCAAGTACATCTGTGAAAAATTTCTCTCCAGAATTAAACTAATTTCAGATGAGAGAATTATCTCGCTTTATTTTACCCCAATAATGGACCATCTGCTCAGTGACCTTGACTTTCTTTAAGCCCAAGAGAGCATACTACCACTCACTGAGAGAGAAGGCGGGGATAATTGTTTCTATCCTATTTTTGAAGGCATTGCTCACTTGCAATAAATGTAAGCCATTTTTCCTACAACCCTTAAGCTTTTGCAGAATAAAGCCTTCTTCAGGTTGCACATTCACGTAGTGTTGGAGCATAAATAAGATTCCACATTTTTATTTTTTTAAATAGAAAAACAAATGTGTGCCTTTCACTGAAATAATAATGAAGCCTTTTCTTTTTGTCACTTTGGAAAGGGACATTTTCCGTCTAAATTTAAAAAACAAACTAGATTCAAGAATCACAAAACGAATTATTTATTTTTCCTATTTTTTCTCCTGCTCTTCCTTCCTGCATCCCTCCTTTCCTCCCATAAGACTTATTAAACATTTAGTATGTGCCAGGCACATACTAGTGGCCCAGTGCATGGATTCATGCACATTGAAAGGAAATTAATTAGAAGAAATATTTTGATATTGCTATTCACCCTTTCTCTATAATAGAAGTGCCAATAGTTGGTCTTCAGACATAGTCTGTCAATAAAAACAACCAAATTCACGATGGACAATGACAAATCGAAACACATGTGTGTGATTGGCACCAGCGAGAGCTTTATATGTATCATGCATGCATGGGTCAACGTTTATTTTTAAATTGCCAGTGCGTGTCATATGTACTGGCCAGTCAGTCAGTTGGATGGGCTCACAGTCCGTCACTTAGCCTTATATATATAGATAGATGGCATAATCTACTTCCCAGATATTTTTTATTTTTGTTTACCACTTCCTAGATTTTAAGTTTCACGCAGGAAGGGATATTTCTTCCAGTTTTGTTTACATTTGCATTCCCAGACTCTAGAAATGAGCCTGGCACAGAGGAGGTACGAACTAATCCTACTGAAATGATTTCATATGCGATGATAGCACAGATGGGCAAGTGGAGTGACGGGCAAGCAGGGGAAGTCAGGGAACAACTCACTGCAGTAAAATGGGACTAGGGTGCAAATGATAAGCAGAGATTTGATTGATAGTGAAAGGAAGAAAAGGAATTTCATGGAAGATGTATGTGTACAAGGTGGGTACCCGGTAATATGATGAATTAAATTGACCCAGGGCATGGAGTGCTTGGGGGAAATTAAGTTTCGCCTCCCTAGAAGACACAGCTATGATAGTCATTATTAGAGATGTGAATTAGAGCAGTGGGGTTTCTTAGAGGTTAAGCATAGGGGGAAACCAGGACTCTGATGTTGGATAATACCTCTCTTTAAGACAATGTGTGCTTTCTCCTAAACTTCTTACTGGTGACAAGCATCTCCATGAAGAATTTGCATTCCATTTTAACGAGCTTATGATAATTAAGTAGTTTCAAGGAACGAATCCTTTTGTCATTCTATTATTAAAATTATTCACAAGCAGAGAAGTGCAGGCTTGAATTTACATCCTCCTTTTTTCCCTTCCAGCTCACAATGCCTGACACATTGTTAGGAGCTCAGGACATGATGACTACAGCAGGAATTTTAAAAGTTTTATTTTAAATCTAAATATTGTAAATGAATTAGGAGTACTATTTAGAGCATCTCTACCAAACCTTTGTAAAAGGAATAACTGTCTTCCATTTGTCCATCCAAAATTTCAATTGCTCAGAGTATAAAATGGGGCTCTATCTGGCTGGTCAGGATGCCCCTTTGTCAGGTTTGCAAGGGGTTCATGCCATTGCCATCCTTCAGTGGCCAGGGTTGGCACCACTTCTCTGAAGGGCAGCGCCATTTCTGTGCTCAGCCTTTGGAGTTCTCAGAGTCATCAGCACCACTGGTTTGGTACAAGTCACCCAGTTTCACAACTACTTAAATTTACAAGTGTGTGTTGCAGACATAGGAATAATTAAAATACTTGTTTACTATGCATCCATATTTGGAGTTCCTCAAAGATGGGAATAGCTACTTATGCTTGACTATATCTCAAGCATCTAATATAATCTTTTATGTATTCAATTAACATATTTCTGATTTATGTAAGTCAGGTACTATTTAGCATGCTTTATATGGAGCATAAGACAATGAAAAAAAGAAAAAGACAAAAAAGCTTACCTTCAGTGCCATATAGTTTGGGAATAAATAGGGAATAAATAACATATATGGTGTGTGAGAAGTTGGTAAATGTTAAGAACAATGAAGCAGGGAAGAAAGATGGTGATGTTTGTCAAGGAGAAGCTTGAAGGCTAAGGTAGGGTGGTCTGAGTGGGTCTCAAAGAGAAGATGGCATTTGTGAGAAGAACTCAGGAATGTGAGGTTGGATATTTGTCTCTAGCCATGTCCAGTTGCTTGAGTACAGATTGTTGTTTTCTCTATCTCCAGATAGACCTGAGGGGAAGGTATGGCTGGAATGTTCTAGAACAATAAGGACGGAGTGGCTGCAGCAGAGAAAGTGAGGCAAGGAGTGAAAAGTGAAAGGAAATAGGGACAGACAGACAATGGGCATCCAGGGAGAAGAGCATTTGTGGGTGACTAAGGATTTGGGCTTCGGTTAGAGTATGTAGGGGCCACTGGAGAATTCTAAACAGAGAAGTGACATGACGACTTATGGGTTACTCGGCCTCTGCGTAGGTGGGTGAGGTAGGATGTAGACGATGAAGTGGTCAGTGGTCTTAGAATGTTGATCAAGCCAGGAGATCTCCATCAAAGACTAGAGAAAGGACTGCCCATGAGAGCAGGCTTTGTTATCGGCTCCTGAGTGTAAGTTTAGTCGTCTAGACCCGGAATTGCCTGCTGCTTTCACATCACCAGAGCTTTACCCCTGTCCTGAGCTCTCTCTCCTGACAGCGGAATTCTGGCAAGTTTTACCTATACAGATAAGACAGTTTTTTTCTTTACAATTGTTTTCTTTTGGGGGGAGGGCAAGGCACATTAAATTAGCAAATCAAAATGTACTAATTGTACATCTCTTCTAACAAAAATAGATGGTTGTGTTATGGAAAAAGAATGATTTTAGAAAAATGTCAAATTGTAAATGAATAAATGTCTGGAGAGGCTGTATTTTAAAATATGAAATTGTCAAAAAGTTTGCCTGGTGCTCCTGTGCCCTCTTCTTTAATCCTCATTCCTTCTCCAATTAGTCCCCCGATTGCTCAGGGCTTGTCTTCTGAGACATTTCCATCTTCCTTGCTCTGAAGTAATTCCTCCTGTTTAAGCCAGTTTTTCTCTAGAGCCTGTGTTCTGCTAGGTGCCTAAGAGTTGAAATTATTTTCTTATGCGCTATGGTTAAGGCAACTGTTATCACTCTCAAATAATTTCTTAACCTATTTGAAATGACGAGTATAAGTTTGAGGTGGTTGGTTGTAGGTAGTTTTGATTTAGAAAACTTGTTGACACCTTTCAAACCACTCAGAGTGGAGATGCCTACTTAGATGAAATGAAAGACCATTAGTATCCCCGGAAACATTGTGCAAGCTGGGATATTGTTTTAAGATACAGGATGTATTATTATTCAGGTGTGGTGAGGCCAGCAGATCAGAGGAAGATTGCGCTTGAGAAGATAGTTAAAGTCATACATGCCGATTGGGGAGGGGGCGCAGCATGCCATGGGGCCATGTGAGGAAGCAGCAGGGTTAGAAGGCAGCAGAGGAGCCAGGGAAAACATGGGTGATGGCCTTTATTGTCCTTTCTTTTCATTTCCATAGGAAAATATGGGCGAGGCAGAGTAGGCAGGTTTAAGATGGGCTCATTTGAATAATTTCAGCAGGGTCTGCAATATAGGGGCTGTCCCTAGTTATCGGCTACCTGGCTGGCCTGGTATGATAGGGCAGGTGGATGGTGGCCCAGAGTGTGAAGCCTCCTGCGAGCCCCTTAAAGGAGGTAACTGGGGCATGGGCTCTGGATTGGTTGGTTTGAATATGAAGGAAGTGCTCTCAGGCATAATTTACTACCTCTAGGAAGTGGCCAGTGTGGGCAAGGCCCCAGAGGTCAAGGACTCAGAGATAAGTGGCTAATAGAGATATAGAGGCTTATGCTCCATCTGTAGAAGGGTTCATGTCTCCTGGCCATAGAGACACACATCCAGTAACTCCCAATGGAAGAAACATAAACTGTATCTTCCCTGAGTGACGGGTATAATCACCAAAGCACCCAACTGATGAAGTTTTTAAGTTTTTTCACTGCAAGAGAGATTTTACCAGGTTTCAGATAATATTTAATATCATGGAACCTGCCAGGCTGCAAACCTCTCTACTTGGAATAAATCATTAAAAGGATCTTTGACCTACAAATGATGGCACACAAGTTTGTTGTCCATAATAAAGATCCAAGTCATTTCTCACTCATACATTTGTCCCCAAAAGTTATGTGTCTTCAAAAAAATGGCTTCATATAGAAAAAAAATTCACTTCAGATCATACTTTAACCAAAGTGCTCTTTAAACCTGTGCCAGAAGACCCACTGCAACTGCTTTCTCAGCCCTCCCTCCTTGCTGTTTGCTGCGATGTGTGTTCTTTATTTCTCTGAACACTATCTAGGCTGCTGCAGGATAAACTCCATTAATTTGCATCTGTAGAGCAGTTTTCTCAATTCTCCAGCAGGTGTGGGAGGACACATCATGACGGCTGCCATATACCCTTTAAAGCAGGGGTCCTCAAACTTTTTAAACGGGGGGCCAGTTCACTGTCCCTCAAACTGTTGGAGGGTCGGACTATAGTTAAAAAAAACAAACAAAAAAACTATGAACAAATTCCTATGTACACTGCACATATCTTATTTTGAAGTAAAAAAACAAAACTGGAACAAATACAATATTTGTATTTGCATGTGGCCCGCGGGCCGTAGTTTGAGGACCCCTGCTTTAAAGAAACGCTGCCATGGGAAGTGAGAGGGATTAGTGGAGAATTCGAATTCACTTTAAAAAATCAGCTGTGGGACCTGTCAAATTGCTATCATCTATCCAGACATGATGCTCATTAAGAAACCCCATTGGCTCATGACTTGTTGACGGGAGACCAAATATCCTAGAAGACTCATAAGTTAGTCTTTGAATGGGCTCTTAGGCTCATCTCCTACACCCACAAATGGATTACGCTTCAGACCCATTTGCACCTGACTTAACCGTTCTGCTTTCCATCTCATTACTTAGATTGTTACCTTCAAAGCTTATGTAGCTGGAACCTATTTAGACAACAGATATTTTGTTAATCAGATAGGATTAGTCATGTTAAATATTAAAACAATTTTCAAATAAATGTATTTTCAAATCTAAGTTTTCATATTTGAATGAAAATGTTTCTCAGATGTAAGGATTAGAACTCTAATCACATGGAGCAAGCTGAAAATATTTTTATTTCAAAATAGGCTTCCTTTTAATTTGGAGAAGAAAAAAAATCAAAGCACCAGACTTTTCTGTTTTCTTCTCTATGTCCCAGATACAGAAGATATTTAATAGTTTCTGCAAATACTTGAATCAGAAAAAGTGTCAGCATTGTGAGCCAGCATGAGGTATGAGAAATAAACAAACCAAACCCCTGGTTTCCAAACAATTAAGACGATTGAAACGAAAATGATTCCATGCCAGCAATAAGCTGGATGTAAGGAGGACAAATGAAACAAAATGAAGAACAGATGGGCAGATAACATGATCTGAACAACAAACCACAGGGTAATTTTTAAATCTACCAAGTTAAAAAAGCCAGACACAGACTTAGATAGAACAACTAAAAAAACTGGAAGTATGGGAAGGGAGTAAGAGCATATTTTAGCTGTCATTCATTCGTTGACTCAACTTCAAACCCTCATTCAAGTAATTATTACTGGCAGGGATGGGGAGAAAAGAGAACCCTTGTGCACTCTTGGTGGGAATGCAGATTGGTGCAACCACTTGGAAAGCAGTATGGAGTTTACTCAAAAAAAAATGGAACTGCCTTATGATCCAGAGATTCCACTTTGGGGAATTTATCAAAGAACCCCCAAAACACTAATTTGTAAGAATACATGCACCCTTATGTTCATTGCAGCATATTTACAATAGCCAAGATCTGGAAGCAGCCCAAATGTCAAGTGTCTATCAGTGGATTAATGGATAAAGAAGCTATGGTACCTTTACACAATGGCCTTAAAAAAAGAAGGAAATCTTATCTTTTGCAACAGCATGGATGGACCTGGAGAGTTTTATGCTAAGTGAAATAAGCCAGTCAGAGAGAAAGACAAGTACCATATGATTTCTCTTATATGTGGAATCTAATGAACAATATAAACTAACAAAATGGAGATAGACTCATGGATACAGAGAACAGACTGACAGCTGTCAGAAGGGAGGGGGCTGGGGACTGGGCAAAAAGGGTGAAGGGATTAAGCAGGGGGAAAAAAGACTCATGGACACAGAGAATAGTATGGTGATTGCCAGAGGGAATGGGGGTGGTGGTGAGGGGAGATAGAAGAAGGTAAAGGGGTGATGGAAGGATACTAGACTTGCGGTGGTGAACACACAATACAATATACAGATGATGTGTTGTAGAATTATATACTTGAAACCTGTATAATTTTATTAACCAATGTCACCCCAATACATTCAACTAAAAAATCATTATTGACGACATGTTGTGCAGGCATTGAGGGAACAATAGCAAACTAGGCAATGTTTTCTTCATCCTGGAACTAATGACCATTTTGAGAAGACAACCCCAAACAAATAATAACAAAAGGAGGGCAAGAGTGAACATTAAGGATGAAATACTTTGGGAGAATGTAACTGGTCTGGAGGATCAAGGAATGAAGGCACCATTCCTGAGCAATAATGTTAAGCAGAAAGGTAAAGAATGGTTATTGGTGAGTGACTAGATGTAGCCAGATAGAATGGTGGTGTTGGATGACATGTTGGGTACTTGGAAAAGTGGTGTTAGAGAGAAAATATAACAGCAGGAGCATAAGCTCTGAGGTGGGAAAAAACATAGCTTGTCTTAAGAAAATACCAGTCAGCACTTCTGGAGAAGAGAGTGAAGACATGATGAGCACAAGGCTAGTCCATTTAGAACCTTAAAGCTCTGTCAGGAATCTCAACTTTGCACTAAAAGAAATGAGAAGCCATTGGTAGGTTTAACTGAAGGGGTTTTAAATCTATATTTAAAAACAAAAGAACCATGCTGACTGTAGCAGGAAGGCTGGGTTGTAAGGCAGTGAGCAACGTAGGTAAATAGATACGAGGCTGTTTTATTAAATGATGTAAGATGATGATGTTTTGGAGTAGGCTGTTGAAATGGGGTCCAGAGTGCCAGACACATAAAGCAGCGGTTCTCAACCTGTGGGTCGCGACCACGACCCTTTCACAGGGGTCGCCTAAGACCATCAGAAAACACATATGTAATTACATATTGTTTTTGTGATTAATCACTATGCTTTAATTATGTTCAATTTGTAACAATGAAATTGGGGGCAACCACAACATGAGGAACTGTATTAAAGGGTCGCGGCATTAGGAAGATTGAGAACCACTGACATAGAGGAAATGAAAACCACAGCACTTGGAAATTGATAGCATGTGAGTAATAGGAAATGGGAAGAATCAGGAAAGGCCCGTAGGTTTTTAGATCAAGCAAGCGTATGGTTGTTGGAAGACTGATGGAGACAAAAAACAGCAGAGGAAGTTTATGGAAAAGTTCAAAAATTCTGTTTTGGACATGTTAAAATGGAAGTGTTTGTGAAAGCCCCGTGTCATGACAAGCTGTTAGGTATGCATAGTATAAAAGGTACAGTCAGAAGAGAAGTCTGGTCTTCTGTCAGTTAGAATGGCCTAGGCTGTGTCACAGCAAAACTTCAGAGAATTAGGACAATGAGATTTATTTCTTGCTTTTGCTTCATGTTCATTGCAAATCAAGAAGGGAGGTTTTGGTTGTTGTTGTTTTTTGTTGTCAGATTATTCACTCAGACAGCAGGCTGATGGAAGCCTTACTTAGTTATGATGCTGCCATGTCTGTTACGGGCATCAGTGTACACCATGGCAGGGCAAGAGAGTATGTGGAAGGCATATTAGCTCAAAAATGTTCTTCTGAAGTGACACTTGTCATGTGGTTTACATTCCTTCAACTAAGGTAAATTCTATGAACTATGCTGACTTCTAGGGGAAGGCAAGTATGGTTTCCAATGATTATCTAGGAAGAGGAAGAACTCCGGAACATTTTTTGGTGTGAGTGCTAGTAATGTCTACCACAGGACTGACGAGATCAATTCAGGTAATCTAACATGTGGTAAAAATAGTGGATATTCGTCATTTGTGGTGGCCCAATATTGTTCCTGTATTTTGGTGATTTCTTACATTATTAATCTGTCTTCCCAAGAAGAAGGACAGAATATTTCTATTCCAGAATTTTTTGCAGTTTTAGATGCAGGCATGTGACTTAGATTTCTCCAGTCATTTGAACCCACTTGAGATTTTCATTAGAAAGTCAGTGTTGTGACCAGGTGACCCTGAAAGTGGGAACACACACTCTGGAATGACGGAGATTCTGGTTCTTTCTGGGGGTGGAGGGAGAGAAGGGACTGGAACATCAGGCATCCAGTCCTAAGGGCCTTCAGTTCCAAGTGGCATGGCCATGGTGCCTTTCCCAGCATGTCCCTGTGGTGTGGTGTCATTGCTCCTAGATGCGTAGCTTCAGAATCATGCCCTCTGACTCTTCCCTCATTTATATGAGCTCTAGAATATCCCTTTAAATCAGTTTTCTACTTAGATAAATCAGAGTATTTTTTAATTTGCAGTTAAGAATCCTGGCCAATATGGCATTTGGTCCCAGGAAAGTCAACAAGTCCTCAGGAAATGCAAATCAGTGAATGTGTTATTTAAATTGGTTGAAAGGCATTGACGATATCTAGTTAGTACAGAACTGGGGATTCAGGTGGTTAATGGCAGAGCATGTGAAACGGTTACTTAAATTATCCTCTAAAATGAAATGTCTAGTGAAGACTTCAAAAAAGCAAATAGCTGTTGATAGAATGAGTAGGAAGGACTAAGGATTACAGGAAGAAAGGAAGACTGGCTGCTTCTAGCTGTGTTGGAGAGCGAAGTAACAGAAAATGATAAGATCTGAGTTTTAAATCCTTGGCTCAAGGCATAGTCAAAGAATTAGGGACTTTCTGTGTCGGTGTCAAAATTATTTGTTAAAACAAGATCGACATAGACAAGAATAAAACATCCTGTGGGATGCAATGGGTTGCTGAATTTCAGGTTAGGTTGAATTCACATCTTCGTCAGATTTCTTAGTAACAGCATGTTGAATGGAAATGAGTAGGACACCAGAATCAGAAAGAAGGTGTTTGGGTGAACACTAAACACCCAAACCTCATGGAATATCTTGCCAGGAAAACAGAAGCTTCCCCACTCTGCTTAGGCCATTAGAACCTTGCCTCAAGACCCCGAAGATAAGTAAGTTCAAGTAATAAGTAAGGCAAGGCATGCCGACTTGCTCATGCCCCTTCTGGTCAGTGCGTATTGCCTATATATATTCTACAGTTAGAGTTAGTCAGAAATTTTAATTGCTTCCTCAATTGACTGAATGCAACTTATACATTAGTGTGGCCTATGAATGAAGTAAAGATGGCATAAAATTCCTTAATTAAAGTAGAAGATCAGTCCAATACATTATGGAAATTTTTGGAGTGAATATATTGTGGGCGACTCTACCTGCCAAATTGATTACCTGAGAGGAATCAGAAGACTTTACTGCTGCTATCGGTGGAAATATATTGGAAGGGAGAAACTTAGTATTATTGAAAAGCATGATGGTAGTGGTTCTTTTTTTTAAAAAAAAAATACTTTATTGATATTTTACAAAGAGGAAAGGAGAGAGGGATAGTTAGAAACATCGATCAGCTGCCTCCTGCACACTCCCTACTGGGGATCAAGCCTGCAACCAAGGTGCATGCCCTCTACTGGAACTGAACCTGGGACCTTTCAGTCCATGGCCTGATGCTCTGTCCACTGAGCCAAACCAGTCAGGGCCAATGGTGGTTGTTCTTAATAGACCTTTGAAGACCTTAGAAACACTGCCTTTGAAATGAGCTCCCTGATTCCATTGGAGAAAAAGTTTAAGATAGAGGAGATGTGGGCCAAGATCAAAATAGCTGGGTGAAGATGTGTTGGTTTTGATAACCAACTCTGTGTACATTTTAAGTAGGGTAAGGTTCATAAATATTTCTCACAAAATAAATATTGGACTGGGGTTGTAAAATTAATTCAAGTAATTTAGTAATCTTATATTGTTATCTTGTCACTGATATGAGGACTAACTACAGAGTCTCTAGACCAACTTAAGAAATTAGATACATTTAGGAACGTAACTAATATTGAAAATAGAAGTTGTAAAGGAATTAGACTTTCTTTATAAAGCTGCTTTGTGGTTTATTTTGTGTTTATTTTATATTAACTGAAAGCCATACTTATTTATTCCCAATGAGCTCCCACTTGAGATTCTGGTAGAACTTAGTTTTACCTCCTTGCATGTCCAAACAAATCCTTTGCTAAGTAACCTAGGGTAATGCAGAGTCAGAGTGACGATGACCACTTCATAGGTCTGCTTATGACCTGAACTGTAGCCAAAATATCTGGGTTGGCTGATTCTTAATGAGAGATCAAATGAGACTTAATTAGGATTGGAACAAAGCAGGCTTAACCTAAGTACTTTATGCAAAACTTGAAACTATTCATTAAATGCCCTCTATGTCTGGTTAAAAAGACATTAGACTGTATGCTTCTTTTTCTTTTCTTTTTTAATTTGCAAAAAGTAAAAAATTAATAAGGTCCAGTATCTTTTACCAAAAACAGAGGTATTGGACTCTGGTTCTATTATTGTGTTTGTTAGTTTTGTATATTTGTTTTTGTTCTGTGGATGCACAGAATTGGAGTAATCATGATTCCAGCTCACAGTACACTCTCATTATTGGTCCTTTTTTAGCCTGCCTTCTTTTCTGTCTGTCCCTCCCTCCCGTTCCATATTTCTTTTATTATCTTTTAGAAAACAGAGTAACTATTCACAAATCTGAAACAAAATCCAGGAAGTACTTGACAATAGCCTATATCTAGCCATATGATTCATTTTATCTAATCTGTTTCCCTGCTTACTGATAACTGTAAGCATTATTCTAAATCCTATTTCATAAGTTTCCTTTTTATATAGTATATCTATATGCAGTCATAAAAGTGTACATTTTATTTTAATTATTTTTGATTCTGTAAAAATAGGTTTCATGCCATATGTAATCTTTGGGATTAACTGATTTATTTTTTGTTGTAATTCATATTGCTGAGTATCACTGTAGCTCATTTGTTTTAATTACTGAATAGTTCAATTGTGTGAAAATAACAAAATTTATTCCCCTTCTTTCTGATTTATGAGCATTTGTAATCAGTGATGCTGTGAACATTCTTGAATTAATAAATGTTCTCTTTGTATATATGCCAGGGTTTCTTCTGGGTACTTACTTAGAAGTATAATTACTCCATCACACCATACTTGTTTATATTACTGTTAATATTTGTCAGGCTTTAGTTTTCATGATTTAAAACTAAACTGAAATAAGATAGGAAAAATAATAGACCATTTCTTCTTCAATGATGTTTGAAATAATAATGACCTATGTATATTTGCTTTGCAAAAGTAAATAGTAAATGAAAATAGAAAATTACTTATAAATGGGCCTACTTATAGTTTGAGAAGCTCATTTGGCCATGACATTCTTTTTTCTTTGTAGTCACTAAGAAGTAAATTCATCTTAAGTGTGAATCAGGTGTCACATAGTTATAACCAACATTTGGCAGGTATATGATGCTATAAAAAGATGGACGAGGATCAATTATATCTGAAAATAGTAAAATTATTTACCCATTATAAGTAGAACAATTTTCAAGGAAGACCTCTGTATTAACAACTGTATCACTTCTTACCTTATTAAACACTAGTAGCCCGGTGCACAAAAATTTGTGCATTGGGGGGGGGGTGTCCCTCAGTTATTAAACATTTATAGGCACAACACTGACCACATTGGTGGTGGTGGTCTTGTCAGAATGTGTTATATTATGCAGATGAAAATCTATTTAAACAGATTTGATGTACATTTTTTCAAAGGTGGAACAATTGTCCCTGTCAACTATTTTAGTTGATTCATATCTTCACTAATTGTCATCATTGCAAAGTTTTCAGTCCCCATATGGATTGCTGGATATAATAGGTCATGTGCTGTCCCTGTCCTTTGTATCCTTTGTTACCTTAAGGACTCTAGTTTTCCATTTATATGTTTAAGTACCAACCTTACTGGCTTAAAAATGTAAGCTTTTAACACTGCTCTCTCTGTTCTATATCCTTCCGATGAAAAGTGGAGTTGGGTTGCAGCACAGGAGAGAAATTCAGAAGGGGAATATTGAAGTAATGACTGCAGTAGGAGAAGAGGGAACCTATTTCCCTGGCCATAGGTGCTGGCGCCCTGGACTACAGGGCTGCCAGCTTCTCTGGTGGCTGCAGCCTGGGACCTCGGGCGGGTGGCTTGTCTGTCTCCTGGGCTGCAGCCAGCCGCAGGCGCTGGCACCTGGACCAAAGGTGGGCAGCGGCTTCTTCTTCTTCTGTGCTTCCAGGGAGGGCAATTATGTGTATATGTGTGTGCATGCAAACATAGGCATGTACACGTGTGTATGTGGATATCTACCGGGCAAGTCAAAACCATAGAAGAGTTGCCCCCTATCTCTTGAATCTTCCAGAGATATCCCCCTTTTTTATTCTATCACTACTGGAGAGTCAGCCAGCCAGCCAGCCAGCCAGCCAGCCAACCAGCCAGTGACTTTCTCAGTGTCTATTTCTGACTTCTTCTTTCCCTGTCTGTCTTCCAATCCCTAATCATATTTCCACCTGGATGCATCATTTTTACTCCCAATATGCTGTATAGAGAAGGAGTCAGGATGCTGTCTTCCCATGAATAGTACTCAGTAACAAACCAATTGCATTTTAGTTGGGCAATGCCCCTACCCACCCTTCAAATCCCTTCTACCATGCATTTCTGTTTCTCTTTTTGTTTGTTGGATTGTTCTGCTGCTCCTTCTCCTCACCCCACCACCCTTGGATCATAATGTAAAATTCTTTTACCATGTCAAGAAATTATTAAAAATACAGGTACTTTGAGGAAAAAAAAAATACAGGTACTTCTCTGAACACCGGCTGGGGGAGGCAGGGAAGAGGCGGCTGCTGGCCGCCTCTTCCCTGCCCCGCCCGGCTTCTCCAATCACTGGTCAGGGGGCGGGCAAAGGTGGCCCCGGTTCTCCTGCCACCCAGCTCTTGCCTGCCACCTGGGTTTCTGATCACCGTCAGCAGCAGGCTGCTTCTTCCGTCCTTCCCCTTTCGCCTTCCAGCATTGCGCCTATGTATGCAAATTAACCACTATCTTTGTTGGCGGTTAACACATTGTATGCAGGAAACGTATTTATACGTTTTATGTTGACTGTAGTAGAGTGCGGGACACGTATTAATACATTTTTTATAGACTAGCGGTAGAATGCAGGTAACGTATAAATACGTAAACTAAAGTTATCGTAATTTTACTGAACGTTGCCATTTGCGCAAAAAATTAGCAAAAATGGCCCACGCCACCTGTTAGCGCGCAATAAAAACTACCCGCAAACAATGTGTTAACCACCATCTTTGTTGGCAGTTAATTTGCATACTGCCCTGATTAGCCAATGGGAAGTGTAGCAAAGGTACAGTCAATTACCATGTTTGTCTATTATTAGATAGGATTATTTTAGCTTTTTAGATATTCAGTACTTTCTAAAATGTGATGTACTAAATGCTTTTGCATTATTTCTACTTACTTAATCATTTCTGTAATCCTATTTTCAAAAATGAAGTTGATGAAAGCGAAATCATGTTGAATCTTCTGGCAGCAGGGACCACATCTAGTTCTTATTACGTAATTGCCTGTTCAGAGTATTCATAAAAATCACCTCCATAATATATGCTTTTTGACATCTAATGGACTTTCCATATTTCTTCTGAGTAAGTTTGACTTGATGATAGTCCTTCAGACTATTAACAAATTCTGCCATCATTGATCACATTTACCGCAATGCTTCCTCCGTGCCCCAATTTGAGGATAAAACATATATAAAATATTTCCCCATATAATCCGTTTGAGTGAACATTCACATTTGCTATGAATTATCCTTTGTACTGTCAGCAGTAATATCCAAGAGCAAAAAAGGGCATATCTGTTCTTTGAATGATTAAACCTTTGAAGTAGCCACAGTGAACGGTGATTGTAGAAAGTGAAGCAAAAGTAAACTATGCCCTCATTTCATATTCCTTATTTTCATATGCTGAACCACTTCCATGCTCTTGAATTGGTTATAGGTGGAGAAGGGCCCTAATGTAGTTCCAAATGTGGGATAATGTAACAGCCAGTTTCATGCTGCATTGGCTGCCTGGTCCTGATTTCTTTCCACCAAAATGACCTCATAAAAATAATAAATGAAATCCCATCATTTTTGTTCATTTATTCAATAGTCAATCAAAATAATATGAACCCACTTTGAAAATCCTATGTCAGTGATGGTGAACCTTTTGAACTCGGCATGTCAGCATTTTGAAAAAACCCTAACTTAACTCTGGTTCCGTGTCACATGTAGAAATTTTTTGATATTTGCAACCATAGTAAAACAAGGACTTATATTTTTGATATTTATTTTATATATTTTAATGCCATTTAACAAAGAAAAATCAACCGAAAAAATGAGTTCACGTGTCACCTCTGACACGCGTGATAGGTTCGCCATCACTGTCCTATGTCCTTCTTTTCACTATGTCTGAGCAATACACATAACTTCCTTTAAGACATTCTTTGGTCTAAAAAGTATTTTTTTTATATACTAAAGGAAAAGAAATATATGACACATTTTGCCTAGAGCTTTTCAACTCTTGATGCAGAACTGTTTTTTTAATAATCTAGTTAAAACCTGTGACAACTGATGGTTGTCAAGAGCAGAAAGGTTTGAAGTTTCTGTTGACAGTTTTTATATATTACAATTGAGTTAGATCACAAAAGTTTATTTATTTGGATGTCTGGAAAGTGGGATGTATTTACATAAAATTATATATTGTGTACAGATATGGTTTTCCATTAGTACACAAAGTCATATTATTTAAGACAAACCTACTCCTTGTACTGTTATTTGACCTATGACTATTCACAATTGGTAATATAAGGACAACGCTTTCCAAATTTCAGTCCATTCTCTACCTAGGCAGTATCACTTGGAAACAAGATAGCTACTAAGAGAATACTTCTGTGTACATTTTTAGATTCACGGATCTAGATTTACTGACTGTGAATTGAAGAAAAGAAGAGTTGCTTAGATTAGAAGTGGTGAATAGTGGGTGAGTAGTGGGTGCTCCAGTCTATTCACCCACTTACGTGTTTTCAGATTGTCCTGAATTTGGGGAACTGATCACCATTGCAGAATATGAGAGAAATGAAGAAACTTACAGGTAATTTATAAATTAATATAGCAATGCAGTCAATAGTATTGATCACTTATCATGTGCCAAAATATAGCACTTAAGTATGCTAAACATCAGGGTCTAAGTTTAGAAAGACTAATATCAAGCCCATTTACATCAATATTTTTTAAAGTAGTTCTAAGTCAGCCAATCAACTCAGTGTGTGACTTGAGTTCTCTGCTTAATCTTTCTGTTTTGTCAGCTATATAATGAGGGTACTGAAATAGGTAGTATCAAGGTCTTTTTTAAGTCCCCCCCAAAATTGGACATTTAAAAATACACAGTGTATGAATGATGGGTTAATGAATGGTACATTTTTTGTCATAAGCTCTTGTATGTGCTTAGATCGCAAGATTCATAGGTAAGAGACAGTGCACCTGATTGCTGTTCACAGGAGGAGGTGGACTGCCAAGGGAATTGTCAGCATCTGGAATCACAAGGTCCCAGGGGCATGCAGAATCTGAGTTCAGTCCAGGCAAGTCCAACTGGGAGACGATGGGTGCACGGTTGCTTATGCTTCAGTGAGTAATGAGTGCTCTTTAGGGCAAGGTGACCAGCAAAGTTATCGTTCACAGGAACTCTGTTGTGACTGACACAGGTATCAGCTAGTAGTCGGAGTGTCATCAATGATAGGAGAACTGGAAGGAAAAATACTGGCAGTGTGGCCCAGCCATATTATAGAGGGCACTCACAGGAACAAACAAAAATGGAATTAGTACAAATAATAGTATTGGCCTATTTCCAGGGTTGTTATGAGAAGTCAATGAGAAAGTGCATGTAAAGTGCTTACAAGAACATGTAATAAACACTATGTGTTAGCTCATCATCTTCTTAGTATTGTCATTTTAGTTTAGAGTTCACAAAATGCTTTTCACACTATCATTGTATTCATACATACAAAGAATCCTGTGGTGAGATGATCATTTTTAAAATTTCAAAAAAGTGAAAAAAGTACATTTGATTTATTTAACAGGGATAAGAGGGATAACCTCACTTTTAACTCCCTGTACTAGATGTTGTTAATTGTGAAAAATAGTCTATCACTGAAAGGCCTCCATGAAGACAGGAAGGAGACCCAACCCCCAATGCTGGGCAATAACTTTTAAATAACTTTTAGTAAAAAGGGGTAGTTACCTGGACTGGTTTTAGTCTAATCATTTATGTATGCATTCAGAAGAAACATGCTTCCCTAGAAGATCCTCTTTGTTCTTTACACCTTAACACTGAAAAGCAGAGGCTCTATGGTATAATGAGAAAGTGAGAGTATGAAATTATTCTTTCTAAGGCACAAGATGTCTTGGCCAATGATGGCCCTCTTTTCTGTTTTTCTATTCTCTCCACTACCCAACCTTGTCCTTTCATCTGTGCCAACAGTGTGTTCTCATTGTTACTTCAATATGGTGAACAGGAAGGCTCTCAAAGGGAACTGGAGGGTTGATTGACAAGGTAGAATGCAGGGAAAAGTCTCACATCTCTTCTCCCCAGATCAAAGGAAAATGCATAAACAAGAGCTGCCTGAAGTTTTCTGGGGGAACATATCACCGAAATATTTTTATTTACTTATTTATTTATTTATATGTTTTTGTTCCCATGATAATAAAGACATTTCTTTTTACCTGATAAGATGGTTTAGAAATGTCAAATACTGTCAACAGGATCATACTGATCAAGTCTAATAATGAAATAGAGATATTTTTTCTTTGCACTTAAAAAGTATTATTTTGAAGCTAGTGTAGAGAAACTATGCTTCATATATATTATTTATTTCCACGTCTAAGGCTCATGAATTAACTCTCATCCATATACAATTGTCTTATCTTGATTCTGGCATTTTGAAAGACGTAACTTGCATTATCCTTAGGAAGTGTTACTCGCACTGGCTTACACAAGAATCAAATACTAGAGTAGGATTTAGACCTGTTTCATTTAAATAAGAGGTTCTCAACCTGTGGGTCACGACCCCTTTGGGGGTCGAACGACCCTTTCACAGGGGTCGCCTAAGACCATCGGAAAACACATATATAATGACATATTGTTTTTGTGATGAATCACTATGCTTTAATTATATTCAGTCTGTAACAATGAAAATACATCCTGCATATCAGATATTTACATTGAAATTCATAACAGTAGCAAAATTACAGTTATGAAGTAGCAACAAAAATGATTTTATGGTTGGGGGTCACCACAACATGAGGAACTGTATTAAAGGGTCGTGGCATTAGGAAGGTTGAGAACCACTGATTTAAATAGATGCCACCGACTGGAAACCTCTGGCATCATACTGCAGCTTTTTATTCTTCCACACACACAGGATATTTCCATCAGCCAGTTCTACTCAACGGAGTATAAATTTCCCACCATTACCATTATCACAAGGGCATGAAACGTAGGTCTAAAAATAACTTTTAAAAAAGAGTGAAAACTGGAGTGTTACTGTCAGGATAACTTTACTCTCTACACTTTCTACTTTTGCAGTTAGGACATGACAGCTATGGGTACCTGGGTCCTGAGAGTGCACATTGTTGCCTTTGTTGCTTCTCACCTGTTTGAATACTTTGATTTTTTTTTCCCAGTCCTATGACCATGGGCAAATTACATGCTCTGTTCTTGCTTCCTCATCTACCCTGGGATAATATATACATATCTCATAAGGCCGTTAGGTATAAGCAAAACAATAAATGTAGAGGACTGCCCGGCACATACTGGGGGCTCAATATGCTGGGTGTTCTACCTTCCTTAATAAAGTGGTGGTGCCAAGGCACTGGATTATCTGATACATATGGAAGAGTCTATTTAAAAGGAAAGAACCTCATGAGCCAAGATCATACTAGCTTCAGAAATTAGTAGTAGTGTTGTTTTCACATGGGTATAATATCAGCATATTTATTTAGATTTAGAGATATCCTCACATTTCCATAAAGTTACTTCTGGCTCTGCTGTGTGTTTTATAATTGCAGAGCCCAGTCTCTTGTGCTCTATCTAGACGTTGTTAGCTGCAAGATTAGGTGCCTGGTCATCTATGGTGAGCTCCACTTCTTGGTCATGGTCCATTGTGGAAAGAGAAAAGCCACACATTTGAAGTCCAGTGGTCACTCTTCTCAGGGGAGTGGCCTGGCTCTGGAGTTCTGGGGAAGGTCATGCCAGGCAGTGTCAGGGTCTGCTCCATGTCCTTCATGCTGATTAGGAAAAAAAAGCACCTGCTTGTGGTGGCGCCCCTTAAAGATAAGGAAGTAAAAGGTAAGAAAGGAGAATTTTTTCAAACTTTAGAATTAGTTTCAAGAGATCTGGAACTCTTTTTACAAAATGGATGTTGAATTGAGTGTGTGTTTGAAGAGAAGAAAAAAACAAATAAATCCTTTTCCCTGCTGGTTAAGTGTTTGGTGTATCTATTGTTCCTCAAGCATTAATCATTCATGAAAAGGTCTTAGTAGTTAAGACGTTAAAGCCCAAAGCAGTGATAGCTCTGTTCCCTTATCACGTCTGGGGCGCTGTCCTTATGCAACTCTGAAGTTCGCAGTAATGTGGAACTAAAAGCTAAGTATAATGATGCTGATTTTTAAGTGTTATTATGATTGACAGATATATTTGTAAATTAAATACTCATTTTAACTTAATCATGAATAATTAAGTTCCCCCAAATCCTCCTTTGGAATTTTAAGGCACACACAGGGAAAGTTAAGTAATTTAGTTAAGTAATTTGGGATGATTGAATTTCTACTTTCTGAATGACTTTATATGTATTAAGTCCTCCTATTCAGTTTAAACAATGATTAGAACAGTGATTCTCAAACCACTTGATAAAACAGATTTCTGGGCTTCATCCCAGCATTTCTGATTCTGAAGCACATCTGGGTGGGGCCCCAGAATTTGTTGTTCTAATAGGTCCCCAAGTGTTGCTGATACTGCGGGCCTGGGGACCACATTTGAAAACCAGCTTTATATGTAGATCAGAGACTTAATGAGGTTAATGTTTATCTACAAATCTTGATACCCCAATGGATTGGCTATGAAACACAGCTATTAACTAAAATATAAGTTCACCAACCAGTTAAGCAGCTACAACAAAATTAGATTAAAATATCAGAAGAGAATTTTATAAATTCAGAGTATATATCTATGAATTATTTCAGTGTCTTGAGTGTTAGACTCATATTTTCTTTTTACAAGTTTTCTTTCTTATTAGTAACTAGAGGCCCAATGCACAAACTTCATGCAAGAGTAGGTCTTCCTTCCCCCAGCTGCGGGCACTGGCTTCCTCTGGCACCCAGGACCCAGGCTTTCCTCCGGCGGTTGGCAGGCACCTGGGACCCAGGCTTCCCTTGCAGCCCTGGCTTCGTCTGGAAGGTCATCCAGAAGGATGTACGATCTAATTAGCATATTACGCTATTATTATTATAGATGGATTCTTAAAACTATTTAGAGGACTTTCATATTAAATGAAAACAAAACAAAAAGAGCCAGAGTCAGTCATACTCATAAGATTTTGACAGTTTTTAACAGAGTAGCCTGTTCATTGACCAGATGAACTTAGTGTTGTCCAATTCTATAAATAATTTAAAAAGAATGAATTGACTTTCCATAATAATAAAATACTGTATCTTTTTTCAATAGGAGGTCAATGTTACCACTCTAATCATCTTCAGCAAATACAAACTATTGATGTTGAGTCATTATATTGACTGTTAAAAGAGAGTGCTGTTTTACAAATCTGATAAAATACAAAACTCAATATGCTTATTTTTATATGTGCAAATAATTGGTTTGCACACAAAGCTGGTGATTAATAATTGATGAATAAATGAAACCAGACTATCATTAAGTTAGAACCACCAGTATTTTTAAAACATCTACAAATGTACATAAAAATCTGGAAATGTAAATAGCTTTTTGCCTTGCCTCTCATCCAGGAATATTCTGCCCTTATCTATGCCAACAAGTAAGAGTGGAAGGTGCACCAGTTTGTGAAAGACCTACATAAAATGTCACCAATGTCTAGTTATAGAGCCAAGGACAAAAGGTCACATTTGTTTCCTCTCCCACTGGACTGGGCGCGGGGGCCTGGCAGTCTGGCTACCGCACCTTTAGAGCGAGCTTTGCACTTTGAAAGCATCAATGTTTGAGGATGTTCTTACTCTGGTCAAATGCTACACATTCGTTAAAGTGTCTTCATTGCCCTCAACTCGGGGTCCAGAACATGCCCATGTGGCAGAGACCAAAACCCAGTTTACAATCAGGAGCCCAGGCCAGTGGGACCTGCAACCTGAGCAGAGCTTCCCAGCAGGGCCCAGTTTGGATGAGCTGACCCCCACGTGCTGCCTACACCTCTGAGAAATAATTACTTCCTGCTTTATGTCACTGAGATTTTGTGGTTGTTCACTACATACTAATCGCTGACTGATACATACAGTGAGTCTCGGTATTATAAAAAAGGCTTGTTCTTTTCCATAAAGTTAGAAATAATTCCAAAAATAACTGACAGATAATTATTTTATATACATTTTAAAAAATATCCGTGACATTTGGGAATGGTAATTAACTTATGGAGCAAATTTGGGTTTATTGTGCCCTAAGTTGTGGTATAGGAAAGTACATACTATGTGCTCACTTAACTAGTTGGGTATGATTTTAATAATTGAAATAAAGTAAAAAAAATGGTGTAACTGGAAAATTCAACCAATACTTTTAATAAGTATAAACATTCCTTTAGTAAGTATAAAGTATATTTCTGGATGGTATAATTTGTGAAAATTTTCTTAATGTCTTATTACACACGACTTAAACTACATTTTAACAATAACAGGAATATTATATCCAATTAACAGAATCAAAAATAACATTTTTTGAAAAAACAAACTGAGCATTTAAGCCACTAATTAGTACTTTCAAAAGGATTTGACAGATCTGTTGATTATAGGAAATTAAAGGCAATTACCTTTACAAATGTTCGACTTCCCTCCTGCAGCAGTCCCTTCTAAGAGAGACAATGATATAAGTGAAACTGTGTAAGAAAAAAGTTTTAAAAATCTAATTTATAACCACTTATTTTAAATGGTGGGTTGATGAAGCAATAAAACTTTTAAGATCTCTTCCATTGCCTTTTAGTATCTATTACATGGAAATATTTTAAAAGTAAATATCTTTTATGACATGCACAATTAATGACCCATTTTAGAGAATAAGAGGCCTATATTGAATAACATTATAAAATATAGTCACATGGGAATAGCTGATACTGACAGATTATAGGAAAGAAATATGACTCATAATAATTTGTCACATGTTAAGACTCTTAAATTTAGTTAATCATTATATTTAGAGATCCATTTAAAATGCTCATTTAAAAATATTCTTGAAAATCTTTTAAGTACAAGATCTTCATATATTCAACTTTTGTATGTTTCATATATTTGGTAAATTGCTAAGGAAGTGAGTTATTTTCAACAGTTTTTATTTCTATGGAGTTCAAGAGAATGCCCAATCTCCATAAATAAAAAGTAAATAAAGGAAATGTATCAGAGAGTTGCAAAACAGCATCATCATGCTTCTGAAGAAACTTCTTGATTTCTTGATCATCATGCCCCAAACTCAAAGTACTGCCTTCTTCATTTTCCTTTTGAAGAAGCTGCTCCAGAACCCAAAAGAGGGAGAAAATATTTTCATAGCGTGAAGCATCATAACTGGCTTGCACCTACAAATAAACACACTCCTTTTAAAAAAATATTGGTTGTAGCTCAAATCAGAAAAAAAGCCAAATAAGGTGATTACATTTTCAGACAAAAAATAAATACAGTTGACCCTTGAACACAGAAGTCAGAGGCACTGACCCACCTTCCCCCCATACAGTTGAAAATCCACGTGTAACTTGTGAAAACCCCCAAATTTAAGTTGTCCCTTGGGACCCAAGGGGATTGGTTCCAGGGCCCTGAGTGGGTAGAAAATCTACATATGCTCAAGTCCTATATATAATAGGGTGTAGATTAATGCATACAGTCGACTCTCCACATAGGTGGACTCCCAACCATAGACAAAAAACAGTGCAGGTACTTAATGAAAAACAATCAGCATTTAAGTGAACCCACAGAGTTCACGCCCATGTTTTTCAAGGGTCAACTGTATTTGACTTAATACCTCTGTCTTCTTGTTCCTTTTCGAGAACAAAGGAGAAAACTGGAAAATCTTGTATTACTTTTTTCTCTTGCTGGTTTACATAGCTCTAAATCCTTTCTCTGCATTATTGCTACAATTTATTACTCAGATGATTCGGAGAATACTTGGCAAAGAGGCTTACACATACCAAGTTCTGTGTGCTTATTTCAACATTTCATCAAAGACTTCCCATCAATAATACTCTTGCCAAGGATAATATAAGGATTTTTAGGGGAAGGATTTTAGGAACATGTTTCACTGTACAACTCAGTCTTAGAGCAGTTAGAGTTATGATCTGTAAGTGACCAGACGCGATCCTGAGTCTACAGAAATCAGGGAGTAATAGGATTAGATTGTGTGGGATTGGATACGTGGTCATGAGGGAAAATGTAGATGTGTCTTGTAGAAGTTATTATTTGGCTTAGGTGGCTGAAAATGAGATGGGCAATGGAAAGCCTAACACAAGGGAATACAGGAATCAGTGAAAAGATAGAAAATGGCTTTATCATTTACTTATTAAGAAATATGTTAGAAATATTCACCAAATCTATTTACTGTAATAATACGTAAATGAAGAAACATTCTTTTAGAGCCCAGAGGAATGTATTCTTCTAATAAACAAGAGTCAAATATATATAGATAACTAATCAAATTTAAATTTAATAAAGGCAATTTAAAAACAACCCGGAAACTGTAGACCAGTCTCATTTATGACTATAAACATTTCCAAGTTTTATGAATATAGACACATGATTCCAAACAATGACATTTAATCCAGTAATGTAATCAAGCAGGATTTCTTTTTAGGTGCTTCAATAATAGGAAATCTTATCAATATAACCCATCATAACAAATTTAAGGGGAAAAACTATATGATCGTGTCATTAGGTACAGAAAAATTTTTTTGTTTTGTTTTCAGTTACAGTTTACATGGAATATTGTATTATATTCAGGTGTACAGCATAGTGGTTAGACAATCATATACTTTGTAAAGTGTTCCCCCTGATATTTCCAATACCTGGCACCATACATAGTTATTACAGCATTATTGACTGTACTTTATGCTATACTTTATATCGCTATGACTATTTAGTAACTACCAATCTGTACTTCTCAACCCCTAATACATAACATTGTATTAGTTTCAGATATCTATATATATAAAAGCCTAAGCAACCTTTATGACTGAACGACTGGAATGACCAGCTGCTATGACGTGCACTGACCACCAGGGGGCAGAAGCTCAATGCAGGAGCTGCCCCCTGGTGGTCAGTGTGCTCCCACAGTGGGAGCACCGCTCAGCCAGAAGGGGCTCATGGCTGGTGAGCGCAGCTGTGGCAGCGGGAGCCTCTTCTATTGCCGCAGCAGTGCTACCAAGCAGTAGCAGTGGCAGGTGCAGCGGGGCGGGGATGAGCAGCAGTGGAGCTGAGCCCGGCCCTGGCTGAGGCTCCTCCCTGGTCTCCTGCCGCTTTGGCACTGCTATATCCCCTTTCCCCCGAGGGGTCCTAGGTTGTGAGAGGGTGCAGACCAGTCTGAGGGACCCCACCGGTGCACAAATCCATGCACCAGGCCTCTAGTACAATATAATGATTTGATATGTGTATATATTGCAAAATGATCTCATAAGATATTCAGTTGACACCCATCAACATATATAGCTGCAAAAATGTATTTTTCTTGTAATGAGAACGTTTTTACTTAGTCCACCAAACCACTCCACTTCTGGCAACCATCAGTCTGTTCTCTGTATCTATGAGTCTGTTTCTGTTTTGTTTGTTCATTTATATTGTTCTTTAGATTCCACATATAAGTGAAACCATATGGTAATTGTCTTTCTCTGATTTATTTCACATAATATTCTCTAGGTCCATCCATGTTGTTGCAGATGCTAAAATATCATTTTTTATGGCTGAGTAATATTCCATTTCATAGATATATCACCACATTTTTGTGGCCTCTCCCGCCTTCAAGGCAGCACTAAGGAGTGGACCTAAGCCAGCAGGTGGACACCCCCCAAGGAGTCCCAGACTGCGAGAGGGTGCAAGGTGGGCTGAAGAACACCCTCCACCCCCAGTGCATGAGTGTCATGCACTGGGCCTCTAGTAAATATGTGAGTTTATGTCTGAACCAGGGGTCCTCAAACTACAGCCTGCGGGTCACATGCAAATACAAATATTGTATTTGTTCCCGCTTTGTTTTTTTACTTCAAAATAAGATATGTGTACTAAAGATACCAGGTATCTGGATCCCACCATTTTTATGGATTTGAATTTTTTAGCTTATATTCTGGTTGTTTATATATTTGTTTTATCATCTGTTAAGATTCTACACATGATGAGTAAAGCTAATGTGTTCCCGTCTCTACAGTTTCTACAATTCCTAGAACAATGTCTTTCTTGTCCATAGTAAATCTCAATATACATTTCTTGTTTTGAATTGAACAGGAATTGTAGTGACGTAAAAGGTACCTCTACAGACACATGCAGTAGTGCTCCCTTATCTACAGATTTTTTTTCTACAGTTTTAATTACCCATGGTAAACTGCCTTCCAAATTATTAAATAAAAAATCCAAAAATAAACAATTTGAAAGTTTTAAATTGCACACCTCAGTAGCGTGCTGAAATCCCATGCTGTCCTGCTCCATCCCTCCTGGTACATGAATCACCCCTTTGTCCAGCATTTCCATGCTGTGTAGGCTACCAGCCCCTTAGTGGCCCTCTCAGTTATCAGATTCACTATTACAGTATTTCAGAGCTTGTGTTCACGTAACCCTTATTTTATTTAATGGTCCCAAAGTGCAAGAGTAGTGATGCTGGCAATTTGGGTATGCCAAGGAAAAGCTATAAAGTACTTCTTTTAAGTGAAAAGGTGAAAGTTCTCAATAAGGAAATAAAAAAATCATATGCTGAGGTTGCTAAAATGTATAGTAAGAACAAATACTCTATCCATGAAATTGCCCAATTTATAAATGAAACTTTATTATAGGTGTTTATGTATAGGAAAAGCATAATATATAGAGAGTTCAATGCTATCTTCAGTTTCAGGCATCCACTGGGGGTCTTGAAATGTTATCTCCCACAGATAAGGGGGGATTACTGTATTGATTATTAGTGGCATTTTTCCATATGAAATTATGATTAACACTTTATTCCAAACTAAAATTTTTTTTGCAGTATGTGTTTAACCTGATCATGTGAGCAATGCTTAAATATATTTTTTTAAACCTGCTCAGTAATGATCATGAATAGTCCAAATTCCTGTATGAGAAAATAGGTAATTCTTCTTGGAACTGTTATTATAAACTTATATACTTATTTAAACATTAACAGAAATTAGGCAGTACTTAAATGCAAATTCTATAGCAAAAAGGCACATTTATTTCATTTAATTTGAAGCTTTAACTACAGCAGGGTAGAGTATTTTAGAATGACAATAATAGTTAGAGCGTTGCAAATGATTTTAGAGTTCACCTCTGTTGATATTAGCTATATATTCTAGTGTTTACTCTGTTGGGCCATACATTGGGATTTTGTGAACCAAATGGTTATTCTTTTTTGAAGTTGCGTAGTTTACTTTCTAGTTAAGCATGGTTTACATGTAGAACATATTTTTATAAACAGTTAAAAATTGCCAACTGTGCTTATCATAAAGAGAAGTCTCCCTCCCAATAGAGGCCATAGCATCTGGGCAATTTCAGGGCATGTGTGTAAAGCACGCAGGCTGGGTCTTGGCACCTTCCCATTGGCTTTGAGACTCGCACTCTGGGCATGTTTACCTGGGGTCCTCAATATAGTGTCTCCTTTCTCCATGTGGTTTTGGGCTTTGCTCTTTACGTTTACCAGAACTTATCTATCTTGGGTCCCACCTTTGTCCTAAAGGCCTGTTCTCATAATAAGTAACTGGATAAACTCTTTTGTTCCAAGATATTAACAGCATGTAGAATATTAATTTGAGACAGTATGCACTACCTTACATGCCCTCCCTCTCAGCATGACTAAAATGCATGTCTGTGGGGGAGGTCTTTCTTGTAGTCACCAAATACCATCACCCTGGAAGCTGCCTGCTCTGCTCAGAGACTTTCAGAATTACTGCACTGCCTGAATCAAAAGTAAAGTAAATGGTATTAAGGTGATGGCTTTTCCTCTTCTATATTCTGGTGTAATTGCTACATTCTCAGCATCACATCAGACTGAACGACACTATGTTAGAAAATACCCAGCACAGGAGGAACATGCCCACCTGGAAAATACCCAGGCTTTTTGCCTGAACACCCTGTGGGGAAGATGGAATGAACTTCAGTCACAAGCATCAGGGCTGTGTCTGTCTGATGCATTGCTACCACTTTCTCTCTTTAGGTCTTTTAGGATTGAGGGTGCCTTCAGAGGAAGCGTCTATAGTCCCATGACTACTTCTTACGACCCAATCCTGTTTAGACAGCAGGGAACATTCAGAAGAGGACATACTTTCTAAAGAAAAATCATCATATATTTTGTAGAACATTTTAGAATTAAAACATTTTATGTTTCTATTCTTGAGCTGGGCTTGAGAAAGTCAAAGTATATAAATATTTTTAAATGGTGAGAAAATATTAATATTTCTATACATGCTGCTAAATTTCACTTTAAAAGTTAGATTCTGAAGTTAAGGCTATAGACATATTATGCTAGTTTCCTAACTAGTTGGAATTCAGATATTTGTGCAAAGACGTACTATCCTTGAAAAAGACACTGCTACTTGCTCACCCACATCCATTTTTTTTTCCTTTCTTTTTCATCTGTCAACCTCAGTTTTGTTCCTGGTGACAATAGATCAACTAAAAGTGTACATTGTCCAGTCTTCCTTAAGGCCAATTCTGGTCAAAGAGCTGTAAACAGAAACAACAGGGTGGGGTTTCTGGGAAAGCTCTTTGTCTTCAATACCAGATGGACTCTTGTGGAATGTACCTTGTGCCTTCCCTCTTCACCACTGTTCCTGAGGGCAAGTACAGATGAAATGCTTTCAAGTAGAAGAGCCATCCTGTGAGCATGAGGATGAGGACCATGCAGGGATGGGCAGGAAGGGCCAGGTTCTGGAGGGCACTCTGCAGCTCAGTAGTCCCACACAGGGAGCTGTACCTGCCTGTACTATGTTGGGATCCCTTCCTCCATTTTGGCCTTTTATATTTGGGACCTTGAGACTTCATCTAGGCAGGAAGGTAACTAGTCATGTTCCTAGCTTTGAAAAGGTGCCGCCTTCTGCTGTCTCTGACACAGAAATGAAAGAGATGCCTAAAGGGACAAAAACAGTCCCATTCCTTAGTAGCAGATAATGGAGGCACTGTACACTGGAGGTGTGGCTTGAAGTTTGGGTGTTTATGTTTAATGCTAAAAAATCTGACCATGTTCATCAACATTTTAATTGATATGTGCTGGCTGAGGGCATGCAGAGGTGAAGTCTGACACTTGGAGAAATAAGTATGCTGCGAAGGGGTGAAAACACAACACATTTTCTTCGTATTTCTTCAAACTCAAGAGATAAAGAAAATCCGATCATTACAGGGCAGAACATCAAGACAAAAGAGTATAGGCATGTAACCTAAATGTTAAATTCAATGATCACTAACTATAATACACCAATGGTTCAGCATCCTACATGTCAGATTTTATGAGACTGTAGCAACTGAAATCAATAGTGTTGAGAAGAATAAATTCAACAAAATACTTTAAAGGAAAAGGTCCATTGTCCCATATTAACTAAATGAGAAACATACCCCTGAATTTTAAGAACTTAGCCTTTTTATCTACTAGACAGCAAAGAAGCAGTAAATTTCAGTCAAGGACCTGAGGAGGAGGAAGTTCACTCTCTATCAGCAGTTACTATGCCCTTTGAGGCTTCTGAAGCCCATGAGAAAGCATTTACAGAGCTGACAGATAACCAGGGGCTTGGCTAGGGCCCTGCACAGTACTGCAACAGTGCGTTAGAGCAGAGTAGAACCACATGCATAGCATATCTAATCCTATATAATAAAAGGCTAATATGCAAATCAACCAAATGGCAGAATGACTGGTTGCTATGATGCACACTGACCACCAGGGGGCAGATGCTCAGTGCAGGAGCTGCCCCCTGGTGGTCAGTGTGCTCCCACAGGCCTAAGCTGTCAGTTGGACATCTGACATCCCCTGAGGACTCTTGGACTGTGAGAAGGACTCAGGCTGGGCTGAGAAACCCCCTGAGTGCATGAATTTCGTGCTCTGGGTCTCTAGTATTATATAACTACTAGAGGCCTGTTGCATGAAAAGATTCGTGCAATAGGCCTTCCCTTCCCCTGGCTGCCGGCACCGGTTTTCCTCCAGCACCCGGGACCCAGGCCTTCGCTCCGGCTGGAGCCGCCTTCAGTCTTTGCTGCTCCAGCCGGAGCCGCCTTCAAGCCTTCACTCCGCTGTTCGCGCCTACATATGCAAATTAACCGCCATCTTTGTTGGTGGTTAATTTGCATATCTCACTGATTAGCCCATGGGAGGCGTAGCGAAGGTACGGTCAATTACCATGTTTGCCTATTATTAGATAGGATATATAATATCTATAGTATATAGTTATAGACTTCTATTATATATACATTATATAATATACATACATGTGTATAAATATATGAAATCAATGAACTTATGATTGCAAAAGAAGCACACATTCACTTAAGACTATGTTTCCTAAAAAGATTATGTCATATCCTTTTCCTCTGCCCAACACCTAGATGCCAACCCTTACTGAGGAAGTATAAAGCTAAAGGCTGATCGGAGCAGAAAGTATATAATTGGGAATATTTCATAGATATGAATTGTGAGGCAGGGCTCAAAGGGTGTGTGAGCTATAGAGTGGTGAGTCATCTTCTGATCAAAGTGCTGGGCAAAGAATAATAAAAATGATTCAATGGCTATTAATCCATTTTGCTTTATACAGATAATGGTACAGATATCTACCTTAAATGTTGGATATTGGAGACTTGTTCTAAAGAGCTTATGTCTAATTTGTGAGGTAACTTAGATAGAGTTCTAAACTACTGACATTACTAACATTTGGAATCTTGATAGTTTACCTTGTTTCCTATGGGGAGTAGTTCAAGTATGCAAGATTTGTACATAAAAAATAGCATGTGAGGAATAAACATAACAGAAAGGATTTTAAAAATCTGTCATTATGACCCTTGTTCAAAAATAATGATTTTTCTCATTAACCAATTTTACTTACTTTTCTCAAATCTGTTCCCTGAGACTGAATTTATATAGTAAGGTAATAGCAAAATGAGCAGACAAAAAAAAAAAAAAAAAAAAAAAAAAAAAAAGCCCTATAGTGTAAGAGGACTTTGGACAAGGATCACAGAGAGTGAAAGGGTAGTTTGTATTTGACAACAGTACAGACTGAGTCTCCCAACAAAAACAGATGTGGCAGTGCCTCTTGTTGGTTGAGATCTTTGAGAAAACAGAATGGTACTGAGCAAGGTTTCTTTGTAAAGGAAGGCCATCAACTGAACACATATTCATGGATTTAATAATCCCTGTTGGCCATTTACTAATTGTGTGACCTGGGCAAGTTATTTAAACCTTACTAAGCCTTACATTTTTCCTCATCTAAAGCTTAGAAATAATAACAGTTACTCCTTCCCTGGGTTGTGCTGAGAGGATTACATTAAACCATACATTGAAAACATAGCACAGGAGCACAGATTTTTTGAATAAGTGTTATTATCATAATCACCATCATTAAGTTTTTTTCCCCAAAGTGAAAGAGCCCCTATTCCTAAGGTACTCTGCACCTAGAAGAAGACTACTTACTGGCATTATTCAAGTAGTGTGCTGTGTCAGTTATTGGACACATCTCAAGTTTACTGCGCATTGTTCTAGAGCTGTGTCAAGAATCTGAGGCAGCACTACTTTCCTCTATCAAGAAAATCCTTCAAAGATAGTAGTAATCTAAAAGATAATTCCTTTTTGCATAAAAGAGTGGTGCTGAGGAACCTAAATGTAAGATGATTATTATAAAGCCTTTCTGATATTAGAAAGCCCCATGGATATGAACATTTGCAAAAGAGTCCACCCCAGACCTTACTCCAAACAACTCCTATCAACATCATATTTAAAGAGCTAGCTTGATTGTCTCTCTTTAATGTTATATTCTCCAATTATCTGACTAGTGTTAGATGGGTCAACTTATTCAAGTTCTATTCTAGACGCCAGTTCTATTCTGAGTCCTAAATACTAGTAACATGTTCTTTTGGTGACTCAGTAATATCATAGATTAGACCCTAATACTTTGATGTTTTATATTTGCATATTCCTGTGGTTTGACTCCTACCTACCAGCAGACTGGTGGATATGATCATAAGATAGATTCCACACTGATTTTAATACATGGACATAGCATTTTCCTGTTCTAATAGATCTCTTGAGTCAACTTTAAATAGCTTTATGCTGCATCCCCACTGCTTTCTTGGGATCTGTAGCCTCAATTACGGGGTCATCAATCCCACTCAGTAACTTTTCCACTATTTTATAGTACAATATTAAACTTGGTCTAAAGCTGGAAATCCTTCAATATAAATTTGAGAAGCAAATATATCATTTATGAGTCTGGACTTTTATCACAGTAATTCTTAACAAAACAATACAAACCAGATGATTTGGTTATTAATATAAGTCTATTAAGTGAAAGAACAGGGCTCAGAGACTGAAATAAAAGCAGCTGAGTTCTTTAAGGACTAATTCTGCTGGGAGTACTCAGCACTTTAAAATTTTATGGTTCTCCCTGCCTTGCACTCCCCTCTCCCTGTTCAGTCCTATTACAAACATTTATTGAGTACCCTCATGTGCCATACTCTGCGGTAAGTGCTACAGATAGAGATGAACAGGACAGGTTCCCTACCTATATAAGAACTCTAGTACGCATCTCTAAGGAGACAAAGAAGTAAGTAAATAATGACAGTGCAGAATGCATGCGCTAAGGGCTATAAAAGAACTCCAAGGAGAATTGAGGCATTTGGTGTGAGACCATGCTAAAGGGCAGGAAATGACTTCAATCATGAATGATGATCCTGCAGGTTTGCTTCCTGCTAGGTGGGATGGCAGGATGTTTTGGGAGATGACTTGAAAATTACTGTCAGCATAGGTAAAACACCTGTCTCTGGTAAGAGACTATGCAGTGAAGCAAAGGAGAGGCAGAGAGCTTTAAAGGGGCAGCAGGGAGGGCTGTCACCAATCTCTGCAGCAGTTCATTCTGGAGAATGCCTTTGCCTTCTCTCAGGCCATGGAAATAGACTAGATAACTGGTTTCCACAGTCAAGGGCCAAATCTCTTCTAAGTGTTAACAAAAACTTTAAGAGCATAATTGTTTCCATGCGGTCTACAGTCACTTAAATGTTTGATACTTATCTTCCTGAAAGATGGAATGGATAACAAGAAGAAGCAGGAAAGTAGTATTCTTGGGAGAGAATGCAGTTTCACTAAGTTCAACTATTCCTCCCATGTAATTAAGACAGAGCTTGAGAAAAAGAAGCCAAAGCTGATGACATACTGGCTATACACTGGAAACAGATATAGATGGCCATTACTGATGAAAAACAAATGTCCGAATAGCCACTGGGGGTAAAATCAACAAGGAACATTCTTCTTTAGGATTCTAAATAAAAGATTATCCAAGACAGCATCTAAACCTGACCAACCAGGCAGAAGGCAGGTGCTAGATTTTTAGAGGAACATCAGTGACTGCCCAACCAGGCAAAAGACAGAGGGTTAAAACAATTTCCTAGAGGCTGCTTAGCTAAGCTTTGATAAATGTGCCTAAGTAAGCAAGTAAATATACAATGTATGTATATTTTAAGAGCACTGGATCTAAAGCCCGGGATTAGTGACAAGGTGGTGGGCTGAAAAGTGACCAGATCCTTTCCAATAATTTTGCTTAGAAATTGAAAGTCAAATTTGATTTGCCTCAGATATTCTAGTTATTCTCTCCCAAAGGCCAACTGAACAGGGTTGGGTTCGCAGAAATGAAAAGCCAACACATCTTTCTGTTTTTCTTTCTATTTTCAGTATGTATCACCACTAACTCAATGAAACTAGTGTATTAGAACTTGCTATCAAAGGCTAACACAGAGGGAGGTTTAGAAACATAAAGGAGAAAACACCATGTTATCAACATTTTATCTTTTTATTGCAATAGAGACTGGGCCTAGAGCAAAGTGAATAATATATTTTTCTTCTTTTTTAAAAAACCAATCGACCACCATTTCTCATTTTTTAAAAAACAGGTGTTTTTGAGATAGAATTGACACACAGTAAAATTTACCCTTTTTAAGTAGTTTTATGAATTTGATAAATTACTTCTAAGAGAGAACTGTTACAGAAATAATCTTTGAATAAAGAAAAAGCAGTCATGCTACAACTATATGATATTGTTTAAAAACATTTTAAATGTTTGTTACCTTCTATCTAGTTGATTTATTAAAATATATATACAACATTTAGTGTATTTTTTCACTACTACATAAAATATTTCTCTAACAACTATAATTTTGTTATCTAAAAATATTTCAGAGAAACTTTCAAAAAGAAAAGTCCATATGTAATGTGGAAAGCTTAGGAGAAGGAACTAGGCTTCAAACTATGAGTTTTTCTGGTTTTGTTATTGGAGAATAATGTGTCTTTTCTTTCCCTGTTGCTAGTGGGAGTATGATTCTTGGGGTATCGCTGGAAGAAGCATTTCTAGAGGTCGCCAGGGTAGGATGAGATATGATAGAAAGCTCTATTTCAGTGGAATTATATTCCTGCATTGCCAAATTCCCATTTCCCTTAGTTCAGTCATAGAAGAGGTATAGCTGGGGTTTAAGTAAAACTAGAAGCAAAGTCAATATCGAGAATTTCCTTTCTATGTTGGATCAGGTCCAACATAGCATCAGGCTAGTTGCAGTCCATTGTGTATGGAGATCCACATGGCCATGGGCCACACGGGAAAATGCCAGGGAGCCAAGCATGCTAAGAGGAACCAAGAGAGTAAACTTCTTTGTTCAGGGGATTATATACCCCAAATTTTCTGAGAGCTTGCAGTGGCCATGCCCATTCTGGCCAATGACTTCTGTTCCCAGGTGTGACTGACAGTAAGCACCTTTCCTAGTCATCCCAACTTTACTGGGCTTGCAGCTATCTTCCCTTTGTCCAGTTCTCCTTTGTAGGGAACATGCAGTTCCCCAGGCGGAGGTAACTCCATGCCTATAATGTCTGGCCTTCCATTGTTTTCTTTCCTATTATTAATAACTAGCTAAGTACAATGGTATCGATTTAACTTTTTTCATTATCTTTGTGCTGAGAAGATGCTGGGTAAATTGATATGTCACAAAATGCTAAGTGGACCTAGAGCAAGCATGTCAAACTCCCGGCTGGTGGGCCGCATACCTCACTTATTTAAAAGCTCATGCGGCCTGCTGGCTGCAAGTTTGACATGCTTGACCTAGAGATAGCTTTCTTATCTTAGTATCTGGTGAGAGTCACTACCTGATGACAAATGTTTAAAAAAAAAAAAAAAAGGAGTAATGATCCAGAGGAAGTCTTAGGCTTTCATTCCTTCTTCAAATGCCATTTCCTCAGTAGCTACTGCCAGCTACAATGCTGAGATGTAAATTACATAACAGCAGCAAGTATGGCTTTAAATCCTTTAGGCATCTCAGTTCAAGGTAGAATCACACATAAATGACCAGGATATAATGGGATATATATATCACAAGAGGGTAATGTCCATGGTATTGTTGAAGCGGCATTGCTGCTGAATGAGTTACAGTAAAACACATGAATAAGGAAAGTTAGTGCATTATGGGAAATTCACGTTAACTTAAATGTACTGAAAATAAAACAAGTAGAAGAACAATTTAGCATACTTATACTAATAAACAGGTTAAAGTGATGCTCATCTTTTTCAGACACATATTACAAAACCAAAATCAAGTGTTCTAAAGAAACACTTGCATTTATAAGACAGATCAATTAGTTTACTTAATTAACACTGTGAAGACTTGGGTATATGCTTTACAAGCAATTGTTTTCAGAAAACAATAATGTTCCCAGTAAGTTCATTGTCATTGGTTAATTTAAAATAACCTTTAGAAAATGGTCTAGCCGGTTTGGCTCAGTGCATAGAGTGTAGGCCCCCAGACTGAATGGTCCCGGGTTCAAATTTAGTCAAGAAAACATTTCTTATGCAGCATAATTTTTCTAGTAATCCTAGAAGATATGATGAACCATCAAACATTATTTATTTTGGGGTTATCTACAGAAAATTACTACGAAACAGTTACTCTTAGCAAGTAGTATAATAGATTAAGTTATATATCTTTTCAAAGGTTTAAGTTTTAAGAAATATTATTTAGAGAAAAAGAGTACCCATACTATATGCACAATTTATTTTAGGAAATTGTGTATGTGCGTGTATACAACTGCATATAATTAATATAAACAATTAAGTTGCTTTAATGACCCACAAGTGTGTTTGTAATATCTTGGTAACAATAATGTTTTATGAACACAATTCTAAAGCAATTAGGGAAAAACCTGCACTGGCTCCCATGAAATAAGACTTTGGTTTGAAGATATTTTTTATAAAAGTTTGGTTAGTAAAAAAAAAAAAAAAATTCAGTGAGCATGTATTGTATAATGCAGAATTTGTCTGGTCTTTGCCCTGGTTCCTGGGAGCCTCTAAATCCTTGGAGCTTCCTGAGTATATAGGAGTGTCTTTGTTATTCATGGTGGGCCTTAGGCTCACACTTGAAATTACTCTGGAGATGAGTAAGGATGGGGTGGTCACCTGAAACACCAAACATGCAAATTAAAGGACTGGGGCACTGAGCCAGCCTGACCTTCAGCGAGGACTGGGGGCTGGAGATTGAGTTCAGTCATGTGGCTAATGATTCCATCTATCACATCTACCTAATAAACTCCAATAAAAATTCTGGAAAACATTGCTTGGTGGGGCTTACCAGTTGGTGAACACACCGATATACTGAGCGGGTACCGTACCCAGATTCCCATGAGAAGAGGGCATGTACAGTCTATGTTCAGGACCCTTCCAGACCTTGGGCATGCATCTTTTCACTTGGCTGATCCTGATTTGTATCTTTTATCATAAAATAGTTGTGCACTTTCTTTGGTTCTGTGAGTCACTCTAGTTTATTATCAAACCTGATGGAGGCAGTAGAAACTTCTATCTATTAATTGTGCACTTTAGCTAAATATCCATTTCAAATCATTTACAGTGTTCCTCAGGTCAAGTCTTGTGATGATTTATTTAATGTTGAATGCTTCCAGTTTGAACTACTGACAATCAATGGTATTTAATTTACTAACTAATTCATTTTTGCTCGCTAAAAGTAGTTAGGCTTTAGTAGCAGGAGGTCATATTCATTCATTCATTTTAGATTTGTGTGTGTGTGAGATACAAATAGCAAAACATACAGCAGCCCAGGGCATTAAGTCTGCTCTGACATAATAATGCTGCCCCTGATAATGCTTCCCCTGATGACCAGTCAGGGCCTGAATCAAGCCAGTCTTTTGAGAGTGGTCTCTACAAAATAGTCATTTGATGCATGTTATTGCTAATATGCTATATTAAATTTTAATTATTAAATGCTGAGTGTTATTAAATGTTCATTCCATTTACTTCCCTTCGGCTCAACATATTATGATGTAATCACTTCTATTTCAAAGTCAATAATATGCAGTTTTCAGAAAATTCATATCATGGATTATCTTTTCCAATCTTCTTGTTCTCATTTAAAGCAATTTGTTTTATTATCCTATCTAATAATAGACAAACATGGTAATTGACTTTACCTTTGCTACACCTCCCATTGGCTAATCAGCACAATATGCAAATTAACCGCCAACAAAGATGGCTAATTTGCATAATACAGGCAGGGCGGGCCAGCGCGAGCCACCATTTGGGCCCCTGTGTGCCTCCTAAGCCTCGTCCCCAGCCAGGACCCCCGTGTCAAGCCCTGGGTGGCGGGGCTTGGTGGCACCAATGGGCCGCCTAAGCCCCGCCCCCAGCCGGGACCCCTCTGTGTGGCCTTGGGTGGCAGGGCTTGGAGGTGCGATTGGCCCGAGGAAGCTCTGTTCTTGCAGGAGTCCTCCTGCAATGAGCTTCTAGTGTCTAAATGAAAAGAAAAGATTTGTGAGAGGCCAGAGAATCATTCTCACATCTTCCAGATGTCTTCTTTTAGAACATGCCCTGGGTAAGGAGCACTAAGAGGGCCATTCTTAGTGCCCCTTACCCAGGGCGTGTTCTAAAAGAAGACATTGACTCCTGGGTTCCTGGAGCGGAGCATTTCACCCTCCCCAACACAAACCGCTTAGAGAACAGACTGAGTCAACAGAACAGACTGCTCCCATCAGTCACAGAAACTGATATTTTCAAAACATCCATTTTTCAAATGGCCAGAGTTGACATTTCTGATAGTCAATATTTAAGACTGTTATTCCAGTTTAAACTATTATCCATGTATTTGAGTACGTATGTCAGTTATAAAGGTTGGCAAATATAAGCCTGTGAGGAAATCTTCCTTTGTCAGCCACTATCACCTGGATGACATTTAGGGAAAATGGCATAATATCTTTCTTCTGAATACTGGCATTTCAACTCTCAAAAGATTATCACTGAAATATTTGGCCATCGAAATCTGAGCAATGCTATCTATTAATGGCCTCCTATCAACCTAACTTGGAAGGATCATATGAGACTTGGAAGAAAATATAATTAATATAATACATAATATAATATTTCATATATAATATACTGTATATTCCTGTTTGTAGCTAGTGACAATGAAAGTTAAGTGTGATGACACTAACATCTGAAATTTTCACTCAGCATTTCCCTTTTTATTTTCCTTCTTTTCTTCACCTCCCTCCATTTCACAAATTTTTTACTTCTTTTTCTCAATCCCTGAGATATGTTGCCTTTGGAGTTGTTATGGTATTCTGTCTCATATTTCCTAAGACAGGATGATTTGTATTTTTAACTTTAACTGATCAGTAAATAGATGTGTTGGCAGCAATACCGTGGGTTTAGTTTACTATTATTGGATACTAGAGGCCCGGTGCACAAAATTCATGCACTGGAGGCGGGGGTAAGCTGTCAGTCGGACATCCTTAGCACTGTTGCAGAGGCGGGAGAGGCTCCCACAATTGCCACTGCACTCACCAGCCCAGCTTCTGGATGAGCAGCACTTAACCACTAGGGGGAAGCACACTAACCACTAGGGGGCAGCTCCTGCATTGAGCGTCTTCCTCCTGGTGGTCAGTGTGTGTCATAGCGACCAGTCATTCTGCTGTTCAGTTGATTTGCATATTAGGGTTTTATTATATAGGACTAGAGGCCCGGTGCACAAAAATGTGTGCACTCGGGGGGAAGGAGGGGTCCCTCAGCCTGGCCTGTGCCCTCTCGCAGTCTGGGACCCCTCGGGAGATAACGACCTGCTGGCTTAGGCCTGCTCCCGGGTGGCAGAGGGCAGGCCCAATCCCTAGGTGCAGCCCCTGGTCGGGCTCAGAGCAGGGCCGATTGGGGAGTTGGGGCGCCGCCCCCTGTCATGCACAGAGCAGGGCGGATCAGGAGGTTGCAATGCCACCCCCAGTCACGCTCAGGGTAGGGCCGATTGGGGCACCGCCCCCTGTCACACTCAAGGCAGGGTCGATGGGGAGGTTGTGGCGCCACCCTGTCACGCACAGAGCAGGGCCAATCTGGGGGTTGGGGCGCTGCCCCCTGTCCACACAGAGCAGGGCCCATCAGGGGGTTGAGGAGCTCCCCCCTGTCACTCACAGAGTAGGGCCGATAGGGGAGTTGGGGTACCGCCCCCTGTCACACACAGAGCAGGGCGGATCAGGGGGTTGTGGCGCCGCCCTCTATCACCCACAGAGCAGAGCCGATCAGGGGGTTGGGACGCCACCACTCTCACACTCAGGGCAGGGCCGATGGGGAGGTTATGGCTCTACCCCATCACACACAGAGCAGGGCCCGTGGGAGGAGTGGGGGTTGTGGCGCCGCCCTCTATCACCCACAGAGCAGGGCCGATCAGGGGGTTGGAGCGCCGCCACTCTCACACTCAGGGCAGGGCTGATGGGGAGGTTATGGCTCTACCCTGTCACACACAGAGCAGGGCCCGTTGGGGGGGGGGGGGTTGGAGCGCCGCACCCTGTCACACACTGAGCCACAGGGAGATCAGAGGTTGGGGAGCTCCCCCGTATCAGGCACAGAGCAGGGCTGATCAGGGGGTTGGGGCACCTTCCCCTGTCACGAACAGAGCAGGGCGGATAGGGAGGTTGTGGCCCCACCCCCTGTCACACACAGAGCCGCAGGGCGATCAGGGGATTTGGGCACTGCCCCCTGTCACGCTGATCCCGGTGCCGGGAGGCCTCTCAGCTCCACTGGTCCCAGTGCTGGGAGGCATATTACCCTTTTACTATATAGGATAGAGGCCTGGTGCATGGGTGGGGGCTGGCTGGTTTGCCCTGAAGGGTGTCCTGGATCAGGGTGGGGGTCCCCACTGGGGTGCCTGGCCAGCCTGGGTGAGGGGATGATGGCTGTTTGCAGCTGGTCACACACCATTCAGAGTGGGGGTCCCCACTGGGGTGCTTGGCCAGCCTTGGTGAAGGGATGATGGCTGTTTGCAGCTGGTCACACACCCTTCAGGGTTGGGGTCCCCACTGGGGTGCCTGGCCAGCCTGGGTGAGGGGCTGAGGGCTGTTTGCAGCTGGTCACACACCCTTCAGGGTGGGCGTCCCCACTGGGGTGCCTGGCCAGTCTGGGTGAGGGGCTGAGGGCTGTTTTCAGGCTGGCGGGTGACGGAAGCTCCCAACCGCTCCTTTTTTTCTTTTTTGTTTTTAATTCTGGGCCAGCTTTAGCTCTGAGGCTCTAGCTCTTAGGCCTCTGCTGCTGAAAGTAGGTAATCGAAACAATGTATAACTCCAGCTCTGACTCCAGCTCTGAGGTCCCAGCTCACTGAAAGCTGGTTTCTGGGTTTTTTTATTTTAGCTTCTATTTTTGTTAAAATGTCTCAAACTACAGGCTCAGAGGCCTGCAGTGGCAGGCGGGGAACATTGGTTTCCTCCGTCACTGAAGCAAGCAAGCCTCATGTTAGTTTCAAGCTGCCTGGCTGCTGGCTGCCATCTTGGCTGACAGTTAATTTGCATATCCCCCTGATTAGCCAATGGGAAGGGTAGCGGTCGTACGCCAATTACCATGTTTCTCTTTTATTAGATTAGACTAGAGGCCCGGTGCAAAAAAATTTGTGCACCTGGGGGGGGTGGGGGCGGTCCCTCAGCCTGGTCTGTGCCCTCTCGCAGTCTGGGACCCCTCGGGGGATGACCACTTGCTGGCTTAGGCCTGCTCTCCAGGAGATTGGGCTTAAGCTGGCAGTCAGACATCCTTCTGGCAGCCCGGGAGCCCTCGGGGGATGTCCACTTGCCAGCAGGGAGCAGGCCTAAGCTGCAGTCAGACATCCTTAGTGCTGCTGAGGAGGTGGGAGAGGCTCCCACCACCACCGCTGTACTGGCAGTCGTCAGCCTGGCTTGTGGCTGAGCAGAGTTCCCCCTGTGGAAGCGCAGTGACCACCAGAGGGCAGCTCCTGCATTTAGCGTCTTCCCCCTGGTGGTCAATGTGTGTCATAGTGACCAGTCATTCCCAGTGGTTCTGCTGTTAGGGTCAATTTGCATATTACCCTTTTATTATATAGGATAGAGGCCTGGTGCATGGGTGGGGGCCGGCTGGTTTGCCCTGAAATGTGTCCTGGATCAGGGTGGAGGTCTTGCTGGGGTGCCTGGCCAGCCTGGGTAAGGGGCTGAGGGCTGTTTGCAGGATGGCCACACGCCCTTCAGGGTGGGGGTCCCCGCTGGAGTGCCTGGCCAGCCTGGGTGAGTGGCTGATGGCTGTTTGCAGGCTGGCCAAGCTCCCCCAGCGGGGTCCCTCACCCCATGAGGGTGTGGCCATCCTGGGTGAGGGGCTGATGGCTGTTTGCAGGCTGGCCATGGGAAGCAGGTATCTGAGGTTTATTTATCTTCTATAATTGAAACTTTGTTGCCTTGAGCAGAGCCCAGGGCCAGCCAGGGCAGGCGGGAAGCTTGGCTTCCTCCATCACCGGGGCAACAAAGCCTCCTGCTTGCTCCAGCAGCGTGGCTGCCAGCTGCCATCTTGGTTGGGTTAATTTTCATATAGTCGCTCTGACTGGCTGGTGGGCATAGCAGAGGTGCGGTCAATTTGCATGTTTCTCTTTTATTAGATTAGATTGCCTAAGGAGAGGTGACTTTAAGGGAATGTAGAGAAAACCAATACTTATTGAGTACCAACTGTAGTTCAGGCACAGTGCTAGGCATTTTACATATGACTTCTTATTTAAACCATAATGGGTTAGGTGGTGATACTGTCACTGTTTTATATAAAGACACAGTGAAGCTGGGCTGCGTGTGTCATGATGGAGCTGTGATTCCCTCCGGGTCTTTATGGCTCTGAATCTGTGTTCTTTCTTATTCTAAATTTTAGTATCTTGTGGTGTGACCTTGGAAAAGTCAGTTATGTATTGATTTATATCATCACATATCAGAAAAAGGATTTTAAGTAAATAAATCCTAATCTCTCTGGATTATAGTTTCTTTGTAAAAAATGAGAATTTCAATTCAAAAAGTACTTGATTACTGTGGTTTGATAACTTCCATATGTACTAGAGCTCCAATGCCCATATAAAGTGGTATATGCATCTTATATGCTGTATGATATGCATTTTACCACTGAATATGTATTTCAATGCAACTCTCAATTCTTTGCACATTATTAAATATTAAATTCTGTTACCACAGAACTGTATGAGACATTTATGTAGCATAAAAGAAGATGGAACAGTATTAACTCAGTACTTGCTGCTAGAGACAGACATCCCTTTCCAGGATTCTGAATTCTGGATGTTTTGAAGCATTACAAATAACTGTAGGAGCTAAAACGACTCTTTGTCCAGTTCATGCACCCTTTTCAATGCTTATTTCACAATTTCAGAGGCATAATACGTCTTTTAAAGTCATATTACCCTATGATAACACATAGTTCTTTCATACTTTTAGTCATTTCTCATGGAGTCATACATTCTCATAACTTCCTAACTGCCTGCAATATGCTACATAAAATGCTGGCTTCTATGTAGTAGTGAACCAAAAAGATGTAAGATGTGCCTGGTACATCTAGTAAAGGAGACTGGAGTCTAGTAAAGGAGACTGGAAATAAACTAAACTAAACACACACAGACACACACACACACACACACAGAGTAATGAATACTATAAGGAAAACACATAGAATGCTATGACAGATCAAATCAGGAGATGGGCAGCTCCCCATGAGGGAATCATTAGACAGTTGAGAGCCCACAGAGGCACCACCTTTTGAAGGAAGCGGGCAACACTCCAGGCAGAAAGGGATGGAAGACTGGTCCATGTATGCAATTGGACAAATTCAACTCTATTAGCTATGACCTTTCAGCTTTTGAAGTAAATAAACTAAAAATAGGCAAGACCTTCTACCTTCCTGCCTTCTCTAGGGCTCACAAAATACAATTTTGCCTTCCTCCATACACATTTCTCCTGAGAATAACTTTTTATGGCATGTTGTGACATGTGAATCTGAATCTATAAAATTAAGTTGAATTTAAAATGAATATATTCTACAGTATAATTTTATTTTCTCAAGTACCTTTTTTTAAAGGGACTTATGGTTCATTCTTTTTGTTGTTGTTGTTTAATAGGACAAAAGAGCATGAGAGGTGAAGAGCTTCCAGTCCAAGGTTTGCTGTGAGGTATGTAAACCCTGTAAGCCATCTCCAGCTGTAAAATTCTATGATGATCAAAATTCAAGGTAAGTCTCTGTTTGAGTGTTAAGGAATCCAACTCATGTTGCTAAATATACAAGTATGAAATATGCATAGGAAATGCATTATCATTACTGTAGACATAATTCATAGGCATTTTCCAAATGCTAAATTAATTGATGAAATCTCCTCAATCCAAACATAGTTTGGAACCTAATCTAAAACAACTGTATTATGCTAATTACTTTAAATGAAAGAAATAGTTTCAATAATTTATTATCAGAAAACAATATGATGAGCAATTACGTCTATAAATTGAAGACACATTTCTTTTTAAAACTACATCTCTTTGCTGTAAAAGTAACCATAACTAAGAATGCAACTACCTGATGCAAACCAGCACATCATACTTTACTGGGAATATAATTATAGTTTTCCTAGCTCTAACTTTCATGCTTGTAAACAGTTTGAATGGCACGTAATTATCTGTTTTCCCCTAACTACTGTCCCTGAACCTCTTTGTTAAATGCCTAACAAAATCATTCCAGAATTAAAGTCAAATTAAAGCTACATCCATTTAACTTTACAGTTTGGACATATCACTGTATGAAGTAAAGTGACATTAGCCGTATTATGTAACTAACTCAATCTAAGCTTAACTGGTAGTTCTTTTGTTTGTTCTCCTTGGCATGGGCTTTAGCATGCATCACTAAAATGTTTACACTTGAAGGGAACCAGTTTGCCATATCCTTTCTGTCTCTCCTCATCCTATCTACTCTGCTCCAAAATTTGGTACATATGGAGCACTTGCCCCATTTTGTCTCTGGTGGATGAAGGGATTGCCCTGAGAAGCCCCCCATAAAGCAGGGCCACATTTGTGCCCCGCCTGTACTCCAGATCCCTGACAAGACAAGTTGTCTAGGAGTGGGGAGATTTGGCAGTCATTCCATTCCTCCCATTCCTCCCAATTCCGTAGGTACTTCTATGTGCCCACTTCTACCCATCCAACCAGCCATCCATGTATTCACCAAATAGTTATTCCAAGCACTCTGCAGCCTCATGACCTCTGTGCTTGCTGTCCCTTCTCCCTGATATTCTCTTTGCCAAATATTCACTATTCCCTTCATCCGGGTTAGTGTTTCAATGTGAGATCTTCAATGAGGTCCACCTGACACCCTACTGACATGGCCCCCTAGTGTTCCATCTTCTCACCACAACTTATTTTTCTTCCCCGCACTTATTATTTGACATAATTTATATGCATCTTTTTTCTTGTGCTCCTGGAATGTAAGATCCAGGAGGAAGTGCTTTGCCTTGTTCACTGCAACAATCTTCCCTGGTAAACCGGTCTCTAGCATAGAGTTGCCATTCAATATACAAACGCTGAATGAGGCACTAGGCTTGGCCAAGCAGGCAATGCATCCAAGGGGAAGTCACATCCCAATAGCAAGGGAGCAGAAAACCCAAACAAGGCCCCAGGGCTGGATGAAGCACAGTTACCAATCACTCTTTTCCACCCAGAAGCCACGCAGTGCTTAATTGGGGCACCACTGGTTGGTATCTCGGGGATGATCACAGGCAGGGGCAAACGTGAACACCTACTCTATATGTAGATTACATAATTTATCTGATCTCAGATTCAGCCTCTGGAAACTTCTGCTCAATAATTTTATCTTTTGACTTAAAGATGGGGGGCAATAACTTTAGAGTTATTGGGTAATTATCTTCCTTTCTTTCTCATTACCCTCACATCTTTACTTTTCCCATTCACAAACACAGGAATTATATAACTTCTTTTGAAGAAACAAGGGGGGGTGGTCAAGAAGAGAGTTTATTGGACAATGCTCTAGATCAGGGTTTCTCAACCCGTGGGTCGCGACCCCTTTGGGGGTCGAACGACCCTTTCACAGGGGTCGTCTAAGACCATCAGAAAACACATATATAATTACATATTGTTTTTGTGATTAATCACTATGCTTTATGTTCAATTTTTAACAATGAAAATACATCCTGTATATCAGATATTTACATTACGATTCATAACAGTAGCAAAATTACAGTTATGAAGTAGCAACGAAAATAATTTTATGGCTGGGGGTCACCACAACATGAAGAACTGTATTAAAGGGTTGCGACATTAGGAAGGTTGAGAACCACTGCTCTAGATTGTTCTGCCTTTAATAATTTGTTTTATGTTTGCAACATATATATATTTTATTTGGCATGGAAGAGCTATTTTATTTATGTATATATTACTGTTGGTGCATAATGGCCCAAGTTTTTCCTTTCATTTTTAAGTGTAGGTATTGATCTGTTCACAGAGTTCCTATAGAATGATTGCCGAAAGCATATAAAGTCAGTGTCTGAACATACATTGGTGCTAGGAAAAGCAGGTCAAAGTAATAAATGCTTTGTATCCTGAGTTTTCTTATCTAATCTAAAAAATTTAAACTACCATACTTACCTGCATTATTAATAAAATCAATATAAGATTTGTAAGCAGAAAAATGTCACTTTAATGTACATCAATCACTTTATCTTTCTGGCTAGTGGCATTTCCTTTTCGTTTTTCATTTATTTTTAGCCCTGCACATGCACCAAGGCTTCTGAAACTCACTGGCCACAAAATATGTCCTAGAGTGGTGTTTCTCACACTGTGTTTGGTTAAAAGATGTTTTATCACACGAAAATAAAAAGAGTTCATGGTCATTAGTTTGGTAATATTCATAGTAAAGTCGCTGATAAGTTCTGTAGCAAATATAAATGAATAAATTTATGTGTTTCCTATGCCTTTACTTTTAACGCTATTTTTTACAGACAACAAAATCTCGTGAGACAGTGATCTGTGGGATGTTGATTTGGGAAATGCTTGGTTCACAGCCTTTTAGTTCAGAATCTCTTTTATGCCATCATTCCCCTCTTTTCCTTCTCTCAAGTCTTTGCACTTGCCATGTCACTCAGAGCCCGTTTCAAACATTCTCATGGGGGGTGACCCTGTGTTCTTCTCTCCATCCTCCCTGCCCTTCCTTCTAGTAATTACTCTTACCTCATCCATATATTAGACTCTGTGCTTGGCTCTCTGGATAAATGACCAGTAGATTCATTATCTACAGTGAAGGAGTTTTAGGGATGCAGAGGAGGAACTTCTAACCCAAGCTAAGGTGTAACTGAGCTGAACCAGGAAAGTAACCCAGGTAAAAGGTGATGTAGGATTGTATGTGTATGTACAGGAGTAATTCGGGGAAGGTTCTTTGACATATATGACATACTATGGGCAAAAAAATATAGCATCTGCAAATTTCACTGCACTCTCCAGGGAAAGAGGAGGAGGTAGGCTAAGAAGGTGAAAGCTGGAGAGGCAGGAATTAGTGTGATCAAAGAGGGCTTTGCATATTAGGCACATTGAATTTATCCTCTAGGCCAGAGGCTCTCAAGCTAGATTATGCATTTGAATTACCTGAAGTTTTTTCAAAATGCCTATTCATGTACCTGGCATCAATTCAGATTTAACTTGTCTGGAGCCTGAAGTAGGATCTGTTTTTTTTGTTTTTGTTTTTAAACTTCACAGGTGATTTAATATGCAGCCAGGGTTGAAACAACTGTTGGATGCCTTGAGAACTTTGGAAGCTATTGAAAGATTTTTAAAAGTATGAAACATGATCTCAGATTTACATATTATAAGTTTGTTCTTTCACATACCTGATTTTAGCATACGTAAACGATGGGTGCATTAATATCATCCTACTTTATAAACAAACAGCCCCAAAGTTTAGTTCCTCTAATCTACGTGGCTATGATTGGCAGGGCTAGGTCTGGATACCAGGACTAATCCATGCTCTTGCTCTACACTTTGCCATCCTGAAAAGGACCGTGAGTCACAATCAAAGGGCATTTCCCAAACCATGTGACATGCTCATGGGGTCATGCCACTAAGTGGGTTATCATTAATCTGTTTCTCTTCCTATTTCTCCATTTATCAAATAGTTAACAATGCTATGTCCAAGAAGCCTGTCCTTCCTGATAAATTTAGGTAACCCTTCATGTGCTCAATGGGCTAAACAGAAGGGATTTATGGGGACATATGCCAGAGATGCTCAACCGAGAAGGGGGAGTCAGGTAAGCATCTGAGTTGCATTTGAAGGATGAGAAGGCGTCAGAGAAGAGAAGGAAGGATAGAATTGGGAATGGCATTCCAGGCAGAGAGGGAGTATCAACCAAGGCAAGGATGTAATACAGAAAATACTGCATGTCAGTGCACTCTGTGAGAGACCAGGCTGGAAAGGTAGGGGGCCAGTTCATAGAGTGCCTTGTCTACCATGTGAGGGAGCTTGGATTTTACCAGGTAACTAATGAAAGAATGGATGCGAGTGGAAGAAAAGCATTTTTCATAGAGTCCTGTGGGAGTTAAGGGAAGAACTAATATCCAGGGTAAAATTATTAGGAGAAAATATATTAGGCCAAAAACAGATAGCGAATTCTTCACACAAGAATGCACAGTTGCCTATTTGGCATTCTAATTTTTTGTTAAAGAAATTTGCTAAAGTTCTACTTAAACTGATTGTCTCTACTGAGATGAATAAAACAATATACTGTATTTCCTTAATGATACAATCTGTTTCTAAGTGTGTGTGTGTGTGTGTGTGGGGGGGGGGGAGTTGTTTTGTTTTGTTTTTTGGAACTACCTTTTCAGTAATTGCAGAATTTTTTCTCCATTTAATCCTTACTCTGCAAAACCAACTACCTTAGCAAAGCATAAAAAGTCTTTTTAACTTAGCTGCTTTGTTTTTCCAAGAATATAGCATACTAATTAAGGGCCTAGAGTTTGAAGTCAAATACACCTGAGGCTTACAAACCATGTGATCTGGAACCATATGGCCTCTGAATCTCAATTCCTGAGCTTTAATGTGAAAATAATTTAAATGTTACTTCCTCAGGGGAAGTTGTAGCATTTAAGTGCAATATTTTTCTTACTTTTGTAGCATATAATAGTGGAAACATGTCATTATACATTTGTCCAAACCCATAGAATGCACACCAAGAGTGAACCCTAATGTAAACTACAGGCTCTTGGCAATAATGAGGTGTCAATATAAGTTTAGTAATTGTAACAAATGTACAGCTCTGGTGGGGGATGTCAAAGTGGGGTGGCTGTGCACAAATGGAAACAAGGGGGTATTTGGGAAATCTTGGTAACTCCCCTCAATTTTCCAGTGAACCTATAATTGCCCTAAAAAATAAAGTCCATTAAAAAAAGATAGTATAATGGGAATTTAGATTAACAAAAATGAAAAGTCATCCATAATCCATCACTCTACAATTACTGCTGATATTAACTTTGTATTGTGCATTATTTTAGTTATTTAATATTTATTTCTGTTATTGATTTTTTAAAGAGTAATATTTCCAGACAGAAGTCTTATATTGAGCACATTGGTCAAGAATTTAATCTCAAACACTGAGGTAAAAAGTTGTTGGGGTGAGTGATACCATTTCTTGTGAAGATTTAAAGGGTAAATTTAATACCATGTCTTTAAATAGAGCAAATTCTCAAATATAAACTTTAACCAGAATCCAAGTGATTTAGAATCCTCAATTAACTTACCCTTATCCCCCATTTATGATTTTAGGAGAAACAAACAAAAAAATAAAAGTAGAAAGCAGGATTTATTTTTTAAAAAGGTCATGGTCACACAGAACCATTATTAATGCATTCTCTTTAGTTCAGATGAAACCCAGTGAGAACTAACATTCACAAGCATCACACCCTCCAAGATTGTCTAGAAAATACTTAATTATGTTCAAATAACTCTTAGCTAAACAGAAAATCCAATTAACTAGAATAGCCCATTACTTGGATATTCTAATAAAATAGTGCATAGTCTTTGATGAATGAGTCATCAAAAATGGATCTTCTCTAATGTAGTTATTTTTGAGATTATATAGTCTAAGCCTCTCATTATTTCCTCCCCTAAGCTTTTAGTGGAACCTAATTTATGTCTTGATACAGAAAATTCAGGAGATGCCCACACAAGGACTCGGGTCACGCTGTGGAGTTCAGTTAACTCTTCTGGAAGAGACGGAGCTTTAGTGTTTTCACAGGGTAAAAATTCTCCAGACCTTGATGTGTCATTAATGTTAATATAGTTTCCAAAGCTCCCTGATGTACATTGTCTCATTTGCTCTTCACAACCCTTTAAGCTTATGTAGTGTAGAAATTGTTAGCTTTGAATTACAACAAAGGAACTGTGATTCAGAGATATGAAACGGCTTTTTGCCAAAGTCCACAAACCCTGAAATTGCAGAGTTAGCACTCGCTTTTGCTGTTGAATAAGCAACTTTGGGTTAGCCAGGGACTTTCTTGGAGTTCTTCCATCTCACACTAGTAAAATGCAGTGAACAGTGTAGAAGATCTACAATTCTGTAGAGCACAGAGCAATGTGTTACTAATACTTAGGTATTAGGAAACCTTGTTTGGCTGGCAATAACCTTTCTTGTCAGCTTCACGGATCCCTATTCCTCTCCATGAGCAGTTCTCAGAGTGTGGTCCACAAAGTGCTGTGGCCCAAGACCTCTTCAGAGGGTCTGTGAGGTTAAAACTATCAGAATAAAATTAAGAAATTATTTGTCTTTTTCACTGTCTTAATATTTGCATGGATTATACAAAAGCAATAATGGGTTGAATCTTGGGCACCTTAGTACCAAATCAAAACAGTGGTACACCAAACTATACCAGTAGGCAATGCTCTTCACCATCTAGCATGACAGTACAAACAAAAGTAAAAAAAAAAAAACAAAATATACCACAAAATGAAAAAAAAAAAAAAAAGCCAGTTTCAAGAATGCCCTTGATGGAACAGTAAAAATTATTAATTTTAATAAATAGCAATTCTGAGTGCACCTCTTTTTAACAGTCTATATTACAAAATTGGAAATAGCCGAGACCGGTTTGGCTCAGTGGATAGAGCGTCGGCCTGCAGACTGAAGGGTCCCAGGTTCGATTTCGGTCAAGGGCATGTACCTAGGTTGTGGGCATATCCCCAGTGGGGGATGTGCAGGAGGCAGCTGATCGATGTTTCTCTCTCATCGATGTTTCTAACTATCTCTCTCCCTTCCTCTCTGTAAAAAAATTAATAAAATATATTTTAAAAAAAATTGGAAATAATGCATAAAGTGTTTCTGCTACATGCTTAAGTATGATAGTTTCACACACAAAATTACTTGGGTGTATGAGTTGCAAGCTGAACTAACTTCTTTTTGCATGAAATATAATTTTACTTGGAAAAATAGTTAATAAAAACATTATGAATAAAGAAATTATGAATAAAGTGAGACTATCGTTTAAAAAACATACACTCCAAATTGCAATATTTGATGATAAATTCAAGTTTCCAAGCAAAAATTGCAAGTTTAATAAACCTGTATCCACCACAGTGAGCTGGAGAGCTTTCTAATATTTAATAACTTTTCTGATCAGATCAATAGTAATATGAAGAGATACATATATATATATACTATATGTATATATGTTACATATATATTTAATATTATATAATGAAATGTGTGACCATTTAGAAAATACATATAGCTCAGTGAGCCAATATTTTTCAAATGACTAATTCATGGGTAAAAGATCCATTCAAAGTGGATTTAAGAGAACAGAAGAGTATGAAAAATTCATTGTATGGATTCAAACTGGTTGACACCAAGAACACACACATTTGGCGTTTCTCATCTTTCTTGCTCATGTTCTTCCCCATTTCTACAATTCTCTCCCATTTCCTGTGTCTCTATATTCTTTTCATTCTTTAAGGTCTATCAAATCTTGCATATAGGAGGCACTACAAACATGTACTAATTTGTGTTAAATTAAAATACATTACAAGCCAAGTCTTTCAAATCTCACCTTACTCAAGAAAAAAACTATTTATTGCCCATTTCCCATAAGGTACTGAGGATTAAGAGGTGCATGTAATAAACTTTGCTCCCAGAGGACAAAAAGCTTCTTGCACACTCTCTGCTTGGAAACCCCCCATGACAGCCCACTCCCTTGTGGTGTCTTACTGCACAGTCAGCAGCAGTACTTGAAGCCTATAGTTCTATGCTGGTGGTATATACCTCACTGCTCAGGAAGGCTGTAAGCCCTCTGAATGCTTGCTTGACAGGTTCTAGCATAATGAAGAATTCACTTGCTTCCCTATCCACACTGTAAACATGAACATTTAAAGAGTAGTTGGTAGTTGTCCTTTTGTAAAAGGTTTTTCATTTAGCTGTGTCCTATATTGATTCAAAAGAAAAATATGCTTTATACATAATACTCTTATCAATGAATTAGATGGCTCTACTGAATGAGAAGGGCTTACTCCTCTTTTCTATAAAAATCATTAAAAAATGTTAGCAACTTGGATAATACATAAGCATCTTCAAAATGTGCTAATAATACCTGCTAAAAATGCTAATAGCAATGGCCTTTTGACTCCTTGATCATAGTGAGTGGCTCCTTTTCTGCTTTGTGAATCTCGAACATCTAATTTAGAACACTGCATATAGAAAACACTTGTTGATTTAACTTATTGTTAAATTCTAAGACACATAATCCATAAGCCAAACCTAAACCTCTCAAACTGAAGTTATTGAGAAAACATTAGCTTATTTTAAAGAAGGAGGAAGCATTCTGCCAGCTTTTTCTGAGTCAAAATATATCTTAAAAGCTTTATTCCTATGTTTTACTAGAGGCCCGGTGCATGGATTCATGTACTGGTGGGGTCCCTCGGCCTGGCCTGTTCCCTCTTGCAATCCGGGACCCCTTGGGGGATGTCAGACTGCCAGTTTGGGCCCAATTCCCACAGGCCAGGCCAAGGGACCCCACTGGTGCACAAATCCGTGCACTGGTCCTCTAGATCTTTGGTTAATCTCTTCCTGCTTTCCCCCATACCCCCTTCCCTCTGAGATTCATCAGTTTGTTCCATGTTTTCATGCCTGTGCGTTGAGTGTCTGCCCCCTGATGGTCAGTGTGCATCATAGCTACTGCTTGAACTGTCGCTTAGGCTTTTATATATATATAGATAGCATCCATATTTTAAGTAATAGTTAACCTTAGGATAATTATGGCACCATTTGAAGAAAGATACAAGATTTAATTTATGTATTTTTATTTTCAAAGCTTTTCTTTAACACTTGCCACGTCCCATCAACTTCTGAGGCTTTCTGACAGGGGAGCTGAGGCTCAGCTTTCTAACAAGGGACATTGTAATCACCAGAGCCAAGCAACCAAGCTCAGAAGGCATTTTATTTGTACAGAAAAGAAACAAAACAGTATAATATCCAAGTTAAGGAGAGAAATTGATTAGCACTCTAAGAACGGAACTGTATTACATATTTGGGTCCTTACTCTCCCCCTCCTATGTATAAATCCTAGATGTTTAATTAAAACAAAAACAAAAATCTGGGCCTGTATACAAATAAGCAAGTTATATTACGTATAGGCCAGCCGTGGGCAAACTATGGCCCGCGGGCCGGATCCGGCCCGTTTGAAATGAATGAAACTATTGAAAAAAAAGACCGTACCCTTTTATGTAATGATGTTTACTTTGAATTTATATTAGTTCACACAAACACTCCATTCATGCTTTTGTTCTGGCCCTCCGGTCCAGTTTAAGAACCCATTGTGGCCCTCGAGTCAAAAAGTTTGCCCACCCCTGGTCTAGGCCATTAAGGTCTAATCAGACACCATGCAATTATAATACAAGTTCACTGTTTTTGAAGCTATCAGTATTTTCTTTCTCAAATCCCTGCTTTCAACTTTCTATAGGTGCTTTTCAGTAATTTTTTCAAAGGCTGAATGAAATAGAACACATAGCATAGTTATCTTCTCAGATGCTTAACCATATATTGTACATATTTAAGATGAAAATAGAAATACAACTTTTATTACTTTTTACCAAATTCTGCCACTGCTTTCACATTTTAATATTAGATGTGCTCATCGGAAAAGGGTTTATAATCAATCTGCCACATGAGATGCATGTTGATGGAAACACTGCCTCAAATGTTAATGTAATACTGTGTCAAATAGAAGTTCCACCAAAAAGTGTCAGACTCTTAGGAATACACATGCACTGACTGGGAATCAAAGAGGTTTCCCCGCACTGTACAGAGAATCACATGAAATGGTCGCTTTGGCATGCCAGGCACCACCAAGTCCCTCGTCTACTCCGTACCACACACTACAGCTCCGCAGTCACCAAGACTGTGCCAAGGAGAGGCCTTGCTTCATAAACAACTTTGTGGTTCTCACTCTTTCTTATTTGCATCTTTTGAACATCTAAGCACTTTCAAGAAAACGTACAAAAATATACGAATATCAGTATAAAAATCCCTAAGCCATAGGTTATGGTGAACGTCAAAACCTCCAAGGAGAGGATGAGCACAAACATGGAATGTGATTTTCCCCAGAGTGACAGGAATTCAGCTCTGATGGGTCAGTCCACCCTTCTCACATACCCAGGCACCGCTCTGGGCCATCATACACCCAGCTGACCCGAAATGTTTCCCGTAAGTCCTACAACCACTCCGAGGGCTTAAATCCTTCCTTTTCTGTGAGGTGGTCAGGGGAGTGCCCATCCACCTTATTTTTCTTTTTTTTAAAATCTTTTTGGACTTGCTCTTTCCATTAAAATATTTACATGCTTTCTCTCTATAAATCTAAATATATTAAGTAGCATGCAAATCTGCTCTTTTAACAATTATTTTATGCATATATCCATTTAAAATACTTATTGATGACCTACTTTGGTCTGGATTACTCTTGACAGTGAAATTGTGAATGCCCCATGTGCCTCATTCCCCAGGACATTTCAGCACCACACTCGCCTCACAGTGATAGCTCATTGTATGTTAGGTTAATAATGATGGACAAACACATAGTCTGAAAGTAGCTACAGTTCATATTCAAAATAATGTGGTTAATAAATGAGAAAAGAAGTACTATAGTATTCTACTTAGCACTGCAAAATCATAAATACAGATGAGACTACCTTCTGCCTCTGAAACCCGACTGTGCCCTTAAGGGTGGCAACTGCAGAATGTACTTGAGAGAGGGGCTTAGGTAGTGGCACTCTAGTTGGAAAAGAGGTGGCACCACATGGCAGAAGGTCTGCGTATGCCATATCACAACTACAAAGCTCACCTCCCCAGAGATCCTGGCAGAGTTGAGCCTGTTGCACACAACAGGGGCCTTAATAAGATACCTTCATACCAGCCTTTCTTCTCTACTTTTAATCCAAAGAATTACCATTCTTTCATCAATTTATTGAGATACTGTGTGCCTAGCACTTTGTAGGCACTGATCAAAATGCCAGGCATCTGTCTCTCAGGCCCCTTTCCTTTGACTGTACATGCGGCTGTCATCTTGAATAATTCCTATGGCCCTAGGATGAACCATCTAAGCCCCTTGACGATTTCTTGGCCTAGTTAACTGCAATGAACCTCACACCGCCTCCATAACCAACAGCTAGAAGTGCTCAGTTCTAAAATCTGAAACTCTAAATTTCCACACTCACCACAGCTTTTCTTCTTTTTGTTTCTTTCTTCCAGGCCCGGAACTTGTCACTGGGCACCTCTAGGCCATCCAGAACGCCCCATCACTGTTAATTACTTTTGTTTTCTTCCCCTAGGTTTATTACGATGTAATTGACATATAACTTTAGAGCAGTGGTTCTCAACCTTGGCTGCACATTAGAAGCACCTGGGAATCTTCTTAAAATCCTGATTTCTGGTCCTCATCCACCGGAAATTCAGTTTCTTTGTTATTAATGTTGTGGCCCTACCCCATAACAAAGACACAGAATTTCCGGAGGACGAGGCCCAGAAATCAGGATTTTAAAAAGATTCCCAGGTGATTCTAATGTGCAGCCAAGGTTGAGAGTCACTGCTTTATAGTAAAAGTGTTTAGCATGATTTGATATGTGTATATTTTGTGAGATTATTATCACAGTAAGTTTATTTAATATCATCACTTCACATAGTTACAAAGGCTTTTTCTTATGATAAGAACTTTTAAGGTCTACTTTCTTAGCAACTTTCAAATATAAAATATAGTATTGCTAAGTATAGTCACCATACTTTACAATTCATCCCCGGAATTTCTCTTGTAACTAGGAATTTATACCTCTTGACCTCCTTCACCCCTTTCTTAAACCCCTACCACCACCTCTGGAAACCACCAATCTGAGTGCAGTTTTTTTTTAGATTCTTCATATAAGCGAGATCATAGAGTATTTGTCTCTGTCTGACTTCTTTCACACAGTATAATGCTCTCAAGGTTCAACCATACTATATGGCAATATTTCATTTTTTTTGCAATATTTCATTTTTTATGGCTAAACAGTATTCCATTATCTGTGTTGTATGTATGTATCTATGCACCATATTTTCTTTATCCATATATTCATAGATGGATAATTAAGGTTGTTTCCATGTCTTGGCTATTGTGAATAATACTGCAATCAACATGGAAGTGCAGATATCTCTTCAAGATCCTGATTTCATTTCCTTTGGATATATACCCAGAATAGGAATGGCTGGACCATATAATAGTTCTATTTTTATTTTTTTGAGGAACTCGCATACTGTATTCCATAGCAGCTGCACCAATTTACATTTCCACCAACAGTACACAAGGGCTCCCTTTTCTTCACATCCTCACCAACATTTTATCCCGTCTTTTTTTTTTAATGTTTTTTTAAAATAGATTTGAGAAAGAGAGAGAGAGTAAAAGGAAGAGAGAGAAACATCAATGAGGGAGAGACATCTATAGGCTGCCTCCTGCATGCCCTCTACTGGGGTTTGAGCCTGCAACTTGGGCATGTACCCTGACCGTGAATTGAATCGGCGACCTCTGGGTGCATGGGACAACACTCAGCCAACTGAGCCACACTGACCAGGCTCTCCTGTCTCTTTAAGGATAGCCATCCCAACAGGTCTGAGGTGATATCTCATCATGATTTTTATTTACCTTTCCCTTATAATTAGTGATGTTGAACACTTTTTCATGTATCTGTTGGCCATTTTTATGTCTTTGGAAAAATGTCTATGCAGCCCCTTGTCCCCATTCTTTTATTGGATTTTTTTTCAATAGAGTTGTATGAGTTCTATACATATTTTGAATATTAACTTCTTATTTTAGATAAATAATTTGCAAATATTTTCTCCCATATGTTTCCATTACGTTTTGTTGATGGTTTCCTTTGCTATGCAAAAACTTTTTAATTTGTAATCCCAGTTGCTTATTTTTGCTTTCTTTGCTTTTGGTGTCAATCCATTTCTTTCTATTCCTTCAGTATGTAGTTTTTAATGTATGGAGTATGTGCCTTGCATATCCTTTAATTTCTTTTAAAAACTGAAGAGCCACATATTAGTCTTTTTCCTTGAAATCATTCTTTTTTTTTTTTTTATCATCAAAGGATGTCTGCATAAAGTGGACATGTAAGGAGATGTAGATCCCAATGTTCTTTTCATTCATTTTCTTCTTCTAAATTCTGAGTGAATCACAATTTAGAAAACAAGTGGTGGGTGTTTCAGAATCAGTGAGAGTTGCTGATTATGGGGTATTTCATTTCAATTTAAAGAGAAAAATCCTCATTTATAAACACACTTATTTTTCTCATAGGTGAGTTAGAGAAATAGAAAAATGAATAAGACATTGTCACTAACCTTGGTACATTCAAAGAAAAAGACAAGCAAATAATATTGAATTATAATTATTTCCAATAAAATATGTTAATATCTATCATACAAAGATAGCAGTAAGAAGGATATAGGAGTTCCTTGCCCATGGTGATTAGGAAAGACTTCACAGAAGCCATTAGGTTTTAACTGCATCAGAAAATTGTTTAGAACAAATTTGATATTACTTGCCACAGAAAGAAAAAAATCAGGAAGAGACATATTACTAAAATACATTTGGAATTTTCTCATGATACTGAAGTGATTCTGATTATTTCTATTATTACTGACAGACCTTTATCCTGACAGCCAATAAAACTGAAGCAATACATTCTCATGCTTATGGAAAAAAGTAAGAATTAATCATATTTAATTGACATTTTATTGCTAGCACAGCCAAATACAGAGGAAATAATTGGCTTTATTTCCCATGCTTACTGAAAACTTCTCCAGTTAATTATAACCTAAGCACAGAGTGGTTGTGACAGCAACTATACACCTGATTCCTCCACAACTGTTTGCTCCTGTATATGCAAAATGACTTCATGCGCCGCTGATTCTTTTATTTAAGCACATTTTTCATTAAGTCACCAAAATAAGTGCCTAAGGAAATGTTCCCTCACTCCTTTCCATTGCACCCTTAAAAATGACAGGAAGTCTGCCCTAGTTGGTTTTGCTCAGTGGATAGAGTCCATATGTGGACTGAAGGGTCCTGGGTTAGATTCTGGTCAAGGGCACATATTATGTTGCAGCCTCACCCTGATTGGGATATGTGTGGGAGGCAATCAATTGATGTGTCTTTCTCACATGTTTCTCTCTTTCTGTTTCTCCCCCTCCCTTCAAGTTCTCTAAAAATCAATGGAAAAATGTCCTTGGGTGAGGAATAACAACAACAAAAAAAGGAATTCTTATTAAAAATTACTTCACCAAGAGTCCTCCAGTTCCTCATTAAGTATCTGTGAGGGCAAAAGAAACGAAGCAGGAGGCTGACTGAGCTGGATTGAGAAACATAATCCAAAGCCTTCCCTGCTCTCTGCCTCAATTCTCCTGTACTTGCCAAACCACAGGGTGGGGGTCCAGGAGCACTAATGCTGTGTATAGGACAAGTTGCAGCAAAAGTTCTGGAAATTGCCAATACTTAGCACTCTGGTGTTACTATATCCCACCTGCTCATCAAAGCACTCTGGCCCGGGATACACAGGATTCCATGTCAAGACCATGAGGAAAGCACTGAACACAGGTGCCACAGTCTGCTCTCCAGCCTAGGAGAGGGATGGGGGTTTTCTGTCACCTGAGTGCACAATGACCAGGGCTAACAGACAGGGCATTTGTGGGGAAATCCCAGTCAGATCTGATGGAAATTTTCTCTTTACTACATAAGGGAAAAGGAAAAGTCAATTAAACAAAAATATAGACCCATGAGAAACAGTGAGGCGACACAGAGAAGAAATAATATCCTAAATACAAGGAGTAACAGCAAGACTGGAAATGACTTACTAAAGAAACTAGAATAAGTAGAGAGAATATGGTTAAACAAGTTCGAGGCATTAAAGGGTACATGTTCACTCTAAAAAGGTAAAAGCCAATGAAAGATAAAAGACATACTGAATTACAAAAAGCATACAGAGTGAAATAAAACTGTAATGTGGTGAAATGAGGAAAAATTCCAAAAGGAAAACTGAAATCCACACTGAAGATAATAAACTGAAGAAGCAACATTATAGGAAACTGAATAAATAATGAAGGAAGAACTCAAGAAGTTTGCTTTACATGTAAGGGGTAAGGACAAAGAGAAGGGCTGCACTATGTGGAAAATGAGCACCATCTTTGGGAGTGAGAAATAATAATAAAGAGTGAATATAGAGGGGATGATCTGTCCCACAGTGCTGAAGCTGTCCCATCAGGAGAATTTGCCAATCCTGGCTGACCAACATCTTGGCTACTTCTACACAGGACAGAACAAAGGCTGTGGCCTATACAAGGTGGGATTTGGAACTGAGGCACCCACATAAGGCCAAGGCCATCCAAGTCTCCATTAGTAGGTGAAGTAGGAAAACAAAACAAAGCTCAAAGAGTAAGAGTGTGAATTCTTGCCTGCTTCACTTGATCTCCACACTCTTTCCATAGCCTCCTGGAAAAACCATCATTTCATTTTCTATTATCAGTATAATGTAAATATATATTACAGTAAATCCATATAAAGTAAATATAAAATAAAATATAAAACCATTGCCTTTAACTTCTTTCTTCAATGTGGCAGAGATTGGGGTTTGGCTGAAGGCATGGTCACAGCTATAAATATAACAATAAATACACTCTCATATATATATGCACTGTATAATTTAAATTATGGAATAAAAAATGTATCAAATTACTGATTTATATGTATTTAATGTTTTGTATTCACCCCATCGTTCTTTAACAAAAGATTTCAATGTGCAATGCAAATTTCTGAATTAATAAGCAGAAATTTAGAGAGCTGAAATAGTTTAATCAATTTTATGGAGAAACAAATTGTCCATATCTTCAAGATGGAGAAAATTAACCCCAATTCATCATGCATTGAAGGAAGGATTCTGTTATGTTTTGAAAGGTTTGAAAGATATTTCACTGCGACCTTTCAATGTACACAGAGAGCCACTGTTTGCAGGTATAAAAATGATCAGGAATTTCAAATCTAAATTTTAGAACATGCTTTATTATCATAAACTCTATTTTTAAAGAATTATTAATATCATGATTCCAAAGCTATAGATAATGATTGTGTCAAGAGAAAGACAAACATGAACAAATTCATGAGCCACTCAAACAAGCATCAGTGATATCAGCAGGCTCTGTGTAGGCATCTGTCTCTATAACCCTTGGGAAACTCTCCAAACTGAAGTGGTAAAATGCCCCCAAAAGCGGAGTGACCATGATGCAGTCTGTCTGACAAGTTTCCATAAAACACATGTTGGATTGGCTGCCTCTCTAAGTCTTTGCTTCAACTGCCTAAGAATTAAAAATTATACATCCACCAAACAGTAACTGCATTTGATTTTAGAATTATGTTCAGTGGAATAGATTTTCCATAGCCACTCAACTAGTTAATGAAGCTAGAACAGAACCCAGAGCTTCCAACTGGCACTGTGTTCTCTTTCTACCCATTTTACCAATTTGATTACATGTCTGCCTTCAACTATGATCAAGTCACGAGTAAATTAATGATTACTTAATGGCAGCCCATTTTTAAGAAGTAATACATTCATTTTTGTATTCTGAATTGCACTGTCATAGCTTCTGGACTTAGAACACAGAGACTGGTATAATGCTCACAAGCACATAGAAATGTATGGCCTTTAGTGATAACTCAGCCAGGTCTTTACCTTTGATACACTGATCATGTCCTCTAGATAGAGACTGAAATGGTTATTTGAACCACTTGTTCTTTAACATATTTTTTATTTTATTGTTTAAAGTATTACTTATGTTTCCTTTCTCCTTCATTAACCTCCCCCCACCACCCCCAACTCCCAGCACATGCCCTCACCTCCCCCCGCCCCCCGTGTCTTTGTCCATTGGTTATGCTTATATGCATGTGTACAAGTAAGTCCTTTGGTTGATCTCTTACCTTCCCACTGAAGTTTGACAGCCTGTTCGATGCTTCTCTGTATCTATTTTTATTAATCAGTTTATGATGTTCATTATATTCTACAAATGAGTGAGGTCATGTGCTATTTATCTTCCTCTGACTGACTTATTTCACTTAGCATACTGCTCTCCAGGTCCATACATGCTGTTGCAAATGATAAGAGTTCTTTTTTACAGCAGCATAGTATTCCCATTGTGTAGATGTACCAGTTTTTTTAATCCACTCATCTGCTGATGGGCACTTAGGTTGTTTCCAAATCTTAGCTATTGTAAATTGTGCTGCTATGAACATAGGGGTGCATATATCCTTTCTAATGGGTGTTTCTAGTTTCTTGGGATATAGTCTTAGAAGTGGAATTACTGGGTCAAATGGGAGTTCCATTTTTAATATTTTGAGGAAACTCCATACTATTTTCCACAGTGGTTGCACCAGTCTCCATTCCCACCAGCAGTGCACGAGTGTTCCTTTTTCTCCACAACCTTGGCAGCACTTGTCATTTGTTGATTTGTTGATGATAGCCATTCTGACAGGTGTAAGATGGTATCTTCATTGTCGTTTTGATTTGCATCTCTCGGATGATTAAGTGACTTAGAGCATGTTTTCATATGTCTCTTGGCCTTCTGTATGTCAACTTTCAAAAAGTGTCTATTTAGGTGCTTTGCCCATTTTTTGATTGGATTGTTTATCTTCTTTTTGTTAAGATGTATGAGTTCCCTATAAATTTTGGAGATTAGGCCCTTATCGGATATAACATTGGCAAATATGTTCTCCCATGCAGTGGGCTTTCTTGTTGTTTTGTTGATGATTTCTTTTGCTGTGCAGAAGCTTTTTTATTTTGATGTAGTCCCATTTGTTTATTTTCTCTTTAGTTTCCATTGCCCTAGGAGGTGTATTGATAAAGATATTGCTAAGACATGTCTTATATTTTGCTGCCTATGGATTCTTCTAAGATTTTTATGGTTTCCTGTCTTATGTTTAAGTCCTTTATCCATTTTGAGTTTATTTTTGTGTATGGGGTAAGTTAGTGATCTAGTTTCATTTTTTTTTTTTTTTGCATGTATCTGACCAATTTTCCCAGCACCATTTATTGTAGAGACTGTCTTGGTTCGATTGCATGCTCCTGTCTCCTTTGTCAAATATTAATTGAGCATAATGGCTTGGATCAATTTCTGGGTTTTTAACATATTTTTAAAAGAATAGTCTGCCTACATTTTAATAGCTTTCTCCTTAGTTGGTTTTTCTCAACAAGCCTATATGGCTTTGAATTGAAACCGGAAAAGAGTAATTAAAATTACTAAACATTTAATGAGAACTACATAATAGAGAAAATTTTGCAAAATAAGGAATCTTGAATTGATCTAAAGAAACTTTTCTTTTACACATAAAAAAACAAAACGCTCAGGTATTTATCCAGTGTTAACTTCTCAGCAAAATCTTCTAAGTGGGAGTTGTACTCCTCAGAAATACTCTGGTTGTATTTTATTTTAAGTGGTCACCACTTGCATGGCATTCAACCATAAAGCATTTATTTGAAATAAATACAGTATATAAGCTTCAGTAGGTTTCGAAAAAGCTAAGCAATTCTTTTTAAATCATCACATCACCCCAGAAAAGACAGTCAATCCTGTGAAACAGCCCAAGAAACAAACAAAATAAAAACACCACCCAGGATGGTTAATGTCTAAGAGAATCAAAATTTATATTTGTTCCCCCACTGCCACTCCCATTCCTCTCCTGCTCTCTTTTCTCACTTCCTGCCCGGGAGAGTAGGTTTCTCTCAGATATGAGTTTTCACCTATCACCCTGCTGGTGCACAGTTACATGACCTTGACCACTACTGAAGGAACTGGAAAGAAAACAAAACAAAAAACATTGCAAGGATTCTTTCCATACTCTCCAGCTCAGAAATGCTGCATTTCCAGTCTACTTACCAGAAAGATAAGTTCCTGACCAAGCTTTTGCTGTCCTCAAGCACTGTACAGTTAGAGTGGGGCTGATCTTAGATCAAATCCCAGAGATAAAAGAGGGGAAAAGTGGGAAACATACCCATATGATACTTTTGTTCAAATTTTGTCCTCAACAATGCACATGCTTTTTTAAATTTTTTTTATTTCAGAGTCCTCAGGTAGTTGCTTTTTTTTTTTTTTTTTTTAGTTTAATCAGTGGGGGAGAGAGAGTGTAGTGGCTTATTCTGTCATATCCAGCATCCTAAGTCACATTTTGGTTTTTGAATGTTAAGAATTTTAAGTTTTATTATACAAAAACAAAATCAGAAAGCAAGCCTAATTTATTTTATGGCCTCCCATGACAAACCTTTCAAGCCTTGCCAGATCTGCTGCCTTAGCCACACAAGGAAATTCAGACATCACCAGGCTAATTCTGGTACCTCTTCAAAGTGTTTCCTAGATACTTGTCCAAGATTTATACTGAGGGGAGATGAACATTATAAACTTACATTCCTTGAGTAAAACAAAAATCTTTGTGGTTACTCATACCTGGTTTCTATAGAGCATGGTTTAGAAACTATCTATCTATCTATCTATCTATCTATCTATCTATCTATCTACCTACCTATCTATACCTACCTACCTACCTACCTACCTACCTACCTATCTATCTATCTATCTATCTATCTATCTATCTGGCTAATATGCAAATTCTCCGCTAGGGGGTTCAACCAGGAGAGCGGGAGTTCACTCTCTCGCTATGACATGTGCTGACCACCAGGGGGCAGCGCGGAATATGGCGGGTGACCAGCAGTGGTGGCGGTGGGGGTGTTGAGGGAGCAAAGGATGGAGGAGGCAGGGAGGCCAGGCCTAGGGACCTTACCCTGCACGAATTTTGTGCAACGGGCCTCTAGTCATTCATAATGATGGAAACAATAATACAAACATAATACCTGGAAACTTATTCTTGAATATGGTTCAAATGTCATAAATTTTTATAAATGTCTATTAACATCAGTGGAGTGTTCTGTTTTAAGCTTTATATCTTATTGAATAGTAGTAAGAGCAGCTAACAGCAATTGGGCACTGACAGTGTTAATTTTGCTAATTGCAAATATAGATTAATAAGACCCACAAAAATTGTCATAGTACTATTGCTGTCAATATGTTAAGAGAAGAAAATCTGAGGTTTAAAAGGATTATTTTTATTTTATCCTTAAATATTTAAATACTTATTTCTAAAAGCTAAGGACCTTCTAAAATGGTGTTCAGCTTTCCCCAGCTGTCTCATAATTTATTATATTTTATGATTCGTTCGAATCAGGTTACAAATACGATTCATATATAGCAAGAATTGGCATACTTTTTTTGTGAAGAGCCAGATAGTAAATATTTAATGCTTTGCAGGGCATATGGTCTCTGTTGGAACTACTCAACTCTGTTGTCTTAGTGCAAAAACAGCCATAGATAAGGCATAAATGAATGGGCAAGTCTGTGTTCCAATAAAACCTGATTTACAAAAGCAGGTGGCAGGCCAGATTTGGCCCAAGGACTACAGTTGCTCAATCCCTGATATATACCAACCAGTTAATATGTCTCTTGAGTCTCTTAAAATACAGGCTCCTTCTTCTGTTCTTTCTTTATGCTTTTCTCATTATTATGCAATCTATGTGTTGAAGAAAATGAGTTGGTTTCCTGTACAGTCTAAATATTTTTAAGGTGTCCCCCAGTCCTCCCTCCCCTTTAATCCCCCTCCACCCAGCCCCGCCCTACCCTAGAACTTCACCACACTATTGTCTGTGTCCTTGGGCTATGCATATTTAATATCTTCCCATCGCTCCCTCCTCCCCCCCTCTGAGATCTGTCAGTCTGTTCCATTCATCAATTTTACCAAGTGTATCCTCATGGTTAATTTAACATGTTCTTCTGTTCTGTGTTGCCTATACATTTGTGATTCGTTCTAGAGCCTTCAGAATCAATTTGTTGACAAAAAAGACTACTTCAGAAGTCACCTGGCATTTTAGCCACACATCTGATTCCAAAGCTCATGCTCTTAGGCACAATGATTTATCTTATCCTTTGAGGCTTCTATTAAAGATATCTAGCCTAGCCCCAGTGGGCTGGCTCAGTTGGTTGGATCATCATTCCACACACCAAAAGGTTGCAGGTTTGATTCCTGGTCAGGGTATATACCTAGGCTGTCACCCTCCCGTCGATGTTTGATTTATATTTTCTCTCTCCCATCCTCTCCCTCTAAAATCAAGAAAAAGTCATATACTCTTGTGAGGATTAAAAAAAAATCTAGCCTATATGTGGCAAACGCCCCAGCTAACTTTCACCTTTATTGCAGGTTCAGCTCATAGATTTTCTTCATAAGTAGCAGCTTCAAAAAGGCATTCAGCAATATGGTAATGTTTTGACCGATCATGTAGGTTGGGGAATGTTAAGCCTTGTTTAATCCTTACCTAATTTCATTATTTGAATCAAAAACACCGGCAAAGGAAAAGCTCTGCTAATCTAAAACAGAGCTCTTTAGGAGGAATTTCTCCCAAGTCCCTGTTAAATAAAGCTAAAACAGGAAAAGCCCACGCTGAGGATACTAATCTCCACGTTGTCCACTTGAGCACAGTTTGATGCAAACCTGCTCTCCCTGTGGACTGCCTGCTCACGGAGCCAGGCTTCCGGGATCTGCATAGGATCAAAATACGCAAACTCACAGAAAGCATTATGGTTCCTCTCAGCTGAACCAGGTCACCTCTTTCTTGCTCAGAGCTATGATTATTTTTCTCTTTATCTTATTACAAAATGCTTATTTTATTGCTATATTTTGTCTGGCTATTGAAAATTAGTTTACTTTAAAGAAAGTATAAACAAACTCATTCCAGATTCAGAATCTTTAATTTGCATGTTCTATTTTTATATGTGAGTTTCTTAGCTTTTATTTTATTTAATAAGTTAAACAGATATCTGGAAAGTAAAAATGCTTCCCCTTGTGAGCAGCAGAGTATTTTAGTTTTCTTCTGCTAATATGCTTTTCTTCTAATTTAAAAAATCAATTTTCATGTAGAAATTTCATCTACTTTGTAAATATTAGGCTTCTGAAGTATTTAATATAAGTATGTACATAATACTCTGAATTCAGATTTCACCACATCCTTATCAATATTCCAAAAGCATTATTCATTTTTAATAGTGTGGCTACTATACCCAAAAACATGCTGATTAGATAGAGGTATGAACTCTTTAAAGGAGAAAAACACTCCTGTAAAGTATCCATTAAAAATTGAGATTTCATTTTAAATTAATACAGTTCTGATACCTAAGAAGACTTTTCCTTTTAGAATCTATTTTATATTTTTAATTCTGAAATATTTTTTTCATCAGAAATATATTTCATAATGGAAAAAAGCATAGCTCTTGAGTACACACAATATACAGGGTGCAGCAAAAGAAATTTAATGTTGTTCATATTAATTAATAAATAATAATATAAGAATAAAACTAGTGGCCGGGTGCATGAAATTCATGCATGAGGGGGCGGGGGGTGGGGGGAGGTTGTTCCTCAGCCCAGCCTGCACCCTCTCCAATCTGGGACCCTTGGAAGGATGTCCTACTGCCGGTTTACAGGGATCAGGCCTAAACCGGCAGTCAGACATCCCCCTCGCAATCTGGGACTGCTGGCTCCTAATTGCTCACCTGCCTCCCTGCCTGATTGCCCCTAACCACTCTGCCTGCCGGCCTGCTCACCCCCAACTGCCCCCCTGCCAGCCTGATCACCCTCAACTGCCCCCTGTCGCAGTGTGCTTGCCCCTACCTGCCCCCCTGCTGCCCTCACTCCAAACTGCCCCCCCCACAGTCCTGATCACCCCCAACTGCCCCCCCCCCGCCGGCATGATCACCCCCAATGGCCCCCCTCACCTCTTGGCCTCTAACTGCCTCTACCTAGGCCCCGCCACCATGTCTTTGTCCAGAAGAATGTCTAGAAGGTCTCCCAGTCTAATTAGCATATTACCCTTTTGTTAGTATAGAGGCCTGGTGCATGGGTGGGGGCCGGCTGGTTTGCCCTGAAGGGTGTCCCAGATCAGAGTGGGGCTTCCCTTGGGGTGTGGGGCAGCCTGGGAGAGGGTCCTGCGGTGGTTTGCAGGCTGGCACGCCACCATGGGGTGAGGGTCCCTACTGGGGGTGTGTGGCCAGCCTGGGTGAGGGGCTGATGGCTGTTTACAGGCTAGCCATGCCCCCCAGCGGGAGACCCTCACCCCATGGGGTTATGTGCAGCCTGGGTGAGGGGCTGAGGGCCATTTTCAGGCTGGCCAGAGCCCCTTCAGGGTGGGGGGTCCCGCTGGGGTGCCTTGCCAACCTGGGTGAGGGGCTGAGGGCCGTTTTCAGGCTGGCCATGCCCCCCAGAGACCCAGGCCCCCAGCCCCTCCTTGAGCAGAGGCCAAGGCGGGCAGGAAGCTTGGCTTCCTTCATCGTCACCGGGAGCAACCCAAGCCTCCAGCTCCGTGGCCACCACCATCTTTGTTGGGTTAATTTGCATCTCGCTCTGATTGGCTGGTGGGCTTAGTGGAGGGATGGTCAATTTGCATGTTTCCCTTTTATTAGTGTAGATGTTTTGCATACTTACAACTATAAACCTACTTTTGCCTCACCCTGTATACATTCAACACCATTAATATTTTTTCATATATACTTCAGATTATGTATCTTTAAAAGAAATTTTAAATGTATGGATATACTGGAAGAGTGGTGTGTGTGTGAACAGTTTTGTATATATAATTTTCAAAACTCATTTGAGTATCTTTCCTCCTTGGATACTCCATTCTTCCTTATAACTCAATATTATGCTTTTAAAATTTATCACTGTTAATACATTAAGACCTAATTTATTCATTTTAACTGAATATTCATTTTGACATACCACATTCAGCCATCTTTTAAAAATAACTAACAATTTTGTAAAAAAATGGAAATAACAGTAAAGTCCACAACCTTGTTCAGGTCTCCTTTGTACAGATACAGTAGACTAGCTGTATTTTAGAGGATAAATATCATTAACTTTACCTGGTGATGAACTATTTTCCCACAAAATCACAAACACCTAATATTGTTCTCATGTTAACTTTAAAAATAATTATGTCAATATAATCAGTAAATCATGAAACAACTTATTGTTTTGTAATTTTCCATTCCCCTGGTACTGCTGAGGTTGAGCATCATTCAAGTTAACTTTTGTGTTTCCTCTTCTATTAAACTGCCTTTTCACATCATTAGCTATTTTTCTATTGGATTGTTTTTCTCTCTTTCTTATCAATGTGTAGTCCATTATGCAATATTGACATTAATCTTGAATTTTTATAAGTTACATATATTTTTAAGAGAAATACCTTACACTTATTCACCATGCCAAGAATTGAAATACACCTTCTTACAGAAATTTTCTTATTTGACTTGGTTCCATAAACATGCTCCTAGCATACTGAGGCCTCAGGAACTTGACAGCAAGTTGGGAGGAAGAAGATAAGCTGGCGGTACTTACTGGGGATAGGCCCCAGGAAAAAGAAAAAGAAGAGGAGGCTGATGACTAGGCCAGTGGTCGGCAAACTGCAGCTCGCGAGCCACATGCGGCTCTTTGGCCCCTTGAGTGTGGATCTTCCACAAAATACCACGTGCGGGAACGCACGTACAATGTGACTGAAACTTTGTGGCCCATGCGCAGAAGTCGGTATTTTGTGGCAGAGCCACACTCAAGGGGCTAAAGAGCTGCATGTGGCTCGCGAGCCGCAGTTTGCTGACCATTGGACTAGGCCTATATCCTCCTCAAGTGGATCTCCTGCTAGTTGTTATTGGGAGGAAATTTTATCTACTGAATGTCCTTAGTAAAAAATTTCTAGCTAAAGAACTACTTATACCAAACAGACTTAATCTAGGAGACATTTCTTCATGAACATGGCCATATAAGCTGTAAAATTATCTAGGTTATAAAATGGAGATCTGTAACAACTTCAGTCTCTCACTGTGTGAGAAGCGCAACAAAAGTCTCACTTGGGGACCACATGTCTTTTTTGAGGACAAAGATACATTTTTCAAAACTAGGACCTTGAGAACCACACAGGATGTCCCACATCTCTTTCTACTTCCTCTGTGCCCATTGATTGTCTATCTCTTTGAAAATTATTAGTAAAGGTAATGTAGAATAAGATCTCTGATTCACAGGGTTCAATCCAAATGTGAGTTTGCTCAGTGTCTGCAACTATTTTGTCAGGGCTAAGCCTCGACCCCCCACTAACCCACTATATTATTTACTTTGTGCCTTGTTGTGGTCTTTCTCCTATCTGATTTTACTTGGCATACCATACATAGAAACTTTCTATTGATTTAGCATCTTCATAAAACGTTATCTTTGCCACCTTCCTACTTATCCTCACCTCAAGGCAACTTGAGGCCCAAATTGGAGCTGGGACTGGAGTTATGTTTCTTTAATATGTATTTAAAGATAAACTAAACATTCATGCCCCTTTTTCCACGTCACCTTCCACATTAACAAAATACTACTTTTGTTAAAGTCTGAAAATAAAATACATGGATAAACTAGCTTTCAGTAGTATAAAATTTTAGCAATATCTGATCATAAAGCTGATTCTGTGAAAATCACATACATCTAGAGAAAACTTTAAACTTATTACTATTATTTTTAATCCTTACTCAAGGAGTGAGGACATTTTTTTCAATCATTTTTCTCAGAGAGAGTGGAAGGGATGGGGGAGGAGGACAGAGAGAGAGAGAGAGAAACTTTGATGTGAGAGAGACACATTGATTAGTTGCCTCCTACACACACCCCCAACCAGGACTGCGGATTGAACCTGAAACCTAGGTACTCACCCTTAACCAGGAATTGAACCCGCAACCCTCCAGTGCACAGGCTGACCCTCTAATCATTGAACCATGCTGGCCAGGGCAAAAACTGTAAATTATTAACAAAATTCTTACACACAAAGCAGAATTTACTAAAAATAAGTATGTGTGTGTGTGTGTGTGTGTGTATCTATATATATATGTGTAGACTAGAGGCCTGGTGCATGAAATTCATGCATTCAGGAGGGGGGGTTCTCACAGTCCGGGAGCCCTTGGGGGATGTGGATGTCCGACTGATGGCGTAGGCAGGCTCCCAGCCAGCAGTTGGGCATCCTTAGCGCTGCCACAGAGGCTCGCCAGCCATGAACCTGGCTTCCAGCTGAGTGGCACTCCCCCTTTGGGAGCACACTGACCACCAGGGGAAGCTCCTTTATTACCAACTAGGGGCCCAGTGCACGGATTTGTGCACCTTGAAAGGAACTGTGGGCCTTGAGGCTGTGGTGGGCACAGGGGCGGGTCTCGGCCCATCCTCCATACCCCTGCCTGGCCTCTCCTGCCATGTCCCCTGGCCCCCTTTCTGCCAGCGCCAGCCCCGCTTGCACCCGCTGAAGGCAAGGAGCAATTGAGGCCAGCGCCAGAAGCAAGTGCAATCAGGAGCTGCTTCCCTGATCACCCCTCAGGAGCAGGGGGAAGTGGAAAAGCCCTCAGGGGCAATCAGGGTCAGCAGCCGCTGCTCGCACCCACTGATGGCTCCAAGCGATCAGGACTGGTGCTGGGCACCAGCAGCAGGTGCAAGCAGTGGGTCCGGCGCTAGCAGCAGTTGCGAGTGCTGGGTGGGACTGTGGTGCCCAAGAGCAAAGAATTTTCAGTAACCACCAGAGGCTTGCTCTAATGACAGTGACGGGCACCCTGCCTTGGTCTGACAGCCCCGCTCACCTGCTCCACCATCCCGCTGCAGCTGATGCCCACCATGTTCCACGCAAACCCCCTGGTGGTCAACGCACATCATAGCAACCAGTTATTTTGACGTTTGGTCTATTTGCATAGTAGCCCTTTATTATATAGGATGTTCAGCCCATGGATGCTCTGTAACTATTTACTGACTGGCTTTTCCTAGATATGGAAGCTGGCTGCATTCAATCTAAATATAGGATAAGTCACTTAAGGAAGGAGTTACTCACAAAATTTTCCAACACAATGTCCCAGGGGCATAATGATTGGGAAATTAAAATCGATGTCTTGATTTTGTTCTCAATTTTGAACAGCCAAAGAAGGCAGGCCTTCAGAAAGTCAATGTGTCTGCACTCTATCAAATCCTGTACAAGAGCCACTTTTTCAAAGTTATTCTCAAAATAAATAGAAAACCAAGGTGATTCTGTCACAAGATGGTAAATATACAATAATCATGAAGAGAAAATTCTGTCATTCCAAAAAGAATGATAGCTACAAACTCTTAATTTAAATCAATTGATAAAAACTCCAAGTGGAGAAATACAAATCACATATTTGTCAAGATACTAGGAAAGTTTTATCCTCAGCATTATATAAACAATTTTTCAACATCCAAGAAAACAGCATTCAAATAAACACAGCTATAGAAAAAGATGACAAGATAAATGGATACACATCCTTTCTCAAAAAACTGGTTAATAGTTAGCTATTTTAAATTTTAAAAAAATATGTAAAAGCCTTGGAAGATTATGAAATGTTTAGAATAGTGTTTAACAGCTTTAATATATAATATTTTTATGTTGAAAGTTCCTATTTTTGCCTTATTATTCATGTTTTTTTTGAACATATTTATAATAGCTATCTTGGTACTTGCATGCTAATTCCATATTTCTGTCATTTTTGGTTTTATTTTTCATTAATTGATGTTTTTTTCTCATGCTTATGATTTGTACATTCTTGCTTCTTCACATGTACTTTCTGAATGGGCGACAGACATGAAAGACATCATGTCGTTGAGGTTCTGTATTGTGTCCTTCCAGCAGGCAGTTAATTTAGCTGTGAATCAGCAAGATCCTCTCAGGGCTTCTTTATAAGCTTTGCTAGGATCCATCCAGCAGAGCCTTTATCCTAGGACTATAAATCACAGTGCTGCTAAGGTGTAACCTTTTGGGGTCTCTACTGACTGTCCAGAGCATTAAATAAGGTCTTGCCAATATGACTGGGTAGAATTGAGATGGCCCCAAGCACTGTGTGAGCTCTGGCCATGGTTCAGCTCACAGCTTCTCTGTAGTTCTTTCCTGTGTAGATTTTCTTCACTTGGCCTGGTGAAGTGTCCTGCATACATGCAACTTAGTATTCAACAAATAATCAAGAAAACCTCTGTTTACATTTCCTGAGCTATTCCGCTTCAGTTTTCTTCTCTTCATGAGCATGACCTAGAAATTCTACCTACATCAGTGCTCCTGAACTCCCACCTGTCTCTTCAGTTGAGGGAAGCTGCTGGGATATGGCTGGGCTCCACCTGTGCCTGTACAGGAAGGGCCTTCAACCCAAAGTCAAGGCAATCATGGGGCTCATGTCACGTTCCCTATCTACAGAATCACAGTTTGTACCACCTTTTGTCTTAAATTTAAATTCATATCTAAGTCCAGATTTTTAGCTATTCACATTGGGAAAGATATTCTATTAACAGTAAATTATCACGACTTTTTAAAATTAGTTTTCAGAAGTTCTGAGCAATTTTATTTTATTTTTAAAACAGATTTTATTGATTTTTTTTTTTTACAGAGAGGAAGGGAGAGGGATAGAGAGTTATAAACATCGAAGAGAGAGAAACATCGATCAGCTGCCTCCTGCACAACCCCTACTGGGGATGTGCCCGCAACCAAGGTACATGCCCTTGCCCGGAATAGAACCTGGGACCCTCCAGTCCGCAGACCGATGCTCTACCCACTGAGCCAAACCAGTCAGGGCTTATTTTTTAATTATAATTAGATATTATTATATACTTTCTCAAAAATCTTAATATTCAAGTTTGGGATACAAATCACTAATAAGATTGAATGCAGTTAATTCAGTGAAGTCAACTGAAATATATATCTTCATGAGTCAGTTTTAGAAAATGGTTAAGTTTTATATCAGAGGTCAAATTGCATAACAATAACCTAAATGTCCAACAATAGGCTAAATCAAGGAACATAAATAACGTAGAATACTACTGAGACACTAAAAAAATCACATTTTCTAGTGAGAAAGCAGAATACAAAACTATGTATTATATGATACAGATGTTTTGGGGGAGCAGAAAACTAAGATATAAAGGAAACAAATGTGAAGTATGATTTTAATATTTATATTTTTATTTACAGACTAGAGGCTCAGTGCGTGGATTCATGCACCTGTGGGGTCCCTCGGTCTGGGTGTGCCCTCTCACAATCCAGGACCCTTCGGGGGATGTCAGACTACTGGTTTCAGCACGTTCCCTGCAGGCCAGACCTCACCCTCTAGTATGCATGTAAGATCTTTGGTTAATTTCTTCTCCCCCTTCCCTCTGAGATTCATCAGTCTGTTCCATGTTTCCAATGGTGGTCAGTGTGGGTCATAGCTACCAGTCAATTGATCAAATGGTTGCTTAGGCTTTTATATATAGAGATTTTCTGCAAAACGACATTACATATAAAGCATATTATTTATATCTGACAAAAATTTTAAACCATTTTAATCTGACTTTTATAATGGCAATCTAACATATATATTAAAGTAAAACTTGTCTTCTCTCCTTGTTTGTAAATCTGCCTTTCCTATTCCACTTTACTTTTCTGAGTCCCTGTTCTCTTTCTGACTATGATTTCATGATTGCCATATAGTGATATTTCCCAAATTTCAATGTATGCCCCTCTCCTTTCTCTTGTTTTTAATTTACTATTTATATCTGCCTAAATTTAGATTACTTCATTGCTTCCTCAACTTAATATATACAAACTCAACTTATGCCATTTACAAACAAGCATTCCTTCCCAGTTACCTAATCCTTCTCAATGGTAACATTTTCCTTCTCTTAGTTTTACAATTCTCTTTCACCTTAAATCTTTCCTTGAGTTCTTTGGATAATGCCTCTTATATCCAGTGATTATTTCTATTGCCGCTTGAGGAAGATGTATTGCACTGAGAGTCCCAAACAAATGGCCTCCCTGTCTTCACTCCCTACTCTGACTCCATCTCTTACCAGCTTGCTACTGAGTCTCTGAACCTTATATATGATGGACACCTTGGACTAGAGTGAAAAACTGTAAAACTGCATTTTCTATACTTCCTTGCTGCTAGGATTCTGTATATGCTGTTGGTTCAGAAACAAATGCAGTCACAAAACCTTTGTAGTTGAAACTGAATCACAGAGTGAGACAGGTACAGGGCATACGTTTGGCGGTTGTACATTGTGGCTGGACTGTTTTCTGGACTCTCTGACTGTAACAGCAGCTTCTTAATTCAGCAGGTAGTGTCCTGGTCATAATGGCAAAGACAGCAATTCCTTTGGTAGCTAAATTCTGCTGGGTGGTTATGGGAGTCATTCATGAAATAAGGCATGTGGTCTCTTTAGCCCTTCCAACAATTTAATAGCTATTCCTGCATCCTTTTAGGCATAAATTGTCTGGAGTGAATTTTATTGTCTACTATTAAGAATACCAACTAACCTGGATGGTTTAGCTCAGTGGTTGTGTCGATCTATGAACCAAAAGGTCAGGGTTTAATTCCAGTCAGGGCACATGCCCAGGTTGCGAGCTCAGTCCCCAGTAGGGGGTGTGCATGAGGTAGCCCATTGATGTTTCTATCTCCCCCTCTCCCTTCTTCTCTGAAATCAATTAAAAAAATTTTTTTAAGAAAGAATGCCAACTAAGAGTTTCCTCATCTTTAAATAACAATTCTAACATCTTGAAGGGTTATTAGAAGAATTGATAGGGACAATTCAGGTAAAGCATATAAACAGCAGAAACGTAGTTATTGTTCTTGTGTTATTGTTAGCACCATAACAATTAGAGGGCCAGGGTATGAGATATCTTCAGCATATGTTCTTTCTGCAATCTTGGTCAAGTTACTTAACTGCTCTAAAATTTGATTTCATTATAATGTAGGTAAAAAATACAACTACTTCATGAAGTTTTGTGAAAATTAAATGAGTATATAACTAAATATTTTTTTTCTATATTTTGTTATTCTCCACACAAATAATCTTACTTGATGAGCTAATTTCCCACATTACTTCCTGTTTTTAAATGCCATGACCTTACCTGTCTTCTCAGAATCCTGGGCACACATTTTTTAAAAACATGCAATGTCTGTATATTCTGTTATCATCTCTTTTTCAACTTAAAGCCATTTTTCAAGTTCTTCCCTTTTCATGAAGTCTTTGCAGGGACTTGCAACCTACCTTGATCACTTCTTTGATCTTGGAGCTCCTACAAACAGCACTAGGCATTTTGACACTTTGCTTTTTTCCTAATTAGTAAAATGTGCCTTATTTCTTTCGGAAATTGACTTTTAAGTCCTTGAGATCAGTAGCAATTACATTAAAAAATTACCTAACAGAGTTCTTAAGAGAGTTTACCATTTAGTAGTCACTTGAACAAACTGCTGACTAGATGATTTGCCATGTCATTCACTGAATTCAATTAGATTATCAGTATTTTTGGCATATGCTATTAAATGTAGTGTAGAGAACTCAGAAGTAAGAACTTGGTTAAAGGTACTTGAAATTATATACATACATTTTTGTATTCTTAATTTTTTCCTCTTTACCAAAACATTTCTACCAGCCTCTTTTTTCCTTTAATTGTACTTAATTCTACCATAGAAACAGCAATAATCTTAAATATGCTAACAAAATGAATGTATAATATACCAGTCAACATTACAATATGGGAATGACAGCTGTTTCTTAGACATATCTGTCAGCAGTGATATAAGATATACATATAGAAGGGCTCAGAGCACTGGTTTTCAACCTCGGACACACTTTGGAATCACCTGGAGAGGTTTAACCACAGATACCCCCATTTAATATGAATGGTATATGGCTTGGGAACTAGATGTTTACATTTAGCCAGACGATTCTCACAGCAATTAGGAAGAACCACCACTGGTCAGAGGCTATGCTCCACTCAGAACCTTTTCCCATCCACTTTCTCTCACTGCTTTGCTTTAGGAACATGCTGCCTGCTTGGAGATTTAAGGCCCTTCACCTAAGCATTCCTTTGCTGTCACCAGTGGCACCTTTGGTACATGTATACAAGTACAAGTAACAGGATGTTATTTTGAAAACTATTTTCTGAAAAAAGCTTTCTGTAATTTCAGTAGGCAGTAATAGTATTCATATACGTAAGAAATAAGGTAATAAGTAAAATATCAGCCTGGCAAGAAGAGGGGGGATGGGAAAGAAAAGCTACAGCCCTATTAACAATAAAGGAGAGGTACAGTTTCAGTTATAAATACCTGATTGATGGTATCCAGATCATCAATGAAGCTATTTACTTCTGATAGAAGCAGAGATATTATAGATTTTCTCAACACGCTGCAACTTCCCAGGGTTACCAGACTCTGAGATACACAATGCTGTACCTGAAACTGAAGGTAAAAATGAGTAGGGTTCTACTTTTTATCAACCCAGGTCAAAATAGATTTAGTGGACATTTTCTAACACTTCACCAGTGAGCTCCACGCTGTGGGGAGTACAAAAGGTGTCAATAAATTCTAGGTGAGTCTCAAGCACAATTATGAAATAGATAAATAATAATATAAGTAATGAAATTTTATATAGCAGTTCATATTTTTAATTGTATGACAAGGTGCAAAATGGATATTTTAGCTGAAGTATCAAAAGATGATGTACCCATTTAGATGATAGACTACATACAAGATGAAAAAAGAGATGACAAACAGACTCTCAAGCCCGTAGCCACTAGATGGATAGATTAATATTATAGACAGATATAGAAAAGGCTTGAAAGAGAGAAGTTTGGAGACGTCGTTGGGGAGAGCTACTGGTGTAGTATGAGTCCCACTTCTATGTGGAGGTACTTCTCTAGTCTTCACAAGTCAAAGGCTAAGCACTTTAGAGTAAGGAGAATAAAATGAGGGGCTCTAAATTTTCATCCAGAGGCCACAAAAGTACTTAGCACTAATAAAATTAAAAGGACAGTTGAAGACAATAAACTATTTTACATATAGTTATTAGAAGAAAGGCCAGTTGATTATTAACCACATTAAATAAGGGGTATATAACTCACACCTGGAAATGCATTAAATATATCCTTTAAAATATCTGGGAGGAAGAATGCTTCAAGGAGAATCTCAAAACCCAGAAATAGCATCTACCTTATGATTGTTCTATATAAGCTTAAAAGCATACTAAGGAGACATGGCTTTTATATATAAAACTAGAGGCCCGGTGCACGAAATTCGTGCATGGGAGGGGTCCCTCAGCCCGGCCTGCACCATCTCCAATCTAGGACCCCTCTCGCAATCCGGGACTGCTGGCTCCTAACAGATCACCTGCTTACCTGCCTGATCGCCCCTAACCACTCTGCCTGCCTGATCACCCCTTACCGCCCTCCCCTACCAGCTTGGTCACCCCTAACTGCCCTCCCTTGGTGGCCTGGTTGCCCCTAAGTGCCCTCCCCTGCCAGCCTGATCGCCTGTAACAGCTTCTGCCTTGGCCCCCAACACAGTGGCTTTGTCCAGAAGGATGTCTGGATGGATGTACGAAAGATGTCTGGTCTAATTAGCATATTACCCTTTTTTTAGTATAGGTAACATATATGCGCCTAAAAAGTTATATTTTTTTTACATACTTTAAATTATACAGTACATATTCAACCTCTTTTACCCGTGTTTTTTTTTTCCTAAATATATCGATTTTTTTAATGGAAAGGAAGGGAGAGGGATAGAGAGGAACATCAATGAGAGAGAAACATCGATCAGCTGCCTCCTGCACACCCCCAACTGGGGATGTGCCTGCAACCAAGGTACATGCCTCTTGACCGGAATCGATCCTGGAACCCTTCAGTCTGCAGGCTAATAATCTATCCACTGAGCCAAACCAGTTAGGGCTCCCCGACTTTATTTTTTTATTTTTATTTTTTTCTTCAGATTATCCACGTTTGTAGATATGGCATTAGTTCATTTTTCAATTGATTTTTAGAGAGAGTGGAAGGGAGAGGGATATATATAGAGATAAACATCAATGTAAGAAACATCCCTGCAGCTGCCTTCCTTAGGAGCCCCAATCAGGGATCCAACTTGAAACCCAGGTAGGTGCCCTGACCTAGAATCGAACCTGCAGCCTTTCCATGCACAGGACCACGCTCAACCAACCTATCTAAATTCAGCCCGGCCATTATATGATTTCTGGAATTTTATTTCAATTCTTGCAAAGTCTGTGGGTTAGGTAATATTCACATTTTGCTGATGAGAAAAAAAACAAAAAACTTTTCATTTTGAGACATTATTCTTCACTCATTGCCACGTTTTCCTGCAAGTCCTAGAAAGGCTCCTGACAGCAGTTTCACTGGGTATCCAGAGTCAGAAGCATTCTCCTCACCACCACCCTTTCCAAAGCCTCCTCTGCACTGGCACTGAGGCTGCTCTGGAGGGCGCCGAGGCTAGGTAATGCAGACAATGACAGGATTTGGACCACTGGAGCCACCGTACCCACCTCTCCTCTCTCAGCTTTTCTCTGCTGTGCTGGAGATAGGCCAAGGTTTGCACCGCTAGCACTTCGGACACAGGTAGTGCTGCAGTTTTTCCCTCTCCAGAGCTGCTGTCGCTGCCTGGAGGTTATAGGGCTGCCCTGGAAGTCCTCTGCATGCCTCCCGTGGGGGCAAACTTGGTGGTGGACTCCACAATGGAACTGCTATTTTTAGATACTTTTAAACACCCCAGCGCTGAGGTAAGACTCCACTTCTTGATTCTGACTGTGCTTCTAGACTGTGGGACATGTACAAAAAATCCTTAGGCATGCCGGCCTTGGGCAAAGTGGCTCCTGCGGCCCAGCTTTCCAATCGCAATCACTGGCTGGGGGGGCAGGCAAAGGTGGCCCCGGTTCTCCAATCCAGGGCTGAGGGGCAGGGCAAAGGCGGCCCATAGGGCCCTATGGGCCGCCTTTGCCCTGTCCCCCGGCTCTTACCTGCCGCCTGGGTTTCTGATCACCATTCTTCAGTCCTTCCCCTTTTGCCTCCCATCATTGCGCCTACATATGCAAATTAACCGCCATCTTTGTTGGCAGTTAACCACCATCTTTCTTGGTAGTTAATTTGCATATCGCCCAGATTAGCCAATGGGAAGCGTAGCGAAGGTAGTCAATTACCCTGTTTGTCTTTTATTAGATAGGATGTTTAAATGATTTATTTATTTAATATTAAATGCCATATGAAAATGTCACTCATATTCTTTAGGGTGAACACTTAATGTAGATATTTCTCAAAACGACATTTTTTTAACCCTCATCCTAGGATATGTTTTTATTGACTTTAGAGACAGAGGAAGAGAGAAAGAGAAACATGGATGTGAGACAGAAACACTGATGAACTGCCTCCCACGTGCGCTGCATGGGGGATCAAAACTGCAACTTAGGTATGTACCCTGAGCAGGAATTGAATTGCCACCTTTTGAGTTTTGGGACAAGGCTGCAACTAACTGAGCCACTTAGCCAGGGCTCCAATTGACATTTTAAAGATATATTTTAATTTTAAAAGTCAATATAATAAAATTAATGGATTATAGAGTTCAAAAGCAATTTTATTATTCTGGACATACATAACTAGCTATTAATAGTTTTCTAAATCAACATAATCATAAAATCACATCAATATATTACCATAGAGGTCTAGTTATTTATCTTGTTATTTCTTAAATATATAATTGGTTCAGACACCCTTTATAATATTCCAGTACTACTTATTATTTTCAGATTATTTTCTTTGTACCTGAAAAGAAAGAGTACGCTTATCTAAGCTCTAAAAACCTTCTTTTGGGTATTTCACTACTGTTTTAAAGGTTTACTTATCTCCTTTCTCAGTATTTAATTCTTTGTGGGAGGGGTGGGAAACCTCCAGCACCTGGACCCAAAAGGCCCCAAAATCATTTGGTCTGGCCCTGCCAAGGCATTAGGGGTGAGTTAATGAAATGTTTGATCAAATATAGCAGGCTAATTTTTAAGTTGACAATTTTGTATGGCCCTCAAATAATGTTATAAATATCCAAATGGCCCTTGGCAGGAAAAAGGTTCCCCACCCCTGCTTAAAGTGAAGAAAGAGTTCACAGTAAAGTAAGAGGGGCTTTAGTGAGTAAGAGGTTTGCAGACTTGGAAGCCCAACACTGTCTGAGTCAAACCCAGCTCCACTACTTATTCACTTGTACTAACAACTTAGTTAAACTGTTATGTCTCAGTTTCCACATCTGCAAACTAGTGATTGTGACAGCACTTGCTTCCTAAAATTGCTGTGCATATTAAGATTCAATAAAAATGGTTAACATAGTGCAAGGCACCTAGTAAGTGCTCAATAAGTGTTAAAAGTTATTATAATGTAGAACAGGGGTGGGCAAACTTTTTGACTCGAGGGCCACAATGGGTTCTTAAACTGGACCGGAGGGCCGGAACAAAAGCATGGATGGAGTGTTTGTGTGAAGTAATATAAATTCAAAGTAAACATCATTACATAAAAGGGTACGGTCTTTTTTTTTTTAGTTTTATTCATTTCAAACGGGCTGGATCCGGCCCGCGAGCCGTAGTTTGCCCACGGCTGATGTAGAATGATAAAAGTATTGAAGGTTATATAAGGTTAATTCACTAACCCTTGAAAAGTTAAATACCAGCAATAAAATCTACTTTTCTAGAATTAGTACAGTCCTGGTAGAGGACATTGCTGAGAACTAGATTTCATCAGAGAGATGTTCCATGCTATAGCTATGAACTACTGTCTCCCCAATATGACTGAAGTTCATATGAGAGCAAAAATGTAAGTATATAACCATTAGGTAATTAAATTTGTGTAAACTATTATAAAAATGGCATCTCTTCTCTTCTTTACATCATATTTGACACTTTTCTTTTGTAAATACAGCAGAACTTTTGAGACAGGTTGACAAGGAGGCCAGGGCTGACAATAACATTGTAGGTGAGGCTACCATAATGGAAACCATGGAAAACTCGCTCAACACCCATGCCATCTTTATCTATTCTAGCACATCTTCCCGAGTATGTTCCTTCTGTACCCAATTTGTTGAGAGTTGTTATAATGAAAGGGTATTGTGTTGGCAATGTCTTTTCTGCATCTATTGAGATAGTCATATGCTTTTTATCTAGTTCTTTATATGGTATATCACATTTACTGAACCATTTTTATATTCCAGAAATAAATTGCTCTTGATCATGGTGTATGATCCTTTTAATGTGCTGTTGAGTTTGGTTTGATTACATTTTGTTGATAATTTTTACAAAGATAATTACCAGGGATATTGGCCTATAGTTACTTTTCTTGTAGTGTCCTTATCTGACTTTGGTAGCTAGGTAATGCTGGCCTCATATATTGAGTTTAAGAGTGTTCTTTCCTCTTCAATTTCTGGGAATATTTTTATTTAAACATTTGGTAAAGATTCACCATGGAAACCATTACAAAATCACTTTTGAAGAAAACATCTCCAATTTAGTTCTTGGGAAAACCAACAGGTAAAATTTTGACAAACATGGACTAATACTAAGCAGTGACCAAATAAACTTGAAAATAAGCCATCATCTTTTAAACAGTAATAATAAATTTGGATATCCTAAAAGCAACTGAAACTGAGAAATAAAAACTCACTGAATGACAAAAATAGCCAACTAGAAGGAAAGATAGTGAGTTGGAAATAGATGTAAAGAAATCATTCAGAATATAAAAAAGAGACTGTGTAAATATGAATTGAGGTTAACAATAGGTGTTATATGTTTATATAGATTTCTTTTTTTAATAGAGAGAGACATCTGGAGAAGAAACAACACAGGGAAATATAAAGGAAGAAAGTTTTCCAGGCATAAGAACAACAAGCATTCACAGGTAAGGGAAGCATAATATATACTAACAGAAAAGAACAATTAGACTGACACATAATTCCTCAACAGCAAGAATAAAAGCCATAATAAGCCTTTGGCATATTGTCGTCAGAACACTTAGAGAAAAAAAATATATTAATCTATAACTGTGTGCTAGGCACAAGTATATGAATCCATAATTTTGTTCTTAAGAAAAGAAATGAGACATTTTTAATGAATAAAACAAACGGTAGTTTAATACTTACTGAATAGTACCAAAGGGACCTGTAAAAGTTGGACTTTAAAAAAAGGGAAAATTATCCCTGGAGTCTCCTTTTATTTGGTATTCTGAAGAGGTCTGTTTCCCTTTTCTGTGACAATTTATTTTAAATTTTCTTTAGACCTACTTTTATATTTCATTTTAATCTGCACCAAAAGAAAGCATATTCTGATACTAGCATTTGCTGGCCACTTAGTAAAGCTACAGAGTTCAGAGAGAAGAAAGGTAAAAACATGGGGACAAAATAAATAAGGTTTATGATTTCAGGAAGCTCATAATAAAAACAAATTTAAATAGTAATGGAAGAAATAAAGAAAATCAGGTACACATAAGAGTTAGATATTGTGAAAATCACAAGTTCTTGAACAAATGAATCAGAATAAATCATCAAAGTTCAAAGTAAATAAATCTTTCTAGAACGAACAAATATAGGAAACAGGACTCCAGTTTTCAAACAAAATCGATACACTGAAACCAAGATATATCTAGGAAATATTAAATTCCAAATAAAAGAGAAAGGCTCTTTTCATTTTTTAAGGCATTAACTGGTAGATCTCTTTAACAGAGGAAAACTACTACCCAAATTCTACAGCATCACTTAAAAGTATCTCCCACATCATGTTAATATACTCATTGGGGGGGAAAAGGGCAAAGTGATGGAAATCTTGGACAGAAAGAACTTGGGATGCTCACTGGTTAATTAAAATATCCACAGTAAACTGAATTAAAGGTAGATTAAGTAGTTAATACCAGAAAATAATACTTATGTTCATTAGAGTTCTGGTCAGGTAATAACTTTTCTAAGTTTTGAGCAATAAAATGAGTAAGACAAAAAAAAGTTCACATATAAAAAGTTTTTAGTAACTAAAAGTGAGAAAAAACTTGTGAGTAAAAAATCTATTAGAGTTAATGGAACTAGTAAAATATACCCAAAGTGTTAAAACATCATTGAGCACTTAATATAAAATATTAGTAGGTAATTCACAGAGAAGTAAATAGAAATAGTAATTGATTATTTGAGAAAAGGGTTCAGTACCTCAAAATAGCCAAATTAAAACAAAGAACATACTATTTAAACAATGTGAGGGAATAAAAATACTGTGTGTGTGTGTATATATATATATAGAGAGAGAGAGAGAGAGAGAAATTATATGTTTTTAAAACGCTAAATATCCAACAATGTAGGAATTTGGGTGCATCTATTATATATAGCAAACATTACAATGGTGTACAACATAGAATACTTTTATCATAATACAGTGAAACATGTAAAAAAAAAAGTGATTAGTTTTTTTAAAAAAATTAAGGGGGAAAAAGTGTATTTGTTGAGACCAGGAAGAAAAATTTGACTTCATTTTAGAGTTGTGTTAATGTTGATATTTCTGTTTTAAAAGCTCAAGAAAACATGAATTCAAGAAACCAATTGGACTGATATACAGGATGGGCAAAAGCAGGCTTACAGTTGTTCACAGGGAAAATAATATAAGAATAAACTCTGTTTCGTGTATTTAGAACTGTAAACCTACTTTTGCCCCACCCTGTAAATGTAAATCAAATACTATTGTAGTTGTAATGGTATATGTGATTTTTTTTTTGACCTTATGAAAAGATATACAAAATAAAGCACCTATTTTGCAAGATCTCTGATGCTTTTGAGATATGCTCTAAAGGAAAATTAGATATGAAATACACTTTTCTAAGGACACTGATTTTAAACAGTTTTCAATGAAAACTTACGGCAGTAAACATACACGTACCAAAACATAATGAAAATACTGAAACAGGCCATGTGACAATGTAAATTTTCCAGACTAGTAAGGGAGATGACAGCAACCATATATAAAATAAAAGAAAAAACAAAACTAAGTCCAATTTTAAAAATGCACAGAAGTATAATGGTGGCTGGGATTTTAGCTTGAATAACAAAGTATTTTTTACCCTCTGTAGTTTCTACCCAGGTAATAAGCCAAGTCCTTGATTTTGTGTGAAAAAGAACTATGATATAAACTACAGCCTGAAGGGGTAAGCAAATATAGTCTTTAAAAAATAAATATGACGGTGATGGCAGATGATGGCAAGAGTTTCATTAGGACAAACTGGAACTGAACATTTAACAAGAGAGCATTCCAAATAGAGGTACTCACAATTACAATAAGTTTACCGGTCAAAGCATCACTTAGGGAGTACACTGTTTATGTGCTTACTTGAGGTCAAGTTGGAGTACTTATATTGCCAGTCCATCTTTGGCTCCTACTGGATCTGAGGTTTTGAACAACAGTATTGGATTGGATTGGGCATGGGTATGATAAATTTGAAGCTCAGAAATTGCCAATAATAGTTTAAATATTTACTATTAATAATAATTTAAAATATATACTTTTAAGAGAATTAATAAAAAGCAAAAATGAACTTGACAATGTATTAAAACATCTAGACAAGAGAGTATTTTAGCTTAATTCAACTTATTGAGCAAGTTAATTGTATTTACAGTAATGTGCCTATAGAAAGGAGAATGACAATGGAAGGGTGAGAATGAACAATAAAATTGTAGCTATCTAGATGAAGACAGGAGGACTGCTTACAGAAATTTTAAGAATGAAAAGGATTAGTTGTTATTCAGGAATAAGTAGATATCAAGGGCAAAACAAATCAGAAAAAGAGAGAAGTGTAACCCTTTTCATTAATAAAAATATCTTGGTCATAAAGTATTAGCTCTGCACTTCTAGTGTTCAACAGAAGTGATATAAAAGGTATTATGGTGATGCCTTACAGGGCTTGGAGCCAGTACTATACATAGTGAGGGCACATTCGGAAATTAGTTTTGGCTTCTGATGGACAATAAACCTGACACAGCTCAACAGAAATCAGCCCACAGACCAAAGAAAAATGAAAACCCAGATGACAAAATCAAGTCAAGCTCAGGAGTTCATGCATCTCTGCTGGCCGCCTTTGCACAGTGTGGAAGCCCCTGACCAGACTCGGACCTTGCTGCAGCCTTGACATGAAAAAGAAGTTACTGATACTTTAGGGAAGCCAACGTCACTTCCTATAATCACTATCAGTTGTTTTCTTGTTTTCTCATCTGTAGAAGGACAAGGGACCATATACAGGGAGAACTGATTGACAAAGATAGGTAGACTCTTGAAAATAGCTAGATTGTGATCCAACTGTAAACAGATTCCCACTTGCTACCTTTCTCCTACCTGTGGGGGAAAGGCAAGGGAGTGACTGTCTAAATAAAACCACATCATGCCTGCCAAAATTCCAGATGCAAACCAAGGGGAAATTTCTTAGAAGAACACAAAGAATGTGGCCCTAAACGTCAAAACTGTACATGTTTGTCCATGTGGGTTTCTACTGGATTCTACTTCCAGTCAGGATTCCTATTTTTATTCTCATTAAAGCAGCGTTCAGTATCACCTCACAAGAAAACCCGTTGTTGAATATGTTGAAGGCCTGCATCTTCTACCAAGATTCTTACTGGATTGTCCTCTTTAGACTGACCCACACACTCCTGTCATGTCCTCTTGCATTTGCAAGAGTATAGTGACTGCATAATTAAATGTAAGGTCTTTTCATTGCAAACTATAACTTGTATACAGAAAGTGCATTGTTATAAAACACACACAAGCATTAACATTTTAACAAATAGTTAGAAAATAAACATTTATGTAATAAGTACCACCCCCAGGTCAAGAAATGAAACTTGGCCAGCACTCCTCTCCCTCTCCACAGATAAACCTTTTCTCTGTCTTTCATGCTAATAAGTCCCTTTTTTTGAAATAATTATATCAGACAAGAAAAGAAAATTACAGGCCAATATCCATGATGAATATAGATGTAAAAATCCTCAACAAAATTTTAACAAAACAAATTCAACAATTTATTAAAAGGATCATACATCATGATCAAGTAGGATTTATTGCAGGGATGCAAGATTGATTCAACATCTGCAAATCAATTAACTTGATACATCACATTAACAAAATGAAAGATAAAGATTATATGACCATCTGAATATATGCAGAAAAATTCAACATCCATTTATGAGAAAAACTATCAAGAAAGTGGGCATAAGGGAGCATACCTCAACACAGTAATGGCCATATATTATAAACCCACAGCTTACATCATATATAATGGTGAAAAGCTGAAAAGCTTTTCTTCTAAGATCAGAAACAAGACAGGAAGCCCACTATCACCACTTTTGTTCAACAAAGTATTAGAAGTACTCACCAGAGCACTTAGACAAGAAAAATAAATAAAAAAAAATAAAAATAAATAAAAGGCAACCAATATGGTCACTATTTGCATATGATATGATGTTATATATAGAAAACCCTAAAGACTACACCAAAAAAAATGTTACAAATAATGAATTCAATAAAGTTGCAGAATACTAAATCCATATATAGAAATCTGTTGCATTTCTATACACTAACAAGCTACCAGAAATAGAAATTAAGAAAATCCTATTTATAATTGCATCAGAAAAAATGCCCAAGGAAACATTAAACCAAGGAGGTGAAAGATCTGTATACTGTAAATTATAAGACATTAATAAAAGGAATTGAAAAAGACACAAATAAATGAGTAGTCTATGCTCACTGATTGGAAGAATTAATATTGTTAAAATGTCCATACTACCTAAACCAGTTAATAGGTTCAATATAATCCCCACCTTATCAAAATTACAAAGCATTTTATAGAGAAATAGAAACAATTCTAAAATTTGTATGGAACCACAAGAGACCGCAAAAAGCCAAAATAATATTGAGAAAACAGAACAGAGCTGGAGACATCACACTCCCTGATTTCAAAATGTAATCCAAAGTTATAGTAATCAAAACAGACACATAGATCAGTGGAACAGAATAGAGAGCCCAGAAATAAACCCACACATATATGGTCAATTAATTTATTCAACAGAGCCAAGAATATACAATAAGGAAAAGATATTCTATTCAATAAATAGTGCTGAGAAAAGTGGACAGCCACGTGGAAAAGAGTGACACTGGGCCACTATATTCCACCATGCACAAAAATTAACTGACCATGGAATAACAACTTGAATGTAAGACCTGAAACTATAAAGATCCTAATAGAACACATGGGTGGTACATTCCTTGACATCAGTTTTGGCAATGATTGCTTTGGATGTAACATCTAAAGAAAAGGCAATGAAAGCAAAAATCAAGTGGGACTATAACAAATAAAATGCTTCCATATAGCAAAAAAGCCATCAACAAAATTCTTGCCAGTCCCAATCAGTTTGACATTTGGCAAGACCCACCTGAAAATCATTGAGCTCAGGCCCTAAAATTCTATAAATAGCCTTCCTGAATTTTTCCATTTGTAAATACCACTACAACTGTGCCAAAGGGCTGTTCTATAAACTTTGCTTTGCTTAATCAATAGTTTTTTCCTGGTGGTCTTTTGGAGGATTAGAATCAAAGCCCATGTGGCTTCTCCTGCTCTCCTAATGCCTCGGTACCCCTGCATGAAAGTGTCCGTGGACTAGGAAATACGAAGGCTACCTTTTGCTGTACTCTAGGCAAAGTATTAGATGTTTACCTTGTTCCCCAGCCCAACCTCCACTCCAGGGAGTCAAACTCTGTATCACCGATAGATAACTGGCCTGGAGAGTAGCTCATTTCCTCTTCTGACTCCAAATGAAACCAAGAACAGTGAGATGGACACAATTCCCTACAGAATCTATGCATATAGTTTAGTATATCCTTTTATTTTCACCTTCAAAAGTTCTACTTGCTTGCCCAGCTGGTGTGGCTCAGTGATTGGGTGTCAACCCATGCACTGAGAGGTTGCCAGTTAGATTCCTGGTCCAGCACATGTCAGGGTTTTGGGCCTGATCTCAGTGAGGACCTGCAGGAGGCAGCCAATTGATGTTTCTCTCTCACACTCCCTCTCCCTTCCATTCTCTCTAAAAATCAAAAACTTTTTTGTTCTACCTGTTTAATCTTTTTCTCATCTAAATTAATACATTAATATTCACTGAACCATATGATTTGTGTAATCAAAATAAATATTTAGAATTTGCATATTTAAGCTTTTCATAATTAAGGAATATAGGAAATGATTCTTTGTGGATTCCCCAAAGAATATTTATCCATATGGGTTCACAACAGCAGTTACATATTCCAGTATTGAGCTTTTCAGGAAGCATATAATCAAGGAACAATAAAATAAAGAAAAGCTATAATGAATATGTTTTAGCTATAAATCCACAGAAAAAGATTATCATTATTTAAGTACCTTCTTTTGAACAGAAATAAGATATATTTCCACACACATCTCTCAGGATCCTAAACTAGATTACTTTATACATGGTGAGTTTATTAATTGCCTAGAAAAGGATCTTAGAAACCAAGTACATACATCAAATAATTATAGTGAGTGTCTCAAATTAGCAAAAGAAAAGCTAATAAATGCATATCTTTGCTTGCATATAAACACTAATTTTAAAACACTACAAATTATAGAAATAATCTCTGAAAGCACAGTGTTATGTGAGATATGAAACTGAAAGCAACCAATGAACAAATAAGAAAAATAAGCAAACAAAAACTCATAGACACAGATAACAGTAAGGGGGTTACCAGAGGGGGAAGGTGAGTAGGGGGTAGTAAAGGGTAAAGGGGATCAAATATATGATGACAGAAGAAGGTTTGACTTTGGGTGTTGGGCACACAATGCAAGATATAGATCAGTGATGGCGAACCTTTTGAGCTCGGCGTGTCAGCATTTTGAAAAACCCTAACTTAACTCTGGTGCCGTGTCACATATAGAAATTTTTTGATATTTGCAACCATAGTAAAACAAAGACTTATATTTTTGATATTTATTTTATATATTTAAATGCCATTTAAGAAAAATCAACCAAAAAAATGAGTTCGCGTGTCACCTCTGACACGCGTGTCATATGTTCGCCATCACTGATATAGATGATATATCAAAGAACTGTACACTTGAAACCTATATAATCTTATTAACCACTGTCACCCCAATAAATTTAATCTGATACAAAAAACTGTTTTCTTAAGTATATGTCAGACAAACAAACAGACATGTATGCTTAAAATAAATTTGTTTTTCAATACTAGAGATGCATCTATAAACAAAGGAATGATGACTCTGATATCTAATTACACAACTTTAATAAATTGCTAAAAGAAAATTAGAGTACAACTGAGCTTTAATTAAATACCCTTGAATATCCAATCATGCAATCAATTTCAATATAAGCAGTTGTGATTTTAAGTAGATTGATTTTTTTCTTTCTCTTCCTGCTCACAGCAAGAGTTCTAATCAAGAAGATATATTTATATGCCTTAATTTGGAGACAGACAATGGATTCTTACAATATAAAAAGAAACCATTTATAATATCCAAATACAAATAAGGATAGATACTGCTGCTTGTGTACCAGAAAAAAATGTATTACATTTGTGGACACGTCTATATTTTGTGACCTATTTATGTATTAACCTTTGATTATTACAAATTCAGAGTGTCTATGGCATATATCTTCCATTTAATAGCAATAAGATTCTATTAATAGGGCCAAGTACTGAAAAGGCCCCCAAAGTCTGTTTTAATTAATTTTTACATCTATATAATAAAGATCTAACATGCAAATGGTCATTACGCCGTTAAACATAACGACCGACCACATAACAACCTGATCACGGATCAGCAGGAGGGTGGGGCAGCAAGCTACAGGAGGGGGCAGGGCAGCAAGCTATGGGGGGGTGGGTGGCGGAGGGAGCTACAGGAAGGCGGGGCAGTGGGTGGAGAGCTACAGGAGGGTGGCAGCGAGCTACTGGCTACAAGCGGGCGGCAGAGAGCAACAGGAGGAGGCAGGGCAGCAAGCTATGAGAGGGGCGGGAGGGAGGGGGGACGGAGGGAGCTACTGGAGGGCGGCACCAAGCTACTGGTGCACGGATTTGTGCTCAGGGCTACTGGTGTGTGTGTGTGTGTGTATCTATCTATCTATATATATATGTGTGTGTGTGTGTGTGTGTATATATATATATATATATATATATATCCCTAATATGCAAATAGACTGAACAGCAGAACAACCAAACAACTGGTTGCTATGACATGCGTTGACCACCAGAGGGCACGCATGGAACATCACAGGTGTCAGCAGCGGGAGGATGGTGGAGCGAGTGGGGGTGCCAGACCAAGGCGGGCACTGTTCGCTGTCATTGGGGTGAGCCTTTAGTGGTTACTGAAAATTCTTTGCTCCGTGTGCCACGGTCCCAGCCGGCACTCGTACCTGCTGCTGGTGCCAGCCCCACTCACATCCACAGCTGGCGCCAGAGCCACTGCTCACACTGCTGCCAGCCCCAATCACCCAAGGGCTTCTCCACCTCCCCCTGCTCCTGAGAGGCAATCGGGACAGCAGCCGCCACTTGCACCTACTGACGGTGCCGGCCCCACTCACACCTGCTGCTGGTGCTAGCCCCCTTCGCTCCATATTGTCAGGAGGTGCGAGCGGGCCGGCGCCGTCAGTGCATGGGAGCAGCAGCAGCAGGAGCAGGGTTGCGGCGGGAGGGGTTGGGCGAGGGTGTGGAGGATGGGCTGAGACTCGCCCCTGTGCCCACCTCAGCCTCGTGGCCCACAGTTCCTTTCAAGGTGCACGAATTCGTGCACTGGGCCTCTAGTTATAAAATTAATAGCTCAGGGCAGCGATTTTCAACTGGTGTGCTGCAAGAATTTTTAAAGCATGCAATACCTGACTATTTAGTCAGGGGCAATGACCTCTTTTCCCTTAAATTGTCAAATAAAAAAATGACAACTATGTGTGGCTCTATTGGCTGGGCATTGTCCAGTGCACAAAAAGGCTGCCAGTTTAATGCCAGATGCATGCCAGAGTTGCAACTTGATCCCTGGTTGGGGACACGTAGGAGGCAGCCAATCCATGTTTTGCTCTCATGTGATGTTTCTATCTCTCCCTCCCCCTTTCTCTAAACATTAGTAAAAATATCTTTTTAAAAATGGCAGCAGCCAACATGACAGTAGCCATTTGGTTTTTGGTCAGATCAGCAAAAATATATTTTTGGTGTGTCACTGAATTTTAGTAATTAGTTTATGTGTACCATGAGATAAAAAAGGTTGAAAATCGCTAGCTTAGGGGCTCAGTATAAGCTTGAGATTAACACTGATATTAAAACAAATACTTGTGAAATGTATTGCCTAACTTGCCTTTTCCTTTTATCTTCTGGCACCAGGCAGATGACTTCTTTGCCTCCTGTGAAGCTCATGTACAGTTTTATCTCTATGATCACACTCTTAAAGATGCTTTCACTGGCAGCAGCTGGCCTACAGATCAGTTTCTAATCATGGTGAACTGGGACAAATTGCTCCTATTCCCTTTTTCCAGAACATTTACCATTCTGAGGCCAGCGCAAGACTGCCAGAGTCCCCAACAGGTGGTCTGGAGGAAGACTGAGAGATCCATTCAAGTGTTAACTATAGATTTTTGCTGCTTGGCAATAGAAATTGCTAGACCATCTGCCAAGTACACCTCTATACTCATTAAAACAGTCTTGTCATGTCTCTCTTCTCACCTGGGAAGATTCGATAGACATTAATGAGATCCCACATCTGATAGTGGGCAACATATACAAGCCAGACTTGCTCAGCATGCATTGATTTAGCTCACATTAACTTGCATTCACTTAGGCATGCCCATCAACGTAGGTCTTACATTTTCTAGTGTTGCCAATTGCACATGCTATCAAGGGATTCTTTCTTTTTTCTTTTTTTTCTTTGCAGCACAGACTGTAAAAGAAGCTGAAAATCTCATTGTGTCATACAACTAGAGCTGCCTGACTCAGCAAATTAAAATACAGGAAATAGAGTTAATTCGAATTTCAGATAAACAACGAGTAACTTCTTGGTATAAGCATGTCCCAAATAATATATTTCACTTGGAAACTCTCATGCAACATGATTATTTGAATTTGATAAAAGATATTTAAGCTCTCCCTAATACCAACCAGTTGGCAGGTCAGTTTGATTTGATGGAAAGACTAGTGGAGAAGATATGAAAAGATGCGCTTCTCAGACTCTATGAACTCCAGTATCCTTACTTATAATCTGCCTGGCATACCTTAGATCATCAATAACTACTAGAGGCCCAGTGCACGAATTCTTGCACCAGTGGGGTCTCTTGGCCTGGCCTGCAGGATTGGGCTGAACCCGGCTTTCTGACATCCTCTGAGGTGTCCCGGATTGCAAGAGGGCACAGGTCAGGCCAAGGGAGCATGATCAGGGCTGGGAGGGATGTGGGAGGTTGGCCAGCTGGGGAGGGATCGTGGGAGGGTGTGTCCAGCCCATGTCGCTCAGTCCCAATCAGCTGGGCCCCAGCAGCAAGCTAACCTACTGGTCGGAGTGTCTACCTCCTGGTGGTCAGTGTACGTCAGCGACTGGTCAACCAGTTGACTGTCTGCCCCATGGTGGTCAGTGCACTTCATAGCGAGCAGTTGAGCAGCCTTAGCATATCATTAGCATATTATACTTTGATTGGTTGAACAGCCAAATGGACGACCAGACACTTAGCATTTTAGGTTTTATTATATAGGATGTTGAGTAAGTAAATAAACAAAGGTAACTTATCAGTCCTCATCTAATTTGTCCTCGTGGTAGACACTGATGGCCGTGCAGATCCCTGTTCAATGAAGCAACTGTCACAGCTGCTAGGAGTGCTGTTAGCAGATAGCATTCAATTGCCAGATATTGCCTCAGCTCCATGGAGCGACCTCACTTGAAGTCATGTCCCTTTGTAGGGTGGCCCATATTCCACTGGAAGTATAGTGACCTGGCCTTTGGGCCCAACTCAGGACAGCTCTAAAGGACCATTCTAGCTCCAGAGCTCTCTTGGGGGTCAACCGAGCTTGATGTTGGGCCTACATCCCGACTCCATTTCTCCTGCTTTTCCTGCTTCCTATCCTTCTCTTCCACAGATGTGGATCCTAAGGACTCCTGGATAAACATCCTGCACATCACACTTCTTCCCAGAATCTGATTCCCAGGGAATTCAACCTGAGACATTCTCAGAATTTTCAGAGAGTAAACTGCCTCCAAAGCAACCTCCTCTCAGGGTATAATCCTTGGTGGGACCTCTTTTCTCCTCCTACACACATTAAGATGCTAGACTGACCCAGAACCAGCCCTGCTTCTCCTTTTTTTTTTCACCACTCTAGTTTATTTCAACAATTTCTATATTTCTTGATGTTAAAGGTTCCCACACTGATCTCTAATCCACACTGCTCTTCTGAGTTTCACATTTGTAAAACCAACAGTTCATCTGAATGGCATCCCCATTTGGTGCCACCGTCAGGAGGCAGGGACACCTTAGCTGCCTTTCAATCAATTCTTCACATGCCGGCTACTGATCTTTTAAAAACATAAATCAAACCACATTCTTCTTCTGCTTCAGGGACTTTCCATTACGTTTCTTGATAAAAATTCAAAACATTATCCATGATCTAGGAGTAGGCTGAATACTTTTCATAATAGTGAATATTCACTTTTCATATCCAGTCATTCATAGTTATTCAAATGGATGCTTTTGAGCGTGAAACAACATGCTATTAACATTTACTCCAGGAAAAGAGAAAACCAGAACTAACCCAGGCAATTGATGACAGATGTCCATTCTAGGTACAAGGTATTCACTGCACTGTTTTCAAACTTTCTTAAGTTACAGAATGACTACACAGAGTTTTAATGTCCTAATGTTCACAGCCTTCATACTGATTTGGATCCCAAATGATGTCATGGTAGAAAATGTAGCATTGACATTTTGAGTGTGAAACCCATTAAGATGTCTCATGGAGCTGTGGTATTTAACTAACCCCTCCACAGCCTTTGAGGCTTTTTGGCATCACCTATGGGACATTTTCAAAATGCATGCCTACAGGACATTTCCAGAACCACAAAATCAGAATGTCTGGAGTACCCCAGGCCTGCGCGTTTTGGAAAACTTTCCCAGGATGAGAACCATTGCATTACTCTCTGACAAGCACTGTTCCAGCCACTTTTTAAATTAAAGAGAAAGATACACAAATATTGATTATGTACCCTTATCTGCAGTGAGACTATTAATAGGCTTAGCAGTATGGGTTACCCTTTGACCAGTGCTTGGTTTTGGTTTAGAATACTCCAGCAATGATAGAATTTCTTGAGGAGTGAAGATAGAACATGATTGGCACATGCTGGTTATGGCTGAGATGGAGGGTCCATTACATGGTTGTTCATCCCTACTTTTGCATATGTTTGAAAATTTTGATAATAAAAAGCTTAAAAATAAGAGCTATTGGTAAAACAAACAAATGAATAAATGACATAAACTGAAATCACTGGCATGCCCAGTTAATTGTAGTTCGTAAATAACTTTAAACCTCCTCCTGACACTATCCTTTCTTCAGGATTTTATTATCTCTTGCCTGAAATCTGAGTTTACTTTTTGACTCACTTTGCTATCCCCACAGCCTCTCCGCTGACTGGGATGAGCGGCACTCCACTCCCACAGCTGGCCGATCCCCGCAGACCATGAATACATTCATTCATTCATTCTTCAAATTATCTTTATCAAGCACATCTATTTGTAAGAACTAGGATATGTCAAGAAACTAGTGTCCTCTCACCTGCCAAAGCTGATTTTGTAAGTCATAAATGTGGTCAGGCCATGCCCAGAAAAATAAGATAAAACTATCACTCAAGACAGGATTGCCACACTTTCTGTGTCAGATAATAAATATCTTAAGCTTTGTGGGCCAGAGGTCTCTGTTGCAACTACCCAATTCTCCCACTGTAGTGCAAACGCAGCCACAGACAATATATAAACAAGTGTGTGCAGATAGTTCTAATAAAACCAAATTTACAAAAACAGTTGGCAGGGTAGATCTGGTCCACTAGCATAGTCTGCCACCCAATCCAGGTTAACAACAAATTCCTTAAAACAATAATCCAAGGTTCTCAACAATTAAGTTCCTTTAAAATAGTAATCCAAGGTTCCACATGAATATGACCCCAAAAGGCCCTTAGAGCCAATTTCCTGCCAGTACCCCATGCTCTGGAAGCTTCTCCCTATGTTTTGCATTGCCACAGACTTGGCAAACTTTTGGTTGAGCACTTATTAATATTCCAATACCTATAACACACAATATTCTCCATGTGAAGCCTCTAGATTTCTGTACTTACCCTGAGTCTTGGCAGAGTTAACACCTCCCCCAAACATCTACATAAAAGCCCAGTGACTGAACAGCACAAGGGCCAGTAGACCAGTTGCAATGATGCGCACTGACCACCAGGGGTCAGACGCTCAATGCAGGAGCTCCCACAGCGAGAGCAGCCATTCAGAGGGTGGATCCACAGCCTCTCCACTGACTGGGATGAGCAGCACTCCACTCCCACAGCTGGCCGATCCCCACAGTCCATGCCCCCCGACCAGTGCATGAATCCATGCACCGGGCCTCTAGTACGTGTGTAAAATGCAATGAAGGTACTTATCAGATATTACAAATTCTTTAAGTTCTATATCCCCACCTTTATTGCCCTGGCTAATCAGAAGGTCTGTTAAAGGCATTTCTGGGTGTGGTGGACACTGCCACTTCAGCCTCTCAGAGTAGATATGTACTTCTCTTTTAATACAATAGTCCCCCTTTATCCATGGGGGATATTGTCCAAGACTGGAGGCCCAAATCACAGATAGTACCAAACCCTATAGAGACTATGGTTTTTCCTATACATACATATCTATGAGAAAGTTTAATTTATAAATTAGACACAGTAAGAGATTAACAATAAACAATAATAAGTAGAACAACTATAACAATATATTGTAATAAAAGTTATGTGAATGTGATCACTTGCTTCAGGGGATCCCTTGCTGAAGTCTTACTGCAGGCTCAATGTTTGCTGGCACAACACGCTGCCAACAATTGTTTCTACCATGACATGTACAGAAGTTCAGTTCTTCTGTTCATGTCTCCCATCCACAAATTTAATGCCTTTTCCTTCTTATTTAAGCACCTATCACACACTGTGACCGTAACTTTTGCAGTCGGAGGTGCGACAGCAAAACTAGCACAAATACAGTAGGTCTTAGCAACTTCAGCATATGTTTTTTTCCCCTTTCCTTAGTAAGTTGAGAACTTTCACCTTTTCACTTAAGGGAAGCTTTTGTGGCTCCTCTTTGGCATATCAAAGTTGCCAGCATCACTGTTCTTTTGCTTTGGGGCCATTATTAAGTAAAATAAGGGTTAAACATCAGCACCGTGATCCTGCCACACAGTTCAACAGAGATAGCTATTAAGTGAATAATGGGTGGGGTCCACACACAGTATGGATGCTATGGACCAAGGGATGCTTCACTTGAAACTTAATGTTTGAAACTTAACTTCAAATATTTACTTTTCTGGTTTAACCTATTGGTACTAACTAAGCCTTGCTGGACAGAGGGACAGGGTGAGATTTTACCATGCTACTCAGATCGGTGCCCAATTTAAAAGTTATGAATCGTTTACTGAATTGTTTATTTCTGGAATTTTCCATTTAATATTGGAACGGCAGGTAACCTCAGAAAGCATTAGGTAAGGGGGGCTACTATACTGACAATATTAAACTTCATTTATTTTTCTTAAAGTCCAAAGCAAATAATATGCAGACATAGTACTTCATGGAAAGTAACAGCATAGCTCATGTACACTTTAACTACATGCTCTGTTCTAAAGTTATTCCTGTAGTCCACATTTTTCTTTGCCAAGACCCTAATGAAGTTTCTGGCCATATTTTCTTTCCATGCACAGCACCCGAAAACAGACCAGATGAAAGGGACAGTTAGAGGTCAGGTTATTCATCCCTCTTAGGAAGAAACATTCTTAACATACCAAAAAAAGGAGAAATAATTCTATTTTAGAGACCTCAAGAGAAAGTGATTTTACAACCTACTCTGGTAATCTGTTCTAATGCTTAACAAATTTTGCTCTCAGAAAATAATCTTCATTAGTCCCTTATACTACAAAATAAGATGAATTTTTTCCTTGTCCTGTTCTTGAGGGAGATATAAAACAGCATACATTACCTGTGTAAGAAACCTGAATATGTTTTAAAACTTAAATCATCCCTAACCGATTGCCCTCATCCTTTTAGAATTTTTACTTCTTGAAGCAATAACTCTGGTTTCAAACTGCAAAATGTTTGAAACTTAACTCTAAATATGTATTTTTCTGGTTTAAACTACTGGTACTAAATAACTGCTTATACTGCCTTTCTTTCCCTCTTATACAACTAAGAATTATTCATCAGAATGTAAAGTTCTAATTATTATTTAAATGGAACTTAAAAATTGGAATTTAAAATTCGACTCCTATCCTTTGTTTAACCCCTGAGCAATAATGTTCCCCAACAAAAATTTTTAAACCAGATCATACATAGAACATTCTTCAACGATCCATTTTTATATAGTAATATGTAATTGATAATAAATTAACATAGCATTATCTAAAATGTGAGGTTTGAAAGCTCATTAAATTGTAATCATTCACCTTGAATAAGAAAAACACATAGCAGGTAATGGTGGTAGTTCGCAGAACACTATTTCATTCAAATTCAAATCACTATAGTTCAATTTAATCAGAAGGCCCAAGACATGGAGGGAGGACATTATTGTAGATCTTATTCTTCACTTATTTTTTACTTTTCCAACCTAAAGATATTTTTACTTTAATAGAACATTCTTATCATTATCACACAAGATGAAAATATCTCCTATTATTTTATTGTACTATACTGTATAATAAAAAAGTGAAAAAATGCACTACTCAATATGATTTCAAAGTGTTTTAAGGTTAAAAAGTCATATGCCTAATACTGACGCTGAAAGTACAGATAAAACCTGCTAACCAAAAATCCAATGGCCCATAAAATATATTTAGTAGGCATACTGTATCAAAATGAAACATCTATAAGCATACATGTCAATAAAGGTCTACTAAATAGAGAGATGATTATCTTAGAAGACTAGAAAATATCATGTATAGATCAGTGCCTCTAAAACTGGATATACTTCAGAATCACCTGGGGAGCTTTTAAAATTATACTGATACCTGAACCCTGTCACCCAGAAATGTTGATTTGTCTGGAATGGGTCCTGGACATTCATATGTTTAAAAGTTGGCTAAATAATTCTAGGGATGTAAACCACTGATGGAGCTAGACAACAGAGAGTATTATATAAAAATGCAAACAAAAAGAAAAAAAGAAAAAGGAAAGAGGGAGAAGAAAATGGTTTCGTATTCAGCATGCACTGGAACTGGCATATCCCTCCAACCTTAAGGCAGGTTTAAGAAAGAGAAACCCACTCAATGCTCATGTAAAAATGGAAGTTTGTTGGCAGGAAGGAGTACATGTGTTGATAGGGGCAAATGTGCAAATGTGCTGAGAGAACAGACAGGCCCATCAGAAATGAAGTCATCAATGGCTAGCTTTTCTGACTCTCTTGGGAACCAAATGATTTATTTTTTTCTATTCACTCCATTCTCCTTTCTAAGGTCTGGATTCTACTATTTTCCCACAACTTAACATTTTGTTTAATGCTTGGATTGTGTAACACTAGAGCCCTAGTGTTCACCATCAGCTGACTCCAGTTCTTGTCTAATTCTACATTCCAAGGAGAGCAAATCTGTCTGTCCTTGCTTCAATTAAGCATCATCCTGATTTTGTGTGTGTATATCCTGACAGATAGGCCCAAACAATTGCTGGATTCATCAGCACTATTCCTGATAGAACATGTGACCAATCTGACCATCTCTTATCTTTTTAAAATATATATATGTTTTTATTGATTTTTAGAGAGAGAGAGATATAGAAACATCAACTAGAGAGAACATCATCGATTGCCTGCCTCCTGCACGCCTCCTACCAGGGAATGAAATGGCAACCCGAGCATCTACCCAGATGCCAGGAACTGAACCAGCGACCTATTACTTCATGGGTTGATGTTCAACCACTGAGCAACACCGGCCAGGTCTATCTTGTATCTTTAATTTTTTCCTGAAAAAATATGGAGTGGCTTCCTGGTGTTTAGAAGCTTTAAGTTAAAACAGTAAAAATATCTTTAAGTAAAAAACAACACCTAAAGTAATAGCTAGGAAATAAGCAGTCATATTTTTTAACTATCCTTTCAGTATTCACCATATTCTTCCCATAGTATCACAGCACACTCCTAGCTATATTGCCACAACTAGAACCTAAATGGCAACTTCTTCTCTCAAGTCTGTACTAAAAATCATATCTTTCTTTGACTTTTTTCAAGTTAGTAATATATGAGGAAGCCTAATGTCCAACTTTCAAGTCAGTTTGTAGTTAAATGCACAGTCATGATTCCTTCAAAATATGGCATGGAATTTTTACCGCCTCCGTATTTCTTATATCCAGAACATGTACGGGGAAAATTCTGAATAATGTTCAACAACTTGATATTAGTATTAATATGCCAACTTGATTTCATTCATAATAAATAAATAGAATCACTCTGAATGAAAGTTAGTGTAAAAATAATCTATAGATCCTCAGTGAATAATTTAAGTTATGAGAAAAGATAACACATGAGCTGTACATTTAGAATGGTGAAAAAAAAACAAGATTAAACACTGGCTGTGCCTCAGGGTGTTTCTTTCTATGCCCTCCTTCAAAATTAAGTATGCCACAATGCCCCCTAAAATTCTAATACTGTAACTCTGGTGGGAGCAGTGTGGGTGATTCTGATGTCCAGTGGGAACGGGGATACTGGAGCACACAAAGCTGATGCCTATTTACTGTGGGGAGAACAACAGCCCTTGTTCAGTTTTACTGCTTTAGCTGCTCCTTCTCCACTTTTTCCTAATCCAGTTCCTCCAAGTTGCATTTACCAAGTTATTCTTACCCAGGAGCCAAAGGCCTTCCTTATAAAGACAAATCAATTGAAAACTCTCCTCACTTTTCCACTCCCAAAACATAATGCTGGTAATCTCCCCCACATTCAAGCAATGTCCAGTGGCACATACACACATATAGCATCTTGCATGTGTGTCATTCCAACCAACTTTTTACAGAAGGACATAGCAGAGTCAGAGAAAAACGAAGGAATACTGAAATGAGAGACATTTCTATTCTGTGTCCTTACATTTTCCTTCTCAATGGCCTCTCACTCTTCTTGCTCCACTCTCCCTCCTTCCAAAGAGCTTATTGCAAATATGGAAAATATGACGCCTCTTCATACCAAACTAGGCCTATTATTCCAAGCTATGATCTGTAGTTTGGAATAGCTTGAGACAAATCCTCACAAGGATTTTTATGATGACTGTAACCTTTATGTCTCATTTCTCATTCCAGAGAAGGCTGGGTTTAACAATAAAATAATAGCATGTGCATAAAGTTTCAAAAATTTACAAACTGCCTCCATAAACATCATTTTATCATCCCCTAATCCATTTTCAAATGATAAAATGAAACTACACAGAGGTTATGTGACTTATTTGTAAGTGAAAAACTCACTTCTCCCTCTAATCCCTAGTGATTTTCTGTATTCTATACCATCTTAACCCAAATGTTTACGTGATGGAGGAATTTTAGTGTCAGTGTGTTATTCATAGAGGTAACTGGGAGGGGAATGAGTATTAACAACTTTTAATAAGCCTCAATCCTTGGGTAAGTAATGCAAACTGCAACTGATTCCCTTGGAAAATGTGAACAAGTAGCTCATTAGGAAGAGGGATAAATAGAATTAATAAGGGTTGCCTTGGATGGCACCTGAACGGGCCCAGATGGTTGATTATATTTTCTCGTCTCTCTATCCTGGGGGTATAAAAGGAGAAATTATGCAAGTTAATATGGTACTGGAGAAAACCAACCTAGTGCAAGTCAATTTAATTTGAGGTTTACATTTAACAGTGCTCAGCATGCAGTCATTTGCTGTTACTTACCAGACTGCAAATTTTATGAGAGCTTCTTAATAACCCCTGTGATTGAACTGTTGTTCTGTCAGCTTTCATCAACACTCTTGCACCTAAGAATGTACAGTATTTCTTCTGCATTAAATTCCTTTGGTATTTAATTAATTCATGGAGAATGAAGCCTCATGTTCATTGGTTTGAAATGCATCAAGGAGATACATTAATCTATATTAGAATAGCATGTGTCCATGAAGAGAAAACCTCTCCTGGCAGCTGAGTAAAATTATGTCAACTCAACAGTTGCCCAAACCAGCATGTGATGGCTGCTCAGCTCACAGTGTCTGCTCAGTAACAGCTTAAACTAGACCACACACCACATCATGGCGAGAGATCAGTGCTCATTTCAGGACCTGAAAACTTCAGGATCTACACTAAATCATCTAAAAATAATTGTGTCCTTTCAGTTACTAAATGGTGTGTGTGTGTGTGTGTGTGTGTGTGTGTATGTATATATGTATGTATATATATGTATGTATATATATGATGCTTCTAGCTTAGTGGTTCTCCATAATATTGAGCATTAGAATTGCCTGTGAAACTTTTAAAAATACCAAATGCCTAAAGATTAAATATTAATGGTTTTGGCATGGGATTTAGGCACTGTTTAAAAACAAAAACAAACAACAAAACACAGGTTAAGAAACATGTAATTTTATGTCAATTAGTAGAAATTATTTGAAAAAAATTCTACATTGATGCTTGTTAAGCCTTGATTTCTCTTAATTATTTAAGATTAGTTTGCTATAAAAAGGAAATTCTAGTACTATTTTCTAAGGAACTCATCTCTTGACAGAAGACTGACACTAAGTAAGTATTTAGTAAACATATTTTTAAGTAACTACATACAAATCTTGGTTTAAATGTAGTATGTATTAATGTTTAAGTGTCCTGATTTTATTATTTGATTTTACTCTGAAGCAATAAAAAGATTAGACTGGCAACATCTACTTTCTCTCATTTTGTTCAATCTGATTTCTTTCTCGAGAGAAATTGCTTATCATAAAATATCAGAAATATTCATGAAAATGGCTAAAATAAAAGAAAGAAACCTTTTACTTTGTACAATAATTGATCTCATATTTCAGAAGAATTTGCTTCCACTCCCAGTGAAATAAATTAAGAGATCTTTCTAAGACTGTTCTGGTTTCAATTATTTACAAAGCCACGAAATGGAATACATATTATTGTTTTATTTTCTATATTTCCTAGTATCCGAAATTATTATAGTCATGTAGATAAAGCAGGTTCATCATGTTTTTCATATTTGTTGGTTTAAGACTCGGGGGAAAATGAACACATTTGAAAGGCAGGGAAGGTGTATTTTTAAAGTGTTTTGCCACTGCCCCTTTTATACCCTTCGGTATATTCCTATCGTAGACTAAGCATGTATTACAGGGAAATAGGGAGGAGGAAAAGCCCCATCCTCCAAACAGCAATCCCTGGAATGTGTAGGGAAGTTCAGTTCTTCTATTTCCGAGAAAGCATCCCATGGTTTCCCTTGAAACTGTAGAAGGCTAAACGTAGCTGCAACTGACAATACAAGGAGTGGGGGGAAACAACAGATTTACAAAGAAATGTAATGATGCTTTCCAAATTTCAGGGGCATGCCCTAAGGCAGTGATGGCGAACCTTTTGAGCTCAGCATGTCAGCATTTTGAAAAACCCTAACTTAAATCTGGTGCTGTGTCACATATAAAAATTTTCTGATATTTGCAACCATAGTAAAATAAAGATTTATATTTTTGATGTTTATTTTATATATTTAAATGCCATTTAACAAAGAAAAATCAACCAAAAAAATGAGTTCGCGTGTCACCTCTGACATGCGTGTCATAGGTTCGCCATCACTGGAATAGAAAGTGCTTGGGAAACTAGAAATAAGAATCTGACCGGCGTGAAGAGTACTTCACGTGGAATGGAGAAAGATAATGCCAGAGAGGCCGGGGAGGCGCCAGGTAGAGAAGAGCCTTACTGACTATGGTGAAGAATGTGTACTTTCTTATAAATCCCTGAGGAGTCCCTGAAGGATTTTCAGCATGTTTTAAAAATCACTTTAACAACATGACCTGGATGACTGGAGGAGGGTCAGATGAGTCAGGAATCTGATAGCAGGCGCATGCAGGAATCTAGACAGGGAGAGCGAGCATAGGGGCCACACAGTAGGGGAGAGGGGGGTTATATAAATGATGTCTGCACATGTCCCCTAATCCAGGTCGGTTTAGAAATCTGAGGAGAGAGAATGAAGAGGGAAAGCATAGCCACCCTCAATGGTAGGTGCTAGGGTTCACAGTGCTGCTAGCTAGCCTGGTGGCCGTGGGCCAATCTGTCTGGGCCTCATCTTTCTCAAATATTAAATGGAAATAAGAATGGCAACCAAGCCTATCTCACAGAGTTATTGTACAGATATATAATAAGAAAATGGATATTAAACACTATAAAATGGTAAGCTAGTGTACTATTTCCTGTTACTGCTATATCAAACTACCACAAACTTAGTGGATTCAAACAACACAAATTTATCCGATTAAAGTTCTAGAGGCCAGAACTCCAGGCCAAAATGGAAGTGTTGGCGGCCTGTGTTCCTTGTGGAGGCTCTAGAGAAGAATCCATTCCCTTGCCTTTCCAACCTGCATTTGCTCATGGCTTCAAATGTCTCTCTCGTTCCTACGTCAGCGTCTTCAAATGCCTCTCATGCCTACACTGACTCTCCTGTTTCCCTCTTACTCACAAGGACTGTTGTGAGTACTGGGTCCAAGCTGGTAGGCCAGGATGATCTCCTTATTCCAAAGTCAGCTGAGTAGCAACCTTAACTCCCCACCCCACCCCCCCAACCGTGTAACACAGTCCCAAATTCCAAGTACTAGGATATAGACATCTTTGCCGGGACCATTATTCTGTTTACCCTACATACAAAAAATTCTAATTTAATGTCTACTTGGCAGTCAATTTTTAAAAAAATTTCACAGTAGGTCCAAGAGTTATTTTATAGGTAAAAAAAAAAAAAAAGAAATCTGAAGACACTGTTTTCTAAGTAACTCACTAATATGTCTCTAAAATTTAGCAATATATGCTACCCAAGTTCAATAACTACAGATTTTTTAAATATTTAACTTAATATAATCATTCCCATCTCTTCAAAACAAATGAAAATTTAAGACAAAGATACCATTGCAAAATCTAAACAGAATCATAAGCATACTATGATAGTATCCAGCCCTGTAAGGAAATAGTTGGTAGTACGATGCTAGGATTAGCTCATGCTTTTTCTAGTTATAGAACTCAACAATTTGGGGTGTGGAATTATAGGAAAAGTCAGGCATTCAGTCATACAAAGGGCAATACTAGTAGATACTTAAGGCAAGCATGAGGGCCGCATGCAGCCCACAACTGATATTTTTGCGGCCCAGCCAATATGTAAGAAACATTTTAATAAAAATTTTGTAAATTAATTTTTACAATATACTGTTATACATAATTATTAATAACGAATTACAACATTCACTAATGACTGATAACTATAATCCTGCACCTTATACGCAGGCGCACCATTTCTCTCCACTAATACTAGCAGCGAATATTTTAGCAGCCAATTGCCAAGTCATTAGTCTTGGACTGACTTGTTTGGTGTGCGCTACAGGAAATATTTCGCTTTCAGAGAACCAAAAAAATAGGTTTATTTGTGTTATGCTTATTAACTTGTGCAGTTATTCAGTGTCTGGTAAGTTAATGTTCAAGAAAGAATATTGTTATTAAAATGTTCTATTATTTTATGTTAACGATTACTCATTTATTTCAGTCCTTTGTATCCTGCATGTCTCTATCGAAATAAGCCTACATTTCTATGAAAATTTAAGCTTTTTTTATTTAATAAATCTTTATTGTTAAAATTATTACAGTTGTTCCTCTTCCCCCCACCCCCCATAGCTCCCTTTCACCCAGTTCCCACCCCACCCCATGCCCTTATCCCCCCACTGTCCTCATCCATAGGTATACGATTTTTGGCCAGTCTCTTCCCTCACCCCCCACCTCCCCTTCCCCCCAACCCCGAGAATTGTCAGTCCACTCCCTTTCTATTCCCCTGATTCTATTCTAGTCACCAGTTTATTCTGTTCATCAGATTTTTAATTCACTTGATTTTTAGATTCACTTGTTGATAGATATGTATTTGTTGTCACTTTGTTGTTCATAATTTTTATCTTTACCTTTTTCTTCTTCTTCCCCTTCTTAAAGAATACCCTTCAGCATTTCATATAATACTGGTTTGATGGTGATGAACTCCTTTAGCTTTTCCTTATCCATGAAGCTCTTCAATTCTAAATGATAGCTTTGCTGGGTAGAGTAATCTTGGTTGTAGGTTCTTGCTATTGATCACTTTGAATATTTCTTGCCACTCCCTTCTGGCCTGCATGGTTTCTGTTGAGAAATCAGCTGACAGTCTTATGGGTACTCCCTTGTAGGTAACTATCCTTTTTTCTCTTGCTGCTTTTAGTATTCTCTGTCTTTTGCCCTTGGCATTTTAATTATGATGTGTCTTGGTGTGGTCCTCTTTGGATTCCTCTTGTTTGGGGTTCTCTGTGCTTCCTGGACTTGTAAGTCTATTTCTTTCACCAGGTAGGGGAAGTTTTCTGTCATTATTTCTTCAAATAGGTTGTCAATATCTTGCTCTCTCTCTTCTTCCGGCACCCCCATAATTCAGATGTTGGTATGCTTGAAGTTGTCCCAGAGGCTCCTTACACTATCTTCATATTTTTGGATTCTTTTTGCTTTTCTGGTTGGGTGTTTTTTGCTCCTTCGTATTTCAAATCTTTGACTTGATTCTTGGGGTCCTCTAGTCTGCTGTTGGATCTCTGTGTATTAGTCTTTACTTCAGTCAGTGAATGCTTAATTTATAATTGGTCCTTTTTCATATCCTCGAGGGTCTCACTAAATTTCTCGGAGGTTTCTAGAAGATTCTTGAGTAACCTTATAACCGTGGTTTTGAACTCTATATCCAGTGGTTTGCTTTCCTCCATTTCTTTCGTTTGTGACATGTTTCTTTGTCTCCACATTTTGGCTGCTTCCCTGTGTTGATAGAGTGGCTTTGTGTGGTAGGTGTCCTATAGGGCCCAGTGGCTCAGCCTCCCTAATTATCTGAGGCTGACACTCTTGGTGCACCCCTTTGTGGGCTGTGTGCACAGTCTTGTTGTTGTTAAGTCTTGATTGCTGTTGGTATCACTGGGAGGAATTGACCACCAGGCCAACTGGCTGTGAGGACCAGCTGTGTCTACAATGGGAGAACTGCTGTGCTAGAGACACCCTTATGGAGCAGGACTTGCTTCAGTGGAGCTTTGGTGTTCACTGAGTCTGCCCGTTGAGTGTGTCTCTTATGGATGTGAAGAGCTGTAATCTGGATGGTCTCACTCTGACCACTGGGTACACTGGCTCTTGGATTTCCAAGGAGGTGCAATGTCACCCACTGCCTGAGGCCACCCAGCAGGAGCTACAGAGAGATCTGCAGATTCCTCCTCTTTGTTTGGGGTTTGGAAGTGTCCAGATGAGGCCTGGCTGTGAAGCAATGCAGGCTGCTATCTAGGCCTTCTTTTGGAGGCTTTGGTGCTCTTTGACCCAGCTGCAGTTTGTTAGGTTTAGATTGCAAAAGGCCAGGCCATTCATATGCAAAAGCCTCTGCACACAGTTTGGATGAGGTTGTAAATTGGGTGGGGCGGGGTCTCAGGGAATCAGGGTGGAGCAAACCGCAATGGCTGCTCTGCCTCAGAGAGGTCCCAAGGTCTCTGTGTCCTGCGGCCCCGTGCAGGAACAATGATCACTGCAAGCACCTCTGCGGGAAAGCCGCCCTCGTATTCTGGTTCAATGCCAGACAGTCCAGTTTCTCCCCATATGAGTCTGGGTTCCCAGAGTCTCACCCAAAACTGGAGTTCAGAGCAATTGGGAGCTTGTAACTCCCTCATGACTGAAAAAGACAACAGTGTACCAAGTTGCCAGCCCGTTTCTGCGCACCTCCATACCTCTGCATTTCCGCACCTCTGTACCTCCTACCAGCTTTAATGCACTTTTCTCTTTCCTTCTCGTTGTAGAATTTCCACTTAGCCAGCCTTCCCATGGTTCTGGATGATGTCCATTTTGTCTTTTAGTTGTAGTTTTGATGTGGTTGTGTGAGGCAGCAAGTACAATTGTGTACCTATGCTGCCATCTTGGTTCCTCTCGAAGCTTTTTTTGTTGTTGTTGTCCACAAAAACTTAAAGCTTGTGTATTTGGCCCATGTTAGCCTTTGAGTTTGACATGCTTGCTCTACGGTAAACATTCCCAACACAAAGCAAGTACACAGGCAGGTGAGGAAGGGTACTATACTGGAGCCTGCAAGTAGAGGACAGCTCAACCAAGTTAAGTCTACATCCCAGGTGCCCTATAATAGGCCTAGCGTAGACCTCTGTAAGCCATCTGGTTTCAAGACACATATCTTCTATATATGCCAAATATGTCATTGTACATTATACCTTCTTGTCCCACTTAATGGTTATTCTAAAAACATAATACACTAGTCCCCACTTTTCCACAGGGAATTCACTCCAAATCCCCAGTGAATGCCTGAAACAACAAATAGCACTGAACTCTCTATATACTATGGTTTTTCTATAAATACATGATAAAGTTTAATTTATAAATTAAGCAAGTAAAAGGTTAACAATAATAATAATAAAATAGAAAATTATAACAATATATTGTAATAAAAGTTATGTGAATGAAGTCTCCCTCTCTCTTGTACTGCACTGTGCTCACCCTTCTTCTCATGATGATGTGAGATGATACAATGCCTGCGTGATGAGATGAAGTGAGGAGAATGACGTAGGCCAGTAGTCGGCAAAATGTGGCTCAGCCAACTGCGGTTCACAAGCCACATGCGGCTCTGTGGAAGAGTGTGGCTCTTCCACAAAATACCGACTTCTGTGCATGGGCCACGAAGTTTCAATTGCACTGTACGTGTGCGCCCGCACGTGGTATTTTGTGGAAGGGCCACACTCAAGGGGCCAAACCCGCAGTTTGCCGACCATGGATGTGGCTCGCAACCCACAGTTTGCCGACCATGTGGCTCGCAACCCGCAGTTTGCCGACCATGGATAGGCATAATGATATTACCTTAGGCTACTATAAGGACTACTTGAACACAAACACTGCAATACCAGGATAGCCGATCTGATAACCCAGATGGCTACCAAGTGACTAATAGGTGGATATGCTAGACAAAGGGATGATTCAAGGTGGGCAAGATTTCATCACACTAGTCAGGAGAGTTTTCCATTTAAAACAATGAACTGCTTATTTCTAAAATTTTCCATTTAATATTTTCAGACCATGGCTGATCGCAGATAACTGAAATGGAAAGCAAAACTGTGAATAAGGGGTGACTTCTGTACAGACGTAGGTCTAAGACAGGGTGGGGAACTTTTTTCTGCCAAGGGACCATTTGACTATTTGGGGACCATCACTCACCGGCCATACAAAATATCAACTTAAAAATTAGCCTGCTATATTTGGTCAAACATTTAATTAATTCACCCCAATGCCTTGGCAAAGCCAGACCAAAAGGATTTTGTGGGCCTTATACGGCCTGCAGGCCGGAACGTTCCCCAACCCTGGTCTAAGATAACAATTCCTTAAAAAATTGTTATTAAATAAATATAAAGATTCTAAAATAGCATGAAATAAATAGGATTTATCTATATCTGAAAATTCACAAATCACACATTTTTCCCTCTAAACTTACAAATAATTTCAACCAAGCTAATATCAGGGAATTATTTAAAACAAATTTCAGGGTACTTCCTATCTCTTGAATGCAGACAGCCCTGACATAACTAATATTCACAATGATGACCTCAACATCTTTGTATCATGTGGTAACAGATAAGGAATATGAATGTGAGCATCTGAAAGGATTTAAATCACACAAAACCTGTCTAAAGTAGTTTTAAAAGAAGAAAAAAAAATCAGTTTCCAGACAGAAACAAGTTCTTATTGTTCATTACAGAAAACTTAAGTTAGAATAATTTTATGACTAAATGTATTGAGAACATGCGGTTGAAGATTTATATTTTATTTAAAGCATAACTATTACAATTCCTGTAAGAATATTAAAGTATTCACACCACAAATTTTCCTATTACATTATACAAACATAAGCTCACTTAAATGAAATCAATAGCAGAGCTCGAGTTTTTAAGCAGTATAATTTAATTAAACACTTCTAATCTATGCAAATAGGTTTTTCCAAAGGAGTATATTTTTTCTAAACTATGCTATTTTGTTTTAATCAATCAAGAGTAGTATCAATAAAAATGTAATAATAGGAGCTATCCTATATTTCATGTCAAAATATATTCTTTCTGAGACTTTGCTTATTACTCAAGAAGGCTACAAAAGACAGAAAAGCATTTATAAAGAGCAATCAGTATTCAATTGTTATAATAAAGAAGCTTTCTGAACATAACTGGGAGATGATGGTGATGGTCATAATGATGGTAAGGGTGACAACAATTTTAATGACTTAGTCTAAGATGCTTTTACTGGGGAGGAAAAAAAACCCCGATAAAATGTCATTAAAACTTATTTATAGATCATCATCCTAATTGTAAGTCCAGTGTGCTATTTTATAATTCTCTCTCTAAGTGCAAAAATTACATCTTTGAGAAAATACCAAAGCCATTCATTTACTTATTTTTCTAACTACTCAACAATGGCTTGCAGCATGACAAATGTCATGAAAATGTACTTAAGACCCATCTGTACCATCAGAAGCTTCTTCCACCCTCCTTTACTTCCATACAATTCCTATGGCTAATCTTGGGTGGTTTAATCCTTAAGTAAGAGAAAGACTAGACTGAAAACATCATGTGGTAACTGATAAGGAATATAAATCAGAACATCTTAAAGGGTCCAAATCACACAAAACCTGTCTAAAGTAGTTTTAAAAGAAGAAAGCAAAAATATGCTCCCCCCCAAAAAATCAGTTTGCCAGACAGAAAATTCAATGATTTTCACAAATGCCAAAAGGTTAATCATGAAGTTTTCTATAATGTTAATTAAATCATACCTTAAGAGAGAAGGAAAGAACAGATATATATATATGCAACAACATGAAGTTTTCTATAATGTTAATTAAATCATACCTTAAGAGAGAAGGAAAGAACAGATATATATATATGCAACAAATTAGGTTATTCAAATTTTGTCAGAGATTTGAAAATTCAGGTAAAGCCAACACAGTACCAAAACTCTGAGCATTAGATAATGGCTGAGGACACTCAATAATGATATAGCTAACAAAACAAAGTCCAACAACATTTTCCTCTAGTGAAATAAAGTTAATAAGTTAGACAGACCTTTTAGTTTTTCCTGAGATTTTCAGCTTTCAATTAAAAAGGATTAAAATGTAAAGGCATTGGAGTTTCCCAAAGGATCAGATAGTGAGGAAAATAGAATGTAATGAAGAAAACAACTCTCCATTATGTCTCAAGAGCCAGACAACAAAACACTTCAGTTTACCTCAATGTCACTTGTGAAAAAAGAATCCCTGAGCCAACCTTTCTAAGCAATGTTCAATAAATTAAGAAAAAAAAAACTGTAATAAAGCCTATATTATGTGTTCTTCAGCCAATTTATTCAATTAACCCATATCTGCAGAGGGTCCACAGGGTATTATATCACTTACGAGAGAAATTCTAAAAGAAGATAAAACATATTCTTTGGCCGAAACCGGTTTGGCTCAGTGGATAGAGCGTCGGCCTGCGGACTGAAAGGTCCCAGGTTCGATTCCGGTCAAGGGCATGTACCTGGGTTGCGGGCACATCCCCAGTAGGAGATGTGCAGGAGGCAGCTGATCGATGTTTCTCTCTCATCGATGTTTCTAACTATCTCTCTCCCTTCCTCTCTATAAAAAAATCAATAAAATATATTTTTTAAAAAAACATATTCTTTGACTTCCAGGCCTCTGTTAGTCAATATCAGAAAAAAGAAAATAAAATCAATACAGTATAGGGAATCCATAGACGTTATAGATTGGGAAACTATCAATATTACTGGTTTTTTTTAAAAAAAATACTTGAGACTTTTTAAGCAATAGGAAGTAAATGCAGGCAGGGCAAAACAAAAGAGAAGAATCCAAGGATGTGATAAAGAACAGAGAGGGTAATTCAAAGCAGAAAGGCACAAGCTTTCCACATATGCATCTATGTAGACAGCAACACTGTAGCAATCAGAGGCAGAGATGGGGACATGATGACTGGTAATAGCTGCAAAACGTCCAACTAAAAACTGAGCCACAAGGCTAAGGGACAGCAATAGCCATTATCCAATGGGAATGTTCACCAAAATTACAGATATATTAGAGATTTCATAAATAGAAGAGGTTTACTACTTACCCGATTTATATGGTTGCTCCTTAAAATAATGTGCAGTAGAGTTTTCTCAAATTCTTCCAACTTCTTGGAACACGTTTTAAGAATATGACTAGATAAATTACAATCACTGAGCAGTCTACCTAAAGTAGCAACAGCTTCTGTCCAAAAGCTTGAAAGAGGAAATTTTGGGTCACGGTAAAAAGTGATCAGGCCTTCTAGCAACTGAAAAACAGAATCAGATACCGTGGAAGAGGTGTTCTCCAAGTGGCTTAAGTCTGTTTTAAGACTCCCTGATTCTGTCCAGTTCTTCAGTTCAAGCAGATGTTGCAAAAATTGCATGTGAGAAGACAAAGGATTTTTTGAAGTCGCACAGTGTTTCTTTGCAATTGTCAGTGGTGGAAAGAGTGTGGGGGTGCAGCTCTCCACAAAATCTTGAGACACCTCTGAAGGTTCAGTTTTCTGCTCATTTGATAAATCACACCCAGAATCTTCCAGCCCAGTTAATGTATTTTCAGAACTTCCAGGCTCCTGAGCCTGCAGCTGGGAAGGTGAGTCTCCTGAAATGGAAAGAAATACAAGTGTAATCTTTCTGTACTGAGACTTTTTAAGCAATAGGAAGTAAATGCAGGCAGGGCAAAACAAAAGAGAAGAATCCAAGGATGTGATTAAGAACAGAGAGGGTAATTCAAAGTAAAAAGGCACAAGCTTTCCACATTTGCATTTATGTAGACAGCAACACTGAAGCAATAAGATAACCTATCTAATAAAAGAGAAACATGGTAATTAGCCGTACCTCTGCTACCCTTCCCATTGGCTAATCAGGGCGATATGCAAATTAACTGCCAGCCAAGATGGCGGCCGGAAGCCAGGCAGCTTGAAGCTAACATGAGGCTTGCTTGCTTCAGTGATGGAGGACTCCAACGTTCCCCGCCTGCCTTGCCGGCCTCTGAGCTTGCAGTCTGAAACATTGTTACAAATATAGAAGCTAAACAAAACTCCAGAAACCTGCTTTCAGCCAGCCTGGATCTAGAGTTGGAGTTGAAACAGTGTTTCGATTATAGAATCGAAACAAACCAGATACCTGCTTTCAGCAACAGAGGCCTCAGAGCTAGAGCCAGAGCTAAAGCTGGCCCAGAATAAAAAAGAAAAAAAGAAAAAAAGGAGCAGTTGGGAGCTTCAGTCACACGCCAGCCTGAAAACAGCCCTCAGCCCCTCACCCAGACTGGCCAGGCACCCCAGTGGGGACCCCCACCCTGATCCAGGACACCCTTCAGGGCAAACCAGCTGGCCACCACTTATGCACCAGGCCTCTATCCTATATAGTAAAAGGGTAATATGCCTCCCAGCACCGGGATCAGCGGAGCCGTGAGGCCTCCCAGCACCGGGATCAGTGGAGCTGAGAGGCCTCCTGGCACCGGGATCAGTGTGACAGGGGGCAGCGCCCAAACCCCCTGATTGCCCTGTGGCTCTGTGTGTGACAGGGGGCGGGGCCACAACCTCCCTATCCGCCCTGCTCTGTTCGTGATAGGGGAAGGCGCCCCAACCTCCTGATCAGCCCTGACCTATGCCTGATAGGGGGGAGCTCCCCAACCCCCTGATCGCCCTGCAGCTCTATGTGTGACAGGGTGCGGTGCCCCAACCCCCTGATCGGCCCTGCTCTGTGTGTGACAGGGTTCAGCGCCCCAACCCCCCCCACCCCCCCACCACAGGCCCTGCTCTGTGTGTGACAGGGTAAAGCCATAACCTACCCATCGGCCCTGCCCTGAGTGTGACAGTGGCGGCGCCCCAACCCCCTGATCCGCCCTGCTCTGTGCGTGACAGGGGGGAGCTCCCCAACCCCCTGATGGGCCCTTCTCTGTGCATGACAGGGTACGGAGCCCCAACCCCCCTGATGGGCCCTGCTCTGTGCGTGACAGGGGGCAGCGCCCCAACCCCGATTGGCCCTGCTCTGTGCGTGACAGGGTATGGAGCCCCCAACCCCCCTGATGGGCCCTGCTCTGTGCGTGACAGGGGGCAGCGCCCCAACCCCCTGATCGGCCCTGCCTTGAGTGTGACAGGGGGCGATGCCCCAACCCCCCAATCGGCCCTACCCCGAGTGTGACTGAGGGTGGCATCGCAACCTCCCAATCCGCCCTGCTCTGTGCATGACAGGGGGCGGCGCCCCAACTCCCCAATCGGCCCTGCTCTGAGCCTGACCAGGGGCTGCACCTAGGGATTGGGCCTGCCCTCTGCCACCCGGGAGCAGGCCTAAGGCAGCAGGTCGTTATCTCCCGAGGGGTCCCAGACTTCGAGAGGGCACAGGCTGGGCTAGGGACCCCTCCTCCCCCCCGAGTGCACAAATTTTTGTGCACCGGGCCTCTAGTTATTATATAAAATTAAAAGATATTTTATAATATTATAAATATTATAATAATATAAAATAGTATAAGATATTTTCATATAAAAACTAGACATTGACTTTTCTAATTTAAAATGCTAAATGAAGCACGTAGATATGCATTAAACATTTTAAAGCAGTATTGTAAAAATTGAAAAACTGAAAGGAATTGACTAGGCTGACTGTGGAAAAGGTTTTTATCTTTACTGGTAGGAAGTAAAGGTGATTCATCTATATCACTATCTGTCATTCAACTGTGTGCCACACTTGAAAGATACAGAGGAGAAACACAAAACCTGAACGAGGTCTCCATCTGGTAGAGTCCAACAAGCAATACAGTGTGCCTAGAGAGAGACTTGCTCAGGGTGCTATGCAAATAGAAGGACCCTGGCTAGCTTAGTTCATTCTGGAAGAGGTGATGGTGGAGCTAACTTATAAAACATAAATTGAAATTCAAAGCTAAAAGTTAGGGGAATGGAGGAAGACAGAGAACTCCATATACCCAAAGGGTAAGCACAAAAGCACAGGCTTAAGAAGAAAAAGAAAAGCATTGTGTATATAAGGATCCACAGTAATTTGACATTCCTTTTACAAAATAAATAAATAAATAAATAATAAATAAATAAGGCAAGAGATTAAGATGGAGATTAAGAGGCCAAGTCATAAAAGATGTTTTAAATTGTATTAAGGACCCTAGAATTTACAAGTGCAGAGTGAGTGTAATTCAATGCACTTATACATAAAAATAAACAATTTATATGTGTATGTGTACTTATTTATAATTATCTATCTATCTATCCTTGAAACGATGTCTATAATCACTAGAATCTCTGACACTGCTAGAGAAATACTGCAGTTAAGTTTAACCTACTAAGTGTAGATCATTCTTTGGTAGAGATGCCATCAGAAACATAAATAAGGTTGTTGTTGTTTGTCAATGCTTATCACCAGTGATCACATCCATAGCAGCTTTGGTGAGTCAGGGTGGTAGAGAGAGGTCAGGCTGCAATGGCCTGAAGAGTGGATGGGGAGAAAGCAAGGGAAGAATGGTAACACTTTTCAGGACTTGGATCCGGAAAGTATAAACTGGAGAGTAACTGAAGGCAGATGTGGCCTGACAAATTAGGAGAAACATGAGGAATTACAGACTAAGAACAGAGAAGCAAGTGTTGGAGATATGAGAAAATATAAAAATGCCAGGTGAGGCATGGCCTGAGAGAAGGGAGGAGACTGAGTCAAGGATGCTAGTGGATGGGTGCTTAGTGATGGGGAAGTATTTTTTTTTCTCTCTGAGGCTAAAGGAAAGATGGAGGGAACGTATAGGAATATTTTTTAAATGCCCCTGTCATATAGCAAGTTAAAGGACATCTCACCTAAGAAGTTAGATATTTTTTTAAAGCTGGAGACAGGGGGACACTAATTGATCAAGGCATAAGAATAATGATGAAAGCGACAACTTCTACCCTCAGCACCAGATATCTGGAAATCCAACCCCAGTTTTCAAATGTCTCCCTTCTGGAACATTTCGGTTCTCCACCGAGATGTTCACAGAAAAAATGTCTTGATTGTGGACAAAAAATTTAGTTTTCAATCTGACAACCCTTTCATGCTGATACTTCAGCATGGCAAACAGTGTCTCTCAGGCAACAAACAAAGGAGAGAATGCTTTTGTGGCTGGCCAAATGAGGATTAGCGCAATTTTAAAACATAAAGAGGCCATCAAGAGTGCTAATGTCGCTAAGGGTGTGAAAGCGCTCACAAAACAACAATCAAAGGCAACAGAATAAGTAGAAAAATTGCTGTTGATTTGGATAAAGGAAAGCAGTTAGCCAGTGACAGCCTTTGGAGGCGGTGATATGTGAAAAAGTGAAGATGCCTCATCTGCATCCTGATCTCCTCAAAGACACCCCTGGAACCAGTGCTGAAAGGGATTCCTTTGGGTTGTGAGGGGTAGCTTGATAAATTTAAGAAGTGTTTATTTATAGATTAAACAATACATTATACATGCACTATACATTAAAAAGGTTAAAACGGAATCATCTGTGGGTCTGGAACAGATTAATTCAATGTACATTATTTCTAACGGTTAAAAATAACTCGGTTTCCAAACAAATCCCTTCTCAAACAGCCTTGTGGAATGAATTAAGTTTGAGAACTGAGGTTCCACTTGTTGCTCTTTTGTCCTTCGGTAAAATTAGAAGCTGATGAGACCAAATCGGAGCTTTAACTTAGAGATCATTCACTTAACAAGTGCCTGCTATAATCACTGCCGGTGTGCAAATGTGTGCTTGCTAATTATCACTATACTATCTGTACTTCATGTTAGGGAGAAAATGCAGTAAGTTAAAAAAATGTGGTGGTACCCAGGACAGTGAACTATCAGCAAAGTGTCTAACTGCATGTGGCTATTTCTATACTAAACCAGGCAAGACAGCCTGCTCGTTTTAAGCCAATGGACAGTTTCTTTTACTTATGAGCAAGGATAAACATTTAAAATGACTTCTCACCACATCTATCTCATTCTTCACAAAAGTAAAGAGAGGGGGTGGTTATTATGGTAATTATTCGGGTAGAGTATATTTTTCTTCTAGGGAATTCAAACCATTGCTCCACTAAGAAAGTGAACAGTTTAAATATTTCATTAACCTACTCAATTTCCCATCAAGGTAAGCTGAATTTCATGGGTGATGATTTTAAGGAAGACTCATAAAATAAATTCTACCAGCTATTAAACTGGGAAGCAAAAATCTGCTTTCTTGTTTCTGCTTTTTGCTCCTCATTGCTGTGCCTTTTGGCAAATCACAGTCACACCACCTCATCTCCTTCCTGTACCAAGAGGTACTCATTTGAAGGGAGTAGTTTTACCCATTCCTTGCTCTGGTGTTAGGGTTAGGGTTAGGATGGGGATAGGATGCTGAGATTTTATACAATATGGCTTACAGTGTTAAAGCCACTCTATTGAATTGAACAGAAAACTCTGATGTTCATATTTCACTTTAAAAAGTAGCTTCACCACATAATTCAATTGTTCTTCCCAACAACAGCCCTGGGAGATAATGAAATGCGGGCTCAACTTGACTAAGAGGCCTGGGAAAAGCCATACAGTGAGCAAGTAAAACCAATTCTTCAGTTCCAAGTCCAATCATGTTCTAACCACAGCAGGAAAACAAAAAAACAAAAGAATCCTGTGTTTTTCCATAGCAGCTTCTGGACATTCCCATTATAGTATTCATCAAGTTCTATATGTTGTCCACTTGCGTATGAGCTCCTGAATGGCAGAAGTCCTGTCTCTTGCAATCTCTGTGGACATCTCACTGAATAATAACATCACCTGCAGAAGACACCTTATCAGGATAAACTATTAGTGCTACCACTTGCTGCTGGCTATGACAGACAGACCTTCTGTCATCCTTTAATATTCATAATGACATTGGGAGATAATGAAATGCAGGCTCAGCCTCACTAAGAGGATCAATTCCTTTGCAACTTATACCAAACCACAAAAGTTTATGAATAAATAAGAAAAATAACATAGAATATATAGACAGACGGAAAGAATTTGGCTATTGTAGTAATCATTTAAAATGTCTCAAAATACTTGTTAACAAATAGCCAATAATATACTTTTTATAGAACCTACTAACTCTTATATATAATCAATAACCAATTTATTTCCTCTCCTATTTGTTCTCAATGATGAAAACTTTGAGGACTATGAACAGGGTTTGCATGGGAAACCAGCACTTCCATATTAGACACGCCCTGCCTAATACTAGTGCAGTAAATAATAGCGGGCAAGTATCACTACTGAATATATCCTTATAAGATGGAAAAGAGAAAGAGGAGAAAAAAGCTTTCTAGAGAAAAGTAAACATTTTCAGTAATACTGAATATTAACAGATTACAATCTCTGACAATAATCATTAATAATATATTTATTCATACAAACAAGATTTTTAAATACCCAAGCTTATTTGAGTAATATATAGCATGGAAAAGGACAGTAATATACTCTTGTCTCTTTTAAATAAGTCTTACAAATTACAAACAGACTCTTCTACTCATTTGCTTGGATGACTTTTCTAATCATAAATCTCAAAGCATGGCTAACAAAACATCATACCCAAAAGAGGGAGGAGAAAATAGAGATATGATACTGCAGCTTTCTGCTGTTCCCATTTTTCCAGGAGGGACTAAGGTGAAGCAGAAGTCAAATGTTACTTCTCTCTCTTTTTAAAAAAATGTTTTAATTGATTTTAGAGAGAGTGGAAGATAGGAGAAGGAGAAGGGGAGAAAGAGAGTCAGAGACAGAGGGAAACATTGATGACAGAGAAACTTCTACACACACCCTTACTTGCAACCTGGGCATGTGCCCTGACCGGGAATCTAACTGGCAATCTTTGGGTACACAGGATGATGCTCAACCAACTGACCCATATTGGCCAGGGCTCTCTTTTAACTTCTTCTTGGGCTGAAGGGACTGAGGACTATAATTTCTCTCCAAGCCATTGGATATGATCTAACTAACATGCTTGTCATTAGATTTGAAAGAGATAAAACACACTACTCAAGCACAGTCTAGCATACATAAAATGCTCAGTAAATACAGGGTGTGGCAAAAGTAGGTTTACAGTTGTTTGTATGGAAAATAATACAATAATTAATGAATAATAATACAAGAATAAACTCTGTGTTTCACATAGTCATAACTGTAAACCTACTTAAGGGCAGACAGAGTGTACTACTCAGTATTTTCTTTCGCCTAATGCCTACCCTTCTACATGGTTGGTGGTCTAAAGACTTGTTCCATATATATTAACAAAAAGTAAAATCAAATAGCGTCTTTTCAATTCACTGAAAGGTCATCACTACCAACTACGATTTCTTAGCATTAATAATAATCACATGTAGGGATACATAGAATAAAAGTAATGTTTACGCCACCTGGTGGTCAAACAGGAAATGCAATGTTAAAGTACTACACAATTCATTTGGGAAAAAAAAAAATCACTTTAAAGCAATTGTTTGTCTTCTGCATCTGGAAGGATATATTTTAGCCTATTGTAAAACATATTTGAGAAATGCTGATCGAAAAGGCTGAAGTTTTGATTAATCCCTCTCTAGCAGCATGTCGCAACTCTAACTTTGAATACACCAAGGGAGAAGCAATGTCAAATGCATGAAATTCCAAGCTAATGGTATGATATGTCTTAGCTGAATTGTCTTCACTGCATGAGGTTCACAAAACAGTGTATTTGTTGTTGTATTTGTATGCTTGGTTTAGGACTATTTGACAATATAATGCCTCCTGCTTTCAGGTGCTCAAACTCTAAAATTTTCTAGCTACCCCCATCTCTCTCTCCCAAGCCATCTTCTAGTTTGCCAAATTTAAACCTTGCTCATCATTATGCCTTTGGCTTTTTTCCCCTGTTCGAGCTTCCTGGATGTCTCCACCTTTCCTACAGCCTCAAATAATTTTTTTAAGCAGATGCCCCCCAAATCTCTATCTCCAATCCTACCTCCTCTCCCACGCTCAAGTCCCTAGGTATCTTGACATAACTTGGTCTCACCACTTTAAACCTCATATGTCAAAACAAATCATATCCTTCACTTTTAAACTTGGTCCAATTTCCAAATAACAGTACTACTGCTCTTCCTTTGAACATCTGAAAACTAAGAGTCAACTCTGACTCTTCGTTGAACCTCATATACATTCCACTGACAAGTAATATTAATCCTGTCTCACCTTTCTGTTCCTTGGGTATACTAAGTTTATTCCCATTTTGAGGGTCTTTGCATTAAACGTTCCCTCAGATGCTCTCCACACCCCACCTCAATTTTCTCAAGACTGGTTACTTATCATTCCAGTGTCTGTTTAAATGTCACTCCTTCAGAAAGGCCTTCCCTGACCACCCAAGCTAAAGAAGCCACCAAAATAGTCCTAGCTGGTTTGGCTCAGTGGATAGAGTGTCAGTCTGCAGATTGAAGGGGCCCGGGTTCAATTCCGGTCAAGGGCATGTACAGTGGGACCTTGACTTACAAGTGTCCTGACTAATGAGTATTTTGAGATACGAGCCGTCGTCTCTCGGCTGATTTTTTGCTTTGAGTTGCGAGCTAAAATTCGGGTTACGAGCCAGCTTCAGATACCCCACCGCTAGTTGGCGCAGCGAATGTCACAGTGAACGCCACAACATCAGCCCAGCATCACGTGTCTCACTCATTCACTTTAAGATTTGACATATGAGTAATTTGAGTTACAAGCTCCGTCAAGGAAAGAATTAAACTCGTAAGTCAAGGCCCCACTGTATCTTGGTTTCAGGCTTCTCTCCAACCCAGGCCCTGGTCAGGGCATGTGCAGGAGACAACCAATTGATGTTTTTCTCTCTGTCTTTCCCTCCTTCTTCTACTTTCTCTTTTAAAAAAATCAGTGGAAAAATATCCTCAAGTGAGGATTAAAAAATAATAAAATAAATTCTTAAAAAAAAAAGAAGCCACCAAAATAATTTCTGTCACATATTCCTGTTTTAATTCTCTGAATCTCACTTTACACTGCCTGATCATTTCCTGCTGGTATAACCTGTCTCACCCACAAGAATGAGCACTCTATGACAGTCTTGGACTGCGTGGTTTGTGGCCATATACCAGAGCCTGGAATGTGGTGTAAGAGCTCAATAACTATTTACTCAATAAATAAAAACCTCTTTTATGTCACCTCTTTTTTTTCCCATGCTTAAATAATTACAGGTAAGACCTGGCTGTGACAGTGATGTTCTTGTCTCCAGTCCCCTTCCTCTTCCAAATAATTCTAAACACAACTACCCAATTACTCTGCCTAAATAACTACCCCTCAGGCCACCTAAAGAAATCACTTGCAGGAAGCATACTGCTTGGCACGCGCCTAGCGCACACCCCATACATGTTAATTTCCCTGTTGAAAAAATCTCCAAAGGCTCCTCGTCGCCTACAGAATAAAGCGTGTTTTCCACTGGCTGTCATTCCTCTTAATAAGCTCCAAGCTAGTTTTGCATCTTATTGTCCAGAGCACCACTTCATGCTCTAGATGCTGCAGTCAATTAAGCCATTTGCCAGTAGAGTCCTGTGTTGTACTTTACACGGTTCCCTCTTGACTGAAATATCATAGTTTCCATAGCTTTCTAAATCCTACCTATCCTTCAAGGTCAGCAACTTCCTCCCCCCAAAAATCCTTTCAAAAGTCCTGTTCTCTAGCCAAAACCAGTTTGGCTCAGTGGATAGAGCGTCGGTCTGCGGACTGGGGTGTCCCAGGTTCGGTTCCGGTCAAGGGCATGTGCCTTGGTTGCAGGCGTTTCCCCAGTGGGGGATGTGCAGGAGGCAGCTGATCGATGTTTCTCTCTCGTCAATGTTTCTGACTCTCTTGTCTCTCTCCCTTCCTCTCTGTGAGGAATCAATAAAATATATTAAAAAAAAAAAAAGTCCTGTTCTCTAAAGCAAAATAATCACTCGCTTTCTCCTCTGAACGACAGTATCTTTTTCTGGACCACAGAGTCTTAGTGGCTACAAGCAGTGACTTATGATCTCAACAGGCTATGTGATCCAATGGGCAGGGCATGGACCTTCTCTCTTTGTATTATCTACATCGTTTGTAGCTAATAGCTACTGAATAAAAAGGGACTGAATGTATGAACAAAAGAACTTCTCTAAAGGAAGAGTTATTAAGGCAAAATGAGGAGCTGGTAAGCAGCAGCAATCACCCTTTGGATTCAGTCATTTATGGAGCAAAGATGAGCAGGATAGGTAAAAAAAACAACAACAAAAAAACAGTCCTAATTCTATTTCCTCACAGACAGAATCAGGTCGAGAGACAGTGGATTTTTATACTGTGATGCCAATATCACAGCCCTACAGAATAACATCAAACCCTCAAAAGTACAGCACTCTGCCAAGTGAACCAATGAATCCACCTGCATAACTCCCATTCATCAGTGTGTGGATGTTATGAACACCATGTGGAACGGGTAATTACTATGGCAGCAATACACCATGTTAATTAGCCTCCCAATGCTGTGAATGCCAAACCACACAGCTCTCTACAATCTAGCCCCAATTACCTTGCCTGCTGAGATCCCCCAGATCTCTAAACTCTTACTGACCAAGCCTCTTCCAAAGAATTTGCCTGAATTTGTTTCCCACCATCCCTTGGATACACTGCTTTGATTTCAGCTCTTGACCACAGAGTTCCAACTGCTCACATCTATACTGCCAAGATGTTAACTCTAAGCTGGCTTGATACCCAGAGCCCCCCTTAGACAATTGAGGTTGACATTCATACCCATGAATGTGTCCATTTGGCTCACTTTATCAAAAATCAGAAGCACCGAGGTCTTTTATCCAGTGCAATGTTTCCCCACCTGTACATCCGCGTAAGTGGAACATACTAAAATTAAGTATTCCTAGGCACAGGGAATCAGGGAGGAATCCAGAAACTTGTATTTTAAGTAAATATCTCATGTAAGTCTCATAATTGAGCAAGTTTCAAGAACAATGCTTTTCTCTATTCCTAAACCCATGCACTAAGCCTGCTTTACTTGTTTCTTGCTAGGCTCGAAATCTCCTAGTTTAGAGAGATTTTACATGGGTGGTTTTCAACCTTACTTGCATGTTAACAGTGATTTTAGGAACTTTTTTAAACTCCAATACCAGACCACAGCCCAACCTAAGTACATCAGAATCTTGGGGGTGGGCCTCAAATATCACTATTTTTTAAAGCTTCCCAAGTGGCTCTAGTGTGAGAACTACAAGATTAATTTATCTGTTCTGCTTTCTTTGGGTAGCAGAGAAGTGGCTGTGTCCCATTCATGCCATCTCCAATCATACCTTCAAACCTCCCAGAAATATCTGTTTCCTCCCTACAGGTTCATGTTTAATTTATGCTTAATATTTCCAAGTTCAGCTGGATTCCACTCCTTTTCAGGGTTCACCTTTGTCAGTTTATGTCCTATTCTGCAGAACTGGAGCTTTACCTATTCTAGCTGTGTCCTTCCTGCCTTGTCCTAAGCCCGCCAGATTCACTTACAGACCACAGACTGGGATGCCTACCCAGAAGTCCTGCTCCTACTCCCTCTTACATTCTCCACAAGCAGCCAGAACAAGAAGTTTAAGTCTCCTGCTTAATGCTCATCAAAGTGTTCCTACTAGAACAGCCCTACATAATCTGCATTCTTGTCCACTCTCTGGCCTCATCCCCTGCCCTCTACACCTCACTCACTCTGCTGTGTAGCCACTGGCTTGTTTCTGCTCATTGATGCCAGCGAGGTGCTGCCTCGGGGCCACCCGGATGACACTGCCGGGGCAGGAGTCAGCTCAAATGCCTCCTTCTCAATGAGGTCTCACTGACCACCCTGTCTACAGTAGCAGCCCTGCCCCACCCCCAGGCACTCCTCACTTCAACCTCATTTGTTTTCCTCACAGCTTTTAACACTCTGATTTTTTCTTGCTTATTGGTTTACATGTTATTACCTGTCTCCTCCACTGGAATATAAATTCTATTTTTCTTCTATCTTCTACTATTGGGTCTCCAGAAATCACTGGGTGTTTTTTTTGTTTTTGTTTTTTTGTGTTTTTTTTTTTTTTTAAATGAAGCAACTAATCAACAAATGACCATGAATAAATATAACCAAAACTATATAGCTCATATATAATATTTTTATTGTGTCTGTCTCAGGAGATCTTGCCTCTCTAACCAGACCATAAAGTCATAATGAGCAGCAAGTAAACTTTTTTCTTCTTTTCTAATCTTGAAAGTCAAGCTCAGTACTGATTAAGTATCATACACTTAAAAATTTACTGATATGGGCTATTTTAGAAGATCCTTGTATTATGCTGAAAAAATATGTATGTGTGTTGTTGGTTTTTTAACTTTCTGCCTAAACTATATGTTCACAATATCACACCTGAACAAGAACATTAAGTCTCTAATTTTAATTCACCTTCTAATTTTTTTTTTTACCTTTTCATTCCACTCTCCAAATTACATTCATCTTGTTAGGTACCTTGCAACTTGTAAAATCTATAATTGCAGTTTTGACCTGTATGTGGTCATTGCATTGCCTGATATGGAGCCAGGCACATATTTGTCTAGCTGATACACATCTGTTCAGATAAAAATAATTCAGAACACTACAGGGACATCCCAAGATCAACTGCATTCCTAGGGATAAGAACATCCGCTGACCAGGACATTTTTAAAAGCCTGTCTTATATAGTAACTCGTGGCTATGAGTTCTGGTTTCAAGATTTTATCTATCTATTTATTATTTATTTAAATCTGACATATCAAAACCAGTCCATGGAATGTAGGCTTTGTTGAAAAGCTATAAAAAATTATTGTGCAAAACTAGGATCAAAGATACTAAAGAAATTGTTCTCTATGAAGCAGAGGGGGAAAACCTTAAAAACTCAGGCAAAGTTACTTTTCTAGTAGCACTTAAAACATGATTTTATTTATGCCTAGAGTGGGCATTACTACGTTCCAATGTCTCTTCTTATTAATTTTCAGAATTAGTAACAGTTCATTCTGTCCCCAGGTAACTGCTAAACATATATCTTCAAATAACTTAGGCTTCTTCAAGGAAATAACCACGTTGTCCTGGGATACACAAAACATTCATAAATCCCCTTTAATCTTCAGTTCTGGTGACTAAAAAGAATGTGTCCCCCATCAGACACGCCAGTCATGTTCCTTGTGCCTTGCAGAGCCTTGATGTATTCACCTATTATCTCCCCATGGTGCAGGAGTCCTCATAAATTCTGTTGACTCTGGTGAAGGCACTCTGCCCCAGGATCCTCTAAGACCCTGCTGGGCTCAGAAATCACCACTCCTTTTCATATGGAGATGTCACTCCAAGAGCGGTCAGAATATGGATTTTGCAGGCACCAAACAAAATTGTAAGGCATTGGTTCCTTAAATGTGTTTGCCCTTTCCCTCTCAAAATACAAAATGTGTTTGACCTCAGAGTCAACAAAACCAACACATAACATATACATGCATCACTGTTATCACTGCTAAATAAAAAGTTCTTTCTTCAAAGGGCCAATTTTCAATATTTTTAATTCTTTTTGAGCACTCTCTTTTTCTTCTCAGTTATTCAATAAGCTGCATATTTTTTGTTTGTTTCAAAATGTACCTTTGGAACTTTTTCATTCCTTTTGCCAGGATCCCAGTCCATGCCCTTTTCGTTTCTTGCGTGGACTATCTACCACCGCCTACCAGGCTTTCCTGCCTTCAGTGTCTTCCCCTCTCTTACATGCAGCACCCTATTGCTGGATTAACACTCAGTCTTAATCCATACCCTTTTAATGCCTCCTTATTACTGGAAAATAAAGTCCAAACTTCCTTAAAAAAATCCTGTCTTCTGGGACAACACACCACACTCAGCCTCAGGATATGCTTCCCTTTGTGGGGAATACACTCTGGCTTGCTGAAGTTCAGTGCCTCATTCACAGGCTCTCTCTTCCCTTAAAGTTTCCTAACCACACCCACAGTTACCTTTCCATTGACAGTCATAAAACTTGCTGCCTTTTGCATGTGTGTGGGTTTTCCATATATATTCTTCTCTCAGCAATGTTGACAATGAATGAATGAACTCCTGGTCACTTGATTTAATAGACAGTGAACAATTTCTACCTTGCTGGACCTTTCATCTCATGCAGTTCCTCCTTCTCAAAATATTCTCTTCACTTGGTTTATGTAATGCTATCTTAGAATTTTCATTCTACCTAATGATCATTTTTTTATTTCCTTTTGCTGCTGCTATAGTCTGGGTGTTTGTGTTCCCCATAATTTATATGTTGATATTCTCACCCCCAAGGTAATGACATTAAGAGGTAACATCTTTGGGAGATGATTAGGTGATAAGGATGGAATCTTTAGGAATGGAGTCAGTGCATCACAAAAGAGGCCCCAGACAGTTCCCTCCCCCCTCCCACCAGGTGAGGACACAGGGGAAGGTGCTATATGTAGGCCAGGAAGGGGGTCCTCACCAGACTCTGAATCTGCTGACACCTTGACCTATACTTCCCAGCCTCCAGAACTAAGAGAAATCAATTCTGTTGTTTATAAGCTGCCCAGTCTATGGTATAACAGCCCTTACAGACTAAGACACCAACTTTTACTCTTACCATTGTTCACCATCCCAACGAATGCCAGCCTCATCGAAGCTATGCCTCTCTCTTGCACAATTCACTGCAATGCCTCGTAACTGGTCTCTGCACATTCCGCCTCCTCCCTCTCCAATCTGTCTCATGCTGGAGCCCAGTGATCTTCTCAATCACAAATCTTATGTTACCCACCTGCTAAAAATACCTCAATAATGGTTTTCCAAGTATCCATAGTCTCTCTCAGAGTAAGGTCTACGCCAGTGGTTCTCAACCTTGGCTGCACATTAGAATCACCTGGGAATCTTTTTAAAATCCTGATTTCCGGGCCTCATCCTCTGGAAATTCTGTTTCTTTGTTACCAATGTTGTGGCCCCACCCCATAACAAAGAAACAGAATTTCCGGAGGATGAGGCCCAGAAATCAGGATTTTAAAAAGATTCCCAGGTGATTCTAAGGTGCAGCCAAGGTTGAGAACCACTGGTCTAAACACTGAATTTTTTCAAACTCCTCAGGTGATTTTAATATGCAACCAAGGTTGGAAATCACTTTTTTAGACATATACAGCTCAACACTTCTGTGCTAATTTTAAAATCTAGAACATTCTCCTACCCCTTTCAAACCTACCTATCCTCAGTACTATTCAATCTTCAGATTTGAATTTAAATGTTCCCCCTCAGGAAGGCCTTTTCTGACTTTCTAGATGAGATCAAATTCCTCTGAAAAGGACTCCCATAAAACTGGTTATTATGTTTGTTAGCTGTCTTCTGCCTGAGACTTAAACTCCAAAGACAAGGCACCACATCTGTCTTACCACTGTATCCTAAGCACTTAGCATGGAGCCAGGCAGGAGGTGGGTGTGCAGCAATTTCGCTAAATGTTATAACAGCATTACAAGAAAAGTGTTATGCAATCTCAGAGGTGAAAAGATTATTTCACTATGGGATAACATAAGTGACTCTTCTCTTTAAAAGCTCATAAGACTATTTTAAAATATTGGCAATACTCCTAAACTGAGTGACAATTCAAAAATAGAAAAATACTATAATTGGACAATTTTCAATCTCAGAATTAAATGTCTTTCATTTCACTCTGGAATAAAATATTTGAAGAATGACATAACAGTTCATCAGATGCCCTAAGTATATGAACTAATCACAGGCTTGTTTTGAAGATCAAGAATCATTCACAGTCTAGGGACGTATGCATTTCCATAGCTAACATTCTTTTTTTCCCTTTTAAGTATAGTCTATCTGACAATAAAGCCTGAATGATAACTCTGTAAGAAAGCATGGCTATGGCCAAAAGTCATATACTTAATTCTGTAGAGTCTGTTCTCTAGCATAAGGACATCATGCAAAAATATTCTTAATTCTGAAAAAGAGGTGTAGCCAGAGAGAGCTCAGTAGTCAGTCATTACATGTGGATTATGATTAAAATATATTCTTGTGAGGGAGAACTCAAAATCAATTTTCTGCAAGCAATCACCTTATTTCTAACCAAGTAGAACTCATTACTACTGATTTTACTATTGTTACATTCCTGAAGATAAAGTGCTTTCTCAGGGGTTCTGGTTTTCCTAACTCGCAAGGCTGAGTATAAAGCAGTACAGCATAGCTTCAATATTACAGTTGATTCATCCATCAGCCATTGTAAAAATAAGTGGTTGAGGAAATTAAATAAACTTGACCAAAAGAGGAGCACAATCTCTTACCATTAAAAAATAAAATGAGCACACATTTTTCAGAGAAAATAAGCCAACAGAATAAATTCTGCCTTGCCAGAATAGACAGTTTCACAGAGCTTATATGTATGCAATGATACAATATAAAGGCATTGGAAAAGGGGCTAAATGGACTCAAATGGTAAATGAGGTATGGCCTCCTATCATCAAAGGACTAAGAATAAAAGGCCAATAACTAGCTCTACAATAGGTCAAGAGGCATTAGTTCAAGCACAGGTGCAGATGATATGCTCTAAGAATACAAAGAAATTAGTTCAAACTCGGAAAAATCAAGAAAGATTTCATGTAATATGAGTGTCAAGGGCTCACAAAGCTTTTATTAGGGAGGTCTTTCCTGTCAGGAAAGAGCATGACCAAGAGGCAAGAGCCATGGGCAATGGCTCGTAGAAGGGGTAGCTGGAACACAGGGAATGCAGAGGTGTGTAGAGTAGGATGCAGGTCGGGGAAATAAGTCTGGGTTCACAATGGGAAGGGCTGTGAATGTAATCTGTCCCTAGACAACAGAAAGCTATCCACTGTTTAAAACACACTCTTAATTGTAAGGAAAATTGTAGAAGCAAAAGGGTGGCATTAAGCTACAGGGAACTCCTGAAATAAGAGAATGATATTTTATAGAAGAGAGAGAACTCATAGGGCTTTCTGAGGAAGAATAAGAACACTGAAAGTTATATAATTGGGAAATCAGGGCAAAGGCTAGAACTCAGATTAGAACTTTTTATGAAACAGAGTAGAGAATGGAAATCAAGTTCCATTAATGTAACTCCCAAAGTAATTAAACAGGATGACAGCTAAATTCCTACTCAGATGGCCAGGCCTGCAACACACTGAGGACCTTCTCCTTTTGTTACTGGATTAAAACTGAGAATGTGGCCGTGATGCCAATCATTCAGTTTTACTACTGGAAAGCCAAATACACATACCCTTAAACCCTCGTTCTTCCCTTTCCCATCTGTATAAGCTGCTAAAACAGCTAGAACCAGGACTTTGCGAGATAGAACTAAACAAAAACAAAACGAAAACCCAAGACTCAATGACAATTTCCATCAGAGCATCAAGGCCGAGGAGGAAGGCAACTAGTCTTTATTTATTTATTTTTATCTGTGTGTCAGGAAGCTCGGTGCCAAGTATTTCCCATCAAACCTCACCATTGCCTGTTATTATCCTCCTCCTCCTCCACTTTATCCTTATTTTACAGAGGGGGAAAGTGATTCTCCTGGGATGTAAAGAAAGAAGCTTAGCAAATATGGGTAGATCTGAGATTCAGCCCAGATTCATTTAACTCTAAATCCATGCTCTTTCCAATAAAAAAACTCTATGTCCAAAATATGTCCTCAGCAACCCGTTCCCCCTTCAATAATACCTCCCCTCCCTTTGGAGGTTCTTTCTTCATTCATTTATGCATGTTCATTCTTAAATTAATCACTGAGTAACTACTGGGTGCTAGACCTTGATGATGACCACTCATCAGTGTAGAAAAATGTTTTATATTGAGCATGGTGCTCTAGGCATTATCCTGTTCCTCATTCAAACATGCTGTCATAATGGATGTTACAATCACATCACGTCTATTTACAATTTCCAAGATGTCTTACGGTAAACATACAGGCTCATAATATTCATGCCATAAAACCGGAGTGTCTACTCATCTCCAGGAAATATAGGAAATTTTAGTTTTTGGAGGGAAAAGAATTTACTATGGAACTACCTGAAAGCTAATATACTAAGTAATTTTAGTAGCTGAGAATTCTTGATAAAGTCAACAGAATTAAAATCAGAATCCATGAATTAAGATCATGCTGCCACAATGGTTTTAATGAAATTTTAACTAAAGCACTATTAGTTGTGTGTGTATATATGTTAAGTACCCTCTCAATTAAAGACTTACTTATAAACCATGCAAAAGAGAATGTCTCTGCATCAGTTGATATAGGATTTCTCAAAAATATACCAAAGTATTGCCAATAAGATTTCATAGCCGCCGAAACCGGTTTGGCTCAGTGGATAGAGCGTCGGCCTGCGGACTGAAGGGTCCCGGGTTCGATTCCGGTCAAGGGCATGTACCTGGGTTGCGGGCATATCCCCAGTGGGGGATGTGCAGGAGGCAGCTGATCGATGTTTCTCTCTCATCGATGTTTCTAACTCTCTATCTCTCTCCCTTCCTCTCTATAAAAAAAAAATCAATAAAATATATTTAAAAAAAAAAAAGATTTCATAGCCATCTAATATGGGAAACCACCTGCAACGTGTAAATGAAAGGGAGGAAAGATACTGGCTGCTTTCTGAAGAGGCATTTTCACTTACCATGGGCTGCTGAATAACTCAAGGACCCTGAACAGTGTAGTAAACAGAGCAATAACATAAAAAGGTGCATTTGAAAAGCATGCCACAAATTATTCACTAAGCTATATACTATAACAAACAAATAAAACTGACACAAGAGCCCGGCCCATGTGACTCATTTGGTTGGAGCATTGTCCCATACATTAAGAGGTGTCAGAATTGATTCCCGGTCTGGGCATATACCCAGATTGCGGGTTCAGTCCCCAGTGAGGGCACATGTGGGAGGCAACCAATCGATGTTTCTCTCTTTCTCCTCTCTCTCTCTCTCTCTCTCTCTCTCTCTCTCTCTCTCTCTCTCGTGGGAGGCAACCAATCGATGTTTCTCTCTCTCTCTCTCTCTCTCTCTCTCTCTCTCTCTCTCCTCTCTAAAGTCAATAAAAATATTACTAAAAATAATTGAAAGAAGAGAAGAAATGCAAGTATTCCCTAATTTTTAAAATGATAATGCCTTCAGATATTGCTTTGGAGGCTGGAAGTAGCTGTCTACTACTATTATTTATCCTTACAGAATGAAAAAGGAGATTGGAAAAAGTGCCAGTTTTCATTTTATAGTTAACTATTCACACAAAGAAGCTTGAGATCCACCAAAGACCAAACTCCAAACCAGCTGTGCCGCCAGCACATCCAAACATGCATATAAACAACTGAACTGCCCTCCCCACAGCTGCCCACACACCAATCCTCCCTTCCCACAATGTCATCCATGATCCCAAATTTCAGACTGAAGTAAATTAGTGTAGACTAAGTCTACAGTCAAATGTACCCCCACAAAAGGGCCAATTATTGTTTTCTACTTTCCAATAAATAACTACAGTGTACTAAATACTCTGATAGATTAATCCAATAAAATAGGGGATTAAAACTAAGTGGGATTAGTAATAAAAGCTGTTAATAAAGGTGTTTGAGTTGAACATCCTATATAATAAAAGGCTAATGTGCAAATCAACCAAATGTCAAAACGACCAGTTGCTATGATGCTCACTGACCACCAGGGGGCAGACACTCAATGCAGGAGCTTCCCCCTGGTAGTCAGTGCGCTTCCACAGGGAGAGCGCTGCTCAGCCAGAAGCCCTGAGCTGGGCTCATGGCTGGCAAGTGCAGCAGTGGTGGTAGGAGCCTCTCCCACCTCCACAGCAGTGTTAAGGATGTCCGACTGACAGCTTAGGCCCGTTCCCTGGAGGGTGGGGGAGAGAGGTGGACCTAAGCCTTCAGTCGGACATCCCCCAAGGGCTCCGGGACTTGTGAGAGGACGCAGGCTGAGCTGAGAAACGCTCCCTCCCCCCGAGTACATGATTTTCATGCACTGGGCCTCTAGTAGAAAATAAAAGTCTACCTCTAACCAATGTTCCTCAATCCTAGCTGTATTTCAGAATAACCTCGGGATTATGAAAAAATACCAATGCCTCTGCCCAACCTCCTAAGATTTTGACACAATTGGTCTGGGGTGCAATTTAGGTGTCAGGATTTTTAACAGCTTCCCAGTGATCCTGATGCACAGACAGCATCAAGGCCACTGCATGGAGCTTAGCCGGTGTTTACCAACACTGCAGAGGCAAAGCCTTTTAGAAAGTGGCTTAAACGTAAAAATACACTTAATTTTAAGTTGCAAATTTGATTAATGGCACTTCTCTTTTTCACACAGGTACAAACAATTCACATATAACCACATTTTCTGTTAAAAAGCAAGTGAGCAGCTAAGTTTGTCATCACTGTGTTCACCTCCGCAGACGTCTATGCAAGGACAAGGCACTTGTTTACGAGAAGTTTCAGAGGGACCGGAAAAGAACAGATCACCGAGGCCCGTGCTTCTCTGGGCCCAGCTCCTCAGACATCAGAGAGCTGCACAGCCACACAAAGCAGCCCACCAGCATGGACTTGTCCTACTTTGGATTGACTCCTGCCTGGAAATTACAGACATGATGAGACGCCTCGCGGTTCACAGGATAAAAAATCAGATGAGGATAAATACTTTACAAAATACACAGGTAGAAATAACTTCAGTTATTAAAGGCACAACAGCAAAATTAGGTATTAAAATATGCAAAGTGCCATCTAATTTGTTATGAAAGGGTCAAAGAATAAGGTCATTCTATCAAAAATATTATTATACCAGAAAGAATGAACAAATTATACTAAATACCAGGGGGAAAGGTATCTGTTATTAGAATAACAATGGAAGGAGAGAAAGATGCCAAAATTCCGCAATAGTACATAGGATAGGAAGCATTTTTTAAATTACCAGTTACTTTTTCAGCAAGTGGCTACATCAAACTGATGTAAAATGTATGTATTACATTACATTTCAGATAGACAATCCCACTTGAGCTCGTGAGAGTTATTTACACTACAAATATTTACAAGCCTAATTGGAGATGGTAATTTGAATATCAAACTGAGAAACATCTTTGAAGAACTACCCTGTGTAAGATCACACTGAATCAAGCACTGAGGGAGGGCACAAAAGCAACCCTGTCTGTTCTTCATGTGACTTATTAATTAAAAGAGTAATGAGGAATTTTTAGAGCTAGGATTTTGAAAGCATAAGAACCAGTTTTCTCTGGAAACAATCTTTTTCTTGTTTATTTCAAAGCACAAAACATGGCAGACATAGTCTAAATGTATTAGAGACACACAGGCAATGTTTCTTTCTGACTCTAAGAGAAATGTGAGAGACCAAAAACAAGAAAAATTATCATATGCTTACCATCCAGTAATTGATGCTGTGGAAACAACGGGTTTGCTCAGTGGCTGAGAGCAGCTCACCACCTGTGTCTCCTGCACAGCACGCATGTCCCACAGCGGAGGCACTCTCTGATGTGTTTCATTGCCTCACTAACCCTAAGAAATGCTTATGAGCAATTTCAATTTTAAAACCCACGTTTCCAAAACAGGAGATTCCACTGACAAGACCACCATTTACCTGCGGTGTAAGAAATGCATAATGCCCGTCCTTAAATGAGTGCTCTCTCACAGCCATAGAAGAACCCATATGGTCCCACACATTGGACCTCCCTCCACAGAGGTTCACTCCCCAGAACTGCTGGTTTTGTACCACTGTTACTGATAAATGTGCCTCGTCTCCAGGTTCCATTTAGGAATTCATTCAAATTCATTTCACATCAGGTTAGAGAGTTTAGCTCTCAGTACAATCCAGAATATAATGCAAGTATGTGTGTTCACAGTTCCAAGTGCATGATAAAAAACTTTATGCGTAAACGTGTTTTGTCTTATTGTCTATAACACGCTAGCATTAATTCATAGCAGTATATTTATTTTTTAGTTATGTTACTCCTTCAGGATTGGTATAATAGCATAGTTTAATCAGAATGTAAGGTTTTCTACTGTTCTCGTATACTGCATACTGCATTTCCTATCCAAAAATTGCCTTACAAGATGTCTTTTAAATTACTTGAGATCAATATTAAAAAAAGGATGTTTTTCCTGCAAAACAAAACAAAAAGCGGGGGGGGGGGGCTGTCTCATACAACTGCACAGACATATTCGGAATCCTCTATCATGGGACACATGGGTGCTTATTAGGAAGGGAAGAGGAAAGGAAGGATGGAGGGGAGGAGAGAGAATCCAGAGATACACAGAAAGTAAAGTCAAACCCATCAAGGGGGTTACCCTGGCATTCAAGATACATACTTTCCTAGAACCCAGCGAGGCAAGGAAGACGGCTGTACCATGCAGTGAGATTCAGAGCCTGGTGCAGGGAAGAGATTGGGAGGACTGATGATTCCAACCGGAACACTACATAACGCGGGAAGCGCGCCTGCCCTCACCTAGGCCCAGCCTCTGAAGGTCCTGGATTCCTTCGGGCCCAGCACCTGCTCCAGTGCTTGTCTGGCCCTTCTTACGCTCTATCTCCACACACCCCTCCTTACCAGAGTCAGCTCCTGTTATAAAACCACGATGTTTACATTTCTAAATTATTGCCTTGTCACTGTTAAAGCCTTTACAAAATGTTCTGAGTTTTTTTAACTTTAATTTCTTTGTATGTTGGTGATCTCTAATTTCAAAAGAACAACTCACTTTTTATATAATGAAGAAAACATATCTAATGTATAATTACCTATATAATTTATTTTGGAGCCTTTCCTTTTTTTAATTTCAATTACAGTTGACATTCAATATTATTCTGTATTAGTTTCAGGTGGACAGCACAGTGGTTAGACAATCATATACTTTACAAAATGATCTCCCAATATTTCAAGCATACCTGGCACCATACATAGTCATTACAGTGTTACTGGCTATACTCCCTATTCTGTACTTTACAACCCCAGGACTATTTGGTTACTGCCAATTTGTACTTTTTAATCACTCCACCTTTTTCTTTTCTTTATTTTTTTCATTTCACCTTTTTTCACCCACTGCCTCTCCCCTATGGCAACCATCAGTCTGTTCTCCACATCTATGAGCCTGTTTCTATTTTGTTTGGGAGCCTTTCATTCGAACCAATATTAAATTAAGGGCACATTCTCGAATGTTTATGTACATTATGCATATGTGTTTTAAATCAACTGCAATTTTAAGTAAACGTCTATCATTATATTTGACAATTTATATCAGAAGACCTATGTGAAAACTAAGAAGGAAATGCTTATGCATTCATTTTTCATGCTCTTTCAGCATCTGTAAAACTGTGAGTGCTCCAACATATAAGTGCTGAGCTGTTAAGGCAATTGTTTGCCTTGTCTCCTCAGTACATGGTCTGGGACAAGGCGAGAACAAAGAGATGGGGCAGAGGCTGAGTGGCCTGGACCAGAAAAGTAAGCATCAGGAGAGAAAGACAAGGTCCATGCTGGGTCTGAGGAGGTGCACATGGGCAGCTGTTAAATCCAGTCATTGTTCTGACCCTTGGTCAACACCAGTGCAGCTAAAAACCTTTTCCTAAATCCAAACTCACATAAGCCAAGAGGCTGGGTCTAGGGAAGGCAATGGGACACTGAGGACTCAGTCTTCAGGATATAAAGCACTCAAAGGGCACAGCAAGGAGGAGGTGAACAACCCTAAGCGTTGTCAGCTAGAAGGGTAGGGATGCTCCCAAAGCCATCTGGTTGGATGGGTTGTTTCACAGGACCCAATCTTACTAGCAGATGAGCTAAATTCATCCTAAACTAATTGTACTGCTCTGCACACAACCTCCACACTTACTCTGTATTCAATGAGCTTCACAAATAAAGCAATGAATTCATTTAATTTGAATTTCTCATACTTTCTCTTTACTCTAGCCAGTTACTCCTCCAGTAGCCTATCTATCATTTCCAAAGACACACTGAGTACATAACATTGTAAGGGGAAAAGCACATACCTGACACTTCATCCATCTGCTTCCCTCCTGTGAATGCCAAATTACTATACAAGTATCATAGCAAACTCCAGATTCCCCTTGCCTGTCTCCCCTCAATCTCTCAATCAATCTCTCAATCTCTCTCTCTCTCTCTCTCTCTCTCTCTCTCTCTCTCTCTCTCACACACACACACACACACACACACACACACACACACACACACACTCAACAAGGCACTGCTCCTGACACCATGCACTTTCAATCCCTAGTCAACACTGAAGAATAGTCACTAATAGTCACTAACACCTGCCTGGCCTATCTCTATGCTCTGGGTCTCGCACACCCACCTACTCAGTCCTAGATGAAATCCTTGCCAATATCATGAAGCCATCTTTAAGAAACTGTTCTAGATTAAATAACACAGTTTTTCTCTTTAATTTTCTCCACTGTAGATCAAGAAGATTCTTGGGAGAAAAATTTAGTGTTGCTCTAATTTATTCATGACCCCTCTCCCCCACCACCCCATAAATTAGGATGTGCTCAGATACAAGGAAGAGAATACATGGATAACAATGACCTAAACCATTGTTGACCTTTCTAAAAATTCCTTATAAAGTAAGCCTAGAGTTGCTTTGACCTCTCAGCAATGTCGAGAAGGACGCAGGTTCTTCTTATCCTACTACTTCACCATTCTTAGCATGTTGGCATTAATCTATAATAATAAAAGAGCAATATGCTAATTAGACCAGACATCTGAACAACCTCCTGATGTCATTGCTGTCGTCCTTCTAGACGAAGCCGCAGCGGCAGGGGCTGAGGCAGAGGCAGTTAGGGGTGATCAGGCAGGCAGGAAGAGTGGTTAGGGGCAATCAGGCAGGCAGGTGAGCAGTTAGCGGCGATCAGGCAGGCAGGTGAGCAGTTAGGGGTGATCAGGCAGGCAGGTGAGCAGTTAGGGGCGATCAGGCAGGCAGGCAGGCTAGCGGTTAGGAGACAGCGGTTCTGGATTATGAGAGGGTGCAGGCTTGGCTGAGGGACACCCCCCCCCCCGTGCACAATTTCGTGCACTGGGCCTCTAGTTTTCAATATTGCCTCCAGTTACAAAATGGCTACCACAGTCCCAGGCATCATGTCTTCATGTGGCAGTGACTCATACAGGAAAAAGGATGATTGAGGTTAAAAAAAATATATTAATCACTCTCTTTCAGGAACCTCAGTCTTTTAACCAAAGAAACAAATATTTATCAAAAACTCAAAAGACTACCCTGGCTGTTTTGGGCTCAGTTAGTTTGGTGTTATCCCATGCACCCACAAGGTTGCTGGTTCGATTCCCAGTTGTGAGCTTGATCCTAGATAGGGGGCGTGCACGAAGCAGTTGATCAATGTTTCTGTCTCTCTGCCTCTCTTTCTCCCTCTCCCTTCCTCTCTCTAAAATTAATAAATTAAAATTAAGAAAAAAAGCTCATAAGACTGCTTTTTATCTTTCAATGGTTGCTGCCCAACCTTAGAACAATATTGGCAAAAACAAGTCAAAGGTGTTCATGGGTTAACTCACTGGACATGAGCACACTTCTGCCAAAAGAAAATTAGTAGTTCTTTAGTAAGGAAGAAAAAAGCTAGATATAAAGTAGACAGCTTACTATGTTTGCCATGCACCACCACAAGGGTTCTGAGGAATGTCACTGGATATCTGGGCTTCTTTGATCCTTCCTCTCTTTCTCTCTCCCTCCCTTTCTCCTTCTTTCTTTCCTTCTTTCTTCCCACTGCTAAGGAGCATTTAAGTAAAATAAAAATGTGGCATAATTCTCAGAAAGTTCTATTTATCCCTTCTATGTATAGTTTAGTCCCTTAATAAATAATATTTAAAAATATATTTCTCTTTAAGAAGCTGTAGAAAAAGAAATTAAATAGCTGAGTTCCTAAAATGCTTTAAAAAGTATATCATACTTCCTTATTTGTTTACTTTGACATTTCAGCTCTGCTTTATTTCAATCTGGGTATCTCAGTTGCTTCAATGGGTAGTTGATATTGTAAACTCAGTTCCTCAGCCCCTCTTTCTGTCAAGAAGTATTTCATTCAACATTTATCGAGGGCCTGCTGTCTAAACACTCCAGAAGAGTTGCATATGTAAAGCAACCCTGAAAGTTCCAGAAAGAAATATTTAATAATATAAATACATCTATAACATCATTTTGACTTTTAGGTATGAAGTTTTCTTAGCAAGGTATGTCAGCCTTTCAAATTATACATCTTGAAATAACATCTGTGTTCCTCCTTTATTTTCCTATCAATCTACTTTACCCCCTTAAGGTTTTTTTCTTTCCTTTAAGAGTGACTCTATTTATCTGAATCAATCCATTTATTCCTTATTTTTCAAGTTTAAGCTAACAGATTGAGAGATAGATTATGTCCAAACATCTGCGATGAAACGCTTTACCTGCAACTCCTGCTGTGAGTAAAACTGATTTTAATTATACGGTATTTGAAAATTTCTCTCACAGGCGCTATGAAAGTTTTCAGTGTAAGAACAAGTTATCTCCAAGGCTCTCACTGTTAGGGACACTCTTATTCCAAACAAAAAATACATCATGTCACTATATCAGGGTTATAAATAGACCACAGTAAACAGCAGTTTTGATATGGATGTTTATGATAGTCACACTTTAAGATTACTGGAAATTTTTATATGTATGCATTGTGTCAATCATAACTTTACAGAGAAAATTAAAAGTGATTATGTTTGCCATTCACTGGGTACCATTACCTAGAAAGACTCTAGAGCAGCGGTTCTCAACCTGTGGGTCGTGACCCCTTTGGCGGTCAAACGACCCTTTCACAGGGGTCGCCTAAGACCATCCTGCATATCAGATATTTACATTACGATTCATAACAGTAGCAACATTACAGTTATGAAGTAGCAACGAAAATAATTTTATGGTTGGGGTCACAACATGAGGAACTATATTTAAAGGGCCAGAAGGTTGAGAACCACTGCTCTAGAGAGACTAAAATGTGGCTATCAATCATATAACACTCTTTAGTAACATCTGGATATTAGGATAGTGAGCTTTCCTGACCATCCCCCAAACGGAAGTTAGTGAGTACCTATCACCCGTAGCAATCATGTGTGCACTACACTTGCGTACTCCTAATGTGACAGTCACATTCTTTCCATGGGTCCTTTTCCCAGTGAATTTAGGCTCTCGATCTGGAGAGCCTAAATAAATAAACAGACTATGGCAGCAACTAATTAAACAAATAAATAGCCCATAGGGGGTGTTTGCTTAAAGAATAATTGTGAGGGGTTACTGTGTATATAGAGTACACACTTAGGAGGTGTCATTTAGAATCAGACCTCTAGGAAGGGAAGAGGCCAGCCACAAAGAGAGTCCAAGAAAAGAGCATAACAAAGACCAAGGCAAGAAGAGCCTCGAGGGCTGGAAGGACGCCCATGGTGGCTGTGACAGAGTTGACAAGGGGGTGTGTATGAGAGAAGGTGGGAGAGGTGAATAGAGGTGAAGTCACCCACAGCATCCCCAGCACCGACCACAAGTCTGTATATAACGTAAAGTGGACTGGATACAGAGAAGGGTTTTCCACAAAGGAGTAACATGATCTAATTTATTTTTTCTGTTTTGTTTTTAAATCACCAGAATTATGTTTCCCAACCCCAATATTAGGGTCAATCCCCTGCATCAAAGGAGTCCCATGGCTCCTAATGAAGGGGGTGACCACATGTTCTAGTTTGTTAAAGTGAGTCCTGGTTTTTTCCTGTTGCCCTAGTATAATTATCAATAGTCCCTTCCTTTCTCTCTCATAAGCGTCCTACCCAGACCATAAATTGTATGGTAAACTTACTGATAGGATATATAGTAAAATAGTCTCTAGGCTGATATTCAAGGCTCTCCTGATCCTGGTCCCAACTCACCTCTCTTCCCTCTCATCCCCTTTGAATTTTAGAAACATAATTTCACCTTCCTTTGAGGTAATCCCTGTATATTCAGGGTCAGATTATACTCAGACAAATCTGAACACAACCTTTTATCCTACAAGCTCACTTCTCCCCCGTCACATCACTACCTTACGGTGTTCTGGTCACTGTGAAGTGTGGCTGGCAGTATCCTGAATGGGACACGGGTCTTCCACTGCTCTGCCTTTGTTCCTGCGACTGCCTCAGGGCCATCTCATGACTAGTAGCCAGAGCTGGGAGACCTTCTAGAAACCAGGAAGAATGAATAGCTTCCCCTCTGCACCTGGTTAGCACCTCTATTATCCCATTTATCACAACTATTTTCCCTGCTGGAACAATAGGAACCTAGTGGCAAGGACAGCACCTCCTCTTGTAGGTTTTGGGTCCTCATCACCCACTAAATGCCTGGTCCACAGCTGGTACTTGATATATGATTGCTAGATGAATTATCTGACATAAAAGCGACATAAAATACACAAATAACATTTAATACCAAAGCAACATAAAATACATATACCAATAAGGTTGAACAATGTGATTTTAAAATTAATTTATCTGTAAGCCTTAAAACATTGTTGTCTTCACATCTATTTTCATTCTCTAAATTCATCCCACTGCTTAATGTAGCCCATTCATTAGGAAGTAACAATAAAGTTTTAATAAATGGCTAGAAGTAAAAAATCTTTATAGGCCTAGAAGAAGTCTAGTTTTAGGAACCTAAACAATTTCTAAATAATTGTGAAACTGAAATAAAACAGATGGAGGTATTAACAAAAGGTAATTTCACACTCACCACTCTGAAACGATCCGGAACGCATCCTGCTCAGAAGAAGTTTTTGACGCAACTGCAAAACTTCAGCTTCCAGGGTTTCAACTCTAGATCTCCACTCAGACTCCTGCCCCGACACGACCCTCGCAAGGTGCTCCGTGTGCTCCCTGCTGCTTCTGTCTGCTGGCTTTGAGCGGATAATCGCCAAGGCCAGAGCCAGCTTTGCAGTTCTCAGGTACCATACTTGATTATCCGTCCTGGCTTCTGTCCCTATGGGGCAATAAGAAAGAAAGTTACGGAAGTGCCTTTTAACTTCTGCACTGCATTTCATTTGCTCAAAATTGATTTTACGGAGTAACACTAATTAATAAGTTTATACCAGCTGACACCAAGTAACAGAAAAAAATTTCCCAGGAACTGAAAGCATTATAAAAAATATGCAGAAGAAAAATCTATGCACATGCATATTAAGTTTATTAATATTAAAAACAATAGGCTCAGACAATTTGACAAATTCTTGGGATGGAAAACACATACATTAATTCACTTAGTGATATCTAACAAATGGCATACATCAGAGTCTCTCTCTCTCTCTCTCTCTCTCTCTCTCTCTTACACACACACACACACACACACACACAGGTACACACACATGGTCCCATCCCCCAAAATATTCTAATTCAGTAAGTCAGGGGTAGAACTGATACTTTTTTATAACTTTTTTATTTTTCAATTACAGTTGACATACAATATTATAGTAGTTTCAGGTGTACAACATAGCAATTAGACATTTATATAACTTACAAAATGATCACCCCAGTGAGTCTAGTACTTGTCTGACACCATGCATAGCTATTATAATATTGACTAGAGGCCCAGTGCACAAAAATTTGTGCACTCGGGAGTGGGGGGGTCCCTTAGCCCGGCCTGTGCCCTCTCGCATTCTGGGACCCCTCGGGGGATGACCACCTGCTGGCTTAGGCCTGCTCCCCGGGGGATTGGGCCTAAGATGGTAATCAGACATCCCTCTGGCAGCCAGGCAGCCCTCGGGAGAAGTCCACTTGCCAGCGGGGAGCAGGCCTAAGCTGAAATTGGACATCCTTAGCGCTGCTGAGGAGGCAGGAGAGGCCCCCACCACCACCACTGTACTGGCAGCCATCAGCCTGGCTTGTGGCTGAGCAGAACTCCCCCATGTAGGAACTCACTGACCACCAGAGGGCAGCTCCTGCATTGAGCGTCTGCCCCCTGGTGGTCAGTGTGTGTCATAGTGACCAGTCATTCCCAGTCTTTCTGCTGTTAGGGTCAGTTTGCATATTACCCTTTTACTATATAGGATAGAGGCCTGGTGCACGGGTGGGGGCCGGCTGGTTTACCCTGAAGGGTGTCCCGGATCAGGGTGGGGGACCACTGGGGTGCCTGGCTAGCATGGGTGAGGGGCTGATAGCTGTTTGCAGCTGGTCACACCCCCTTCAGGGTGGAGGACCCCACTGGGGTGCCTGGCCAGTCTGGGTGAGGGGCTGAGGGCCGTTTTCAGGCTGGCGGGTGACTGAACCTCCCAGCTTCTCCTTTTTTTCTTTTTTCTTTTTATTCTGGGATTTATTTACCTTCTATAATTGAAACTCTGTTGCCACCACTGGCGCTCTAAGCTCTGAGGCCCCGGCAGGCTGAAAGCAGGTATCTGGGGTTTGTTTAGCTTCTATAATTAAACATTTTTGCTTTCAGAGCTCCGAGCCGGGCCGCAGCAGGTGGGAAACCTTGGCTTCCTCCATCACTGGAGCAAGCAAGCCTCCTGTTTGCTTCAGCTGCGTGGCTGCCAGCCTCCATCTTTGTTGGCAGTTAATTTGTATATCGCCCTGATTAGCCAATGGGAAGCATAGCGGAGGTACGGTTAATTACCCTTTTTGTCTTTTATTAGATAGGACTAGAGGCCCGGTGCACAAAAATTTGTGCACTCGGGGGGGAGGGGGACCCCTCAGCCCAGCCTGTGCCCTCTCGCAGACTGGGACCCCTCGGGAGATAATGACCTGCTGGCTTAGGCCTGCTCCCAGGTGGCAGAGGGCAGGCCCAATCCCTAGGTGCAGCCCCTGGTTGGGCTCAGAGCAGGGTCGATTGGGGAGTTGGGGCACCGCCCCCTGTCATGCACAGAGCAGGGCGTTCGGGAGGTTGTGATTCCACCCTCAGTCACGCTCAGGGTAGGGCCGATTGGAGGGTTGGGGCACCATCCCGTCACACTCAAGGCAGGGTCGATGGGGAGGTTGCGGCGCCACCCCGTCATGCACAGAACAGGGCCAATCAGGGGGTTGGGGCATTTCCCCCTGTCACTCACAGAGCAGGGCTCATCAGGGGGGTTGGGGCGCAGCCCCCTGTCACGCACAGAGCAGGGCCCATCAGGGGGTTAGGGCGCCGCCCTCTATCACCCACAGAGCAGGGCCGATCAGGGGTTTGGGGTGCCGCCACTCTCACACTCAGGGCAGGGCCGACGGGGAGGTTATGGCTCTACCCCATCACACACAGAGCAGGGCCCGTGGGGGGGAGGGGGACGTTGGGGCGCCGCACCCTGTCACAGAGCCGCAGGGCGATCAGGGGGTTTGGGCGCTGCCCCTTGTCACGCTGATCCCGGTGCCGGGAGGCCTCGCGGCTCCGCTGATCCCGGTGCTGGGAGGCATGTTACCCTTTTACTATATAGGGTAGAGGCCTGGTGCATGGGTGGGTGCCGGCTGGTTTGCCCTGAAGGGTGTCCTGGATCAGGGTGGGGGTCCCCACTGGGGTGCCTGGCCAGCCTGGGTGAGGGGATGATGGCTGTTTGTAGCTGGTCACACACCCTTCAGGGTAGGGGTCCCCACTGGGGTGCCTGGCCAGTCTGGGTGAGGAGCTGAGGGCTGTTTTCAGGCTGGGGGTGACTGAAGCTCCCAACCGCTCCTTTTTTTCTTTTTTTTTCTTTTTTTATTCTGGGCCAGCTTTAGCTTTGAGGCTTGGCTCCAGCTCTTAGGCCTCCCCTCCTGAAAGTAGGTTTCTGGCCTTTGCTTACAATGTTGCGATCCTGCTGGCTGAAGCCTGGCAGGTTTCTGGGGTTTTGTTTAGCTTCTATGTTTGTTACATAGTTGCTTGCAGCTCAGAGACCTGCAGCAGCAGGCGGGGAACGTTGGAGTCCTCCGTCACTGAAGCAAGCAAGCCTCATGTTAGTTTCCAACCTGCCTGGCTGCCGGCCGCCATCTTGGCTGACAGTTAATTTGCATATTGCCCTGATTAGCCAATGGGAAGGGTAGCGGTCGTATGCCAATTACCATGTTTCTCTTTTATTAGGATGATATTGGCTATGCTGTACTTTGCAACCCTGTGACTGTTTTTATAACTGGCAATCTGTACATCTTAATTCCTTCCTTTTTCACCCATTCCCTTAGCCCCCCTCCCATCTGGAAGCCATCAAAATGTTCTCTGTATCTATGATTTTGTTTCTATCTTCTTTGTTCATTTATTTTGTTTTTTAAATTCCACATATCAGTGAAATCATATGGTATTTGTCTTTCTCTGTCTGGCTTATTTCACATAGAAAAATACCCTCTGGGTCCATCCATGTAGTCGCATATGTCAAGATTACATTCTTCTTTTTGTCTACTATTCCATTGTATATATGTACCATGTCTTCTTTATCCATTTGTTTATTGAAGGACACTTAGGTTGCTTCTATATCTTGGCTATTGTAAGTAATGCTGTAATGAACATAGGGGAGCATATGTCTTTTTGAATTAGTATTTTGGAAATCTTCAGGTGAATACCCAGAATTGCTAAGACATATGGTAGTCCTAGTTTTATAGTAGTTTTGAGCAACCTCCATACTGTTTTCCATAATGGCTGCAGCAATTTGCAATCCCACCAGCAGTGCACAAGTGTTCCCTTTTCTCCAAATCTTCACCAACACTTATTTGTTTTTGTTTACTTATTAATAGCAATTCTGGCAGTTGTGAGGTGATCTCTCATTGTGGTTTAAATTTGCATTTCGCTGAGGATTAGTAGTGTTGAGCTTCTATTGGCCATCTGTATGTCCTCATTGGAGAAATGTCTATTCAGGTCTTCTGCTATTTTTTAATTTATTGTTTATGTTTTTATGTTAAGTAGTATGAGTTCCTCATATATTTGGAATATTAACTCCTTACTGAATGTATCATTTCCAAATGTCTTCTTCCACTCAACAGGTAGTCTTTTCGTCACTAATGGCTTCTTCATTGTGCAAAACTCTTTAGTTTGATATAGTCCCATTGGGTTTTTTTGTTTCCCTTGTCTGAGGAGACATATCCAAAAACTGTATTGATTACTATCTATGTTAAAATTTTTACTGCCTATGTTATTACTCCAGGAGTTTTATGGGTTCAGGTCTTACATTTACATCTTTAATCCATTTTTAGTTTATTCTTGTATAGGGTGTAAGAAAATGATCCAGCTTCTTTCTTCGGCATGCGTATGTTCAGTTTTCTCAACACCATTTATTAAAAAGACTGTCTTTATCCCGCTGTGTATTCTTGCCTCCTTTTCATAGATTAATTGACCATGTAGGTGTGGGTTTATTTCTGGGTTCTCTATTTTGTTCCGTTGAACTTTATGTATGTTTTTATACTAGTACTATGCTGTTTTGATTATTATAGTCTTGTAGTGTAATTTGATATCAAGTAGAGTGATACCTCCAACTTTATTCTTCTTTCTTAATACTGCTTTCGATATATGGGGTCTTTGTGGTTCCTATCCTCCATGTGCCATTAGCAAGGTAAAGATAATTCTATTTCTCCTAAAATGTTGTGGGAGAAAAAAGGGTGAGCTTCCTAAACATATTCTCTGTTTTATTTAGGAAAGATCAGTAGTAACTTTCAGAAAACCTTTTTTTTTTTTTTAATTATCTTGCACTTTTTTTCCTTTCTTTAAAATTAAATTTATTGGGGTCCCATTGGTTAGTAAGATTATAAAGGTTTCAAATACAGATTTCTATAATATATGATCTATATACTGCATTGTGGGTCCACCACACAAAGTCAAATCTTCTGTCACCATAGATTTAAAAACTTCTTAAATATTCAATTGATGCTCAAATAATTATAGTAAATAATTAAAATGAACATTTAATGTTCCCCTAAGATATAGAGTGTCCTTGAGTTCTTAATAGCTGAAAATATAAAATTTTAACAGTCTTTTTAAAATAGAGTCTTCTTTCAAAAGTGCTTTATTTTTCTTTGCATTTGAGAACAGGGCTTTGAAAAATCTAATCACATTCCTTAAGATCCCTAGTTTCTCCTTCAAGCAATCTATAATAATACAAGCATAATATGCTAATTAGACAGGACATCCTTTGGGATGAAGCCAGGGCTGCAGGTCCCCGGAGCCTGCCGGCAGCCAGAAGGAAGCCCGGATCACAGGTGCCAGAGGGAAGCCGGTGCCAGCAGCCAGGGGAAGGAAGGCCTACTCTTGCATGAATTTCATGCATTGGGCTTCTAGTATGTATATAAACAGCTACTCTGCAAACAGTATTTTGACAATATTTACTGTCCAATTTCTCCTACCCTTACTTTTCTCTACTATAATTTGCCATCTATAACCAACTCTCTAAACTGTCAAAACTATTTTGAATTATAATCCTAAATTCTTAAATTAGTTAATCTCCAAGATCATTGATGAAAATTCTGTATAAGAGCCCCAGATCACTCCTATACAGGACTGGTGGAAGTTTAAATAAGATAACCATTCAGGACAATAATTCCTTAATATGTATCAAACACCTTCAAGTATTTATCTCCTTTGGTCCAGAATAGGTTCTAACATTTTAATTTAAGATTTTATCTTAAAGAAATGATCAGAGCTATGTACAAAACTTCATGCTCATAGATCATCTTATAGGATAATTTATAATTACCAAAAAATCCCACCAAAACCTAAAACAAAACCTGTCACCAGTTTGAATATCTAATAATAGATACATTCATTAAATTATGACCTATTATACATTCAATTGAAAAGGTTTTTGAAAACATTTCAAAGTATGTGAACATATTTCCCACATGATGTTAACTGCAGAGTAAAACATAAGCATAAATGCAGTAAAATTGGACATTTGAGGGAAAATATCTACAGAGATTGAAATATTGATAGATTTAGAAATAGTTGGGAGGGACGGATGGGGAGAAAAAAGAGAAAGAGGGAAGGGGGAAGGAGAAAGGTAAACTAGAGTTATTTACCAAAATACAAATGATACATTGACTATGAGTTGAGGAAGTCTAATTTTATGTTCTTGTTTATACTTTTCTATAGTTTCCAAGTATTTCACAATGAGCCTTAGAAAACATATTACATAAGACATAAAAATGTCTTAATACTAATCCTACAGAAATATTCCCTATTCTTTTTCAAAGTAAAAATTATAGAAAAAATGAAGACAGGTTTTTAATAAAGCCCCAGAACTTTATACCAATCATTTTATGGCTGTGATAAGAAGCTCCAGCCCATAGAGTTCATGTCCTGAATTCTGAGACGTCCTTAACTATAAAACACAACATCAGTCCAACAGCAGCTTGGGAGAGGGGAATGAAATAATAGTACATTAAACATACTCAAAAAATTTTAACCTAGCAACAAAGTACTTTCAAAATCGAGCAAACATAGTCAGTAAAATGAGAATTTTGTCACAAATTCTCTAATCTCCCTTCCTGATCAGCTTTCCCCAAAGTCTACTTAAATTTTATAAAGTTCAGACCTCTCCATGTCCACAAGTAGAGCTGTGTACAAAACTTTATTCCCATATATAATCTGTAGAATAATTACCAAAAAAATCATTTAGATGTGTTTGGTGTTTCTTCAACTAATTCAAAGCACACGATATGTTTTGGAGGTGGGACACAAAGCTTTCCCATATCCCCAAGCAGCAAGCTACAAGCCACCACAGCCCTGAAGCAGGAGCACTGACTGGCTGGTAGTAAGAACTCTACTAAGTACCTGAATGAGTGAATAAATGAATGAGCATATCAATGTAGGTCAGGCAGTCACAGATAGCTGCCTGACCAGTTCTTAATCCTGGCTATCATCAGTAAATCTTTGTAGATTACATACTAGGGAGAATGGCATTGGAGGGGGAATGGATTGGGAAGGGAATTTAATTAGTTAACCTAAAGGTCTCATGTCTCCTTTACTGTAGGGAGCGACTACAGGGTTAAGTCTCTGACTGACCTGTTGGCAAAGCCAAAAACAAGTCCCAGCTTAGAGGGCACAGCCCTCTTAACATAATTAAGCGTGACCTTAAAATGCTCCCTTGATCTTACCTGGGTAGCTAATGGGCTGTGGGAGGTGCAGCAAGTGCTGCCAAAACAAGTGAAACTCACAAGAACATTGTAACTATGGTGACCACTACCTCGTTTACCTCTGGCTATAAAATAAAGGCTCAGCTTGCCTGGGTCTCTCTCTGTGGCCTCAGCCAAGCACAGGAGATCCACAGAGCCCCAGCTTATTCTCTTTGTCTTTTTACATCCTTCTCTGCCCCACCCCCCACCCCCTCCCCAGGCTCACTGAACCCTTGGCTGTGCTGGCCCAGCACACTTCACTTTGTGATGTGTCCTTACTTGAGTAAACTTCCAGGGAATATACTCCCTCTAAACTTATGCCTTTCTACAGTATAACTTTAAACTTTCATCCAAACAATTTCTGAGTAAAGAAAATATATGAAATCTAGTTCATACAGAGGTTTATTAGGTCTGAGTTGGTAAACTATAAGGGAGAAAGCCAGATTTTACTTCATTGTGAACCCTACAATAAATACAGTAATTGCCTTCTCCATCAAAGCAAGAAACCGAAGAACATTGACTGAACATTACCTAAGTTACTGAGATAAATATGATGAGGACAAGAGTCTGAGTATATGAGGAAGTCCTCATATACCATGGTGACGGAATATGCATTTATCAAATATTGGTCTGGGGCACAGCAAAGCTCTGCCAATGCCAGAAAAGTAAGTTATTATAAGATTTTTTAGAGAATTAGTTTCAGTAAACATACAGAGTCTAACATACAATTTTTGGATTAGATCTAGCTGACAAATCCCCGATTATTTGTATAGTTTCAATAATACTGTATTGTGAAGTGCTCAGCAGATTAACATCATGTGAAATTTTAAATTGAAAAATCAGGAGTTAGCCAAGATTTCAAAACTCTCCACCTGAATTATTAAGGTGGCCTTCAAAAGCCTTTTCAGCAAAGAAAGTCTGAGCATGACAAGAGGCTAGTAAGGATAAAAAGGATGCTTGTTTTATTTCTTTCTGTTTCATTTCCATCAAAACAGGCCAATTAACTATCATTTTCCTCTTTTTGAAAGTTAACTAATCACAGATTTTAATTGTCTATAGAGTCTCTTAACACTGCTTTCTTTTTTAAAAAAATGTATTTTATTGATTTCAGAGAGGAAGGGAGAGGGAGAGAAAATAATTGATTGGCTGCTTCCTGCATGCCCCCTACTGGGGATCGAGCCTGCAACCCAAGTAGGTGCCCTGATTGGAATCTAACCCTGATCTCCTGGTTCATAAATCAATGCACAACCACTGAGCCACACCAGCGGGGCAACACTGCTTTATTTTTACACAAACTCCCACCCCTCACCTTTTGATTCCTAAATACTTCTTTTTTTGGCATATAAAGTATTTTCTCTGGATTCTGGCAAGTAACTAGTGCAGAATTTCACACAGGAAAACACATCAAACACATTTTATAAATCAGCAAAAAGTACACTGATTCAGAAATTGAGTCACATATATACAGCACAGCAGCAATCATTTTCCACTATGTAAGTCCCATAGGAAGAAAGGAGACCTGATACCTACTATTTACACATATTTTTTAAAAAATAATTTGAAAGAATTACAGGTGTTTCCTAGTTAAACTAATAGTATTTCATATAGTGATGTGGACATAATACTCATCACCAAAACAAGTATATTGTTCTTTAGGGCACAAAAAATTACCTGATAATCAACCCAACTTAAATCTATACCCTCTACAAATCAGAAATCTTTATGAGGCTACACTTCGGAAATGGCAAAAAGTTAAAAGAAAAAGATTATAGAATGAAGATTATAGAATAAAGCCAGAAACCTAAGAAAAACCCAGAAGAGGCAATTGAGAGAGGGTCAGCCAGCCAGCCCCAGGACAGAGGAACGGCTGGCTTCTGGGAACCAGCAAGCCAGGGCTAAGCTTCAAGAAAAAGAAGAGTGAAGAGGGGAGTAGGCAAGGCACAAAGCCCTCTGGAAAAGGTACATGACCCTATCATAAGAAGTCCCATTTTGTGAGTGACACATTCGAAAATAAGATGTGTTTTTGCAGAGACTATTATGTAACGTCGTCCTAGACTTCACTTTTGTGTACACTTCAGATATGAACTCAAGAAAGCACAAGCAGCCCCACAGAAACATTTTCTTTAAGGCTCATTTTTTTTTTTTTTATTTTTTTTTTTTTTTTTTTTTTTTTTTTAAATATATATTTTATTGATTTTTTACAGAGAGGAAGGGAGAGAGAGTTAGAAACATCGATGAGAGAGAAACATCGATCAGCTGCCTCCTGCACATCTCCCACTGGGGATGTGCCCGCAACCAAGGTACATGCCCTTGACCGGAATCGAACCTGGGACCTTTCAGTCTGCAGGCTGACGCTCTATCCACTGAGCCAAACCGGTTTTGGCCTTAAGGCTCATTTTTAATGCTTAAAAAGCACTCTAATTCTCAGCTGTTTCACTTAAATCTCACCAAGGGGAGCATCACAGCACTGACAATGTTTCACAGCTTCTCACAGAGCTTCATTTTACAGGTAATCCAATATTTCTTCAACTTTCTACTTAGATTTGCATTTAAAAAATAGAGTTCTACTTTTTCTAGCCTATTAGAGATGCATCGTTTCACAAATATTGAGCACTTTGATTGTAGACATTCTCTAGCACATGATGTCCTTTGCATGTTTATCCCTTTAAACTCAACTCCTCAACTTGCTCCAAACACACACACACACACACACACACACACACACACACACAAAATATCGCCTTTGTTGTAAGTCAGTCATCACTCAGGACTGGTCCTCATGCTTTCCACTACAACTATCTGTTCCCACCTGTCAGGGTGTCAGAATGTCAACTTAGTTCTATGACTGCATATCCTCCGAAGTCAGACAGTGACAGACTCACCTACTTTCACAGCACAGAAGTTCCATCCTATATCAATACAAAGCTGTTCTCTACCCAGAACGTGTCAATTCACAGGATCCACACTACCTATCCCTGTCCCACTTGGTCGAACTACAAACCCTAACCAACTAAGAAATGCCAGAAGAAGCTGCAAGCCAGTCCTAAAAACCAGTATAGTACCCTCTTAGGCAACAACAAAAAACAGCATAAGGCACATATCCCTGGGTACCAGGTGAGGGCATCCAAAGCAGGAATTAGTCCTTAGGTATCCTCCACTATTAGAACCAATACCTACCTCCACCCATGTAACAGGATCCATTTAAGGTAAAAAATGATGGCAATCCCTGTGGCCTAACAGCTATTGTCTACTTTTCCCAGGCACCTATACCAAACTTTCCAATTCCCCATTTGTTCCACCCATGAGAACTTGCTTTCCTCCTTAAAATTTAGATCTGACCAACCTGAGATTACCAACCCAAACAAACTCATCACTGCCAACAAGTGGCCTCCTGATGACACCATGGCCAGGCCTGAACCTTGGTGCCCATGGAAGTATAGGCAGAACTGCAGCTGCGTAGGCATCTTTTTTTTTTTTTTTTTTAAGTGACACCATTTGTATTAAGAATTTCTAGAACCTTTTTTTATCATGCTATCTTGTGACCATAAAAGAGGTCTTTTATTGAAAATATCATCAATCTACTTCATCTTATAAATAGAATACTTAAATAATAGAAATAAGCCCTAGTTACATCAGTGGTTCAGTTTTACTCCAGGGTAATCAATTAAAATCATTTGTTTAAAACCATAGGAATTTCTTAAAGTAGCTCATACCATAAAAGAAATTCAGATCTTTAATTTACGGTTTCTCAGTCTAAATCTATTTGTCCTTTCAATAACTATAAGAAATTTATAAAATTTGGGTTTTACCCTCTTACAAATTTTACTGAACTATTAAGTGAAAAGTTACTAAGAAAATAAAGAAAAATTATTAATTTACACATATATTTAATAATTCATTGCAAAAGACAATTTTAATCTAGATGGTCTACCTAAGTTATTTGACTTGCATATGAAGGGCTAAATTGAAAATATGTAGGTTAAGGTAATTATCTATTTTTAGACAAACATGTTGAAAATGAAATGTAAACAGTAAACAGAAATCTGGGATGGCTTTATTAATAGCAAACAAAAGAAATCTCATGACAAGAAAATATTACAAAGAGATATAGAGAAACATTTTATAATGATAAAAAGGCAATTATTTGGGCAGATTAAAAAATCCTTAAAGTGTATGCACATAAAAGCAATTATAGAATTTCCAAAAATATGAAACAGAAATTGAAAGTACTGTGGACAAAAAGGGGCCACATGCTAACCTGACTAGCTCAGGGAAGGCCTGCATGGTGACTTTGTAAACTCAGAGACCTAAAGGAACCACAAAGGATGGTCTGAAATTAAAATTTTTAAAACTGAAAAGCAGTTTATGGTGGGTAGTCATGTCCTAGGCCAGTATCTTGTCTGACAAACGTCAATCTTTACTTTAACTGAGGCTGTCTATTGACTTTTTGCATCTATGATAACATATCCTTGGAATGTCAAAGTAATTTTCCTTTATCTGAACCCCTCAAAGCACAGGCACCGCTCTGTGGAGACCACAAACCCCCTAATTGTTACTGAGTTCATTGTTGACTGTTAACTATCCTATACCCACCTAAGTAAAAGAAGTGTGTGTCTATCATTTTACTTTTTATCCAATCCCAGAGGTTTCCCCTTTGCTTTCTCCTGCCTCCCTAATCTATGACCAATGGATTCCATATAACCCACTTACATCTCTTTTTTTTTATTATAATGCATAAAACAAGGTGCCATTCTCTGGAGCATTATCTCAAGTAATTGAAATTCTGCTTTCGGGCATTTGTTGACAGCTTAGCTCAAATAAACTCACAGAAATTCTGCACAGATTTGAATGTTTCTTATGTTGACAGAACTTAAGGAAGAGGTGGGCAAACCCACAATCATATGTGAAGATTTTAACACACTTCTTTCAATAAATGATAGAATAACTAGACCTGGAATAATAATGATCCTATATAATAAAAAGGTAATATGCAAATTAACCCTCATGCCCTCACAAGATGGCATGCCCCAGGCTGGCAGGGGTGTTAGTGAGGGATGACCAAACTGAACAAGCAGGCTGTGTGGGGCGACCAGGCCGGCAGGGGGAGAAGTTGGGGGTGACCAGGCCAGCAGAGGGGCAGTTGGGGGCAACAAGGCTGGCAGCAGGGGGGCAGTTAGGGGCGACCAGGCCAGCAGGGGGGGGGGGGGCAGTTAGGGGAAATCAGGCAGATAGGCAGGTGAGCGATTAGGAGCCAGCGGTATAGGATCATGGGAGGGATGTCTGATCCCCGGGATTAGGCCTAAACCGGCAGTCGGACATCTCCTGAGGGGTCCCGGATTGGAGAGGGTACAGGCTGGGCTGAGGGGACTTGCTCCCCACCCCCATGCATGAATTTCGTGCACCAGGCCTCTAATGATAATATAACAGATTTGAAAAGTACTACCAATCATCTTGAACTGATTGATATTTATAGAACATTACACCTTATTGACAGAAGATGCACACTTATTCACATGGGACATTCAAAAAGACAGATCATAAGCTGAGACACTAGGTTCTCTAGCCACAAGAAAAACAATTAGAAATATCTAGAAAAATCCCTCAAATATTTGGAAAATAACACATTTCTAAACAAAATAGGGGACAAAAAAAGTATAAGTGTAATTAGAGTATCTTTTAAATGGAATGATACTAAAATCACACCATATCAAAATTTGAAGGAGAAAGCCAAAAGACCTTGTAAAAAAAAAATTATAGCTTCAAATGCTTATTTTTATAAAAGAAAGGTTTAAGGTCAATGATCCACATTTCCACCTCAGAAAATTAGAAAAAAAATAGCAAATTAAAACCAGAGGAAGTACAAGGAAGATGTCATAGAGATATAATTAGAATGCAATTCAATAAGAAAGAAACAATGAAGAAAATTTAAAAGGCAAAAGTTTTTCAAAGATTAATAAAATTGATAAATACCTAGAAGAACTTATCAAAAATAAAATAAAATAAAGAGAAATAACACCAATCATACCAAGATCAGGAATAACAAGAAAGATTTCACTATATATCTTCCAGCTATTAAAAAATAAGGCAAAATGAAGATCTATGCTAATAAATTTGAGTATTAATGCTGAAATTAATGTTTTTTGAGAAAATATACTGACCAACAATTCATAAAAAAGACAAATATTTCTGAGAACCCCTATTCTATTAAAGACATTATATGTTTATTAAAAACCACAATCATACAAAAATTCCATTTCCACATTGTTTCACTATTGGATTCTAGTAAACAATAAGAAAAAGAAATTATACAAAGTTTATACAACTTGGTAACATAACTTATTTTATAATTTGATATGTATATTGGCATAACCCTGATACAAAAATTTACAAAGTATTGCAAGGAAAAAAAATAAAACCACTATAAACCAGTATGTATAATAAACAGATTAAGAATCATTTATATAATACTAGTAAATCAAACCTGCCATTTATAAAATTCATCACCATCATCATCTAGCAGAATTTTACCAAGAATGAAAGATTGGTTTAACACTCAAAAGTCAATCATTGTAGCCCAGGTAGAGTGGCTCAGTGATTGAGCATCAACCTATGAACCATGAGGTTATAGTTCGATTCCCAGCCACGGCACATGCTTGGGTTGCAGGCTCAATCCCGAAGTGGGCATGCAGGAGGCAACCAATCAATGATTCTCTTTTATCATTGATGTTTCTGTATCTCTCTCCCTCTCCCTTCCTCTCTAAAATCAATAATTAAAAAAAATTCTTTTAAAAAGTCAATCACTGTAATTGAACATAGTAACAGAATAAATTATATAAAAATCAATGTATGATCACCTTAACAGTTTCATAAGAAACTTTATCCCTAAGACTGAAAACACAAGGACAGCCACTCTTCTTATTCCTATTAAATACTTTAATAGAGGTAACAGACCGTGAAATACAGAAAGAAATGAATTGATTGGAAAAAAAAGAAAAATTCTACTTTTAGATACAGTATGAATGCCTATAGAAAACTTAAAGGAATCTTAAACCAAACAACTACTAGAATTTATGAGTGAATTTAGCTAAGGCTCATGAAATAAGTTCAATATGTAAAAATTGATTATGTCTACACAAAATCCATTTAAGTTAAAATTTTTAAAAAGCAAAATAATTAGGAATAAACTTTACAGTAGATGTGAAGGACTTGGGCCTAGAAAACTGTAAAGCATTGTTCAATAAATTAAAGACCTAAATAAATTAGAGAGATATACTGTGTTCAGGGTTTGGGAGATTTAAGATCTTGGTTCACCTCAAATTGAACTATATACACAATCCTAATCAAAATTCCAATCAATTTTATTTTTAGATGTTGATAAATTCTAAATTTTATACCAAAGTTGTAAAAAAACTATAATAGCCAAAATAATCCTGAAAAACACACAAAAAAAACTGGAAAAATCACACTGCTTAACTGCAACACACAATACAGACAAACCAAGCAATCAAGACAATGTGGTATTAAAATAAAGACAGAGCAATGAAACAAAACAGCAAGTTTAGAATAAGGTCCACATTTTTACAGTCAACTCATTTTCAACAAGGGCATCACGGAAATTGGGAAAGTAAAGTCTTTTCAACAAATTGTGCTAAAACAATTAGTTAAATATATGAGAAAAAATGAACTCTGTCATCTATTCTAATCTTACCCAAAAATTACATTTAGCTGACTCACAGACCTAAAACCTAAATGTAAAAACAGGATGAAATAAGGTACAGGAAAGATTATTCATCAAAGTCAAAAGAGTAATAATCATTAGAGAAAAACTGATAAATTAGACCAAGAAAGTTCAGTCTGCTAAATAACGTCATCAAAACACTAATAAAAAGGAAAACAATGAACTGGAAGGAAATGTTCACTCTCTGTATCTGACAAAGGACTTGGATACAACTATGTAAAGAACTTCTACATATCATTTAAAAAAAGACAACCCAACTAAAAAATGCTCAAAACACATATATGTCTATATGTGTGTGTGTGTGTGTATAAAGAAGTAATATGCAAATGAGGTCAGGACTCCATAATAGTGACAACCAGCTCAGGGACAGGGGCCAGGTGTGGCACCGAGCCTGAGAGAACAACACATAGGCACGGCCTGCAGCCTGAGAGATCAACACAGAAGGGCACCTTCTCTGAGCCTCCATAGCGCGCCTGGGGACAGGCCCGCAGCAGACACACACACACACACATACACACACACACACACACACACACACACAGGGGCACCTTCTCCGAGCCTCCTATGCAACTGGGGGCAGGCCCCCAATGGACAGACAGACACACACACACACATGGGGCGCCTGCTCTGAACCTCCGCAGTGCGGCTGGGGGCAGGCCCCCAATGGACCCACACACACACACATACACAGCGCCTTGTCCGAGCCTCTGTGGCCAGACTACGGCTTAGGCCCACTCCCCAGCAGGCCTAAGCCATCAGTAGGACATTCCTTGAGGTCTCCTGAACTGTGATTGGGAGCAGGCTGGGCTGAGGAACCCTCACTACGACCACCCCCCACCCCCACAGTGCACAAATTTTGTGCACTGGGCCTCTAGTATGTCATAAAAGAGGGTTTATAATTGTGAGTATCCACATTCTTATATTATTATTTATTAACTAGAGGCCCAGTGCACGAAAGTATCCACATTCTTATATTATTATTTATTAACTAGAGGGGTTCCCTCAGTCCGGCCTGCCCCCTCTCTCAGTCCAGGAGCCCTCATGGGCAGGAGGTGACCCGGCGATCAGGGGAAGGTGACGCCCCATCACTCCTCTGCTGCTGCCACTGCCAGCAGCACAAGCCTCAGCCAGCCCTGTTACCTGCGCCCCGGGCCAGCCCTGGGCAGCTGGGGGGCTGAGGGGACTGGGAGACACCGGAGGCAGGCACGCGGGGCCGGCCCAGCCTTGCCATGCGCCAGCCACCCCAGCAGGGCTGAGGGGACTGGGCGCTGCCATCTTGTGGCTGTGGGTGCCACCATCTTTGAGGGCGGGGCAGTCAATTAGCATATTCTCTCCTTAATGGCCGTGGGTGCCACCATCTTTGAGGGCGGGGCAGTCAATTAGCATATTCCCTCCTTATTGGCTGTGGGCGCCGCCATCTTTGTGGGCAGGGTCATCAATTAGCATATTCCCTCTTTATTAGATAGGATTATTGTCTTTATTATTATAGTTAACCTCATTTGCCCGCCCCTGTATAAAAAGGTATTCAACATTATTAGTTACTAGAGGCCCAGTGCACGCATTAACGCTCGGGTGGCGTCCCTCTTGGTGGCCTGCAGGGATCAGGCCGAAACCCGCAGTTCAACACCACCTGCAGCTCCTACCTGCCACTCCCACTCATCCCGGCCCCACTGTGCCTGATGTGGGCTCGCACCCAATCAGTCCCGATCGGGAGAGGCTCACGGTGCCTGCTGCAGCAGCACTTGCCAGCCATGAGCCCTGCCTCTGGCACCCTCCCAAGGGGAGTGGCCTGCGGGATTGGGCTGAAACTGGCTCTCCGACATCCCCAAGGGGTCCCAGATTGCGAGAGGGTGAGGCCAGGCTGAGGGACCCCACCGGTGCACAATCAGGCCGGGGAGGGACTGCGGGAGGGCTCCAGGGCGTGTCTGGCCTATCTCGCTCAGTCACAATCAGCGGACTCCAGCAGCAAGCTAACCTACTGGTTGGAGCATCTGCCCCCTGGTGGTCAGTGCACATCATGGCAACTGGTCAACCAGTTGACTGTCTGCCCCCTGGCATCAGTGCACGTCATAGCAAGCAGTTGAGCAGCCTTAGCATATCATTAGCATATTACACTTTGATTGGTTGTTCTGCGGTTTTGTCTATTTGCATATTACCCTTTTATTATATTATTAGTTATTAGAGAAACACATTAAAATCCCAGTGATACACCACTTCACACCCACAAAAATAGCTAAACTTAAGAAATACATGAATGCAAATGGGACTCTCTCACATCGGTGGTGGAACTGTAAAATGACAACCATTTTTGGAAAAGGTGTCACAGTTTCTTATCATTTGAACAAATATAGCCTAGGAAATCCACTCATTTATTTACCCAAGAAATATAAAAATATATGTCACAAAAAGGCTTTCTGGTGGCTGTTCTCCTTCCAATAAGCCTGAAAAAGCAGACCCTAAAGTCCCATTTCCACAAAAACTGGCATCACTGGTTAGAATAATTTTCATCTAGGAGATGGGGAGGGGGGAAAAAGAGTGGAGGGCTGTGAACACTGGTATGTTAATTTAGTTATCCCCTTGTACCTCACTTTGACATGTGACTACTGCTATGGGCAAAACATCTGAGAAAGGCAGGCCAAGAAAAGGCCATAGATGGAAAGGCAATCCATGGAAATGTGGCTCTTCACAAAGCAGAACACACAGCTGTCCAAAAAAACCCAAACAAACAACAGAAATGCTGCTTCCTCTTCCTTTATCCTGTTTCAGTGGTTCTCACATTTGAGCCTGCCTTGGAATCACCTGGAGGGCTTGAAACACAGATTCCTAGGCTCCACCACTAGAGGTTCTACTTTAATAGGTCTGGAGTTGGCCCCATAATTTGAACTTCTTACATGTTCCCAGGTAACACTGGTGTTGTTGGTCTAAAGAGTAAAATTAGAGAACCACTACCATACTCTGTTCCTGGAAACAATATCTCTTTCAGAAGATTGAATGACTTTCAGCCTAAAAACAAGAATAAAATAAACAATGGAAGACTCTCATATTTTAAGCAGTTTCATTGTTCATCTCATAATAACCTCTTTTGAGTAAACTGGTGCTGACAAAAATATATGTTAACTGTTTGTGAGCCAATTTTGACTATGAGTTCTTAATTAAATGGTCATGCTTGTTATTTTCATCTTTAGCTTTAAAGTACACTTTTAAATTTTATTCCCTCAATATGGAAGACTTCTTACACCAGAAACATATGGTTATAAAGGGGGGAAATGACAAATTTTACATTAAAATTTTAAAAGTCTGTTCTTCAAAAGACACCACACAAAAGTAAAAAGGTAAGCCAAAGACTAGGCAAAGATATTTTCAACAAATGGTTAAAAAAAGGGGGGGGGGTGGAGTGAATATTCAAACATCTTAAGTGTATCTATGAAAAAAAAGATGATCCACTTGAAAAAATGAGCAAAAGAGATGAACAAGCAAGCCACAGAAAAGCTAAGAAAATGGTCTTAGACATGAAAGAATGTCACAATATATGCAGAGACATGTTCAAAACTGTTCACAATTTCATTGTCTGTAATAAAAATTATAAATCTAAATATCAGTTAATAGAACAGCTATATAAATTGTGGTATATTTATGCAATCAAATACTATTAAGCAAGAAAAGTTAACTGTTTCATAGTTAAAAGAAAAGCAACAAGAATAAAAAATGCATATACTTTGATATAAATAATATAAAGAGTACTATATATTGCTTAATAATATAAACATATGTACAAAAGTACAAAGAAATGCATGCGGTGATGCATTCCAAACTTAGCAATGTGATTACTTCTGCAGGGGAAGGAGGGGTAAAATCAGAAAGAAAAAGGGTTTCTTCTGCCTTGCAAATATCTAGTTCTTTGAGCTAGAAGTTGAATGCACTGGTATTTGTTGTATTATTCTTTACTAGAGGCCTGATGCATGAGATTTGTGCAAGGGACTTGGCCCTCACAGCCTCAGCCGGCCCTCACAGCCCTGGCTTCGTCCTTAAGGTCATCCAGACGGTCATTCTGCTATTCCGTCTAATCAGCATATTAGCTCTTTATTATATACGATGACTTTTTTTAAAAAAAGTATTTTTTTATTGATTTTTTACAGAGAGGAAGGGAGAGTTAGAAACATCGATGAGAGAGAAACATCCATCAGCTGCCTCCTGCACACCTCCTACTGGGGATGTGCCTGCAACCAAAGTACATGCCCTTGACCGGAATCGAACCTGGGACCTTTCAGTCCGCAGGCAGACGCTCTATCCACTGAGCCAAACCGGTTAGGGCATGATGACTTTTTTGTATGTCTTAAAAAGTCATAATATGTATGTATCTTAAATATTTTATTTTCTTTTGGAATGATTAAATGATCTTAAAAACAAGAGCCCAACAGTAAAATTTGAATAAAGAATTCATATAATTAATATAGTCAAGCCCAACCCAACTGCTAAAGGAAGGAAGCATTTACTGTGGGTGATACTATGAAATGTGGAAAGTTATCTTTTCAAAGCACTGCTCTCTCTCTTTCAGTTCTTCCAAAACACTGCTCTGAACTCTTTCCTTCATGTCTATACAGAAGACACTGTTAACAAGCTGATATTATCTACTTCCACATTTTAGAAGAGATAAGCAATACCATATTTATTTTCAGAAATGAACTGCAACACTGAAAGTATATACATATTTGAACTACATTTTTAAAGTGTCCAAAGTCCCCTTTTGAGGCAAACAAAGCTAGATTCCTATTCATAGAATTCTTATTAGAACCTGAACACCAAAGGATACAAGGTGTTGTGGCAAAAAACTTAATCAGCACTTAAGGCATAACACAAAGTCTACCTCTTTCAGGAAGTCTTCCTCAGCTATTTCAGACCCTTGTGATTTTCCCTCATCTCCTGACCACTAATTCTAGCTCTTAATAATGATCTGTTTTGTCTTCCCTTTCTGTTAGCATTAACTTATTTAGGGATCAAAGGCTATAGGGGTCAGAGATTATGTCGTCTTTCCCTTCTTCACTCCTCCACTAACACCGGCAAATAAGTCTAAATAAGTAGGTATCCCTACCTTAATTGGGTAGCAGAGGGACTAAAGCCCAGATTTTCAAATGGCAGGCCTGCAGGCCAAACCCAGCTCTGCCCTTTGTTAGCTAAATGAGAGAGTAATTATATCTCACTTTAGGCACAAAATGAAAAATATACAGTTGATCCTTGAACAACGTAAGTTTTAGGGTGTGCAGATGTCCCACACAGTAAAAAATCAGTGTACAACTATGTGTTTAGTAGTTAACATTCTCATAAAATTGGTTTAAAGACAATGTGAATCATGATTGAAAAGCATGTATAGTACCTGCTGAATCCACTCAAGAATTGTTGGTTATTTTTATCACTACTACTACTACTAGTACTACTATTACAGCTATGCTATTACACTACAATTTATTTGAAGGGAACAAATGAGTCTTGGAACCACATAATTTCTAATTTTGTGCTTTCCTACCCAATTTTACTAGTGTAACCATTACATTGATCAATGTCTTCCTTGACACCCAATTAGTAAGCTTGAATCCAAATGCAATTCTGGTATAACTAGAAAAATAATTAGTCATTCTGTGCCCAAATGTTCACTTTTCTAGATAAGGGTAATTGTTTACTTAAAAGCTTCCATCATAATTGCTGTTATTAAAGTTTACACTGACCTGGTATCAGTGATGTCCCTAGTGAAATTATTTTGTTTAATTCCAATATATTTTATAAAATCATAAACTCACTTTCATACATCTACTCAAACACAGTTTCTTCTAACACATATATTACCCCTCCCCCCTTTCCCAAAACACTATTCTCCCATGTTAAGTATACTAGTATTTGCAAGACTTTGGTATTTAGCAATGATATATTTATAACATTCTGCTGAAAGCTCCTTTGTGATTAAATACATTTTAAAGCAAATTAAAAATAAGTTTAAATATGCGGTTGTGAGATTTTCCAGGCACTCAGACCAAACACGATCCTGCAGATTTAAATTTAGAACAGTTTGACACAGCACTAGCTGCTGACAGCATTATTTGATCTGAGTAGACGTGCAAACATTCAACAACAAAAAAGCATGTGTCAATAATTCATAGGTCTAGAGTCAACTCTCTTGGGTAAGGAAAGTGTATGCTTTAATTTTTTCCCTGTATCCCAAGACACATTTTTGCTCTGCACAAAGTCTTCCCTCTTCAGCCTGCCAGTAGACAGACCACCTGTTACAATCAGATGTTTTGCTGACTTCAGTTGTTTTAGTCCATTAAGACGAGGCAGCCAGCTAGCTCAATGTGCAAGTCACTAAACCACAAAAGACAGCAATTGGTGCAGAAATTTGGCACTCCCTGAACCTCCAGTAATCTTAAGCCCTCAATCCCCTTCAAGTAGATGAAGGAGGTGTTCCTAACCCAACCCTGAGAACTCTATCTAGGCAGGTAACATGTTTCTTGGGCTCTGTTCATGCTGGGAGATCCCAGCACCCTTCTGGCCCAACTTAACCTTCTACTTGTACAGCCTAAATACATTGGCATTTCTGCCTCCCTGGCTATGTTAAATCCCCTTCATCCACTAACTCCAAACCATATTAACACAGAAATAGCCAACTAGCTGGGGCTGCAATCACTCTGAGACAAAAGTCTTGTAGTGGCACACTGTCAAATCAGAAATCTAGATGATAGTTACAGTGAGCATAGAAACAGAAAGGTCAATTACTTGTTGTTACTTTACTAGTAAAATAAAACTTTATTCACCAAACTGTGACCTTAAGTGGTTAGAAATTAAAGCCAGTGATGAACTATATTTTTTTCATTTTCAGTAATATTTTTTTAATTTGAGAATTCTAATATTTCACTCCAGGAATCCCACTCATATAACTATTCTGCCAGAAAATAGCCTTGCAGCACAAGGGAATTAACTGACCAATTAATTTATGAATCTGAAATATAAAAAAGAACAATTCATAAATTTCCCAGCTGTACCTTTCTTCTGTTCAAAAAACTGGAAAGCATCTCACTGTACTTTTTGGTAGTCAGACCACATCTGAAACATAAACATGATGATAATTCATTCATTTACCCAAAAAGTATTATCTGGTCTCTAGCTATATCCAGAATATAGCAGTAATAGAAACAGATGAATTCTTGAGCTCACATTGGGGGAGTTGCAAAATAAATAAAATACTTGTATACAAATCATGATAAACAGCTAAAAAATAATTCAGGTAAGATGGAGGGAGAAGGGACTGGATGTAATTTTCAATATAGTAATCAAAAAAGGCCTCAATGAGCAGATGACTTTTGAGCAAAGATGCAAAGAGCAGTGAGGGAGCACCTTAGGCTGATGAGGAAGAGTGGAAAGTGAAGGCCAAGGAGAGGGAAGCTGACAGGCCTGAGGCAGGGGCTGCGGTCCAAAGAGCACTTTCCCCAGCACCATCTTATTTGACCCCCATAATAATTCTGTCCATTACAGTAGTTATTATGTCCATGTTATAGATGAGGGTCTGAGGTTCAGCTATGTTTCCACTTGTCCAATGCAACACAGTAAGCAGTAGTGCTCACACCTTCACCTCAGTCTTACAGCTCAGCCTAGTTATCTTCCTCTGCACCGACTGCCACGCTGCTGTGTCCAATTCTGTGTCCTGCAACTTGTCAGGAATGAGGATTAAACCAGACTGTCCTGAAGGGTGATTGTAACAGTGACGGGTCTGGAGACTTCGTGTGGGACTGCTGAGGAAAGAGAAGACCTGGAGGAGAACCACATTTGAAAGGCTGCCAGACTGAAGAGCGAGAGAGGTGTTCAATGTTTCTCTAGAAGGCACAATTAACCCATACATGGAAATTACACAGAGACACACTTCCAACGCAGAGATGAATAAGATACCCAGTGACAGCAGCTGTCCAACAGTGGAATGGGCTGTCATGTCAAGTTATGAAACTCCAATGACTAGAGTTACCCAAGCAGAGGCTGAATGGCCATCAGTCTGAGATGAAGACAGATTTCAGCACTTCACTGCAGTGAAGGCTACACAGACTGACCGCTATCTTTCCGAAGGCTGAGTCTGTGATTACACAAGCACCCGGCACTGCAGTGTGGCAGCTAAATGCTGCAGCTGTGAAGCCAAACAGCTTAGTGAAACTGCAGTCTCTACCACTCCTACGATTTGTACACTTGACCTTTATAAACCTTAGTTTGCTTATATGAAATAAAAATAATAGAAGTTACCTCATAGGTGTTATGGTGAGGATTAAATGAAATAATCCACGTGAAGGACTTAACATGGTGCCAAGCACATAGGAAAAGCTCAGCAAAGTTTAGCTTCTACAGATATGTGTATTTGGGAGCATGTATCTAACATGTGTATATATTTGTTTCTCTTTCTCTGTTTTTACTTTTACTCAGTAGTTCAATGTCCTCAAAGCAGAATTCTTACAGCATAGTAAATTACAACATGATGATACTAACCATAATAATAATAATAAACACTTAAAACAGTCAGCATTACCAGGAAATATGCAGAAAAGTTCATCTTTTAAACATTTGAAGCACAATTAAAAATTATGAAAGAAAAAAATCAACATTTTCTTAATTGAAACTACTTAAAATTTAGAGCCTTTCAGCATGAGAAAGAATACTTAACAATCTGCACCTGTATTTAATGTGTCTGTATACCCAAGTAATCAGGTGTACATGAGTATGTATACATACATATAAATACACACATACACTTCCTATTTTGAAATTAGGGAGCTACGCCGGAAAGCCCACAGTTACTTTTAAATTACTTCTCAATAAGCAAAATGATTCCAGATATTTCTAATCATGGTCAAGTACTTTATGTATGTGTGTCTATATAAATCGAAAATGAAAGAGAAATAACCATAGAAAGGTGCATCTGTATGCTGGAATCTGGAGATGCTTATACATGGTAGGAAATGAGCTACAATTTTAGGTAGATTTGTCATCATTCTTTTGTTATTCTGGATAAACTTGATATTTATTATTCATTGGGAAGACATTCAAGAATGAACCTGAATGATAAAAGAAAGCTTCAACTTTAGAAAAAATGCGGGCGATGTCACGATATTTTATTTCTGCAGTAGAGTGCTCAATGCTTTCAGGAGGTCATAGCATGATACATTATAGAACAGGAAAAAATTACTTTCAATATCAGTATTTGTATGATACAATACATATATGGATTTATGTCCATCATCATATTTGATCCTCCAATAACCCTGTGACATAACTGCTATTAAGCACTCTTTATGAATGTGCAAATAGGGGTTCAGGGAATAACTTGCTCAAAATCACATAGTAAGAAATAAAGATACAAACTTGATTCGAAAACCTTTTATCTTTCTGTATTGTCCATCATGTGGATATATTAAATTACCATATTTTGGAACAGATCATCTATTTTAATAGATTGTGAGTATAATAAAATTTCTTTAGCACCAAAACTAAGTTGAATATATGTCAAGGATTCTTAAAAGCTTGGTGTTAGAAGAGGTAATCTAGTCTGTCACCCAATGACAGAATCAAGAGTCTAAAGCAGCCATGGGCAAACTACGGCCCGCGGGCCGGATCCGGCCCGTTCGGCTGTTCTATCCGGCCCGCGGAGCCGAAAGAGCAGAGGGTTCTCTTGCTCTCCCCTCCGCTCCTTCACCAGCAGCAGTGTTAACATGGCAACGTCGGGAAACACGGCCGCAGCTCCTTCTTCTGAGTCCAGTTTAAGAACCCATTGTCAGGCCCTCCAGTCAAAAAGTTTGCCCACCCCTGGTCTAAAGTCTCCATAGACATTACAGTATTGAAAATTTGATTACCTAATGATTTGTTCTTAGAAACTCCTTCTATACACTCTAATAACTTCTGCTTATTAATCCCACAACCACCCTTGAAAGCAAAACAGCATAAGATCCATTCTGTCAAATCACTCTCTAAGGATTAGAAGTGAGCCATCATGCTCTCCCTCCCCAACCCCCAGCCCCACCCTCACCCATAAAATCCCCCATACCCATTTCCCCTAAAATTATAATAATTGGGCCTTTTTTCATTAAGGCAGACACCTCTGATTATTCTCTGATTTGTCAAAATCCCTCTTCAGAGTGACACCCAGCACTAAACCTCCAGTTCAGCAATGAACTTAGTTATAGCCCTTGAACCTTTCTCTTAATGTCACCTGAGACAGTGTTAAGTTATTAATGGTCATGTCTCAATGTTGGCTCAGAGGGACATAATAGAGAACAATTAAATCTCTTTTTAAAGCCAGATCTGTAGACACACAATCCTATTGAGAAACAAAAACACTGCCACCACTCTGGCTTCACTTCTCTCCACTGCCCACAGACAATCTAGCCACAGAGTACACTTGCTACTATTGGAACAAACTCCCCACTCTCATAATTGTGAGCCTTTGTCCAGGTTGTTTACCCTCTGACAGAAACATCCTTCTCCCAATCCCCTGCCTGCAGACTCTCCACTCTCCCCACAAGGCCAGTTTAATTGCCCATCTTAAGTCCTCTAGATTCACCCCTCCTTTATTCCTCACCCTGGCTCCATTAACTGCATTGCCACAGCAATCTGGAATGATTCTTCCCACAAGGCAGTACCAATGGCCATGTAGTGCTCCCTTCTCCCCTATTAGACAGCAAGTGAGCTCAGTAGAGACATGGATTGTGCTTTCATCTTTCATCATTTCTAGCACTGAACTCAGTGGGAAAGATTAAGCCATATATATATATATATATATATATATATATATATATATATATATATATATATATAATATGCTAAGTGTCCTTCCCACTGTCCGACTGGTCGCTGTGATGTGCACTGACCACCAGGGGACAGACGCTTAACGCAGGAGCTGCGGTGACACACACTTGCCATTTACAGAGAGATGACAGTGCGGACCTGGCCGACAAAGCAACACTTGGCTTCCCCCAAGTGGGACACAGGCCCTGACAACCACCCCGGAGCAACACCCCACAAAATTGCAGCCAATGCTGCCCAGACCCCACGGCCAGCCTGGAAACAGAAGCTGTAGAAGATGGGTAATGACATCATGTAGCAATTTCTGGGTTCTTCTCCCTACGACTAGCCTCCTTGCAATTTCTTCAGCCTGGGAACACGACTTGCTTTATAGACTGGTGCAAACATTCTACACTTTAACCAAATGTTTGTGAAGTATTTTCCTGTGCCTCATCTCATTTGATCCTCACAGAAGTCCTGGAGCAGGTGGATAGGAGACTCACTGGAATCCTATTTTCATTAGCCGGAAAACAGAGATTTAGAAAGTTTAGAAACTTGACCTGACTAAAAAGAAATAAGAAGTGGTGGACCTTGAAAATGACTTCATGCGCAGAATAAAGTCAAACACTGCTGCAGTTAAATATTTTACCCTTTGTTCTCCCTGCATGATCTACAATAATAATCTGCTTTGTGTTGATATTTACTGCTGTGTTGCTGCCAATTACCTGAAAGAGAAGTTGGGGTGCTACACTGGGCTGGAAAAAGTTTAGCTACATCAGAAAGCAGGTCTAATTAAGCAAGTTTATTCTATATATATAAAAGGCTAAGTTGACTCACGTTTTATATGTATCATGTTGACTCACGTGATACATATTAAAGCTCTCGCTGGCGCCAATCGCATGTGTGTGTTTCGATCTGTCAATGTCGATTGTGAGTTTGATTGACACTTCTATTATAAAGGGCAAATAGCAATTTTAAAATATTTCTTCTAATTAATTTCCTTTCAATGTGCACGAATTCATGCACTGGACCACTAGTATTATACATGAATGAGTATGATAAAGGGTTGGAAGTGAAATAGTTCACAGAAAGGAAAGATTAATTCCAGCTAAGGGATCATGGAAAGCTTCATGAAGAAGATAGTACGTAAGGGAAGACAGGCAAAGTGAAGAAATGATGGCCTTCTTGCTTACATGGACAAAGGGAAAGGAATCAGCAGGGATGACAAAATCCACAGAGCCTCAAAGGAAAACATTAGCATCTACTGGACAACATGCATTCATTTTACATTTAGCACTTCATTGAATTATCTCACTAAATAATTCTGTGAGTTAGAATTTAGTATCTTTAGAGCTAAGGAAATTAAAGTTCAGAGATGGTAGCCTCCTCAAGGATACCTAGTTAACAAGTGGTGGAACTGTGTTTTGTTTTTAATATTAATCTTTCTGCCTGTGTTCTTTCTACAATACAGATCTTGGGCTTAGGGGTAGGGTTAAGTGTAACCTTCATAGACTGGGTCTCCTTGAACTGCCCTTTGATTGCCTTGTGCCAACCTTGATATCCATCTCAGCTTATCACCACAGAAGCACATGCACACATACACACACATTCAGGCCCACTAACACCAAAAGCTCTATTAAATGAGGGACGTTTCTTCCCAAAGACTCCCAGTGAGACAGGAAAGAATACCGCATGTCAATTAATCCTAAAAGTCCCCATCACAAATCATTTCAAATGTGCCTTGAAGAGGCAAAAATAGCATAAGGACTAAGAAAGCAGGTCCAGGAGCCAAGCATGCTAGCTCCTTACTACTTGTGTGACCTAGACAGGTTACTCAACCTCTTTGTGTCTAAGTCTGTCCATTTAAAATGGGAATCAAAATAGTACTTAACTTATAAAGTTACTGAGGAGATACTATTTAAAGCATGTGACCTCTATGAACAATATCAGACACAATGCTTGGTCCTCTTGAGACTAGTTTGTGGCTATGATTCAATCCCAGGCCAACTGTCTCCAAAGCTTGTGCCTCCACATAGGTCTTATATAAATCTATGAAGAGCTCAGGGAAAGAGACTCATGTAGGTTGATGTGAAAGGAGGAGAAAGGACCTCTGGAACAGCCCTGGGAGATCTGAAGAATGAGTAGAAGTCAGAGGCAAAGAGGGGGCAAAAGATCACTTCAGATGGGATGGACAGTAAAAGCAGACAACAGATAAATGGCATGAGTATTTGTGGGAGAGCACGTGGATCTCCTTAACTAAAGAATAAGATATTTTAGGGAATAAAGGAAAATAATATAGTAGAGGGAAGTTGAGATCTTGAAAGTCAGTCAGTGGACTTTGAACTTACTTCAGTGGACAGCTGGAAACAGATGTTGTCTTCTGAGTGGATGAGTGAAACGGGCCAGTGGTGTTTTAGGAAGAGTTTTCATCTGGGTAGGATGGAGCCAAGGGACTACTGACACCACACTCTAAAGGGCTGGAAGCAGGAGGAGGCCAGGGTGCTGAAAGTGTGCACACAGAACAGGAAAGCTCTGAGAGATGTCTGTGAAATGTCAGGGCTTGCTGCCAGATTGGAAAGAAGGAGAGAAGCTGAGGAAAGACTTGAATATGGTTCCACTATTAGATTGGTAAGTGATGGACCCCAGTCAGAAACACATACTAAAAGTACTGCAAAGTACAAAATGTCCCAAATAATGCTGATAAAATATTTACTCAGATCATTGGAACTATTCTCTGAAGTCACTGCCTTACTATTTTGCTGAACCTGGCTTTTTATCAATGAGAGATGAAAATGAGGTAAGCACATTAATAATTCAAGAAGCCGGGTTCCTGCCATGTAGTTTGAATCAGAGCCTTTCTCATTGATCTTATCTAGTACTCATATTTTTTAAAATATACTGGGAAACTTGAGTTTGTCTACTATTTACTATTAAAGATTTTTATATGAGCAATCTAATATAAAATGTACTGCTGGGGTCTTTGAGCTGTAATGGGTGCTTCATTTGCTAACCACCATTATGCTATAGTTACTTGCATGCCTACTACATTTAGAGTATTACAATCTGGGTTTTGGGAAACTGATTTTGATGAGAATTTATTGGTAATGTATGTAATTGTAAAAATCTATTCTTTAAATTGATGAAACAGTGCTTATAATTATCAAATATATGATAGCTGATGGATAGTGGCTGGTTTTTTAAATTAAAAAGCACAACAACCTTTATAAGAGTGAGTTATTTAAAACACATATTTATAACATAAATGTATTTTTTAGGAAGCAGCAACTTCTTGAGAGCTACCTAAGTGTTTTGTACTCTATTACAAGAAGGCAGGATGTCATGAGAACGTTATATTCTGCCAACAAACGTTCGGCACCAATGTGCCAGGCAGTGGATATATGGATAAGCCTTCCCTTAGGAGCTTTGCATCCAGGGGAAGGCAGACAAATAAGAAAATAAATAAAATACAAACTAATGCATGAATAATAGAGCTTTAGGTAAAGTATACAAACAGTTCAGAATAGAAAGAAAATAGTTTTCGCCTACCACTGTTCCAAGAGATCACAAGAAATGGATCATATACAATCAGGTATTGTAAACCCATTTTGTAGAATTTGAAAAAGATCAAAAGTATGTTTTGTCTTGTTATTTAATCATGCAATAGAAGGAAGGCATAGGAAACGGCACAGCCTCTGAAATATATTTCCGAACAATTATATTAAAGATTAAGGAAGTCACATCTCTCTGTCCAACAGTCAAAACTACTTTCTAATGGGTTGTTTTCTTTCTTTTATTCATCCAGATTTAAACCAAAGGACACACTGGAGTTCTGCCATGGTGAAAGCCATCTAATAAAAAATGAAATGGGGAATGAGCTCACTGAATAAATCAGAAGGAAGAATTAAAGAACCTGACAGATATTTCAGAGGCCTGTTAAAAAATAAATTGGAGTTTCGTTATAAAAATTGACTTAAATGAATGTTATACTTAAGAACCTACTTCAGAACATTTTCTTAAAGTCAATTTGACTATCAACCATATAATATTGCATGTCAATATACTATTTTGTTAAATTTCAAAATGCAAGAGGTATAGTAATGGCCGTAAGCTCAGAGTAAATGTCCACAAAGAAAAGGAACAAAATACTAAAAATCTGTAAGTATGCTGATATCTGCTGTTCAGATTTTAAACCTAAATAAAAAGGTGAGAAAAATACTTTAAATACTGCCTCCTTAAGTAATAAAAGGATGGTTAGTGTACTTTTGATAATTGAGGGAAAGCAAAACAAAACTGGATAGCAGCCAGCCTTCTAAAGATCTGCAATTTCTAAACTATTTTACTCTCTTGATAGATGACCTTTAAATATAGACAAATCCAATAGTAGGGGAAAAATTAAACCATCATTGAAGACAACTGTTCATATGATGTGATACTTAAACCAGCAGAGGTGGGGAGTACAGAGAGGGGGTGGATAATGTTTCCCCCTTCATTTGCAGGGCAAGGAAAGAGGAGGTGTTGATCCTTCTCATATTCATTCACTGGAGGCAGGCTTCTAGGTAAAGTTATCATGCTTATGCCCAACTCAGCATGATCAGAAATACACATGGAAAAAGATGTTCTGCTCTAAGCAGCCCACTTATAAACAGATAGAAATGGTAAAGGAACTAAAAAACCTTCTGCCTAAAGAACAGAGGGATGAAATATAAATTGGATTTGTTCCATGAAACCCCATGAGACAAGGACAGTAGTTGCAAGTTGTATATACATATTCTATTAGTCAGATGTGTCTAAAGAGGAGAGTTTTAGTAGTGAGTTCCCTGTTATATAAGGTGTTCAAGTACAGAGAGATATGATAGGGATGGAGCAGAATGTACCCAAACTCTAAACAGAAAAAGTTAAAGGGATCACCTTCCAGGTGATTTTTCAGCTGATATCCTGTGATAATAAGAAAACAGAAACCACAGTCACTGACTTTGTAGGACTTAAAAGTAACAAACAGCAGGTGTCTTTGAAAAAAGTGGTAAGAATACTAGATCCACCGGGGTCCAGGCAGAAAGCTAATTGTACCTCAATGCGGATAATGTGAGGAGTTTAATAAAGAGACTATTTCTAAGTGTGGGCAATCCAAAGGGGTAGCACAATGTCCCAGGGCCCAGTAATAACAGCAATGGGGCAGGAGCATCCTTCACCTGCGGGAAGCAGTGGTTCTCAACCTTGGCTGCACATTAAAATCACCTGGGAATCTTTTTAAAATCCTGATTTCTGGGCCTCATCCTCCGGAAATTCTGTTTCTTTGTTACTAATGTTGTGGCCTCACCCCATAACAAAGAAACAGAATTTCTGGAGGACGAGGCCCAGAAATCAGGATTTTAAAAAGATTCCCAGGTGATTTTAATGTGCAGCCAAGGTTGAGAACCACTGGTCTAAAGGGATGAGAGGAGGGCACAGTTACCAGAACTGGGAGAGAGAGCAAGGTGAGGAGAGGACCGCCTGACTGCAGCTGGACTTCTCATTCTACCGGATCATCGTTATGACTGTGGAGAGAGCAAGGAATGGCGTGACCTGCAGGATGAAGGGGTATGGGGAAGATGTGGAGGGCCAAAAGGAATATATTTAGCATAAATGTTAGCTAAGCCACAGAGAACAGGGCAAACCATGACAGCCCTAGACTGGGTAAGAGATTGGAATATATTCTCCCAGGCCCCTTCCAAAGGGTGTAATACTGTATGTGCTTTTACTGATGGAGAGTCACAGACCTATGTTCTTTCCTATCATTGCACAGCACCAGCTCGTTTTCATTCCTCGGGCATCCCTCTGGATTTGCTCTCTGAACTAAGCACTCCAGTCCAATACAGTAGTATCACAGGATACACGTTATAGGACCAGAAAATCTGAAAATAAAACGATCCCACCTACCTTTGTCAAATAATTGTCCATCAGATATCCTTTAGTTTAAACATATGTTTGTCTCCTACTTGTCAGGCACTCTGCTAGACACAGGGATACAATAGTCAACAAGACAAGCCTCTGCCTTCACAGAGCTTTCAGCTGACTATTCATCAAGACAATATGTAACACTCTCTGTTCCGCCAAGGAATCTCAGAAGTGCTATAGATCAGACGTCGGCAAACTGTGGCCCGCAGGCCAAACCTCAGTGCCCTTGCTTCTATAAACCGTGCTTTATTGAAACAGCCAGTCCACTCATTTATGTATTGCCTGTCATTGCCTTAGTGATACAACCTTAGAGCTGAATAGTTGCTACAGAAAGAGCATGGCCTGCAAAGCCTGAAATATTTTTCTATCTGGCCCTGTACCGAAAGACTGCCAACACTTGCTCTAAATAAAACCTAATGCTTTAAGGATATACATTATAGAACACATATTGTCACTCGTAAAACATCCCTCCCTCGGTGTCCTAGTTACAAACCAAGTCATAAAGGGGGTTGTCTTCCTGCATGGTTGTACTTCTACTGTTATAAGTTTTTTCTTTTCCTTCTTTCCTTGTAAAGGCAGATAACAAAAAGTACCAGGTGGTTAACGTCTTTTATTAATAGCTAATTCTCTTCAGATGATGTTCGCATTGTCTTATATATCTAGTCTTCAAAAGACCCTTTTCTCAGAATCACACCAAACAAATTTTGACAGGGGTGACGTTAGGTTATCTTTTACATTGACAATAAAATTGATTGTAAAAGCACTTAGCCAACACTCAAGTGCTATATAAATGCAAAATCCTAGCAGCAATAGTATGTTTTCTTCCCTGCAGATAGAAACAGGAGTGGATGCTTATTCCCCAATCTCTTGACCCAAAGAGCATTAAAATTTAAAATGAAAGAAAAAAAAAAAACCCTACTAGCTTTCATTGACTAAAATTACTAATAAGAACTGACAGATCCATGCTGGTTCTGGTTCCTTCAAAGGATGTGAAGAGGCTAAGTCAGTGGTGGCTGTGGCTGACTATTGATTTGCCATTCTCCAAACCCTTGCCTTTCCCTAATGGGAGTCAATGTAGCATGAATAAAATTAAGTGGCCACTTAGTTCATACTTAGGCACTATAATACAGCAATAACTGGCTTTAGAAAGATCCTTGCAAAGCCTTGGTTCCTGAAAATTTTCCCACCCCAAAAGAGGGGAGGCTGAGCCCAACAGTGAACAGAGAACCAGAAATTATAAGATAATAGTGAGACAGCATGGAGAAGGGATGGCCGAGTTGGTGAAAATTTTCCTTAACACCCTTACACCATGTCAGTTCCCTCTAATACATATGCTCTCAACATTCCATACTTTTATTTCAGTTGTCACAACCGTAACTGTTTTCCTTATTTAATTAGTTGTTGGATGTCTATCATTACCTGTCCAGAAATCGCTGTAACTAACATGTGATGAGCTCTGGGAAAAAAAATTGGTTGACTGACCTAACAAATAAATGGACAGGTAAACAAGTTGGATTCTGGGCACTCTGCTAGCATCTAAGGAAGCTCTGTGATACACTCCTCAACACAAACGGCCAACATCTTCCTGTCCTTCTAAGCCAGCGGTTCTCAACCTGTGGGTCGCGACCCCCTTGTCGGTTGAAAGACCCTTTCACAGGGGTCGCCTAAGACCAGCCTGCCTATCAGATATTTACATTATGATAACAGTAGCAACATTACAGTTATGAAGTAGCAACGAAAATAATTTTATGGTTGGGTCACAACATGAGGAACTGTATTTAAAGGGCCAGAAGGTTGAGAACCACTGTTCTAAGCCATGAGCTATGTTCTAAGGATATACGTTAATTGCATACAAACTCTTTGTATCTTCTCCAGCAACCATCTCCTCTCTATTTGCTCAATCTCTTTTTCTGTATTGACTTCTGTCTCTCAAGATATAATCATGCTCAGGTTGCTGCCAGCTGTAAAACAACAAACAACAACAACAAATACCTCTAATCACCTCCACCACCAAAGCTTACTGTTCCTTCCAAAGTTGAAAATTATATAATTGCCAAACCTTACAGCTGCTTGCAAATTCTCCTTCAACTTCTCACTCCTCCAGTCTTAAAACACTCTGCTCTGACGTTAGTGGCACTACTTCCCTGATTATCCATTAGACCAGCGGTTCTCAACCTGTGGGTCGCGACCTCTTTGGGGGTTGAACGACCCTTTCACAGGGATCGCCTAAGCCAGTGATGGCGAACCTTTTGAGCTCGGCGTGCCAGCATTTTGAAAAACCCTAACTTAACTCTGGTGCCGTGTCACATATAGAAATTTTTTGATATTTGCAACCATAGTAAAACAAAGTCTTATATTTTTGATATTTATTTTATATATTTAAATGCCATTTAACAAAGAAAAATCAACCAAAAAATGAGTTCGCGTGTCACCTCTGACACGCGTGTCATAGGTTCACCATCACTGGCCTAAACAGTGGTTGGCAAACTGCGGCTCGCAGGCCACATGCGGCTCTTTGGTCCCTTGAGTGTGGCTCTTCCACAAAATACCGACTTCTGCGCATGGGCCACGAAGTTTCAATCGCACCGTAAGTGCGTGCCCGCATGTGGTATTTTGTGGGAGAGCCACACTCAAGGGACCAAAGAGCCGCATGTGGCTCGCAAGCCGCAGTTTGCCAACCACTGGCCTACGACCATCAGAAAACACATATGTAATTACATATTGTTTTTGTGATTAAGCACTATGCTTTAATTATGTTCAATCTGTAACAATGAAATTGGGGGTCACCACAACATGAGGAACTGTATTAAAGGGTCGCAGCATTAGGAAGGTTGAGAACCACTGCTTTAGACCAAGCCCTATCAGTTCTATAACCTAATATAGTGTCTCTACTTTTGCTTCAAACCATGAATGCCTTGTGTCTTTATGACTGCATCAGCCTTCTGACTGATCCCTCAGGTCCCCCCATCCATGCCTCCCAGTGCAGTCATATGTTTACCTCAAAAATGCTCCAAACCTAATTTAACTGACTGTTAAATTGTGACTGACCGTCAGCCTCAAGTGTCTTTGTATAGCAGTTTACTATACATTTGACACACGCCTACCCTCTGAAAGAGTTAAAATATTCTCTCTCATCGTCACCACAATACCCACTGGACTCCAAACATCTCTATGTATGCTAAAACATATTTAAGGTAACATTTTCCAAAATGCTGGTTTTGGAAACCTGGCTCCAAAAATTGGTATGCCTGCCATCATTCATGAAAAAAGAATAAAAATGATAAAGTCATCAATTTGTGCTCCTGACCTCCATGCCCAAACTGTACCTCTGAATTTTGTCAATGGTGTTCCATTTCCCTGTTTTGAAAGTCATCCAGATTGTACAAGCTCCCAATTATTGCACTTGATCTAAAATCCAACTAAAGTAAGTCTCCCCCAATAAAAACAATTAGAATAGTGGATAGCAACACACACATCTCTGCCAAGTGACTGAGTCTCACTGAAGTCACATGAAACACTGGTAATCTCTCTCTCTTTTTTTTTTTTATTGATATTTTTACAGAGAGGAAGGGAGAGGGATAGAGAGTTAGAAACATCGATGAGAGAGAAACATTGATCAGCTGCCTCCTGCACACCCCCTACTGGGGATGTGCCGGCAACCAAGGTACATGCCCTTGACTGGAATCGAACCTGGGACCCTTCAGTCCACAGGCCAACACTCTATCCACTGAGCCAAACCGGCTAGGGCAGTAATCTCTTGATGTAATTAGAAAAAAAAAGGCAATACAAACAAAAAACTGATCGAGTATAATTAATTAGACACAAATATTGACAAATATATCCTACTCATGAACAGAGTCCATGTTATTGTGTGTTCTTTCTACATTATGAGCATTTGATGCATATTAAAAACAGAACACTTCTTTATAATCTGCGGAACCAAATGAAATTCATATCCAAAATATTTGTGTACTTCCAGACCATAAAGCTATTCAAAGCCTTTCACAATTCAATCCAAGCTACTCCTATTTTATTTCCTGAAAGACCAGTGGTTCTCAACCTTGGCTGCACATTAGAATCACCTGGGAATCTTTTTAAAAGAAATCAGGATTTTAAAAGGATTCCCAGGTGATTCTAATGTGCAGCCAAGGTTGAGAACCACTGCTCTGGGCACACCCAAAGCATTGTTTGTTCCATGCTCGCCGGCTTCTTGCTTTTACTCTTACCGATCCCTTCATCTGTATTCCCCACTTCTGCCCCGATTTCTCTAAGATGTGGTACTTACCCCTCCTGAAGGCGCGGGCTTCTCCGCGAAGCCTCGCTGTCCACAGCATTTCCTCTAGTCCTTCTAATGCCATTTCCTCCTGAACGTTCCTCATGTACCTGTACACCCATCTCTAACCACGTCTTTGAAAGCTTGGAATGAGGAGACCATGTGGGTCCCATCCATGACACCTACAGCACCTCCCCCTTCCTCCCCTGGAACCGGAGCTCCCCACCAATGGCCTCTCCTTCCCCAGGGCGCCTCGGGAACCATCTTGGCGGTCAAGCCAGGCTCGGACAGGCTCAGGGACGCGGTGCACACCGGAGAACCCCACAAACTCGGGGCGATGTTTCCGGAACCGCAGCGTCTCCAGGGCGGCGGCGATGGGCATCTTTAAGGGAAGAGAAGCCCCAGACGTGTGCGGGCGGCACGCAGCTGCGAAGGGCGGGACTGGGTCCAACCCAGCAGCACGTGGGCCGCCCGAGGACTGGGCGCGGGAGCACGAGGCCAGCCGCGGGAGGGAGGGAGGGAGGGAGGGTGCCAGCGCCCCCACCTACCTTCAGGGCTGCTGCCGCAGGGGGTGGGTGCCCTTAGTGGGGAGCCGATGCCGGGAGCGCTGGGGCCCGGGCTCTGCGCCATCCCCAGGCGGCAGGAGGCCGAGGGCCGACCCAGGCGGTGGCGGGGCGCTGACAGACAGCAGCTGCCGGCCTCCTGCCCTCAGGGAGTGGCGGTGAGCAAGCCCGACACCCCAAGGCTCCCGCACCCTTGGCCCCCGGAGCCCCGATGGCTGCTTGTTGGGAAAAGAAGGCGCCGGCTCCGGCTCCGGGGCAGGTGGCGGAACGCCTCCAGCTTCTTGCGGAGCCCTGGTGCCCTGGGGCCTTCAGGCTCGCAGACGGAAAGGAAAGCCAGGTCGTCTTCCCGGAGTGCGCCCCCTCGCGTTCGCCGGAAGTGCCATCCAGACCTGGAAGAAAAACAAAAAAGCCTTGGAGACGTTTCTCCTGGAGAGAGATCCATTGAGCCCAGCGGGCTTGACTCAGTGGATGAGCAAGGACCTAGGAACCAGCAGGTCCCGGTTGGATTCCAGTTGAGGGCACCCGCCCGGGATGTGGGCTGGGTCTTCAGTGTGGGGCGTGCAGGAGGCAGCGGATCAGTGATTCTCCCTCATCAATGTTGTTTCTCTCTCACTCTCCCTTCCTCTCTGAAATCAATAAAAAATATATTTTTAAAAAAGATGCCATAACCGGTTTGGCACAGTGGATAGTGCGTTGGACTGCGGACTGAGGGGTCCCAGTTCGATTCTGGTCAAGGGCATGTACCTTGGTTGCGGGCACCTCCCCAGTGGGAGGTGTGCAGGAGGCGGCTGGTCGATGTTTCTCTCTCATGGCTGTTTCTAACTCTCTCTCCCTTCCTCTCTGTAAAAAATCAATAAAATATTTTTTTTTAAAAAAAAAGCATTGATTCTTATGAGGGGGTAAGTTCTAAAACAATTTTTCCTTTTCCAAAAGTGAAATTATATTTGCATTTCTTTCAAGAAATTGTGACTTAAGAGTGATTTTGCACACTTTTTATCTTTCACGTTGCATTGCTCATCCATGTTCTAAATCATGTTTTGCCTTATGTCATTCCAAAATTCTTTCAGACTTTAGAATCCCAATCAGATCGTAAGCGTCCTCTGTAGTCTTCTTTGGTATTGCACACAGTGCTGGCTGCTATTGGGTAGAAGTCTCAACATACATTTATAGAATAAGATACCAAGCATTTCTACATGGAGGTTTGTTCAGTTTATTTTACTAAATGGATGAACTTCCTTTATCAAGATATCCATTTTCATTCAATCAGTTATTATAAATTTCTTTAAAAGGTTAAGCGTTCTTGCTCATTAAAGAGAGTCAATGATTTTGAGTCTATTGTAATTTGTTTAATGTATCATTCTTCATTATTCCTGCAGACATAAATTTTAGTTGAGCCAACATTGAATTATCTTGTACTTTAATGTTTTACTGTATTCACTGTTCTTATTTGAGAAATTGTAAAATTCAATCATTGTTCATCTGTCACAGGTATAATCAAGAGTTGAACAAGGGAAATGTTGCAAAGTTGCCTTATGTTGCTGCCTGTGTGAAACAGACTTCCATTCTACTCATTCATTCAATATGCAGATTGAATTGAACTACTATTAAGGGCCAGGAACTCACTGAGGCGTGATTGTTGCCCTTACAATGGCACAGTCTGTTATTTAAAATAAATGGCTAAACTATCAAAACATAGTGCAATCCCTGAAATCCTGTTAGAAAACATTAGAGTCAGTTTTAACAAAACTGTATCCTTTCTCATCAAGCCTTACATAGATATCTAAGTAATTTACTTGAGTGCAATTTACAATTTTCTTTGAGCTTCTGAAGAGGTAGTGGTTATGGACTTGATAAAAGTATATCCAGTTTTTCCCTCCCATCTGTGGTTTCGCTTTTCCCAACTTCAGTTACCTGAGGTCAACCGTGGTCTAAGAATATTAAATGGAAAATTCTTGAAATAGACAATTCATAAGTTTTAAATTGTGCACCATTCTGAGAGACTTGAAGAAATCTCATGTTGGCCCACTCCATCACTATACAAGAGCTGAGTTTGCATCTTAGCAGTCATTTTGCTTAGCAGATCCACTGTCTGGAATCCCTGTGTGTTCAAATAACCCTTATTGTATGTAGCAATGGCCCAAAAATGAAAGAGTAGGGATTCTGGCAATCTGGGTATGCCAGAGAGAAATCTTAAAGTTCTCCCTCTAAGTGCAAAGGTGTAAGTTCTCCACGTAACAGCATTTTATCACCTCATGTCATCACGAGAAGAAGGGTAAGTACAGTCACATAAGCTATTTTGAGAAAGAGACCACATTTCACATAACTTTTATTATAGTATACTGTTACAATTGTTCTATTTTGTTATTAGTTACTAGAGGCCCGGTGCACAAAATTCACTCACTGGGTGGGGGCGGGGGGAGGGTCCCTCAGCCCGACCTGCACCCTCTCGCAGCCTGGGAGCCCTCGGGGGATGTCCCACTGCTGGTTTAGGCCCACTCCCCGCCACTGCCACTGTGCTTGCCAGCCATGAGCCGGGCTTCTGGCTGAGCGGCACTTCCCCTGATGGGAGCACACTGACCATCAGAAGGAAGCTCCTGTGTTGAGCATCTGCCCCCTGGTGGTCAGTGTGCATCATAGCGACCGGTCATTCTGCTGTTTGGTTGATTTGCATATTAGCCTTTTATTATATAGGGTTATTTTTATCTCATGCTGTGCCTTATTTATAAACTTTATCATAGATATATGTGCATAAGAAAAAACATAGTATAACCAGGGTTGGGTGCCATCTGTGGTTTCACACATTCACTGGAAGTCTTGGAATGTATCCCCCAGGATAAGGCAGAGAGAACTACTATAATAGAAATATAACATTCATGAAAATTATACAAATGTTCATAGTAGTTTTCATCTTACTCATTCCTAGTGGGACTATATAAGTAATCAATACAAGTTTGTTGAATATACAGGGTGGGAAAAAGGAGGTTTATAGTTGTTTGTATGGAAAATAATACAATAATCTATAATAATAAAAGCATAATATGCTAATTAGACCGGACATCCTTCCAGACGACCTTCTGGAAGAAAGCTGGCCCTGCAAGAGAAGCCCGGGTCCCAGGTACCAGAGGAAAGCCAGTGCCGGCAGCCGGGGGAAGGAAGGCCTACTCTTGCATGAATTTCATGCATTGGGCCTCTAGTTAATAAATAATAATGTAAGAATACTTTTCTCATACTTAGAACTGTATATATACTTCTGCCCTATCCTGTAGATATGAATTGATCCCCAGTATTTTAAAATATTTAATTAGTTCCTTTTAGAAACTACTTTTTTGAAAATGCTGTGATTTGGCTGTGTGTGCCATGGCCCTAAACACTTTTCTAACGGAGTTTATAAAGAACAGAGGAAGGTGGGAAGGTGCAAAGATGCACCTACGGCCTCCTAGCTCCTCAAGTGGCTCACTGCACTTGAATGCAGAGTATTCGAAGGGGCTTGAGTAGAGAGGCCGAAAAGAACATTTTAGAAAGTCATGTTCCTCTTAGGTAATGGGTTTAAGAGAGCAAATTCATTAAATGCCAATCAATATATGTCATAGGAAACTATTAATGGTCCCTATGTATGAATTGTCAGGTTTCAAATGAAAACACAAAGGAAAATGGTTTACCTTAGATGGAGAATAGAACTATTAGCCATTTTAACAAAAACCAAAAATAAGTATAATGGATAAAATGAGCACAGAAAATGTAATCAAGGAGCAATTCTAATTATATTTTTAAATATTATTTTAAAATTATATGCTTAAAAGCCTCCTTTGGGGGACATCTGTAATAGTGTCAACAATAAAAATAAAGTTAAGAAAGCCTATTGTTAAAAATGTTATTTGTTTAAAAAAACTTGCATTATTTTATAATATAAAATTGTGGAAATAGTTGTAAGCCATTCTATCAAGAAACAGAGAAACTTCAGGAATAATTCTGAGGCCAAAAACATTATATAGTAGAAGATTATTAACTCAGTGTTCAATTCAGTAGTTCCAGAAACATTTATTATGTTAGGTACTACTACATACACATAAGAAAGTCCTTGTCCTCAATGATCTTACCATCTACTAAAAGAGCCAAATTTTACTATCAAATAATAACCAGCAAATACTGAACACTCTGACTATGCCAGGTAATCATGGACTACCTGATTTAATGAATCATCACAAAAATCCTTATGGGCCAGGTGCTGTTCCTAATCCTTAATTTACAATAAGGAAACTAAAATTAGGCTGCTTACCTCATCCAAAGACATTCAACTTGTAGATGGTGAAGCTAGGACTTTGACACCACTCTGCTTTACTCCAAAAGGCATAAGCTTAGTTTCTACACGCTAGCACATCCAGGAAACCAGATAGGTCCCTCTTTAGCTACTGCCCTTTAATTCCAGGCCCTAATCAGAGTGTTCTATCCACTAATGTCTTCACATTCTCAGTGGTATCTGCGGCAGCTAGCTCTACATACTTTCATGTTTTTTAATGATTCTTCAGACTTCTTAGACCGAGGTCTTTCATGGTTAGACTTCTACCTGGTAACTTTCACACCTGCTTTATTTCATACTCCTATATATCATCACTCACTATTCTATCACTAATATTTTCTTCAAATTGGTGTAACAGCCTAACATAATTTTCAGCAGATTATGATCTCATGGTCATTAGAATTAACATCATTTCACAGAATCCTACATATCATTTTTTCAATAATTCAATTGCTGTTAACACAAAATTAGTAATTTATACTGTGATGCATATAATTATTCACAGAGTTAAGATGGCATCTTGCAACTTTTCCCCAATCTTTGTTAATGTGCTTTAAGAGCAAAATCCATACACGTTTCCAAGTGTTTCAGACCATTAAAGTACATTAAGTACATGAAAAAAAAAAGTATGTTTTTAAAGCACTTAATGTTAAATCTTAAAGTTCAGAATTGTAGAAAAGTGGAAAGATTGAGACTATGGCAGAAGAAAGCAAACTTTTACAACTATAAATTATATCTCTTTTTAATGTACTTAAAGTCACATACTGTAGAAATAGTTCCCAAATTACTTTACCTAAATGCTCATATTTGAGAAGAGTTTAAAAAGTATTTTATAGTAAATTTATGTTTTAAATTGACAAAAAAATGTTAGGCTTTGTCCCAGCTGGTTTGGCTCAGTGGATAGAGCATCCACCTGTGGACTGAAGGGGCCCGGGTTCAATTGCAATAAAGGGCACATGCCTGGGTTGCGGGCTCAATCCCCAGTGTGGGCCTGATGTTTCTATCTCTCTATCCCTCCTCCTTCCTCTCTGAAATCAATAAAAATATATTTTTTTAAAAAAATGAAAAGTTGATTTAATAATGAGAACATTTTAAAGTGATAATATGTTGGTCCTATTCAATAAAAAATATTAATCTATATAAAACAGAATAAGATTATTAAAAAAACTTAATCATATTCAGGGGGCAGTAGAGTTCTAGTGGAAGAGTGTGAATCTGACTATGTACATACTGCAGTATATAGCTCATTAAGACATAAATGTCTGAAGGAGTCAGAAAGTCAGCTCTGCTCTGCTCCCCTCTGCTGTACTCCACTCTGCCCTGGTCTGCTCTTCCCGTCTTTGGTGTCTCAGCTCTAGCAAGGGAAACCCAAATCTTCAGGTATAGAGAAAAGCCCATTTTTTATCATCTTTAACTAGCAACACATCCTTTTCATTCCTTGAGAATTGAATCTGTTGAGGATATGTTTGTTTGTTTGATAAAAAGGCATACAATATAGTGATTATTAGTATGAGCGCTGAATTAAGACTGCCAGTTTTTGTTCCTAGTTTTGCTTCTTAATAGCAAGTGACCCAGGGTAAATGACTCACCTTGTAATATTTCAATTTCCTAATCTATAAAATAGAGATGATAATAGTTGCACTCATATTAAGTGATATAATCCCTACATAGCACCTCAGACACTGTCAAGCAAACACTTTTAAGTAAATATTAGCTATGATTACCTGAATTCTTATCTCCCTTTCATAGTGATATTTTTAGCAACTCCAGATATAAAAATAAATGAGTACAGTAGTGCATAACCTTTTGTTTTCTTTACCCACAAGCAAATGAGTATAGACAATTATTATCCATAAGAAAGCTCTCAATTCCTTTTGCCCTCAATAACAAAAATTCGTAAGTAAATTTGGGACTCCCAAAAGAATGCAACTACTACAGGTTTCCTAGATTTTCCAGCCCCCTTTTGTAGGCACTGTGCTCCCCAAATCACAGAAAAATATTACCTTTGAGCACATCTTTTCCAAATAAGGTTTTTCAGAAAAAGGCACAGTTGAGATTGAAAAGATATCACAACCATCCACAAAATGACTTTTTGTGATGGTCGCTGGTGCCAATTCAATGCCAACAGGAATCTCCAATTTGAGGTGTGGTGAAGAAGGAAACTTTATTCAGTGCAAACAGCTCCTTGGTGATATAGCAAGGCTGTGAAAACAGCATGACTGTGAGGCAGCCGTAGGCCCAGGCGCCTCTTCAGCTAGGCAGCTCAGCTCTGCTCGGCTCCCCTCTGCTGTGCTCCACTCTGCCCTGGTCTGCTCTTCCCGTCATTGGTGTCTCAGCTCTAGCAAGGGAAACCCAAGTCTTCAGTATTCCTGGAAAGGGAAAGTGCCACTTTTCGAGCCAAAGGGGAGCTGGCTTATATAGACAAAAGTCCCTGCCCCTAGTCCCTGATTGGTCTGTCCTCATGCAAATGAGCTCTCTAAATTATCACAATTTGATTGGTCCAAAAGGCACTGTCCTGATTGGTCAGAATTGAGCCACTCTGGTTGGTTGGATCTGTGCAGTTCAAATTGGAGGGGGAAATCCTCATTCCTATTAATAAAAACAGGATTTCAGGAGCTCCTTTATAAGGGCCTGCCCAGGTGGCAGAAACAGTGCAAGCAGGCAGGCAGTTCCGCACAGAGTTCAGCCAGCGCAGATTTCTCCCTGAAAGGCAGCTTGCTTTATAGGCACCTTTTGTAGAAATGGCTGCTAAGGTCTGTGTGTGTGTGTGTGTGTGTGTCCATTCTGCTTTTCCCTACTCCCCAACATACACATTGAAATTAGGTGACTTTTGTCTGTGTCAGAGGACCTAATTCAGACTGGACTTTCTAATGATACACCTTCAGGGTAAGGGAAATGCAATTGTACCTCATGACAAATGATGAGACTACCTGGGCCCTAAAGCCTAAAGCCATATCCCTGTGTATTCTAGTTCGTCAGTATCCATTTATATTTACCTTCTTCCAAATGATTTTACGTGAAGAGTTACTCATTTGATTCTAGTGGTATTGCCTTATTACAGTGGAATAAATTTCTATCACAAATGGCAACAGCCGTTTTCTTTCTTACTTATTATACAAAGCAGTAAACGTATGTTGCTCCTTTTGGTAACTTGGAGCCAGAAACATGCGCTTCCTACTTTCACTGTTGAAGGGGCTATGATATCTTAGAAAATATATTGGATTTAGAGTCAGAGCACCTGGGATTTAATTTGTAGTCTGCCATTTATTACACTGTGACCATGGGAAAATCACTTTAGCCCTCTGTAACATACAGGATTGGGGCAAGATGATATCAGAAATTCTTCTCTGCCCCAAAATTCTAACTGTGCCCCAGACCATATTCATGCTACCTTAGGTGCTCCTCAAGTATGTAGCATGAAAATGTCGTGCCATGGGGCCTTAGGGAGACTGAAAACCCTGCATTCGTTTCTTGATGGCATCAACTGGAATCCTCATTGGAAACCTATGTGGCGCCTACAAAACACTGGGCAAACAATGAAGGGATTACCATTCCGGAACTCATTCTTTGGGGAACACAGACAGTTCACAAGCATCATAGTGTGGCATGTGTTTTAATTGGGACAATACTAGGTGTCATGGGAAACATGGGAGTGGACACCAGACTCAATTGTGGGGACAAAGTTAGGAATGGCTTTTTAGAAGAAGTAAGATCAAAGCTGACTAAGACAAGTTAAGTGATGCCAAGGGAGGATAAACTCTTTGAGGGGAGGGAAAGGTATGCCTGGTCCCAGATCCCAGGCCTAATGGGATCTGGTATACCCAGATGTGTAACAAAGTGTATCTGTTGCTAATTTTTAATGACTATGTCTTTAAAACAGACAACAACAACAAAAACACTTTCCAATTTATATCCCCAGTATTTGTTATCAAAATTAAGTGACCTGTGCTGGTAGACTAAACTTGGATGTTCATTTTCATGCCTACAACTTAACTCCCTGGTAGAAATGTCATCTCCAATTGTTTATTGTGAAGAGATCTTTCAGAGCTTGAATGTGCATCAGAAATTATCGTATTCTTGTTTATTATAATTCTTACCTTTCGTTTCAAGTTGTTCTTAGGCTGAAAATCAGTTGCTTTTGTTCATGAATAATAATTCAATTTAAGAGCTAAAACTGAAGGTTTGATGCTACAGTGTATCTTAAGCTAGCTAAAGTTCTCTGTCCTCAATGAGTTCACTATTTGATTATCTTTTAGAAATGCTATGCTATTGTGGGTTGCTTTTTATGCTCTCCAATGCTTCATCCAGATAAACAATTTTTTTTTTTTTTTCAGAATTCCAGCTGGAGGTGTTTGCCTTCTTGAGGAACTCATCAGAAGCATATTGTCTGCATCCTTTTCTTGCTCTGGCTTTTAAATCCATCCTCAAATGAGTCCTATTTTGTTTGTTTCTAGATTTGATAGGTCATATTAATGGAACAGATGTAGCAACAGTGTGAAAACGTATTTGGAAGATACGTCATTTAAGAGTTGTCCCTGTCCTAGCACTTCATAGAGTTGCTGTGTATTTGTGCATTACTAAGAGAAGCCCAACATCCATAACAATCGTTTCCAGTTTTGTTTTGTTTTTTAAATATAGTTTACTGATTTTTTACAGAGGGGAAGGGAGAGAGATAGAGAGTTAGAAACATCGATGAGAGAGAAACATCGGTCAGCTGCCTCCTGCACATCTCCTACTGGGGATGTGCCCGCAACCCAGGTACATGCCCTTGACCGGAATCGAACCTGGGACCTTTCAGTCCACAGGCCGACGTTCTATCCACTGAGCCAAACCGGTTACGGCCGTTTCCGGTTTTGAGTGATGTGGTTTGCCAGTCCTGGCTCTGATCCCTGTTGCACAGCTTTATGTTGGCATCTCTGCAGATCAGAGGAATAAAAAACAGGAAAATGTTCATTGAAATATTTATGCATGTGTCTTAGAATTAAGAAGGAGTAAGAATATTCTGGAAACTACTTTTTAAAACCAAATCTCTAGAAATATTAATATTTTAATGTGTTGCTCCAAGCAAGTCCTGTGTCTTTTAAAACATCTAAATTACACTTGAAGTATTTTGATAAAGCAAAATGTAGTGATTCTTGATGAAATAAAAAACCATTCAGGTTTTTAATTAAAAATAATAACAAAAGTAGTGGCACTAAAGAGGTTGATAAGAGAAAGCAGTGATATTAAGGACTAGCTTATTCTTTTGTTGATTATATTAGTGTCCAAATATCTTCAGAATATGAGTAATAAGATAGGAAGGCTTTATGGGAATGGTAAAAGAAGTATGAAAAACTGTTCTTGAAATTCAATCCTGCTTTAATCTTGAGGTACACAAATCTTCTATCCAATCAGCTATTCACTGCCCTAAATGAGTTGTTTAAGAGTTTCAAAGGTAGTGGAGCCTTTCAAAGCTGTGTTTAAAAGTGCAAATTCTAGGCCTAACCAGTTCGGCTCAGTGGATAAAGCATCAGTCTGCAGACTGAAAGGTCCCAGGTTCGATTCTGGTCAAGGGCATGTACCTTGGTTGCAGGCACATCCCCCGTAGGAGGTGTGCAGGAGGCAGCTGATTGATGTTTCTCTCTCATTGATGTTTCTGTCTCTCTCTCCCTCTCCCTTCCTCTTTATAAAAAGTCAATAAAATATATATTTTTTATAAAAGTGCAAATTCTAGAGTCAGACAACTTCAACTGAAATGCCAGCTTTGCCACTCCTGGCCTGTGTCACCTTGGAAAACTTACCCTCTCCAAGTCTCAGTTTTTATATCTATAAAATGAAGATGATAGTAGGGTTTGTGAAAATTAAATGAGAGTGATTTACTTGAAGCACATAGCAGCCTGGCACACAGAAATGTCCAATATATTAACCATTATTAGTAGGTAAATAGGACATATCAATAAATACCCTTATTGTACTCAAGACTTCCTATTTAATGATTACCATGCTTGTCCATTAGAACCATACTCAGTATGTATGTGTCAGAGTGAATGTATATGGATTACTGGAAACATTAGGTAGTGTCATCCCCAGTTTTAGACCAGCTATGACTCTGTATTCAACTTTTCCTGGGCAATACATTTGATTGTGGTTTTGTTTATTATGTCCACAAGCCCAACTTATTTTAGAAATTTGGATTTGAAAAGTTATTTCTAAACTTGGAGCAGAAGAGAAAATTAGGTACAAATGTTCTGTACTTCAAAAAGCCAGAAGCATATTATAAGTAGGAACAGAAAAATTGCTATATTAAAAATTCATAACTCAACACACTATGGTTTTCTATCACCTAAGTAGCTAATTAATTTACTGAATCAATCAAAAAGTACAAAGATTGTTAAGTAGGAAATATGGTGAAATAGCTAGTCATTTTTAAATGTCAAATTTGATCAGAAATAATTCTCTCATTTGCTTTGAGCTGTAAATGAAAACAAATATAAGTAGTCAGAAATATTTCCATTAAAAGGTAAAGAGAAAGTAAGAGTGTGCGTGAGGGTGGTGTCCTGCACATTGTAGGCGGTCAATAAATATTTGCTAAATTGAACGGAAACACCCAAAACAAACTTCAGGGTGACTAGAGTGGACTGAAGAACAAGGGAAGAATAAAGGTAGTGTCCTGTTTAGGAATGAGAGGCTGTTCGGAACTGGGCCCATATTAAGCCCTGTCACGTCAAGAGCATTTGATTTCTAATTAAATTTCTAATTTTGCCAAGAAAGCCAGCTGCATTCAGTTACTTTTGCTTTTAAACGATTAGTTGTGTTACTTTTAATCATGTAACCTAACCTCTCCAAGTTTCCGTATTGCCTCAGCTGTAAAAGGTGGATGACAGTGATCCACGCTGTTGAAATCCCTTGAATCAGCAACACCTGAGGGACTTTGTCAACTCAGCACATCCCAGGGCCCGTTTGGGCCTCAGTCAAAATCTCAGAGGCTGGGCCTGGGAAGCTCCATTTTAAGAAATCCCCTCCCCTATGTGGTTCTTGTACAGACTAACCTCTTATAAGCATTGGTCATCAGAGTTCCCAGCAGTGATGATTTAGGAAAGGAGCCGTGGCTAGCATCAATCAATAGAGCCAAGGCATTCTTTCCTCTTGAAATAGAATTCAAAGACCTAATGATTTGCTAAAAATTAAAAAAGAAAATACCTGTACACCTGGAAGCAAAAATAATAATATTATATAGTAGGCTCTAACTTACTACCTCCAGAATCAAGAGAAAGTAATAAAAACTATTTTCTCATATGATTAGTATATTGCAGATATAGAAATTTATCATTGTTCCTGAGAACTTAGGCCTCATTACTGTACATCCATGACTTGTTACTGTGTCCGTGTTTTTCAGTTTTCAAATCTATGCAGAGCACATGCTCTGTGACTAGGTATTGTTATAAACACGTTAGAAAAGTCTAATAAATTGAATAATCAAGCAGCAGATATGCTGCCTTTTTTTATATATGACTTTCGATTCCCAACGTATGTTCAGACTGGCTTATCAAAAGAAGGATTAATAGAAAGTGCACTTTCTTCACACACTATCCTCTCTTTAAAATTGGAATGTGAGTAAAAGAATGCATTTCTGTTTGAATCAATGCTATTTGGCTATTTGGCTGCCTTGTTACAGTCAAAGTAAAAAGGCTCACACAAAATTACTCATTACATGTAGAAAAGAGCCAAAGATACAAGGGAGAAAATAAGTCAGAAATTACTAATCTCAGACTGTATTTTATAGCAGGAAGTAAAATAATGCCGAGATAATTTACTTTCAGAATTTTCAATAATAAATGGTTTGATAATGATTTTACTCAAATTTTTTGAATTACTTTTTTCTTTTCAGAATAGAATATACTATTTGCACTGGCTCAGCTCCAGGGAAGGTCAAGGAGAGTCATCTTTGCTCAGTGTAGCAAAGGCCTTGAGTGTAGTTGCCAGAGGCGCTGCACACTTTGTAGGGTGTCTGACAACTTTTAAGCAATAGCATGAAAAGAGAAACTTTAAAGTGGAAAGAAATACATTAAACTTTTGAATTAGTTCAAATGATTTTTCTGTTGGCAAGTATTTCCTGCCTGCCTGTAAGAGAAATCTATTTGATTTTTAGTACTTCAGTGCATATATCTATTAAATTTTTACCAAAGACATGCTTTGGTGTAAGTTGCACAGAACACCAAGCTTATTTGCTGCCTCTTCCTCCTCCTCCTCCTCCTCCTCCTCCTCCTCCTCCTCCTCCTCCTCCTCCTCCTCCTCTTCCTCCTCTTCCTCCTTTTGCCAACTGTATTGCCTCCAAAGTCATTTGGCTCTTTTTTACTGCTTCAACAAATAGTTATAAGCTTAATACATGGCACTATGTTGTATATAGTAAGTGAAAGAAAAAAGAAATAAACATTCATTCCTTCCAAGAATTGTCCCCCAATACCCCCAAATCTTCCAGACTTTATTTAAAATAAATCAGGTTGAACCAGTCAGGGTCAAATCATATGATAGCCAGTTCTAGTCCATATAGCTTTTATTCCTAGCACTAATCTGATGTATAACCCTGCCCTGTATTTTCATGTCCCATGTTCATGCATTCAAATATATTGCATCCTCCAAATATTACCTTTAGCTTGTGGGGTGAAAATGTCTCACAAAAGTAGTCAGTACGCCTTACTGGTAATCTTTGAACTCCCAGCAAAATGGCAAACTGCAACCCATAGTGTATTTCTTTGGAGTTTTGACATTGTAATTAATATATTGACCACATTTTTAGCCATCACTAACACAATTATAAACACTTTTTATCTATGTCACCAGTCTGTTTCTTAAGCTCATTTCTCATCAACAAAAATATTGTTAATCTAAAATTAATATGATAGTAGGAATTAAGGTTTCAGTTATAGGAATTTAAGCTTTCACCAAATTCTGGAAGCAATTGTGCTTTGATAATGAAGGATGGGTATGGATTCCCTGCCCTCTGCAGGTAACTGAACTGCATGGAGAACCTACCTGATTTTACCAGAAACCACAAATGCTGGAAAGATGTGTCTGCAGGAAAGTCCTCAGACTCAAAGTAAGAGTCAGAGCCATGGAGGGTAAATGACCAAAAGCAGGAGCAGGGTAATGACAAGGTGATGCATCAGAACGTTAGGAATGAGGGAAAGCTGTAAAAACTAGAGCAACTCAGAAATAAGGTGGACCAGGATCATCCAAGTCTTGTCCTGAATGGACATTCGGTGGGGATATCAGGTTGTCTTAAAGCCAAAGCACTAAGATGAAAACTTTTGGTTCACAGCTACAGGACAAGAGAATAAGTACTGGCCCGGTTAATGATATCACTAATAAAGGGTATAGTCATAAAAATTTTACAATCATCCATTTGTTGTCATAAAGTTAAAAACAATACCAATTTTTTAAATGATGCAACAATACCTAGTTTTTTAAGCATTATTCATGGTAACCTACTCTATTTATTCATGCTGCTACCAATATTCAAACTATATGCTCTGAGGTGAAAAGATTGTGAAAATTTACTAAGCTCCAATGGTACATCCCTTCAAGCCAACAAGATGTGATAGGATTAAAACTATTCTCTGTCTACATTCCAAGAAAGCCATGTTAATTTATTAGGTATGTAATATACTTAAAAATGTATACAGATTTTAAGTACTGCATATTTTCAAAATTTTATTTTGCTATTAAAAATATATTAAAGAATTAATCTCCCATTCTCTAGTATAAAGACCAATATCCACTTACTTTAAATTTAAGGAATACTTTTCCTGATGGCTTCAGAAATCTCTTCTTGCATCTGGTTTAGCCCTATGAAATTCTTTCATTTAATTTTCACAATGATCCTAGTAAATAGGTACTATTTTTACTGATGTTTTACAAATGAGGACACTGAGAGGCAGAGAGTTTAAGTACTTGTTCCAGATCATGCAGTCAGTGGTGAAACAGGGCAAACTCATCACCAAAAACATGGTTGGTAAGTGTAGATGAGTTCTTACATACAGATTGAAACTAAAGAAATACACTAAAGAATTAATGTTATAAAGTTAGGTACAATGGTTGTACCATTGTTTAGCTACATTATAGATGAAACTGGAGGCCTGGTGTATGAAATTCATGCATGGGGGGGTTGTTCCTCAGTCCAGCCTGCACCCTCTCCAATCTGGGACCCCTTGGGGGATGTCCAACTGCTGGTTTAGGCCCGATCCCTGGCAGTCGGACATCCCTCTCACAATCCTGAACTGCTGGCTCCCAACTGCTAGCCTGCCTGCCTGCCTGATTGCCCCTAACCGCTTCTGCCTGCCAGCCTGATCATCCTCTAACCACTCCCCTGCCAGCCTGATCGATGCCTAACTGGTCCCCTGACAGCCCAATTGCCCCCAACTGCCCTTCCTTGCTGGCTCGATCACCCCCAGCTGCCCTCCCCTGCCAGCCATCTTGTGGTGGCCATCTTGTGACCACATGGGGGAGGCCATCTTGTGCGAAGGTGTGATGGTCAATTTGCATATTACCTCTTTATTATATAGGATAAGGGTTTTGGGGGTCCACCTTAGGATTCTAAGGATTCATTCTAAAAGACATTTCTATGAAGAAGCACATTCTTGTTTCAAAAAGACCAACTTTAAGCCCAGCCAGCAGGGCTCAGTGGTTGAGTGTTGACCTATGAACCAGGAGGTCATTGTTCAATTCCTGGATTGGAGTGTGGGCTCAATCCCCAGTGTGGGGTGTGCAGGAGGCAGCCAATCAATTATTCTCTCTCATCATTGATGCTTCTATCTCTCTCACCCTCTCCCTGCCTTTCTGAAATCAACAAAAATATATTTTAAAAAAAGACCAACTTTAAAATTACACTTATTTTTTTAAAGATATATTTTATTGATTTTTTACAGAGAGGAAGGGAGAGGGACAGAGAGTCAGAAACATCTATGAGAGAGAAACATCGATCAGCTGCCTCCTGCACACCCCCCGTTGGGGATGTGCCCGCAACCACAGTACGTGCCCTTGACGGGAATCAAACCTGGGACCCTTCAGTCCGCAGGCTGACGCTCTATCCACTGAGCCAAACCAGTTAGGGCTACACTTATTTTTTAAAAATAAAAATTTAAGTCCTGGACTGGATGCTCAGTGGGTTAGAATGTCATCCCCATAAGGTTGCAGGTTCCATTCCTGGTCTGGGCACACCAATGAATGCATAAATAAGTGAAAAACAAATCAATCTTTCTTTCTTTTTTTCTTTATCTCTCTTTCTCAAATCAATAAATAAAAACGATAAAAATTTAGAATACACAACTCAGTCAAAAGTTTAGGAAAGGTTACAAGAGCCTGCTTTATAGTTCAGTGCTAGGCCAAAGATAGCATAGAATAAAGTATGATGTCAGGAGTTTAAAATCAAAAATTAAGTTTTTAAAAATTCAAATTTCTTTGAAGACAGCTAAAGTACTTGGATTTAAAGAAATGTTCTGAGCTGTTGCTGGTCACCTTTTGATAAATGATTATTTGATGACAAAATTTATTGGGGAACATTCATCAGCTCTCTATAATTTATAATGTACCTCAGTAGTTTTGAAATAAATTCTAGGCCTAAGATGGAGCTGCTCCTGCCCAGAGCGGCACATCAGCAAAATGAAACTTATATAACTTTCATGTCCCAATAAATGTTTTGCTTGACCAGAAAAACAGTAAGGTCCTTCTATATCCTGGGGGCTAGGTGTGGGGTGGGTAGTGGGATGGGGAAGAGGTTGGTTCCAGTATTTCCCACAGATAACAAACTCTAAGACCCTCATATAAAATGGTGTGGCATTTTTATATAACCTTTTTGCATGTAGGCTATAGCTGGGTATGTCTACATATCATTTCATTCAAGTAGATTCAGTGTAGTGCTCAATATGTGGCAAATTTAAGTTTTGTTACTTTGGAACTTGCGGGGAATTTTTTAAAAAACATTTTGATTCATGGTTAGTTGAATCCATGGATGTGAAACCCATGAATTCAAAACCCATAGATACAGAAAACCCACTGTATATCAAATCAGCCAGTCCCCACGCACCCGGCTAACTCTGGACCCTGTATTTATTTCCTTGTTCCTTCACACTCCAAACCAGTTTGATTACCCTATGTGGCCCCAGCCAGGCATATATTGTTCTATTCCTTTCTTCCTTGGGCTTTTTCTTTATCTGCTGCATGTGACTGTTCTCCTAAAATAGACTGTCCACTTCAAGCACTGTTAAATAAAAAGGTGTTTTTTTGTATCATCTAATTTGTCTTAATTTTTTATGATGGTAAGCATAAATAAGTAGGCATAAAAAGAGCAAATGGAATACGTACTGAGTGAAAAACAAAACCAACAAATAAATTGACTGGAGAAAAAAAAGAATGGTGGGAGTACAATTAAAAGTAACTTATGAATGAGAAAAATACAATAGTTATGTAATCTGAAAGACTGATTCTAGTATCGAAGTAAATGATGATTTTAATGGGGAAAATTTATTTTTATGCAAATATAATATCCACTCTGAAGTTAGATGGTATATATAGCATGAAGGAAAAGTTTGCAAGAACCAAAATGATAACATTAAAATGTGTGAAGTTTTTCCAGCAATTGCTTCATGGAGAAAGGGATAAATTTCAGAAGTTTCCTGAAGGGAAAACTAAATTTAGCCCAATGAGATGAAAGAAGAATGATCAAAGATTATCCTTGATTAGTTTGCTTGAAGGCAGTAACAATAATGAGGAGAAATATGAGAAGTGGAACTAAATAGAATCCTTTTTTTTCTCATTTATGAACAGTCAGAAATACAATCTTGTTCATATGATGGTTGGAAGTAAAAAGTCAAGTCTATAAGAGTAGAATTAATGTGGGCCATGTATAATTATGATTAAAGCAAATCAAATGATAGAAAATGACAAACTTCCATTTTATGGATTCTGTTTAAAACTTTCACTTTAGATCAGCTGTCAGAAAATAAGCATCCAGGTTAGAGAATAAAAAGAATACTAGATAGCCCTAACTGGTTTGGCTCAGTGGATAGAGTGTCAGCCTGTGGACTGAAAGGTCCCAGGTTCGATTCCGGTCAAGAGCATGTACCTTGGTTGTGGGTACATCCCCAGTAGGCAACTGATCGATGTCTCTAACTCTCTATCCTTCTCCCTTCCTCTTTGTAAAAAATCAGTAAAATATATTTTAAAAAAGAATAGTCTATATGACAAAAAACAACAGGAATTAAAGAGAAGAAAACAGTGGTGGGAAAGAGCTTTAAAACTATGTCACAATTGAAATCAGAATATTTTAAACCATAATATTTGAGATGACTATTTATTAAACTTGTTATTAAAGACCTTTTCATAACAGCATAACACCAAAGGATCGTATATTTTAAAGTTTATATTAATATAACAGTTATCATTAAAAAACAACTTCTTTCTTGTTTGATAAAGCTTTTCTTTGAAAAGAAGTACATTATACCTGTTTGTTTTCAAGTATAAGAGACCCATTTTAAAATATTTGTCACTCAAATTGTGTAAGTAATCAAAGTTTTTTGCAAAAGATATTTTTTAACATATGGATTCTGCTTATGTTAAATCTTGTCATCTTAAATACAATTTCTAAAGATCAGATAAATATTCTCTCATTTCATACTGAAAGCAAACTATGAAATTGTTTTTAAAATATTTTACAAGGGACTAGACTGTGGTGTTTATGAAATTAGCCCTTTATGGATTTGATATACTATGTGTTGAATATTCCAATATTGCAGCCATTATTAACAGCAGCCCAGAATGCAATATCCCTGCAGTACCGCTTCAGTGATTTTTTTTTTTAACGTGAAAATTTTATGAACTTTAAAGTGAAGCTGATATGATATTGGCACTTCTAATGTAAGGACTTGGAGGGAAAAAGTAGAAAAACAAAAAACAAAAAAAACCCCCAGAATTTATAATGTAATATTATAGTAGATAAAACTAGGAAGAACAAGAATTTCTAAATATTCAAATTATAATAATCAGTTACTTGTTTATAATAGCAACAACAATTTTTTAAATGAGCCTATACTTTCACGTTTTTTATTTGTTCCCCATAAATCATTGTTTTACTTGTTTTTCATGTAGGAAAGATAAATGTTATTTGTCCCTGATCATTCATTCATTTTCAAATTGAAATGGTTATGTTTTACAAAATAATTACTCAGGGATTATAATTAAATCACTCCTCAATGAATATGAAAGTCCATAGCATGATTATATACAAATATCCATAATTCTCCTACACAAATAATTTAGTCATCTCACCAGGGTATAGCTGACTCTGGTAGCAAGAGAAGTAAGTTTCAAGTGTAATTTTAATGGCATGCTCCTGAGAAAGTCCATGTGTAATGGCATTTCCTATATGAATGCAGTGTGACAATATTTCATCAGTTAATGCCTGTGGATTCCAGAGTATTCTGTTTTGCCATTCTGAGATGGGATTGGGGGAGTATTTTAGCTCTTTGTGCAGAAATTCTTTGTTAATCAGAGCTAATGGATAACAATGATTTTTGTAAAACTTTAGGACATATACATTTGCTTTACTTCTAAAAATAAGTCATTTTTTTTATATTTGTGCTTTTCATTTTTAAGGTTAATATACTTGTCATTCAACATATTATTATTATTGCTGCAGTAATTCTGCATGTTAAGAAATATTCAAATATGTGGGCACTGAAATATATTTGTATGCTCATCACAGCATATTTAATAATGTAAAAATCCCTAAATGTGTTACAATAGGGTAGTAAATAAATTGTGAGAGCCCTAGACCATGGAATATTATTGCACCATTAAAAATGATTTTTAGCCCTAGCCAGTTTGGCTCAGTGAATAGAGCATCGGCCTGTGGACTGAAGGGTCTTGAGTTTGATTCTGGCCAAGGGCACATGCCTGGGTTGCGGACTCGATCCCTGGTAGGGGGCATGCAGAAGGCAGCTGATCAGTGACTCACTGTCATCATTGATGTTTCTGTCTCTCTATCCCTCTCCCTTTCTCTCTGAAATCAATGAAAATTTAAAAAAAAAAAAAAAAGAGTTTTAAAAGTCTTTTTGTGATATGTAAAAATTCTTAGAATGTAATATTATAAGTGAAAACTAGGGGTTCAAAGTAAATATGCATGACCTAAAGCATGATAAAAATATGTGCATAGATAAAATGTTAGAGACACACTCCAGTGTTAACAATAGTTTATTTGAGTGGTAGGAGTGGTGAATGATCATAATTTTCATCTCTGTACTTAACTGGATTTTCAAATCGCATCTAATGGATACATGTTTAATTTATAATCAGAAACACATACTACTTTTTGAAAATAACTATTGCTGTTGATCTAAACTTCTAAAGAGGAAATCAGATATTTTTTGCTAGAATACATATTCAGAACCAGTCATTTATGTGACCATGCATAATTTCAGTTCCTCCTCAATGTGAAAGATGAGAGGCAATATAAAAGAAAGCCATAATTATTGTTATTTTCTATAAGATCATTTTATACTCTAATGCTTCTTGAGCAAGTGCAAAACACATGGGTCTTCACAAAGCCTGTGAAACATGGCATGACTGATGTACAACAGAAAAATAAAATCTGTTTAGTAACTGGAGAATTCGTGCTCTCCTCCTGAGTGCCTTACATAGTTTACTTTGTAATATGAGTTCTGTTTCAAGGACATACAGCAGAAATTTCTAGTTTTAAATTAACATAAAATGTAAAAAATTTTGAAGTTTTTCAAGGACATCTATGTTTAGGGAACATGATACATAATTACATACCAAGAATTTGAGGAAAAACTTATATTCCTCCTTGCAAAGAGAGAGAAATTTTATATTAACCCCGATACACTGTGAATATCAATTTGACATTTCTCCAGTGGCACATTATATTAATTCCTCAACTCTGCCTTAACACATTCTCAGTGGCTTAAAACAACACAGATTTATTCTCTCAGAGTTCTGGAAGCTGGACGTTCGAAATCAAGTTCTTAACAGGGCCACACTCCTTCTTAAACCCATGAGAACTCTAGAAAAGAATCCTTTCTCATCCCTCCCTGGTCTTTGGTGGTTGCCTACAATCCTTGGAACAATCTTTGGAATTCCTTGCCTCACAACGTCATTCCTCTCATTTCTCCCATGGCGATCTTCCTGCCGAGTCTGTCTGTCTAAATTTCCCCCTTCTGATCTGTCCACTCTAATGCAAGATGTCCTCTTCTTAACTTGATTACATCTGGGAGCACCCCATTTCCCAATATGGTCACATTCATGGGTACCAGGGATCATGACTTCAACATATCTTTTCTGGAGACACAAATCAAATCACAATATGCCCTCTCTCCTTTCTGTCCTTCCTTCCTTCCTTTTCCTGCTCAAATGAGATTTTCTTCTCATATTGTCCTTGAAGCTTCAGTCTCCCAGATGTATTTATAATTCATTGGCTACTCCTCTCAGTCTTCTTGCTGGAACCTTCTTTGCTGTTAAACCTTTAAAATTTGCTGGGCCCAGAACTTGATCCTGAGTCTCCTCTCTGTAGAATCCTGATGTTTTCCATAGATGATCTTATCAATTTCCAGACTCCCAATATCAAATACACAAGCTTGTATTTTGGGATTTTTTGGGACTAGACGTCAGGCTATCATACTATGTACTGCTGTGCACTCATTCCTTGGATGATGCTATTGACTTCAGGGCTTGGAACATTATTTACTAGCAGAAAATTTTTGCACTTATTCATCTTCTGGTATTGGAATTTCAATCTCCTTTTTTCACATGACTACCAAGCATCTCCATTTGGTATCTCACAGGCATCTCAAAATAAACATGTTCAAAATTCATGGTAAAGGGCTCTTACTCCCATTCCTAGAGGTTTCCTCCTACAGTATTTCCCATCTTAGGAATGGCCCAAATTTCTACTCAGTTGCTGGTGGTAGAAATTGATTTAATTTAGTTTGGACATTTAACCTTATTTCCCTTGGTTTGCTTCTGAATATTGGTGGAGAAGAACAAACCTCCACAGAGTCTAAAAACAGAGGCCAAAGGGTTAGGAGGGTGGAGAGTAAGAAGAGCAAAGGGAAGAATGTCTTTTTAAAAAAGTATATTTCTATTGATTTCAGAGAGGAAGGGAGAGGGAGAGAGAGAGATAGAACATCAATGATGAGAGAGTATCATTGATCAGCTGCCTCCTGCATGACCCCTACTGGGGATTGAGCCAGCAAACCAGGCATGTACCCTGACCAGGAATCAAACCATGACCTCCTGGTTCATAGGCTGATGCTCAACCATGGAGCCACATCAGCTGGATGAGGAAAGAATGTCTTAAGAAGAGATTCACTTTCCCTTTAAATGGTATGACATTCCTTATAATGAAAAATAGAAAATTTCCTTTAAATGAAACAAAATGAATTCAGAGGTGACTTTAGAAGGTGAGCTTTTAATGAAGGTGTTGGAATAGAATGGGTAAGACATAAGTAGAGGGCAAGAAATTGAAGAGGGATGACATCCAAGGTCAACTCTTTGCAGAAGGTTGGCTGTGAAAATAAGGAGATAGATAGATAGGGTGCTAGCCTGGTAAGAGATATGAAGAGCAAAGGTAAGTTTGTTATTGCTTTCTTTCTATTGTTTTTAATTTGAAAAAAAATCATAATGGAATGTTGATTTTAAAAGACCCAGTACAACCAACAGAGATTGATATAAAGGAGGCAGGATACTTGATGGAACAAAAATCCTAAGAATATAGGTTGGGATAGAATTCAAGAACATGTGATAGATTTGACCCCTGGTAGAAAGACTTGCACCTCTCAGATTGAAATAGGAGCCTTCCCTCAAATCTTAAAGAAAGAAATATTGGGAACATATGCAGACATGGGTTTATTTTTTCAGTATTTTTAAAAAATACCCCTCCCCCAAAGAAATACAAGACTCCTTACCTTGAAATAATTGCAGGTTCAGATAAATTTGTGGATTAAGTGATGAGATGTCTTCTGTTTTGTTGGGGATTGTGAGGGAAAGTCATCCATTGAAAGTGACCTATGAGGGGTGGGACATCATGTCTGTGGGGAGTTGGGAAGATGGAAAATAATTTTCTTTAGAGATTGGAAGAATGAGCTAATTAGAGAAGCACGGGAAAGTATCTGGCAGTCTTGGGGGCCAAATTGGTAATCATAAACTCATGTCAGTATGCATCTTTATTTAGTTTACTGCTCTGATATAGACTGCTAATATACTGTGTAGAAGTTTTAAGGAAGTTAGAGACGTGGTTGTCAGGCAGGGAAGCCAGCTGGAGGCTGCCAAGGAACATGACAAAGTGGCATTGATCTTGGTGGATCTGCTGCAGATTGTAGGCTAGATTACTGCTTTGCAGGATCAGAATTTTGATCTTTCAGCCTCTGAAGGGTAATACACCTTTTAGGAGAAAACCTATATTGCTCAGGTTCACAAGATACAATGTGTAAGAGAGAATAACAATTTACTATTTACTATGATCACTACAATTGACATGCTCACTCTGGCATGACTTTCTACTTTTTCCTGTATGCATGGAATACCATATTATAATCAAACTAGAGGCCTGGAAAATGACATTCGTACATGGTGGTGGTGGGGGGGGGGGGGAGGGGGGGATAGGGAGGGCCCTCAGCCTATCCTGGGCCCTCTTGCAATGTCTGCCTGCCAGTTTAGGCCCAATCCCTCTGGGTCAGACATCCCTCTCACAGTCCGGACCCCTTGCTCCTTACCACCCACCTGCAACAGAGGTGAGAAAGGCTCCCGCCACTGCCGCTGCACTCACCAGCCATGAGCCAGCTGAGTGGCACTCCCCCTTTTGTGGTTCACTGACCTTGAGGGGACAGCTCCTGCATTGAGCATCTGCCCCCTGGTGGTCAGTGTATATCATAGTGACTGGTTGTTCTGCCGTTCAGTCGATTTGCATATTAGCCTTTTATTATATAGGATAGTGGCTTGATGAACATGAATTTAGAGCAAAGGAGATTAGATGAATGAGTCTTACACTGGCTGACATCTGTAAAAATAAAAGCATAATATGCTAATTAGACTGGACAGCCAAACAACCTTCTGGAAGTCATTCCGGACATCCATTCTGGACGAAGCCATGGTGGTGGGGGCCAAGGCAGAGGTGGTTAGGGGTGATCAGGCAGGCAGGCGAGTAGTTAGGGGTGATCAGGCAGGCAGGCGAGTGGTTAGGGGTGATTAGGCAGGCAGGCAAGCAGTTTGGGGCAATCAGGTAGGCAGGCAGAGTGATTAGGGGCAGAGGAGTTAGGGGTGATCAGGTAGAAAACAGAGTGATTAGGGGTAATCGGGCAGGCAGGTGAGTGGTTAGGGGTGATCAGCCAGGCAGGCAAGCAGTTAGGGGCAATCAGGCAGGCAGGCAGGCAGAGTGGTTAGGAGCTATCAGGCAGGCAGGCAGAGGCAGTTAGGGATGATCAGGCAGGCAGATGAGTGGTTAGGTGCGATCAGGCAGGCAGGCGAGTGGTGCGAGGTGATCAGGCAGGTAGGCAGAGGGGTTAGGGGTGACCAAGCAGGCAGGCGAGTAGTTAGGGGTGGTCAGGCAGGCAGGCAGGCCAGCGGTTAGGAGCAAGTGGTCCTGGATTGTGAGAGGGATGTCCGATTGCCAGTTTAGGCCCTACAGATCGGGCCTAAACCGGCAGTTGGACATCCCCTGAGGGGTTCTGGATTGCGAGAAAGTGCAGACTGGGCTGAGGGTGCCCCCGCCCCCACTCCTGTGCACCAATTTCGTGCACTGGGCCTTTAGTAGAATATATAATAGCCTTGACAATAGGTCACTTTTGCCATGAGGAGAGAGATGCCAGATGAATTGGGCCAGGACACCACATCTTTGGGCAGTAATGACTTGTGCACAGACAGTATATGCTTTCCCACTTCACCTCTTTTTTAACTTTCCTAGCTTGTTCATCCTCCTTCCGAATAACACACTTTTTTTTTTTCCAGATTTACTTTGGCCTGGGACCCATTATATAACACTCAGCAACTCTGTCATATCTCTGCTTTATTCTATTATTGGTGGATTCATAATTAATTCCCACAAGGCAATTTTAATTTTTCTCTTTTTCATAATCGTGGAATATAAATTGCCAAATCAGCTCAATCCTATCTATATTTTATCAAACTTAATTTATGATTCAGATAGTTCATTAGTACAATTAAGAAATGTCATAATTTCTCAGTTTTCCCCTGATTTTTATGACAAGTTGCTATTTTTAGTTTGTGACTAATTGATGAGAAGGAAGGTAATAAAGATAATTTTAAAATTTACAAATGATACAAGAAGATTAAGTGAAATTGTTTTACTTACATTTATCAGCAACTTCTAGAGAAAAAATGTACAAAGAACTTACTGCTAATTAGTTTGGTTTACACAGAGTAAGCATACAGTACTTTTAACTGTACATTAACAAATCACATCCTGTTAATTGGCCTGGTTTACACCAAGTAAAACAGTGTTTTTATCTGTAGCTGTAATAGTTTACAAATGAGGTGTGACTACATAACATTTTGTCTTTTTGACTTTCTCATATGGCAAGACTAAATGCAGAGTAAAGAAATCCTGAATCCTGTTCTCTCCCAGCTTCTCAAACTAGTTCTACCCAAAAGATCTTCAAAAATTCACTTTAATAAATTTAGTAGCTATAGGAACATATTAGAGGAGAAATCACTAACCTTATCAGAGATACACACATATGTCTGCATCCTTTGCAAAAGACTGAATGATATTTCTATTTCTCTTCGTTACAGGATCTTGCTCTGTTTCTTAAATATACCCAGATTTTCTGAGGCTCCAATTATTTCTTTCCTGGATATATGCTAAAAGGCTGTTAATAAGAAAATGTCCTTTAAATAATCTCTTCTAGAGGCAGCCAGGAGACCCAGTTTATGATCCATAACGTCATTGCTGCAAACCAGACCAGAAGAAGTAAGTCCTCGGGCGCCATTTCCAAGAGTAACCTCAATGCCAAATATTTGCATTCTGCTAACTTAAGGACAATAAAATTATAACAGTAATAAGGATAATCATGGTGCTACTTTTTTTTTTTTTTTACAGAGAGGAAGGGAGAGGGATAGAGAGTTAGAAACATCAATGAGAGAGAAACATCCATCAGCTGCCTCCTGCACACCCCCTACTGGGGATATGCCCGCAACCAAGGTATATGCCCTTGACCGGAATCGAACCTGGGACCCTTCAGTACACAGGTCGACACTCTATCCACTGAGCCAAACCAGTTAGGGCAAGGTGTTACTTTTTATTGAGGACCTATGGATAAGGAACTTTTTTTGCACTATTTCATTTAATTCTAATTTATTCTTAAAGCAAATTTCCCTAGATTCAGTTGGAGGATAGGCCTTTCATTGGCCAAAGGTCTGTTAGCATGATTCTCACACACTTCTGGGAAAACTTTCATCATTCTAGCTAGCTCCTAACCTAGGAGCTCTTGAATCTACTTGGACCAGGCTCTGTTAGCCTGGGGTGACCAATCATAAATGATAAGTTCCTTCAAGGCTGAGCAATATCATGTATTAAATAATTCTGGGATTGACAAGGGGCAACTGACTCAAGTTAAAAGTTTTCTGGCATGTTTTCAAACCAGGTTCTTTGTAGGATGACCTTAGTGTTATAGCTGTAAGGCCCACCTGTAAGAAAACCCTTAGGCCTCCAGAAGTTCTCATGTAACTTCATTCACTCACTGTGGTATTAACCCCAAACATACATCCTCCCGCCAGTTCCAGCACACACGTTGCCTCCCATCCCACCTCCAGGGTGAGGCTGCTCCCTCTGGCCTGCCGGATGCTTATCTGCCAGGTGTCCTCACAACAATGACTCCTTTCTGTGTCCTTGAGATGAGAAAAATGTGTTTGACTTGCCCACGTGTTTTCTCTAAGTCTTTCCAGTAATCTGAGGCTACTTTTAACATATGTGTGTAGAATAGTTCCATAGCATTACTACCCCTCTTCTTATTGGGAAGAAAAAACTGGAAGGTAACATGGTTGAGCAAAGGTACAGTGGCATCTAGCATTCAAACAAAGATCTGTGATGTTTACATGCTATCATTCTAATTGGTCTACTGTGACATGACGTGGCCACTTTCTCTCTATGGAGGGATCACCCAAAATTAATATACTTCACACCTTTAACTCATAGTCATAGCGGTAGAGCAGTGCTTCTCAACCAGGGAACATTTTACTCCCAGAGCCACTTGGCAATCTCTTTAGACATTTTTTTATTGTAATGACGGGGTAAGGAGGTGCTGCTGCTACCTGTGGGTTGAGACCAGGGATGCTGCTAGGTGTCCTGCAATGCACAGGACAGTCTCTTACAACAAATAATTATCTAAAATATGAATAATGTCAAGGTCAAGATACACTGCCCTAAAAGCCCTCTGTCTTCTGAATATTTGTGAGGTATACATGCTTTATCTCTAACTACTCCCCACCTCCCCATCTGGATATCTCTGCCGGAGGTGCTGGTCTTTCCCCCTATACTGATCTCTCTGGAACAACAGGATGATGTTCATTAAGATTATTCATGTTTTGCATGTTTATATTTTTAGTGTTTATTTATACCAATATTTTAAGTGACAAAAATTATATCATTACAAATATGTTTTTCACAATCCTCTAAAATACATGGGAGGGAAAAGAGAATTCTAATTCATCTCATTTTTTTCAGTTTATAATCTGAAGCTTTTCCTCTATTCCAAACACATAACAATAATGAGTAACATGCTTAAAAAGAAAATTAATATGCATTACTGTATTTAAAATAAGATTAATACTTTCATAGATCTGAAATGAGAAGAAACTGTAAAGATAAGTGGGCTGCTTTTTTATGAGTTTAGGAAATAAGCAGTGGTGAAGAATTCTACCCTGCAGAAAAAAGAAATTAAAAAGTCTTCAGCTGCAACAACAACAAAACAAGCAACTTTTTGAAAAAAATGCGTAAAGAACTTGAATAGACATTTCCCCAAAAGAGACACACAAAAGGCCAATAAGCACATGAAAAGATGCTCATTATCACTACTCATTAGGGGAATGAAAATTAAAACTATAATTAGATACCACCTCATACCAATTAGGATGGCTATTATAAAAATGAAAACAGAAAATAACAAATGTTGGCAAGGGTGTGAAGAAATTGGAACACTTGTACATTGCTGATGGAAATAACTAATGGTGCAGCCAAATGTGGAAAACAGTATGGTGGTTCCAAAAAAAAATCATGAACATAGAACTATCATATGATCTAGAAATTCCTCTTCTGAGTATATAGCCCCCAAAATCATTCTCCTCGAAAGCAAAGACTTTAACAGGTAGTTGCACATCCATGTTCATAGCATATCATTCACAATAGTCAAAGGTGGAAGCAACCTGTGTCCATCCTCCCCTTGGATGAATAATCAGCATCACAAATTGAAGTATGACCAAACCTCAATGTGTAGTCTGCAGCTCTTAGAAAAAGAGAAATACCGGAGGCATTGCTCTATGAGGAAATAGGCAAATATCTATCTGACGTAAGCATTATGTTATAAGTCAAAGTGTAGAGTACTGAAATGACAGAGATGAGAAAATATGATACTCTCATAAATGAACTGGGCCATGTTTATATAAGTATTGCTCAAAAGTACTATGTTATGCATATGTTATCACATAAAATATATTTCTCCCTAAAAGCCCACTAATTGCTTCCAGTATATAATGAAAACTTGGAGACCATATTCTTGGATAGGCAACTGAGAATAGAGGAAATTGAAAAAAGAAGCAGCAAATCAATAAAAATTTTCATAACTAATTTCACAGCATATATTTCCTATAGTGCTACAAAATATTTAAAATCAATAAGCAGTTAGGTGAAATATTTTATCATAATAATAATAATATTTGATAAGGTCCTTACATTTTATGTACCTCCATTAATGTAATAGGATTTGATTCTATGTATGTCTAAAGAAGAATCTCAAGTCTTCTCTGCATATTTGAATGTGATGGCTCTAAAGGCAGACTAGTACTTAGGGATGGGTAAGTTGTTATCTCAAATATCAGTTATGATGATACTGTCACATTATTTTCTGCAATGGAAATCTCTTGAGAAGTTGAGATCAAAACAATGTACAATATTGTGTTGATTTGCATAGCAGTCATATTCCTGAAAAAATCAGAATATATAAAAACAAACAAACTGTTAACCTTACTGGAATTACTCCAGCAGTGCATTCAAGAATTCTGAAAAACCCAGAGGAATTTCGAAGTTTTCAGGACCCGCCCTGTGCATTGCAAGAATGCAAGAATCTTTGGCTTCTGTCCTCTAGATGCCAGTTAACTCTCTCTAGTCATAATGACAAGCACAAAGCCCCCATATTTCCCCAAATGCCTCCTACGAGGTAGCAATAACTAGGTTAACAACTAGGGTCTCTAAGTAAATGATTCACAGACCATTACCTCCGAGCCAGACACACCTCCAGCTGCCTACTCCACACCTCCACTTGGATGAATATTCAGTATCTCAAGTTTAAGTATGACCAAAGCTCACTGCGGATCTCCCCACCCACAACCACTTTTCTTCCTCCAACATTGCCCATCTCAGTCAAGAGCACCTTTATTATTCTCTGCTTCTCAGGTTAAAAGCTTTGACTCCTTTTTCTCTGTCGCACTCCCTGTTTGATCCAATACTGTTTTCTCTATTTACAGAATTTATTCAGAGAGTGAATGCAATTTGCCATCATCACTCACCTGGATAATTGCATTTTGTCCCCTAGATTCTACTCTCACCATGGCAGTCAGGTTTCTCCTTTCTTTTTTTTCCTTTTTATTGAATTTATTGGGGTGAGACACTGGTTAAAAATATTATATAGGTTACAGGTGCACAGTTCCATAACATAACACATCATCAGCACACTGTATGGTGTGTTCACCACCCCTAGTTGGGTAATCACAGGGTAAAATCATATTACTCCTCTGCTGGAAAGACCCTCTGTGTCTAGCGGTTTACTGTTTTCCTTTAGAGAACTCGGAGATCAGCCCTCCCCTCACCTGTCTGACCTCAAGTTGGACCACTCTCTACCTACCTCCTTCCTTTTCAACCCCAATGGCCACTGTGTTCCTTGCTCATGCACAACAAGTTCCTGCCTCAGGGCCTGTGCACTTGCAATTCTCACTTTTTTTTTTTTTTTTTTAATCCTCACCCCAGGTATGTTTTCCCCATTGATTTTTAGAGACTGGAAGAGGGTGGGAAAGACAGAGAGAAATATCGATGTGGGAGAAACACATCAATTGGTTGCCTCCTGCACGTGTCCTGACCAGGGCCTGGGCCAATAAGGACCCTGCAACGGAGGTATGTGACCTTGATTGGAATTGAACCTGGGACCCTTTGGTCTGTAGGCCGACGCTCTAGCCACTGAGCCAAACTGGCTAGGGTGCAAGTCTCACTTTTAAAACTCACTCCTTCCAATGACCTCATGGCTGCAGGTATTTATTTAAATGTTACCTTATCAATTCTTTCTCCATTACCTTATGTACAATAGCAATCACTTTCTCACCATGGCCCTTCCCATTTCTCTTGCAATAGACCATATATATATATATACAAGTATCCATACAAAGAGAGAGAGAGAGAGAGAGAGAGAGAGAGAGAGAAAGAGAGAATGATCTTAAGGAATTGACTTATGTGATTGTAAGGGCTAGCATGTCCAAAATCTATAGGCCAGGCCAGCAGACCAGAGATCCGGGGCAGAGTTGTTGCAGTGTAAATCCAAAGGGACTCCAGAGGCAGAATTTCCTCTTCTTCAGGGGACCTGGATCTTTTATTTTAAAGGCCTTCAACTGATTGTATGAGGCCCAGTCACATGATGGTGGTTAATCTGCTTTACTAAAAGTCTACTGATTTAAATGCCAATCACATCTTAAAAAGACCTTCACAGAAACATCTACACAGGGTTTGACTAAAAATGGGGAACCATTACCTCGCCAAGTGGAACCATAAAATTAACAATCACATCTCTCACTGTGCTTCATGTTTCTTCTTAGCACTTATCACTATCTAATTTTACATCATTGTTATTTGTTTATTGTCTCGCTAATAACATGTAAGCTCCTTGAGGATAGAGGCTTCCTCTGCTTGTTTACGGCTCTGTATCTAGAGTGGAGAACAGTGCCTGGTGCATAGTAGGTACTCTATAACTATTGTTACCTGAACAAACACTTCACTAAACTACTTGGCCATAGTTATCAATGACTATCATGTGGTACAATAGAGAAAAATATCTAGTTGAGGCCAATACAATTTCCTAATTCACAGGAATAAAGATTATATAAGGGCTATATCTTACAATTTGGTTTATTTAAGTTTCTCTTAAATAAAGCACATTTTATTTTCATACCAGTTATAGATTCAATAAACACATCCTCCTGTTAGATTGATAGAGAGGGAGAAAAAGACTCTTTTGAACTGATAAAGAATCCTGAATTCTACAGACTCTATTACAGATAATAAAAAAAGCTGGTGCCTAGAAAAAGTAAACAAAATCTCTTACCAAAACAAGGCTTTTTTCCTTCATGTACTATGTATCACATAACTGTTAAACATATCTTCTATACAATTTGTTCTATAAAGAAATCATAAGAAAGTTAAGTTTTTCTATTTTCAGAGAAAGAAAACAAATTAATTCAAATGACAGTTTCTTTTGCATGAATAAGATTTTGGTTTTTATTTTCTTTGTAGAAAGCACAAAATAGCTATACAGTTACATACTGAGGAAACTCAATATTCTCTTTAGGTCCTTTTCTTTCTTAAGCACAATAGTCGAGGGCAGAATTTTGCTCGATTGTTTTCAAGTTACAAAGTCTTTTCTTTATATGAAATATGGCATTGATTCAAGCTCTTTACCTTCAGCAATTTCTAGAATTCTATATTTAAAAACTCTGTGTGCCATCAGTACATTTGACTAGATTTTTTATGTATTGTACACCAACTCTCATTTCAAGTCTTTGTAATTTAAGTTTTGTTAGGTAATTGATTTTGTGGTTTCATTTTAAGATGGTATCAACATATGAACCAAATAATGAAATAACAAGTTCAGTGACTAAAGAAACTATTAATAATGTATTATTCAATGCTCAGTAATTAGACATATTTTAAAAAATAATGTGTTGGCACAAAATAGTCAACATAGACTGTAAACCCTAAAAGACTGTTTAGATTAAGCAGCGTTTCAAGCTAGACGCACTGCATATATTTCTTACAGTGCTACAAAATATTTCTATGAATTCATTCCCGTTGGTAGAGTGTCTGTGACGTGGTTCTGATTTTTCTAATAGTAGGAAAAATGAAATTGCACTTAAGGTTGAGTCCGAGAAGGAAAGTATAGTTCTCAGAATTTATTAATTTTTTTGCAAATAAGTAACAGAGACTCAAACAAGTTAAATCAAAACCTATTTGCTGACAAAACGGAAAAAAAAATCCAGAGTCCCAGTTACTCAAATTTTGTTGCCAAGTCTCCTTTCCCCTCTCTTCATTTTTATTTCCTGCATGTGACTTCACTCTCAGAAATGCTTTTTCGTTATAATGACATGCCTACAAGCAACTAACTCCGTGCTGACATTCTCTAGGTCTCCCTGTAACAAAATGAGCTCTTCCGGGTTCCCACAGAAGACCGATGCCTCATTTCTCAAATGTCTCCATGGGCTCATGCTAGGCAAAAACAGCACAAATAATAAAGATAATTTATGTTGTCTACCATTTTTGGTGTTGTTTTATCTCCAAAGTATGGGGAAAATAAAGGTGAGAAGGAGAATGGCTGTCCTTTACATATTCTGGGCCTAAAATAGCTCTCATTTGAAGCTCTGATTCTGTATTTATTATCCTACAGAAGGCTAAAGTCAAATAATAATTTATTCATAAGAACTTCACAGGACTAAAGGCTTCAGAGCAATGGTGTATACTAATGACTTCGCCACATTACAAGTATTAAGGAATGTTGGACACATTTGTTTGATTTAAGGCTGATTCTAAACTTTTTATTTAATTTCTGCAGAGCTAAATAACATATTAGGCTATGTTTCTAGGCAGAATTTAACATAAAGTTTATATATTTCATATTTTAGTAATTTATATATTTTGGAGTCTTTTTGAGATAAATTTAATACATTCAGTAAATTATTTTGTGACTATTCTCCCTCTTCTTTTAGATAATGCAAAGATTGAAGTGTGATATTTAGCTTTCTATACCTGTACTATTGAAAACATGAAAATTCATATTTTTTGTGTGAAGACTGGTCAGGGGAACAAAGGTTGCAATTTGATCTTCAATAATTGTCACTTATGTTAAATTTTTCTTTCAATTGCTGTCATTTAAAGGCTTTTGATTGTCACATTGATGTGAAAATAATCAGAATGCTATTCATAACCTTTGTAAGGTTGTCACAAACTTTAAAAATCAGATAAGGTTAATGATGTAAAGTGGCATATATTTCAAGAATTTTCACATATACTTTGTGACATGATAACCACAAACAGATTAATTAACACATCCATCATCTAACGTAATTACCATTTTTTTTTCTCCCATTATCCCTTTGCTTGACATTAGCACTATCCTAGTCTAAGCCTTACTGTCTAATGCTTGACTCTTCAGAGAAACTTTCCCAACTGGTCCTTCTAGCCTCCAATATCTACTCCTCCATTTCTTCTTATACTATTATTAGATCAATCTTCAGTATGTCACATTCTACTTGTATGTACAGGCAGTATGTACAGCCTTCCTTACTGCTGACCCTATTAAGTTCAAGCAGCTCAGCTTGGCACCCAGTACGTTCCACTATACATCCTTATCCTACCACTCTCACCTTACCATTGTGTCCTCCTCTTGTCTTATACCCTCTCTGTCTACTAGTACTTGTCCCAACATCAAACTAGTACATTATCATTCATTTAGTTTGTTAAGAACCCTCCCTTCACTGAATTTCTACAAAACTTGTCTTCTTTGGAACTTGAATAGATTCTATGACAGCTCATTTGATATTATGATGTATTTTTATTAACTTTCAGATTGTTCTGTGTGGTATCTCCTTACTCTGTCTAAATATTAAGCTCCTTGAAAGAGAATATGTAGAATCATATCTCCCAAGGTTCCTGCTGTATAACTAGATTTTGAGATTTATGATGAATTAATGAAGTCAAACAATGGATTCAAATTTTTTAATACTGTAGTATTCATAAAAACGATTAAAAGGATGCACAGTAAAATGTTTATTATATTTCTCTCAAGAGGCAGAACTGATGTATTCATTATTCAACAAATATTTGTGGTGTGCTTACTCTGTTCTAGGCACTGTTCTACTTTCTAGACATACACAAGTGAACAAGTTGGACTAAGTCTCTACATTCACAGAGCTTACATTATGGTAAATGGAGACATAAAGAGAAAGGAGAGGAAGGGGGAGGGAGTAAAGAAAGAAGGTGTAAGATAAAGTGGCTATAACAAGAATAAAAACGGTATAAAGTGATAAAGAGTGGCTTCTTAAATGTTCTAGATTGTGTTGTCAGGAAGGTTCTCTCTGAGCAGCGATCATTTGAAATTATTTATGATAAGCCATGCAAAAATTTAAAGAAAGAATTGCAGGCACAAGAAACAACAGCTAATACAAAGAGGTTACATGAATCCTGAGATTGACAGATTGCAGGAAATAAAAGAAATCCAGCACTGATAAAGCCCAATGAGGCTGTGGAGGTAGGCAGCCTCTAGCTATATTGTTTTGAAAGCAGGGTAATGAGTTTTAATTTTAATTTCAAATACAATAGTTACTTTAAAGTAAAGTGCATGACTGGTGTAATTAGACCACTGTTTTTCAAGGATTTCTCTGACTTATCTTTATGGGAAGGCAGCAGAAGGCAGGGAGACTATTGCAGTGGGATATGGAGAACCAGGTTATGGAGACTCAGATCACAAAGGTTATACTAAAGAGAGAGATGGAGACATTCAGAAATGCTTTAGAGATTGACATGACAAAATTTGGTTAGAGATTAGATGTGGGTTTAGGAAAAGGGAGTAATCAAGGATAAATCCTAGGGATTAGTTTTGAGTGGGAATGGAGAGAGTGGATTGCATCACTTTATGAGATGGGAATAATTAAAGCATAGTAAGTTGAGGGTGGGGAGGGAAATCAGCGTTTCTGTTTACACTCATTAAATTTCTGATGCCAATTAAACATCCAATTAGAGGTGTAGAATGGCACTTGATTTTCGGTCTGGAGTTCTGGGGAGATTGGGAGATCTCAGTGACAAGAAAAATATTTTAGAATCGTTGATACGTAGATTCTATTTATATCCATGAATCTAAATGAGATCACCTTGGAAGGCAGTATAGCAACAGGAAGAGGAAGGGGGTTTTATTAAAGATCTAGAAGGATAAGAACAACAAAAAGTTTTAAAAGAAGCACCCCAGGCAAATAGAATGACTAGGCAAGTGTGATGTCATGAAAGTTGAAAGACAAACATGTTTCTAAAACTTATATGTATATATGCATAATCCATGGACACAGACAAGTGTGGTGAAAGCCTGAGGTGGGCAGGAGCCAGGCGGAGGGGGTGGGGGGCGGGTAATAGGGGAAAATGGGGACATCTGTAAAGTCCTCAACAATAAAGATAAATATTTTTTAAAGGAAGGATGCTTACTGATGATTTCATTTTTCTTATGTACTTTCCTGTATTTCTCAAATATCCTTTGATCAATATAGTGAACATTCAGAGTCTTTCCAACACACATTTCTATTTTATGCTAGCTGAATAGGATTGACCCTACTGCTGATTTCCAGAATGTGCCTGGAATTATGCCATCTCTTCTCAATATAGATGCTGTTGTATTTTGAATCGTATAATCCATTATTGTGTAGGATTGTTCAGTAATCGCAGGATATTTAGCATTCATGATCCTATTAAATGTCAATAACACTCCCAGTCATTTTTGTAATAAAAAAAATCTTTATAAATATAATTTGTATGGATGCACATGGCAAATGAGCCTGCCCGTGTACAGAGACGTATATGTTATGTGCCATTGAGTTGGCTCCAACTCCTGGCGACTCTGTGCATCAGTGATGTCCATGATGTCCTATCCTCAACAGTCCTGCTCAGCTCCTGTGGACTCATGCCTGTGGCTTCTTTTATTGAGTCACTCCACCTCATATTAAGTTTTCCTCTTTTCTTGCTGCCTCCTATTTTCCAAGAATTATTGTCTTTTTCAAAGAACCTGACTTCTCATGATGTGCCTGAAGCCCTTGCAATCAGCACTGAGAGTACAAAGATGCTTAAGACCCATTCCCTCAGGGAACTTGCAGTTATCGGGTAGACACACAGAAGCCAATAATAACAATATAATGTAATGAGTTCAATATTGGGGTTGATTTATACGCCCATTACAGTAGTGGTGGAAAGAAGGTAGTGGTCAATTTTATCTGGATGTGTTAGGGAAATATTTACTAAGAGATGTTTATGTTGAGTCTAAGATCATGAGTGTCATACTAAGAGTTTGAAATGGGAAGTGTACAGAAAAGAGTTAACAAAGCAAGACTGACACTGTAGTCCTTATAAAGACCTGCTTGCAAATTTGGTCCTTGCCTGGGTGTCTGAGAACTTAGACTGTTCTCACCATCCCCTGATAAGAAGGCTCACTATACCTAAACTTTATACAAACAATACAGCTTTTGCTGAACACCTGTTTTCTTATAGCAGTCTGGAATTTTGGTACATGTTAGGGTGCTAAACAGAAGATGCCCATCAGACGACCCCTCCCCCCCCATTAAAAATCCTGGGCATTGAGTTTCTAATGAGCTTCCCTGATAGATAAAACTTCATAGGTCTTGTCACAACTTGTTGCTGGCAGAATTTTAAGTGCATCCTGTGGGATTCCACTGAGAGTGGGCTCTTGGAAGCTTGCACCTGGTTTACTTCAAACTTTGCCTCATGCATCTTTTCCCTTTGTTGATATTTACTTGTATGCTTTAGCTGTAATAAATTGCATTTATGAGTATGACTATATGCTGAGTTCTGTGAAACCTCCTACCAAATCAACCTAAGTGTGTGTGGTCTTGGGGGACACCAAGTACAGGGAAGTTTTTGTCAGAGGGAACATAAGTGATCAGAGACAAGTAGATGCAAAAAAAAAAACAGTGGCCCAACCGGCATGGCTCAGTGGTTGAGTGTTGGCCTATGAACCAGGAGATCGCAGTTGGATTCCCTGTGGGGACACATGCCCAGGTTGTGGGCTTGATCCCCAGTGTGGTGAGTGCAGGAGGCAGCTGATTAATGATTCTCTGTCATCATTGATGTTTCTATCTCTCTTTCCTCCCTTCCTCTCTGAAATCAATAAAAATATGTTTTAAAAAACAAGCCAAAACAAAACAAAAAGAAACAGTGTATTTTTTGAGAATTGCACCTAATTTTGAATGACTCTCCTAAAATGAGGAAGACCATTGTATAAAATGCCAAAAATGACCTTAAGCTTAAGGTATTTGATTATTATAGAAATAACTAGGTATTTGATTATTTTCCTTTTTAATGGCTTTAATTAGTCCAATTCTTATTTTACCATACTTTTCTTTTTTTTTAAAAGCATAATGTTTCTTACTGGGAATGAGAACAGAGAGGTAATAATAGTCCAACTGAAGTCATGGACCCAGCTCAAAAATCATTACTTCTATGAGTATTAAAAAAAAATGCAGAGCTCAGCCCCAAATCTATTAGGTAAATGCTATTATGATGAAGTTTTTACACAGGAAACTGTGAAAGATGAATTCATGGGGTTCAAGAAAATGTTTTGCAACAATACAATCCTATATAACAAAAGCCTAATATGCTAAGTGTCTGGTAGACAGGTCGGCTGTTCAACCAATCAAAGCGTAATATTCTAATGATATGCTAAGGTCGCTCAACCACTTGCTATGCCATGCACTGACCACCAGGGACAGACAGTTGGCCAGTCAACAGTCACTATGACATGTACTGACCACTAGGGGGCAGACACTTTGGTAGGTTAGTGCTGGGGTCCAGCCCCAGCTGGTCCAGGGGTCCCCAAAGGTGTGGACGGAGTTGGCGAAGAAGGAATGACACAGAGGCAGTGTTCAGGTGATCATCATAGCCGGGTTCTCTTGTCAGGGTCTCTAGCCAAGTTCTGTTCAGGATCTCCACTGAAGTTCTGGTTCGGATCTCCAGCCAGGTTCTGTGTCCATGTTCTCTTGCTAGGTTCTCCAGGTTCTCCAGCCAGGTTCTGTAGCCATGTTCCCTCGCTAGGTTCTCCAGCCAGGTTCTGTCCAGGTTCTCCAGCCAGGTTCAGTCACCAGGTTCTAGTCAGGTTCTCTTGCCAATTTCTGTAGTCAGGTTCAGTCCAGGATCTTTTGCCATGTTCTCTCCAGCGAAGTTCTTCTGTCTCTAGGTTCTGTGTAGGTTCTGTCTTCTAAGTTCTGTCTCTTGCTGTCTTGTTACATCTGTATTTATACCAGTTGATTCAATCCTATCAATCTCTATTACAAAGGTTAGGGCGTTTCTTATCTCCATTCCAGGGAGTATAGATTATGTAGCTTAAGCATGATTGTTCATAGTTAAAGTGATTAATTACCCGCCTGGCACTTAGTTGAGGGGTTTTATTCCCTCCCTAACTTCAGGGGAAAATCCCTACCTGGGGAAACAACCTTTCTCAGAGAGGAGACCTTGGTTAAAACACATAGTGCCAAGAAGGTGAGCAAACATTTTAAGAACAGTATGCCATATATGCCAGGTCCTTTGAAACAGCAAGGATGGACCGGCTCCCGGCAGGTTAGCTTGCTGTTGGGGTCTGACAGATGGGGACTGAGTGAGATGAGCCAGACATGCCCTGGAGCTCTCCCCCAGCTCCCCCCTGGCTGGCCAACCTCCCGGGTCTCTCCCCACCCTAATCATGCACTGGTGGGGTCCTTTGGCCTGGCCTGTCCTCTCTCACAATCTGGGACCCCTCGGGGGTTGTCAAGCCCCACAGGCCAGGCCGAGGGGCCTCTAGTATACAGATAAAGTATTACAGAATTATATAGCTGAAACCTATATAATTTTTTAAAATATATTTTTATTGATTTCAGAGAGGAAGGGAGACAGTGAGAGGAAGATAGAAACATCAATGATGAGACAGAATCATTTATTGGCTGCCTCCTGCACACTCCTCACTGGGAATCAGCCTGCAACCTGGGAATCCAACCATGACCTTCTGGTTCATAGGTGGATACTCAACCACTGAGCCACACCAGCTGGGCTGAAACTTATATAATTTTATTAACCAATGTCACCTCAATAAATTTAATAAAAAACAGTGTAAAACAGAAAAACAACTCAAGTGTTGAAAAGAAAATGTTCTGCATTATTTAGGTTCTTACCTCAGATTGTGTAATGTTTCCCCCATGTCCTGCGTGGTTCAGGGTTCAGGATCTGGAAGAGGAGCCACACACAAATGAAAGAGAAGAGACAAAAGGTAATTTGGAAATACTGGGGGGCCAGGCGGGCAAGTCCCACTCAAGGAGAAGGACTTCCACTGGTGCTCAGGCCTCACCAACCTTTTATTGGTTTGGGATACACCCATAGCCCTTAGGCAGGCAATTTCCAGTAATAGGCAGACTAGCCCATCAGCAAGGATTTACATAATAATAAATGGGGAAGTTGCTTCAGTACCATTGTCTGGACTAACAGTGGGTGTACAGCTCTGACCTTTGCCAGGACTTCAAGGATCACCAGCCTTAAGAGTTTCTTGTCCACACCTCTCTGTTAGTGAAGACAATAGGTGGCTTCCCACATCAGATACCAAACAAAAACCAATTGTTTTGTTTCCTTAGAAGTTGGCCCAGAAACAAGTATTATTGTTTGACCTAGAGTTGACCCAGAGACTACCCTAAATGCAGTAGAGCTGACTTAGAGACAAGGATTCAAATGCAAGTAGATTATTTAGTAAATTGGTAGACAAATGGAGAAGAAAGAAGATGGAGAAGGAAGCCAATATAAAGTGTGTGAGATCAAGCTAGTTACTACGATGGGCAGCTGTAAGAACTATGAGGAAAAGTGTGGCACACAACCCAGAGTTATCCACTTCCTCTGCCCCTGGGTGAGGAAGCTAGTTTTTATCCACCAACTCCCTGTCCATTATTGTCTGCTCTGGGGATGCTGACTCTATCACTTCCAACTCTCCTTATGCATAACGGAAGGTGCTCTTGTGGCTGAATAAGGCCTTTAGATCATTAAGTGTGGATATTTACATTAAGCAGTCTTCACTGTATGTAAATTAATGTCACAGGCATATGCACACGATAGGGATACCATCTGTTAAACCAAGTAATTCAATAGAGGGAATTTAATACAGGACATTAACTACTAAGTTGTCAGAAGTGCTAAAAGGACAAACAGGAAAAGGTGAGGCAATATCAAGATTGGCAACTAAAGGAATCCTCTATGGCCATTAGAACAAGAGGAACACAGGGAAGAAAAAGTGTGTCTGGGCCCAGGAGCCAGGGCTATGAAGCAAACGTTTGAAGGAGAAGTTTGAAACACTAAGGAGATGTAGTAATTGAAGAACATTAAGATAAAGATAAATCCTGGTTTTGTCTATCTTCCGGTTCTCCAAAGTCTAGCCAGTACTTCCCATTGGTCAAATCTAGACAAAGGACCTTGGTACGTGTGGTTTGAGGAATCAGGACCTTGTAGCCCTTGTAATACACAGCAGAGAGGAGAAGGGCAGGAGATGGACTTCAGACCAAATAAATAACCAGCACAGGTGTCTTCAGGATTTGTTGCCTACGCAGAGTTTTCATGCTTTCCCCAAACCTGTGTTATATTGTACTCTTTGCCACCAAATCATCTCTACTGTACTCAGGGCAGTATTTGCTTAATCTTAAAGTAATGGTATGCTCAGGTTGTTTTTCCTGATCTACTCTTCCTTTCCACATTCTGATTGTCTTCCACAGTCCAGGTTATGGCCGTACCCAGATATACCAAAGCTGGTACTGGTATCCCTGATATCCCCTTCTCTGAAAGTCTTCATCTTGGGTGTGGTGTAGTGTGTGTGTGTGTGTGTGTGTGTGTGTGTGTGTGTGTGTGTGTGTGTGAATGTATGTGCGCGCACACACGTGGATGAAACACTATTCCATGCCACTGTGTATAAGTTCCTGTTGAGTGATTTTCTTCCTCATTCCTCACCCCCCTGAAGGGGACCGGTAAAGTTAAGATTGCATTATAGTGTTTGATAGAGAAGCTAAAACAGAACTATTTTTCTGTCTCATGAAAACATGGATTATTTAGGTTGATATGATGGTTTCTGGTCTTCAGGGATTTGTAGCCCTAATCCTATACATGTTGCTTCTACTTCATGATCTGAGTTAGCTGCTGTGCATCTAATCATCATGCCCACATTCTAGTAAGAAGGATGGAGGCTAAGGGGAAGGGAGGGTCAAGCCTACTTCTGTTAGAAAACTTTATTACACCATATCCATTTATAGACACATGGTTACATGGTCACACTTGGATGACAGAAAGTCTAGAATAGTGCTTATTTCAAGTAGTCATATGTGTTATGTTGGGTCCTTTAATAAGCAAACACTAAGATGTAATTAGAGGCGTAAAAGCTTTACCGGGGGAAATGTCTATGAAGAATAAATAGAGAGAGAGAGAATAGGAGGAGGCAGGGGACATTTTTAGACCATGATTGATGCAGGTCTGACATCTGTGAAAGGGAAGGAATTGGGTACAAAGAAGTTCATACTGCAGTGTAGCTCTGACCATGGCTCTGACCATAATCAGGTGACCATGGCTCCCTTGCTTCTATCACTGTAGATTATTCACAGGACCCTCCCTTATACTTCTTTTCCACCCCATGGCCCTCCAATGCAATATTATATACATGGCTGCAGAACATTATGTGCATGTGAGTGATTTGCACATTTTAAATGTCAGTTCGTAGACTTTAGCTTTTTCTTGCTTATCTGAGCAAAACCATAATACATGAACATACTAAGACTTTTAGATGTAACAAGATTATGAGTTTTGATAAGAAATCCTGAGAAAGTAAAGCAAAGCAGGAGGCATCACACTTCCAGGTTTTAAGCTATACAATAAAGCTATAATCATAAAAACAATGGAACTGGCATTAAAAAAAAACAACACAGAAAAATAGACCAATGGAACAAAATCAGGAGCCTAGAAATAAACCCATGCATATATTGTCAACTAATATTTGACAAGGGAACCAATAGAGACAAAACAGTCTCTTCAATAAATGGTCCTGGGATAATTGGATATTCCCATGTAAAAGAATGAAGCTGGATCCATATCTTATAAAACACACAAACATTAATTCAAAATTGATTAAAGACTTAAATGTAAGACCTGAAACCATGAACACTTGGGAGAAAACACAGGAATAAAGCTTCTTAATATGAGACTTGGTAATGACTTTTTTGGATATGACACCGAAAACACAAGCAACAGCCCTAAACCATTTGACTCAGTGGATAGAGCATTGGCCTTTGTTGTGAAGGGTCCTGGGTTCCATTCCAGTCAAGGGCACATACCTTGGTTGCAGGCTCAATCCATGGCCCCATGTGGGAGGCAAACAATTGATGTGTCTCTCTCACACTGATGTTTCTCTCTCTGTGTCTCTCCCCGTCCCTTCTACTCTCTCTAAAAAATCAATGGAAAAATATCCTCAGGTAAGGATTAACAAAAATAAATAAGTAAAATATAAGCAACAAAATAAAAAATAAGTAAGAGGATTACATAAAACTCAAAAGCTTCTGCATATAAAAAAGAAAGTATCAACAAAGTAAAAATACAACCTACAGGATGCAAAAAAAGTAAACAATATATCTGATGAGTTAATACCTAAGATATGTAAATAACTCATACAACTGAGTAACAAAAAGAAAAAAAAATGGGCAAAGAACCGGAATAGACATTTCTCCAAAGAAGATAGATGAAAGGCAACAGGTACATGAACAGATGTTCAGCATCACAAGTCATTAGAGAAATGAAGATTAAAACTATAATGAGATATCACCTCATCCATATTATAATGGTCATCATACGAAAGACAAGAGATAACGAGAGCTAACAAATGGTGGTGTGGATTTTGGGAAAGCAGACTCTTGTGCACTGTTTGTGGGATTATAAATTGGTACAGCCACTATGAAAAGAAATATGGAGATTTCTCAAAAAATTAAAAATAAACATACCATATGACCTAACAATTTCACTTCTTGGAATATGTCCAAAGGAAACAAAAATACTACTTAAGATATATGCACCATCATGTTTATGGCAGCATTATTTACAATAGCCAAGACATGGAAACAACTTAAGTATCTATTCATGGATGAATGAATAAATAAGTTGTGGTATAGATATACAATGGAATATTATTCAGCCCTAAAAAATGAATAAATTCTTCCATTTGTGACAACATAAATGGAACCTGAAGGCATTATGCTAAATGAAATAAGTCAGACTAAGAAACACAAATACCATATGATTTCATTTATATGTGGAATCTTAAAAAAACAAGCCACTGCCTGGCTGGCATGGCTCAGTGGTTGAGTGTTGACCTATGAACCAAGAGGTCACAGTAAGATTCTCTGTCAGGGCACATGCCTGAGTTGCGGGCTCAATCCCCAGTGTCGGGTGTGTAGGAGGCAGCCGATCAATGATTCTCTCTCATCATTGATGTTTCTGTTTCTCTCTCCCTCTCCCTTCCTCTCTGAAATCAATAAAAATTTTTTTAAAAAAGCCACCAAACTCATAGAAAAAAGAGATCAGACTTGTGGTTACCAGAGGTGGAGAATGATGGGAGGGGAAATTGAAGGCAGGTGGTCAAAAAGTACAAACTTCCATTTATAAGATACACTAGAGGCCCAATGCATGAAGATTCGTGCAAGAACAGGCCGTCCTTCCCCTGGCTGCCGGCACCGCCTTGGCTCCAGCCCAGAGCTGCGCTGCCCAGAGGCCCGGAGTGGCCGGGGAGGCGGGGCGGAACACCTGCGTCATTGCCATGTGATGATGCAAGCATCCCGGCCTGGCCGCCACCATCTTTGTCATCACAATATGCATATTCCCTCCTTATTGACTGTGGGCACTGCCATCTTTGTCAAAAAGTGATGGTCAATTTGCATATTTCATTTTTATTAGGTAGGATAAGCACTAGGGATGTCATGTGCCACATGTTGACAATAGCTAACACTGATGTATGATAGGTTGAAAAGTTAAGAGACTAAATCCTAGTAAAATTCTCATCACAAGGAGAAAAAATATTTTCCTTTTTTCTGTTTTTGTTTTCTTTTTATTGTTTCTATATAAGAAAATGGGTGTTAGTTGAATCTATAGCAGTAATCATTTCACAATATATGTAAATCAAATCATCATGCTGTATTCCTTAACCTTATACAATGTTGTAAGTGGATTATTTCTCAATAAAAGTGGAAAAAAGGTCATGAGTTCCAATGTTTCTTTGAAAAGTAAGACTTTTTCTGAGAGATGATATTTCATTTGTTGTTTAATGGAAAGTTGTTAAAAGTGATGATGAGAGGGAATGTCTTAAATACTGATAAAGTCAGCATAAAGTTAATGGGCTTGTGGAATTCAGAACTAAGGAAGTGAACATATAATTTTATAGATGAAATCTAGTTTAACTTCTATTAGGGAAGAAAGTGAAGGAAAGGAGGCACAGATAGTAATTTACCTAGATTCACACAGTGCTTTGAGGCACTGCCAGGCCTAGGGCCTGAGCCCTGGACTTCCCAATGCAGCCTGCGTTCTGCTTCAACGTCCTACTTCTTCAAAAGTGGGCACCTCTTGTTGTGTAGGGCTTTATCACCAAAATTTGCTAACTAACAAATTCATTTTGGAGGTCATATTCTATAAAAGGCACTGAACAGAAATAAAGTGACTTGGGGTTTGAAAAGACAGACCAAAGAGGCTATTTTCCTGCAAAATGAGAGACTTTATTATATGCATTAAGCGTAATAATTAGTGACTGATAGTCATAATGACTTATGCTCTAGTTACCCTAACCAACAGAGTCTGTAAAATATCAATCCATTTACTGCTTACCCTGCAAGATGATTTTGGAGAAGTGATGGGGTTTCATATTAATTGGAACACATTGCACATCATGGGTTTCTCTAAATGGTCTGATGCCTCACACTGTCAAGTTTTCACAGTCCAGGTCTTGAGGATCACTCTCTGAGCTATAAAGATGCAAACAGCTTCGTCTTCCCAAAGTTGTCCACCTGAGGTATTAGAGGATTGCTGCATGAATCACAAGTAATAGGAGTTTAGTACTCCTCCTCCCATTATTGTTAAGCAGAAAATAAACTGCAAAGCTAAACACTTGCCCCCAGGCTTATTTACATCTTCATTTCCTTACCTCTGTGAATTCAGGTGCATTTGCAACAAGTTTACAGCCTCATAAGACATTAATATTGCCCTTCGGTTGCAATAATGTTCTGCCAAGTGCAGTGTTCTCAGAATGGCACCGTGTGTACTGCTATTAGTACATTAAATCTCTCTGGTCCGCCAGCCTCCAGGGTCAAGGCTGTTTCAGGGGAGCCGTCTGGAGAGGTTGCTGATTCTCAGTATTAATAACAAGGAGCCAACTGTGGGGGCTACCGTTCAATAATGAAACTGTGTCTTATTTTGTAACAAACAAAAGAAACACAGCCTTCTGTTTCTCTTTTGGACCCTGATATCCTTTAATCAGAGCAGAATCCTCAACAAAGAGAAGGAAACTGGTCCAATTAAGTAGCAATAAATGCAAACTCCAGGAACACAGGATAAAAACCAATTGGATCAAGACTGTGCTGGTTTGTCCTGATTATGCTAGTTTCTGCCCCGTTTCCCAATTATGTTTAGGAAAATGTGCCCAGGTAATTGTAGCTCCTTCTATCAAATAGCAACAGTTTAGCTGTAAGTAATAGAATATTCAGACAGGAGTGACTTAGACAGTAAAAACATTCCCTCATACAGTCCAGAAATAGGTGGTTCCTGGGTTCACTTAGGGATTCAATGACATTATCAAGGATTGAGGATCCTTCTTTTTTTCTTTTCCCCCAATCTTTTACCCAACAGTTAGTATGCTCATAGCCATTATGGTTGGCCAGTGATGATGTTGAACAGTTTGTAGTTTAAACAAACAAAAATCTGCTACTTGGAGTGGATTAAATGCCAATTTATAAACTCTATCTTATGATGAGAGGAAAGGCCATGTGAAAACTTGGTCAAAAGGTGTCCGTCTACAAGCCAGAAAGAGAGCCCTCACCAGAACCTGACCATGTTGCTCTCAGACTTCCAGGCTCCAGAACTGTGAGGACACAAATTTCTGTTTTTAAACCACCTGGTCTATCCTGTTTTGTTATGGCAGCCCAAGCTGACCTGTGGCATACATCATATTGGCAGCTATTAAAAAATCGGATGCTATTATGTCTGTTGGCCACTTTAGCTCTCATCCATGGCTGGAGGGAGTATAAATTAGAGCAACCACATTGAAAAACAGTTTGGTACTCCCTAGAAAATTTGAGTATGCAAATATCCCACAATTAACTCCTAGAATCTACCCCAAGGAAATGCTTCCAAATGTGTACCAGGAGATGAGCACATGAATATTTGGAACAGCATTGTCTACCATGGCCAATAACTAGAAGAAGCCCGAATGCTTATCAATAGCAAAGTTGATAAATATGTTATGATACATTTATATAAAAGCAAGCTATAATGCAATGAAAAAAATGATAACTAATCAACTGATTGATCAACAGGGTTAACGTCAAAAGCATAATATAGAGTGAAAGAAACAAGTCACAAGAGAATTTTGACAATATTATCTCATTTATATAAAGTTCAAAACCAGGTAAAAGAAATTTTTATTTTAATAAGCAGTATTGAAGCACAATTGACATAAAATCAACTGCATATATTTTTAAAGTATAAAGTCTGATAGGTTGTGACATTGCATACGTCTGTGAAACCATGACCACAAACAAGACAGTAAACATATTCATCATTTTCAAAAGTTTCCTTCTTTGTAATCTCTTTGTAATTTCTTCTTTTCCTCTCCTTCTGTGCCATGTCCCCCATTCACACATCATGATGGATCTACTTTTTATTGCTCTATATTAGTTTTCCTTTTCTAGAGTTTTACTATATAAATGAAGTTATACAGTATGACTATCTTTTGGTCTGGCTTCTGTCACGCATAGTAAGTATTTTGAGATTATGCATGTTGTAGTATCAGTAGTTGATTCCTCTTTATTGTCAAATAGTATCCCATTGTATGGATATATCATAATTTATTTTATCCATTCACTTGTTGACTGACATTTTAATTGTTTCCAGGTTTGGGCTATTGCATATAAAGCTGCTATTCATATTCCTAGACAAATCTTGGTATGGACATGTATTTCTTTTTCTCCTCAAGTGCAATGGCTGAATCTATGCTAGGTGTATGCTTAACTATTTAAGAAACTTCCAAATTGCTGTCCAAAAAGACTGTACTATTTTGCATTCCCACCAGGAGTATATGAGCATTCTAGTTTCTCCACATCCTCTTCATAATCTGATATGATTAGCTTTTGAAAATATATTTTAGACATTCTGACAGGTATCTAATAGTATTTCATTGTGATTTTAATTTTAATTGTCCTAATTTGCATAGTGATTTATGATATTAGGCATATTTTTTCATACCATTATTTTCCTCCATATGTCTTCTTTGGTGAAGTACCTGTTCCAGTCTTTATCCAATTTTTAAATTGAGTATTTGTTCTCCTACTGTTGAATTTTAAGAGTTCTTTACATATTCTGAATATAAGTTCTTTACCAGGTATGAGCTTTGCAAATATTTATTTCTAGTCTGTGTGTTTGTCTTCTTATTCTCTTGAAAGTATCTTTCAAGGAACAGAAGTCTTAATTTTGATCTTAAGTTTATAAATTTATTTTTTTAATGGATTATGCTTTTGATATTTTGACATTGGCTTAACCCAAGTTTACTTAGACTTTCTCTTATGTTTTATTCTGAAAGTTTTGTAATTTTTAGTTTTACATTTAGCTCTATGATCTATTTTGAATTATTTTTATATGATATGAGATATGAATTCAAGTTCATGTTCCTAGACATCCAATTGATCTATCACCCTTGGTTGGAATAACTTTTCTTTCTCTACTAAATTACCTTTGCATCTTTGTGAAAAAGTTGGTCGTCCCTATTTGTGTGGGTTTATTTTAGGATTCTCTTATAAAACAATATATAAGAGGTTAAACTATAAATAAAAGTAAGAGAATGATTTACACAAATGTCAGGGTTATGATAACCTTAAGGTGAGTTGATAGAACAGAGAAGTGTAAGATAAAAGGGAGGCTTCTAGGACACAAAATGCTCTATTTCCTACTTTTGGTTTTTATTATTAATCTTTAAACTTAACATATGCATTATAGAAAAGTTATTTTATAAACTCTACCCAAAAAAACTCTACGAGTATTTTTCACAATAAAAGGTAATCCCAAGTTGATTCCCCATAGATTTCTTTAGTCAAAACTAGTTCACATGGATCGCCCAAACCAATAATTGCCAAGAGAGTGCAGATTTGTTATGTGTTGTAACATGACCAAAGCCAGTGTGCAAAGTATTAAGATATTTTCTCTGCGTCCAACCCATTTTCCTGTACTGTACTCTGCTTTGTGATGCTGGGATGGGCCTCTGCAAACATTTCTATTTGCTAACTCTCTCCCTGCAAGATTGACAGTAGAGGCTCCAGAGGCAGAAGGGAAAGCAAGAGGAGACAAAAGAGATATGCAACTTCCTGTTACGTCTCTTGCTTCTGATAGTATCTCCAGGCAATGGCTCTTTCCCCAATCAATTGGTTCCCATTTTCAGATCCCCCCCCCCCCCCCCCTGCTGACTAGACTGAGTTGCCAGCACTGGGCAGTGCCCCCTTCTCTGAGGTCTGAGTCCATCTCCCTTCGCAGCTTCTAGATTCTGAAAAACTGCACTCTTCCCTTCAGCCTGGGGTGGAAGCGGCTTCTGCATTTTTCTGTCACTCTTACCTCCCTGTTCCCTTCTTGCTTGTAGTCCTCCAATACACTTCCAATAAATCAACTCTCTGTATCAAATTCACACTCTTAAATAGCTGCAGTAGTTTCATTTTTCAGATTTGCCACTGACTGCGTGTCATTCACATTATTCCTTTCTTTCTGGAAGACATGGTAGCTTCAAAGAGGAAGAGATACACAAAGGATACCATACAACCTTCATACATTTTAAAATAAATCAGATGTTTTATTACAATGAGAGAAAATATTAGAGAAAATTCTGCTACACACTCCAACATTTATTAGCCAACAGGAACAAAACTGTTATGATCGATTTTGTTACTCAGTGAAGGCCCAGTTCTCATCCTTTCAAGTGTTTGACAAAAGACAGGTTCCATGGAAGCATATCCAACATATTTATTTCAGTGGCAGGGTTCAGTTAAGCTTCCAGTCAGATCAATCAGGTGAGAAAATCCTCCATAAATATTTTAACACTAGAGGCCTGATGCACAAAATTTGTGCAAGAGTAGGCCTTCCTTCTCCTGGCTGCTGGCACTGGCTTCCCTCTGGCACCCGGGACCCGGGCTTCCCTTGCAGCCCTGGCTTCGTCCAGAAGGTCGTCCAGTCTAATTGGCATATTACACTTTTATTATTATAGATAGTTCTTAAACCTAAACTAAGCACTTAGTTCTAAGCCTTAGTTCTAAGGACTGTAGGCTACTGGGATCATTAGATTCTCATATCCTTTCCAGGCACTGATGAAAAGGCCACTCTACATGACTTGAACAACACAACTTCACAAAGAAAAAACTACTTTCTAACAAGCCTTCTGGTGCTAATTACAGATAACAGTAGTAGAAGCACTTATAGTTGGTGTTCTGAAATGTGGGTGCCTGATTAGAATCTTTCAGATCCCAACTATCCATACTTTGATTCGGATATTTAAAATGATAACTAACTACCCCTGGAGTGCACAAACAATCATACATACACATGCACATGTACATACAGATAATGTGTGTATTTCTTGATAATGAAGTATTATAGTCAGTATAACACCAAGCGAGGTTCGTATCCTGAAGTTGGAAGAAGAGACATATTCTTGAGCACTTTGCCTCTCCTTGCCTAAACAGTAGTGGAGTTCCAGTATCAAGACCAACAATATCTGTCTCAAATATAAATATGTTAACTAGATTTATAAATATTTACATGTTAGGTTGGTAGAACTTAACTTCATGGAATTCCATGAGGAAGATTAAAATTTTATTTGTAACTCTAGTGTTTATGCAAAGGTTTTGATATTTACCCCAGGATCTTTCTGATTTATTTCTTTTCTCTGAGTGCATTATTGATAACACTTTTCAGTCTCAATAGTGATCAGATTGGACAATATAATCTATACTCCTAGTAAGTAGAGTAATAAAATGAGCCATGTCTATTTTCATTGTCAACATGCAGAATTAGTTGGGGGAACACATAAAATTCTCACAGTCTTCTAAAAATGTTCTCTGTTAATGTTGAAGGGTGAATTATTATTTAAATTCTTATTAGAACTGCATTGGGTTTTACTATGCTACCATCCTTTTCAAACGCTCTACATGTAAAGAATTCTTTTTTCTGTGCATTTTGGGAGAGTTGCTAAGCAATTACAATGAAATATTAAAATTTGATGAGAAATATTTGTCCTGTTTCTTAACAAATGGAATATCAATGTGTTCTTAGATTATAGATGAGAGTTTTCAACCAGGAAATGTAAATTGACTAGGAGTGATTTAGCGCAACTCACTGCCTCTGTACTAATTATGCAAAATAAGGAATCTTCTTTACTCAGAAATTTGAGAACATGCTACAGTGTTAGCAAAAGAGCATTAGTAGCTAAAACCTCTGGCTTTTAATTGAGCTGATCAAAGTCATGTAAAGGAATACCAAAAACTGTAAAGAACCAGAGAATTACTTAAAAGTTCAAACAGTAGGGACGAAGATTTGTGCAGCAGGCCCCTTGAAACTACAGTAATTAGTCTTGAGTGAACAGCCGAGCAAAAATCGAAACTGAGACAAAGATTCGTGCATCTGATTTATGTGGAAGATATTATATTCATAAAAAGATTTCAAAAGGAATTTTTCTCCAATATTTTCCTACAAGAGAGAATAGCAGTCTTTGTAATGTTCTATTAGCTGATAGATGTAGAGCTCTTGAGTTAAAGGTGTTTAGGAGAAAATTCTTTGTAGAAGCATAAAAACAATGTAGAATAACCCTTAGCGATGAAGTTATATGTTCTTGGAGTCCAATAGAAGAACATGTCTAAAATCTAGACTTGTTAATAGGTCTGGGAACATCAAGTCTAATTTTCCGTCCTGAGTTTCTGTTCTTTCCTGCATAGGACAGTCTAAGAACAATCTGCCACCTCCCCTCCCCCCTTTCATCATATTTATAAAGGTCACAGGCCGTTATGCTGATCTCCCCATCAGGCCAGGTGTGCAGATGGTAGGCTTTTGTTTAATTTCCAGTCCTGGGCCAGTAAAGGTCATTGATGGCAAAAGGTTTTGATTTTCTTTATTCACTATTGAACTATTTACTGTAAAAATAACCCCTATAATTGACATTTAAAGTGAATTACTGTCTAGTCTTGAGAAGATAATGCTTAGAGAAGTGATTTAATTGTATTCTGAAGTCTATTCTGTGACAATGGTTTCAGTTCTGTTAAAGGTTAGGGCAAAAGGTATAGAGCAAAAGAACAGGTAAGATAAATGTAGGGTAGATGTTAGAAACGTTTGGAATTTGACTTAGGTATAGCCAGAATTTAATTGTCAGGTGATTGCTCTTCTGAAATTATTTAAAGGAAGAGTACCAAGTAATCATTTTTCTAGAAAGATTGGCATCAATCTTTGCTGGGCCAGAGTAAGCATGGTTAAATAAGTAATGTTATCCTTTTGAAGTTGGCAATGCCTTGTATCTATATCTACTTATGAACCAATGTAGCTCTCTATGTGCCTATGTATCTCTCACCTGGCATCTATCATTTATAGTACTTTATAGTTATAAGTCTAAATTCATAAAATTTACCTAGCAATCAATAAGAATTACTTTGAGAAATCTAATTTCTCAAACAATATGAGTGAAGCTTTTACTAGCCTGAACATATAAACTGCTCTTTGTACAAGTGTGTAAGTGAATGCATCTATGTGTGTGTTTTGAAAGAATTCAATCAAGAAAATTATATTTCATGTCACTAGGTAGATACAAAAGTACAACAAAAAAGTCCTCAATTAAGGAGGGTGGTGAGGAAACTTGGAGGGGGCCAGGGAATATAAGGAAATTGTTGCAAACTTGATTACTAACATATCTACACAGTGGATCCCTCAGTGTCTCGGGCTTTAATCTGGAAGATGATAACAACTTGCTCTTCAACAAGTTTAAATCTTCACTGTTTTGGCAGAAACTAATAAAAGATCATATGCCATTATAAGATATTTTCTTTGGCCGTTAAAAACCTTCGTTTCCTTAGTGGCTGATCCTGGTAGACAGACTCTCTCATCTAAGCATAAAAAGTGAGCAAATTTTACCTTTGCCTATTGAGTCCCTATTTAACTTTCAATTTATTGCTGACATTATCTTCAATTGTAAGCACAAAAACATTGCAAGCCCTGCCTTATTAAATTTGGTTTAGTTGTGTTGAAATACTAACAATATGCTAGTGTCTGTAGTAACATAATTGTTCAAAGGTATTTAACTATTGGAGTTTCCTTATCAGAACAAAAAGGATTTTTGTTGTTGTTTGTTTTCTTTTAAATAGCCTTGGCAGCATCTTGCTTCAGGATAGCCAATGAATGACGTTATTAAAAAGCAAACTCTAAAACTTACTACCCATATCCTTATAAAGATGTCACAGTGTCTTAATAAAATTGTTGCCTTTGTATGATATTATCCTATACTCTTTTGAAAAGTGTTGGCATCATCCTAACGGTTACTTCATACCTATCTATACAACACTCAGGAGTTGAATGCATTTAGTAATAACTTTTCTGTGCCTCGTAGTCCTTTAGTTTCTTCTAACATTGCTCCTTTTTCTGAAGTCATTTGAAGATTTATTAAAAATAGCTTGGGCAATTATCGGTGTATTGTCCTATAAATATATTTTACATACACACAGTTGTATGTATGCATTTATGTGTGCATATACAGTATATATGTGTCTGTGTGCCTATGTGTATGCATATAAGTGTGTCTATGTGCATACACACACACATACAGAGATGTGTCTCTAGGCTAATAGTATTTACATTTTTGGGCATCGAAAGTTATACACAAATTTTCAACTGTGTGGGAAGGAGGGAGGAAGTGCCCCAACCCCCATGTTGTTCAAGGGTCAACTGAATATTCATATCAAACATATTTTAGTGTTTTACAAATAAATAGGTAATACTCTTTATTATACTTATCTGCATGGTTGTGAAAAAATAAGCAGCACAAGGAGATATATTAAATGTCTGGAATTGTAAAAAAAAAAGGCATAATGTAATCAAGAAAGTTAGATTCAGATTTTTGGAATCTCCTCTGAGCTGTAACATTAGACACATTTCAGTGGGGCTGAAAAATGCAAGTCTCTAGTCGTGGCCTGGTCTTGCCAGTACCCACCTCAGCCAGGAGCCATCCAGGAGCCCATTCAGAGTCACAGAAACAGAACTAAAGACACTCCTGCTGCTGTTTTCACTTAGGATTTTCCACGGTTTTAAGAGACCTCTGTTAAGGGCAAGGTCAAAGGCAAATATTAGAATAAGAGCGCTCCTAGTGTTCTTATCACTTAGCAAATTACAGGAGTTACAGGGGCTCTGTGCCAGAAACCAGGGGACAGGGACATATATATTCTATTATTTCACACCTTGGATGGCAAAATCTGACCAACATTTTTGAGATGGATTTAAAAAATAAGTTTGTCTATGAAATTTTCTTGACATCCACCAGTCAGAACTAGGCACGTTTTCTTCCTGCACGTGAATCCAGAGGGGGCTCAAATGGAGTTCAGACATATCGGACAGTATGTGGTACAGTCTTGGGTACAACCTGGAAGAGCAAGTTGCTTAAGTATTTTAGACAGTGTGTTCACTTCCTAGGGCTGCTTTAACAACCTCCTGCACACCGGCTAGGTTAGAACAGCAGAAATGTGTTCTGTCACAGTTCTGGAGGCTAGAAATGGGAAATCAAGGTTTCAGCGGGGCCATGCTCCCTCTGAGACTCTGAATAAGATGCCTCCTTGCCTCTTTCTAGCTTCTGGTGGTAGCCCACAGTCCTTGGCCATTTCTGGCTTGCAGCTTCATCATTCCTGTCTCTGCCTCTGTCTGTAGTTGCATGGTGTTCTTCCTGCTTGTGTCTGTCTCTTCACAGAACAGTCCCTCCCTGTGTCATTATATTGTCTCTTATAAGGACACGAGTCATTTTAGATCAAACCCTTGCCCTATTCCAGTATAATCTTAAACAATTATATCTGCAACACCCCTATTTCTAAATACCTCACATTTCAAGGTACTGGAAGTTAGGATTTTAACATATCTTTTTTTTTTGGGGGGGGGGGCGTGCAAGGGTCACAAGTCATCTCATAATAGGCAGTGGGGAAAGAGTATATTTTGTTGGGGAATCTGGGTAAAAACCTGGATGGTGAGGATAGTCTGTTGTCAGTCTCAGGTATTGGTTCCTTTGTTTAGCACTTGGATTTGCTTCTGAGTTCTGGGGAGAGGGCCTTAGGCAGACACAGGAGGGTAAATTCATGTGAGGATGTGTAGTTGTGAGACATGGATGGGCCTGAGAATCTGCGGAAACAAAGGTGCCCCCGGTTCTCAGTCAGAGTCCTGAAGAGGAGAGCAAACCCCAGAAATCTGCTGGATGGCCCCTTGGGGGTTCAGCGGAATACCCATCCACTCACACGTGTGAGAAAACTATCTAAACCTAGAGAAAGCGCCACCTGGAAGGATTACAGATAGTAGTGCATGGCAAGATCAAAGTTCTCCTCTGGCAGACAGAAAATAACACAAATGGAAGTACAGGTCTACATGGAGAAGGGAAAGAGTTCTGGAATGTTAGCTGCATGGGTAAATATATGAAACTGTAAATTATTGTTCTGATGCCTTTAAAAGATAATGAACTGTTTAAACAAAAATAATAACATATGTTTTCTACTACAGAAAACATTCATTCAGCACCCTTTGCTTTTCAGTGGGCAGGCCCGACAAACTGGAGAACTTATGGGTAGTGGAAAGTACAGAACTCTCCACCAAAGGGGTGTCCGTGAGAGAAGGCTCAGGGGTGAGTGCTGGTGGCAGATGGTCTTTATACTAATGAGGACTAGGGGCTTGCCAAAATTTGTCCCTTACAGAGAGAATTGCAGACCCTGTCAAAGGTTTCAGATTCTTCTCTTTCAACCTTGAAACATGCCCTTTGCGCACTTTCAAATTTTTCTTGAGTAGCTTTGGACTGTTCTTCCGTAAGAGATCTTGTGGAGAGATGTTTGGGAAGAACATGTGCTGCAGGAGATAATTAACTCAATGGAAAGACTTATGAAATTTTATTCAAATAAATATAAATTTGATAGAAGTATACAATCTCATAAAAGAACAGCTGGGGAATTAGGAAAATTGAATTTGAAGTTTACTTGAATTCTGACAGCAGACATCAACATGATACCAGGTTTTCTATCTAAACATTTATTTTGTGATATCAATAACTATTAAAAATATTTTTAAAATAGGGGAGGGGGGAGGACAAGTAGGAGGAAAAGGAACTCAAAATACAACCATGAAACAGTGAGAGTTCTACGAGAGTTTTTACAAACAATCCCAGTTGTATTACTTTAGTCACATATTCAGTTCGTGATGTTGGCTTTCAGTTAGAAGCTTTTTACTAGAGGAATCAAACTATTTCTATTTCTTTTCTTATTTCTTGATTCTATTTGGAAGCGTAAGTGACAACTCGGTAGGACTCTTACACCAAGAAAATCAGTCAGCTTTAGAAAGATTCAGTATTTATTTCTGAGATGAATTCTGGAGTTTATCAGTTCCTAGCCTCAAGATCATACAAGCAGCACTGTATTGTGGGAGTATAACTTGCCGTGGGAGTGTGGCAGTGATGAGTCTGGGCCGATAAGCAAATGTCAGAACGGTAGGGCATTGGAACACTTGATTCTGTGGGCCCACCATTTGCTCTGGCATTGGCACCAATGTACCAGTTGGGTGGGAAGTGAAAGAATAAGCATATTGCATCTTTCTGGAGCATCACTTTTACTCAAAATCTGGTAGGGTGAAGTGTTAAGGGTAAAAAGAATAAAGTTTAAACTTATAATAACAAGTATGATTATTAAATGGTGCATGACATTTATGATAAAATATGAGTGCTTAAGTACAGTGGAACCTGGAGGCATATTGTGAAGATCTGTGGTGCCTGTTTACTCTTCTTTGCATTTTGTAATATTTTTGAGAGAGATAGTTTGGAAATATGTTATAGGCCACAGGGTCTGAATTGAAGAGAAAGGGTCTAAATTTCCTTCTTTACTATAAGATTAGGATAAGGCAACTACTATCCAATGTTGAAGGACATAGTCAGATTGAGAGATTTTAGTTCTGAGGGAGGTGAGAGAGATGAACAAACAATCGAGGTGCCGGGGATTGAACTCAGGCATGTGCCCTACACTGAGCCACACCCTCCCTAGCTTGAGAAAGTTTAAGCAGCAATACCTGTAAGCTGGAAGCAGCTCCTGAAATGCAAAGGAAAAAAAAAAAAAGAATAAAGGCAGAAGTGATAAAATCAGAAGAAACATTCTTAAAGATGACAAACAATCCTTAGATTCAGGGGAAAACTCAACTTGTATGAAATTTCTCTGCAACACATAGTACTTACTTGGACGATACACTTAACGAGGCCTCTGAAGTGCGAGAGCCCTGCCCCCGTGTTCCGGGTTATTTTTCAGAGTGTGTTAATTGCCTCTTGAATGTTTTCTTCCTTATTCTTGGAACTTCTTTACCTCTTCCTCTCCAAGAGACAGTTTTCAATTTCAACTAATATTGCTTACCTTGACCTACAAAAACAAAACAAAACAAAAAAAATTCTCTCTTTAAATCACTGCTGAAAGTGGTCCCCAAATGCAGAGTTGTCAAATCTTTGCTTCTGTGATGGTTTTCAAACTGCTCTTTATGTCTCTTTTATGAGCTCTTTCTATGTCTGTACAGTTTCCATTTTCTTCCCAAACATAGTTGCAAATTTACAAAAGCAACCCTCTGAATGGAATATTTATCCTATATAATAAAAGGGTAATATGCAAACTGACCCTAACAGCAGAAAGACTGGGAATGACTGGTCACTATGACACACACTAACCACCAGGGGGCAGACGCTCAATGTAGGAGCTTCCCCCTGGTGGTCAGTGCGCTCCCACAGGGGGAACTCTGTTCAGCCACAAGCCAGGCTGATGGCTGCCAGTACAGCGGTGGTGGTGGGAGCCTCTTCCGCCTCCTCAACAGCACTAACGATGTCCGACTGCAGCTTAGGCCTGCTCCCCGCTGGCAAGTAGACATCCCCCAAAGGCTCCTGGGCTGCCAGAGGGATGTCTGACTGCCAGCTTAGGCCCAATTCCCCAGGGACCAGGCCTAAACCAGCAGGTGGTCATCCCCCAAGGGGTCCCAGTCTGTGAGAGGGCACAGGCCAGGCTGAGGGACCCTCCCCGAGTGCACAAATTTTTGTGCACCGGGTCTCTAGTCTACACTAATAAAAGAGAAACATGCAAATTGGTGTCACTCCGCTACCCTTCCCATTGGCTAATCAGGGAGATATGCAAATTAACTGCCAACCAAAATGGCGGCTGGCAGCCAGGCAGCTGATGCGAACAGGGAGGCTTGCTTGCTTCAGTGACAGAGGACTCCAACGTTCCCCACCTGACTTGCCGGCCTCTCAGCTGCAACTCTAAGCAACTATGTTGCAAATATAGAAGCTAAACAAAACCCCAGAAACCTGCTTTACTCAGCAGGGCTTCAGCCAGCCGGACCGCAACATTGTATCAAATACAGACAGTAAACAAAGGCCAGAAATGTGTTTTCAGCAGCTGCGGCCTCAGAGCTAAAGCTGGCCCACAATAAAAAAAAAAAAAAAAAAAAAAAAAAAAGGAGCGGTTGGGAGCTTCAGTCACCCGTCAGCCTGAAAAACGGCCCTCAGCCCTTCAGCCAGACTGGCCAGGCACCCCAGTGGGGACTCCCACCCTGATCCAGGACACCCTTCAGGGCAAACCAGCCAGCCCCTACCTGTGCACCAGGCCTCTATTCTATATATATAGTAAAAGGGTAATATGCCTCCCGGCACCGGGATCAGTGTGACAGGGGGCAGCGCCCAAACCCCCTGATCGGCCCTGCTCTGTGTGTGACAGGGTGCAGTGCCCCAACCCCCTGATCAGCCCTGCTCTGTGGGTGATAGAGGGCAGCGCCCCCCCCCCCCCACGGGCCCTGCTCTGTGTGTGACGGGGTAGAGCCATAACCTCCCCATCGGCCCTGCCCTGAGTGTGACAGTGGTGGCGCCCCAACCCCCTGATCAGCCCTGCTCTGTGGGTGATAGAGGGCGGCACCCCAACCCCCTGATCTGCCCTGCTCTGTGTGTGACAGGGGGCGGTGCCCCAACTCCCCTATTGGCCCTACTCTGTGCATGACAGGGGGGAGCTCCTCAACCCCCTGATCGGCCCTGCTCTGTGTGTGACAGAGGGGAGCTCCCCAACCCCCTGATCGACCCTGCTCTGTGTGTGACAGGGTACGGAGCCAAACCCCCCTGATGGGCCCTGCTCTGTGCATGACAGGGGGCAGCACCCCAACCCCCTGATCCGTCCTGCTCTGTGCGTGACGGGGGTGGCGCTGCAACTTCACTATCGACCCTGCCTTGAGTGTGACAGGGGGCGGTGCCCCAACCTCCCAATCGGCCATACCTTGAGCATGACTAGGGGTGGCATCGCAACCTCCAGATCCGCCCTGCTCTGTGCATGACAGTGGGTGGCGCCCCAACTCCCCAATCAGCCCTGCTCTGAGCCAGACCAGGGGCTGCACCTAGGGATTGGGCCTGCCCTCTGCCTCCCGGGAGCAGGCCTAAGCCAGCAGGTCGTTATCTCCCGAGGGGTCCCAGACTGCGAGAGGGCACAGGCTGGGCTGAGGGACCCCCTCTCCCCCGAGAATGCACAAATTTTTGTGCACTGGGCCTCTAGTATATATATAAAAGCCTAAGCGACCGTTATGATGGACTGACTGGAACAACTGGTTGCTATGACACACACTGACCACCAGGGAGCAGATGCTCAACACAGGACCTGCCCCTGGTGGTCAGTGTGCTCCCATGTGGGAGCACTGCTCAGCCAGAAGCAATGGAGATGGCTTCTTCCAACAAGGCAATGTGCCATGCCACGGTGCTCATATTGTGCAGGAGTGGTTTCAAGAACATGAGGGAGACTTTACCTTGCTTAGGTGGCCCCCACAATCACCAGATCTCAATCCAATTGAGCATTTGTGGGCCGAAGTTAAAAGAGCTATCAGGCAGCTGGTTCCACAACCATCAAATCTCACAGAACTGGACAGTGCTATTCATCAGGCATGGTGTCAGATTCCTCGCATCATCTTTCAACATCTCTTGGAGTCAATGCCAAGAAGAATCGCCACAGTATTGAAGGCAAAAGGTGGCCCAATGAAGTACAGATGGGGTGGTCATCATAATCTGGCTACTCAATATATATATATATCTCCCACATTCAAAGGCTGTTAAATCGCGTTGTTTACCCATATCTTCAGAAAAAAATCACTTCTGTTGTGGTAAACAAACTGCTTCCCTATTCATAATTGTCTGGCCCTCTAGCAACTTCAGCGCGAAATTATAGCTAATTTGCCTACAAACGCCAGGTGGTCATAATAATCTGGCCACTCAGTGTATATTTATATGCATAGCCCATGGACATGGGCAATAGGGCAGTGAAGACCTGGGGGTGAGGGGTAGGAGTAGGGAGGAGGGGGGGAAGGGGGAAATGGGAGATATCTGCAATAATATCAACAATAAAAAATATTTTTAAAATTTAAAAAAACACACAAAAAACTATGAGATACTTACCATGCCTCTCTAGCATGTGAAATTTGAACTTTAAACATTGCCTCCTTTGCCAGAGGCAACAGGTATTGCTGTTCCCACTAGGCGCTTTCAGTCTTCCAGTTGTCATTTTCTTCTTGGGCTTCATTTCGTTTTCTTCTCACATGCACAGTTTAAGAATCAGCCAAGGATTTAAGGAAATGTATATGCAGATTTTGGACTCTCCTCTCTAGAGATCCTCCTTTCTGAGTTTTTTCTCACTTCAAATTCCAACCCCTCTGGCAGCTCAAAATCTTCTACTTAGGTCTCTTGAAGCCAACAATAGTGCAGCTGTCTGCTTAAGTTTATCTGTCTCATGCTGTACGGGCTGAGGAGGATCCTTGGAGATGCATAGCACAAAGCTCGCTCGTCCACAGCACAATTCCCTTCTTTCAAGTTTGGACTCACCTCTTTTCCTGCTCTTTCATCACCTCCACTATCTTATCAAGAGTTGGTATTTAGTATGGACGGAGGATTCATCCAAAACATGCTGCTCCACCACTGCTGGACTCAATAGTGTTGTTTGTTTGTTTGTTTGTTTGTTTGTTTGTTTTCACCATCTAAACTCTGAACACCTTGAGGGGCAAGGTCTTTATTTTTTGGACTTATAACACTGTCTGACACATATTGATGTTCAATAACTGTGTTCAATGAATGATGACATTTTTGACCAGGTACCATGAAATGGGGAATTCTGAAGGTCAAAATCACCTAAGAAGCCTCATGAAAGGGAGGAATACCCAATAAAATGAATGATGTAGTTTTACTGTAGTATTTGTCACATTGTGTTTGAAGTGAAACATCTGGTTGTACATTAGGGCTTATCATGAATTTAATGGTATTGAGGAAAGAATCCACATTTTCAGCAATGCCCTTCTTCCATCTGTTTTCTCTCTCAGAATTCTATTTACAGGAAAGCAGACTTTCCCCAGTAGCTCCTCGTCAACAAAATCTGAAGTAATATGGCAATGAAGGTGCAACAATCAATGTGTTTTCATTTAAGTAATCCTACTGATCCTGTTTGTATGCAGAAGCAGTAGATTCCAAGCATGTTTAAAGATATTTTTTAGATAGTGCTTTCTGTTACTTTCACAGCATATTTGAAATGCATACGCCTTCATGCCCTGGTCCACAGCATATGGTATTTTGCTTAGACTTGTTTTTCTTTTCTGTGTTTTCTTTTTCCAGATAGTATCAGGGATGTAGCGTAACATATCATGCAAAAGAATGCGCTATAGAAAGGAAACATGCAAAGGGAAAGATTACTTTTGTGAAAGAAGAATTCAAGGGGTTTTGTGGCTTCAATCAGTCACTATTGTCTCCTGCTCATGCCTGAGCCTGCAGAAGAAACTGGATACTATATAAGACTCCACGTGAGACACATTTTCTGTGCCTCTGTCAGGACAGTGAACTACAAAATAAATAATACTGGTCGAGTTAAGTGCTGTCCTGTGTTAACTGTTTCTTTCCCAAGGGAAAGAATAAAAGCAAAAAATAGATCAAAGAAAAACATCAAAAGAACAAATAAGTGTTTCTTTTAGAAAAAAACTATTAAAGAAAATATACTTCTGCATAGGTTTCTCTAATCAATTATTGAAAAAGAACAACATGTGTGCCAAGAGAGAATACAGAATACAGCTACAGATACTGTACGACATAAAAAATTGTGCCTTCCAATACAGGGTTATCAGAGAACCTCACTTTCTACCCTCTCTAAAATAGAGCAGATAGGATCTATTGGTCATATTTTCCTTCAGAAGAAATATCTGCTCTCTTACTACAGTTAGAAGGGATTATTAAATAAATTTATCTCATAAGAGGCTATGAGACTTAGACAAATTAAATATTTAAATTTAAACATTTCCTCTTCTCTCCTTTAAAGATAGCTTTAGCAAGTAAGGCAGAACACAGGAAACTAATTTTTGCATTTCTTATTAACAATCTAGCATTTTTGTTCAATGCATTTTTTTAATCCTCACCTGAGCATATATTTTTCATTGCTTTTCAGAGAGAGTGGTAGTGGGGGAGAAAGAGTAAGAAACATCGACGTGAGAGAGACACATTGCCTCCTGCTTGTGCCCTGACAGGGACCAGGGATCGAACTGCAACCCAGGTATGTGCCCTTGACCAGAAATGGAACCCATGATCCTTCACTGTGCAGGTTGCCACTCTAACCACTTAGCATACTGGCCAGGGCTGTTTAATGTTTTTTAACTAACATTTGTTGAGTACTGGGTTAGGCACCTCAGTGGCGATAAAGATAAATAAAGCACAATTCCTGACCTCAAGCTGAATGCCAAACCAGGTAGAATACAAGCCAGGTTATTTTAAGTGCCATAGAAATATACTTTAAAAAGGCTGCATGCTAGGGAGGAAGAGCTCAATCCACTTAGCAAATTAGAACAAATTTCATGGAAATGCACCTTGAAGGGATATATGTTCAGTTCATGGGAAGAGGATAGAAAAATCCAAGTTATAAAGGCAGGAGAGTGGTGGTTTTATTCAGAGAATAGAAAGGTAACTGTTCCTGAAAAGAGTAGGAACATAAGTTCCATGAGACTTCCGTTAGAGCAGTGGTTCTCAACCTTCCTAATGCCGCTCTAATACAGTTCCTCATGTTGTGGTGACCCCCGATTTCATTGTTACAAATTGAACATAAGTAAAGCATACTGATTAATCACAAAAACAATATGTAATTATATACGTGTTTTCCGATGGTCTTAGGCGACCCCTGTGAAAGGGTTGTTCTGACCCCAAAGGGGTCGCGACCCACAGGTTGAGAACCGCTGTGCTTGAGGCTTTAGTTTTTTACTGTCATTCACCTCAAAACTGCTCTTAGCGTGATGTCCCATGCCCCAAACAGATCCACCTCTTCCACGCATCAACTAAAATACGAAATTACATGAAGATTTAAATGGGGAGGTGAGGAAGAGGATTCTCATCACACAAGTCAGAGAATTTATCTAATTCCCCAATAGATAAATCTGGTTCCCAACCACAGTTCATCGACACCGGCGGCCACCCCCTCTCCTCCCCTACTTTCGTCATCACTCCACCTTCTGGACTATGCCTTTTGCAAGCCAGACAGTTCCTATATCATTGTGGTCCCTTGGTAACTCTCCGCTTGCTCTCCGGCGGCTAAGCTGGACCTTGGGACCCACCATGCTCACGCTGCCATCACAGACAGGGAGAGCAGAGCACAGCAACTTCACTTAATGGAGGAAGCGATAGGTCAGTTTTATTTTATGTGATGATTTGCTTATTTGAATAATCTGCCCTTCAGAAGGTAGACCAATTTTTTTCCTACTCTGTTCACCCTATAATTATGGCTGCAGGGCTGCATCCTTTAGAAGTTGTTATGCTCCTGAAATATGTATCCAAATGTGTCTAATGGCTTGATGTGAAATTAGATATATTATGTTACATAATGCAATGGTTTTTATGAAAACAACAGGACATGTAATGTCCTACATTGGAGGATGTCTTTATGTCTCAATTTAAGAGTCATTAGGGATTCTGAGGGCCATTGGGATGGTGCCATTGGCCTTGAATACTATCAGCAGTGGCCACAACATTTGTTTAGAATATTCATCCATTGCTAAGTATCACTTTCTTCTCTTTCGGCAATTTGTTCCAAACTACAGCATAAAATGTCACATTATTGATGCGGCATTATCAAGTTTCATCATGATTGACCTGATGTCACACTGTTTTGTAACACAACTGCTCGCTGTCAATCAAAGGCACTTACAGAAACCCGTGATAAACATTGAGAACAATTTGTGCCGACAAAGAACCATCTGGTATACTCTTCACTTTAAAGAGAAACCTTGTGGTTATTTAAAAATCATTAAAATTGAAATGTGAATTTTTGCTATATTAAAGCCTTTACTTGATCTTCAAATTTTCAACATTTCTATAGTTGTTTTTTTTTTTTGGAGATAGATAAAAATGTTGAGGACTTTTCTTTATGTAGCAGTTTCTGTTTGGTTTTGCTTTCTTAATGTAGGAGTTTTCTTTGGTGTTTGTGACCCTTACCAGGAGGTCAAGAGATCAGGATACACCTATCACTCCTCCCTGGAAATGGAAGAGCGTGTTTTGATGAGGGTGAGAGAGAAGGAGAGAGGACTGAAAAAACAAACAAACACACACACAAACAAAAACAGAGAGAGAGAGAGAGATGGAGAGAAACAGAATTGGAGACAGAGAGATCCTTTGGCTACACCACACAAAAAGGAAGAACAAATAGCAGAAAAGTGAAGCAAGGGCCGCTGCTGATCTGCGAGGCCAGGCATGATTCCCAGTGCCCGGCAGTCTTGGTTCTGAGGCGTGACCTCTGAGCTGCGGTATGGAGCTTCTCGGTGAATTCTCTTTGAGTTCCTCAACCCTGCTATTTCTGCTGCTACAACTTTGTTTAAATTTGACCTTTATGTATCTAAGTCTTTGGGATCAATTCCTTGGGTTTTTTAAAAGAAAATAATAAGTGCAGTGGGAACAATTTAGGATAAATGCGGTAGAAGACGGAATGTTGACTGTAGCTTTCTCACTTTTTCCCACTAGACAAGAGGTTTGTCTATGTCCACTAAAATACCAAGAAATGACGTCCCAGAATCCCAGAAATCTAAGCCCCTCATACTTGTTTGCTTGATTATGATACACAGACTTTTCTGAGTGCTTTTCCAAAGGTGTTATCAATATTGTGGCTCCTCTCTCTTAAGCTGACTCCAATATTCTGAACTACTCTGAAGAAGATTTTAAAGAAGAAAAGGTGGACTAGAAAACGGGAGGGGAAATGGGAAGCCTGAGAAAATCTGTGCTCAGATTTAAATGCTCTATAGGAGCTATTTCTCTTTACTGTCATCTCTAGCACTCTCTTCTATAAATATGGCTGCTTTTGAGCCCATTGCACTACCTTTAAAATAATGTTTCTTGATATTAATAAAAGGTTTACATAAATATGCTATCTATATTTACTACCTGGCTTTATTTATATTTGCATAATTTATTAAATTTTAACTTTAAAACTACTCATTCTTTTTTCATCAGCATGTGATGAAAGTCATTTTGCAACTAATTCACTTGACACATTTAAATGTGTGCTATCTGGATGGTTTTTATATGGTCACACGCTTTAAATGTATTTTTAATTGTGGCTTTTTCTTTCTCCAAGTGTCTTGCTGCTTTAAAATTCCAGATATTTTTCTTGTTAAAATTTTATATTTTTTCTCTACCTACGTTAGTAATCATTAATTGCATGCTCCTATTCCTATGTTAATTGGCCTACTTTCCTTTAGGCACTTCTTTTAAAAGATCCTGACACAATTCCATCTATACATCCTATATCAGAATTGGCCTCACGGTTTTTGTTTGCTTGTTTTTTATTTTTTAAAGTTATCTTTATTGTTAAAGTATTACAGTTGTCCCTTTTTCCCCATTGACCCCCTTCACATTTGTTTGTTTTGTAATCTTCACCCCAGGGTATGTTGTTCATTGATTCTAGAGAGAGGAATGAAGAGGGAGGGGAGAGAGAGAGAGAGTGGGAGAGAGAGAGTGGGAGAGAGAGAGTGGGAGAGAGAGAGAGAGAGAGAGAGAGAGAGAGAGAGAGAGAGAGAGAGGAACATCGATCATGCACATGCACATGCCCTGACCAGGGATTGAACCTGAGACCCTTACGTCCATGGGGCAATGCTCTAACCACTTAGAAACACTGGCCTGGGCTACCTCAGACTTTTTAATAAGCAAAGTATCTGTTTGCTTTCCCCCTTTCTTCTAAATTTCAAGCACTTGTTTTTGTGTGTTTTTTTTAATGACAAATTTTATGTCATTTTTCATTTACTCAGTAGAAAAAGCAAAAGGACTTAGAACAGTCCAGACTTTCGATTTATAGGCAGCACGGCTCCTACACTATGGGGATTTAAAAAACATTCTGTCTGGCTCCTTGCCTGCTCAGAGAGCCACGCCTCTCAGATGCTATGTCCACCTGGAGAGCTGCTCCCCAGTGTAGCCCTTCTTCTCTCTGACACCAAGTAATGATTCCCAGCTCTTGCCCACTGATAGCAGGGCTCCCAGGGCAGCGAGATGCTCAGTCTAATTCTCAAATGGGGTTAATGACACTGTAGTGCTTCTGTGAGCAGACCTCCTCTGTTGAAGTCCAGGCTTCTTGGTTCTGGGGAAAGTAGGCAGGAGGAGGGAGTTTATATCATCTCTGCCTCCAACAGCTTCCCCAGCAGGGCAGAGGTAGCGGTACCTGACCTCCCTCATCCCCACGGAGAGGTATCTTCATACTTCTCTCACATTGTTATCATAGCTGATGTTGGTTCTTAACTGAGGTGATGCTTGTTTCTTTTCTTCTAGGCTCTAAAGGACAAGTTATTTGGATTCATGAATAACTACAGTGTTCTTTCCCAGAATGCTGTAGCAGGATCTAGTTTTCCCATAAGCCCTGCATGCTTTCACTTGGTAGGATATTGATAAAAAAGAGGTCAGTTTATCCTTTATAATAAAAGCCTAATATGCTAAGTGTTTGGTCATCAAATCATCCGTTCAACCAATCAAAGCTTAATATGCTAATGAGATGCTAAGGCTGCTCAACAGCTTGCTATGACATGCACTGACCACCAGGGGGCAGATGTTCTGACCCATAGGTTAATTTGCTGCTGGGGTCTGGCCGATCAGGACTGAGCGAGTTGGGCCGGACACACCCTGGAGCCCTGGCTGGCCAACCACCTGTTTCCCTCCCAGGCCTCGATTGTGCAATGGTGGGGTCCCGTGGCCTGGCCTGCACCCTTTCACAATCCAGGACCCCTTGGATTGTGGGGTGCACCCTTTCACAATCCAGGACCCCTTGGGGGATGTCAGAGAGCCAGTTTTGGCCCAATCCCACAGGCCAGGCAGAGAGACCCCATTGGTGCACGAATTTGTGCACTGGGTCTCCAGGTTGTATAATAATAACTTGCTATTATCTTAAAAGACAGAGGACATTTATTATGTTTAATTATCAATTCATATATAAACCTGTTAACTACAGATCACATTGCCCTTGGCACTGTTGTTCAAAGCAATCAACGTAATTTTCAAAATACGCTCATAATCCTTAACAGTTGAGATTGCTTGAAACCCAGCTAATTTTTAAAAATATATTTTTATTGATTTCAAAAAGGGAGAGAGAGAGAGAGAGAGAGAGAGAGAGAGAGAGAGAGAGAGAGAAACATCAATAATAAGAGAGAATCATTGATCAGCTGCCTCCTGCATGCCCCACACTGGGGATCAAGCCCGCAACCCAGGCATGTGCCCCAACCAGGAATTGAACTGTGACCTCCTGGTTCATAGGTAGATGCTCAACCACTGAGCCATGCTGGCTGGGCCCCAGTTAATGTCTTGTAATTTACCTTAGGATACATATCCACCACATTACATCCTTTTCGTCCTTCATGAGTCTATCTTACACCTTCTCACAGACCAGATATGGCGTAGCTTGACTGAGAAGAAATTCTTAGTGCTGAAGCTGTAGTGAAATCATTGGGAACCCTACACCAATTTGTGCTTTAAAATACTCTGCTGTAGTGTTAGAGATGTGTTCGCTTTACCTGAGGCAGTTTATATTCGAATCCATTGTTAGCAAGTTGATGGACATACAATCTTCTCTGGTTGTATAAAATTAGACCAGCAATTACTGCTTGGTAAGAAGGTCAGGGCACAAAAAAAACCAACTAACTGGGAAAAAAAAATCTTTTTATTTTTGGGAAAAAGAATGTATTCTAGGGAGGATGGTGAACTAGAAGGGAATCATCCTTTTAGTGCCAATTTTCTAGTAGGTAGCTTTTTACTTTGTTGTTTATTCTCTTCCTGTGCTGAAGGGAGGAAAAAAATGGATCTTCAGAACTGTTAAGGAGCTCACGAAAAAAGAAACTGAAGTCAGTCAGTGATTATTGAGTCTCTATTCTAGGCAGTGCCCTGACCTAGCCTTGGAATACAAGTAAAATATGATGGAGGTTTTAAATGCTGAGTAAAACTGGTGATAAAAGACAAACTATTGGGCACACTACAAGTAGGTTAAGTAATAAAGGAATACTCTAATTAGGATATGTGAGTAAGATATTTTTTAAAAAACTAATCATGAAAAAGTTAAGTATTAGTAAGAAAAGGGAGCGTTGTACTAATCCATTTTTAAATAGAAAGCTATAAAGTCATAAAGAATTTCTTACTTGAGTGATTATTAAGTGTGTTTACTGATTTTGATTTGAAAAGTGGCAGATAACTAGTTTTCCTAGTAACACTCATATTGCTTCACTGTAACATAAAATCACCACTTGAGGCTCAGGTGCCTCTATCACCAAATCAGTAGTGCTGTTTGCCTCTGAGAAGTAATATATTATTTTCTGAAAGATGAAATGATAAAGTATATAATTAGTGTAATTTTTGTATATTTACACTCACTCTTTCTTGATTAAGCAGTGAGCAATGGGCTGATCAACATTGACTCCCCTCTTTCCTCATTGACTTAGGAAATGGACAGAATTCTAACCATTAACAATATATGAGTTGAGTTGATACTGTCCTGTTAGTAGATATCTAGATCAGTGCTTCCCAGGTTTTTCTGACATAATGCTTATGGAATAATACAACATATATGGCATGATGGGGTACGAGAATGTCATGACTAGAGGTCAACTGCACAGCATCTCCAGGCCTGGGACCAGTCTTAGATACCACAAGATCTAGGGGATCGATTTATCATCACTCAGGTAACCTTTTAAAGCACACGAGTATCAGAAAGCTCTTGCCTAGGTCATGCCACCCACCCAGCCACAGCTCAGTTTATCTTGATGTGCTTCCCCACTACTTACCTGCTGGAAGCAGAACTGTATAACCTGAATAAAAATTAGGGAGCAAATTTTCTTGATGCCAAATCATGGCTAAGTTTTTAATAGACAACCTCCTCCCCTGAAAAGGTGAAAGTGGCATGATTATCCAATTGTTCTCAGGGGAATCTTAATCTTGTTTTGAGGAGCTTCTGGAAAAAATACTTTTAATGACTTGAATTTTGGCCAGAGCACCATAATAGAGCTCACAGACAATCTAGATCTGATGCTCTGTTTTGTTGAATATAAGTGTTACAGGGGAAATTTGGCTTCAGTGTTTCCTTAGGAAAATTACTCTTGGACCATTTTTATTAGATTTCGACTTCCAAAAAAAGAAGCACAAACAGCGGAGAGCAAAAAATGGATACTCTGAGCAATTTTTTTTTGGAAAACAGATGGCATCTCTAGGGATGGCCTGGTACTAATCTGAGGGGAAGACATTTTCATATTCATATTCAAAATGGGAAGAAATAAATGCCAGAGTAACATGACAGCCTGGTGTATATTAATACTAAGGATGTAGACCAGCGGTTCTCAACCTGTGGGTCGCGACCCCTTTGGTGGTCGAATGACCCTTTCACAGGGGTCGCCTAAGACCATCCTGCATATCAGATATTTACATTATGATTCATAACAGTAGCAACATTACAGTTATGAAGTAGCAACGAAAATAATTTTCTGGTTGGGTCACAACATGAGGAACTGTATTTAAAGGGCCAGAAGGTTGAGAACCACTGATAAGACTGCTCTCCGAAAGAGGCTTGTTAAGTGTTGATTGTGTGAGTAAATCTAAGAGAGGAGAAATACATATATATGCCTTAGTTTTATTATCTAAAATAACCAAATGTTACAAGTGCTGGTGTCTGAACATTACTTCTTTGAACACAGTGAGTTTACTTTGCTGTCAGTGAATCTTGGAAGATGGTAAGAGAAGCCAGATGAGGGAGCAAAATGAGAATAGAAAGCTTTGACTTTTAAGTTGCCCTTAATTTTGACCTAATCAATAATTCTAATAATAAATAATAGCAGTATAAACTATTTCAGATTGGAATCTGATATGCTGTGTACTTTTAAAAAATAGCTTTGATAGGATAGGAGTTCTGCTCTGCTAATATAAATAATAATTTAATCGCCAAACAAATGAAAGGCAGGGCATTTTATATTCAGCAAGCCTTCTGTAAACAAAGAGTCTATAAATTTTGTTGTCCATGTTCAACAAAAATATCACTGCATTGTTCCATTATTTACATTAAAAAACAAAGCTAGCAAATAAGCCTTCTTGCCTCCAGGGAGTTCCATAAACATCAAGTTAATTCATAATTGATCTGATTTTACAGAAGGAGTTCTTGCCTTTGGGAATGAAAAAAAAAGTGCTGTTGTCATATACTGAGGGGCAAGTTGATGAAAGTCAATCCAGTGAGAACAGGAAGGCTAAATTACCTTCTGGTTACCAATTTTGTACGTTTATCATGCCTTTTCAGTGTTACTGCACAGGTAGCAGGATGAAAATAGTTTCTGTGTCAGAGAAACGGATCTGAACTTTGTCCTTTTTAGACTATGGTGCCATCAGGATGGCTGGCTGAACACATACTCTACACTCCCAGCCAGCTCAATAGCTTTAAATATGGGGGGAATGTTGTAAACATCTATAAACATGCTAGGAAACAAAATATAAGAGGATTTTTGGCAAAAAGAAAACAAATGGAATTAGATAGATGGACAAAGAAGTTAAAAATTAAACTCCCTGAAGACAGGTAAGATACAGGGAGCAGGGTATCTCTGAGTTTGCACAAACCCAGAGATATTGGAAATAATGAGTGGGAGGAAGTCAGAGACAAAGATTGAAAATGGAACTGCAGCCAAGATTTGATGCTTGCATGCTGCACCTTTATTCACTCTAGCTAACCAGCAGGCAGCAGAAATGTCAGGTCTGTGCTAAACCAGAGAAGGTGGGAGCTAGAATGTGAAGTGCAGGCTTCAGGAGGAAAACAGAACCTGTACAACCAGAAAACAGGTTGATTGTATATCTCTCCATGCACACTCTATCACACCACTGCCCTAGAAGGAAAAGTGAGCTGGTGTTCACAATTTACATCCACAGACAGGAAAATAGGAATTATGAAATACAGAGATGAGCAGAAACAAAGAATAATCAAGTTTTGAGATAAATCAATGTATGAAGGGCAGGCAACAAACTCAAAATTAAAAGTACAGCCTGGACAATGGTGTAAAGCAAGCAACGAGAAAGCTTTAAAATAAGTGTGATCAATATCCTTAGAAATATTATATCCCATTTATAAAAAATTGGCAAACAGACAACAGAAAACTGATCTTCAAAATATGTAAATTCAAGAGATGAACAGAATAAAGAATTGACTTAGATGAAGAGTGAATAAATTAGTTGGAAGAGAAAGTAGAGGGATTACCCCAGATCAAAAGAAAAGTAAAGTTTAACTTAAAAAAATACCTACAATATAATAATCTTTCAAGAATACCTAATAAGGGTCCCATTAGGAGTGTGTGTGTGTGTGTGTTTGGTGATGTTGGTGGGGTATTGGAAGCTAAGAAAAAATAGAAGATTCCCAGGGCTAAAGTAATTATAAAGTCTTGGTTTAAAAAGATTGTGAGATATAAATAAGATAAATTTTAAAATAGCATACATAGATTCATCATTGTGTGTGTTTCACATTTTAGAGCACAATGAATATAAAAAAGGACAAAAATGAGAATAGAAAAAATTAACTGAAATGGAACTAGAATCATATTATTATTTTGTCAACATCAAATGGCAAAAGACATTTGAGTAATATCTTCAATAGTCTGAGAAAAAATAAATTTGAGTGTAGAACCCAAATCACAATGATACTTTAAGTAAAAACTGAGAGCATTTATTACTTTTATTGAAGGACTGATAAAAAGAAAGCTGGAAAAAAAAAGTCAAAAAATGAGTATATAGATATCAAATGGTATTAGCCATTCACAGAAAATAATAGGTTAAACATACATATTAAATATAGGACTCATCATTAGAATAAAATATATATACGAACAATCTAATAAAATCTGATTAATATAAGAGAACTAAAGGAAGAAAAAAAGAAAAAAAATGGAAAATGAAAAATAAAAAATAGAAAAAATAAAGACAAAAATCAATAGTCATTTTATATATCAATGTATTCTAATATCAAATGTCTCAAATCTCAGATTGTGGAACTGAAAAGAATCCAACTAAAAACTGTTAACATAGAGAAATTAAAGACAAAAGTATAGATGCTCATATAGCAATGTTTAAAAATAAAAGGAAAGATCCAAACAGTTAAAAAAAATATTATTGCATCTAAGACAAAATTGACTTTAAAGCCAAAAATATTAAATGAAGAAAACTAAAAGCATAGCAAATATAATACAATTATGAACCTTCATGCAACTAATCACATAACTTGAAAATATATACACTAGAAACATAAAGAAATACAGAAAATTTGATTAATCCTCAAAATTTTGGGGATACTTCTCTTGAAAACAATTGGTACAATTAAAACTTTATCTAAACGATAAATGTAAATTGACTTTTGTTCCCAGTACTTGGAGAATACATTATACATTATATTTTAAAGCCCTTGAAATAGTCACAAAGTTTGATCATCCATCAGATCACACACACACACACACACACACACACACACACACACACACACACACACTCACACACACCAGAATCTTAATCAATATTTTCAAGGACAAATTATCTAATCACAATACAATATGAGTGAAAGAAGAAATCTGAATGAACATTTAAAACAACATTTAGAACTAAGTGAAAATTAAATATGGTATATCAAACAAAACTTGGGAGATAGAGCAAAATAACTGCTTAGAAGGAAATGGATAGCCTTCAACTCATATGTTAAAAAAAAATCTGTAAATCAGTGATTAATACTATTTCTAAAGGGTAGTAATGTAATAGTTAATTAGACCTAAAGAATGTAAAATGAAGGGAATCCTATCTAAAAAAGAGGGAATATGCTAATTGACCCTTATGCTGTTGCAAAGATGGCGGCACTCACAGCCAATAAGGAGGGAATATGCTAATTGACTGCCCCGCCCTCAAAGATGGCAGCACCCAGTCCCCTCAGCCCCGCTGGAGAGACAGGCATGCGGCACCTGCCTCTGAAGCCCCCCAGTCCTCTTAGCCCCGCAGCCACCCAGGGCCTCCCGAGGCTCAGGTAACCAGGGCCGGCCGAGGCTTTCACTGCCGGCAGTGGTAGCAGCAGAGGTGTGATGAAGGTGTTGCCTTCCCCTGATCGCCGGGTCGCCTCCCAGCCCTGAGGGCTCTCGGACTGTGAGAGGGGACAGGCCAGTCTGAGGGACCTCCCCCTTCAGTGCATGAATTTTCATGCACCAGGCCTTTAGTAATAAAGGTAATAATCTATATGAATGAACTAGATCTGTGGTCGGCAAACTGCGGCTCGCGAGCCACATGCAGTTATTTTGTGTAGCTCTTCCACAAAATACCACGTGCGGGCGCATGTACAGAGTGATTGAAACTTCGTGGCCCATGCACAGAAGTCAGTTTTCGGCCTGGGCGAGTCTATTTTGAAGAAGTACTATTGATATTTGGCTCTGTTGACTAATGAGTTTGCCAACCACTGAACTAGATGATAAACTTCTATCAAAGATTAATCAAGAAAAACCTGTTACCGTCAAAAGAAGGCACACTACTAAGAAAAAGGAAATTCAAAGGGATACATTATTCAATGAAAAAAAAAGAGAAAAACATGAACAATTTTATGCTAATAAATTTTAAAATTTACTTAGAAAAATAATCTCGAAAAAATATAAAATATCTTACCAAACCTGATGAAATAAGAAATAGGAAATATAAATGACTTGTTAACCAATCAAAGTTTAAATCCATAATTTAAAAATTGGCCTCTGTTTAAATGTAGTCTCATCCTCCTCATAATCTTAACTCTTCCACATTTGTGAATTTCTTTAAGTTCCTCAGACATTCTCTTTAACCACTACAACTTCGTCTTTTGGTATGTGTTTTTCTCCCCACTTCTTGCAGTTCCTAACTCCTGCTCTCCTTCTGTACGTGGCTTCTTTAGTGTAGTTTAGTTTTATTTGTTTGTTTGGTTTTTTACATTTAAAAGTGAAGAGAACATCACTTTCCTAGCAATGATTGTATTTTTGTTTGTTTGTTAATCCTCACCCAAGGATATTTTTTCATGGATTTTTAGAGAGAATGCAAGGAGGGGGGTGGGGGCAGGCGAGAGAAACATCAATGTGAGAGAAACACATTGATTGGTTGCCTCCCACAGTTCCCCAGCTGGGCTGGGATCTAACCTGCAACCCAGGTACATGCCCTTGACTGGGAATAGAACCTGGCCCACACTCTTACCATTGAACAACACTGTCCAGGACCCTAGCAATTATTTTAAAACAACTCGTGTTTAACTGTTTCCCTGCGTTCATTTCATGCTATCTTTTGGTTCTATTTTGTTCTTGCAGGGGACTTTTTTCTTTATACTCTTGCTTTTCTTTGTGTTTTTCTATTTTTCTCACTTATTAATAGCACACATACCTTTGGTTAGTTACCATATAGTCAAATGTCCCAAAGTGCGCTATTTTTAGTCTGGTCTCTATAACCTGCAAAGCATTCCCTAATGTAGTATATTTCTGAATTTATTAGGAAAGTCCCGTTCAAAATTGTCTCAGTTTAATTACAAGTTTATGTCAGATGGTTGACTTTATTTGTAAGCATATAACGAGGATCTTGGATTAACTGTTATGAGGTTTTTTTTCTCTCTCAAATTTAATGCTCATGACTCATATTTCTGTGGTTCTCATTTTCTCTGAAATTCAGTTTTTTTATCTTTAAGATAAGGGGTTTAGGTTTCATAATATTTTAGTGCCTTACATAGCTAAAATTCTAGAATCATTTGAATGTTAATAGAAAATTTGTATTACACAATAGGGACTTTAAGCCTAATTGAGAATACAGATTCTATATGCATATATATTTGCTTCCACCACTTGAATTATGCTATTGCCTAAAAAATGTATTAGTTTTCATTGATACATAGTGAAAAATATCATTATATATATGGAATACATAACATGTGTAAGAAAGACATGAATTTCACAGTAACAGCAGGTAGAAGTCAGAAAATGTTAAACCTGTCTTTGATACATGCCATGGTTAATCTCTTTTGAAGATATTTCATCAAGGACACACATAAATTTTCTCCCTAACTATTAATCAGGTGAATAAAAGAGATAAGGAAAACCAAGTACTTGTGGTAAAGCAGCCTAACTCTCTAGTACAGTGAAAATAAAACTTACACATCATTTTTAATTGTACAATTTCCTCATGGTTATTTATGCAAATGAAATTGTCTCTATAACTTTGCTTATGATAATATTCAATAAATTAACCATGTAGTGGTTTGATAAAAATGATACTGACTAAGGAGTAAATGACAAAATTATTTTATAAAAATTATTTATGTAAGTTAACAAGATGAATAGAAATGAACCTATTGGACAGAGTAAGAATTATGTTTTATTTATATAGTATTTATTTATATAGCACAACAACAGTAGCTGTTGTTACTGATCTCAAGAGATAAACTGAGGCCAATATAATGGCTTTCCATTGCTTCTCATCTTGTAGCAAGAATTGTCTAGATTTAGGATTTGCCCGTATATAGCATGCTCACCTCTGTCCACCTTCAAATGATATATGACTTCAGTCTGCAATGGGGTATGGCACAGCTGTTTGCTGTGGCTTCTCAAATGTAGAAAGGGCAGACACATCACTGGGAGCTGCGCATGACATCCCAGTTTGCCCAGATTATATTCAACTAGAAGGCCCATATTCTGCATAACTTTAGTAGAGCTATTTGTCCAAAATTTCATTGGAATTCTAAATCATGTATGTGATCATGATTATTGCTTTGGGTTAAATATGAACCTGAATACCCCTGGCTTCATCAGTGGCCTTTACAGCTTCTGGATGCTGCTGCCACTTGGCCGCACTTGCTCTGATGCAGAAGGGCCTACAATCAGCAGATGGTGTGTATGTTCCCACCGCATCCTGCATTCTTGTTCCTGGGGGTCCTCGTCCTCGGTGGTTTTCAGCCAATGGTGTCCTGATAAATGTTTAACTACTGGCTCTCTGAGGGGGATAAAAACCTTGATCTTTAGCATTTGCCAGTTTTCATGGTGTAAATAATCCCACGATGGCCAATTTCAACCTACCAACGAGATGTCACAGAAGGAGGAGTTGGGAAGAGATGCACATGATTGGCTGTGAGAGCTGGTATGGGCCAGCAGCAGCACACAATTGCTTTTAGCTGTTTCTTTTTAAACATATATGCTTTATGTTCTCCTTCTTTGACCTATTAAGATGGCTTATAGTCCTTATTAATAGGGATTGGGCACTTCTTCTTGCTTATAGTTCTTTTGCTGCTATTCCTCCTTCACTAGCTCCTCATTCTCTTCCTCCACCTCTCCTTTTTCTCCACATGCTTTTCCTATTTTTAGAATTTTTGAGGCCATAGAAAATTTAAGTGGCACCAGCTATTGTCTCACTGAAGAGTGTACAGATATTCTCAGCAACCACTGTTTAAAAGCACAGTGCATGCCTTTTAATAATCCAAGGTGAATTTATTGCGCACCCTGAACACACCCCCACAACCAAACTCAGAAGAAACCTGAGGATTAGAATGTACTACCTTGGGGTCCCCACTGCATTCACTATCACAGTTAGATTTTATTATACTGAATTAAGAAGAATGTTCATGGTTCATGTCATACTGTGTTCTGGTTTATTTTGTCTATTTGTGTTGAATTTACTGGTGCCAGCATTTCTCAATTCAGACATATCATTACAAATCAGTAATTCAGAGGATATGGAAAGGAGGTTGCTGTTTTATACCTATTCCCTGAGTCTAAGATTTTTTAAATATTGAGCCAGAATTTTAGTCTATGATTTGATTGCATGGTTATACTTATTTTGGAGCTGAATTCCCTTTAGTTTGATCTTAAATGCTATTATATCATATTATATTATATTTTATACTAATAATAGAGGAATATGCAAATTGTCCAGATGCCAACAGTAACAACTGAACAGCAGGCTGCGTGGGGTGACCAGGTCGGCAGGGGGGAAGGGCAGTTGGGGCGACCAGGCAGGCAGGCAGGTGAGCAGTTAGAGGTCCTGGATTGTGAGAGGGATGTCTGACTGCTGGTTTAGGCCTGATCCCCGGGCCTCTAGTATTATATATATTTGCCTGAACAATTTTTTTTTCTCATCCCATACACCCTGGCTGTACCTAGTTTCATCTCTCCAGGATGACTACTGAATTTTAAGTTTACTCTCTTCTATATATTCAATGCACATTTATATTCTTCCTTTACAAATTCTTGACATTTAAACATTTTTTTAGACAGTCTTCCTAGTATAGAAGCCTAAGGACTCAGCTATTTCCTTGTCCCATTCTGACGTGTGATCAAGGAGCAGAAATGGCATTCTTCCACCCAGGACTTTGAGGCTCTAGGGACTGACGCAAATTTATAGGGAAATGGTGAAATTAATTGTTGTGGTGATGTTTCTGAGGGTTCAGTGGTAGTTGTGTTGGTGGTAGAATCCTAGCTAGGATATTCTTAAGACGTTGATTTGATTCTTTTTCTACCCAAATTCTGACTTCAGTTCCCTATTCTTGCCACAGATCTGTAAGCCCTGTTAGTTTCCCAAGACTATCCTAACAATATTAGTTTAAATTTGTTTGTTAAATGAAAACATTGTGGTGACTGTATATGGGATATCAGGTTCACTGAATACATTACTGAGAATGTGAAATGGGACAAACCAGCAAAAGTATTTATAAAATTAGTTTATCTCATCCTCAGATCTAATAATAACGTTGACATATTTTAGAGATCAGTAGTTTTATATGTAGTAGAAACCATAAATATCACCTAGATCAGAGGTTTCCACATTGTGTCCTATAACACTAGTAATGGCCAATTGCACAAGCCTCCTGCTCCTCTCCTTGCAAAAAGTTGGAGTGCACACACACACACACACACACACACACACACACACACACATTGGCAGACAGGCAAATACCACAAAAAGCTTCCCTTTTATTATGATCTGACTAACATGGCTTCAACATAGGATTTTATTTCAGCAAAATATTTTATGATTTCAAAAATGTTTGAAAACAACCAAGCTATCCTAATCTTCCAACTTTTTAATAGATTATAATACTGAGACTTCAAAAAGGTGCTCAAAATCAAAATAATTGGACTACTGTTAAATAAATGGTTCTGAAATTCTTCCTTTAGGGTTATAGGATGAATTCATTTCCATATTGCAGCACATGATCATACATGTGTCTGGATTTTGGGATGCTGTCTAGATAAGAGAGGATGTGGGTTATATGCAGTTCCAATTTTATTAGCTATAACTCTACACATTCTGCTCACTCAAGAAAGCATTATTCATTCATTTGTTCATCCATTCATTCACTTACCCTTTCACTCCTTCACAGAGTACATTCCCAGGACTGTGCAGGGCACTGGGTTTTCAGTGGTGAACAGGGCCAGATGGCTCCTCCTTTCCAGCAGCTTACAAGGTGATGGGTGAGAAAGACATTAAGCAAGTGATCTCATAGTCAATAGGATTATGAGCTGAGATAGCTGGTCTGAAGGAACATGAGAAACTGTAACAAAAGCAATTGTCTTAGACTGGGGATGCAAAACTTCCTCGAGCAAATTTCGCATGAGCTGAGTGAGATCATAAGGATGCCACGTGAGACTGCTGCTGTCTCCCTGGCCCCCTCCTCTCCCAGGCCTCGTCCTCTCCCTCCCTTCATTGATCCTGATTGGGAAAGTAAAGAATTGGGGCTCATCTTGTGTTTACTTGTCCTCCAGAATGAGAGATCTGTTCCACCTACTGAACAAGGTCTGAACATATTTTCTTCATATATTCTCACCAGCTTTGTAGTTGCTTGAGGAGGGAAAATACAGCACAGCTTCTGTTACTGCCTTATGCCCAGAAGCAGAAATTCGGGCCAATTCTTTTGTCATATGGAGGACATCATTGTCAGTGAGAGCTTGGGTGGTTGGCTCCATGGGTGTAGATGGACTTTGAAATAGGTCATGTGGCCAGGAGGGCAGGAGTGGGTGGCACAATAAGTACAGAAAACTTTTTCAACAAGTTGGCGGTGAGGGGGAGTTGAAAGAGGAAGGGAGATGGCTGGAAGTAGATTTGTGGTCAAAGAAAAATTCTTTTTTAAGATAGAATATATTTGGTTATATTTCTTTGTTAATTGGAGAGATTCAACTGAGAGCTAATAGATTGAATAAGTAATTGATAGTGTGACATTTCTGCAGTCACCAGCAGAAGAAATACAAAAACCAGGTAGACCATTGGGACTTCAGTGTGTGCAAGGGAACCTCCTCTAACACAGCAGGAGAGGATAGCCATGTGTGTAGGTGGTATTATAGGTTTTCTACAGAAAACTGAGGGTGTTTCTCTCTAAGAGCTTCTCTTTCTCTGAGAAGTAGAAGGTTAGGGAAATGAAACAATAACAGGCCCTGAGAAGGTTTGGAAAGAAAGGAAAGGTCCTCTATTGTCAGCTGTGGGGAAAGGTAAAGTGGATTGACTTGGCAAACAATAGAAATTCTTGGAGTGTGAGGGCCCATAGAGGCTATTGATTAAGATTACTTTATAGTGATACATACATGTCTTACAGACATGAAGAAAGCTGAGGGGTGAGGTAGTAGAATTCACCCTAGTAGGTGAAACCCATTTCAGCATCTGGGTGAGTTGGTTGTAGTGATGAGAAGCTAAACTTGAAGCAACTCTAATTTATATCTTTTAAAACGTCTATCATCTCAAAGTTTAGTATTTTTATTATGACTTATAATGTATTTCTATGCCAGATAGCAATAACTGCTAATTACTAATTATTAGTAACAACACATTATTTGTGCTATTCTGTATCACTAACCTCTCTATTCTTGTCCCCAGTAGGCTTTAATAACATAGCTCAGCATTGCTATGCAGGACTGAGATTTGAATCTGCGTCTTCTCAAACTCAATAATGTTTGTCTAAGATACTATAGTATCTTGCTTGTGGATTCTTGTGCTTAATTTCTTTCAATGTTTTTGGAACTATAATATTTTCTACTCTCCTTTGTTAATGATACCAATAGAACCATTGACTGTCAAAATCTCTGAGTGTAATTGGTGCTTCATTTTTTTTTACTGTCTGTGTAAACAGCTTGGAAGACCAAAGAGAGATATGGCCCTAATATAGTTTCCCTCAATGAACCACCAAAAAAGCACACAAGAAGTTCCTTTACATTTTAAATTCTGGAGACTCATGACAAAGTTATGAAAAGATCACCTTATTCTGCACCCTTATTAAAGACAAAGAAGAATAGCATCTATTTGACTCATCATCATTATAATTATTGATATTAATGTCACATTAGGACAGACAGTAAAGGTAGAGAAGTTTCAAATCAGTTAGGGGATTAGGGAGATTTTATGTAAATCACAATGGCTCTCATTCAGATTGTCCTCATTCTGAAATTTTAGGTTTTAATAAGGACTGCAATATGGGGAGAGTGAAAGATGTAAAACATTAGGAAGTCATCTAGAGCTCTAGAAAACAATGCTTTAAAGCAACTAGTGAGCAATTAGAGTTGAATGAACTGATATTGCATGCACCAGATTGTCTGAGTAAGCTTTATGGGCTAAACTTATGTAAATAATAGCTATACAGGTGTGTGTGGGGTGGGGGGGGGGGAGGCGGGGTAGGAGGTGGGGTATTCCTTGTCTGTTACACCCTAGAGCAGCACAAAGAGATCTAACAGTGCCCGACGTCAGACTCTGGGCGACAGAGGCAGGACTTGTATGCTGCATGGTTGGAGGAGTATCACTCCTCCCCTGGTGTGATCATGGCTCAGGATCCAACAGCAGGCTGACAGCAGAATCTTGGATTTTCTCCTGTTCTGCCTCTTTACATTTCTTGTGGGAGTGAACAAGCTCCAACGCTGGAATGATGAGAAGGCTGAGAGCCAAGCAGTATGGGTATGGTCTGGTGGCTTCCAGTCCTGATAGGCCCTTGAGCCCTTTAGCCCTAGCCCTGATCCAGCATCTCAGCTCCGGCCCCGGGGGGACTGACTTCACACCGGGCTGCAGCCGCTTCCCAGGGTGCTCTGCAGGAGGCCAAGCCCGTCCCTTCCAGCTAAGACAGCAGAGAATAAATCCTGATCAAGTTGGCTCTTACCTGTAACCCAGACTACAGAGCACAGGAGCGCAGGAGAAGGGAAAGGTGTTTTTCCCACCTGAAGTCTCTATGGGAACATACAGAACCCCACTGTATTTACAGCAGCCTGAGTGTCTAGTTGGACTAGCTATTGTCCAAAGTGGAGACTAAATATTACTGCCTTTGCTCGGCATTGGCACCATTGGCAGGAGTGTCGGAAGAAAGAGCTAAAAGAATTTAAAATGGAAGCTTCATGGAAATAGAATTGAGCTTGGGAAGGGAGAGTGATAGGATAGGAGAGGGAGTGGGTTTTTTTTCTTTGTTTGTTTTAGCAGTAATTCCTTAAAGAAGTTGTGTATGCATTTCTTTGATAAGTAAATTTTAAAAGTTAAAAAATAAGCTAGAACACATATTGATAAATATGAAGAATAAAAGTAACAGTCTAGGAGAGAGATAAGGTTAGGGACTTGATCTATATATCCCTATCCCTATCCCTATCCCTATCCCTATCCCTATCCCTATCCCTATCCCTATCCCTATCCATATATCTATATGCCAGCAATACCTTCATTTTTTGAAATATTTGTTTCTTTCCAAGTGCCATCTTTGGGATTTTATAAATAGACTTCACACAAGATTGCTTTCGTGCTGCTGACTCCAACTTTATTAATAAATTTAGCCTGTAAGGAAAATTGCCAACTCAATACATCCAGGCGTTCACATTCTTTTTTTACTCTCTTCAGAAATAAGCGTCGAACACCAGGTGAGACTTTTTCTGGCTCCTCTGCTCCCCAGGGGAAGCCAAAACCTTTCTACCCGTCAGATGTTGTCCAGGGTAATGCACTGAGAGAAATACTCACTCTGACAGATTTGTCATTTGGCTGCAAAAGGTACTTATTCATTCCTCTGGATTTAAAAACCTGTCGAGATGGTATTATCCAAGCTGTGTAGACCACAGCTGTGAACAATCATGCAAGAGTGACCTCAGTTCTGTCTTGGGTCATTACCTGGAAACAGTGAGAAGAATCAATTTCTAGGACTCAACATGTTGTATAGCAAACCAATACTATCTATTTTTTAAAGAACTTGGACAGCAAACTTGTGACCAGAACCCTGGCTCTGGTTTGTCTTTTGTTTCTCACAAGCACCCAGTGAAGTACTTATTACATTTATTTTTTAATATGGACATTGACACACAGTTAAGAGACAGACACCGAGGATCACTTCAATCTCCCTTCAACCTTGTTCCAAGTCACTTTGATCAGATCATCTTGCCCTCTCTAAAGCATAGCTTTCAAATAGCGGCAAATGCAGTTTACCTGGCAGATGGTATGCTTTTAAACATAAAGCCTCAGAAAGTGAAGAGTAAGAACTAGTGGAGGGAAAAACACAACAGGCTTCTTTTCATTCCACTTCATTCTATTTTACAACTATTACAACAATGCATACACTTGGAATAAATACTAGGGAAATAATTTTAAAGTCAAAACATCTTTGAAATTGGATTTTTTTTGTTGGATGCTTTTATGCTCATAATTTCCAGTTGTAAGTGAGTCATGCATAGTAGTAGTTTCAAGGAATAAAAGACAGAAAAAAATAAAAAAGATTCTTTGAAATAGTGAACTATAAAATACATATTATCTTCCTTGCTCACACACTTTAATGGTAGCAAAAACATCCGGTAGCAAAAACATCCGGACTACCTCTCTATGTCTGCATTCTATCTGGACTCCCCTGTATTAATTCCCTAAATATTTGGATCGCTCCCATGTGCCAAACACTGTGCTATATGCTAGAGATACAAGAGTGTGCAAGATAAATGCCTTGCTCTCGGGAAGCTTATAGGTCTATGCAGTAAGTCATCATTTCTACAAGTTTAGACCAGTGTCCAATCTTTAAAACTTTCCAGTTCATCCTTGGGCCTATGTTTATGTTTCTCTAGCAGAGAAAGTTTCCCATGTGGTATCCCTCACATATACAGTGAGTGCCCACTCTTTGCCAAGCACTATGTCAGGCATCAAAGAGATACTGATGAGAAGAGTTAGAGGGCCCTTCCTTTCATATGAGTCACCAAGTCTGCCAATTTAGACTTTGAACTCCCTTCTTCATCAGGGGCTATAACCTCACTCAAAACTTCTTTGGCTATTCCTGTGGTCTCAAGAGCAAATGTTCTGTCTGAATCAGTTGATCTAAATCAGCGATTTTCAACTGGTGTGCCTCAAGAATATTTAAAGCATGCAATGCCTGTATTTAGTCAGGGCCACTGGCCTCTTTTCCCTGACGTCAGAGGTGGGAAACCTTTTTTCTGCCAAGGGCCATTTGGATATTTATAACATAATTCTCGGGCCATACAAAATTGTCAACTTAAAAATTAGCTTGCTATATTTGGTCAAAGATTTAATTAAATAACCCTTAATGCTTTGGTAGGGCCAGACCAAATGATTTCACGGGCCTTATATAGCCCGCATGCCAGATGTTCCCCACCCCTGCCTTATACTGTCTAATAAAAAAATGATAACAGACAACACACCAATAGCCATCCAATGTGAAGGAGTCAATGTGCAGGAATCAAAATTATAGCTATTTTCTATTGTCAGATTGGCAAAAAATATATTTTTTGCTGTGCTACAGAATTTTAGTAATTTTAGTATGCCATGAGTTGAAAAGGTTGAAAATCACTGATCTAAACTATACTATTATTCATGCTAAGAAATTGTGAAAGGGTACTTGAGTAAATGTGATATGCAATCATATTATAGAACCATTAGTTTCAGTGTTCTTAATTACAAAATCTTTTCCAAGCTCCACTGAAAGCAGCCAAATAGGTTACTGAGTTACACCTCCTTTCCAACAGTCATCAGTCAACATGCCTTGGAAAGTTAATGTATTATTTTATTAAAATTTTACTGTGTACCTGCTATTTATACCCTAACCTGTTCTGGGCACTCAGAATATAAAGATGCCTGAATTGTACTCTCTGCTCTCAAGGAGTTTATTAGGAGAGATAAAGAAGTAAATGAAATGCCCGGGGGATGAATTCTTGAGTAAATAGAATTACTCTGTCATATTTATGACTAACTAAGGTTTAACCAATGGATGTTTTGGTGGGAACATCAGTCCCCAGTGACCATATCTAGAAAAGTTTTTATCTTTTGAACCACTTCTACCTTATAGTTGCAAAATAGAGACTCTCTCCTCCCTGACAATCTATGCAGATTTTCAACATAGTGAATTTTCTGCTAAAAATGGTTCTGGTTTGTGATAGACAAAAATGTGCACGTTTCTGTAAGACATTCTTTCAACTGCTGAACTAAAAACAAGGCAGTGCTCTTTCATGACAAGCCTGCTGTGAGTTTTACTTCTGCTGCATCCCGGAACAGCGATTCTCAGCCCGTTCTCCTCAGAGGACTCTTGACATGCCACAGTCTTGTTCCTTCCCCATATGTTGAGGATGGTGTTTCTCATTCTTCACTGTCTTGTTTCTCTTGCGTAAGGACAACTATTTTCTTTGTATCTTTCAAATTCATATGGTTCTAAGAATACACACTTTCACCTTCCCCATTTTTGATTTGGTCTTTGCAAAATAACATGAAAAGGAATTTGATGTTTCAGGCACACGGTAAATCTCAAGGAGGTGGGTTTGAGTTAAAATGTTTTCTCTCTCCCTTCAGAATCATGCTTCCCTGAGCAGTCACCAAGACTCTGCTGGGGAAACGGTGCTGGGCAGCCCTGCAGCTGACTGGTATTTTGACTGACTGGGAATGAAATGTCACAGTTCACTGCTCTTTATTGCCCGGGAGCAGCTGGAACACAAGAGGTGCCAAGTCCCCTTTGAGGAAGTTCAAGTTCTTTTCAGCCATCACGCCCACTCTTTTTCTGTGCCGGTACCAAGAATGCTTATATATTTAATAATAATAATAATAATAAATAGATATTAAATCTAATGTTTTTAGATTTCATATATTTCACATACATTCCTAAAACTCACTATTTTTTAGACAAAATACCTATGTCTATTTGTCTATGTATATATCTCCCAAATACATTTTTAGCACTTGTATGTAATCAGGGTCTATAATGTAAACATCATCTAGAATAGCGGTTCTAAACCTGTGGGTTGCGACTCCTTTGGGGGTCGAATGACCCTTTCTCAGGGGTCACCTAAGACCATTGGAAAACACATATATAATTACATATTGTTTTTGTGATTAATCACTATGCTTTAATTATGTTCAATTTGTAACAATGAAATTAGGGGTCACCACAGCATGAGGAACTATATTAAAGGGTTGCGGCATTAGGAAGGTTGAGAACCACTGATCTAGAATATTCAAAACTAGGGGCCCGGTGCACAAAATTTGTGCAGGGGGGTGAGTCCCTTAGCCCAACCTTCACCCTCTCCAATCTGGGAACCCTCAGGCAAATCAACAGAAAGGCAGAACCGCCGGTCACTATGATGCACACTGACATCCAGGGGGCAGATGCTCAATGCAGGAGCTGCCCCCTGGTGGTCAGTGAACTCCCACAGGGGGAGAGTCACTCAGCTAGAAGCACTGAGCTAGCCTAAGCCGTCAGTTGGACATCCCCTAAGGGCTCCTGGACTGTGAGGGGGTGCAGGCTGGGCTGAGGGAAGCCTCTGGGTACACGAATTTCGTCCACTGGGCCTCTAGTGTATGCATAAAATGAATATATTTTTAGTTTTAATCTAGAGATCTGCTGAACTGCATTGTGCCTATACTTAACAATATTGTATGCTACTCTTAAATATCTATTAAGAAGATAGATCTCATATCAAAGGTTCTTACCACAATAAAATAAAAAAAGAAAATTATACTTACAAAAAACATTTGGTTAGGGATGATTATAATGTAAACATTAAGGCAATATACTAACCAGGATATTACATTTTTATATTTTGAATGTATTTTGGGGGTTCATTGTGTCCCCCTGTGATTTAAGGTGTGGTTCCTGGACTTTCTCGAGTGCAAAGACTAACTATAAATGAGTTTGTTCTCTTTGAGGTCACAAGACTATGACTTAAGTCCTGAGTAGCCTGGTTAAAAGGATGAAGTCACTCCCAAGTGTTATCAGTACAGTGGGTCTCACAGGAAAGGGATTTTGCTTTTGTCCAACAGAATCGAGCTACTTCAATGGCACCACTCCATGTTGTCTCTCATTCCTAAGAAGATTAGACTGGGCTTCTTTACATGTTGACACTAGCATTCCAAAAGTGTGAGAGCTGAGTCCTCACTGCTTATTGACAATGAGGCTCAGAACTCCCACAGAGGATCTTCTACCACATTCTATTGGTTAAAGCAAGACACAATGCCCACCCAAATTCCAGAGAATGGGAAATACGCTTTGCCTCTTAATTGGAGGATAGCAAAGCCACACTGAAGACAGGTGTAATGCAGGAATTGGAAGAATTATTTCAGTCACCTGTGCCAACAATCTACTACAGATGTTTGATAAATATTTTTTGTTATAAGGACATTAGGCTACCCCTAAAGTATCTAAAATATAAATAAAGCTATTTTTCTAACCCGTATAAACATCATTTTAAGTTGACTGATTAGCCTAAGATGAAAGAATGTCAACTGCTAGACTGATAGTTTCTGCCCCAATAAACATATACTTCCATTTTATGCATTATAGATGGCTTCCCAAGTAGCATGTTAGCTACTTTATAATTAAAATATTTTTCTTTCTCAGAACATTTTAAAACTTTCTATAAATAGATTATTGCCTTTAGCTCCATTATGCACATTTTTTCCAGAAATGTTTTTGATGCACAAATGTGATGAAAAGCACTTAAAATAACAGAATCACGGTGAAACATTTTAAAGGATGTACTTTACTTTAAAAACTATTGGAAACAGAATTTTTGTGTTTCAATTAAAGTGCTTATAAATGTATTGGCTTCCCTTATTTAGAAAAATCTAAGGTCTCTAAAATAAATTACATTGAATATTTAATGCCTGAATAAATGTTTCAATAAACAGTTAAAAATCAGAAGATTTTCCATCAAGAGCAGAGAACCTCTGAAGATTATGTAATTCATCATTATTATTATGTACATTAGTCAACAGGAAATATTGTGCTCAGTAATAACAAATTTTAACTTTTCCTTTCATTTAAAAAAATCTTTTATTGCATACCTTTAATAATCCTCAATTGACATAGGAAAGAAAAGCTAGCATTTTTAAAATTAACTTATTATACTGCCTGTAACCTGAATTTTTTAAAAAATATATTTTATTGATTTTTTTACAGAGAGGAAGGGAGAGGGATAGAGAGTTAGAAACATCGATGAGAAACATCAATCAGCTGCCTCCTGCACACCCCCCACTAGGGATGTGCCCACAACCAAGGTACATGCCCTTGACCGGAATCGAACCTGGGACCCTTCAGTCTGTAGGCCGACACTCTATCCACTGAGCAAAACCGGTCAGGGCTGGAATCTGAATTTTTTTTGATTGATTAGTGTTGGTTTATTTTTTTCCCCTAATATATTTTATTGATTTTTTACAGAGAGAAAGGGAGAGAGATAGAGAGTTAGAAACATCGATGAGAGAGAAACATAGATCAGCTGCCTCCTGCACACCCCCTACTGGGGATGTGGCCACAACCAAGGTACACGCCCTTGACTGGAATCGAACCTGGGGCCCTTCAATCCAAAGGCTGACGCTCTATCCACTGAGCCAAACTGGTCAGGGTTAGTGTTGGTTTCTTAATTTAGTTTTTTGAGAACTTAACCATGTTAAGTTCAGTGGAATTTGCATAGGTGATGATAAAAAAATTAATGTACTCAAATAACTCACAGTTTAGGTAAAAATAAGTCAACATTCTCTATATATTCAAAATCAAGTTGATTTCAGTATATTTTGTTTATTACATTTTTAACACTTATAAAAACTCTATTTTTACAAGGTTAATTCTGATACTATTTTAAAAGAATAAATAGCATACTACTAGTGATTTATATCAACAGTTTTAGTCAATATGTCCATAATTTAATAACAAACTGTTTTGTCTTATTTTTTTCTTCTGTTTTTTATCCTTTGAATGAAAAAAACTTATCTAAATTTTAAAGATTCTCTGATTAATAAGAACAGATATAAAATATAATTTTGATAATTCTGGAAAAGTTAACATGTCTTGTCATTTTCTGAGTAGGTGGCACAATTTTTGAATTAGAGAGTTCAATTAATCAACTCTAGGCACTGATTACAATCGCACTAATAAATAAGGTTAACTATTATAGATTGGCTTCGTAATATTTGAATAGGTGTCATATATTATAAAAAATTTTTAAATAGTCTAAAATGTGTTTCCAATGATCAATACTCAAAATTCTAGTGTGGAAGAAATTCAGTCAATGAAAAATTATAGCCAAACTAGTGCTTTGAAGCGTTGTAATAATTTGCATGATTAGGTGAAATAAATGATGGTATTTTAAATTAATTCAAGCCCCAATGAATGATTAAAACTTTTACATAACCTTCAAAATTTAGCACATACTGTACAATTTTAGCTTCACTATCTTAATCCTGACACTCTTGTTCACACACTCATTGGTCTGATATGTGGCCAAAGCAACTTGAGCATATTTTCAGTGTCATGGGAAAGTTCAGTTCATGTTTCTTGGAAGGTTTAAAGAAATTGGTGGCAGCTGCTTATACCCTCTTGATGTAGCATGCTATCTGCTTCTAGTTTCTATACCCTTAACCTGAAATCTTTGGCTGTAGACACTGGCTTCTCATTTAAAGGGATAACACTATATTCCACATTCAGACTCCTGATTAATTTATATATTATTTATTCAGATTTTTTTTTGGAGTTTTCAACTTACATGATCTAATCCCATTACTCCACAATGGAAATATTCCTAAACCACAGAAAAGAGTAGTGTGCGAAACATTAACTGAAACTGTGTGTGTATGGGGGGGGAGGGGGGTATAATTTATATCTCCAGGACTTAGCTAAATACTTGACTCATAACAAAATTCAAAAGTTTTTATCACTGTAATGCTGCCTTATTAAGATACTAGGAGCCTGGTGCATGAAATTGGTGCATGGGTAGAGTCCCTAGGCCTGGCCAGCAATCAGGGCTGATCGGGGCCTTCCAGCTGCCAGCCAGGGCCTTCCTTCATTCTGCACCGGCCCCTGGTGGTCAGCACACATCATAGTGAGCAGTTGAACTCCTGGTCAAACTCCTGAGGGGACAATTTGCATATTAGCCTTTTATTATATAGGATTACTGACAAAGTTCACATGACAAAGTACAGAGTTCGTTTCATGGCACCCAGGAATATTCTAGAACTTTGGTGATTCTTAGCTAATCACTGTTAACTCACTTTGCCTTAGCATTGCTCACTGCTAAACTTGTCTTCTATTGCCTTAAGTTGGGCTGTCAAATTCATGCCATGAAAGTCATTGTCCCTCCCCTACTCAAATCAGTCATTACTAATCAATCATTGCACTGTTTCTGACAGCCCAGAAGCAACCACGGAATTCTCTAAAAATAGTGTTCCAGAACCCACTACCAATCGATTTGAGTTAGCATGAAATTTGAGACCTGTCATTCTTGACTTAGTTTGGAAGATTAAATATTTTTGAAACATCAACACAGCATATACCTTGTTCCAAATGATGCATAATAACTTCTTGTTAACTGATGGTTTTTGAAAAATCTTATACATATGGATTGTGCATGTTGTTATATTTCTCTGATAATGCCAAACATGAGTCCTTGGGAAAAAGAATTCTTAGTTAAAGGTATTTGTAAGAGATGGAGAAGAATTGCTATTTTTAGCTATGTATTTGCACCCTTTTTTGAAAAGTCGTGTACATTTCTTGATAGTTCAAAAAGTATATTTTATCTTGCTCGGACTTTGGACAGTAAAGAATATGAGGCTGTCTTTGTGGTGTCTTAGCAGATGTGCCCAAATCCCTCCACTGTTGCAAATTGTACAACTGGTAGTTGTTTCCTTAAATTAATTAGCTGGAGCCTGATGACAGTAGTTGCCTAGCCTCCAGTGAGGCAACCTTTCAGGATAGAATTGTGGCAGATGTTAGCATGGTTAATAGCAGACTCGTTTTTCTGGTTCTATTTGCCAATTGTGAGGAATGTTTGGATTTTGAATTTTTACGTAAGCACCATCCAGATTTTAAAGTGGTGCTGACTTTTCAAAAAGGTCTACAGGGCCATGGTGTTGTGCTTCCTCCATAAGGCAGGTCAGGCAAGAGCAGTGGACGCCAGTGAGTGTGGATGCAAGAGGCAGGTCATTACACTCCCATAGTGCTACTTGTCTTTCTCTCAATTTAAAAAACAGAATATTATTTTTCAAATTCTAAAGATAGATTGCTGGTCACCTTATAGGTTAATCCAAACCTACCTGAGAAATAATTGCAAAGATGAATTCACCAGACATTGCAGCTCTCAGTAAGACGTCCATCCTGCAGGAAACTGCGATAGGCTTAGCAGCAGCAGATCATTAATGTAGCAACGATGTAAACTGAATGAAACACATACACATACACCCGTTTGCTGGTGGTAAGAAGGAAGAGATAGGGTTTCACCATTAGTTTATTGTCATGTAAAATACAACTCTAGATATGGCCATCAGTTTTAATCACCTTGGGCAGCACCATGGAGGTTTTAGCAGCCAACCTCAGCATGAAAAGTAGGAGATATTTGTAAGATTTCACATGGAATGCTTGGGATATTAGAAAAACATTGAAAGTAAAGGAGCCAGCTACATTAAATAGAAAACAGAAACATCTTAGATTGCGTAGGAGCAAATATTCTCCTTGATCCAGTTCCCCTAGCCTAAAGTAATGAGTCAGCTACCTGGAAAAAATTACCTTTAATATATGGGGACAAGGAGGCCTCCCAACCTCTGTGGCTTTGATTTAAACATGAAACCTACCTGGTAAATCCAATCACTATTGAAATGGTTTCTGAGATCTGGCCCTAGGATGTTGATTCAGGTTGTTTTCTGTCTCCTTTGTGGGCGATCAATTGCTTAATTAAAACAAGTCATAATGGACCGATACAATTTGCCCATTCTAAAGTGCACAATATTTTGTAGTTGTGATATAGAGAAAATTAGAATGTTTTTAATACCACAGCTTGCCTATTTCATAACAGAGAATTTACTCAGTGAAGGTAAAGTTTACACATTTTCTTTTTCTCACAGAAGCTCATGCATATATCCTGGGGGAAAAAAAGTTTTCATATTCTTTTTCCACGGAATTATTTATTATTTTTTAAAATATATTTTTATTGACTTCAGAGAGGAAGGACGAGGGTGAGAGAGACACACCAATGATGAGAGAGAATCATTTATTGGCTTCCTCCTGCACACCCCTACCAGGGATTGAGCCCACAAGCCAGGCATGAGCCCTAACTCAAAATCAAACTGTGACCTCCTGGTTCATAGGCCAATCCTCAGCCCCTGAGCCATGCCAGCTGGGCTGAATTACCTATTTTGCTAACACACCATATTCAATTTGTCCCAAAGTGAACTGATTTTCCATTTAAGGCATGCTCATTTCTCACTTCCCAGTCTCTGTCAATGGTTACAAACATTGCTCCTTTTATCCAGATTTGAAATTTTGTTTTTCTTTCTCTGGTAATTATGTTTTTTATTGTTTATTTATTTATTTTTGTACATCCTACTCATAGCTCCTTGTCTTGCTTTGAAGTGGTGTTAGTGTAGCAGCTAGGAGTTATTAAAAGAGAGGGAGCTAGGTGGGCTGAGCTTGATGAGCCTGGAGGTTATACTTAATGAGGCTGGGCTCTGGAAGTTGGGGCTTCATATACCCAGGGGAATGTCCACATCCCCACCAAGGGGATTGGCACACATCTGTCCCCTCCTTCTCGTAGGGTGGGAGGTCAGGCTTTCCAATCCTCCCAGGGAACCACCAGTCTATTCCCTGCAGATTACAGGGTGGAGGAGGAACCAGTGAAGGAGAAATTCCTACGCTGGGTGCATGTGGAGTAGGAGCCAAGATGGCCCAGGGGGAGGGAAGCCATGTGCACTAGAAATCAGATGACACAGTAGAACTTTGAGGCGTGTGCAGTAAGATGGTGACCACAGAGGGAAGGTGCCTAGCCTGAGAAAGGATCAGATTGTGTGAGGGCATGAAACCTAGGAAAGGGATTGGATAGAGGAAGGACCCAAGACAAACCCACAAAGAGCCAGGAAAGACATTGGTTAGTTTGAAAGAAATCTTATTCCTTCCTAAGCCCAAGGTAATATAATCAAAGCTTAACAGAGGCCCATTTAGGTAGCACATGTTCGCCCACCCATTCACATGTGTTCTTTCTCCAGTGACATTGACCATCTGTATATCCTCTTTAAATAAGTGTCTATTCGGGTCCTTTGCCAATTTTTTAATTGGGTTGTTTGTTTGTTTTTGGTGTTGAGTTGTATGAGTTCTTCATAAATTTTGGATATTAATTTCTTACCAGATGTATTATTAGCAAATAAGGTTCTCTCATTCAGTGGGTTGTCTTTTTATTGTGTTGATGGTTACCTTGGCTGTGCAAAAACTTTTTAATTTGATGTAGTCCCATTTATTTATTTTTTCTTTTGTTTCCTTTGCCCAAAGAGATATATCAGGAAAAAAACATTGCTACTATGACAAATGTCTGAGATATACTGCCTATGTTTTCTTCTACAATTTTTATGGTTTTGAGTCTAATGTTTAAGTCTTTAATCCTTTTTGAGTTTATTCTTATTTATGTTGTAAATTGGTGGCCTAATTTCATTTTTGTGCACACGTCTGTTTAATTTTCCCAACACCATTTATTGAATAGACTATCTTTATTCCATTGTATGTTTTTGCCTCCCTTGTCCAATTCTAATTGACCATAAAGGTATGGGTTTATTTCTGGGCTCTTTGTTCCATTGATCTACATGTCTGTCTTTATGTCAATATCATGCTGTTTTGATTACTATGGCCTTGTAGTATAGTTTGATATCAGGTAAGCTTGATTCATCCAACTTTGTTCTTCTTTCCCAAGATTGCCATGGCTATTTGGGGTCTTTTGTGGTTCCATACACATTTTTGGAATATTTTTCCTAGTTCAGTGAAATGTGCCATTTGTATCTTGGTAGGAATTGTATTTAATCTATAGATTTCTTTAGATAGCATGGACATTTTAATGATATTAATCCTTCCAACCCATGAACATAGTGTATGCTTCTACTTATTTATATCTTCTTCAGTTTCTTTCCTCAGTGTCTTATAATTTTTTGAGTACAGGTCTTTTAAATCCTTGGTTACATTTATTTCTAGGTGTGTTCTAGTAGTCTTTTGGTGCAATCTTTAGGGTACTCTATATACAGCACCATGACATCTGTAAATAATGAGTTTTGCTTCTTTCTTTCTTTCAAATTTGGATGGCTTTTCTTTCTTATTTTTGTCTGATTGCTATGGCTAGGACTATTTTAAATAATAGTGGTAAAAGTGGACATATCTATCTTGTTCTTTTTTTTTTTTTTTTTTTATTTTTATTTATTTTTTTTTTTTTTATTGCTTAAAGTATTACAAAGGGTATTATATATGTGTCCATTTTATCCCCCCACCCTAGACAGTCCCCTAGCCTCCCCTATCCCCCAATGTCTTATGTCCACTGGTTATGCTTCTATGCATGCATACAAGTCCTTTAGTTGATCTCTTACCCCCCTACCTCCTGCCCCGCAACCCTCCCCGGCCTTCCTGCTGCAGTTTGACAATCTATTTGAGGCAGCTCTGCCTCTGTATCTATTATTGTTCAAAAGTTTATAATGGTCTCTATTATCCATGAATGAGTGAGATCATGTGGTATTTTTCCTTCATTGACTGGCTTATTTCACTTAGCATAATGCTCTCCAGTTCCATCCATGACGTTGCAAATGGTAAGAGTTCCTTCCTTTTTAGAGCAGCATAGTATTCCATCGTGTAGATGTACCACAGTTTTCTAATCCATTCATCTACTGATGGGCACTTAGGCTGTTTCCAGATCTTAGCTATGGTGAATTGTGCTGCTATGAACATAGGGGTGCATATATCCTTTCTGATTGGTGTTTCTGGTTTCTTGGGATATATTCCTAGAAGTGGGATCACAGGGTCAAATGGGAGTTCCATTTTCAGTTTTTTAAGGAAACTCCATACTGTCTTCCATAGTGGCTGCACCAGTCTGCATTCCCACCAGCAGTGCACAAGTGTTCCTTTTTCTCCACATCCTCTCCAGCACTTGTCGTTTGTTGATTTGTTGATGATAGCCAGTCTGACAGGTGTGAGATGGTACCTCATTGTTGTTTTGATTTGCATCTCTCGGATGATTAGTGACTTTGAGCATGTTTTCATATGTCTCTTGGCTTTCTGAATGTCCTCTTTTGAAAGGTGTCTATTTAGGTCCTTTGCCCATTTTTTGATTGGATTGTTTATCTTCCTTTTGTTAAGTTGTATGAGTTCCCTATAAATTTTGGAGATTAGGCCCTTATCGGATATGACATTGGCAAATATGTTTTCCCACACAGTGGGTTTTCTTGTTGTTTTGTTGATGGTTTCTTTTGCTGTGCAGAAGCTTTTTATTTTGATGTAGTCCCATTTGTTCATTTTCTCTTTAGTTTCAAGTGCCCTAGGAGCTGTATCAGTGAAGAAATTGCTTCGGCATATGTCTGAGATTTTGTTGCCTTTGGATTCTTCTAGAATTTTTATAGTTTCCTGTCGTACATTTAAGTCCTTTATCCATTTTGAGTTTATTTTTGTGTATGGTGTAAGTTGGTGGTCTAGTTTCATTTTCTTGCATATATCTGTCCAATTTTCCCAACACCATTTATTGAAGAGACTATCGTGACTCCATTGTATGTTCTTGCCTCCTTTGTCAAATATTAATTGAGCATATTGGTTCGGGCCGATTTCTGGGCTCTCTATTCTATTCCATTGATCTATATGTCTATTCTTGTGCCAGTACCAGGCAGTTTTGAGAACAGTGGCTTTGTAATACATCTTGATATCTGGTATTGAGATCCCACCTACTTTGGTCTTTTTCAGGATTGCTGCAGCTATTCGAGGTCTTTTTTTATTCCAGATGAATTTTTGGAGAGTTCGTTCTAGATCTCTGAAGTATGCCATTGGTATTTTAATGGGAAGTGCGTTGAATTTATAGATTGCTTTGGGTAGTATGGACATTTTAATGATGTTGATTCTACCAATCCATGAACACGGTATGTTCTTCCATCTGTTTATGTCTTCCTCTATATCTTTTTTCAACGTCCTGTAGTTTTCTGAGTAGAGGTCTTTTACCTCTTTAGTTAAGTTTATTCCTAGGTAGCTTAATTTTTTTGGTGCGATGGTAAACGGGATTGTTTTTATAATCTCTCTTTCTGAAAGTTCACTATTGGTGTATAGAAATGCCTCGGATTTCTTGGGGTTAATTTTGTATCCTGCTACATTGCCAAATTCATGTATTAAGTCCAGTAGCTTTTTGATGGAGTCTCTAGGGTTTTGTATGTATAATATCATGTCGTCTGCAAATAAGGACAGTTTTACTTCCTCTTTTCCAATTTGGATGCCTTTTATTTCTTCTTCTTGCCGAATTGCAATGGCTAACACTTCCAGTACTATGTTGAAGAGGAGTGGTGAGAGGGGGCATCCCTGTCTTGTTCCTGTTCTTAGGGGAATGGTGTTAGTTTTTGTCCATTGAGTATGATGTTGGCTGTGGGCCTGTCATATATGGCTTTTATTATGTTGAGGTATGATCCTTCTACTCCCACCTTGCTGAGAGCTTTTATCAAAAATGGGTGTTGAATTTTGTCAAATGCTTTTTCTGCATCAATTGATATGACCATGTGGTTTTTTTCTTTCAATTTGTTTATGTGATGTATCACGTTTATTGATTTGCGGATATTGTACCATCCTTGCATCCCTGGGATAAATCCTACTTGGTCATGGTGTATGATCTTTCTGATGTACTGCTGGATCCGATTTGCTAAGATTTTGTTGAGGATTTTGGCATCTATGTTCATGAGGGATATTGGCCTGTAATTCTCTTTCATTGTGTTGTCTTTACCTGGTTTTGGTATTAGGGTGATGCTGGCTTCATAGAATGAGCTTGGAAGTGTTCCTTCCTCTTGAATTTTTTGTAGTAGTCTGAGGAGAATAGGTTTTAGTTCTTCCTTGAATGTTTGGTAAAACTCCCCTGTGAAGCCGTCTGGTCCTGGGCTTTTGTTTGCTGGAAGCTTTTTGATGACTGCTTCAATTTCTTCCATAGTTATTGGCCTGTTGAGATTTTTAGATTCTTCCTGATTGAGTTTTGGAATGTTGTATTTTTCTAGGAATTTGTCCATTTCCTCCAGGTTGTCTAGTTTGTTGGAGTAGAGCTGTCCATAGTATTTTTTAACAATCATTTGTATTTCTGTGGGGTCTGTTGTTATTTCGCCTCTATCGTTTCTGATTTTGTTTATTTGGGTCCTCTCTCTTTGCTTCTTGGTGAGTCTGGCTAGAGGTTTGTCAATCTTGTTTATCCTTTCAAAGAACCAGCTCTTGGTTTCATTGATTTTCTGTATTGTTTTTTTGGTCTCTATGTCATTTATTTCTGCTCTAATCTTTATTATCTCCTTCCTTCTGCTCACTCTGGGGTTTTCTTGTTGCTCTCTTTCTAATTCTTTGAGTTGTAGAGTTAGATGATTTACTACCATTTTTTCTTGTTTGTTGAGATAGGCCTGTAGAGCTATAAACTTCCCTCTCAGGACTGCTTTCATTGTGTCCCATAGGTTTTGGATTGTTGTGTTTTCATTGTCATTAGTTTCCAGGATGTTTCGAATTTCTTCTTTGATTTCATTGGTAACCCAATCAATATTTAATAGCATGCTATTCAGCTTCCAGGTGTTTGAGTATTTTGGGTTGTTTTTATTGTAGTTTATTTCTAATATTATGCCATCGTGGTCTGCGAAGATGCTTTTTATGATTTCAATTTTCTTGAATTTGGGGATACTTTGCTTGTGACCCAATATATGGTCTATTTTTGAATATGTCCTATGAGCATTTGAGTAGAATGTATATTCCCTGGCTTTCGGGTGAAGTGTTCTGAAGATGTCTATTAAGTCCATCTGATCTAGTGAGTCATTTAGGATTGCTATATCTTTGCTGATTATTTGTCTATAGGACTTATCCAGTGCTGTCAGTGGTGTATTAAAGTCCCCTACTATGATTGTATTGTTGTCGATGTCTCCTTTGATATCTTCCAGGAGTTTTTTTATGAATTTGGGTGCTCCTGCATTGGGTGCATATATGTTTACCAGGATTATATCTTCTTGTTGTATTGATCCCTTTAGTATTATGAAGTGGCCTTCCTTATCTCTTGTTATGGCCTTCACTTTGAGGTCTATTTTGTCCGATATAAGTATTGCTACCCCAGCTTTCTTTTCCTTTCCATTTGCCTGAAAGATATTTTTCCATCCTTTCACTTTCAGTCTGTGTGAGTCCCTTCTAATGAGGTGGGTTTCTTGTAGACAGCAGATGTATGGGTCCTGTTTTTTTATCCATTCAGCCACTCGATGTCTTTTGTTTGGAGCATTTAGTCCGTTTACGTTTAAAGTTATTATTGAAAGGTACTTGTTTGTAGGCATTTCTGTTTTTGTGTGGCTGTTTTCTTTCTGAGCTTTTTATTTCTTATTTTTATACCAGTCCCTTTAGCATTCCTTGCATTGCTGGCTTGGTGGTGATAAACTCCCTTAGCCTTTTTTTGTCTGTGAAGCTTCTTATTTCCCCTTCAAGTTTGAATGATAGCCTTGCTGGATAGAGTATTCTTGGATTCAGACCTTTGCTTTGCATCACTTTGTAAATTTCCGTCCATTCTTTTCTGGCCTGATGTGTTTCTGTTGAGAAATCATTTGACAATCTAATGGGAGATCCCTTGTATGTAACTTTCCGTCTCTCTCTTGCAGCCTGTAAGATTCTCTCTTTGTCCTGAACATTTGCCATGGTAATTATGATGTGTCTTGGTGTGGGTCTTTTTGGGTTCACCTTGTTTGGGACTCTCTGGGCTTGTGTGACTTTTTTCTTCCCCACCTCAGGGAAGTTTTCTGATATTATTTCTTCTAATAGGTTTTCTAATCCTTGTTCATCCTTCTGTTGTTCTGGTACCCCTATTATTCGTATGTTGTTTCGTTTCATGTTGTCCCAAAGCTCCCTTAGGCTCTCCTCCTGTCTTTTCATTTTTTTCTCCAATTGCAGTACATTTTGGGTGTGTTTTGCTTCCTTGTCTTCTAAATCACTAATTCGGTCCTCCGCTTCTCCTAGTCTACTGTTGAGACTTTCAATGGAGTTTTTCATTGCAGCTATATCACTCTTCATATCTTCTTGGGTCTTACTTAAGTTGTTGATTTTTTCATCTGTTTCTTCTAGCTTCTTCCATATGTTATCGATTTTTTCATCTGTTTCTTCTAGCTTCTTCCATATGTTATCGATTTTTTCATCTGTTTCTTCTTGCTTCTTGCTGAGGTTGTCGATTTTTTCCTCCATCCGGTTTATGCACTCTAGGACCCTTATTCTGAATTCTTTTTCTGTCATGTTGCATGCCTCTGTATTACTTAGCTGCTTTTCTGGAGAGTCCTCCTTCTCTTTCCTTTGGGGGTTTCTTTGTCTACCCATGTTTGATCTCACTGACATATCTAGACGTTGAGTCGTTCAGTGGCTGCTCCCTTGGTGGCAGTGACTCCTTGGTCTGCGGTTCCTCTTCGGGCGGTTGCGGTAGCTGCTGCTCTTCAGTTGGCAGCAACTCCTCTGGTGGGTGCTGTTCACAGCTGTGGTGGCTCTTCTGGCTGGTGGGGTGAGGTTTCACGTACAGCTGCTGTTCCTCAGCAGAGGGTGTGGTGCTCAGGAGGTTGCTGTTGCTTGGATCTGCTGTGTTGATTTAAAGGCACAAAATACAACACAACAAGGCACCACGTACCAGGCACTATACACAAATATATTCACGATATGAATAACCCCAAATAAAGGTGACCACCTGAATTAAGAGAATTAGGGGATAAGGAAGAAGGAAGAGAAAAAGAGAAAAGAGAAAAAAGAAAAGAAAATTAGGGACCAAAAAAAGGAGTGCAAAAATGAAAGTGGGAAAAAGGAGGGGGGAAAGTAAAAGCGAGAAAAGAAAGGAAAAGAAAAAAAAAGAGCGAATAGAGAGAATGAAGTGGAAGAGGGGAAGAGACTTTTTATATGAGGAGAATACTCCTATAGAACAGCCATTAATCCCAACAAATTCCAGCAACAGCTCCCTGGAGATAAATGCAAACTAGAAACAACCAATAATATAATGATGAAAATAGAATGGAGAACACTAATCCCAAAATAAAATAAAGAGAAAATAAAATGGCACTTTAAAAAAAAATAGTAAAATGGTAGCAGTAATAATACTGGTTAAAAATAAGAAGGTAGTAATTAAAAGGGTAAAATCAGGTGATGGAAAAAAGAAGAAAGAAAAAAAAAAGAAGAAGAGGAAAAGAAAAAAAAAATTAAAAAAAGAAAAAAAAAAATTGGTTTCTTAGTTAAAAGGTGAAAAAAGAAAAAAAAAAAAAATTGCAGTAGTGAAGGTCCTTCGGTTCTTCTATTCTTCAGTGTGGCTCGCCTTAGACCTGCCAGGTATTCAGGAGAGTGTTGAGTTCCCCTGCGATACACTCTTCCTCTGTGTTGTAAACCACAGTCCTTATTTTAAAGCAAGCCGCATTTGTTTCCCAGACTGCCTTATTTTGTGTTTAGCAAAGAGTCAGTTTGTGGATCAGCCTCTGGGTGGCAGTGTTCTGGGGTTGGCCTCTGAGGCTACAGGGCCTCTCTGTCCAGTGGAAGTTCACTGCCCAGAGCTGGCTGCGTAAGAGTTACCAGTGCTGTGTTGTTGCTGGGATTGAAAATCCCTCTATAGGCCAGACCCTGTTAACTCCCAGGGACTGATCAGGTTATTTTAATCCTTGATCTCCTACAGGGTGGAATCTGGGTGTGGCTGTGCTCCTTGCCTGGGGGCTGGGGGGAGGAGTCTCACTCTCCGGAGAGAATGGCTGCCTCAGACGTGGGCTCAGGGGTGTCTCAGCACTCAATTCACTGCCACCTCTCCTGGCCCCCCCTCTCTCCTCAGTCTCTCCCCAGATTCCACTCCTCCGCACACTCTCCCTCTCTTCAGCACAGGTGAGTGTCTGTATCCGAAATGTCCCATGAACAGGGTTCAGTGAAAACAAACAAACAAACGCCGGCCGCGGAAACGGGGAAGGCTTGGTTTCTGTAAGCTTCTTCTCTTACCGGGACTCATGGTCTGGTCAGCTCTTCAGGCTGCCCCCTTTAGGCTCAGTCCTCTGTGATCACAGACCCAGCTCTCAATTCCCCCAGCAGCGCCAGGAATCCCTCGGTTCTCCTTTCCCCCGTCAGGGGCTGTGCCTGTCCCAAGGGACGCGGCTGTCTGCCACGCGGTCTCCCTCCGACTCTCTGGGCTCAGAGGTCTGGCAAACTTTCCTGCCCAAATCCCTGGTTTTTTTACCTTTCCAGGGGAGTTCTGCTCTTCCCGGCTGTAAACCGTCTCGCCAGCTGAGGAATTTCGCCAATTTGGGGTGGATGTTACTAGTTTCAGCTGCTCACTCCATGTGCTCAGGGACACGACCTGGGACGAGTCTGCCTATACCGCCGCCATCTTCCTGAATCCTCTCTATCTTGTTCTTGATCTTAAGGGAAATGCTTGTAGTTTTTTCCCATTGAGTATGATGTTAGCTTTGGGTTTGTCATATATGGCCTTTATTATGTTGAGGTATGTTCCCTCTATTCCCACTTGCTGAGAGTTTTTAACATAAATGAGTGCTGGATTTTATCAAATGTTTTTTTGCATCTACTGATATGATCATGTGCTTTTTATCCTTCATTTTGTTTATGTTGTTTATCATATCCATTGCAGAAATTGTACCAATATTTTATCTCTGGAATAAATCCCACTTGATCATGGTGTATGATCTTTTTCATGTGTTGCTGGATCTGGATTGCTAATATTTTGTTGAGGATTTTAACATCTATGTTCATCAGGGATATTGGCCTATAATTTTATTTCTTTATAGTGTTTTATCTGGTTTTGGAATTAGGATAATGCTGGGCTCATAAAATGAGTTTGGGAGTCTTCCCTCCTCTTGAATTTTTTGAAATAGTTTGAGGAGGGTAGGTGTTAGTTCTTTGAATGTTTGGTAAAATTCATCTGTGAAGCCATGAGGTCCAGGACTTTTGTTTGTTGGGAATTTTTTTTTTAATTGCTGCTTCAGTTTCACTAGTTGTAATCTGTCTATTCTGATTCTCTCTGATTCTTCCTGATTCAGTCTTGAAAGATTGTACGTTTCTAGAAACTTATCCATTTCATTCAGACTGTCCAATTTGTTGTCATATAATTGTTCATAACCTTTACTTTCTTTGAATTGTATTGGGCTTTGATGCTCACTGGCAAAAGAACCCCCTTTAGTTGGGTAAAATCATCATCCCTTTTCTTGCTCTACCAAGTTGCCTGGTTGATTACTAAAACTTCTCCACTTTGGTCCTCTTTTAAGCCTTTTATTCCAGGGAGCTGTGGTACTTCACTTGCTTATATACCCTCTTCAAAAGGGAGCATATTACCATTCAAAATCAGAAGTTTGGATTCAAGTATGTAATGCTGAGAAAAATCTTTTAGACTTTGAGATTCAGCTCTGTTTTATGCTAATCGATGGTATATCTCATCCCTTTCCCATGTGGCAATTCTGGAAAAAATATGAGTGATGAATGTTAAAGTGCACTGTAAACACTTGGACAGGGTTTTCCAACCTTGTAAAAATTGACTTTTGGGGCTGGATAATTCTTTGTTGGTGTATTTACTGTACTGTGCATTACAGAATGCTTAGTAGTAAAGAGTAGCAGGTCATGCCACCCCAAAATATGCCGCTCTGGTATACTGATTATTTTGAGCGGTAGGCACTTGCAAAACAGCAAATGAGGAAGAGGCTTTCTCTAAACTTCCCTTATCTGCCTAAAGACAGATTCCCCAAAAGGAACTCATTTGTCATAAATACCCCACCCCCAGGAATTTTTATCAACCAGGAAAGACGGACTCATCACAGTAGAGGAGATGAGAAATTGATACCACACCTAGACAAACTTTTGTCACAAACTAACACATCTTCTACCTGTCCTTCATCTTTCTCTAAAAAGTATTTGCTCTCTTCTAAGAGGCCCACATCTCCACCCACTCTCCTTTCCCTATTATGATCCTAAATTCTAAGACACGTCTTTGAGTACTCACCTTCCTCTTAGTATCTCCCATGTAAACATGAGCTATATATGTTAATAACATGTTTCTTTTTCTTTTGTTAATCTGTCTTTTATTACAGGGACCTCACCCAGAAACTCACAATAGTAGAGGGAACATTATTTTTCTCCCTTACCATAGCATTTCAGCACTACCTACTGGATGCCATCAACAATAGGCTCTCCTTCTAATGTGACAAACAAAATATCTCTAGATATTGCCAAATGTTCCCTTGGGGGCAAAATCATCCCAGGGGAACCATCCCCACGCCCCCTCCCGGTACTCCACCTGGCTTTGAAGAATAGAAACATTAGCTTTCCTTGTTCTATTGGCAAGACTCTCATCCTTTCCCAGCCCTCCTTAGAGACTGAGCAGAGGCACAGAGCATGCTCTAACCCTGCCTATCTGAGAATTTTCTTTGTGGGCTAATTTTAAATATAATCATCTAAGATTGGGCCTCTGTCTCCCAGTGTTTTTGAGGATAAAATCCTAACCGTCATAGCTGTCAGCTAAAAGAATAATCTGGCCTAATTGGCATTTAATCTGACCAACTCTTTGTAATTTTTTTTTACCACCCTGACTCTGCTCAAATTCATAGCATTTCCCGTTTTCCTTCATTCTCCCTTTGAAATGCCAGTCACTTCTAAACAAATCAAAGTACAGCTGAGTTCAAGCTGGATCCTCTTCCCAGGTACAATCCTATATAATAAAAGCCTAAATATGCTAAGTGTTCGACCATTTGACCAGTCGCTATGATGTGCACTGACCACCAGGGGGAAGATGCTCTGACCAGTAGGTTAGCTTGCTGCTGGGGTCCAGCTGGTCAGGACTGGGTGAGATGGGCCGAACACACCCTAGAGTCCTCCCTTGGTCCCTCCCTGGCCCCAATCCTGCACCAGTGGGGTCTCTTAGCCTGGCTTGCAATCTCTCGCAATTCAGGACCCCTTGGGGGATGTCGGAGAGCCAGTTTTCGCCCGATCCCCACAGGTCAGGCCGAGGGACCCCACCATGTACGAATCTGTGCACTGGGCCTCTAGTAGTATATAACTGATTAAAATCTGTCCTTACCAGTTTAACTGGTGCCCTGCTTTGTTTCCCTGGGACATTACACTGTTCAGAAGAATGATACATTTCCCCTTCACTCTTCCTTATTTTAACTTCCAGAGCAGTTGGGAAGTGGGTAGGTAGAATGTTGTGGTAAAGTTTTCAGTAGTACATTTCTCTGCTGGTCAAAGCTGCATTCTCAATCCCACTTTTTAAATTTTTATCTTCCTTTGTATGAACCTACCTCTTATTTGGTTTGAAATTTAGGAAAGAAGTGAGATTAATTATCTCTCACCAGCCCAAACAAAAGCTATAAAGCCTTACATAAATGTCTACTTATATAATCCCTGATTATGTTCTGCCTTAACTTTTCTCAATGGTAATAGTGGATAAGCCTCAATGCCTGACACCTCTAAAGGACATTTGCCTTTTAAAAAAATGACATTGAGTTTGTAATATTTTTACCCAAAAATAACTTTATCTAGTAGGAACTTTAAGCCATGTAACAGCCTAATGGGAAAGAAGATCTAAGAAGCTTGGGGACCTGTAAGAAGGTATTAATAAGTCTCCTCAACTCTTCCCACACTGTTGAGTCTGATATTGTGTTTGGTTAAGAAAAAAAGTATATATATATACAGTTTCAGAGGGACTCTAGATTTGCTTTTAAGAGGAATTAAATTTTTTATCAGGCTAAAACGCTTACAAATAAGTAATAAGTACTGTTATTTGGGGGTCACAGTTGCTATTATTCTGTGTGTTTTTCTCATATATATATATATATATATATATATATATATATATATACAGAAGTTATATTAAATAGTATTTTATGAATGTCAGAAAATATATCTAAGCCAATGTAATTATGAAAGCTTTGTATATTAATATTAATGTAATTGACTAAGAATTTGCAGGCAACATACTGTCAAATATAAAAACTTGCTTCAAAGGTGCCACCAACTGTTTTGATTACAAATTACAATTTAGGAATTTTATAATGTATTAACATAGTTCATTAAATATTATCACCTTTTTCCCCCTGCTCTCAAGGAAACCAACTTCAGCCATTGCCCTTGCTTTCTGTAAATTTCCAGGCTTAAATGAACGAGAACTGCGGTTCATTTTGTTTATTATGTTTCTTCTTCAGTGGTGGCCAACAAGTAGGATGATGCTCACTTGAGTTCCAAGTTTCAGAATACATACTTAAGGAATACTTGACACCATTTCTTCAAGGAATTTATTAACAAGGAAGAAAAGAAACAGATCTCTGAGTGGCAAAGATACAGCCAGTGAGTTAAATAGAATAGCAGGGATTATATTCATGGACTTAAAATAACTAGGATTCATTAATAAAGGTTTCTGCAAAATGTGGATGTTCATATGCAATTCAGAGGTAATACAAAATCATACATGTGTTTTATCTTGGGCCAACCAGTCGACAGGTTTGAAGGCAAAGTTCAGAAGAATATACGTGGGCTGGAGGGCAACAAGTAGCCGTGGGACAAGAGTTGCAGACATGAGAAAATGACATGGGAAATAACATTAACTAGAGAAAAGGATTTTATGATTTAGAATGCTATGTCTGGGGAGAAAGTCAGGATAAGAACCATTTTCATCTCCATGAAGGATTTTTTAATAGGCACTAGGAAACTTTTTGATGGATCCAGGATTATAAACTAAGGCTAAGAAAAATCATTGTGTTTCTCCCAAACAGTGTTACAAAATAACTCCTGCTATGTCAGCTACTGCACTTAACTGGTGATCAATTAACTTTTAAAACTAATCTATGCAGAAGAAAAATATATTTCATAATTGAAGAATTGGGCTATATGACACCAGGACTCTGTTTAAATGCTTAATGTTATTGTGTTGACCAAGTTCATAGAAAGATTTGTAGTCTTACCGAAAGTGGGGACAGCTTTTGACCCATTTTATTTGATTCAGTAAGTCACTGCTGTGAAGAAAGTGCATTTTCTTTTTAACACAAGCTTTTTATTTCTCCAGACATGTTAGTATCTTAATTGGCTCATTCAGTAGAAAGTATTTAATATATATAGTAGTGCAGATGCTTTTTAGCTATCTTCTATAAATAATAATTCCATCAAACACATTCAACTGTTGAAATCATCAGGTTAAATGATTCTGTGATTATTTTTTATTGTTTATTTATTATTTTGTACACCTAAAACTAATATGTTATGTATCAATAACATCAATAGAAAAATAAACAGAATCATAAAATTTTAAAAAAGTTTTAACAGTCTTAAATAATAGAAAAATAATACATACTTTTCAAAATAACATCCTATTTCCAAGCTTTTTAACTGAATGTTTATTGTCCTTTTAATTAAAATGTGGATTGCAGGCACATCTGATATAAATGAATCATAATTTTATTTCCCAGAATTTTGTGTCAATAAGATTTACTCAAAACACTTTTGTTGGCTAATAAATAGCAAAAGAGAAAAAAACAACCAAAAACAAAAATCACTCCTATTTAGACATTTACAAGTTCACTTTATTGGGACAGTTGTGTAATTATTTACTTTTGCTTATGGTTACATCTTTTTCTAATTTTTACAAAGCAATATTTAATATTGAATGTAGTTTCTATATATTATCCATTTTTGGGGCACCAGTTAAGCAAGTTGAAAACTTAAAAATGGCAAGTTGAATTAATTTAAATGAGTTGGTTCAATAAAATTTATGCTGTAAAACTGTTAAATTTTTTAATTAAAGCTATTCCAGTGAAATATGAAAAAACTCTTTTAAATGTTTGATTGCTTCCCTGATAAAAATAAAATGAGCATTATAAAATTTGTCTAATGCTATAAAAAATAAAATATTTTATTTTTATACATACTTTTGATTCTGGCTAATAACTGTATAATCTAATACTAGAATTTTTTTTAAATGATAGTTTTCTTTGGATCCCTGAATATTAAAATTTGCTTGTGGACAAAGCAGGTACATGCAAAGATAGACACAACTCAGAAACCCACTGGAGACAAATTATCTCATAGAATTACTTTTGCAGGTTTTATACTTAAAAGAAAAAGACAGATATAGTTCAATTTGAAATATTTATGTAGAGGAGTGAGAAGATGAAAAAGACTATGGAAGGATGCTATTATGCGTTTGTTTCAGAGAGATGAGTGATACAATATTAAGTGGTACAGAGAAGGCAAACTTAGTTGGCTAGATTTTGAGATAAGGCTATTTTTTTTAAAGATTTAGCAACAATAAAAAGCAGTTTGGAAGTGGAAACAATAAACTTAGCTGTTAGCAGTAGGGGAAAATCCCCTAAGAGGAGGGAGCATAGTTTCAGCAGCATACAAATAATATAAAAAGGAAGTATCTAGTTATTTTTCAGTAATAGAGGAGGATATATTAGATTGAAATATTGTATACAAAGAATCAGATTTAAATTTTGAATCATGTTGACATTTCTGATTTTTATCAAAAGATAGTTTTTAATATATTTTCATTGATTTCAGAGATGAAGGGAGAGGGAGAGAGAGATAGATGATGAGAATCATTGATTGGCTGCCTCCTGCATGCCCCTATCGGGGACTGAGCCCAAAACCTGGGCATGTTGCCCTTGACCAGAATCGAACCTGGAACCCTTCAGTCTACAGGCTGATGCTCTATCCACTGAGCAAAACCGGCTAGGGCAATATTTTTGATTTTAGTAGATCTTTATTAGATATATAACACGTATAATAAATATATCTATCTATAATTCATAATTTTATATGAAAAATTGATTTACAAAATAAATTTAACATCGTCAAAGATTTTTAGATAGTTCCTTTATGCATTAGGAAAATTAAAATAGTGTACTCTGAAAACTATGCATGTATATTTTTTTGATTTTGTAATATATGTCAAAAACCTTAATAGCTGTCAAGTTTTGTAATTTATTGATGCATCTTTAAATGTACCAGATGCAGATTTAGACTTTAAAAATGTAAAAAAAATCTTTTAAAGCACTGTAATTATGCTACTAAGCTTTTTGCTAAGTGTAAGTCTAGTTTAGAAAAGCATGAGAAAAAGCACAAATAGACATGACTGCGGTCTAGATTTAAGAACACCTATTTTCAGTGTTTTTCACTTAAATTGCAAAATACAGGGAGCCATAACAACTAGGAGCTTTTCATTTTTAAACTAAATTCAAAGAAAGATAAAAATCTTAAGATCTTGCAGAGCCTCTATTACCCAAGTCTCAAATATTCAAGCTGCACATAAAACAAAGAAATAAAAAGAAGTCATGAGAGTGACATGCATCACAGTTACTCACTCTTCTTCTTTTGACTAGAAAACATTATTGTCTTCAGATGGAACTGTTTTGTGTAGCATCTTTTATATCAAATCCAAGTTCATCCAAAGAATTGATTGAAGCTATTCACTGCTACTTCTGGATGTCTAAAATTTCCATTCTCTACAGCACTCTTAGTCCTTTTACTCTGGGTACAAGGACCTCCTCTCCTTCACAGATGGAGAGGAGCTGGAATATATTTACATAGGTGGGAGAGACCCAGTTTGAGAAGCATGCGTACATTTGTGAAAGGTATGCTGGCTTTTCATTCTGGATAGATCATTCTGGGGATTGACTGCCCCTGGAGGGTCTGAGGCTTTCTGGTGCCGTTCTCGCTGTGGCCCAGCTCCTTTTTCAGGTACCTGATAGGTGTCTCTGCTCTGTTTGAATGTATACATTTTGAATAATTAAATACTGAGATGCATCTGAAGATAAATCTGTTGTCTATAAGAGAAAAAATTAAATTCAGTTGGTGTAAGAATAAAAAACTACAGTGGGGCCTTGACTTACGAGTGTCCCGAATAATGAGTTTTTGGAGATACACATGACATTCTGTGCCTTTAACAATATTCTGATGTAGAAACAAGTTAAATTAGCGCCAATCTGCTGCTAATGTAGCCCCTGCTAATTGATTCAAGTTAACTTATATTTCAGTGGTTCTCAGCCGTGGCTGCACATTAGAATCACCTGGGAATCTTTTTAAAATCCTGATTTCTGGGCCCCATCCTCTGGAAATTCTGTTTCTTTGTTAATAATGTTGTAGCCCCAACACACAACAAAGAAACAGAATTTCCGGAGGAGGAGGCCCAGAAATCAGGGTTTTAAAAAGATTCTCAGGTGATTCTAATGTGCAGCCAAGGTTGAGAACCACTATTCTATTTCAATAAGACTGGGTAATTGTTTTGGGTTTTGTTTAGTGATTAAATCACAAATATCACTGCTGGCATTCTTGTGTTATGCAGTTCCTCTCACTTTAAAAGCACTTGCTATTTTTTTTCCCACTTAATTTTTCAAAGCACATTTGAACCCTACTTCTTCTATTAGGTCTTTGCTGAATATTTTTTAAAATATGTTTTTATTGATTAAGGGAGAAGGAGAGAGAGAAACATCAATGATGAGAGAATAATTGATTGGTGCCTCCTGCATGACTCTTACTGGTGATCAAGCCGGCAACGTAGGCATGAGCCCTGAAAAAGAATAGAAACATGACTTCCTGGTTCATGGGTTGATACTCAACCAATTAGCCACACTAGCCCCGCCCTTTGCTGAATATTTTAACCCCTGTTGGATTGTCTCCCTTCTGAGGCATTATAGTCTATAATATTTGGCTTGGGGTTACCTTTACATATTCCCCTTTAGCTTGTGGGTTTCACTGACCAGGTTTCTCCCCATGTTCTTGGATCACCTCAATAGCACTCTATAAATATAACTGGTTAAGGCAGTGGTTCTCAACCTTCCTAATGCTGCGACCCTTTAATACAGTTCCTCATGTTGTGGTGATCCCCAATTTCATTGTTACAAATTGAATATAATTAAAGCATAGTGATTAATCACAAAACCAATATGTAATTATATATGTGTTTTCCGATGGTCTTAGGCGACCCTTGTGAAAGGGTCATTCGACCCCCAAAGGGGTCGCGACCCACAGGTTGAGAACCGCTGGGTTAAGGGCTAGAAGTGCAAGGGCAGATTGCTTCCCCCGCAGTCACAAGCACAATGATACCCAGGAATCATTTTTGCTTCAGTGTTCCATGAAGACCAAAGAACTAAAAGCAGAATATTCTCAGATACACTACACACAGAACCTATCTTTATATTTCTAGAAAATGAAAGCAACAGGCATTCTATAGGTGCAAGTAATTTTAGGCATAATTTATGTAAATATTTAAACTTTTGGAAAAAATCAGCATAAATATACTTTAAAATGTCACCCAGGGCTAAAATTATTGTTTCTCCTTTTAATCTTAGTTATTTGTGTCACTTAAGCTCCCATTTAAAAACTATATTTAGCATGTTTTCATTGTTTTAATTTATCACTTTTCCCCTTTTGTTCAAGAAATACTTTAAAATTTTTTTTTAGGAAATTCTCACATTTCACTATTTATACAACACCTTTTTTAGGGCTTGTTGTTTGATTAATTATTAAATAATTATTGCATTCTTCCTGGGAGTCCACACCTCCTACTCTATCAGAAATTCTTGGACTTTTGGCATACATTTATTTGCAGATAAAAAAAGTATTGTTTATTTGGGGAACATGTGACATATATTTATTTTTTTAGGATAGAGTTTGATAGAGAATTGAACTTTGGACTTGGGGAGCAGAGACTTGGAATCTGTCACCTACTATTTATAGTTAAACAAACTTCCTTAAAAAAAAAATCATTACTAAGTTTCTTAACTCTTTCAGGTTTGTTTCTCCTATTCTATTTAGTAGGGAAGATTAGACACTTTGTCATTTTATTTTTATAGCGGCGGTGTCAGTTTTGAATCTTTAACTTGGGAATCCCGGTGAAGCAGAACAGGCTGCAGACATTGCCACTGCACGAGGGCAACCGAGAGCAGGCTTTGATGCTCACTCTCCATAACCCTGGGATCAAAGGTCTCACAACATGAGACACAGAGAAGAAACACTCTCATGAGCACAGAGATGAGGAACCGGGGGGGGGGGGGGGGGGGGGCAGCAGGCTCGCCTTGAGAGCGGAGATGTTGATATTTTATGGCCTGTGGTGGACCACTGATTAGCGAAAGGCACCGCCAGAACTTAGGAAAAGGGGACCATTTACTTGAGGACTTAATGAAAGCTCTTACACTGATGGGGAGAACCAGATGCAGGTCTGCAATGGATCAAACATGTAAAATAGGATAAAGGCAACCCGTCCATGTGCTTATGGGGGAGGCTTTTGTTCTTCAGTTACTGATGTCAGCTTTCCAGGAGACTCCAACTCTATCCTTACCTTCATGATACCTTGGCTCCTGGATTTTGCTTCTGAACTGCTCCAAGCCTTTCATCCTGCTCAGATCTGCGTGGTGTTCACTGCATCTGTGCTCTGGCCCCTGGTTAGGTGTTGGGGGGGGGGGGGGCTGTTCTCTGTGTCCCCTGATTCTGGCTTTGCCATCTCATGTCCATCCTAGTGCTGCTGGCACTTCATTCATATTATTTCCTGAAATAAGACAGAACCACAGATGTCTGTGAATTCTTATGGTGATTTTACTAGGGAGACAATAAGGATGTATTATGGTACTTGTAGGACAAGGCAATGATGGGGTTCAGCACTGTGTTTTCATATGTGGTCTTTCTGGATGAGGTTTGTGCATATTTAAGTCAGACTCTTGAATACAGAGAGATTTGCAGTTTTTTCAAATTCCTCAACAAAAATGACCATATTAAAGGAATTGTCCATATGAGATAGAATAAAATGGCATATTAATATTTCACTGGTTAAGGGTGTGATGGTGCCTTCTGACAAAGTTTGTTTCATTCGCTTTAGCCAACCCCTCATTTTAGAAGCCTATTGTTTGAGAAGTAAGGGAGATTTGGGGGAATCAATGAAATCGATCTGTCAGTTAGTAACATAATTAAAGAACTCTCATGAAAGCTTTGAATACTTGAATTAAAAAAAAACAAAAAAAAAACTATGCCTTGAAGAACCAAGACGGTGGTATAGGTAAATACCTCCCACAACCACATCAAAATTACAACTAAAATACAGAGCACCATTATTCAGAACCACCTGAAACCTGGCTAAAAGGAAGTCCTACAACTAGAGGCGTAAAGAAGAAAGTACATCAAGATAGGTAGGAGAGGCGGAGGCATGGAACAGGCTGGTTCAACATCCACATGTGCCGTTTTTTAAATCGGGAGGGATATCTTAGCTGCAAAGGCCCCCTGTGAGGAGCAAGGGGTCCCAGCCCCGCACCAGACCCCCCAGGCAAGGGGTCCAGGGCTGGAAAGAGAAATCCCCATAACTTTGGGCTATAAAAACCAGCAGGGATTGTGGCTGAGTAACATGGAGGCTTCTGAAGAAACACGTGTTCCTTTTAAAGGGCCAGCACACGAACTTGGACTCTATTCCTCTGATCTCCAATTCAGGGTGGTTTTGGGGGACTCAGACACATACAGGGAGGAATTGGACTGGCATTGGAGCAGGAACTTGGGGGCAACTTTCTCCCAGACAGGGCTGTTCACAGGGGTCATTGTTCCTGTGCTGGGACCTCCCCTATTACAGGGCTGACAGGCAGCCATATCTGAGTGTCCATCAGCCTGGCTTACACTGTTTGCTCCACCCTGGTGATTCCCTGAGACCCTGCCCCATCCAATTTGCAGCCCCCCCCCCCCCCAAGCCATTTGCGGCTGCTTTTCCATATGAATGGCCTGTCCTGGATCAGGCTTCATGGATCAGGCTTCAGACTTGCTAAAATCCCTCAAATAAGTAACAGCTGGAGTCAGCATGCCCCAGACCTATCAATAAAAGGCCCAAGACATGGCACTAGCACCAGCTGCCTTGCTTCACAGCTGAATCTCCTCTCAGCACTTTCAACCCAAATACAAGTCGCAGCAATCTGCAGACCCCTCTGTAGCTCCTTCCAGGCAACCCCAGGCAGTGGCTGACTTTGCAGCCCTCAGGAGGCTCCAGAGCCAGTGCACCCAGTGAACAGCTTCAGACCAGACCAGATTACAACTCTACACATGCACAAGCCACACACTCAAGGAGCAGACTTCAGTGAGCACCAAAGCCCCACTGAATTATTTGCTCCATAGTGGTGTCTCCTGCATAGCAGTTCTTTCACTGTAGTCACAGCTGGTCCTCACAGCCAATTGGTCTAGAGGTCAATTCCTCCCATAAAGTCACAGCAATCAAGACTAAACTACAAGATTATGCACACAGCCTACACAGGGGTGCACTTACAGTGCCTAGCTCAGGTGACTGGGGAGGCTAAGCCACTGGGCCCTATAGGACACCTACTACACAAGGCCATGCTACCAATTTCAGGAGACATAGCAGTTCTACCTAATACATTGAAACAAACGCAGGGAAGCAGCCAAAATGTGGAGACAAAGAAACATGCCACAAATGAAAGAATTAGAAGCAAGCAAACTACTGGATATAGAGTTCAAAACCATGGTTATAAGGTTACTCAAGGATCTTCATGAGAGCTTAATGGGACTTACTGAGACTTTCAAGATCTTAGTGAGAATTTCAAAGACATGAAAAAGGACCAGTCAGAAAATAAGCATACACTAACTGAAATAAAAAAAATAATAATAATTTACAGGGGTTCAACAGTAGAGTAGAAGATGCCAAGAATCAAATCAATGATTTGGAATATGAGTAATCAAAAAACACTCAATCAGAAGAGCAAAAAGAAAAAATAATCCAAAAATATGAAGATGGTATAAGGAACCTTTGGGACAACTTCAAGTGTACCACTATTTTCATTATGGTGGTGCCAGAAGGAGAAGAGACGGAGTAAGAGATTAAAAACCTATTTGAAGAAATAATTACAGAAAACTTCCTCTACTTGGTGAAAGAAATAGACTTACAAGTCCAGGAAGCACACAGAGTCTCAAACAAGAGGAACCTAAAGAGGCCCACACCAAAATGCATCATAATTAAAATGTCAAGTATTAAAAGACAAAGAATCTTAAAAGCAGCAAGAGAAAAGCAGTTAGTTACCTACAAGGGAGCCCCCATACAACTGTCAGCTGATTTCTCAATAGAAACTATGCAGGACAGAAAGGAGTGGCAAGAAATATTCAAAGTGATGAATATCCAGAACCTACAACCAAGATTACTCTACCCAGCAAAACTATCATTTAGAATTGAAGGTCAGATAAAGAGTTTCACAGACAATTAAAAGGTAAAGGTGTTCATCACCACCAAACCATTACATGAAATGTTGAAGGTTATCTTGAAGAAGAAGAAAAAGAAGAAGAAGAAGAAGAAGAAGAAGAAGAGGAGGAAAAAGAAGAAGAAAAAGAAGAAATAAAAAGGATAAAATATGAACAATAAAATGCTAAAAAATATATATCAACAATTAAATCTAAAAATCAAATTAATTGAATAAGAACTCTAATGAACAAAATAAACTGGTGAATAAAATAGAATCAGAGGCATGAAAACATGGAAAAGACTGAGGAATCTCGAAGGAAAGGGGGGAGGGGTGTGGGAAGAGATTAACCAAAGATCTTATATGCATGTATGCATTACCTATGGACACAGACAATAGGGTGGTGAAAGTCTGGGCCAGGGTGGGAACTGAGTGGAGTGGGTAGGGAAGGAGGACCTCTGTAATACTCTCAACAATAAAGATTTAAAAAATGCCACCACCACCACCACCAACAAAACCTATGCCTTTTAACACATGCTGAGTATTGCGAATGATATAATTTAGTTTGTTTTAAAACGGACAGTTTCCTAGCCTGGAGACCATCTATGACTCTTGCTACCTCCATTTTCTTTTTCTTTTCTTTTTTTAAGTATATTTTTATTGATTTCAGAGAGAAAGGGAGAGAGAGAGAGAGATAGAAAAAACAATGATAAAAAAGAATCATTGATCAGCTGCCTCCTGCACACCTCCTACTGGGGATTGAGCCTACAACCTGGGCAGGTGCCCTGAGTGGGAATTGAACAATGACCTCCTGGTTCATAGGTCAATGCTCAACCGCTGAGCCTCATATGCTGGGCTCCATTTTCTTTTATTGCCCCAAGTTTCAGCCTCTGTGTATGAGGCCAGTAGCCAAGCACACTGTCAATGAGCATCTCTGGTTGAGTCTGGAAAGGCAGCCTCTGGCAGGGTGTTGTGAAAATAAACAAATCATTTTTTCTGTCAAAGAACAGTTTAGGCAGCCACCATTTTGACCCATGTGACTTGGCAGCTGCCATTTTGGTCACATGACTGGCAGCTCCCTGGGGTCACCATCTTTTTTTTTTTTTAATATATATGTGCCACTACTTTTTTATTCACTTGTCTATTTTTTTATCTTTAAATTCTTTATTAGATAAGGAATTCAAATGTATCCTCATTCCACCCCATTAAGCCCCATCCTCCCCCTCCCCTCTCATGCTCGCATCCCCCTGTTGTCCATATCCATTGGTTTGGCTTATATGCATGCATATAAGTCCTTTGGTTGATCTTTTCCCCTTACCCCCACCCTCCCCTGAGGCAGGGGGTCCAGAGGGGGTGAGGCCGATGGAGTCCTAATGAAGCATGCCCGACTCCGGAGACCAGTTCAAGACACAGTCTGATTTTATTGTTTAAGTGCAGCAACATATATAACTTTCTGGACCAATCAGAAGTTTACACCATCCTTAGGGCAACCAATGGTAGGAAAGTTAGGGTACTATGTAGGGGCTCTAGGGGGCTTACTCAGGCGGGCGCTGCCACTTCCCGGTGTGCCGAGGAAGCGTATAGGCGGAGTGCGCTCACGCCATTGCATCCGCCACTGCACTGAGATAAATCTCCTGAGCTCTTCCCACACTCCCATACTTTCCCTCTGGGGATTAATAGTCTGATTGCTGTTTCTCTGTCTTTGTATCTGTCCCTGTTCATCAGTCTATGTTGTTCTCTATAGTCCACAAATGAGTGAATCATGTGGTATTTATCTTTCTCTGACTGGCTTATTTCACTTAGCATAATGCTCTCCAGTTCCATCCAAGCTGTTGCAAAAGGCAAGAGTTCCTTCTTTTTTACCACAGTGTAGTATTCCATTGTGTAGATGTACCACAGTTTTTTAATCCACTCATCTACTGATGGGCACTTAGGCTGTTTCTAAATCTTAGCTATGGTGAATTGTGCTGCTAGGAACATAGGGGTGCATATATCCTTTCTGACTGGTATTTCTGGCTTCTTGGGATATATTCCTAGAAGTGGGATCACTGGGTCAAATGGGAGTTCCATTTTTAGTTTTTTGAGGAAGCTCCATACTGTTCTCCACAGTGGCTGCACCAGTCTGCATTCCCACCAGCAGTGCAGAAGGGTTCCTTTTTCTCCACATCCTCTCCAACACTTGTAGTTTGTTGATTTGTTGATGATAGCCATATGACAGGTGTGAGGTGGTACCGCATTGTCATTTTGATTTGCATCTCTCGTATAATTAGTGACTTTGAGCATGTTTTCATATGTCTTTCGGCCTTCTGTATGTCCTCTTTCGAAAAGTGTCTATCTAGGTTCATTGCCCATGTGTTGATTGGATTGTTTATCTTCCTATTATTAAGTTTCATGAGTACCTTGTAAATGTTGGAGATTAAACCCTTATCGGTAATATCATTGTCAAATATGTTCTCCCATGCAGTGGGTCTTCTTGTTGTTTTGTTGATGGTTTCCTATGCTGTGCAAAAGCTTTTTATTTTAATGTAGTCCCATTTGTTTATTTTCTCTTTAGTTTCCATGACCCTAGGAGCATTATCAGAGAAGAAATTCCTTTGACATATGTTTGCTATTTCGCTGCCTATGGATTCCTCTAGTATTTTTATGGTTTCCCATCTTACGTTTAAGTCTTTTATCCTTTTTGAGTTTATTTTTGTGTATGGTGTGAGTTGGTGGTCTAGTTTCAACTTTTTGCATGTATCTGTCCAATTTTCTCAACACCATTTATTGAAGAGACTGTCTTGACTCCATTGTATGCTCTTGCCTCCTTTGTCTAATATTAGTTGGGCATAGTGCTTTGGGTCAATTTCTGGGTTCTCTATTCTATTCCATTGATCTATATGTCTGTTCTTGTGCCAGTACCAAGCTGTTTTAAGAACAGTGGCTTTGTAATACAGTTTGATATCTGGTATTGAGATCCCACCTACTTTGTTCTTCTTCCTCAGGATTGCTGCAGCTATTCGAGGTCTTTTTTTATTCCAGATGAATTTTTGGAACGTTAGTGCTAGATCTGTGAAATATGCCATTGGTAATTTAATGGGGATTGCATTGAATCTATAGATTGCTTTGGGTAGTATGGACATTTTGATGATGTTGATTCTACCAATCCATGAACATGGTATATTCTTCCATCTGTTTATGTCTTCCTCTATCTCTTTTTTCAGTGTCCTATAGTTTTTCACATATAAGTCTTTTACCTCCTTAGTTAAATTTATTCCTAGGTATCTTAATTTTTTTGGTGCGATGGTAAATGGGATTGCTTTTTTAGTCTCCCTTTCTGTAAGTTCACTATTGGTGTAAAGAAATGCCTTAGATTTCTTGGCAATAATTTTGTATCCTGCTACATTGCTGAATTCATTTATTAACTTTAATAATTTTTTGATGGAGTCTTTAGGTTTTTCTATGTACAGTATCATGTCATCTGTAAATAAGGACAGTTTTACTTCTTCTTTTCCAATTTGGATGCCTTTTATTTCTTCTTCTTGTCTGATCGCAATGGCTAGTACTTCCAGTTCTATGTTGAACAGGAGTGGTGAGAGGGGACGTCCCTGTCTTGTTCCTGCTCTTAGGGGAAATGGTTTTAGTTTTTGCACATTGATTATGATGTTGGCTGTGGGTTTGTCATATATGGCTTTTATTATGTTGAGGTATGATCCTTCTATTCCTACCTTGCTTAGAGTTTTTATCAAGAAAGGGTGTTGAATTTTGTCGAAATATTTTTCTGCATCAATTGATATGACTATGTGGTTTTATCTCTCAATTTGTTTATGTGATGAATCACGTTTATTGATTTGCGGATATTGTACCATCCTTGCATCCCTGGGATGAATCCTACTTGGTCATGGTGTATGAACTTTCTGATGTACTGCTGGATCCGATTTGCTAGGATTTTGTTGAGGATTTTGGCGTCTATGTTCATGAGGGATATCAGCCTATAATTCTCTTTCATTGTGTTGTCTCTATCTGGTTTTGGTATTAGGGTGATGCTGGCTTCATAGAATGAGCTGGGAAGTGTTCCTTCTTGAATTTTTTGTAATAGTCTGAGGAGGATATGTTTTAGTTTTTTTCTTGAATATTTGGTAAATCTCCCCTGTGAAGCCGTCTGGCCCTGGGCTTTTGTTTGCTGGGAGCTTTTTGATGACTACTTCAATTTCTTCCATTGTTATTGGCCTGTTGAGGTTTTTAGAATTCTCTGGATTGAGTTTTGGAAGATTGTATTTTTCTAGGAATATGTCCATTTCCTCCAGGTTGTCTAGTTTGTTAGAGTTGTTCATAGTATTTTTTAACCATTCTTTGAATTTCTGAGGGGTCTGTTGTTATTTCACCTCTTTCATTTCTGATTTTGTTTATTTGAGTCCTCTCTCTTTACTTCTTGGTGAGCCTGGCTAGAGGTTTGTCAATCTTGTTTATCCTTTCAAAGAACCAGCTCTTGCTTTCATCGATCTTTTGTATTGTTTTTTTGGTCTCTATGTCATTTATTTCTGCTCTGATCTTTATTATCTCCCTTCTTCTGCTCACTCTGGGCTTTTTTTGTTGTTCTCTTTCTAATTCTTTGAGTTGTAGAGTTAAATGATTTACTATCATTTTTTCTTGTTTTTTGAGGTAGGCCTGTAGTGCTATAAACTTCCCTCTCAGGACTGCTTTCATTGTGTCCCATAGATTTTGGGTTGTTGTACTGTTATTGCCATTAGTTTCCAGGGTGTTTTTAATTTCTACTTTGATCTCACTGGTAACCCAATCATTATTTAGTAACATGCTATTCAGCTTCCAAGTGTTTGAGTTTTTTGCATTGTTTTTATTGTAGTTTATTTCTAATATTATGCCCTTGTGATCTGAGAAGATGCTTGGTATGATTTCAATCTTCTTGTATTTGGGGAGACTTTGCTTGTGACCCAATATGTGGTCTATTTTTGAAGATGTCCCATGAGCACTTGAGAAGAACATATATTTTGTGGCTTTGGGGTGAAATGTTCTGAAGATGTCAATTAAGTCCATCTGATCTAGTGAGTCATTTAGGATTGCTGTTTCTTTGCTGATTTTTTTTGTCTAGAGCACGGGTGGGCAAACTTTTTGACTTGAGGGGCACAATGGGTTCTTAAACTGGACTCAGAAGAAGGAGCTGCGGCCGTGTTTCCTGACGTTGCCATGTTAACACTGCTGCTGGTGAAGGAGCGGAGGGGAGAGCAAGAGAACCCTCTGCTCTTTTGGCTCCGCGGGCCAGATAGAACAGCCAAACGGGCCAGATCCGGCCCGCAGGCCGTAGTTTGCCCACGGCTGGTCTAGAGGATTTATCCAGTGATGTCAGTGGTGTGTTTAAGTCCCCTACTATGATTGTGTTGTTGTTTATCTCTCCCTTGTTATTTTCCAGGAGGTTTTTTATGTATTTGGGTGCTCCTGCATTGGGTGCATATATGTTTATCAGGGTTATATCCTCTTGTTGTATCGACCACTTTAATATTATGAAGTGGCCTTCCTTATCTCTTGTTATGGCCTTCACTTTGAGGTCTATTTTGTCAGATATAAGTATTGCTACCCCAGCTTTTTTTCATTTCCATTTGTCTGAAAGATATTTTTCCATCCCTTCACTTTCAGTCTGTGTGAGTCCCTTTTTCTGAGGTGGGTCTCTTGTAGACAGCATAGATATGGGTCATGTCTTTTTATCCATTCACCCACTCGATGTCTTTTGATTGGAGCATTTAGTCCGTTTACATTTAAAGTTATTATTGAAAGGTATGTGCTTGGATTCATTTCTATTTTTGTGCCTGTGTTCTTTCTTACCTTTTTATTTCTTCTTTTTACAGAATTCCTTTTAGCATTTCTTGCAGTGCTGGCTTGGTAGTGATAAACTCCCTTACCCCTTTTTTTTGTCTGCAAAGCTCCTGATTTCCCCTTCAATTTTGATTGATAGTCTTGCTGGATATAGTATTCTTGGATTCAGTCCTTTGCTTTGCAACACTTTGTATACGTCCTTACATTCCCTTCTAGCTTGATGTGTTTCTGTTGAGAAATCATTTGATAATCTGATGGGGGATCCTTTGTAGGTAACTCTCTGTTTCCCTCTTGCAGCCTTTAAGATTCTCTCTTTGTCTTGTACATTTGCCATCATTATTATGACGTGTCTTGGTGTGGGTCTTTTGAGGTTCATCTTGCTTGGCACTCTCTGTACTTGTGTAACTTTTTTCTTCCCCATATCTGGGAAGTTTTCTGTAATTATTTCTACAAATAGATTTTCTAATCCTTGCTGCTCTTCTTGTCCTTCTTGCAGCCCTATTATGCGTATGTTACTTTGTTTCATGTTGTCCCAAAGCTCCCTTAGGCTCTCCTCCTGCTTTTTAATTTTTTTCTCCAGTTGCTGTTCAGATTGAGCTTGTTTCTCTGCCTTATCTTCTAACTCACTAATTCGGTCCTCTGCTTCTTCTAGTCCACTGTTGAAACTTTCCATGGTGTTTTTGATTGTAAGCTATATCATTTTTCATTTCTTCCTGATTCTTGCATAGCTTGTTGATTTTCTCATCCATCCAGTGAATGAATTGTACAACCATTATTCTGAATTCTTTTTCTGTCATGTTGCATGCTTCAACTTCATTAATTTCCTTTCTTGGCGACTCCTCATTATCTTTCCTCTGGGTGTTGTGTTGTCTCTTCATTCTGATTATCTCCCAATGGTTCAAACGTAGAGTTGCATGGGCCTGGGCCATGTGCAGTGGGAGCCTCATACCATCCTAGTGTCACTGAAGAGCTCCGACACTAAGATGTATTGTTGTTGTGGGCTGGTGGAAACCAGGCTCGCTCAGAGTCAGTGTTGCCAGAGCTCCATGTGGCCTCATGCGCACCCTTAGAATCAGGTACCCTGCCTGCACCGTGCTGAAACAGAGACCTCCCCTGGAGCATGTTGAAAATCAGTGTCCCCTAGTGTGCGCCAGGAGTTAGAGTTCCCCAAGAATCCAGTATCAGAGTCTCTGTTGCTTCTTGCGACCTCGCATTGAGAATCAGGGTCCCTGTGTGCCCTTGCACCAGGAATTGGAGTCACTGGCTCTTAGTATGAATGCCCAAGGAGTCAGGGATCTCAGGAGCAGGTGATAAGAAACACAGTCAAGTCACTGGTGCTTGGTGCTGCCTCCTGCCCAGAGAATCAGGGTCCCTGTGTGACCTTGCACCAGGAATTGGAGTCACTGGCTCTTAGTATGAATGCACAAGGAGTCAGGGATCTCAGGAGCAGGTGATAAGAAACACAGTCAAGTCACTGGTGCTTGGTGCTGCCTCCTGCCCAGAGAGTCGCGGTCCCTGGGCCCCGTGCTACGCGGGACAAATTCCCAGTGTTCCCGCGTTTGCTCCCAGGCCAGGGCTCCTGGAGCAGGCAGTGCGGGCAGGACCAGTTCCAAGGTGCTCGCGCACTTCCAGGCTTAAGTTCCTGTAGCAGCACTGAGGCCCAGGCAAGGGGTGGGTCTATCAGTTACTATGGAGCTGCCCGTGAGCCTGCAGGGAGGGGGGATGGGTTCTGTTACTCAGGGATTTCTGAACTTTTGGTGTCCGCAGGTCTGTAGCTGTGGTCACAGGTCTCTGTCCCCAGTGGCTGCAGGGTCCTGGTATGCGTCTGAGATCAGACTGGGTGGTGTTGAGGCCAGGATCCTAGTCTCAGGCAGCTCTGTTTCCCAAGATGGTGTGGTCGCTGTGCCCGTGCTGGCCGCCCAGGAATGTCTGCGCAGGGAGCGGGATCCGCAGCCTAAGACTGCCTGGTTTAGCAGCCCCTTAGAAGACCTGCAGAATCTAACTGTCCCTAGCTCATACACACACACCACACACGCCCACACACTCCTCTATCACTTCCTTGCGCTCTCAGACTCTCTCCCTCCCTACCTTCCTGCTGGTTGCCATTTTCTATCCTCAGGTCACCATCTTAAAAACTGCAAAGGCCAACCCCTTCCTTTGAATTAGCCAATCAGGAAAGACTGCGCACCTGAGCTCCAGTCAAGTGCATCAGAATTAAAAAGCCGAGTAGACCGCCTGCTTAGTGTGTGTGTGCTCCCAGACCATGTACGTGCACGCCTTTCTGTGCAGAAGTAAAGATATTTGCCTTGCTGCCTGTCTCCCGAGTATGCTTTGTGTTCACCAGGATCCCTGAATTTGGGGGCTCACCTTATTGCTTACAGTGTGATGTAAGAAAATTTCAAAGAATTTCTTATCTATTTGGGTCCTTCTATATCAAGGGTCCTCAAACTTTTTAAACAGGGGGCCAGTTCACTGTCCTTCAGATCGTTGGAGGGCCAGACTATAGTTTAAAAAAACAACAACTATGAACAAATTCCTATGCACACTGCACATATCTTATTTTGAAGTAAAAAAAACAAAACGGGAACAAATACAATATTTGTGTTTGCATGTGGCCCGCGGGCTGTAGTTTGAGGACCCCTGCTCTACGTCATTGACTAATTCCTCTTGGTCAGAAACCACAGCTTTGTGGACAGGAAGCTAAAGAATGTATGTTGGAAGTTTCTTAGCCCTCTACATGGGCTTCTTACACCACTACTGCTTTCTGCTAAGTGGCATCATGCCCACATTTCCTGAGACTCTGTTATCATTGGCTTCCCTTTCTTAACTTCTCTATTTCTTATATGAAAATTTCTCCACTTCACTTATATCAAATCTGTAATAGCAAGGAAAGGTTAGAAATATAAAATACAAATTAAAATGTTAAAAATGTTAAAAAGTATCAAGGACACAGGATTAAGAAAAATGGGCTATCGCTACCACTACTGTGACCTTGTGTTTCCAGGATTTCTTTACTTCTAAAAAGCACTTTAATAATCCCATGTTAAACTTCCATATTGTCTCTAAAAGCCTATACAGCCCACTAAGAATTGTATTTCACATGTACCTTGCAGTTTATTTCTTTCTTAGTTGTCTTACTACTTTATTCCTTGCGTACGTGCAAATATATCACAATATAGCAGATTGCATAATAGAGTGCAGGTTATGTGAATGAATGGGTCGTTTTTAAAAGGAGATTATAAACTCATGATTGTCTCCTCAGGGAGTGTGGTCCAAAGCTGGACACATAGTTACTCTCCATAAAATATGATGACTTTCACTGTAGCACTGAGCTAGGGACATTTGCATAAACTAATAGCAGTTATGACATGATGTGAACCAAATTCTTCACTAAATACAGGCTGCAGAAGATATTTCAAGAAGTTTCTTGGTGATCTTGATGAGTCCTGAAGCTATCTCTGAGAAAGCTATACATTTTCCAACATCTGCTGCCTCTTGGCACCAGTAATATGTTGAATCTCCTCATTAAAATGGTCAAAAGTTTTGGTGGTTTGTCATAGCTCCTCCTCACATCCACTTTGATTGACAGCTTTTGTTCTCCCTACACCCAAGATGCATCATATACCCCTTTTGTTTATGAAGTTACTCAAGGTGGGTGTGGTGTGGTAATGTAGACCTCCTGGAGAAGTTTCCTCTGTGGAAATTGCTGAAAAACATCTCTGCATGCTGAGTTTTTATGGAGCTAGGCAGCCACATCTTGTGAAAGGCAATATTTCAGATATTTCTCTTCTGTACACATGAATACCTATCATTCTTTACTTTATTTAAGCCATCACTTACATCACTTTTGCTGAAAGAAGTCATTTTCTCTTTGTTAAGCCCCCTAGACCCGTGGTCGGCAAACTGGCTCTCGAGCCACATGCAGCTCTTTGGCCCCTTCCGTGTGGCTCTTCCACAAAATACCACATCTGGGTGCGCACGTACAGTGCAATTGGAACTTTGTGGCCCATGCGCAGAAGTCGGTAGTTTGTGGAAGAGCTGGTATTTTGTGGAAGAGCCACATTCAAGGGGCCAAAGAGCCACATGTGGCTCGGTTTGCCGAGACGCAGTTTGCCGACCACTGCCCTAGACTAAGTGCCTTGAGATTTGCGTATAAAATGCTTAGAATAGTTTCTGTAACATCAGTACCCAAGAAATGTTTGTATATTTCTGTACTGAATTGGACTAAATTGAAGGATTGGTGGTGTCATAAGGAGGGGAAAGCAGATTGGGCTGGTAGTGAGGGAGAGAGTGTGGAGCTTAGTAGATTGGAACATGATAATTCTGGTGATCCTATGGGACATCCTGGTGGAAGGATTTAGTAAGCAGTTGCTAATATGAGACTACAGCTTGAAAGGTCAGTGCCACTGATTTCGGGAGGTAGAACTGACCATTCAGGGAGGGGGAGAGGTAGACTAGATAGCTGGCTTTTTTCAGGAGCTTGCACAGGAAGGTGTAGAATTAAAGAGAACTTCCCAGTTTCCTCAAGCCCTTTCACTATGCTTTGAACCAGGAAATTAGCTTACTTTTATCATAAATACAATTATTGCTTTCACAAAGAAAACAGCCCAAACCACAAAGCTGTGGTTTCTGACCAAGAGGAGATAGTCAATAACATAGAAGGCTGCAAATAGATAAGAAGTCTTTGAAATTCTCTTACATCATACCCTGCCATGGGCTTCCTTTCCCAGACTCAACCAGAGATGTTCACTGACAGTGCGATTGGCTGCCTCCTACATGCCCCGCACTGGGGATGTGCCCTGACCAGGCATCGAACTGTGACCTCCTGGTTCATAGATTGATGCTCAACCACTGAGCCATGCCATCGCTGAAGGTTGTATCTTCATGTATATTTTTTCTGCCTCTATTTTTATTATTAACATTAATGCCCAGAGATCAAAGTGACCCTACAGTCCTCAGACTATTCAAACAATATGGTGGAAATATTGAAAGAAATTCTAGGGCAAAAATAGGCAGGTTTAGGGAATAAAGAAGATCCATGGGGGAGGAATGCATATATGAAGGACAGAGGTATCTCTGGCCTGAGCAATTAAAAGTTAGATTTTAATTGCAAAAGCAGCTCTGACCTGAGCAGCTTAGAGATGCCAAAATGCTGATCTTACTTGTACAGAGGATAGAGAAATGCCACAGGATAAGGGGGGAGGAGGACATACATTCACAGAGGATAAAGAAAATTCACAGGATAATGGCAAGAAGGAAACATCTTTTCACAGAGAATAGAGGAATGTTGCAAGATAAGGGAAGAAAAAGACGGGGACACTGCCTAGGCTTTGGCCTTTGGAACTGATACTATGTAACAAATAACCAATGAGGAAAGCACAGGGGTCCTAAATTAATGGAAGGTCCAATTAGAAAGGGTCAGGTTCAAACAAAGAACTGCAGCATATTTAAACTGGAGACAAAGGGATACAGACAGATTTTTTTTTTTCCCATTAGAGACAGAGAGCACGAGAGCAGGTCTTTCCCATTTGGGGGCCCCTCCCAGGAGGTACCCTCTGGGGACACCCCTACCCAGACGGAGTTTGTACACGCTTCCAATAAACTGCTACATTTTAATTAAAGAAATCTGTTAGTCCACAAATTTATTCTTCATCTTCGTCAGACAAGAACCCAGGAGAAGAAGTCTGCACCCCAAACCCCACATTTTAATATCAAGCAAGGATAGCTGTATTATGTGTCTTATTTCTTTTAAAGAAGAAATAACAAATAATGTACAAAGAGCACTGCACATGAGTTTAAGTCTTTGTTCTGGAGATTATTGTGTTAATTTAGGGAAAGCAGTTATATTTAAAGCAGTGGCGACGATGATGACGATGATGATTATGAAGATAAAAATATCAACTCCATAGTGTTATTGTGAAAATGAAATGTATGCATATTTGAGAAAGCATTATAAGACTATAAAGTGTGAATATTGCCAAATCAGAGTGCATTCTGGTAAGTGTTGCTTTGTTTCAAATTTCCTTAGCCCAAGTCTGGTTTTAGCCACATGAAAACAATGGCACACTACTGCTACTACTACTGCTACTGCTACTACTGCCACCACTACTATAATAAATCTGAATAATAAATTTTAAGTAGAGAAAATAAAAAGAAATTTATCACACTTAAATATGATTGCCCTGAGGCAAGCCTGAGCAGATCAATATGAAAGTTGGCAAAGAAAGACTTCACCTCCTACCATTCAAGTGGACAATTCAGGGGAGGAGGGGTGGTTTTCTGTGAACTTCTCAGGTCAGTGAAACTGAGACTTTATTGCCACAGTAGGACCCTCAACAAGGTTCCTTTATCTTACATTACCCTCCCCCCAATCCCTCAGGTTTCCTGGCTTTCACACCTGCTTCCCCAGTGCAAACAGCCATCTTTCTCCCAGTAGTTCAAGTTAACACAGTAATGTGGCAGGATTGTGTTGAAAATGGGAACCTTCTTCTGGAGCACAGATGCTGACATTGGCAAACCAGGGGAGCAGAAGATGGCAGTAGAGCCGTGGGAGCAATCCCCCAGGCACAGGCAGTAATGCACTGCAGTGTCTGCAGAGATTATTTTTAAGAAGTAATACATCCGACAGAAAGTCAGAAAGCTTTGCAAGAATGCTATGCGACAGCAATTCTAAGTAACATCAGGGGTAAAATCCTTGTTCCTGCTAGAGCAGGTTGATCCTACCACCCTCCTTTTCCTTCCTCCACCTCTGATGGCTGATGTAACCTTTCAAATCCAATTATAGTTGTTAAGTTGGGTTATGTCATATTGGTAGTTTGAGCATTTAAATGTGGGCAGGTGGGGGGGTATGCAGCTGTGTCAGGCCTTCATTTCAATAAATAGGACACAAGGAATATGAGTGACTTTGAGTAATAAATTATCACTATGAATACCAAGCATGCTAGAGGTTTTTTGTGGAGTCCCAAACAGACCAGCTTTGAGAGAGAAAGGCAAATTTATGGGTGCCACTAAATTTAAGGTCCTAAATATTCTTGTAAAGTTTTTAGGTACTTCAGAATACTTGTGGTGAGTGATGCCCAAGTCAATGCATTTGTATCCAAGAGTATAATTCACTTGCCCAAAGATATGCAACAAAGCTCAGGCCAGTAAGACAGAATCTCAGAGTTATTATTTCGGGATGTGGAATTTCAGTGGGCATCATGAATTTGTCATCCAAATAAAATTAGCTGCAGTTTTATTAATAGAGAAGACAATTGCATGTATATATTTTAGCCTAAGCCATTATGTTTTTACGAAGAATCAATAGCTTATACTTATCATTTTTACATAGCATTCTTTTCTGTATATTTAGTAGTCTTAAATGGACATTGATACACAGTCCTTTCAATATTCACCATTTGATAAAAATGAAAGCATTGACGAGTTTGGCAATTTGTTCCCAAATGTAATTATCATTGACCTCAACATGTGTCTCTCAGGAAAGTAAAGCATTACTAATTACTTTGTTTTCTACTTTGTGCCAAGGAAATAAGAAAGAACTTATATAAACTGATTATATAAAATGTGTTTTCACAACTCTTTCTATCTAAGAAGTCATGACTAAGTCTGGTTGATATTTTTTTCCTACTCTTGTCTACATTAAAAATGTCATTGTTGATAAATTAAGGTATATTTATTACAATGTATTTCAAGCTCCCAAAACAATTAATGTGCTGTATTCTTTTCTAATCTTTATAGATTTGTTTTGTTTGAAATATATTTGTTTGTCATATTGGTAGTTTAAGCATTTAAATGTGGGCGGGTGTGGGGTATACAGCTGAAATATATATATATATATATAATTTCTGTGTGGGTTAGGCTTGGTTAGTCTAATAATAATGTACTTGTTGAAGTCCCTTCTTCAGGAAATTTTTTTTGCCATTACTATATCAAATATGTAATTGACATTAAATTTGTGTTTAGAATGCCAAGAGAACCAGACTCATTACCAATCAAGATAACCTTCTGCTTAATGAAATACTTGAAAATGAAGAGACTATAAAAAGCATTTTAATAGAGGAAAGATTTATCTACCATACTCATTTTCATAGCTGTGTGTGTTGGGGTAGTGTGGACGGCTGAGAAAGTGGCCTTGGATAAGGCCTAGTAACATCCATAGAGTGAGAATAGTTATTCTCCTTATGTTTGTTTTGTTAATCCTCACATGAGGATATTTTTTTCCATTGCTTTTCATAGAGAGTGAAAGGAGGAAGAGAAAGAGAGAGAGAAACATGGGTATGAGAGACACATCGACTAGTTGCCTTCTACACATACCCCAACCAGGGGTGGGGAGCAAACCCAAAACCCAGATACATGCCCTTGACTGGAAATTGAACCCAAGACCTTTAGGTATGTGGGCTGATGCTCCAACCACTGAGCAACAGCGGCCAGTGCAGAATGGTTATTCTTATGCATGAATGGAAGATAATTTACAGGAACAGAATTGGGGGTGTCTCAGAATGCATGTTAAGACACCTATTAACTTAAAACTCCAAAACTAAACCGGTACTGGGGTCTGTCATTGAGATGCAGAAAGCGCTATAATAAAAGCATTTCACTTGTGGTTGCTTTTGAGACTGTCCAGGCATTCCTTCAGAGTTGTTGAATGTTTGATGTGGGGGCCAGATTTCGAGGCTGTACTTCACACCATGTAAATAGTCGCCCACTCTGGGCCAGAGTTTCTAGCTAGAAGGCATAGACTTAACTTGTCATTTTAATATGTATATAATTTTTTTTCTGTCTTTCTCCTCCATCCTCACTCTACTGTAAAAAGTTGCATAAGTGGAGCCATTTAGAAATGGAATCAGGGCAGCCACACCAGAGGAACTGCATGGTATGTCTTCTCTTTGAACCTTTGGAATGTTTAAAACAGGCAAAATAACCTTTGACTGGGCCAGAGGAAAGTTGTTTCCCAAACCACTGTTTGTAGAACTAACAGGGAAGCAGACATACTGAGTATGAGGACTGATAATTAAGGGCATCCTTAAAATCAATAAACAGCTAAAGAATAACTTAATTAGCACCAATAGAAATTCCTTCTTTCTATTCATGTAATTATTTTTCTTCCTTTCTCATATAAACCCTTTGCCTTCCTAACACTATTTGGGTTTCTGCCTGAATCAGTACTTCCTGAATAGCTATTTCTTGAGCTTAAATAAACGCTTGTTGCCTCTCATTTTGGCTTTTCATTTTTAGGTTAACACACTAAAAGCACTACTTCACTAATGGTCACCAAATGTGTGGGGTTTTCCCCCACCAAACAGTTCTGTGACACCAACTTGATGTTCTACAGATTTTAATAAATTCTGACACTATCTACCTAGAGATAGCATCAAACCCCCCTGCTCAACGGTTCAGTCCCACAGGCTGCCCATTATCTTCAGATGTCAGTTGCAAGTCCAGGTTGTTATCTGTGCTTCTGACAGAGGGGCTATACATTGAAAGTTCCCCTGGTGTCTTCCTTGGTTTGATTAATTTGCTAGAGTGGCTCACAGAACTCAGAGAAACATTTCACTTTCTAAATTTCGGGTTTATTATATAGAGGTATATAACTGGGGAACAGCCAGGTGGAAGAGATGCATAGGGTACACTCTCTGAACTGCTCCTTCCACTGTGAATCAGGACACCACCAACTGAGGTACCTGGCCAGGGCTCCTTTTTGATTTTGTTTGTTTAGTAATCCTTACCTGAGGATATTTTCCCATTGATATTTTTAGAGAGAGTGGATGGGAGAGGGAGAGACAAAGAGAGAGAAACATCCATATGAGAGAGACACATGATTGGTTGCCTCCATATGCGCCCTGACCAGGGCTGAAGATATGAGCCTGCAACTGAGGCACATGCCCTTGACCGGTATCGGACCCAGAACCCTTCGGTCCATAGGCCCGAGGCTCTATCCACTGAGCCAAACCTACTAGGGCTCCTTTTTGGATTTTTATGGAGGTTTATGGAAGTTTATAGGAATGCTTGATGATGTCATTGGTCATTGATCGATTCAACCTCCTGGGCTTGTGTAAAAGTCCATGTTCCCGCCTCCCCTCCAGGGACGTGGGGTGGGGTGGGCTGAAAGTTATAAACCTCTAATCAAGTTTGATCCCCAGGCAAGCAGCTGTCATCCTTAGGAGCTTTCCAAATGTCACCTCATTAACACACTTAAATGTGGCTGAAGGTGGTGGTTATGAGTAACAATACACCCTTATTGCTCTTATCACGTAGGAAATCCCAAGGGTTTTATATTATAAATCACAATATCATATTTTCATTGTCATGGATGACTATTCCCCTGATTAGTTGTTCCTGAGCCCGACTTGGTGCAGGTATAGAATTCCATTGTGGAAGTTGGGAGCTGAGTGACTGGAGCCAAATATAAGCACCCAGGTGACCCCCTAGTAAATAGCTGGTCCTCGCCTCTACCAACACCAGCCTCTCCCTTGGTACCCTTCCCCACTGACCCTGGATGTCCCTCCAGAATAGAGAATGGGAAAGCTAATGTATGAGAATTAGCATAAAGCTTTACCTAACATCTTTCATAAAGGTGATATTCACTCTTCATTCTTCTCTTACCTCCACACCCCCCCACATACACCCCCACACACACACACACACACACACACTATTTCTGGACTTCTTCACCATGGTGCCGGCCTGGTTGAGAGGCCTAATTGTTCTAGTGAATCAAAGAAGATCCCAGTGAATAGGCTCATAGGCTCAGCAATAATTGTCACAGCCTGAGGTAGCTGACACCAAGCTTACCCCTCTCATATCAACTGCAGTGTTTCTCTGTCCTCTAGTTCTAAGCATTTTCCTCTCCCCACACGGGTATACCAGCAGGGGCTCTGATGCAGATTCTTGTTTAGCCTGTCTTCTGTCACATGCTGGTGTAGGTTTATTGGCTTTATAGGTGTCTTGTTTTTCTTTTAAATGGCATCCTTCAATACAAAGCCTCTGGGCACAGTGACTTGAAAAACAATATTAACTGGTTTCTAAAGCATGGAATCAGAACTTTCACAAGATTTGTAGTGGTGTTTTAGTTATTTGTTTTGGATCTGCTAGCATAAGAAGAGAGTATTTACCCCACCTCCTGAGAATTAAAGGGTTGGAAACAAGGTGACTTCTGTTGAAAAATATTTCTCTCCAATTTCTCTAATAATTGTAAATCAATATTAACTTTAGACTGGGATAAAGAATAAAAAAAGCATCTATTTGAGCAAAAATAGCTGCAGCCTGGGAGACACAGATTTAGGTAACATCCTAAATTGTGTTTCAATGAGACAAAAGGAGGCTACCTTTTAAGCATGAGTTCCCACCCAGGTTCCCAATTAGATCTTTTTATGTAAATGAGGTATCCAAATTGTACAATTCTGATTGGATGGGGGAGGTCTCAGTTGGTTAATGGAAAGGTGAAACCAGGGTTTCTCTCCAGTTGTTGACTTAGATGGTGTGAACAAGCAGGGCATCGTGCTGGAATCCCAGAATTCAATCTGAGATTTTTCCTGGTATAGACAGTACACAAGATACTGTCATCAAATGGTTGCTAGACTCCTATAATTTATACAATGCGGGCCCTTTGTTGACCATGGGGAGTCTATCTCAGCAGATAAATTCATTCTCAGCCTTCACATCAAATAAATGAATCTTTCTTCTTGGGGTCTGCATAATAAGTAGGAGAACTTTCATATTTATATTTTGTTTATTAAAGTGTATTGAGTTTGTCTTTTCAAGAAAAGTTAATTCTTTTATTTCTTCTGGGTCTTCGTTTTTTGCAACCTAAGAGCAGCCTCTTCCATCTCAATTCAAAAATATTTATTCATTTAGTTAGTTTTTTTGGTTCAACATTTTTTATTGAGGTTAACATTGGTTTATAACATTTTATATAACTTTCAGTTGTACAACATTATAATTCAACATCTGTATATACTACAGCATGCTCACAACCAAAGGCCTAGTTAAATATATTTATTGAGCATCTAACATATGTATTTATTATCCACTTCCTCCCCAAAGTGAGGAATACCATGATGATTAAATCTGTGTCTCCAGACTCCAGAAATACCACAATCTCACAAGGAAGTCATATATAAAACCAATGCATATGAAGGAAAATTCTACAGTTAGGGGCACCAAAAACTGCATTAGGTAAACTGGGGGAAATGACATTAATTCAGCTGAGGCTATACTGCAATTTAGAAACTTTCATGGGAGAGATAAGACATGTTCTAGCATTAAAAGATGAGAATAATATTCTATCGCCGGGTTTTAAAAGGCCTTTTAAGTGGAGGGCAGGTGGGTTGATAAAGCTGGACTTTGCATTGAACTGGAGAAGTGAAGGGAAGCAGTGATTAGGAAAACAGGCTAGGGCTAAGTAGTGAGGGAACTCAGGTGTGAGGCTGAAGAGGGCTGAGCATTTTTCTTTCTGTGGCTATGAATCTTTTTGTTCTTGTTTCTTCGTAGCTAAAAAAAATCTGATGAAAGTAGTCTTAGGTATGTTATCTGTCCTTGAGACATGCCCAAAAGTTGCTCAGGTAGCTCTGAAGCTTCCTCATTTTGGCCACTGTGCTCTATTGGTTGTGGTGCCAGCCCCTCCCCAGCCTTCCAAGCTTTTGTGAAATGCATAGAAAATGATTAGCTGTTCTCTAGTTCCTTCATGTTGCCTGTGGGGACTGTTTGGCTGTCGGTGACCATTCACTCTACCAACATCCCTGTGATCTATCTCTGTCCTTGTAGCCATTATGGCGAGAGGGACATCAACAAGTTTGCTGATCATTTTTGTTCAGAGAGGACAGGAGGTCTTTCAAGTGTCTGATCCTTCAAATGTACTTAGAAACCTTTATGTCGTTACTTTCAATCCTCTGGGAGACAGGGAGGTGGTAGGACAAGCAGACAGACCAACGTCCCACTTGGAGTGCTCATTCTCCAATTCTCCTTTTACTTCCCAGCTCACAAGGTCTTTATCTAATAGTGAGGGAATCGGGGAGGGGGCTGCTGGAGAAGAACCAGGAAAAACCTTGTCCTGCCAAGCTACATTTACTTTCAGATCTTTTCAGTCTTCATACTTAGACCTTGCCTTTGAACTAAAAAACTAAGAACTGCTTCTTTGTTCCTGATAACTAATTCTGGGACAAATAGAGGTTTCAATGCTCAAATTCCAAAGGGGTGACTCCAGAGCTAGGGAAAAAAAGAATAAGTTCCCCCAGTAGAAAAATAGGAGTATTTTATATTCTCAGTTGCCACATATAGAGAAAGAAACCGAGGCTCAGAGACATTAATGAAATGGAATTCATAGAGTAAGGATTGAAACCTATTATCTCTCTGAATTCAAACCCCAAGTTGCTTAGAAGATACCATGCTGTCTTCTCAGTAAGTTTTTAAATACCATCTGGCCTCTGTTTCCTCATCTCTAAAGTGAAAAGCTTGGGAAAGATGAATTTTAAGGCTCATTATAGCTATAAATGTGTTTCTTAGGTTGAAAAAATTCAGAGCCCCCTAGGTGAGAGCGAAGTGTGTATGCTCCTGCTTTCATACGAACTCATAAGCCTTCCCCTAAAAAGAGCATAAATGTGGATCCTGCTCTAGGTTGCAGAGATCTAAGTATTGATTGGAGCAAAGTAAGCTTTCTATTTATTAACAAATAGTGGCAATGGGACCTCCAGCCACTGGTAGATATATTGTTTTGTGTTTATGCATATGAGTGATATTTGGTTTATATTTATCATTTCGGAGAGGAAAGAAGAAGAAGAGAGAGATAGAAACATCAATGATGAGAGAGAATCATTGATCGGCTGCCGTCTACATGCCTTGACCAGGAATTGAGCCAGGTCGATGCTCAACCACTGAGACACACCGGCCAGGCTATCTTTACGTTTAAGCCTTGGTGACTCATATACTCCAGAAACTATTTTTAATCAAATAAGTAATTAATGAGATTCACTCTATTATTATTATACTTGATGCAAACTAATTACCATTTGTCTCTATTTTAATATTGCAATCTTCTTAATATTGGCATTAACTTTGACTTTTCCCAGGTGATTATGAAGAGTGTGATTTTCAAATTCTTTCCCAGTATCTAACACTGCAGCTCAAGTTGTTTGCTATCTTCCATCCTACCTGCAAGATTTACACCTGGCCACAGACTGACAGTTTGAGTTAGTTCCAGGCAATGAAATGTGAAAACTCTGATTTACAGTGTATGTCTGTCTAGAACACACCTGCCACTGCTTCATAGGGAACCCTGCTTCAAATTGTCTCCCAATTGAGTCTGAAACTTGAACTGCTGTAGCATTTACCAAAGAGATTAGAAACGGCTCAGGCACATTCCCTGGGGAAGCCTGACTGTGGAGGATTCTGCCTGAACGTGACTGTGCCTTGCACCCAGCATGTGAAATTAGGACATTCGCTGCCTAATGGCTTGTTCATCTTTCTTACAAGGGAAAAACAGAAACAAAAACGAAATAGAGTTTGCTAAAGACTATTGCCTTTCTTCTTTTCTGTTATACTTTGTATTTATATTTAGGAACTTAGTACAAGTCCCAAATTTAGTTAAGATTTTATCAATTAGCCAACTGGTAAAAAACACCTGGTTGAACTTGAAAATCTAAATACAGTACCTAAGTATATCAGAGAAGTCTATTTTATAAGTTGAATTCAGGTATAAAAGAAGAGAAATATGTTTGAGTCAAGGAATAAACCAACAATTCTAGCATTTTTCAAGCCCATTCTAGCATTTTTCAAGCCCATTCATTTTCAGAAAAGGGAAAGGGATGAGATCCAAATTCTGGGTTTTATTTATTTATTTACTTACTAACTCTTTCCTTGGAGCGAAAATGAAGGTAGAGTTAGTGAAGAAATCTGAATTCAAGGGGTTCGTGCTCTAGCATGTAAAATGGAGGTCTCTTTTTATGTGGAAATTATCAAAATAATGTTAGAAAACAGATACATTAAAAGGTATCAAGGAACAGACAAAAGGTAGCAAGTATTAGAGGAGAATGGATGAGGTGGAAGTAGAAAAGAAAAAAGACATTTCAAATTTAGCTGAGCATCATCAGAAAGAGAAGTGTTGCGTAAATGTCTAAAGACTAACTAGATGCAAGGAAATGTACAGTAGCTTAGTGCTGGACCTTAAAGACGGTTAATCTGCTGGGAGGAACTGAAAGACATGCCTCTGACATCTTACATCTTTTACTTCAGATAACAGCAGGGCTCACACGTTAATATTTTCCCCATAAAGCTTCCTTGTAGAGAAAAGAGGGAAAATGACCTTTGCTAATCTCCCACTATGAGGAACTGTTTTGGGAGGTCAAGTGACTTGGTCATACACCCAGATCTGTCAACACTGCTATAGCCTTGGAAGTCACAATGCCAGGTCTCCCCAGGAGGGGATCACAAAACAGAAAAAGGCCTTCTGTGTAATGGGCTCCTATGAGCAAACGTTCTCCAATTTTACTCTCTAGACTAGGGATCAAGAAACTTTTTCCTCTAAACGGTCCCAGTGATAAATAGTTTAGGCTTGGCAGTCCTTACATTCTCATGGAAAGTACTCAGCTCTGTGGCTGTCGCACAAAAGCAGCTATGCACAGTCTGTGAATGAAGGAGTGTGATTATGAACTTTTTTCCAGAGCAAGTAGCCCGCTGGAATTGACCTTGGGTTACAGTGTGTCAACCAGTGTAGTCCACTGGTAGATCTGATAATGGCTTTTGGGACTTTAATCAGGTTTCCCGTTGGCATGTCCTTTCTCAAGCACAATAGCTGAGGGTCAGAAGTAGTGATTGCCAAAGAAGGAATTGAAAAAGGAATAATTAAGTAGTGATGGTCTTAATCCTTCTAATAATCTGGCAATTAAGTAACAGATACCTAGTCTTTACAACATGCTGCCTAAATTCTTCCTTCTCCAATAGAAGATAATCTGGGAAATACATATACATATTATTGTTTATAAACCAGAATATCTGACAAACTTAAAAAAAAGTCCTACTTGGGTGATAAATACACAATACACTATACAGATGATGTATTATAGTATTGTACACCCATAACCTATATAATAATTTTATTAAACAATGTCACCCCAATACATTTAATAATAAAATAAAGAGAATAGTGATTTTGAACCTACATAGAAATAAATATGTGTATGCAGAGAAAGGAAGAGACAATATACCTCATATAGGTACACATGCCAATCTATCTATAAGCAGTACTTTATTTAAATCCTTAATGCTAACATGGTCTAATGCTTTCTTGGTAATTAAAGAAAAACAAACAAACGTGTTAACATGGTCTACTACATTTTTTGGTGATTAAACCTAACATAGTCTAACACTTTTTTCTTAAAAAAAAAAATCCTCAAAATGTGCCTCCCCCAAAATGAATAACGAGTTATTTTTTCCTGGTTCGACTATTCACCTCCATATGAAAATCATTCTGGTTACAAAGACAGAGTGATTCCTGAGAAAGCCAAGTGATGAGACGCTGCCAGGGCAAGCCCACCCACAGGAGATGGTATCAGTCCTCACTGATGGGCAAGTTGAGGGAGGGTCTGTAATGCTAAGCCAAATAAATAGATTTGAAGAGCTCACAAATTTTATGACAGAAGCAGAAAATTTTATTCACACATTATTGGGAATGGCACATAAAACACAGTCTTAATGAAAACGAATATCTTATCATTGGAAAGATTTAAAAAAAACAACTGGAAAAAACCAAGGCTCATTTCATATTCAAGGAGCCAGTGGAGGGTAAAAGAGAAGAAGGAATAACTAGAGGAATAATTAGAAAGGTTGTCAAGCTCCCAGTCTTCTAGAGCCTGTTACACAAAGACACAGGGGCAAGCCTAAAGGGACAAAGCCAAGGAAAACCTCATTTGGTAAGTACCTACTAAACGCCTGGCATTTTCAGTGTTTTAAATGTGTTACCTCATTGGATCTTCTCAGCAATCCTTTGCAGTAATAGGTAATGTCATCACTATACTGACAAGGGCAGGGGATCAAAGATGCTAAGTAACTGTCCACAGTCACTTTGGTAGGGCCAAGGTTTGGATCCCAATCTGTATTTATCTGAAGCTTTTCCAACTGGACATAATGAAGAAAGAAACAAAAGATGTCATCTCAAATATTGTGTAAATTCATATCTAAGGGATATGAAAAGGCTTGTAAAAGTAGGAAATAATGAAAACATTAATTTAGTAGTTTAGCAACAAAATGAAAGTCAGAAATGTTGGTTACTGTTAAAAACTAGAGGCCCGATGCATGAAATTTGTGCAAGAGTAGGCCTTCCTTCCCCCAGCTGCCAGCACTGGCTTCCCTTTGGCACCTGGGACCCAGGCTTCCCTCACAGCCCTGGCTTCGTCCACAAGGTCACCTGGAAGGACATCTGGAAGGACATCTGGTCTAACTAGCATATTATGTTTTTATTATTATAGATCAGTATATGATATTGATACATTTTGGGGATATATTAACAGTGTATTCAGCTATGTCAGAAATAGGACATAGTCTTAATAGACAACCCGATGGGGAAAAATGTGTCCACATTTGCAAAACAAATATACAAATATTAAAATAATCCTATTGAAAACCATGAGCTGATTTTGAAAAAAGGATTATAAATATTCTTCATTAGCAATACAACCTTAAAGGCATTTTATCAGTTTCTGAATAGTTTTGTGCCATATAAATAGCAAATTGTGGAAAAGAGTTATCTTTAAATACCTACAGAACATGATACTATGTTTTTATTTCCATATGTTATGTCTGTTTGGTATACTAGCTGATGGATTGAGATGTGGCTATATATTTTATTTTGCTATTAACATATTTTAGTTAATAGTCTCACATTAATACTAGGAAGAAAATGTAGAACATAATCCTTTCCCTAATTAGTTTAATGTACTTTTATAGATCATCCCATTATAACACCCCCTCCTTCTAGGGATGAATGATGGTACTTATTTCAGAGTCAATTCTCAGTTATTCAGGGAGTTCATTTTCCAGTCTGTAAGATGAGGAATAAAAGAACAGAATTAAATTTTCATGTTGATTCCTTAGTTCTATACTATGTTGTACATATATGTTTCTCTACCTCTTGAGCAAACAAAAACACCACTTCAGAGTTATAGCATTAGTTTTTTAACAATACACTAACCTTTAGATTAGTATAAGGAAGTTTCCTTTTTTGACTCATAAAATATTACATAATGGAATTAGGTGCTTCTATCTTGTTGATTACCATTTTATGATAATCGATACTGAAGGTTATTTCTAATTGCTTCCAGCAGTTGAGTGGCTGAGGGAAATGGAACCCACAAATTAGTTGACTGAGATTTGCAAAGTTCATGTAGAAATCAGGAATAGAATTAGAGTCTTCTGACCACTGGTAACTTCTTTAAAGTCTTGTTCAATTATTGACTCAAGATTGAGGTGCTTGTGGCAACAGAGCAGTTAAGAGTACAGCTAGTATATTTGAAAGCAGCAGCAGAGTAAAGGGTAAAATCTTGGGCCTTGGAGTCAGACTACCCATGTTGCTTTCTCAGTTCTGCTACTCACCAGCTGTGGTACCTTGGGCACGTCCTTGATCTCATCTCTGGAATGGTGATGAGATGCCAATTGCGTTAAGTTTCCCTAAAGACATGGGGAGAGTGAATAATATATAGTCTATTTACAACCAGAGTTAATTTCCTTTTGTGGGGTAGCAACCAAATAAATAAGTGGAAATAATATAGTCCCCTGGGAAGATTCCCGAAAGGAGGGCCTGGGCTGCAGGTTAATGGGGCCTCAGCCAGGAGTAGATGCAATAAACACACCACTTAGCACCTATAGTAGAACCTGAGAGCAAGGGTGATAAAGAAGTGGACTAAATGAAGGAGTAACTGGATTTATGACAGGATATCTGCTTTTGCTTCTCTGTCAGTGCCCTGTATGCATCCTTACACAGTCAGCTGAAGCAAAGGAATCTGCGGCCAAAGTCAGTCTGGAGTCTTGCCTTGTCTATTGGACCTCTAGAGCCATATGCCCTTCACCTTTGCATCACTCATCATATCCATGAGAAAGCTGGGAAAGCAGGCTGACAGTCCACAGCAGTTCTGCTAAGACCTGAGAGGTGAATAGAGGAGTCTGGCAAAAAGAACCAAGTAGTGGAATGGTAATAGAAGGTGTGTGAGTGCAGTATCCAAACTATCTGGCCACTAGCACAGCCACAAGAGAAGAGGGTGATTGACAACCTATATGTTGAGTATAACTCTATAATCATGCCAAATTATTATTCTTAAAAACACATCAATCACCACCTTCACTAAGCCAGCAGCTTCTAAAGAATTTCCTCCACCCAAAGAGGTTTTCTAGAGAGCAACGGTTGAGGAATAAAAGGAACAATTAAGCAACCTTTATATAATTGCCCCCCAAGGACCTGCCTGTATCCTCCCTCCCTCCTTCCACATGCTATTCCCCTCAGGACCAGCCTTTAAATATGACTTAGTTGATGGCATGAGTAACAAGCTAAAGTGGACTCCGTGCAGAGCCAGTGAATCCCAGTGGCCTTGAAGTACCCCATTTTCTATGAAGGGGGAAGAAATTCATTTCTACAAGAGTTGATTTGCCTTGAGAAGTGAGATTGATGCAGCCAATAGATAGATCTGCATGGAAGTGTCAAGGGGCGTGGTGGTCCTTGACTAGGGAATGCCTGTCTGCAGCTGCTCATGGAATAATGAGGCTCAGGGATCTAGATCCTGAGGCAACACTGAAGGTGAAGGTGAAGGTGAAGGTGAAGGTGAAGGTGAAGGTGGGGAAGGCAAAGGAAGAGAGGGGGGTGAGGGTGAAGAAGAGAAGGACGAGGAGAAGAAAGGTGATGGGATGGTGAAGAGGGGACACATAGGGGACCACCAGAAAGTGGGAGAGGCAAGGAAACACTCTTCCTGGGAGCCCTCAGAGGGGGGATGGCCCATTGACACCTTCATTTCAGGGTTTTGGCTGCCGAACTGAGAGAAATTTTTCTGGGTTTTTTTTTGTTTGTTTTTAGCTACTTACTTTGTGGTAAATTGTTATGGCAGCACAAGGAAACGAAAACAGGGAGGTGACAGAGAACAAGCCAGACACAGGTTCTACCTTCAGATAGTTACACCTGTGTGTGCACTGAAATCACCTGCTCACCCAGCACCAGGCAGGGTCCTGGAGGCCAAGTCCTGTCCTTGACTCCTCAGTGGATCCTCAACATGAGGCTTGCACATTTAAAAAGAAGCTGGAAAAAATATTTGTGGGATGAAAGAATTTGAAAAAGGTCAGGAAGAGCCACAGTTGATTTTGTGAGCATTATTGCTTATGTAATCCTATCTAATAATAGACAAACATGGCAATTGACCATACCTTCGCTACACCTCCCATTGGCTAATCAGTGAGATATGCAAATTAACCACCAACAAAGATGGCGATTAATTTGCATACGTAGGCACGAAGCGGTGAAGGCTTGAAGGCGGTTCTGGCCGGAGGGAAGGCCTGGGTCCCGGGTGCCGGAGGAAAACTGGTGCCGGCAGCCAGGGGAAGGGAAGGCCTATTGCACGAATCTTTTTGTGCAACAGGCCTCTAGTAAGAATATAATATTAGCAGACCAAATGGGCACTGGCATTCATTTCTTTGAAAAAGTGGAATAAGGAAAAATAATAAGAAGAAAGTGACTTCCAGAGACATGAAGGAATCGTTGGTAGGTGACCTCAAATTGTAGGAAGTCAGGTAAGCCAGCCTCTTAAAGGAAGCCTGACACTTGGGCTAGTGCTGGGTGCCAATTGAGATAGTGCCCTGGGGACACCAGCGATGTCCTGGAGATGAGCATTGGCACAGTCAGGGGTACTCCGCAGCCTCGGGGACACTGTGAACACTAACTGCCATCACCACTAATGTCATTTGTTGAGCACACAGTACAATTAACTGGTATTTTTGATCACTTGATTATCAAGGTGGACAGTTTTCTTAAGGCAAACAATTAGCCTTAACCAAAAGTTGCAACTATAACTCTAACTTATGAATTTTATACTTCTCTACTTTGCATACAGAATAATGTAACATTAACAATGGAAGAAGCTTTGCTGATTATTTGGTGGAGACAGTTCTTGTTACAAATAAGGAAAATAATACTTAGGAATGTTATTGACTTTTCAACTTTGCTGATGAGTGTTTCAACTTCATTTATTATGTGTGCATGAAATTCACACTATAGGGACAGACTATCAGTATAAGCCCAGGTATTATCCCAGTGACCCGGAAACCCTGGGGAAATGGGAATCAGGGTTGTCATTCCCAGAGTTGGTTGTTGATTGGGCCTTAGCGTTGAGCTGTTTCCAAGCTGGAAGTGTTCCTGCTTCAGTGCATGTTTTCAGTGCATAGCATGTTTTAAGTGCTATGAAGCTGAGGTTATAAAAATAATAGAAAAGAGAGAATGGGAGGGCGTGGGCTTTCTGTTCTTTTTAACCTTAGTACAATGAGTCAGGGTAGAGAAAAAAATTCAGGAAGCTAAAAGAAAAATAAGTCTCATAAATCAGTATAGGATTCTGGTTCTGTCAGGATGAAATATGAATTATGAGACAATACATTTGTATGGAGGCATTAAAAACTCTGCAAAAGGCTTAATAGAAAGTGAAAATGAAACAGTCTAGAAAAGGAAGAGTCTGAGAGTTGGTTACTTATTATATGTAAAACTTTCTTAAAAACCTGACTGTTAACCATGAGTCACCTCTGATTCATGTTTTTGTTGTAATAGCTCAGTTGAACACTGAATGTATATGTTCACCCCCATTTACATAGCGAATGATTTTAAAAATTAAAGCCACTCATAGTGGAACTACGGCTATTTTTAAAAATCTAGTTAATAATTATATTCATATTTTAAGGAGACAAGATCAAGGACAGCTTTTAAATCCAATATGAAAAAGATGAGAGGAAATTGCAAACACTTTAATTCTATTTTCTTTTAAGTTCAGGTAAGGCTCTTAATAAAGTAGGCATTATGGTGAGAAAAAAGTAAAACCATGTTCTCCATATAAATTGAGCAGTGTCTTATATGGGAAAAGTTTTCTCCCTAGAGAACATGTGCATACATATTCCAAGAATAAGCAAAAGGAATAATATTTGCAGATTTACTCGGCATATAATGGCTATGAATTTCCATCAGATTTCCATTAAAATGATAACCTAACCACCAAACTTTTAAACTTTTACCATTACTTTCCTGTCTATAACTTTTAATTTGCTATTTCTTTTTAACTGATGCCTGCCTCTTTTTCTCTTAAGAATTGATAACACATCAAATGTTTGTTTTATTTTATTTTTATATTTTTTAAATTGATTTCAAGGAGGAAGGGGAAGGGAGAGAGAGATAGAAACATCAATGAGGAGAGAGAAACATTGATTGGCTGCCTCCTGCATGCCCCACACTGAGGATCAAGGACCTCCTGGTTCATAGGTCGACACTCAACTACTGAACCATCCTGGCCAGGCTGTTTATTTTATTTTAGTCGAATTATATAATGTACATGTTTTTGCTTTTATGGGTCACAAAGAGTACTTTTTTTATAAAACAGGACTTGAATATATTAAAGCCTTCCAGTGAACACTTAAATGAAACCCAGGCACAAATATGAATCTACAGTTCACTGGTCAGGAATCTCCTTAAAAGCAAGGATCTAGCACTAGAGGGAGAATTTTTTTTTAATGCCAACAGGAATGTATGCTTTAGAGTTTACTAGGAGCTATTTATTTTTTTAGTTAATAAAATAATATAGGTTTCAGGTATACAGTTCTGCAATGCATCACCTATTTATTGTAACTGGGTGTTTACCACCCCAAGTCAAGTCTTCTTCCACCACCTTTCTGCCCCCCTTTACCTCCTTCTACCTCTCCCACCCCTCCTTCCCTCTGGCAATCACCTCACTGTTTGTTGTCTGTGCCCATGAGTCTTTATTTTTTCTTTGCTTAATCCCTCCACCCTTCTAACCCAGTCCCCAATCACCTGTTCCCCTTTCTCCACATTTGAAGATATTTAATATTTACCCATTGGCAGATAGCTCATATATTTGCTGGAAATCAAGAGTTAAGTGTTACTAAAGCAATGTCTTTTAGCCAAAAGGTGAGCTATTCAATCTTGCTAGAAGTCAATCCTCTTGATCACTTGAAATTGAAAACCCATCTAATACAAAGTGACACTGTGTCTGCTTCAGAAGAGCAAAATCATTGTCATCACAAAGGATAGATGTTACAACAGGCCAAAGACCTCTCCTGTTGTAGAAATAACCAACTGGTAGTTTTCAAAGGTGATTCTGACCTTAACATCTTGAACACAAAAAATATTTTCAAAAAAGAAAGCATAAAACACCTCTGTGTGTTAATTTTGAACTCTATTTTAAAAACAAGACAAACTTCTCATATTGATTTAGATGTCTCTGTGTGATGGAAATAAACATTCTGTTGTGTTTTGTGCCAACATTTCCAAAGCTACTTACATCTCATAAGATCTCAAAATAATTAAGTATTTATTTCAAAACTACTCTCTATCATTTTTAATGGATTCATTTCCAAGCATAGTTTCAAATTAAAGTAAGAAGAACTGGTATTTGCAGGTGGGTTTTGTTTTTTTGTTTTTTGAGTTCTAAAAAGAAAATCCCAGGTGATAACATTCTTGACGAGTGTCTGGATAAAGCTGATTCCAGAAGATGGGCAGTGCTGTTGCATTGCATTGCTTTCATTACATTTTCAAGATTTTAGTTCATGGAGATTTGGGGTTTTCACAAGTTTTTTTCCAGTTAGAAAGTAATAAAATATAATTGGTGATCACCTCTTAGAAAAATTGAAATAGCAAACAAAATTAAACTTATAACTAGAACTGTTGTTATATGCTCTTTACCACACAATTTGGGAAGAACAACATGAACTCCCTTAGTCTGAGAGAAGGTCTCTTACATTTGTTGCTATACAAGGATCCTTAATAAAAATGTGTTTAATCAAAAACAGAGACTATATCTGCTTAGATAAACTTGTAAAAGAATTACACAATGTGTATTTTGATAACTATAGAGAAATCCTCATACTGAAATATCCATTCAAAGGAGGAAAATTCTAGATAACATTAAAGTGCATATTTAGCTCTATAATTAAATTGAAATATAAGTTCAAAATTTTTAAATTATGTTGTGTTTTTTATTGTTATTGATTTATTAGTCATGGTTACACAAAAATTATTGAGCAATTTAACTCAACATATACATGTTAAAATATATACTACTGAATTCTACGGCCCTAATGACTGGCTGCTCAGAAAAGATTTAGAGAGTGAAAGAAGTGTGTACGTAGTTATCTCTTAGAAAAGCCTCTTGAGATGAGTGTGCATAATGACTAACACAATTAAAATAGAAAAACCAAAAGCATTTTATGACTGGACTATAATCATATTGTACTTGCTAAGGGTTAAGATTATTTCTTAAGTGAGTGAGGAATTGTGTTTAACTGCTGGCTCAAAATCTAGAAATAGCAGTGACCTACTAAAGTCCAGAGGTACACAGTTCAGGGCTGAAATGGCAGTTTCACAGAATCACCTGGAGTCTAGGTTCTTTCCATCTTTCCATGTCAGCATCCTTATTTAGCATGCCTTCCTCAACTATCTAAATCACAAAACAGGATTCCCCACCCAACTTCTGCTTTTATATGTGCACTGTAAAGGAAATACGAAAAATGTAACTTTCTGCTGAACACATCAATCTAGGTGTCTTTTAATAAGGAAAATGGGAGACTGGACATTATGTAAGCATCAGCAGATACTATCAAATAAATTATTCCTAATGCCAAATATAAGCTAAATATCTTGATTTTTCTCTGTTGTTGTTTTTTTTTTTCTTTTTTCTCCTTTCTTTTCAGCACCATTCCACTTTTTCTCTTCAGGAGAATAAATAGACATTATTACCAAGCAATTCAAGGTGCATAACTTTGATTTAAACTGGATAATTGACATAATGATATATCTAAATAAGCTCCAATACATTTCAGCAAACTATGAGAGGACTTTAGACCTCTGTGGAAAAAGAATATTAAAAAGAATATTCAGAAAGTGAGAAATATATTGATTTTATATTAAAAGAAATGTGTAATGACAGATGAGAAATATTAAGTTTTAAAGTACCTTTGTGAAGGTCTTCAGATTAGCAATTATAAATTTTAAGCCCTCTTGGCTGCATTTTGGAATAACTGTTGTCGATCCACAATATGTATATGTGTTTGGCCCTGAATCTATCCTCACAAAGCCATCGAGTGTTAGAATTTCTGCTGTATGATATTAGTAAATATTAAATATTTAGCTATTAAATAATAAAGTTTTGTTGAGGTTAAAACTGTTTTATAAAAACAGCAAAATTGGCAAGAACATATTAAGTGTGCCCTGGAGGAAAAGGTTTTATATAAAAATGTTTGTTTGTTTGTTTGTTTGTTTCTTTTCAGATTTCTGACTGAAAAAATATAAAATGTTTTTATTGCTATGACATTCAAATACAGATAAAATGTGATTTTAAACACAGTATTTAGAAAATTAGAAATTCAGAATGAACTGACAATATATTTTTGAGAGGCATTTGTCTTTATTATGATATACAAAACATTTCCCTCATTTTTGTAGTCAATATAAATAAAATTATGGTGAAATTTTATAGTGTTTAAATTACTCTGCTCTTCCTAGAAACATTTTCTAGGCTGAAGATTTTATAGGCTATACATAGAAGATATGCTAAAATTACAAATACAATTTAAAAAGATATTACAAAGGCATAGATGCACAGCAAAAATCAGTAAAGATATTAAAATTTGAGTGAGGTTGCAAACAATCAGTGTTTTATATGTTAATTACTAGAGGAAACATGCTTAAAACCGTCTTCCATGGAGGTTTGGTGATAAGCTCAACCTAATTGTGTTCAGGTTACATCCATATAATTTCCAGATAAGAAGAAAATTCCCTCTAAAAATTTTTAAGAGCTTAAAAGTCAGATACTTCAACATTATCTATACATAGCTCTCTTTACTTAAATAGGGCTTCAGTTATGTTTTAGCATGACGACTTTACCTTGGGTAGACTTTACTTTTAATCTCTTAAAGATCAAGTACAATTTCAATAAGTGTTAAATCTGAACTGATTTGTTTCCCTTGTGCATATTACCATATTATACAATATTAAATAAATCCTGAAGATTAGGATTGTGTAGTAATGTAATATCTACATTGCTATAAAGTGCTTAATTGATATCTTTTAAAAATAAAAATAGTTTTATCTTTGGAAATAATAGAAATCTATAGTCAATTTCAAATGGAAATAGCAATTTAAAAAAGAATAAAGAAGTGCCAGTCATCTGTCATCCCTCTATGCAATGAATATCAATTGTTAACATTAGGCACATATCTTCTAAACTTTTCAGTTAAATATAACTTTGATTTTTTTTAAAAGGTGTATAATTTCTTGCATATCTAAAACTGTCTGTATGTTCACTTTATACAGCAGTATTGAGTACAAATTTGGCTGGGTATAGAAACCTGGTTTTGCAACCTTTATTCTCTCAAAATTCTGCAGACATTTCTTCATCATCTTCTGTTGATGATGTACTGATGAAAGCAACATTTAGCTGACTCTGTTTCCCATGTGAAAAGTAATCTGTTTTATTTTTCTCTGTATCAGTTCTTATAGGATTATTATTTTTTTTTAAATCCTGGAAAACAATAAACAAACCAACAAAAATGTTAGTCAATATTTATATGTATTTATTTTCTCATTAATTGGTCCAGTATTTGTAAACTCTTTCAATAAGTAAATTTATATTTTATTCAATGCAGTAACATTTTCTTCATTTATATAATTAATTATTGCATATCTTCTGGTTTATTTCTCCAAAATACCCAGATATCTCTATCATCTTTATCTCTTTCTATTTTATCTCTTGCTTCTCTTCTCTAAATCCTATGATATTCTTATTTTGTTACTTTCTACTGCTAATTCAATATTCTGTAGCAGTACTGCTTTTTCTTAATTAATTCTAGAATAAATTTGAATATTGATATTTTAAGACTTTGAATTCTTATCTTATTCAAAACTCTCTTGGAACCCTGAGTTTATATTAAACTCTTCCATTCATTTATCTCCCTTAATTTCATGTCCTTACAAATATTTTTGGATGTGACAAGCAATTCTCAAGTTTTCTTCTTGTTAAGAAAAAAAATCCCTCTATGTGCCATTTTATTGTTTTTTGCAACAACAGTTCTCTTTTTTTTAAGTAATAGTTTATCAAACTGTCTTCAAATTCATATTTTTCATATTTACTCATATCAAGTCATATGACCAGAATTAGACTCACAAAATTAATTTATAAATTACATGTAACTTCTCTTGATTTGTAATATTCATTCTGGCTTTTGGCAGATAAAAAGATAAAATTGTAATATTTGTTGAAATTCTGAGATGGATATAATATCACTTATAGGTTTTAAATATTTATGAATAGACCATGCACTATTAATATTTAAGAAATATTCTCAAATAAAATGGACTACGTAAATATCAATTATAATGAAAATGTAGGTAAGGCTAATAATCAGCAGACCAGTATAGTTATACAATCTATTAAGCATATAGAATTTATCATATTTTATCAAGTCTAAGAACATTTTTGCCTACATTTGAACATTTCTGAAGTGGAGCTGTATTCTGTAATTACTGGTGTAAGTTGTGATGTGGTTGTCACTTTGTATACGTGTTTTTATACATCTGGAGAAAAAGCTGGCAGAATATTGCCTTTGAGAAAAATACCAGAGATAACAGTGGAGCACTCTTATAAAAATGTTAGATAATTCATGCTCCAGGTGACACCGATGAGGATGTGTGAGAAAATATGGAAGTTGATGACTACGTTGAAAGTGATTCAGAAGACTGGGATTCTTAATATAATGAAATTTCACGAATATACCTTCAGCAGTTAATTTTGCTTTTTTTGCATGCATAAGAGTGACATATAATAAAAAAGTTTATATTTCCAAAAGAGCTCTTTCAATAGAACAACATAAAATTCTAAATAATGAGAAAGATATGTCAATTTAATTAGTGCAATGTTTTTAGTAGAACATAAGATACGGGTTTATTTTACCATTGATGCCTTCTTAGGCTGTCTGAAATATAGTACACTTACCCGCTGGCTGGTTCTCAGCTAGGCCTACTCCGTGGTGTCCTCTTGCCTCCCACAGCCACTCAACCCCTCCTCTGGGGCCTCTTCAGATCTTCCCTCAGGGCGGCAGTGAGCCTCCAGCACCTGCTGCATGGGATCGCCTGTTCTGATTGGTGGAGACCATCTGCTGAGGCTTTTGACGGGGAATATGGCAATGTCTAAAATCCATGGATACAGTGGGGCCTTGACTCACGAGTGTCCCGACTAACGAGTTTTTCGAGATACGAGCTGTCTTTCAGCCGATTTTTTGCTTTGAGTTGCGAGCTAAAATTCGGGTTACGAGCCAGCTTCAGATACCCCACCGCTAGTTGGCGCAGCGAACGTCACAGTGAATGCCACATCAGCCCAGCATCACGTGTCTCACGTGTCTCACTCGTTCACCTTTTGATTTTTTTTTTTTAAATATATTTTATTGATTTTTTACAGAGAGGAAGGGAGAGAGATAGAGAGTTAGAAACATCGATGAGAGAGAAACATCGATTAGCTGCCTCCTGCACATCTCCTACTGGGGATGTGCCCGCAACCCAGGTACATGCCCTTGACCGGAATCGAACCTGGGACCTTTCAGTCCGCAGGCTGACGCTCTATCCACTGAGCCAAACCGGTTTCGGCTCACCTTTTGATTTGACATATGAATAATTTGAGTTATGAGCTCCGTCTTGGAACAAATTAAACTCGTAAGTCAAGGCCCCACTGTATTTGAAAAGTAACAGATGGGGATACAAAGCCAGATTTTTCCAAAAAGTGTGATGTGAACGGGTTACAGGTGTGTAAGGAAGAGGTGTGCAATTGGATAGTGATTCCTCAGCCCTCAGGTGGCCTTGTGGCACCAGAAATCCTGAAGCTCCGTTTAGCACTGAAATTAGATACAAAAATAGTAAGCAACACATTGTTTTACCCCAACTTTTAAAATGAAATAAAAGTTCATTTAGGTATTTTATTGCAGACCTTGATCTGAATATAAGCTTAGTAAAATATCACTTCAAAAAGCTAACCAATTTTGCATATGAGATTTGAAGGACTCAGCAATTCTTCACCTTTAAGTCCTTATCCAGTGAAACAAATAATTTAATGCACATATTTGCACATAAAAGTAAATACAGCCATAATAAAAATGCCATGCAAAAACATCCAGGGAAAAAAATGTCTTCCATTGGGACACAGAAAGACCAAGATATGATGGACATGTCGTCCAAGAATAGGAAGTTGAGTGTAAAACATAAATTGGAAGGTAAGGTTTTCCAGTAAGAGAAATTATCACTTTTATCTAGAGCTTTTCGTTTAAGATTGAGAAAAAGGATGTATTAGAGGGACGGACCTAACCAAATAATCTTTACTGTGCAAGAAGTACTGATTGTAAAGAAGCATTTCTCTGTTTCCATAATCTTAGTGTCAGAAATCAGCCTTTATAAATTCATGAAAGGAATTTGGAGAAATTATATATAAAGTGCTGTTGGACCCTACTTTATACTCAAACTTGCGGAGAGCAGAGTTAGATTTGGGCACTGGCAAATCCATGAAGCAAGTCATGGCTATGAAACAATGCCAGGTACCCTGGCATTAAACAAAATGTGACTTAGTCTTTCTTATGAATACTGTGTTTCTCTAAGCACTTGGAGTGATTGCATGGGAAATGTGTCCTAGTTCATGTCTTCGAAGCAAATTTTTATTTTTTTAACTTTTTCCTCCCACCTTCAAAGATTCTGACTTTCAGTTTTATTTTTATTATATTGTTTTATCACTATTTTTAAATTAAATAAAAATATTTTTCTCAACTTAAACATAATAGTTTTATTTAAAAGATAAACTGATAAATGCCGATAATCCTAATCATTCAGAGTTATAAATAACGTTGGAATAAATCTTTTCATAGCTAAATCTTCGTATTTTTCTTTAATTATTCACTTAGAATAGTTTTAGAAGTGTAATTAGTAGCTCCAGGCATGTAGTTTAGCATATTTTAAGGCCCTTGCTAAATTGCCAGTTTGCTTCTTGAGTTTGTGTACAGTTTGCATTTTCATCAGTACTTTAGAGTATCTCTATTTTACTACAGTTCAGCATGTCTAAGAATGTACTTTTTAAAATACTTTTATTTATTAAGTTTAAAATTTTATTTTCCAATTATAGTATACATTCAATAATATTGTATATTAGATGCACAAGTAAAACATAGTGGTTAGACAACCATATACTTCACAGAGTGTTTCCCCCAATATTTCCAGTACCACCTGGAACCATGAATAGTTATTATAATATTATTGACTATATGTCTTATGCTGTACTTTACAACCCGTGACCATTTTGTAACTACTAAATTATACTTCCTAATCTCTTCACTCTTTTCACCCAGTACCCCAACCCCCTTTCCCCTCTCCCACTCTGTTTTGTATCTATGAATCTCTCTATTTTACTTGTTTATTTATTTTGTTTTTTAGACTCCACATATAAGTGAAATCATAAGGTATTTGATTGATTTATTTTATTTAGCTTAATATCTTCTAGGTCTATTCATTCTATCACAAATGGTACAGTTTCATTCTCTTTTTTATGGCCAAGTAATATTTCACCACTTTTTTTATTCACTTGTCTATTGATGGGCACCTGGGTTGATTCCATAATTTAGCTAATGTGAATAATGCTACAATGAAAAGAGGGGTGCATATATTCTTTCAAATTAGTGTTTTTGCTTTCTTCAGATATGTACCCCAAAGTGAAATCAATGGGTCATAGGGCAAGTCCATTTTTTAATTTTTTAAGGAATCTCCATACTGTTTTCCATAGTGGCTGCACCATTCTACATTCCCACCAACAGAGCATGAAGATTCCCTTTTCTCATCCTTGCAAACACTTGCTGTTTGTTGATTTATTGATGACAACCATTCTGACAGGTGTGAGGTGAATCTTCTTGTGGTTTAAATTTGCATTTCTCCTATGCTGCTCTAAAAAGGAAGGAACTCTTACCATTTGCAACGTCATGGATGGAACTGGAGAGCATTATGCTAAGTGAAATAAGCCAGTCAATGAAGGAAAAATACCACATGATCTCACTCATTCATGGATAATAGAGACCATTATAAACTTTTGAACAATAATAGATACAGAGGCAGAGCTGCCTCAAACAGATTGTCAAACTGCAGCAGGAAGGCCGGGGAGGGTTGGGGAGCAGGAGGTAGGGGGGTAAGAGATCAACTAAAGGACTTGTATGCATGCATATAAGCATAACCAGTAGACATAAGACATTGGGGGATAGGGGAGGCTAGGGAACTGTCTAGGGCGGGGGGATAAAATGGACACATATGTAATACCCTTTGTAATACTTTAAGCAATAAATTAAAAAATAAATAAATAAATAAATAAAATAAATTTGCATTTCTCTGATAATTAGTGACATTGAGCATCTTTTCATATATCTATTGGCCCTCTGTATGTCCTTGTTGGGGGAGTGTCTATTCAGGTTCTCTACTCATTTTTTAATTGAATTGTTTGTTTTTGGTGTTCAGTTGTATGAGTTCTTTATAAATTTTGGATATTAACTCTTTACCAGATGTACCATTGGTGGATTTGTTCTCCCATTCACTAGATTGTCTTTTATTTTTTTGTGGATGGTTTCCTTTGATGTGCAAAAACATTTGAGTTTGATGTAGTCCCATTTTTCTGTTTGTTTCCCTTGAGGAGATACATGAGAAAAAATATTGCTAAGAGAAATTTGAGAGACTTTACTGTCTATGTTTTCTTCTAGGAGTTTTATGGTTTTGAATCTTACATTTGCATCATTAATTCATTTTTAATTTATCCTTGTGTATGATATAAAAAGGTAGTTTAATTTTTTTGCATGTATCTGTCCAAATTTTCAACACCATTTATTGAATAAACTTTACCCTGTTGTATGCTCTAGAGCAGCAAATTTCAACCATTTTCATCTGATGACACCCGTAAACTAATTATTAAAATTCTGTAGCACACCAAAATATATATTTTTTGCTAATCTGACAAAAAATAGATATAATTTTGGTCATTCACACTGGATGGCTATTGTTGTGTTAGCTGTTGTCATTTTTTTTTTTTATTTGACAATCTAAGGAAAAAGAAGTCAGTGCTCCTGACTAGTCAAGTATTGCATGTTTTAAAAATTCTTCTGACACACTGGTTGAAAATCGCTGTTCTGAAGGAAGGTTGCTTTTAAATTCATGTAAATTGATATGGACAGACTATTAACAAAAAGTATAATGTAAAGAAGTCATTGTCTGCTTGGTGGTCAGGTTCTATCACAGAAGAGATACCAAATGCACAATCATCTTAGTATCTCCATCAACAGCAAATCCTCACTAGCAAATAGAGTCAAATTTTACAATCTGAACTTTGGTGACACAGCACAGTGCCTCAGCATGCAATGGCACATATAAATAAAGCATTTAAATATTCTATACAGTTGAAACTGACATCTGCAGGTCCAAACCCTGTATTCACATTTGGATTCTCAGTTGAACATGGAAATATAATTTTAGAAAATAAACATGGAAAAGTGTTTATGGTCATCATGTACCTCCAATGAATTTTTTCCTGCTTATTAGTTCATATACTCAAAATTTATTTTCATCTAGGGAAAGCTGCTGCAAAATCACACTCCATCCTGCTTTTCTTCTCCTTGGAACAAGCCATCTGTGGTCTGTGGAGGAGAGGCAGAGAAAGGTAAGACTGACTCATTCATGGAACATCTACTAGGGATCTGTTTAAGGCAAGGCATCTACATTATCTTTAAATTATTGTTGGCAGGGCTGGTGATGTACTTTTGTGTTTCACAAATAATAACAATGGAAACTTCATTGTGATGTTGTATTGTACCTAGAAGCCCAATGCAAGAAATTCGTGCAAGGGTAGCCCTAGCAGCCCTGGCTGCCTTGGCCCTCGCAGCCCCGGCTGCCTTGGCCCTCGCAGCCCTGGCTGCCTTGCGGCCTTGCGGCCCAATGACCCTGCCCCCTGTCCACTGGTCATTCTGGAATGTCGTTCCCTCGTCTGGTCTAATTAGCATATTAGCTCTTTATTATATAGGATATGTGATCATAAAGCTTGAATACTTTCTGCCACCAATTCTACATAAAGTCTTTTATTTTGTGATACTTTATTCATGGACTATTTCCAACAAATAGTAGTGCATCTCACTCTACAAGTAGTAGTGCATATTACTGTACAATATGACACATGAACAGCCTTGTATATAAACCTTTGGACAATATTTGAAGAGTAACTGAATAATTTCCTTAAAAACCCTCCTCTTATTTGTATTTACTGTTAAATATTAAATTTATATCTTTTTTTAAAATATATTTTATTGATTTTTTACAGAGAGGAAGGGAGAAGGATAGAGAGTTAGAAACATCGATGAGAGAGAAACATCGTTAAGCTGCCTCCTGCACACCCCCTACTGGGGATGTGCCCGCAACCAAGGTACATGCCCTTGATCCGAATTGAACCTGTGACCCTTCAGTCCGCAGGCTGATGCTCTATCCACTGAGCCAAACCAGTCAGGGCCTAAATTTATTTCTAAATAGTTCATACCTTCACATTGGTTCAAAAATAGTAACTACATAAAACATATTCATTAAGAAATTTCATGGTTACCCCTGACCCATTATCCTAAGTCCTTCAGCCCCTTCATCAATAAAAACTTTTAAAAAAAATTTCAGAATTATAGAAAAGTTGCAGAAATGGTACATAGAATTCCTATATCCTCTCACCCCCATTTCCCTTATGTTAACCATGAAACTATTTATCAAAACTGAGAAATTAACACTGGTGCAATAATTTTTAACTCCTCCCCTCCCCCCACACTACTGTCATGTCCCAGTTTCTGGATCTCATGTTGAATTTAGTTGGCATATCTACTTGGTCTCTCCTACACTATATGACAGTTCCTCAGTCTCACCTTACTATTCATGATCTGGGTATTTTGAAGAAACTGCTCAGATATTTTGTAAAACGTTTGGCAGTTTGGGTTTGTGTGATGTTTTCCCATGTTTAGACAGCGGTTATGGTTTGTGTGGGAAGAATAAGGCACCCTTCTCCTGGTATCATATTGGGGTGGGGGCTGATATCACCAACCACTGGCAACCACTGGGAACTATTTTCCTCCCTATAGTCTTGCTTTTTCCCTCCTGTCTTATAAATCTAATCTTACAAATTTCATCTTTTGGGTCTGCCTTCTTTTACACAGCCTTTAAAGAGAAAATCACAGGCCCCAAAATTGCATCACTTATCCTGAAGTCCATGAAACCAAGTCTAGATTTAATAACTGACCTAACTGCTGATTTAGCCTCTCCCAGAAATATAAGCTTAATCAGACAGTCTGGAATTCCCTGGTCAATACCAACGAGATAATGTTACATGGACCCTCTCCATACCCGTAGAAAGAAGAGGCAGTCTACATGATAAAGCTTGCTCCCCCAACCCAAGATATCCTGGTCTAAAAATAATCCTTTCTTTCTTTTGTCAGTAGTTTTTTTGTCCTGCCCTTCTTCCTATAAAACCTTTCATTTTGGACAACTACTCCGAGCATCCTTCTAGTTGCTAATAGGATACTGCTGGTTCATGAGTCATTTAGATACTCAAATTACTTGGTCAGATTTTGTTTTTTAACAGGGCAAAATACATTTAAGATTCATGTTGCTTCATGAATCAATAGTTGATTCCTTCTTCTTGCAGAATAGTATTCCATTGTATGCATGTACTACAGTTTGCTTATTTATTCATTGGTTGAAAGCCATCTATGTTGTTTCCAAATTCTGGCAATTATGAATAGAGCTACTGTAAGCATTCATGTACAGGTTTCCCTGTGAACATAACTTTTATTTCTCTTGGGTAGATAATGTGGAATATCATAGTTATGCATTCAACTTTATAAAAAATCTGCAGAACTATTTTCCAAAGTGGCTGTGCCATTTTGCAGTCCCACCAACAAGTTTCAGTTGCTCTGCATCTTTGTCGGCACTTGATATTACCAGTATTTTTGTTAGACATTCTAGTAGGTTTGTAGGAGTATCTCATGGCAATTTAATTTGCATTTCCCTGACGGTCAATGACATTATTTCATATGCTTCTATGTCAACAATTTATCTTCTCTGATTCGATTTGAGACTTGTTTTGTATCTGGCATATAGTCTATGTATGTAAATGTTTCATGTGCCCTTGAAGAAAACATATATTTTGTATTTAATGGGATGGAATGCTGTCCATTTCATGTGGCTAAAGTTGAATATTGTGTATGTCATTCAGTTTGGTTAAATATGTTCTACAAATATTTCATATTTTCACTAATTTTCTCCTGCTCATTTTATCATTTTAACAGTTGTTCGCTTTATCAGTTACAGAGAAAGGTATGTTAAAATTTCTAAATGTGATTGTGGTCTTGTCTAATACTTCGTTTAGTCCCATCAAATTTTGTTTTATATAGTTTGAGGTTATGATATTAAGATTCTTATGTCTTTCTGCTGAATTGATACCTCATACTTTAAAATATACTTTTAAAATATTAAATAGCCACACCATCTTTCTTATGGTGACTGTTTACATGCTACATCATTTTCATATCATTTAGCTTTTAAACATTTGATTTTTTTAAAAAATATTGAAACATGTATTGTATAAAAGTATATAGTTATGGGTTTTGTTTGTTTGTTTATTCTCACCCAAGGATATGTTTATTGATTTGAGAAAAAGGAGGGGGGGAGAGACATTGATTAGTTTCCTCCCATAAGTGACCTATGTATGTGCCCTGACTAGGAAGTGAACCTGCAGTCTTTTCGTATACAGGATGATGGATGCTCCAACCAACTGAGCTTCTGGCCAGGGCAGAAATAGTTTTTTTTTTCTTTTTACTTTGATAATTTTAAAAATTTTAATTGTTGTGTTGAATCTATTTAAATTTATTGAAATTACTAATACAATTGAGTTTAAGTGTCATTCTATTCGTTTTCTTTTTACTCTACCTTTCATTGTTCTTTCTTTTCTAAGTTTTATATATTAATCAACTATCTGCAGCATTATTCTACTTACATTCTTGTGTTAATTTTTAATTACTACCTTAGAGAGTTTACAATATGCATCCATATTGACTTTTTAGGGTATAACTTGAAATACTTTTGTCACTTTTTGAACAATGCAAAACTTTTACTGTAGTCACTTTGTTTATCCTTCTTCTTTTTGAATAGCATCTCTTCGGAATTTTAATTTGTGTAATTCTGCACTTCCAGAATGTTGATCTCTCATGGTCTCCTATATTATATGCAAGAGCAGAACACATTTCTCAGAATTTCTAAACTTGGAACAGATGTAGATTAGTTTCTGAAATATGATTCAAACTGAAAGGTGTAATCCCTAAAAGTGTTCATGGCGGTGTCTTCACACGGTGTGGATAAAACACACCAACCACGACACAGATAAAATCAGCTGGCACGCAGACAGCAAACAACGGAAGGACAGAGTCCTGATGGTGCTCCACATGCTCCTTGTTCCTAAGGCTCAGCTGTATCTCTTCTCCGTCCAAAGCCTGGCGGTTCAATACCTCATTTGAGCCCCACTCTCCTTGAAACAAATTCTCTCTTTTGCTTTTAGGTATGCTTAAATTGGTTTCCTATCACTTCCAATAAAAGTCTTAATTGGTTTCTGTTTGGGCTGTGGACTTAGGAATATGTTGTGTGTGACCACCTATCAGCATTACTTTGGAGGTGATGATTCACTGGCTGAACATAATCATGGTGCACAATTTTCTAGCTGATTTTTACCATCCCCACCTCCCCACCCCCCCCCCCCCAATTTAAAGGCATGTAACAGAAAATTATTCTGGAGACTTGAATAGCTATGAGCGGTGATGCTCTTCACAGGTAGGATGAAATAAAGCCACAGGCAAGATGGTTAAAAGGGCTGCCAATGCTGAGCTGTGTGGCTGACTCAGCGTAGACTATTCATAAAGAGTTGGGCCTTCAAATTAGAGAGACTTGGATTTGAAAATCAGTTCTATAACTTACCAGCTGTCTGACATTGGCCAAGTTACTTAAATTTTCTAAGCTTCAAATTCTGGATCCAGAAAATCCTGTATAATAAAAACGTAATATGCAAATTGTCCCCTTGACTGGGAGTTCTTCTGGGAGTTCAACTAGGGGATGGGGCCAGTGGGAGGTGGGGGGAGTCGGGGGAAGGGAGGGAGGCCCCTGCTGGCAGGCCAGCAGCCCAGTGGCTAGGGACCCTACCAGTGCATGTGCACTGGGCCTCTAGTAGGATGATAAATGACAACTCCTAGTGCTGGTATAAGAATTAAATGAATGAATGTATATGGAACAGGTAGCATAAGGTTTAGTGCAGCGGTTCTCAACCCGTGGGTCGCGACTCCTTTGGGGGTCAAACGACCCTTTCACAGGGGTCGCCTAAGACCATCGGAAAACACATATATAATTACATATTGTTTTTATGATTAATCACTATGCTTTAATTATGTTCAATTAGTAACAATGAAATTGGGGGGTCACCACAACATGAGGAACTGTATTAAAGGGTCATGGCATTAGGAAGGTTGAGAACCACTGGTTTAGTGCATAGTAAGCATGAAAGGATAGTGATTATTATTACTCATTAACTACAGGTGAAGAAACCATAAAACTTCCTGGCTTGTTTGTGGGGTTTTTTTTTGTTGTTGTTTGTTTTTTGCAAGACTGGAGCTAATCGTGCGAAGTGATACGAGTTTTCCTTGTTGAAAAGAAGGCAAAACCCAGTTGCTATGGCTTCTTCCCTTCGGCCAGTGGATAGCTTCACTATTGCAGTCTTTGGATTGATTTTTCTAGAGAGACTGCATCTTGAACAGAGCTGCCTAATGATGCTGCCCACTTAAAGCAGCAAGTCGGTCTTACGTTTTGGTGGGCTTATTGGCATTGTTTTTCCATCCAGAAGTTTCTTACCGTTGCCACATCCCAGTGTTTGTCCAGGAAGAAAGTTTGATGCCCATCTCTCCCATGCAACCTCTGCTCATATAACTTTAAGTTTTAGCTTAGACATTTTCTTCAGAGACTTAGGTCTTAGGCTGACCAGGAAATACGTGATTGAGACCTCACTTAGGGGCCAGCTCTGCTGCTGGTTGGACCTGGGCTGGCTTTGAACCAGCGGTAACGGACCTGTTGAGGGTATCTGTTCAAAGTAACAAAGTGGCTGTTACTAAAGAGACAGACATTAGAGAGTGTCTAAGTGATGTCTATTTGCTCTAATTGTTTGTCTACATTCTTCCTTAACTACCTATACAAAATATTATGTATCTATACATAAACCTGAAGGCACTAATTCTCATAGATTAATTTATGCCAGCGTAGAGTTTAGAAAATAAAGCACGTCATGTATTATTTGGGAAGGCTTCAACATCCCTTAGGAGGCACACAACACGTAAGTACCATGACACACATTCCAAGGCAAAGGCCCCATTAATGTTGGGGCAAAGAGTATGGAGAGTTACCTGAGCCTCACAGAGATTGTCTGCAAAATTGTATGTATTCATCTGTATGTATGTGTGCAACTCTTCATTTGTCTGAACTTTCCTATAGTTCCATCAAACAAGACATAAGTAAGACTTGTCCTTTCATTGTCACCAATACATTTTTCAATAACTGGAGGAAACATGCGAACTAAAACCACGCAGAAGGTTGTACAGAGCTCAAGGTCTGCTGTGCAACTGAGGAAGAAGGACTTGCACCAAGAAGTCGCTTGTCCCCACATTTGTGGCGAGGGGCTGCCGGGGGCTTTTCAAGTTATGGAGAGAGAGGAGGTGAAATTGCATTTTTCCTTCCCCACAGGGGCAAAGCTCCTGGAGAGTGAGTGCTTCAGCTTTTTTATTTCAGCAAAGACCCTCATAAACTCACGGTACTTCCTTTGCTCCTGTGCCTAGGCCTCTCTTAAGAGGCACTTTCTGGGAAATGCAAAGAAGAGTGCCCCTGACCAGAGGGGCCAAGACAGAGTGGCACCGCCAGTTCCGTGGGTGCCTCGGGGCTGCGCGGAGCTGGAGGGGACTTCTCTTCACAGCGTTGCGTCCAGTTAGCGCCCTGCTGCAAACGTGGAGGCCTGCCCCGCCTCTCAATCCACTGCGTCAGCCGCCCCGCATCTTCCTAGCACCGTGAGGTCTATTGGACGGGCGACTCCTCTCCGTCCCCGTGCAGCACACCGAGTGGCAGGCTTCCTGTCTGCTCAGAGGCTGCACGGAGGCCCCGCGTTATCCTCTCCCGCGCTGAACGCCCTCCCGCGGGAAGCTGGCGAGGCGAGCGCACCAACGTGCAGTTTCCCTGCCAGGGGGTCAAACAGGAGCTATTTCCATCCAGCTAGCGTTTGCTGCGCTCCGATAACGCCATCTGGACCCTTGTTTCCTCCTTGCCCCTGGAGCTGTCTTGTGGCTGAATTTCCCGAAAACTTGAAGGACGGCTCCTCCTAGCGCAGCCGGGAACCACGCCTCAGGGCCGGGTCTAGCGCCCAGGCAGGGCCAATTTGGCAGGTTTCCTGCTCTCTTGACAGTTTCATCCACAGGCGCGCATGTGCCAGCGCTAACATTTTATATATTTTAAAGCGCGAAAGGAATGAGTGGCATGCGGGAGCCACATCAATGGAAAGTGGCTCTCCACTAAACTGTCAAAACCCTGCCTGTATGAAGCTCCGTGTGCTCAAGCAACTCCTAACCCAAGGGGGGTGAGAGGAGGAGGGGATCCGATTCTGTCCAGATGCGGCAGATTTATTCTGGGTTCCGGACTCCAGGAAGCAGCGAAAGCCACAGGTCTCCCCATCGCTCAAGCCAAATCCTAGAAGGAGCAAGCGGTTTTCTCCTTTGCATGCTACTGGAGCAAAAACCGAAAAAGAAAGGACTGCCCACAGCTTGTGACATTCCTCTCAGCCTTCCTCTGTCTCATTCCGCAGCTCTCTCTACTCTTGCCTGCTCTCCGAAAATAGCAAGAAAATAGTTTCCTGGCACACCCTCATTCAGAACACACATTTTTTTTTGCTCCATCCTGGCCAACGCCCCCACCTAGTGGCTTAGACTGCCTGTTTTGCTTCCCTCTGCTGTGGGTTCTAAGATAAAGAGGCGCTTTGCAAAATAATCAAGTCTAACTAGACTCCTGATGTGGGTGGGTGGAGCGGGAGGATGGGCAAGAGGCTTAAAATGTGGTGCAAATGAGGTTTAATGTTATCAGAGCCCTGCTGGGTGCTAGGAAGGGGAAGAGAGGAAAGAGAAGGTTGCGTGTTTGTTCCTAGCTTGGCTGCTGCAACCCAGGAATGTCCTCAGGATGCCTTAAAGGAGTACCCTCGCTCTTAATGCATGGTGTGTTTTATTTTCTTCTTCATACGTAACAGGATATGAGAGCATGTGAATTATTTACTTGCTCATGCAGTTTTTGCCTGCCTGCCTGGCTCACCGACCAGGAATTAAAGAAACTTGGGTTAGGGTTGTGTCACCTTGGGTAACAAATCTCTTCTTTCAAAGGATCCCAATTGCTCTTTCAAAACTGAATAGATGGGCCAGGTAATCTCAGGCTCTTGACTAGACTGAATAATACTATTTAAAACATATTTACATTTCACCTGATACATTTGAACGTAGTTTTTTATTGGATGTATTCTATCTGCCAAACACTGAGCAGGTCCTGGGAGCTAATAGTTGGGCTAAAAAGACATTGTACATTCCTGATGATTGAAAAAAACAAAAACAAACTTTCTCTTGTACTTCTACCCTACATTTGTTTCTGTGAAGGCTGGAGGAGGCTCCGAGCACGGGGTATATGCTCTGAGGTCCTGGGACCTAGGTGCTGCTGCTATTGCTGGGTGCGGAATATGGTTGACATCCTGATATCCACAAACATAACGTTTGAAGGTTAAGGAGAGCCATTGATGGTGCCAGTGGTGATGGCCCCAGAGACGTTTTCGTCTTGTTTTTTTTTCTTGAATCCTGATGACCTCCCTTTTTAGGCAGGTTGTGGAAAACAACTGCTTTCTTCAAACTGTTTTCCAAAGGTACTGAACTGCTGAGCAGCGGAAGCAGGAGGGTGGAGCGGAAGGTTTCATTTCACATACAGTGAGCGTCTATTTGTGCTACTTTTACATTTTGCACAGCTTTTTATTTATTTATTTATTTTTCCTGTTGACTCACAGTTAGAGGGGAGGGATTGAATGAAAAGCACATATTCCTAAAACCAGATATGAAAATTTAGTTTGTATTGTAGTAAGAGTTAAGCAGAACTTGATGCCCAAAGCATAAAATACACTGCTGGCCATTTCCTTCTTAGGCGATATTATTGGCGCCTCCTTCCAACCTGGGTGTGGCCAGCAGGCCTGGATAAAATTCCAGAGCGCAGAGGTCAGGGCCTGGGGCTAGCCCCACCTAGCACCGGCCGCTGGGGTGGGAGGTGGGAGGTGGGAGGTTGTAGCCTAGGAGGGGACGCAGCGATCCTGCTTGTGCCCCCAGTAGAGAGCGTGGGTCTATTGGGAGGGGAGCGCCGCAAGCTCGGAAGCGGATGGAGGCAAGGACAGGACGCCCTCCTCCCAGTTCTTGGCCGAAATGCCGCACCTAGGTGTCAGGATCGGGAGGGGCCAAGGGATGGGAAATGGAGCCAGGGCGGTAGGACCCGGCGGGAGCTTCCTTGGCCACGGAGGGAACTGGGCGGGAGGGAAGGAGGGAGGAGAGCGCGAAAGGGAAGGTGTTCGGGAGCGGGCAAACGCTCTCGCCGTGCCGCTAGAGTAGCACCACCGGACCTGGACTCTATAAAAGGAGTTCGTTTGTTCCGCAGCTCGCAAGCTCCTCCCGGGCTGGCGCACACCGCTTCCCCCGGCTCCCCCAGAAATCTGCCCATTCCCCGTGTGCCGCGCCAGGTCCCCCAGACCCGTGCGCTCAGCGGCAGGACTCCCAGTGGAGCACGAGGTGCGAGCAGCCGCAGCCCAAGCCCTCGAGTCCCCCCTCGCACGGCCCCGTCCCCGCGGGGCAGCTTGCCGGAGTGGCCAGCGCGTGAAAAGAAGGGAGGGCCGAGCGCCCGCGAGGCGCGGCGCCGCGCGGCTCCCAGACTTCACCCCACCCAACTCTGGCGGCCGCAGCCGCCGCAGGAAACTGCCACAGCCTGGGGAGGCGGAGCGGGAATGCAAGACCGGGACTCCTAGAGGGCCTGTCCGCTCTGGTCTCCACAGCTAGGAAACTCCTGTGGGCCGATTCTGCAGCTCAAGGAGCGCCCGGGTTAGGTAACGCCCGAGCATTTGGGGTAAGAGACCCCACCTGGCTCATGCTCCCTCCTCAAACAATACCTCGCCCTCCTCCACTAGATGCCCCGGTGGAAGCCGGAGCGGAGCGCAGCGCGGTGGGCTAGTCCTTAGCAAGCCCGGAGTGGAGAAGCGCAAGCCAGAGACGCGGAGGCAGCGCCGGGCGCACTGCAAGTGCAGGGGACGCGCTCGCCTAGCTCGGCTGCCGCGCCCTTGACCTCTAGTTTCAAGCTGGAAGCCTGGGTGGAAGAATAGCTGAGGAGCCTACGAAAACTAACTAGCAACCAGGGGCAGGACTGCGGTCTCTTCCGCGGTCCTTCCTCCTCTCCCACATCCGTTCCATGCTTCAGAGCTGCGCTCCGGAGCCAGGGCGAGGAGAGGCATGGAGAAGAACGGCGCTCAGTGCGCCCCGCCGCTCGCGGGCTCCCAAACAGGGGTTTTTCAAGCCAACCTCTCCGCTGCTCCCTCCCACAACTGCAGCTCCGTGGACTCCGTGTACCAGGACTCCGTCGCCCTGCCCTGGAAAGTCCTGCTGGTCTTGCTGCTGGCGCTCATCACCTTGGCCACCACTTTCTCCAACGCGTTCGTGATCGCCACTGTGTACCGGACGCGGAAGCTACATACCCCGGCCAACTATCTGATCGCCTCACTGGCGGTGACGGACCTGCTCGTCTCCATCCTGGTGATGCCCATCAGCACCCTGAATACGGTCGCCGGCCGCTGGACCCTGGGCCAGGTGGTCTGCGACTTCTGGCTCTCGTCGGACATCACCTGTTGCACTGCTTCCATCCTGCACCTCTGTGTCATCGCTCTGGACCGCTACTGGGCCATCACGGACGCCGTGGAGTACTCGGCTAAAAGGACTCCCAAGAGGGCGGCGGTCATGATCGTGCTGGTGTGGGTTTTCTCCATCTCCATCTCGCTGCCACCCTTCTTCTGGCGCCAGGCCAAGGCCGAGGAGGAGTGCGTGGTGAACACCGACCACATCCTCTACACGGTGTACTCCACGGTGGGCGCTTTCTACTTCCCCACCTTGCTCCTCATCGCCCTCTACGGCCGCATCTACGTGGAAGCCCGCTCCCGGATTTTGAAACAGACTCCCAACAAGACCGGCAAACGTTTGACCCGAGCCCAGCTGATCACCGACTCCCCTGGGTCCACGTCTTCCGTCACCTCCATTAACTCGCGTGCCCCCGACCTGCCCAGCGAATCGGGGTCTCCCGTGTACGTGAACCAAGTCAAAGTGCGAGTCTCCGACGCCCTGCTGGAGAAGAAGAAACTCATGGCCGCTAGGGAGCGCAAAGCCACCAAGACCCTGGGCATCATTTTGGGAGCGTTCATTGTGTGCTGGCTGCCCTTCTTCATCATCTCCCTAGTGATGCCTATCTGCAGAAACGCATGCTGGTTCCACCAGGCCATCTTCGACTTCTTCACGTGGCTGGGCTATCTCAACTCCCTCATTAACCCCATAATCTATACCATGTCCAATGAGGACTTCAAACAAGCGTTCCATAAACTGGTCCGCTTTAAATGCACAAGTTGACTTGTCCATTGCACTGGGGGTCACCCAAGTGGCCTTTGGGGACCATGTTGTGTCTGGTTCCACAGGTAGGTCGACTCTTCTTTCACTGTTACCGGGTCAGAGCGAGGCGCTGTCTTCCGGCAAGGGCAATGGATCCTGAGAAGCCAGGACAGCCCCGGGAGAGAGAGCACGGAAAGGAGAACTGTGCACACTAACGATTGAGCTTCCCCGCTGAGGAGGAGGCTCACTTTCTTCCCTCAAACCCCAGGTTCAGCACTGGCTCTGCGGCAGCCAGTCACAAGGCGGGGTTTGCGACTTTTAAAATTCTATGATGGAGACGTGACCACTGCCCTGCTCTGGTGTAATGGACGATGCCCTCTAGGAGCAGTGATACATGTTAGTTGTTGTCTGGATCCTGTCTGAGACAGATGCATACAGCCTGGCAGTACTTGAACTAGACACTTACTACCTTGTGTTTTGGGGAGAACTTTGTGTTACAGCCTCATTTAAGAACAGTTACGTTGGCATCCTTCGGTTTGCGTTTATTTGACCTTGGTTGGAGAAACTGGTGGATTTGGTGCTTCCAACCCTATGTGTGGCTGGGGGGGGTACAGAGAAACCTTGAAGAGTTAACAGCAAAGTTCTGATGTTAAGATCTCTATTTTTATTACAATTGAAACTATATGGGATGGGTGGGTGGAAGGGAGATGGGGAGAGAGCGTTAAACAGAGAACCAACACCTATGATTGTTTGTTTTCTGCAGATTTTTGATTTTTAAATTCCTACTTAGTGATTTTTCAAACCACAGTTTTGACAACTCAAACAAAACATTACGTGTGCTAGTGCCAAAATCTGCAGATTGCTTTATTTTTTCCCCTCCTAATTTCATGTACCTGCCATTTTACACATTGAAATCCCATAAGTGGAGGATATGATGGGTGACTCAGCCCCAGCTGCTCTATTTCTTATTAATGGAATCGATTAAACTGATGATATTAGATATATACTGCTCCTTAACAAGAAATGCATCTTTATTCCTTATCCAATTCAGTGACATGTAAGGGAGACTGATGAATAGGAATGGTTCTTATTAAGGAATGAAGGGCAATAGGAGGATGTATATTTTGACTTGTAAAAAAATCTTAAATGCATGAGACTTTTTTCTGATAGTCATTTGCACTCTCCTTCCCATCTGTAATTCATTTGTGTGCTAACATATAAAGTAACCAAGACAACTTGCTTGGTTCTGCAAAAATCTTCAAAATGCAGTAAGAACCCCAAAAACTATATCAAAAGGAAAAAAAAAAAGCTTGTTTCTTTTACCTTTCTATTGAAGTTTGGGTAGGAACAAAGATCTCTAGAAAATGACATGCAAGAACTTTAGAAAAGCCTCGATAAACTAAAATTGAGCTGGTAATTCATGGAACCAAATCTCAAACTTTTTAGGTAATCAAGAAACTGATAAGCCTTGGCACCTCAGAAATCTGTCACTGACCTGATACCTCAATGAATATAATAGCAGTAATACTTTAAATTTATGTCTTTTAAAATTGCAACAATACTTACTCTTATCCCAATTCACTCTAACGACTTCCTGACACAGGGCAAGATTTATACACTAAAAGATGAAAAAAAAACACGCATTATCTAAATAAAAAAGGAGTAGCCCTGAAGGACCATCTACACAGAAAAAAGTGAAATGGAGGTGGACCATTTAATATGCCAAAGAAGATTTACATTCCTTTCTTCAGAGAGCTATCTGCAGTTGCTACCTTGTGTCTGCAGAAGCAAGTTTGTCTTTGTAAAATGAATTCACTCCCTGCTTGAAGCTCTGCAGTCCAGACTGTGAGACAGTATGTGTATAGGTCTGAAGTGCACCGTTTGCCTACTATGCAGACCTTCACTCTGGGGCAATGACTATTGAAAATATACTATTCCAAGTTTCGCAGGTCAACTAAATAAAAAAGGGAATTTTGATTAACATTTACACCAGTTACTGGAGTAAGATACACTTTTAGGAACTAGATGATCCTATATTTCTTTTGTATCCCCAGGTTTCTTTGTTTTGTTTCATTTTGTGACATTTCTCCTATGGAGAAATCTAGCTTACTACCTATAGGAATGTGCATAAAGCATGGTATTGTTTTTATGCTATGTTTGTTTTTGTTTATGCAGCTGTGCTTTCTTTGGGCCTAAGAAGCAATTCAGTCAACTTCTAGGACCTTAAAAGGGGAAAAATTAGTAGAAACCAATAGCCACTGACAAATGATTTCTTTATTTGGCACCTACAATGACTGTGTCCTCTTATTAACAGAACATGGTCAATTCAGTCAAAGGAACTGTTTGCCATTTTGTAGATTACCCAACTCCAATTTTTGCTTGACTATTTGGCTGAACTGACTGGATTTGGGGCATATTATGTGAAGTAGAAGCTTGCAAACCCTCGTATTTATAAAAGATCTAGAAACATCATCTGGCATTGCACATGATTATGCAAAAATGTATCATTCATCCCAGGGGTATGTAGTTAAGACTGTTAAGCTCCTTTTCAGTTACTGCTGCCTATAGTATAGTTGTTTCATAAACTAGATACATGGCTTTTTTGCAGAACATAAATGGGAGATGGAAATGTCTAACTTATATAGAAATGAAAATATATTTTCATTGGCTGTTGTAATAAATAACATTTTCCATGTTGTTTAATTGCACAAAATTTCACAGAAATATATGAATGCATACTCATCCAAAAATATGAATATTGTCTTGTGTTTCTAGGAATTTTAGAGTTTCCTTTTTAAAAATGGACACTGCACCCATGAATGAATTGCTGAGTTCAACAAATTTCCTACAGAATAATAATCTTCACTTTCTCTCTCTATTATCCTAGTTTTAATCTTCTTTAACCAGGAAACCCTAAAAGGACTATAATTCACTCAAGCAGTAACTTCTCAGATTATGTGTTTTTGATGGAATTGTTGTGATTGAAAGTTGCCTTTGGTATTCCACCTTTCAACAAATGTGTAATTGGAAATGAAATTTAGGAAAATAATAAAAGTCCTTTTTTGTGTCCTAACAAGCTTTGGGTAGTAATTCTATTACTATGAAAAGATTGGTTCATTGTATTTTGGGTTGCATCCAGGAGTTTGAGCCTTCAAGAGAGAATAATTGAGGACAAATGATACCGAGGAGGACTGGCATTATCGCTATGATTTGGGGGATATAGTTAATATCTGTAGGAAGAATTTAAAAGGAAATAGATTGTGATCTCACATTCTGCAAAGAGGGTAAGTCAGGTTCATTATCATAAGAGTTTTCCAGATCCGAATTCTAGAGGTTCTATTCAGTCTCTAGGCTAGGTAATAAGATTTCAAGGTACTGTATGGTGCTTGAAATACAGAAAAAGGAAAAGGAGGAGCTGGATTAGAAGCTGGCTTGGGGGAGACGTAAGAGGAAGAAAGTGACTCATCTGGGCACTGGAGAAGTCCCCAGAAAAATGGCTCTTGGAATCAGAAAGTGCTAGGCTTGATTGCAAATAGAGCATGTTATAACTGTGTTGTTCACCTCAAGTGTAGTCTACTTACAAGGGTTAGGGACTATACACATCCATCATAATACCTGAAACCTTTTTGGATCTCAGCAAATGATACCTCCTCTTTAGCCAGTATTTCCCCATCGCCTCCCTTGAGGATACAGAACCCCTGTAACATAGAAACACTGAGTGCTATTTACCAGAAGTTGGACTAGGGGAGATCAGACAAGACTGAATGGGAGAAACATAACTAAACTAAAAGTGACTGAGGTTTAGAACCTTTCACATTTACCCCTTAGGCTGGTTTATAGTAGCTCTAGTGGCTTAGAGGAAATTGCCAAATATTTCATTTCCTATAGCATCAGCCTCTTCTTTACCCAATCTCTCCTTCCTCGTCCTTGTCTAGAGGTTTGAAGCTGTCTTCCAAGAATCCAAAGCCCGTCACCGCATCTACAACTTTTCTCAGTGTCTCATTTTCAGCTTCTCTACTTTTTCATTCCCCATGCAAAGCCCTAATAATCCATGAAAATGTGTTGATCTAATTTTCTTATTTTACCAGTACAGGGCTAATTAAGTAGCCCAGGGATTTTGCATTATTTAAAAGGAAATTGTTGATCCAAACTAATGTGTAATTAGTGAGGGCAAAAGCTTTCAACTGAGGCATCTACTGGAGTTTACAGAAGCGAAGAGGCTGGTAAGGGGAGGTGGTGGGAAGTGAAGCTTCTTCACCTTTCATCAAGGCTCATCCTTGAACAGTCCACCAGGGGGCAGAGTGCCTCTGAGTTGTTTAGAGGCTGGGAATGCTCACCACTCCCAACCTCAAACTCTTTCTTCTGGGACAAGGTATTAATGCCTCTGCATCCAAGAGCCAAGGGAAAGAGGGCTTATCATTTATTTAAAATAGCAGATTTTTCAGAACTGCAAAGTCAGGTAGAAGATCCCTAGAACACACCTAAAGTTGTTCTTTATGTATACAACCTGAATTTTCTTATTCATCTCTAGTTCTGGAGTAATGCTAAAATATTAGTTGTTTTTTTTTTTTAAAAAAAAATGTTTCCATTGATTTCAGAGAGAGGAAGGGAGAGGGATAGAAAGATAGAAACATCAATGATGAGAATCATTGATCATCCACCTCCTGCACTCCCCCCTACTGGGGGCCTAGCCAGCAACCGAAGCATGTGCCCTTACTAGGAATTGAACTGTGACCTCCTAGTTCATGGGTTGACATTCAACCACTGAGCAACACTGGGTGGGCTAAAATCTTAGTATTTTAAAACATTGCAACCTTTGGTTATGGTGGCACTGGGTAAAGTCAGAGAATAGAAAACAATTTATATTAAAAATAAAGAGAATTATTACTTAAATGTATCTTTCACTACTATGTTTTTCTTATTACTGTGTTTTTCAACATATCATTGGTTTGAGGCTGATATGGCCATAGTTCAAAGGTAGAACACTTGCCACTTACCATTTCTTTAAAGAAAGAGCTGCTTTTTTTGCACAGAAGTAAGGTGTGTTTGTATGTCAGTTTTCCCCAGAAGGACAACTTTCAAGTCTGTGTAATTTTGGCATTTACTTTAAAAACAGGCATATATAAATGTGAGTATAATCTCATGTATCACAAAAATAAATTTCTGTGTCAGAAGTGGATGGTATCAAATGAGAAAACAACTATTATACAGGGTGGGGCAAAAGGAGGCTTACAGTTGTGAGTACTGGAAACATAGTTTGTTCTTGTATTATTTTTTATTAATGATTGTATTATTTTTCATATGGACAACTGTAAACCTAATTTTGCCCCATGCTGCATTATTGCACTCTTCCATAACATCTCAGCATTTTCATTGTGCACAATGGGGAGCTTCTTTGTGACATTTCACACATCTGTCAGTTAAATTGAACTTTTAATGTCAACATCCACATTTTAGGGCTATGCTAGGATTTTCAATGCTCCTTGAGATAGAACCAACCAGTCCCCGGAGCTGGAACAGCTGACAAAGAGAATGCCTTAACGCTAGTCCAAGCATAGTTTGTAAAAGAAAAATGCCCATTTCTTTTTGACTTAGTTGCACATATTTCAAAAGATAGGAAAAATCCCTTTCAAAACTACTAACTAAATGACAAGAATGGTCTTATAATATTTCTTGTACTTAAAGTGAACAGATGGTGATATAGAGATCCATTTATGGTAAATGCTTAAAAGAATCTACCCATAGCTTGCTTAAATGATGCATGAGGGCGTGAGTCACATCCTCCCTGACTCTGTGGGAACATTCCACACATGGACGGACTGTGGATGGGTGAGTCCATATTGGGATAATGAGATTTCAGGATATTTCTTGCTCTCAATTGTAGTGATGGGGCTGCAGAAGTGGGGCAGTTCACAAAGGCCTGGCTACTTGGTCCAGGAGCTGTGCTCAGGGGACTTTTGTAAACACATTGGTTGTCTCCTCTAAACCCACTTGGGAATCCAGTGTGTGATCATGTATGTAGATCTACAGCTCTCCCTGTCATGCTTATTTCCTTGAATAATCTCAGTGAGTTCATCATTGGGCTGATTTGATTTTGTGGGGGAGCTGTTTTGTGGCTCTTCATCTTTTCATCCCAGTCTTGCCTGACTGTATGGTTCTTGAGCCCATTCTCCTTTTTCTGCTCTTCAGAGCCTTTCCCAAGGAATATAGCATGTTGGGCTATTCACACAGTGGGAGTTTGGCATCAGCTACCGGTATGAAGGCCCCCCGCCCCACATTCACACACATTGATAGGTTTAAAATGCAAGAACAAGCCTTTGAAGTAAGAAAGAACTGAGTTTAAATCCATGTTTTCTAGTCATGAGCAAGTTCCTCTGTAAATCTAATAATACACACCTTTGTGTTTGCAGGTAAAAATTAAATGGGATAATGCAATTGTTTTCAACCTTGACTGCAAATTTTATTTATCAGGAGAGCTTTGAATACCTTTGCTCAGGCCATGTCTCAGACTAATTTAATTATATTTTCTGGAGCAGGGCCCAATATTCTTATTTTAGAATTCTCCTCAGGTAATTCTGATGTGTGGCCAGGGTGAGATCCCAGCTCTTAGAATAATGCTGGGGTGTGTGGGATCTGTGGATGTGAAGGGGGTCCCTAAATGAAACAGAATTCAAGTGGATTTGATTTTTAACTGTGGTACTTCTAACAATGTAATGGACATAAGAATCAGCAGGAGAGCTGGTTAAAATGCAGATTCTATTTCAATAGGGCCAGGGTGAGATTCTGCATTCCTGACAGGCTCCTGGGAGATGCCCATGATGCTATTCCATGGACCACACTTTGAGTAATAAGGATCTACAGGAAAACATCACTTGCTTATAAAGCATTGGAGATTTCCTAAGAACATATCTTTTAAAATGCCCAAACAACCAATAAAACCAACATCAAACTTGCAAATGAGAAAATGTGCTTATTAATGTACACTAGGTTGTGTTTTCTTGACTTGTTTACCTGATATTCATGTCTCAGCTTCAGCAGTTCTTAACTGTTTCCCCTTACCTGCTTTATCCCAGATGCTTGGAGTCTTCAGTCTACCCTAAAGCAAATAGCTTATTTCCAGATCTGAATCAGTAAAGTGTGACCCACAGATTCAGACCTCAGTTTTTACATAATTTTCAAATAAGGGCATTGTCTTTGAAAAAAAAAAAAAATATATATATATATATATATATATATATATATATATATAGAGAGAGAGAGAGAGAGAGAGAGAGAGAGAGAGAGGTAAAGATAGGTTTACAGTTCAGAGTAGGCAAAATAAAGTTTATTTTTGGATTTTTATTTACTAGAGGCCCAGTGCACTTGCACCGGTGGGGTCCTCGACCTGGCCTGCTGGGATTGGGCTGAAACCAGCTCTCCAACATCCCCTGAGGGGTCCCAAATTGCGAGAGGGTGGTTCTTGGGTGACTCACCTGGAATCGGACTCCCTCCTCTCAGGTTCCAGGTGTGTCACCGCAACTTGGCGGCTCCTGTATTGAGCATCTGCCCCCTGGTGGTCATGCGCATCATAGCTACCAGTCGGACGGTCGCTTAGGCTTTTATATATATAGATTTTTGTACTATTTTCCATATAAAAAACTGTAAACCTACTTTTGCCCACTCCTGTATATAATTATCTAAAAATACAAAACAAATGATAAAATAATAAATAAAGCAAATAAATAACAATTGTCAACACATGGCAGGTGGCATCATTTCCTTGGTAATCTAGCTCACTTAGCCCACTTGACTTCCTGCTGTTAGCATGCACACCCACACCCACACCCACAAACACATTTGCATATTGTATAGATATTATCTTTTGTGAACACAAGTAACTATTTAATCTTAGGTGACAGAGGTGTGCTTTCCACCTATTTTATTTTTATTGCATTTTAGAGGCACTATCCTAGAGTAGTGATCTGGCAGCCTTTTGATTTCATGAAAAGCCCCTCCCTAATTTTTATTCCTAGAGGTTTTTTGTTGTTGCTGTTTTCCTTTTTCAGCGAAAGTAATTTAAATTTTTTATGAGAAACGTTTGTCAATTTTTTGACACCCGTCCCTAAAACTAGAGACATTGTTGGGTTTCTTAAGCCTAGATAGGGAATAAGAATCAAAGGATCCTACTTCACAAAGGACCCTACCTTTCAGTTTTTCAATTGAGATTTTGAAATTAAATAGTGTCAGTGTCCAAGCAGGTTTTTATTCTAGAGTACAAGACATAGTTTAAAGTCTTTTCTCTCCTCCATGTACAATCACGATGCTTAGAGTTGGATTCTAGCAAAGACACATTGCTCTGAATTTAACTACTTTACTTTCAAAGGGGCAGAGGTTGAAGAGGAAGCAAGCACTTTTAAGCACTTACTCTGAGCCACATACTTTACAGAACTGCCCTCCAGCATTAGTCCTCATAACATTATCAGGAAGTAGGAATAATTGCTTTTTTAATAATTGTGTTATCATCATGATCATGAGCAAGGTATTACAACAATTCCATCCAGTTCTGTGGTTTGGAGAATTATGGCAACAGCCCCAGTTGAATAATTTCTAATCAGACTTTGAAAGGAAACTGCATTATTAGGTCTGTTTCACTTAGTCTTTGAGAATGGTGTTTCTAAATGCTGATCTGAAGCTTTTCAAGAACTTTAGGGATTTATCTGTGGGTGCAGTGTTTTCTCAGGAAACACAGGTTTCCTGCTTGGTCTCCTCCCAAATTCCTGTCTCTCCCTGCGTGACTACAATCTTGACCAACCTAGGTACATGCCATGCCCACTGACCCCTTCCAGGGGTGTCGGTATGTGTAAAAATGTACATTTAAGCGGCTGGCTACGGCAGTGTTAAATATAGAGGCTTCTGCTGTGATGAGTAATGCATGGCAGGAGGTAGTTCTCTCTTACGGAAAGTTACTGACGATGTACATATTAAAACTTGGGTATTTGAGGCTTTATGCCTATTTTTACATGGAGTCAAATTATGAGTGAAAAGTAAATTCAGCAAGAAATAAGATGTTTTCAAATATTAGGGGTTATTTCTATATGCCTTCCTCATCCTGAGCACTACCACACACAACACACCAATAAATCATAAAGACAGAAACTTATCAGTAATCACAAAACTGACTTTAAAACAATACATTTAGAGTAGGTATTTTAAGAAATGATTTGCTTTGTCCATGACTTGGGTTTTTTCTTTCTTTTTTTTTTTTTCAAGGACAGCAGCGTGGTGACTGTGGTGGGGAGGGAAGAGGGTACATCAGGGATAAATGGTGATGGGAAAAAATATCAAAATAAAATACAGGGGGAAAAGGATTTGCTTTTATTAAGGAGTAAACATTACAGTACTGAGTTTGTGAGGCTGTGGAATTGCCTCAGTTTTGGATGGAAAACACACACCCAACAATTAGAGAAAACTCTGCCCCAAATACTTTTTGCCCTCTCTCTTTGAATTGGCATCCACTTTTAGTTGAAACAAACAAACACACAAAAACACATGACACAGAAAGTGTCCAGTTTTAGAAGTGGAATCCAGACCAGGCTGACCTTAGTTCAAATTCAAGATTTGCCAGTTGTCAGCTGTATGAGCTTCACTCAAGGAGCATTAATTTCTTCATCTGTTAATGTGTCGAAAATAGTGTCTTCTTCACAGATTTGTTATGAGAAAAGCTCAATCCCAAAAGTGCTTGAAACATGGTGGGCGTCTACCGGATGCTGGCTTCCTTCTGTTCAGACAAAACGCGCCAGGTGTCTATCCAAAGACCATGGAATTTTTGAGTCAGCAGAACTGTTTAAAATCCTGTTTTTTTCTTATTAGTATGCAATTTTGGACACGCTTGTTAATGTTAATGTCAGTTTTCCCATCTCTAAAATGGAGCTAATAAGATCTACCTTGAAAATATTTTTAAGAGGATTACATTGTATAGTAACTGTAGTTTGCTTAGATAACAGTATGCTTGCACTTTATACTATACGTTTCTGTAAGGTTTCAGTTTTTTCAGAACCATGAGAATGCTTTCCATGATCACTAGGGGCTCCTTCATGTGAAAGGTGGCTGGTTAGGGTGCACTTGGAAGAGGGAAGCTTGCAGACACAGGGTACCCATGGCCTCATGTAGAGGCAGTCCCAGTCCCACAAGCGTATACCAAGCACTTACCTGTCCACGATAACCCAGACCACTGTCCAGAGGCATTGAAATAATTGTAAAGGTCCCTAAGTCTGCATTTAATCAAGTCTGTTTTCATTTCTGACCGCTTGCGTTAGCCAGTCGTGTTCATAAAACACAGATATTTGCTATAGCAACTAACACAGGCTCTTGCTGCTGGGCGGAAGGGTTGCCCCCATTCTTTTCATTCCACAAAGGAGATCCCCTGCCTTTATGAGATGTTGCCTGAGACCTATTTTAGACCAACAGTAGAACAAAAATGAGGCTTTAACACTGCGTTATTTGATATTTTTATTATTTTAATTAAAACTGGTCTTTTTTCTCAAAGGAAACAGTAAATACATTGTATAATTATAAAAACCAAAGAACATGAAGATGATAATCTGAAAGAGAGAGAGAGAGAGACAGAGAGAGAGAGAGAGAAACATCAATGATGAGAGAGAATCATTGATCAGCTGCTTCCTGCACGCCCCCTACTGGAGATCAAGCCTGCAACCCAGGCATGTGCTCTTGACCAAAATCGAACCCAGGACTCTTTGGTCCACAGTCCAACACTCTATCCACTGAGCCAAACCAGCTAGGGCTCTAAGAGATTTTAAGGTTATTCACCATTGCATTTCAGGGTCTGGCACAGTGCCTCACAATTTGTAGGAGATCCTTAAGTGATCAGTAAATGAATGTGTGAGTGAATGAATAGGTGAATGTTTTACTTTGCATGATAATGCTCTGTAAACTATTTTTCAACCACAGATAGACCATCCTCCCCCACATGCACCTAAGGGTCATGGAATTCGATTCCCAGACAAGGGCAAGGACCTGGGTTGCAGGTTACATCCCTGCCGTGGTCAGGCACATGTGGGAGGCAACAAATAATGTGTCTCTATCACAGGGATGTTTCTCTCACTCTCACTCTCTCCCCCTTCCTTCCCTCCCACTCTCTCTGGAGATCAATGGAAAAATATCCTTGGGTGAGGATTAACAAAAAAGCCATAGCTGGTTTTGTTCAGTGGTTAGAGTGTCAGCCTGCCGACTGAAGGGTCATGGGTTTGATTCCAGTCAAGGGCATGTACCTCTGTTGCAGGGTCCATCCCCGCCCGGTAAGGTGCGTGTGCAGGAGGCAACCAATCTTTATGTCTCTCTCACATCCATGTTTCTCTCTGCTTCTCTCTCTCCCTTCCACTTTCTCTGAAATTCTATGGAAAACATATCCTCCAGTGAGGATTAAACAAAAGGAGAGAGAGAAACTAACTATGGGTTCTTCATAAGGTACTGCAAGATACTGAATCATCAAAAAAGATGAAGTGACATTACATACTCAAGAGGAAAAGTGTGCTAATACATTCTAGGCAAATTTTCAATAGCAAAGGTAATAATTAAGGGTCATGGTACATAAGAGCTAAATACTCAGTTGGCACCAAAATGCAAAGTTTTGCACTTTTTAAGTGTTCTGCACAATTGCAGTTTTATTGCCAGTAAGTGTTTTAGATACAAATTTGCAAACATTGGTCTCATGGAATTACATTTTCCTTTTAGAAATGCCTACTGTACTTCTGCACAGGGTAGGGAGGAAAGATTTTTCTAAAGCAGGGGTGGGGAACCTTTTTTCTGCCAAGGGCCATTTTGGTATTTATAACATCATTCATGGGGCATACAAAATTATCAACTTAAAAATTAGCCTGCTATATTTGGTCAATCATTTAATTAACTCACCCCTAATGCCTTGGCAGGGCCAGCCCAAATGACTTCATGGGCTTTGAGTGGCCTACTGGCTGGACATTCTCCACCCCTGTTCTAAAGGAATGAAGTTATGATGAACAAAATGAAAGTGTATGGAGGAAAGCCTAAGGCATCCAGGAAAGATGCTTGGCAAAGCCATGGCCCTAGGGTGGGAGGGAAGTGCACCTCATGTAGGTAGGAGTTTCATAGGTGCAGAAGTAGAGACAGTAAAATCCTATTGGCAAAAGACCTCACTCTGGCCTGGCTGGTGTGACTCAGTGGTTGAGTGCCGATCTAAGAACTAGGAGGTCACAGTTTGATTCCTAATTAGGGCACATACCCAGGTTGTGGGTTCCATCCCCAATGGGAGGTGAGGGGGCCATGCAGGAGGTAGCTGATCAATGATTCTCTCTCATCACTGATGTTTCTATCTCTCTCCCTTTCTCTCTGAAATCAATAAAAATATATTTTAAAAAAGAGAAAAATACCTCATTCTGGCCCCAAAGGTGGTGCTTTCTGATCCTTGTTCTATGTAATGAAGCATTTATATCCTCTCAGATATGGCTGACAGACATAACTACCCAAAGTATCTTCCTTTACTCACTTGCAAAATAACTCAAGCACTTTTTCTATTAGAATACAAAAGGATTTTTTGTTAGGAACAACTGTGTCAACAAAGGCCAAGTTTCCATGTAAGGATAGAGTAATTTTTACAAATTACTTAGGCATTAATACAACAACATATTTTGATGGCCTAAATAATTAATTCAGATTTTTCTGTTTGCATTGATTGAATTCATTGGATAAGTGCACATTTCTCTTCTTTTTTCTGTTCATGTGGACCACAGCATTAAATCTTTGAACAAATGTTAAATGATGGGAAATTTTTGTTTACTGTGTAATTCAATAGCCCAGCCTTAGAGCTCCTTATTGTAAGATGCAAAGAAAGGAAAATTATGATTTTCTTGTGTTGACTGGTGCAAATGATGGAATCAATTAGTGTTGTCTCTCAGTTATACAGAAGTATGAAATTGCCATGCAAACATAAAACTGGAGATTTTTTTAGGGGGAAACAACAGACAAGGGAAAAAAAAGGAAAGTTGTGACAGAAGATTACTTTTCTTGTGACTGGCTTTATCGCTCCAATATCAAGTACTTTCTTGAGGCTGAATGGAGAGAAGGAGAAGCAGGCAGGGGAAGGGAAAGCAAGAACCAATAAGAAAAGCCGTGAGACTGAAGCAGCAATATTTCTAATCATTTATCATTGACACTCCCAAATGAGTGTCTGAGAATTAAATTATCTTGTCATTTCCCGAAGGATTGAGGTCATGAGTAATGGAAAAAGAAAGCCAACTCACACCCTCTTCTCTGTAAAATCAACTTGCTATCTAAGCAAGTGAAGTTCATATCATGGCTGGTTCTAATTAAATACAGGATTGCTTCATTACTTCTTAAGCTCCCTGTCATGTATATTGGTTCTCCCTGAAAACATCAGATGAGAATGCCGCCTGGAGTCTCTGCTTTTGAATACAGTTCTGTATAAACACGTGCCATTTCCACAACATGGGCACCCAGATAAATAATTTTATTTGATAAACAGTGGATTTATTTTGTACCAGATGACTTTTTTTTTCCTTTGGAATTGTGGATATATAAAATTCTTAAATCCTCCATTTCAAGACAAGTGCTAGCTAGCATTTATTCCCCCCTTAGTGAGGCACTAAGCTGATGGTTTTATATGGGTTATCTCACTGAACCTTCTCAACATTCAGGTAGTGTTGCTATGCTCATTGATAGACCCATCTCCAGCTGTTACTCCTCATTCACCTGGTGCCCAGACATATTAAATTTCCTAGTCGTTGGGATGCATATGCCATTTCCAGGCTCTCTCTGTATGCTATTCCCTCTATTACCATTGCACGGGGAATGCCTACTCATCAGCTGAGATGTAGCTCAAACTACCTCCTAAGCAGAGCTGGTTAATACTTCCCTTTGCTTTTATAGCAACTTATAAAAGCCTCTAATACCATTATATTGTAATTGTGTTTATATTTTTGTATCCGTAAGTGGATTTAAGTCTTTTATAGGATAATAAAAGCCTAATATGTTAAGTGTCCAGTCGTCCAGTCAGCCATTTAACCAATCAAAGCGTAATATGCTAATGATATGCTAAGGCCGCTCCACCACTTGCTATGACATGCACTGACCACCAGGGGTCAGACAGTCGACCGGTTATCCAGTTGCTGTGACATGCACTGACCACCAGGGGCAGACGCTCAGACTGGTAGGTTAACTTGCTGTTAGGGTCTGGCTGATCGGGACTGAGCAAGATGGGCCAGACACTCCCTGGAGCCCACCCGTGGTTCCTCCCTGGTTGACCAACCTCCCACGTCCCTCCCCGGCCCCAGTTGTGCACCAGTGGGGTCCCTTGGCCTGACCTGTGCCCTCTTGCAATCTGGGACTCCTTGGGGGATGTCGGAGAGCCGGTTTCAGCCCTATCCTGCAGGCCAGGCCGAGGGACCACACTGGTGCACGAATTCATGCACTAGGCCTCTAGTATATAGATAACAAACCAATTAAAAATATGTGCTCTTTTTAGGTAGACAATTAGCTTTCACAATGTCCCATTTCCACAAATATTTGATAAAACTGTCTCAATTTGAAGTAACTCATATCAAAATAAGAGGCTGTGGCCTTAGCCAGTTTGGCTCAGTGGGTAGAGCACTCGCCTGCGGACAGAAGGGTCCCAGGTTGATTCTGGTCAAGGGTAAGTGCCTGGGTTGTGGGCTCCATCTCCAGTGGGGGGTGTGCAGGCGGCAGCCAATCAATGATTCTCTCTCATCATGTTTCAATCTCTATCTCCCTCTCCCTTCCTCTCTGAAATCAGTAAAAATAATTTTTAAAAAAGCAGGCTATGTGATTTGCTTGAAAAACATAGAATTTGGAACTCAGAAACCTGGGTTTGAGTTATAAACTTTTCCACTGATTGGGCTGGTAACATTGGGCGAGTTACTTAACTATTTTTAGCATTCTTTTACTTACAGAAGCATTGTGTGGGTTAAATAGAAGGATTTATCGGTCACTTTTTTTTTTACCCTGACCCTGGATGCACAGAAGTGAATCAAACTGTCTGATCCCTACACTCATAGAGCTGACATTCCTGAGGGGAACTCAGACAATAACCAAGGAAAGATGAACTAGGAGGCAATGGCGGCATGTGCTGCAAAGAAAACTGGTACTTGGTGTGTGCTCTTTTAGTTAGCAGTGTCCAGGGAGGCCTCTCTCATAAGGGGACGAAACCTGAGGGGAGAGGTGTGAGCCAAGCTGGTGTGGGAGAAGAGTGCCTGGGGCAGAGAGGTAAGCTGCTATCACTCGTGGAATGACTGCTGTGTATGTCCTGCAACGTGGAAGACATGCTGGTAATGACATTGGTTCAATGGAATCAAAGTGTGTACAAAGGTAAGATGCTCCCAGACGTTTCCTACTTCCCTGCCCGCTTCCTGCAGACCCTCTGCTTGGCCTCACTTGAATTTCACTGAAATTCAAGACATCCTTCTTCCCCCAATAACACTAGGTTGCTGAATTGCTAACACAATTGTGTGTTCCCATGCGTACTTAAAAATTTTTTATTAACTTAGAGCTTTTAACGTTGCTTTCATAGTCACCTATAAATATCGGCTAAACTGATCACTGCTTTGTAAATATATTGAAAGAAGCAATGGAGGAAAGTAAATGTATAGGCAGCTAACCTTAAAATAAACTTGGATAGATAACATTTAGCTGCAAAGAGAAATGGCTCTTTAACTTAGCAGAATAATGCATTTTCGAATGTGGATAACCTCAGCCTATCTTTAATATTTTATTGGCCCAACTCACCACCTTTCTCTCTTCTCCATTCTAGCAGATGAATAAAGAAGCAGAGATTTCCATCATAGCAGCACTCCACACATTGACATTTATTGATTTCTGTTAGTATCTGAGGTGGCTGTCATTTTACTTTTATATGTGGCATTAATAAATTGTGGTTAAGTGCTGCCTGTGCATTTTTTATTGAGGCCCCCTCATGTGCTCTTGACTATTTTCAAGAAATCTTTTGAGTTTTGGCATTGGCATTTTCCTTGGTCTTTGTCTTCTTTTTTTGGGAAATGTACAAATAGCACCACGCAATTCTGTTTCCCAAGAAACACGAAAGCACAGAAAGGCATGTTCTATTCTGAGGTGTAGAGGTTACCGAAAGGATCCCTTTGTTGCTTTCTCTTTCTAAAGTCCAAGAGAACAATGCTTTGCATATGCTGAAACCACAGGACTGCAAACCAAAAAGGGAGAGATTCCTTCTGGCACCTGGGTAAAATTGATGTGAGCTAATGCAGCATCATTTTCAAGGCAAGCACTGACCAGTGGTCAAATTTCCTTAAAAACAACGAAAATAAGATATATAACAATGACAATGCAAATTTTTTGTAAGGTAGCACTAATTAAACTTGAATACCTGCCAAGGCTATGTCATTTTAATTTCTTTTTTGGTGTTCAATGTTATTTTAGAATGGTAGAGATAGTATATGGTTATTATAATTATTTTTATGCCTAGAATAAAAACAAGTTAATTTTTAAAACAAAAGATAGGTTAACACGATTCAAAATATTGTTTAAAAAAAGTTACTTCTGCCCTAGCTGGTTTGGCTCAGTGGATAGAGCATCGGTCTCTATCCACTGAGAGGTCTGAAGGGTCCTGGGTTCCATTCCGGGCAAGGGCACATGCCCTGGTTGCGGGCTTGATTCCCAGTAGGGGGCATGCAGGAGGCAGCTGGTCAATGATTCTCATCATTGATGTTTCTGGCTTTCCTTCTCCCTTCCTCTCTCTAAAAAAAAAAAAAGTTATTTCTTTCTACACCTGTCTCCTATTAGCTACAGTTCCCACTACCTATACCATTCAGGTAACCACAGTTATTAGGATCCTTTTGAAGTTCCATTTTGCATACATTAGCAAAACAAAATATACATATTATTTTCTCTGCCCCCTTCCCACAAAACAATATGTCCTATATTATACACAAAGGCTTACACATAGTTAAGCTTACACATAGTTAAATTTTTCGGAAATAAATGCGCAGAAAGTGGCAAAAATGTATAGAGCGGTCCCTATATCCTTCATCCAGTTTTTCTATTGGTAACATGTTCATAGATATGGTACCATATCAGAACCAGCAAAGTAACATTAGTACAATTGATAGAGCATATTCAGATTTCAAGCATTTTACACGTGCTTATGTAAAATTGGTGAAATCTGAGAACCACTAATCTGTTCTCCATCTCAAAAATGTTATATATATGAAATCATACAGTGCATATCTTTTGAGATTGGCTTTTTCACTCAGCATATTCCCCTTGAGATCTGTCTAAATTGTTGCATGGATCAATAGCTAGTTCCTTTTGATTGGTGTGCAGTATTGCACAATAAGTATGCACCACGCTTTGTTTAACCACTTACCTATTGAAGAGCATTTGAGTTGTTTTCAATTTTTGGCTACTGCAAATAAAACTGTTATGAACATTTGTGTACAGAGTTTTTTCTTAAGATAAGTTTTCATTTCTCTGGGATAATACCTGAGAGTAAAACTTCTAGGGGATATGGCATGTGCATGTTTAGGTTTATGAAACTATTTTCCAGAGTGAATGTACTCTTTTACCAGGTGCACTCACTTTGTCTGTTAGCTATTCTGATAAATGCATAGCAATATCTTATGAAGTTTTAATTTTAATTTCCCTAATGCCTAGTGATGCTAGCATGTGATTATTTGCCATTTGTATCTTACCTTCGGTGAGATATCTTTGCCAATTTAATAATTGGATATTTGCTTTTGTGTTATTTTACTGTTGGATATTAAGAGTTCCTGACATACTCTAAATATAAGGTATTTGTCTGATATGTAGTCTGAAAATATTTTCTCCCATCTGTTGCTAGTTTATGTATGGGCTTCCGATGGACCTTCACAGAGTAGAAGTTTTTCATTTGAATTAGATACAATTTTTCAGTTTTTTTTTCTTTTCTGGATTGTGTTTTTGGTGTCAAGTCTAAAACTCTTTTTATTCCTAGGTCCTGAACATTTTCTTTGATCATTTTTTTCTAAAAATGTTATAGTTTTATATTTAAATCTGTAACCCAATTTCTGTTAATTTTTGCTTAAAGTGTGAGTTGTAAGTTGACCTTCAAATTTTTGCCTATGATGTCCAGTTGATCAAGCACCATTTGTGTAAAAGATTATCCTTCCTTTATTGAATCACTTATGTGCCTTTATCAGAAATCAGTTGGCTGTATTTGTATAGGCTAATTTCTGGGTTCTCTAGTCTGTTCATCGATACCAGTATATATGTTGTTCTCTCTACCAATAGCATTGCTTGAATACTGTAACTTTATAGTACTATAGCTTTATAGTAAGCCTTGAATACTGAATACTTTATAGTAAGTATTGAATACTGTAACTTTATAGTAAACCATAATCTTGAGCATAGTAATTCTTCCATTTTATTCTTCTCTCTCAAAATTGTTTTGCTATTCAAAATAGCAAAATAGCTATCCTTTTGCTTTTTCACATAAATTTTAGAATAAGCTTGTCTATGTCTACAGAAAACCATGGTATGTTGGCAGGGATTGTGTTAAATCTATGGATCAATATGGGGAGAATTGCTTCTTTACTATGTGGAATCTGCAGTCCACAAATATGTCATGCCTTGTAAATTATTTAGTTTTCTTTTCGTTCTATCACCAGCATTTTATAATTTAGAGCATGTGGATGCTGTGCATGTTTTGTTAGATTTATGCCTAAGTATTTCACTCTCTTTGGAGTGATTCTTGCACCCACTTTCCCCCCTTTAATAACATAATGCGAGAAACTTAGTATACAGGGTGGGGCGAAAGTAGGTTTACATTGTTCATATGGAAAATACAATAGTTGCCGAAACCGGTTTGGCTCAGTGGATAGAGCGTCGGCCTGTGGACTGAAAGGTCCCAGGTTCAATTCCGGTCAAGGGCATGTACCTGGGTTGCGGGCATATCCCCAGTGGGAGATGTGCAGGAGCTGCAGCTGATCGATGTTTCTAACTCTCTATCTCTCTCCCTTCCTCTCTGTAAAAAATAAAATATATTAAAAAAAAAGAGAAAATACAATAGTTAATAAATAATAATATAAGAATAAACTCTGTTTCACGTGCTCACAACTATAAACCTAATTTTGCCCTACTCTGTAGTTTATGGAGAGATTCCTTATATCTTTTTATAGCTTCATAATATGACATATGGATAAGCATTACATTTTCATCAAGTAATGGTCTACAGATGGATACTTGGATTATTTCTAATTTATTGCTATTGTCATTTAAAATGAATTCTTTATACATGCAAGTACTTGTGGTTTCGTTATATGTATCTGCATGATACATACCCAGCAGTGACACTATTGCATCAAAGGACATGTGACTTGGATTTTTGATACATTTTCAAATACTGTCTCCATAGTTTGTACCCACCAGCACTAGATGACAGTGACTCTCCCCACCGCCTCCCCACCAAGTTTGATGTACACTTTCTGCCCACAGGCCTGCTAACCCCAGATCCTAACGTGCTGTCAGTAGGCGCTGCACTATTTATTTCAGGGTAGCCTCTTGTCTGCAGAAGTGCAGAGTGCTGGCATTCCCTGAGTTTTGTTGGCATTTTATCTTTGTGTCTTTCCATTCTCCTTTTTTTCACTTCCTGCTCTATATCAGCTGTAATATTTAATTTGGAATCTGAAGATTATATGAGATTATATTTATCTTTTTCCCTAGCAGAAAATAAAGTTTGAGTTTTTGTGGGCTTTTTTCCTCCCTGTAGTTTTTCTATAATTCTTCAGCATAAACAGAAAAAAAAAAATTGCTCATTTGATTTTTAATGTCCACTCAGTAAAGGGAAAATGTGGCATTTCTATAGTTTGCTGCCTCTCTCTCTCTCTCTCTCTCTCTTTCTTCCTCTTCATCTTCCCTCCCTCTTTTCCTACCTTTCTCCCCCTCCCTCTAAAATTAGCAAAACATATCCTTGGGTGAGTATTTTTAAAAAAGTCATTCCAAAGTACAAACTTATAATTAAAGAAAAATGTGCGGACTGTCTTGTTGTCTTTCAAAAACATCACTGGAATTGAATTGTCTTTACCTAGGAGTTCTGTACATACCATGAGACAGGTAGAAATCTTTCCTTCTTTAATTTGTGAAAATTACAAGTCATCTCCATAGATTACTGAGAATATTTTTTGCTGCTTCTATTTGATTACACTTTACTTATATTTTCACAGTGTTCAATGGCTCCTGAAAATATAAGTGTAACATACAAATCTTCTCTCTGACAGTTTATTTTATGAATCTATAGTCTTCATCTTTCTAGGAAGGAATGAAAGAAAATGAATGAGACAAGAAACAAGAATTCTTAAAGGAAGGGTGTTTGAGAACAAGGGCAGCAGCTTTCTGAAAGCTGGCACAGAATCTCTCTCTGTCTCATTTCTTTTTCAACCTCATGTACATACACATGCAATACTGTATTCTATCACAGCTGCAAGAAAGGACAATAGAGGTGTATTTTTCCATTTTTGTAATATTAAGTATATTTAAATATTTATATGAATTATATATCTGTTCCTGTTTTCTGGTACTCTAAATACATGTATTGTTTGTCTACTGGTAATCCAGTGCAGGGTGAAGCAAACATTTTTGTTTGCTTTAGGATACCAAAGGCTCTTGTACATAAGCCTAATTTATGTTTTAGCTAGAGGTTCAGTACATGAAATTCGTGCATGGATAGGGTCCCTAGCGGCTGCCAGCTGCCGGCTGGGGCCTTCCTTCATTGTACGCCACCCCCTGGTGGTTAGCGCACATCATAGCAAGCGATCAAACTTCTGGTCAGCCAAACTCCTGAGGAGACACTTTGCATATTAGGCATATATATATATGATTATAACAGGTCATTTGAAAGATGATGGAGCTTTCTGAAGGAACTCTGGGTAGTTTCCCACAAATAACTGAACAAAAAGTAAAGAAGTCTAGCTGTAATACTTTATTAAAGTTCAGAGAAAAACTTACATTCATATTATAGATATATTTTCACTTTGATGTTTTAAAAATCCAGAGCAACATTTCCCTTTGCAATTAAAACACATTTCTACTTAGAAATCATAAATAAATATCAAAACATGAAAATATAAGAACCTAAATTTTATGGATTTTCAGTGGATAGATTTCAGATATGAATCATGACAGCAATATTTGGTAATTTGTAAGATTAGATTTTCTAAGATTATAAAAATATTACTTTTTTCTGTAATCATCTAATTTATCATGCATAAAATCATGGTAATTAAAATTAAAATGTCATATATATAAAGCCTCATTAAATGACAATTCTTGAAAAGGAATTTTGAAAATAATTCCAATTAAAAATATAATTTAGTAATCCTGTATAATAAAGAGCTAATATGCTAATTAGACTGGACCAAGGAACAACCTTCCTGAAGGACCTTCTGGAACGACCTTCTGGAATGACCAGTGGGTGGGGGGCAGGGCCTCGGGGCCACGAGGCAGCCGGGGCTGCCAGGGCTGAGCCCCTTGCATGAATTTCATGCATTGGGCCTCTAGTTTAGAAATAAAAGTTAAGTTCAATTTATATGTTTATTTTTTAAATTAATATTTGATGTCTAGTGATATATTTTAAATTGTAAATATTTAAAGTAAACCTTGATTTTTCTGAAAAAGACTTTATTTTTGGGGGGTGGGAACAGCATTGAAAATTCAAAGAGAAAGTGTTATCCAATTCTTAGGTTAAATCATTTTTAAACTTTAGTTGCCAAATATGCATACTACCATTATGAATATCATAGTATAAATATTAAATTCTTGTATTTACTTGCAAGATCTTGGTTTCTATGTAACAGCAATTTAGTCCTTGAAGAAACATCATGAGTCCCTCCCTTCCCTTACTCATATGAGGAAACCATGATCTGAGAGAATAAGTGGTTTGCCCGGAATCTTCCAGCTATTAGTATTGTTATTTCTCTATGGGAGAACTCAATAAAATTTCAGAATACAATCAAACCTCAGTTCTCAAACTCTCCCATCTCGAACAATTGAACAATTCGGTTCTAGACCATGTTGTTCACAGAGGGGGGGTGGGAGGGGAGGAGAGGAGGGGAGAGAAATGTCATGGTTATCCACCAGAACTTCAGTTTTTGACCTGACAACCCTTTCATGCTCATAGCTCAACATGACAAAAGACTTCTCTCAGGCAATAAAGGAGAGAATGTTTCTGTTGCTGGCAAATCAACTATTAGCACAATTTTAAAACATAACGAGGCCATCAAGAGTGCTAATGTTGCTAAGGATGTGAATGTGCACACAAAACAACAATCACAGGCAACTGAAGAGGATTTGAATAAATGAAAAGCACTTACCTAGTGATAGCATTTCAGAGTCAGTGATATATGAAAAAATTGCTTAAGGCTAGGAGGGGTTGGTTTGATAAATTTAAGAAAAGAGGTGTTTATTTATAGATTAAAGGGTACATTAGACATGTACAGTATATAATAAAGATTAAAACAGGGATTCATTTGCGGGTCTGGAACGAATTAATTCATTTTACATTATTTCTAATGGGAAAAATGCTTCGGTTTTTGAACAAATTACTTCTCAAATAGCCTTCCAGAACAAATTAAGTTTGAGAACTGAAGCTTCACTGTAATATAACTAGCAGTTTTACCACTGATTAGGGGATGGAAGCTGCCAGATTCCTTAGAGCCAGAGCCCATGAATCAGCTTATTTTTTATTTTAATCCCTTGGTCTTCTCAAGGCAATTTTGCACATTGAGTGAAAAAAAAAGAAGGAATCATACTTATTTTTTCAAATCTCATTAACTTTGCCCAGAAGAATGTTTTGAATTGTATATAATCAAAGACTAGCAGTTTTTGTCTTTTTCTCCTCTAGTACATTTTCCAGACTTTGGAAGTTTCTCTTGTTCTGATGTATTTTACCTTAGGAACCTGCAACCTCTTGCTAACATTTGAATGCCACTTGACCATTGATAATGTCCTTTCACAGTAATCTGACTCCATATCTGAAACGACCCTGTCAAGGAGATACTACTGTTCCATAGGGAAACCTGGCTTACCTGGTTAGTGGTTCAGTAGAACTTGATTACAAATCCTGGGTGTGAGACTCCAGACCTTACAATCCTTCCAGCACACTAAGTTAAAGAAAATCCTTTGAATCATGCCAAAGAAACCACCTGTGTTTGCTCAGTGGTTGACGGGAAAAAGGAGGGGAAGGTTACAGGAGACAATATGCGTTATGTCCCTTTGGGAAACCAAGAACCCATTACTCCAGTTGACTAACATACAAAAAGGTAAGGTAATTTAGAACTACTGAATATCTTTGAAAAGAGAAAGAAGAAAACCAGTATTTATGGAATATTTAGCATGTACTGGTCTCTGTGAAAAATGCTTGTAAATATAAATGCAGTGAAGATGTCATTGCCTTTTCTGTCTGCACTTTCTTCTTTGGAAATTGTCCTTCCTTTCCTCTCAGGTAATCTGTCCTTATTCCCTTTCTCTTGGTGGCAAAAACATTATATTTATTACTAGAGGCCCAGTGCACGGATTTGTGCACTGGTGGGGTCCCTTGGCTTGGCCTGCGGGGATCAGGCCGAAACTGGCAGTCCAACATCTCCCAAGGGATGTAGTAGTGTGTGAAGTGGAAGGTGGCTGGGGAGGAGCCTGAGCCCAGGCCGGGCGCTGCACCATTCCCACTCATCCCTGCACTGCTGCACCTGCTGCCTCCGCAGCTTGGTAGGCTCGCTGCTGCTCCACTGTGCCTGTCTCAGTGCGCCTGTCCTGGGGTGATACTGGCATGCCCATGACTGAGAAGTGGCTGCAGGCTCACACGCGGTCAGTCTCAATGCTGGTCCAGATCCTGGTCCAGGTCTAGATGAGGGAGGGGCATTCAGGGGGAGTGTCTGCGGGAGAGGCTCCTGCTGCTGCAGCTGCACTCACCAGCTGTGAGCCCGGTGTCTGGCGTCCATTGGTCAGCTGAGCAGTGCTCCCACTGTGGGAGCACATTGACCACCAGGGGGCAGCTCCTGCATTGAGTTTCCACCCCCTGATGGTCAGTGCATGTCATAGCTACCAGTCGGCTGGTTGGACACTTAGCATATTATATATATATATATATATATATATATATATATATATATATATATATATATATATATAGTAGAAGTAGCAACCATGTTATGAGCTGACCCAAATTTTGATCACTCTTGATCCATTCAAGGGGTGGGCACCAAATTGAGAAAATGAATCTCTTCCTATTTTGAACTTGAAACTAAGAGAGAGTCCAGTAGTAAAACAGCAAAGCTTGAGAAATGTACAAAACCATGTTTTCTGCCAGGGGGACCAGGAAAAGTGTATAAGCTTCATATAAAAAGAGAATATATTTATCAAGAAAGTGTGGAAAGGGAAATATAGCTGACACATATTCAAGGTGTTTTGTTAATGTTCAAATCCCCTAGTTTCACTTGTTTTTCAGGCTCAGATAAATTCCTATCTTTGGACCATCAACATGTTCTAGGATATTTAAAATTAATTTCCAAATTTTATTTAAACTAGTTTGTGTTTCTGCCACTTACAAACAAAAGAATTAACTAATACAATGGTTGCTTTTAGAAAATAATTTTGGCAGCATTATGTGAGACATATTAGAGGAAGGAGAAGCTGAAAATAAGGATATCAGAAATCAAGAGAAAGTAGTTTAGGAAAGTGGTAATAAGGGCCTGAACTAAAGGGTTGCTGGGAATGATAAGAAGAGGATGCAAGAAAGGAAGTTAGCTAAAAAGTGGATTAGAATAACTTAATAAAAATATATGCAAATATATCTCTTTATATAGTACAGGCCTCTTAGTCAGTTTAGGCTGCTAAAACGGAATACCATAGACTTGGTAACTTAAACAAAATAATTTTATTTCTCACATTTCTGGGGCCTGGGGAATATGAGTTCAAGGCACCAGCAGATTCAGTGTCTGGTAAGAGCACTCTTCCTCGTTTTCCTGCAGCCATTTCCTTGTTATATCTTCACAAGCTGAGGGGTGGGGGGTGGGGTGGGGGCGGGGAGAGAAGAGAGAGAGAGAAAGAGAGAGAGAGAGAGAGAGAGAGAGAGAGAGAGAGAGAGAGAAATGTTATCTCTCTTGTGTCTTTACTTATAAAGGCACTAATCCCATTCATGAGGGCTTCACCCTCATGACTTAATTACCTCCCAAAGGCCCCACCTCCGAATTCATCACCTTGGGGATTTAGGCTTCAGCATATGACTTTTGGGTAGACACAAACATTTAGTGCATAGCAACAAGGATGTGGGTTCATCTGTACACCCCCCCCCCCCCCCCGGCCCCTGCAACATACACCAAACATTATCCTTTAAAATTTTTTGATAAATGGAAGCAGCAGAAGAAAATGACAAAAAACTCAAATGGGCTAAAAAATCAAAAAGAAGTGTAGGATGTTTTCATAGGAGGGAAGATTCCGGTAGGCAGAATGAAAGTGTCAATAGGGGAGAGGATGATAATTTGAGCACGTACTGGGACAGGACCCTGAAGGATATGGGAGATGAAAGGATAGACAAAGAATGTTAAGCTTCATAAGGAAGAGGATTTACTTATAGCATTTCAGTTTCTCCCTTCAACCTTGAATTCCTATAAACCTGCAGAGAAATGGATTCCAACTGTCCCAGGTCCCTGCTGACAACTGCCAGTTTTGCCACCCAGTTTTAAAACCCAGTTTTCAAGCCTGGAACCCTTGAGAGGTCTGGGAGAAAGCCAGAGATCATTGGGTAAGGCCCCCTTGCCTCCTCGTGTAACTGGGGGCTCCCCTTAATAAGCCAGTGGGCAAGTGAAGAATCCCCACTTACTTCTCTCTCCAGTAGACATGGGGCATTGGCTTCATCTTCCCCTGGTACATAGGACCTGGTTGTGAGGTCCAGAACCACTAAGGAAGTGAATTTGTGGCACAGGCTCTGATGGGTAAAGACTCCAGGGTTTCCAAACCCCTAAAAATCCTACTAATTACAGAGGATAGCCACCCCACTCTTAAGGATCCTAAAAGCTCTGAATCTATGCCTACTGCCGGGGCTGACCAGCAACCCCCGAATGACAGATGAACAAATTACTCAGACAGTGTCACTGTGGGGGACAGGGCTAAGGGGCTTGTCCAGCTGAAGAAGCCAGGCAGCCTCGATTGCCTGCCTCCTTAGGCTTTTACTGGAATTTTTATCTTTAGATACAATCAGTAAGGTGAGTAATCTTGGGAGAACACATGTATTTACATTGTCCTTTAGGCAAAGGCACCCAGCGATTAAGCATAAGAATTCCAGTAAACACCCCAGGGGTCTGCACATGCACAAGCTTGTGCGGAAAGGTCAAGGAATAATTAGGGGCGCTGCCTTCGGCACTCCCCTAAGTCTCCCCTAAGTCGCAATTCCGATAAACAGGGCAGGCGGCCTTCCACACACTTCCCTTTTCTCAGAATGTCCTCCTTACAACTTTCCAACCATGTTTCTTGTGCTCCCCAACAGCCTACAACTTCCAGCATGCTAGGAGAACAAATATGTCTTAGGAACCCTCTCCACTATATCCCACTCCAAGTTCTGAAAGGTTTTGTATCTGTCTTCCTAAAGCTGAGGCTGGAGGAAGACTCCTGCTGTCCCTTAGCTCTGTTCTCCACTCTCTCCTTCCCTCTTTGTAACCTCTGTTGGCTGATTGATTCCAGATCCCTTGCCTGCCAAGTCGGCAAACCTGTGTGAACCTCAAGCCACCCAATAGAAGCACCCTGCAGTGGCTACTTAGCTCCATGTTGCCTAAGAGCAACATGGAGCTCATGAGAGACCAGAAACTAATTCATGAAGTCAACAGAGTTGAAGTAAAGGAGGGTATGGATACAGAAAAATGTTAAGGTGCAGAAGAGGAAAGATGAGGAAGCTCACATGAATTCTACTCTTCTTGGTAGAGTAGAATTCATGGCAGTTTGCTTTAAATTAGGACAGAGTAGAGCCAAAAGGCTCAAGAGACTTAAAAAGGTTTGGAATGACAGCTGAATGAAATTATAAGGGAGTCAACATACTGATGCAATTCTGCAAAATAGTAGGTAAAAACCCAAAATTGATGAGTACAATGTCTTCGGGAAAAGATTCATTACAAGTGTGGGACAGTTTAGTAGTGGAGGCAGAGAAAAAAGTTACTGAATTGTACTCTGAGCTGGGAACTTTCATGGGGGAATGGCAGAAGGGCAAACGTGTAAGAATTCCAGGGGTGGTAGGGACATCTTTCAGTGTTTTGACTATCACACAAGGATTTGGTCTGAGTTCACAGTCCTGAAATATAAATTTTGGGTCGTTGAATGGCTTTAACAGGGAGGTTGAAATGTTGAAGAATAATAAAGATAAAAGTCACCGTGGAAGGTAAAAAATTGTGAAGCTAGAACTTTAAGAGGTTCTTTAGGAATACAGTTGTGAGTAAAACAAAAATAAAATTTCTATGTCATCTCTAGTAGCAGTACCACCACCACCAACAGCAACAAGAATATAACCTGTTTGCCACAGGTATAAATCACAGAAGAATTTAACAGTATCCTGGAGGTTGGAGAGTGAATTAGATAAAGAAATGAGTATATTATTTAAATTATATTAATTTCAAAAGAGAAGTCATTGAATGATGGTGGCAACAATATTCCAGATGTAAAAGTGAGTTGCATAGGAGTCCGTTTGTGAGAAACACTATGCTGTCCGCTTTCAAATAAGGTAAAGAAATAGAAAGGGGTTTAGAACAGAGTTCAAGAGTATCATGGGGCAGAAGAGAAGGCTAGTCAAGAAGCAATTAGGGAGGAATTAACCTAAGGGGGAATTAAGCTAGCAATAAAAGACAGGACATAGTAGCACAAAAAAACTTAGAAGGTGCTTTGCGGGGACATGAAAGCAAGAGAAGGGGAGAAAATTAAATAGGCTGTTCATGTGAAAGAAGCAGCAGTGTGGCTCAGTGGTTGTGCATTAACCTATGAACCAGCAGGTCACAGTTTGAGTCCAGGTCAGGGCACATGTCTTGGGTTTTGGGTTCCATCCTCAGTACCGGGCATGCAGGAGGCAGCAGATCAATAATTCCTTCTCATTATTGATGTTTCTATCTCTCTCTCTCCCTTTCCCTGAAATCAATAATAAAATTATATTAATAAAAAAAGAACTTTGTTTCCCCTGCTTTTACCTCAGGGGGATTTAGTGAAACGTCTATAAGAATTTTGTCAGATATAAGGGCAAGGGAAATAATTTCATTTTACTTTATGTAACATTTTAGTGGGTTGAAGAAACAATTATTTTTAATGGCTGTGTTAAATTATTTCTATAATGCATATCTATACAATGACTAGAGCTATGCCTGATAGATATTTAATTCAGATTGAAAATAAATATCTTTAAAGAATAAATAGCAGTTTGAAAACTTACTTAGGACTACTTTCTCTTTTAAAAATATTTTTACATTTTTAGAGATTTTTATATTCTAAAAGCTATGCTAAGTTGGTTATACTTAAAGAGAATAATAAACATCTGGATTTTGTTTATAGCATTTTTAAAGAGCTCAGTAAAGTTTTACACATGCTGTCTCACTGAGCTGTTGCCTGTTAGCAAGTATGTCCCACTGTGCTCTGCTTACATAATGAGCTGCCATTATCTTCCGTGATTTTGATCCATTTCTTCTTCTCTGTGTGTGCATGTGTGCATGTCAGCATCATTTCATGTATTACTTCCAAGAGAAAAAACATTCAGAAATATAGGTGAATAAAGTTAGCTTTCCAAAGGGAAAATGTTGTGCAAACTAAGAAATCCATTGTTCAGGATGCACACTACTCAATAAATTATAGTCTATTTTTTTTGAAAAAAACAACAAAAAAACAAAACCTAAAACAGGATTATACACTAGTTATATGAGAAATTATTTGAATGATTCAAAAATATATGTAAAGCTCTGGCTGGTTTGGCTAGTGGATAGAGCATCAGCCTATGGGCTGAAGGATCCTGGGTTCGATTCCCAGGATGGTGCTGGAGGCAGCCAATCAATGATTCTCTCTCATTGTAGAGAGCACCTGGAAAGGCACATGGGCATTTCTTTAATAAATTGGCAGCTAAATCCAGGGCAGTAGGCAAAGCCATGTCCTGGAAACACATCTTGCCAAAAAGGCAGAAGTGTTCTCAGCTTGACCTTCATTTCTGCCCAGGTGCCGGGGAGTGCGTTTTATTATGTAAATCCAGCCAAGCACCAGGAATGAATAGGACTCAGGCCCACACAAGAATGCACATAATCTCCTTTGTCTTGACCTTTGTGAAACTTCCTGGTATTTGGGGTATAAAATAAAAATGCTGTATTGGTACTATGTCCCTGTTTCTCCATCAGAAGAGGGCAGCGGTCCCACCTGCTTTTTTCTTGGTAGGTGCTTTTTTCTTCCATCTCTGTGTCTGTCTCTTTCTTTCATTTTCTCAATCCCCAGCTGCCCCTACTCAGGAACGGGACTGCTCTCTAGCTGCACTGGACGTGGAAAAGAGAGAACCTTCCATATCTCATCATTGATGTTTCTATCTCTCTATCCCTCTCCCTTCCATTCTGAAATCAATAAAAAAGTATTTAAAATAAATATAAAAATATATGTAGAGAAGGAGACATGTCCTTTATATGACCAAGGGATGTTAAGATTTTTGATCATTAAAAACAATTAAATTGTGGTAACATCAGCATCATGGTCATATAAAATATCCCTTGTTTTTGTCCCTCCTTTAACAACAACATGTTTGCTTCCATTTATGAACAAAGGCACCTAGAAGGAATCTCATCCACCTGTGCATCAGGTATGAGGCAGACAGACTCCAGCACAGGGTGTGAAACCAGCAGGAACCTGTGACCTGGCTCCTCCATGCCTGCTGTAGTCTGGGAGCAACTAAAAACATTGACTTGGGCAGACACACATAAGTGAGGGTCTTCGTAGAAGTCTACATTTCCAGAGGAGAAATTTCAGCATTCTATTGAGGAAAAAAAAAAAAGAAGTGTGAGTGTGTGTGTGTGTGTGTGTGTGTGTGTGTGTGTTTAAACACATTGGAGTGCATTAAAGGAACTGTGCTAGCATCACCACTCCCACCAAGGTGGCACAGATTAGAACTAGAAGAAGCTGGTGATCTCTCCCATGAGGAAAAGGGGGAGCAGTGATGAGTGCCTCCTTCCCCAGCTGTGTGGGATGCTGCTAAAGAAATCCATTTTTCTCCTAAAGCACCCAGAAAATGAAAGCAGGGCCTCCATGACTATGGGGAGGGAGAGATAGTGAAACAGGCCCATGAGACTATCAGAGGCTATTTTAGGGATGCATTTCCTATTGACTGCAGTCTGGACTCTGGTGGGAAGTCTGCCCATGAGCTTCTGTGAAAACCTCAGTTGAGGATATCTCCATCTGGCTCATAGTCACCACCAATGTCCAGACTGCCTAATCCACACCTCCTCCATCCTATGTCAGCTCCTTGTGCATATTTCTGAGGGCGTCAGTAGGAGTGATCTCAGGTAGACAGAGAATATATACAGAAACAGGCCTGGGTCTTTGAGCAAGGAAGAAACCAAAATCTTGAGCTGTATGTAGCTCACCTTTGGGAAAAAGAGAGAAGTTTTCTTCAGCCAGCTTGGTGCATTATAAAATTGAGAGATGACACATACAAGCTTAAGGGTTATGCCACCAGGGGGGAAAGAAGCATGGAACAGGTGTATCCTTACAAGGCTGGAAAAGCCACAGGTTATAGAGTAGGACCAATGAAAAGTAACTCTTATCTAAAGGTGGCTAATAAAAATTAGAGGAGGTGACTGCTACTTCAAATGTGAGCACAGCAATACAAAACTCCAAGGAACATGAATAATCAAGGAAATATGACATCACCAAAAGATCATAATAATCCTTAGTAACCAAACCCAATGATATGGTGATCTGCAATTTACCTGGTAAGGAACTCAAAATAATTGTTTTGAGGAAACTCAATAAGCTACAAAAAAATAGAGTACAATAATTCAATGAAATCAGGAGAGCAATACAAGAACAAAAATGAGATATTTATCTCTCTATAAAAAGATAGAAGTAATAAGGAGAACCAAATAGAAATTCTGGAACTGAAGAATTTAATGAATAAAATAAAGAATTCAATAGAGAGCATCAATAGCAGAATAGCCAGGTAGAAGAGAGAACTAGTGAGTTAGAAGATAGGAACTTTTAAGAAACAGAGGAGAACAACAACAAAAAAGAATAAGTGAAAAAGAGTGAAGAAAGTCTACATGATCTATGAGAAATCATCAAGAGATCCAAAATCAGAACCATTGAGATTCCAGAAGAAGAAGAAGAAAAAGAAGGGGTAGAGAGTTGTGGGAAGAGCTCAGGAGATTTATCTCAGTGCAGTGGTGGATGCAATGGCGTGAGCGCACTCCGCCTATACGCTTCCTCGACACACCGGGAAGTGGCAGCGCCCGCCTGAGTAAGCCCCCTAGAGCCCCTACATAGTACCCTAACTTTCCTACCATTGGTTGCCCTAAGGATGTTGTAAACTTCTGATTGGTCCAGAAAGTTATATATATCCCTGTACTTAAACAATAAAGTTCAGATCTGCGTCTTGAACCTGATCTCCGGAGTCGGGCATGCTTTGTTAGGACTCCGTCAGCCTCACCCCCGCGGGACCCCCTGCCTCAGAGAGTTTATTTAAAGAAATAATGACAACTGAATATAGCATCTAAATAAATGGCACACATTTGAAAACAACTTTTATTTCACTGAACTGGGTAGTTTTGATAAAAGGAGGCAGTCTGTACAATTCAGTCAAAGTTTGCAAACCTTATGAAATTAATTTAAGAAAAAATAATGTTGATAAACAACTTTTCAAGCACCATGCATTTAGTTTGTTCTCATTGTTATGGAGATAATGGTAAAAGTGAAAATATGGCAAACTTGAGAACCTTTGCTAAAAAGAAAAGCTCCAACTTTACCCTGATGATTGCCATATGGGTTAGTAAACCTAATATTATCAGATATTGCACATTTAAAACAAAAGCTGGACATTGACATTGGTTTGTGAAATCTATTTTTATAATTGACTAGAGGCCCAATGCACAAAATTCGTGCACTGAACGGGGTGTCCCTCAGCCCAGCCTGTACCCTCTCCATTCTGGGACCCCTCAGGGGATGTCCACAGGGATGGGGCCTAAACCAGCAGTTGGACATCCCTCTCACAATCTGGGACTGCTGGGTCCCAACCGCTCACCTGCCTGCCTGCCTGATTGCCCCTAACCGCTTTTGCCTGCTAGCCTGATCACCCCCTAACCACTCCCCTGCCAGCCCGATCAACTGCCCTCCCCTGTAGGCCTGGTCTCTCCCACTGCCCTCCCCTGCTGGCCTAGTAGCCCCTAACTGCCCTCCCCTGCAGGTCTGGTCCCCCCCAACTGTCCTCTCCTGCTGGCCTGGTTGCCCCTAGCTGCCCTCTCCTGCAGGCCATCTTGTGGCTGTAGGTGCTGCCATCTTTGAGGGCATGGCAGTCCATTAGCATATTCCCTCCTTATTGTCTGTGGGCGCAGCCATCTTGTAATGGCACGAGGGTCAATTTGCATATTCCCTCTTTTAGATAGGCTATGTAATTCAAAATCTGGAAATGAAATCATTCTCTGGGCAAAATACTGTACAGTCTGTGAAATGGAACATGTCAGATAGTTTACAAAATTTAGGTATTTGATAACCCTGGCTTCTAACCTAGTTCCATTGCTTTAGTGTGATCTCCATCCTTAAATAATGCCCACCTTTAGTGTATGATTCAAGAGTTAATAATAATATGCAAATATTTATAAAATGTTTATTATATGCTAGGCACTGGGCTAAATGTGAAGTACCTTATCACTTTTAATCTTCACAGCTACGCTAGTAGCATTAAGCTTGCTTCAATGAGAAAACTGAAGATTGCAATTAAGTAATGTGCCCAGGTTCATCAGTCTAGAAAAGGAAGCTAGGTAATGCACTCAGCACAGCAAGGATGAAACTCAGTAATACCAATCCTATGATTACTTGCAGCTGAGTAGCCCTGGATCTGGGAATATTAAGTATCTTTTCCCAGAATGGCTCAGGTGGTTAGTACTAGATAACAATAACATTTCTTATCCTCCAAAATAGGTCTTTCTCATCAAGCAATATTACCTGAAATTTTAAAGTGACTTGTCATAGTTCAGTCATCTTTAGCAAGTTTTATCAAAAGCAATAGGCATTTATTTTTGTCTCCCTCCATCTTTATCTGATTCATTTGTCAGCAGTGCATGAAGCAATTTTCTCAAAGTGGATGGGAGAAATTCTTCAGTCACATGCTTCTCAGGAGATCCTTTATTTTAAAAATTTCATGAGCATGAATTGCTTTTCTTCTGTATTTCTTAAATCTTCTGCTGATACATCAAAAAGAACCTTGTTAGGCGTAGTTCTTTCTTGTGCTTCAAAGATTGAAGAGGAAAATATTGGTTTACTCACATATTTTCCCCAACACTTTACAAATATTAGAAAACCTTGAGAATTTATCTCTAGAGATGCATAACTCCTTTACCAGAGAATGGGTACCCAAATTTCAAAGTCTCTCAGTAATAAAATGCCAAAACTCATTATTTTCTTGAAGTTAAATGCATCTACTTTAGTCTTCTTCCCTTGAGTGTTTCCCACTTATAAATATTAAGAGATAACTTCTAAAGCTTTGTATCTTCACAATTGTCTCTCTTCACATTGTGCATTTTAAGATATGTGATTGAACATTTCTTTATGATAAAGGCATAAGTAGTAGTGTTCACACAGACTCTCTGGTCTTTTAAATTGGTTGTTCCAGTGACCATATGTGAAAATCAGATACAATGGGGTACAAACAAACTCTATGCTATGTTGTCACACAATTCATGAGTGTGAGATTTCATTTCACCAGTGTTTAACCATTTAGGTCACATTCCCCTAAAATACACCCAAGTTTATTGATGTAGGTGCTAACGTGGTCGCCATGTTCCACATGTACTCTGAGCAGCAGAGCCTGCTGAGACTGTCAGTTCCTGTGCTCAAACCATATGTTTCTGTCATCATATCCAGAGAAGGGCACTTTTATTTGGCAGTTATATCATTTGATATATTCATATTAAATTCAAGGTCAGAAATATCTTTATTTATTATTTTTTAAATATTTTATTGTTGAAAGTATTACATATGTCCCTTTCTTCATCCATTGACCCCTTCTAGTCCACCCCCACGCCCTGCCCCAGGCCTTCACCACCTTACTGTCTGTGTTCATGGGTTATGCGTATATGCATACAAGGTCTTTGGTTGATATCTTCCCACCCACCCCCATCTTCCCTTTGAGATTTGTCTCTTTTTTGAAATAATAAGCTATGATTGACCATAATTTTGTTTGCATATGATTCGACTGTTAGGAAAATTTAAGTTTAAATACAAATGCTTGTGTTTGGTTTCTTCTCTTTGCTTCTTATTTTCCACTTAAATCATGTGTGTCCTTTATGAAAAGGATTGGTTGAGAGTAAAGTAATTCATGAAACATTTATGGAAGGGCTTCAGAGGCCAACCTTAATTGGTTCATTCATAGATGAATTATACATGTCTAGAAACTAATTCATTTAAATGATAAATTAATTAACCAATCATTTAACTCAATTTTAATAAAAAAATTACTAGTTTGAGCCATTGGTGCAGACATAAAGAGACAAGATTTTTCCTTAGAGCTCCTCTTTCAGAGAACTTACCAACAACTGGGAACAAAAGAAACATAAGCACAAAGTAATAGTACAATGTGAAGGTAACATCCATCCATCCATTCATTCATTCTTCCATCCATCCATCCATCCATCCATCCATCCATCCATCCATCCATCCATTTACCAGTCATATTCTGAGAGCTCTAAGAACCTACTAGAATTTGTTTTTTTTTTTTACTATCTTCTCATGTATCTTTGAATTCAGGCTTTTAAAGTGATATTTGTTCTAATTTTCTAGTGTGAAGACTATTCTCCTTGATAAAGAAATTGAAAAAAAAAAAGAAATTGAATAATTCCTTCAGTGTTCTAGAAGTAGAATTTCCCAGTGTTTGGGCATTTCCTAGTTTGATTCCATGTGGTCAGAGAACACAGTCTTTCTTTAAAATTGCTGAAGTTTTTTTTCTGGCCAGCATATGATCTATCTCAGTTTATGTTCCTTAGACATTTGAAAAGAATGTGAATTCTGCTATTGCTGGGAGGAGTGTCCTATAAATGTTAATTGGATCTTGTTTGGTAGTGCTGAGTTCTACATCTCACCAATTGCTTCTAGTTAACTTATAAATTGTTGAGAGAAAGGTGTTGCAGTCTTCAATTATAATTCTGAATTTGTCTACTTCTCTTCCCCGTTCTATTTGTTTTTTGCTTCACATATTTTAAGTTCTGCTGATTGGTGCATGTGGGAAGCCACCGCTTTCCCAATACTGTCATAAGAGTGCACCAAGGAACGCAGAAGGCCTATAGATCTTGGGCAGTAGCAGGACTGTGTTGAGATAGTGGTGGCTCAAATCAATTTCCTGACCTAATAGCCTCAAAGTAAATGTTTACTGAACCTTACTGATCTTTACTGATCTTTATTGACCTTAGAGACAGTTTGTCTGCTACCTGTTTGCTGTGCTTTACTGAGGGCAAGATGTGTATCTAAAATTGAATAAAAAGTGGATAAGGCCAGGTTTCAGTGTGCCTCTTCAAGAGACAGGTCTCCACCTGGCCCCCCATGCCTTCTAAATTCATATTTCTTGTCTAGTGTTTTCATTTGTGCGTCAGACCTTTCTTCAGATCCTGAACCCCCGCCGCAAAAGGTTGCAGCAGGTGCATATAGACTTAGGACTGCTATGTCTTCTTGGTGGATTCACCTTTAATTACTATGTAATGTCCCTTTTTGTCTCTGGTAAAATTCTTTGTTCTGAAGTCTAACTGAAATGAATATAATCATTTCTGCTTTCCTTTGATTAATATTTACACGAGCTATCTTTTTCCTTTAACTTTTAATCTACCTAAATTATTATATGTGAAGTCAGTTTCTTACATACAACACATAGTTTGTTTTTGTGTCTTAATTTACTCTGTCAATCTCTGTCTTTTAATTGGTGCATTAGCATGCATCCACCGAGCCCTTAATTTCAGTTATGATATGTTTTTAAAAAATTTTTCACTGTGGTCTATTTGCATCTTCTATTTCTTTGCAGAGACTTTCTATTTCTTGCTGAAGTTTTCTTTTATAAAAATTTGTTTCAAGCAATGTTTGTGATTTCTCAGTGAATTATTTTATTATTTGAAACTTGTTAGATAATTCTAATATCTCTGTCATCTTGATATTAACATTTTTATTATATATTTTTTTCATTCAGTTTAAGACATTCCTGGTTCTTGGTATGATGAGTGGCTTTTACTTACTTCATTTTAAAAAATACTTTCTTTTATTTTTAATCCTCACTTGAGGATATATTTGTTGATTTAAGGGAGGGAGAGATGAAGAATACAAGAGAGAAGAAAAACATCAATGTGAGAGAGAAACATTGATTAGTTGCTTCCCTTACATGCCCTGACCCTGACTTGGTATGGGACCCAAAACCTCTTGGTTTACGGGACAATGCTCCAACCAACGGAGAGACCCAGCCAGGGCTGATGCGTGACTTTTAAGTGACACCTGAACACTTTCATATTATGAGTCACTGACACATTTAAAATGTTTGCTTTCAGCCAGCTTTCTTTGATACCACTCCCTCAGGGGAAAGGGAAGGGGGGTACTAGCCTATTACTATCAGGTGGGAGGAGTTTAGGTTCTCTAGTGGCCTCTATTGACACCCAAGAGAAAGAGGTTGCTCTTCATTATTGCCAGGCAGGAGTGGGCGTTCGGGCTCATCAAGTGTTCTCCAGTGACACTGTGAGTGATCTTGTTACCCCTGGGGGTTGTTGCAAGTCCCCTTTTCTCCACTGGGCTTCCTCTGACCCTAACCTAGCAGAGAGGAGGTATGAGGTAATGTTGGAATCCAGGCTTCCCATGTGTTTTTTATTGATGGTGGTAAGGGAGGAAGGAGAAGATGAGAGATGTACCAGAAGGCAGGGCTATAAGTTCCAGCTTCATACCTGGCCTCGTCGACATCACCCAGTGGACTGGTATAGTATCTCCTCATAGTTTCATAGGGTGGTAATCTAAGCTCCCCATTTGGCCTCTGCTTGTATGCCTGCAGGTGTGGCCATCATTTTTTCTGTGTGTTTGACTGAAGTAGCGTAGTTATGGTCTAAAAGTTTCCTGTCTTGCTGGGCTGCTCCTTTCTTGGTCTTTTGATTAAATATTTTTGTTGATGCCTTTTTTTTTTTGGTCTTCACTTGTTGGCATGCCTGGGTTGCAGGTTTCTTAATTTGAAAGTTTGTTAAAGTGAAGCAAAAATCAAAACCAGATAACTCACTACCATATTACTCCTCAAAGATCCCTAGTCAGTCTACCTTATCTTCATCTTTTGGAATCTTCTTATGTTTGTTTTATATATAATGTCCAAGGTCTTTAGTAATACTTAGTAGGTGAAATCAGGAAAAATATAACTACTTTGCTGGGAGCCGGTCCATCCTTGCTGTTTCAAGGGACCTGGCATATATGGCATATTGTTCTTAATATGTTTGCTCACCTTCTTGGCACTATGTGTTTTAACCAAGGTCTCCTCTTTGAGAAAGGTTGTTTCCCCAGGTAGGGATTTTCCCCTGAAGTTAGGGAGGGAATAAAACCTCTTAACTAAGTGCCAGGCGGGTAATTAATCACTTTAACTATGAACAATCGTGCTTAAGCTACATAATCTTTACTCCCTGGAATGAAGATAAGAAACGCCCTAACCTTTGTAATAGAGATTGATAGGATTGAATCAACTGGTATAAATACAGATGCAACAAGACAGCAAGACACAGAACTTAGAACACAGAACTTAGAAGACAGAACCTACACACAGAACTTAGAACACAGAACTTAGAAGACAGAACCTACACACAGAACTTAGAACACAGAACTTAGAACACAGAACTTAGAAGACAGAACCTACACACAGAACTTAGAACACAGAACTTAGAACACAGAACTTCGCTGGAGAGAACATGGCAAAAGATCCTGGACTGAACCTGACTACAGAAATTGGCAAGAGAACCTGACTAGAACCTGGTGACTGAACCTGGCTGGAGAACCTGGACAGAACCTGGCTGGAGAACCTAGCGAGGGAACATGGCTACAGAACCTGGCTGGAGAACCTGGAGAACCTAGCAAGAGAACATGGACACAGAACCTGGCTGGAGATCCTAAGCAGAACCTCTCTGGAGATCCAGACCAGAACTTGGCTGGAGATCCTGGCTGGAGATCCTGGCTAGGCTGCTGATCAACTGAACACTGTCTCCGTGTCCTTCCTTCTTCACCGACTCCGTCTATGCCTTTCGGGACCCGTGAACCCGCTGGGGTTGGACCCCGGCACTACTTTATCTTGTTAAAGTGGAAATTCTGGTGGTAGTTTCTTATGCAATATCTACCTTCTTACTAGCACAAACTCATTTTTGTTTAGGGAGGCAATGTGGCACGTTAAATATACCTTCCTAGACTAACTTGCTTAATAGGGCTTCTGGAAAAACTATCTATATTAATAAAAGGCCTGTTGTCATGATGCTGTAACGCCGTCACGACCAAATGAGCAGCGACCCTCGTGGTGGGCAGGGCAGGGCCGAGCTACTAGCAGTGGAGAGCTATGAGCAGTGGAGGGCTACAAGCAGCAGAGGGCGGGGCATGAGCTACAAGCGGGGCGGCCAGCTGAGGCAAGTGGAAGCAAGCTACTCACTCATGATTTCGTGCACGCGGGGCCTCTAGTTGTTCTAATAAAAACAGACAGGTGGAGGGTCATATTCCTTCTTTCCCCTCCCCTTTCTCCTCTTCTTTCTGACTAAAATGAAGACATGATGCCTGGAGGTAGAACAGCCTTCTTGTGCCCCAAGACAACAAAAGCACCCCATTTAGATTGGGAGAGAAAGAAGCTGAAGGAGCTGAATTCTCCATCAGCTCCTTCAGCAGATACACCAGCTTTAAGGTTCCTACTCATGGAGTGTTTATAATGGAAGGAAATCCTACCATTTATACTCTACTGGATGACTTTTTCTCTTATGCTCACTATATTCAGTCCTATAGTTATCCATGCTGTTCTCTTCCACCCAACTTGGAATCAAGTAATCTTTTACTTCACATTTAAAATTCAGCTCAAAGCCACTTCTACGAGGGTGATTTCCATGTTTCTACCAAAAACACAAGCTCTGCTCAGCTGTACTCATGCCAAGGATCACCCTCTTTCATACAAACTGCATTTTTTAAATCCTTACTCCAGGATATGTATGTATGTATGTATGTATGTATGTATGTATGTATGTATGTATGTATTTATTTATTTATTTATTTATTTATTTAAGAGAGAGGAAGGGAGAAAGAGAGAGAGAAATATCAATGTGAAAGAAACATAGATTGGATGACTCCCATACCCACCCCAACCAGGATCAAATCTGCAACCTAGGTGTGTGCCCTGACCAGAAAGGAATCCACAACCTTTTGGTGAACAGGACGATGCTCCAACCATCTGAGCCACCCTGCCAGGGATGTATTGTTTTCTTAAGTTATAATCCTTTCTTCTTTGCTAGACAACTTCTTGAGGGCAAGCATTATGCTGTCCAATAAGTGGTTGTCAAATAGAGAGATGAACAGAGCTTCCTAGATAGCATTTGTTGTTGTTTGCAACTACTTTACAAGTAACTAGCTTCATATAATACTAGAGGCCCGGTGCATGAAATCATGCACAGATGGGGTCCAACCAGCCCGCCCTGATCAGGGCCAATCAGATTGGGCCAGGCCGGCTGGGGGAGGGGCTGCAGGTATTTGGAGGGCTGGACTCCTGGTTGAGAGGACAATTTGCATATTAGCCTTTTACTATACAGGATGGCTTTGTTGGAATATTTCACATCTCCTAGCACTCTGGAAATAGCTTAGACACTAGACAGAAATATTGCCAGAGTTATATTAAACACACTTAATTAAAGTGAAACAAAATTAATTCATCTATTCTTTAAAAGTTGGCAAGCCCATTTCCTTTAAGGTGCCAAATTTTGGGAATATGTGTGTGTGTGTGTGTGGGTGTGCATGTGCGTGCATGTGTGTGTGTGTGTGTGTGTGTGTGTGTGTGTGTGTATTTTGTATCTAAAACTAGTTTAAAGAGCCTGAAGAATTCATTTCAGAATCATTATGTGCTTGTGTTTGGCTGCCTGTGTGATGCTGGATGCCTTCAAGACCACTGCAAACCCTAACTGATTTTGCCTGAGAATGAATAAACTACGTTTCCTTTCTGCTGAAGTTAAAATCTTTTCTTTCCATTACTGGTGTCTACTTCTCATATCTCTTCTGTCTGGGTTCATTTGAGAAGGTACATGACTCCAAAGGCAATCTCAAACCTGGCAGCTCTCTAAGGGCAGAGCCAGTAACTCTCAATCCCAGTCTCTCAGAATATCCTGAGGACAGGGTGAGAGGGGTTGGAGTTTTCTGAAAGGGAGCATGGAGGACTGAAGGAATGACCAGTCAGCTAATGTTTGCTTAATTTTCTTGACTTTCAGATGTGGATACTTTGGGTGTTTTCATTTCCTTTAAGAGGCATGGCGTATATTTACATTGAAGAACCTTCTATGGTAAATACAGACTCATGAGCTTTTTTGAAGGAAAAATAAAAGTAATATTACAAATGCTTTATATATATTTATTTAAAAATATTTTCTACCTACAGTTATATAAAAACAAAGGAATTTCCTTTCCAATGACATTGGTAGACATGCTTATATAGTTAAATAGTTTTAAAATATAAACTATTTTAAAAATAGTTCAAATAGTAATATAAAACTACTATATTCAGAGTACTGTATCCTATCTAATAAAAGACAAAAAGGGTGCCCTGACTAGTTTGGCTCAGTGGATAGAGTGTCGGCCTGTGGACTGAAGGGTCCCAGGTTCGATTCTGGTCATAGTCATGTACCTTGGTTGTGGGCACAACCCCAGTAGGGGCTGTGCAGGAGGCAGCTGATCAATGTTTCTCTTTCATCGATGCTTCTAGCTCTCTATCCCTCTCCCTTCCTCCCTGTAAAAAATCAATAAAATATAAAAAGGGTAATTGACCATACCTTCACTATGCTTCCCATTGGCTAATCAGGGAGATATGCAAATTAACCACCAACAAAGATGGCGGCCAGCAGCTATGCAGCTGAAGCGAGCAGGAGGCTTGCTTGCTCCAGTGATGGAGGAAGCCAAGGTTCCCTGCCTGCCGCGGCCCGGCTCTGAGCTCCGAAAGCAACAAAGTTTTAATTATAGAAGCTAATCAAACCCCAGATACCTGCTTTCAGTGGGCCATGGCCACAGAGCTGGAGCAAGTAGGAGCCGGCTCTTAGCTCCAGTGACAGCAACAAAGTTTCAATTATAGAAGCTAAACAAACCCCCACCCTGAAGGGCAAACCAGCCAGCCCCCACCGGTGCACCAGGCCTCTATCCTATATAATAAAAGGGTAATATGCAAACTGACCCTAACAGCAGAACGACTGGGAATGACTGGTCACTATGACACACACTGACCACCAGGGGGCAGACGCTCAATGCAGGAGCTGCCCCCTGGTGGTCAATGCGCTCCCACATGGGGGAGCTCTGCTCAGCCACAAGCCAGGCTGATGGCTGCCAGTACAGCGGTGGTGGTGGGAGCCTCTCCTGCCTCCTCAGCAGTGCTAAGGATGTCTGACTGCAGCTTAGGTCTGCTCCCCGCTGGCAAGTAGACATTTCCGGAGGGCTGCTGGGCTGCCAGAGGGGTGTCTGATTGCCAGCTTAGGCCCAATCCCCCGGGGAGCAGGCCTAAACCAGCTGGTGGTCATCCCCCGAGGGGTCCCAGACTGCGAGAGGGCACAGGCCGGGCTGAGGGACCCCCTCCCCCAAAGTGCACAAATTTTTGTGCACCGGGCCTCTAGTTTGAAATAAAGAAATAACAAACAACATGCCTGAGAATGGGACTATCAAAATGGGACTTGACATAGAAATATCAAAGTAAAATAAAATATTGTATCCTAATAGGAAAGAAATGGTGTGATGGAAGATGCATTACACTAGTGTTAGAATATCGGTTCTAGGAAAAACATGATTTGAGTATCTACTTCACTCTGTGAACCTCAGTTTTCTTAATTTATAAAATAGTATAAATACTTAATAATTCATATTAACACATTGTATGCGGGAAACGTGTTTACACGTTTTACGTATTTATATGTTCTACCAGTGTAGTAGAGCGCGGGACACATATTAATACATTTTTTATAGACTAGCGGTAGAATGCGGGTAACGTATAAATACGTAAACTAAAGTTATCGTAATTTTACTGAACGTTGCCATTTGCACAAAAAATTAGCAAAAATGGCCCGTGCCACCTGTTAGCACTTGATAAAAACTACCCGCAAACAATGTGTTAATGTTTAATGAGTATTTACTCTGCCTTCATTACAAGGTTATTGGAAGGATAACCAATATCAGATAAGTTAAAATGCTTTAATGTTTTTCCAAGTGCTACAAATGTACGTTTTTAAAATATAGTTAATAAAAATATATGCAGGCAATAATTAGCACTAGAAAAAATAAAAATCAAGGAGTTTCAATTTGTCTGGTTGACAGGGATGGTAAACTAAAGTTTTGCAGGTTAAAAGGTTAGCTATCTGTGTTTATTTAAGAAAACATTGCAACATTGTTTTTTTCCTAAAATAATATATTAAATTCAATTATGACCCAAAATTCATAGTTAATGGCATATGGTTAAAACATTTTTAAATATAAGCACATTATTAAAATAAATCAAATAGTAACAGAAAACTAATAATGAAAAAGAGCTGTTCCCATCCTAGTCCCATTCCTCAGAAGCAAAGTTTTGTCTCAGCTGTTTTTTTTCTGGTATTTTTCCAAATAATATGCTTCTAAGATTACTTCTTGATTGATGGTTTTTAGATTCCATCATTTGACTTTCTATAATAAAAACGAACATTTAGCTTTTTAAAATCTCTCTACCATGTCTCCATTTCTCCCAACTTTGTCCCTCCAAAGACTGGAATTAGATCAATAATCATTGTTTTCATCATTATGTTTGTGCAAATACATCTCCTTCTGAGTCAAAGTAATGTTCCATGTACTAGAAATACCTTTTTTTAAAATGTTTTTATTGTATAACTAGAGGCCCAGTGCAAAAAATTCATGCACGGTGTGTGTGTGTGTGTGTGTGTGTGTGTGTGTGTGTGTGTGTGTCCCTCAGCCCAGCCTGCACCCTCTCCAATCTGGAACCCCTCAAGGGATGTCCGACTGCCCCCCTCTCACAATCCAGGACTGCTGGCTCCCAACCGCTTGCCTGCCTGCCTGCCTGATTGCCTCTAAATGCTTCTTCCTGCCAACCTGATCACCCCTTAACCACTCCCCTGTCAATCTGATCGATGCCTAACTGCTCCCTTGCTGGCCGATTGCCCCTACCTGCCCTCCCCTGCAGGCCTGGTCCCCCAAAACTTCCCTCCCTTGCAGGCCTGGTCACCCGCAACTGTCCTCTCCTGCAGGCCTGGTTGCCCCTAACTGCCCTTCCCTGCCAGCCTGGTCACCCTTAACTGCCCTCCCCTGCTGGCCCAGTCACCCCTAACTGCCCTCCCCTGCTGGCATCTTGTGCCCACATGGGGTGGCCATCTTGTGTGTTGGAGTGATGGTCATTTTGCATGTTACCTCTTTATTAGATAGGATAATTGCCTTACTTCTTTTTTTTTTTATTGCTTAAAGTATTACAAAGGGTATTACATATGTGTCCATTTTATCCCCCCGCCCTAGACAGTCCCCTAGCCTCCCCTATCCCCCAATGTCTTATGTCCACTGGTTATGCTTATATGCATGCATACAAGTCCTTTAGTTGATCTCTTACCTCCCTACCTCCTGCCCCGCAACCCTCCCCGGCCTTCCTGCTGCAGTTTGACAATCTGTTTGAGGCAGCTCTGCCTCTGTATCTATTATTGTTCAAAAGTTTATAATGGTCTCTATTATCCATGAATGAGTGAGATCATGTGGTATTTTTCCTTCATTGACTGGCTTATTTCACTTAGCATAATGCTCTCCAGTTCCATCCATGACGTTGCAAATGGTAAGAGTTCCTTCCTTTTTAGAGCAGCATAGTATTCCAACGTGTAGATGTACCACAGTTTTCTGATCCATTCATCTACTGATGGGCACTTAGGCTGTTTCCAGATCTTAGCTATGGTGAATTGTGCTGCTATGAACATAGGGGTGCATATATCCTTTCTGATTGGTGTTTCTGGTTTCTTGGGATATATTCCTAGAAGTGGGATCACAGGGTCAAATGGGAGTTCCATTTTCAGTTTTTTAAGGAAACTCCATACTATTTTCCATAGTGGCTGCACCAGTCTGCATTCCCACCAGCAGTGCACAAGTGTTCCTTTTTCTCCACATCCTCTCCAGCACTTGTCGTTTGTTGATTTGTTGATGATAGCCAGTCTGACAGGTGTGAGATGGTACCTCATTGTTGTTTTGATTTGCATCTCTCGGATGATTAGTGACTTTGAGCATGTTTTCATATGTCTCTTGGCTTTCTGAATGTCCTCTTTTGAAAGGTGTCTATTTAGGTCCTTTGCCCATTTTCTGATTGGATTGTTTATCTTCCTTTTGTTAAGTTGTATGAGTTCCCTATAAATTTTGGAGATTAGGCCCTTATCAGATATGACATTGGCAAATATGTTTTCCCACACAGTGGGTTTTCTCGTTGTTTTGTTGATGGTTTCTTTTGCTGTGCAGAAGCTTTTTATTTTGATGTAGTCCCATTTGTTCATTTTCTCTTTCGTTTCAAGTGCCCTAGGAGCTGTATCAGTGAAGAAATTGCTTCGGCATATGTCTGAGATTTTGTTGCCTTTGGATTCTTCTAGAATTTTTATGGTTTCCTGTCGTACATTTAAGTCCTTTATCCATTTTGAGTTTATTTTTGTGTATGGTGTAAGTTGGTGGTCTAGTTTCATTTTCTTGCATATATCTGTCCAATTTTCCCAACACCATTTATTGAAGAGACTATCTTGGCTCCATTGTATGTTCTTGCCTCCTTTGTCAAATATTAATTGAGCATATTGGTTCGGGCTGATTTCTGGGTTCTCTATTCTATTCCATTGATCTATATGCCTATTCTTGTGCCAGTACCAGGCAGTTTTGAGAACAGTGGCTTTGTAATACATCTTGATATCTGGTATTGAGATCCCACCTACTTTGGTCTTTTTCAGGATTGCTGCAGCTATTCGGGGTCTTTTTTTATTCCAGATGAATTTTTGGAGAGTTCATTCTAGATCTCTGAAGTATGCCGTTGGTATTTTAATGGGAAGTGCGTTGAATTTATAGATTGCTTTGGGTAGTATGGACATTTTAATGATGTTGATTCTACCAATCCATGAACATGGTATGTTCTTCCATCTGTTTATGTCTTCCTCTATATCTTTTTTCAACGTCCTGTAGTTTTCTGAGTAAAGGTCTTTTACCTCTTTAGTTAAGTTTATTCCTAGGTAGCTTAATTTTTTTGGTGCGATGGTAAATGGGATTGTTTTTATAATCTCTCTTTCTGAAAGTTCACTATTGGTGTATAGAAATGCCTCGGATTTCTTGGGGTTAATTTTGTATCCTGCTACATTGCCAAATTCATGTATTAAGTCCAGTAGCTTTTTGATGGAGTCTCTAGGGTTTTGTATGTATAATATCATGTCGTCTGCAAATAAGGACAGTTTTACTTCCTCTTTTCCAATTTGGATGCCTTTTATTTCTTCTTCTTGCCGAATTGCAATGGCTAACACTTCCAGTACTATGTTGAACAGGAGTGGTGAGAGTGGGCATCCCTGTCTTGTTCCTGTTCTTAGGGGAAATGGTGTTAGTTTTTGTCCATTGAGTATGATGTTGGCTGTGGGCCTGTCATATATGGCTTTTATTATGTTGAGATATGATACTTCTACTCCCACCTTGCTGAGAGCTTTTATCAAAAATGGGTGTTGAATTTTGTCAAATGCTTTTTCTGCATCAATTGATATGACCATGTGGTTTTTTTCTTTCAGTTTGTTTATGTGATGTATCACGTTTATTGATTTGCGGATATTGTACCATCCTTGCATCCCTGGGATAAATCCTACTTGGTCATGGTGTATGATCTTTCTGATGTACTGCTGGATCCGATTTGCTAAGATTTTGTTGAGGATTTTGGCATCTATGTTCATGAGGGATATTGGCCTGTAATTCTCTTTCATTGTGTTGTCTTTACCTGGTTTTGGTATTAGGGTGATGCTGGCTTCATAGAATGAGCTTGGAAGTGTTCCTTCCTCTTGAATTTTTTGTAGTAGTCTGAGGAGGATAGGTTTCAGTTCTTCCTTGAATGTTTGGTAAAACTCCCCTGTGAAGCCGTCTGGTCCTGGGCTTTTGTTTGCTGGGAGCTTTTTGATGGCTGCTTCAATTTCTTCCATAGTTATTGGCCTGTTGAGATTTTTAGATTCTTCCTGATTGAGTTTTGGAATGTTGTATTTTTCTAGGAATTTGTCCATTTCCTCCAGGTTGTCTAGTTTGTTGGAGTAGAGCTGTCCATAGTATTTTTTAACAATCATTTGTATTTCTGTGGGGTCTGTTGTTATTTCGCCTCTATCGTTTCTGATTTTGTTTATTTGGGTCCTCTCTCTTTGCTTCTTGGTGAGTCTGGCTAGAGGTTTGTCAATCTTGTTTATCCTTTCAAAGAACCAGCTCTTGGTTTCATTGATTTTCTGTATTGTTTTTTGGTCTCTATGTCATTTATTTCTGCTCTAATCTTTATTATCTCCTTCCTTCTGCTCACTCTGGGGTTTTCTTGTTGCTCTCTTTCTAATTCTTTGAGTTGTAGAGTTAGATGATTTACTACCATTTTTTCTTGTTTTTTGAGATAGGCCTGTAGAGCTATAAACTTCCCTCTCAGGACTGCTTTCATTGTGTCCCATAGGTTTTGGATTGTTGTGTTTTCATTGTCATTAGTTTCCAGGATGTTTTGAATTTCTTCTTTGATTTCATTGGTAACCCAATCAATATTTAATAGCATGCTATTCAGCTTCCAGGTGTTTGAGTATTTGGGGTTGTTTTTATTGTAGTTTATTTCTAATATTATGCCATCGTGGTCTGCGAAGACGCTTTTTATGATTTCAATTTTCTTGAATTTGGGGATACTTTGCTTGTGACCCAATATATGGTCTATTTTTGATTATGTCCTATGAGCATTTGAGTAGAATGTATATTCCCTGGCTTTCGGGTGAAGTGTTCTGAAGATGTCTATTAAGTCCATCTGATCTAGTGAGTCATTTAGGATTGCTGTATCTTTGCTGATTATTTGTCTAGAGGACTTATCCAGTGCTGTCAGTGGTGTATTAAAGTCCCCTACTATGATTGTATTGTTGTCGATCTCTCCTTTGATATCTTCCAGGAGTTTTTTTATGAATTTGGGTGCTCCTGCATTGGGTGCATATATGTTTACCAGGGTTATATCTTCTTGTTGTATTGATCCCTTTAGTATTATGAAGTGGCCTTCCTTATCTCTTGTTATGGCCTTCACTTTGAGGTCTATTTTGTCCGATATAAGTATTGCTACCCCAGCTTTCTTTTCCTTTCCATTTGCCTGAAAGATATTTTTCCATCCTTTCACTTTCAGTCTGTGTGAGTCCCTTCTAACGAGGTGGGTTTCTTGTAGACAGCAAATGTATGGATCATGTTTTTTTTATCCATTCAGCCACTCGATGTCTTTTGTTTGGAGCATTTAGTCCGTTTACATTTAAAGTTATTATTGAAAGGTACTTGTTTGTAGGCATTTCTGTTTTTGTGTGGCTGTGTTCTTTCTGAGCTTTTTATTTCTTGTTTTTATACCAGTCCCTTTAGCATTCCTTGCATTGCTGGCTTGGTGGTGATAAACTCCCTTAGCCTTTTTTTGTCTGTGAAGCTTCTTATTTCCCCTTCAAGTTTGAATGATAGCCTTGCTGGATAGAGTATTCTTGGATTCAGTCCTTTGCTTTGCATCACTTTGTAAATTTCCGTCCATTCTTTTCTGGCCTGATGTGTTTCTGTTGAGAAATCATTTGACAATCTAATGGGAGATCCCTTGTATGTAACTTTCCGTCTCTCTCTTGCAGCCTGTAAGATTCTCTCTTTGTCCTGAACATTTGCCATGGTAATTATGATGTGTCTTGGTGTGGGTCTTTTTGGGTTCACCTTGTTTGGGACTCTCTGGGCTTGTGTGACTTTTTTCTTCCCCACCTCAGGGAAGTTTTCTGATATTATTTCTTCTAATAGGTTTTCTAATCCTTGTTCATCCTTCTGTTGTTCTGGTACCCCTATTATTCGTATGTTGTTTCGTTTCATGTTGTCCCAAAGCTCCCTTAGGCTCTCCTCCTGTCTTTTCATTTTTTTCTCCAATTGCAGTACGTTTTGGGTGTGTTTTGCTTCCTTGTCTTCTAAATCACTAATTCGGTCCTCCGCTTCTCCTAGTCTACTGTTGATACTTTCAATGGAGTTTTTCATTGCAGCTATATCACTCTTCATTTCTTCTTGGGTCTTACTTAAGTTGTTGATTTTTTCATCTGTTTCTTCTAGCTTCTTCCATATGTTATCGATTTTTTCATCTGTTTCTTCTTGCTTCTTGGAGAGGTTGTCGATTTTTTCCTCCATCCGGTTTATGCACTCTAGGACCCTTATTCTGAATTTTTTTTTTGTCATGTTGCATGCCTCTGTATTACTTAGCTGCTTTTCTGGAGAGTCCTCCTTCTCTTTCCTTTGGGGGTTTCTTTGTCTACCCATGTTTGATCTCACTGACATATCTAGACGTTGAGTCGTTCAGTGGCTGCTCCCTTGGTGGCAGTGACTCCTTGGTCTGTGGTTGCTCTTCGGGCGGTTGCGGTAGCAGCTGCTCTTCAGTTGGCAGCAGCTCCTCTGGCGGGTGCTGTTCACAGCTGTGGTGGCTCTTCTGACTGGTGGGGCAAGGTTTCACGTACAGCTGCTGTTCCTCAGCAGAGGGTGTGGTGCTCAGGAGGTTGCTGTTGCTTGGATCTGCTGCGTTGATTTAAAGGCACAAAATACAACACAACAAGGCACCACGTACCAGGCACTATACACAAATATATTCACGATATTAATAACCCCAAATAAAGGTGACCACCTGAATTAAGAGAATTAGGGGATAAGGAAGAAGGAAGAGAAAAAGAGAAAAGAGAAAAAAGAAAAGAAAATTAGGGACCAAAAAAAGGAGTGCAAAAATGAAATTGGGAAAAAGGAGGGGGAAAAGTAAAAGCGAGAAAAGAAAGGAAAAGAAAAAAAAAGAGCGAAAAGAGAGAATGAAGTGGAAGAGGGGAAGAGACTTTTTATATGAGGAGAATACTCCTATAGAACAGCCATTAATCCCAACAAATTCCAGCAACAGCTCCCTGGAGATGAATGCAAACTAGAAACAACCAATAATATAACGATGAAAATAGAATGGAGAACACTAATCCCAAAATAAAATAAAGAGAAAATAAAATGGCACTTTAAAAAAAAATGGTAAAATGGTAGCAGTAATAATGCTGGTTAAAAATAAGAAGGTAGTAATTAAAAGGGTAAAATCAGGTGATGGAAAAAAGAAGAAGAAAAAAAAAAAGAAGAAGAAGAAAAAAAAAAGAAAAAAAAAGAAAAAAAATTGGTTTCTTAGTTAAAAGGTGAAAAAAGAAAAAAAAAATATTGCAGTAGTGAAGGTCCTTCGGTTCTTCTATTCTTCAGTGTGGCTCGCCTTAGACCTGCCAGGTATTCAGGAGAGTGTTGAGTTTCCCTGCGATACACTGTTCCTCTGTGTTGTAAACCACAGTCCTTATTTTAAAGCAAGCCGCATTTGTTTCCCAGACTGCCTTATTTTGTGTTTAGCAAAGAGTCAGTTTGTGGGTCAGCCTCTGGGTGGCAGTGTTCTGGGGTTGGCCTCTGAGGCTATAGGGCCTCTCTGTCCAGTGGAAGTTCACTGCCCAGAGCTGGCTGCGTAAGAGTTACCAGTGCTGTGTTGTTGCTGGGATTGAAAATCCCTCTATAGGCCAGACACTGTTAACTCCCAGGGACTGATCAGGTTATTTTAATCCTTGATCTCCTACAGGGTGGAATCTGGGTGTGGCTGTGCTCCTTGCCTGGGGGCTGGGGGGAGGAGTCTCACTCTCTGGAGAGAATGGCTGCCTCAGTCCTGGGCTCAGGAGTGTCTCAGCACTCAATTCGCTGCCACCTCTCCCGGCCCCCCTTCTCTCCTCAGTCTCTCCCCAGATTCCACTCCTCCGCACACTCTCCCTCTCTTCAGTACAGGTGAGTGTCTGTATCCGAAATGTCCCATGAACAGGGTTCAGTGAAAACAAACAAACAAACGCCGGCCGCGGAAACGGGGAAGGCTTGGTTTCTGTAAGCTTCTTCTCTTACCGGGACTGCATGGTCTGGTCAGCTCTTCAGGCTGCCCCCTTTAGGCTCAGTCCTCTGTGATCACAGACCCAGCTCTCAATTCCCCCGGCAGCGCCAGGAATCCCGCGGTTCTCCTTTCCCCTGTTAGGGGCTGTGCCTGTCCCAAGGGACGCGGCTGTCTGCCACGAGGTCTCCCTCCGACTCTCTGGGCTCAGAGGTCTGGCAAACTTTCCTGCCCAAATCCCTGTTTTTTTTTTTACCTTTCCAGGGGAGTTCTGCTCTTCCCGGCTGCAAACCGTCTCGCCAGCTGAGGAATTTCGCCAATTCGGGGTGGATGTTACTAGTTTCAGCTGCTCACTCCATTTGCTCAGGGACACGACCTCTGCCTTACTTCTTATATGCTCAATTTGCTGTCTTAATAATTGAATTGATTTTTAGTGAGGGAGGAAGGAGAGAGAGAGAGAGAGGGAGAGAGAGAAACATTGACGTGAGAAACACACATAGGGTTTGCCTGGACTGGGGGTCCAAGCACAACCAGGGCATGTGCCTTGACGAGGAATGGAATGGTGACCATTCCATGAATGGGAGGACACTCCAACTAACTGAGCCACACCACCCATGGCTCTTAATATTTTTAATTTATACCTTTCCCTTTGCAGCTTTCCATAGTCTAGACCAGCTGTGGGCAAATTACGGCCGTGGGCCGGATCCGGCCCATTTGAAATGAATAAAACTAAAAAAAAAAAAAAAAAAGACCGTACCCTTTTATGTAATGATGTTTACTTTGAATTTATATTAGTTCACACAAACACTCCATCCATGCTTTTGTTCTGGCCCTCCGGTCCAGTTTAAGAACCCATTGTGGCCCTCGAGTCAAAAAGTTTGCCCACCCCTGCTATAGACTGTTTCTAGTAGTTCCAAAGCTGTCACCTTGAGATCTCCCATATTTCCCAAGTCCCATCTTTCTTTTTTATTTATTTATTCATGAATTTTCTGGAGAATGCTTTTTAAGATCTCTCAGGGTGTCATGGGAGGTAAATGTTCAGAAATCTGGTCTACAGAAAAATGCCTTAATGCTCTTCTACCCTGACAAGTGATATAGGTTTGGCTGGGTGGAGTTTTACTTCAAAAAGCATTTTGCTGCAGAATATTAATGTCATTTAACATTTAGTGCTGCTTGTGGGAAATATGTCTTGTTCCTTTGTTCATGACTTCTTTCTCTTAAATCTCCAGAGACTTTAGGATCTTCTCTCTACTTCATATACTAAAATCTTATAATTGTGTGCTCTGATGTGGATCTGTTTTGTGTCTTTTTGCTTTTACTAGTAGGCCTTTTCTATTAGAAATGCATATTCTTTATTTCAGGAAAAAAATCTCTTGGTTTCTTTTTGTAACACTTTCTTCCTCTAAATTTTCTCTATTCTCTAGAGATCTCCCATTTGTTGAATGTTGAATTTTCTAGTTTCTAAGTCTCTTAATGTTTGCTCATAGTTTTAGCTCCTACTCCTCTCCCCCCGCACCTGTTTCTGTCTCTCTGCACATTCTATTTCCTTAACACTACCGTTCAAAGCTTCTGTTGCAATATGTTCAGCAAGTATATTTTATGTTATAAAGGAATTATTTCCTGTTTTCTGATTTTTTTCCTTTTTCTAAATGTAGTGGGAAAATTTCTAAGATGGCCTCTCATGTACATATCTTTTTTTTTTTTAATATATTCCATTTTTTACAGAGAGGAAGGGAAGGGATAGAGAGTCAGAAACATCGTTGAGAGAGAAACATCAATCAGTTGCCTTCTGCACACCCCCCACTGGGGATGTGCCCACAACCAAGGCACATGCCCTCGACCAGAATCGAACCTGGGACCCCTCAGTCCACAGGCCGACGCTCTATCCACCGAGCCAAACCAGTCAGGGTTCATGTACATGTCTTATATGATTACCACCTCTTGACTGTGGGAAGAAACCATGAACATGGTAGTATCTTATTCCCTTGACTGTTACATTATGTGAAAAAAGGATTTTACACATGTAATTAAGGTAGCTAATTAGTAGGCCAAGTTCATTAAAAGGGAGATTGCAGTAGGTGAGCTTGACATAATCAGTTGAGCTCTTCAAAGAGGACCCAAAGGTCCGGGAAGGAAGGAGGCAGAGAGCTGAACTCCTGCTGCCTGGAGGCAAGTCATACTCATGCAATGAACTGCTTATGGGGGCCACCTGGCAAGGCACCACTGCGTAGTCTCCAGGAAATGAGAGCAGTTCCTGGCCTATGGCTAGCAAAAGGTTAGGAATGTTAGTCCTTTTTTTTTTTTTTTTTTTTTTTAATATATTTTATTGATTTTTTACAGAGAGGAAGGGAGAGAGATAGAGAGTTAGAAACATCAATGAGAGAGAAACATTGATCAGCTGCCTCCTGCACATCTCCCACTGGGGATATGCCCGCAACCCGGGGATATGCCCGCAACCCAGGTACATGCCCTTGACCGGAATCGAACCTGGGACCTTTCAGTCCGCAGGCCGACGCTCTATCCACTGAGCCAAACCGGTTTCGGCTAGGAATGTTAGTTCTTGACCACAAAGAAGTTAACTGTTTCACCAACCAGTTGTCCTGGAAGAGGAGCCTGGCTGCAGATCTGGGAGATCCTGAGCAGAGACACTGTGAGAAATCACATGTGTATTGCTCTAAACCACAAGCGTGTGGTAATTCATTATACACTAATAGAAAACTGATGCACAAAGCAACTTGTTCCTGCTTTGTGAGAGCAATATCTTTTTCATCCCCCACTGAGGGTACTAATCAAAGTTTTATTCCCTCCATTACTTTTATTTGTTCTTTTGTTATTTTAGACTCTTCGTTGAAATGCTCTCCTCAAATAGTGGTTACTCTCAAGTCCTCCTGATGTTTAAATGTGAGGCACTAAGAAAGGGGATCAGGCACCCAGTGATGCCATGCAACCAACATGATTGTAGTTAAGTAGATACGACCAAATATGTGGAGATCTTTTATCTGTTCTTATTGACGTTCTCCAAAGAGAAGTATTTGATATTCTGCTAAGTGCTTTATGCCTGGCTGTTAGAATTCTGTTTGGGAGATAGGCAAGGAAATCTGAGTGTTTAACATATTTATAGGCTATCAATTAATTCCAATTTTCAGTCCAGAGCCACATTTCTGCTACGACCATCTGTCGTAAATACTCCAGAGACAATGCCTCAGACTCATCTTGCCTAGGGGGTAAGTGTCAGGATGCCAGTGTTTTGCGTCTGTGTATAGCCACTTGAAGTATTGACTTGTGATAAGTCTTTTGTGCAGTGTGAGGCTACGGAGCTGCCATCTGCTGTGCAGGTGCCTGGCCTCTGAGGCCTCCTCAGGTCTGAGCTACCAATTAGTTCTTTTCAATTTGTATACCTTTAATTACACACTTTAGGTTGTAGGATGCACAACAGTTGATAGACAATTAACATTTTAAAAAAATGGAAGTTAAGAGAGAATGAGCTGTTAAATGCAGCTTACTGTGCTGTGGAATGTTACTAAGATTATTTTTATTCACATGAATGTATAGACTAGTATTTAATTTATAAAATAACTTGAATTGTGATGGAGGAGCGGTATAACCTATTTTCCATGGTCTTGAATATGAATTTGACCAGTATGGATTAATTTATACATTCATGGTTTTGATGGCAGCTGCAAAAATAATGACTCACATTAAAATTAATCAGTTGTCATAACTCCTCTCCCTTCAGCTGTTGTCTAGCTGAAGGCACCTGAGTATTTATCATAGGGCCCCTTCAGCAGTTCAGGGTTTGTCACCAACTATTTCAATGGTTCCACTGCTCACCACCCCCATCTGCCCAATGGCAGCATTTCTGATGAAACGGAAGGGAAGCTGTTCTGCATATGAAAACTCTCCTGTTGGGTTAGATGAATATCTCCATGTAGGCACCTGTGATTAAACAGTTCCCAGGTAGAGTTAGGGAGGTGGTTAATTATTAAGGACACATTAGGTATTATCTCTGCTTTCTAGGTGAGGCAGAACAAAAAAAATCTTAAGTCTAAAAAGGGTCTAATTATTTAGAAAGAAGCTATGGCTCTACATTAAGAAAGTATAAAAGTATAAATAAAATAAATTCATGGAACTATGTTAAGAAAGACAAATTTCAGAAGTGTGAAAACTTCTCATGCCTCTAGCCACAGTTCTAATAAAATCTGTAGTGATATAAGCATATGTATATAGGCACATATAGGCTGCACTATTACTAGTGTTATATAAGTGAATAACTAGAGTTCTAGAAATGAATAATGAGATTTTAAAGTGTGAAGATTCCATAGGAAAAGGTAGAATTTGAGCAGGATTTAATAACGTGCAATGAGTAATAAATGTAGTGTATTATTGTCATATTCCTGTATGTGTGAAGATAAGATCCAGGTCTGCATCTATAATAGCAAACAAACCTAAAAGAAGGGATTTGGATTTATATTAAAAAATGTTGGAGAATAAGGAAAAATTAATAATGATTGTTAATTGACATCTAACTCATTCTTATTTCGAAAGAGCTTTTACACTTTGAGGAACTAACAGTTCATGAAAATTATATTTGAATTATCCACTATTTCCAATACAGTTCTGAATTTTTGAAAATATAATAGAGCATTAACATTATTATTGCTTTTTTGCAGTAAGTAGAAAGCAATTATTATTATTAATATATAATATGATCAGCAGAAGCAGCAAAAGTAAGAATCAAATTTTATTTCTTCAGTTGATTTATTAAAATGAACTTATTGCAACAGCTTGCAGGCACATATATAATATAAATTGAAAAGCTGTAATTATAATTATAAGTTAAAATATAAATGTAATAAGGACACAATAAATATGGGGAGAAGACAAAAAATATGATAAATGACCAAACCAAAGTAGGTACTAAGAAAACCAGATTGGATAGGTGGCTGGTGTTATAGGATTTCAAAAACATATTTCTTAGGCTTTCACTCCTCCCAAGAAAGAAAAATCTAAGCTCTTTCTACCTTATAGGTGATTTTTTTTTCTTTTTAAAATATGCTCAACCAATATTTTGATTGGTTGTTTTGAATATCTATAATAATAAAAGTGTAGTGTGCTAATTCGACTGGATGTCCTATCGGACATCCTTCCAGACGACCTTCTGGATGAAGCTGGGACTGCGAGTGAAGCTGGGTCCTGGGTTCCAGAGGAAAGCCAGTGCTGGCAGCTGGGAAGCTTATATTACTCTTGCACCAATTTTGTGCATCGGGCCTCTAATATATTATAAATAAATAGAAAGTGATAATACCATCTTTTTTTCATGTACTGATAACCATGCTACCGGAAAAACAAACATCTAAAGCCGAAGACATTTATTCACTAAATCATTTATTTAGTGAAAAGACAAAAATTCTATTTTTTTAAATAAAATGTATCTTCTTCTTTCAGTACCCTAAAAGTAATATCCAGATACCCCAAAAGAGCAAATAAGCTTCCTATGGGATGACACTTTATGACAGAACAACATAATTTTACTTGTCAGGTTAAAATTCTTCAAATTCTTGGACAACTTCCTCAGTGACCTGGCAACAGATAAGTTTATATTACTTTGCCTTTGTTTTTCTTCTTTCTTTGTCTTTAATCTCTTACTGGAATTGATTCTCTAAAGAGCTAGACACTTAAAAATAGATTTGTAGCTGTATGGGATCAAATATGCTTAAATCTAACTTTTTGCTTTTCCCTTATTTTATAAATACAGGGTAGAGCAAAAGTAAGTTTACAGTTGTTCATATGGAAAATAATAAAATAATTGATAAATAATAATTCAAGAATAAACTCTTTCTTGTACTTGCAACTGTAAACCTACTTTTGCCCACCCCTATACTTTCATCATACAAAACAAAGTATTAGACCATATGGAATCATGAAAAATAATTTTAACACAATGCCTTTTATGTGGAACATTTCTGTTGGAATATGATTCTTTTTGAGAAAATTCATAACACCTATTGAAAAAAATTACTTCTGTAACAATTATTAAGGTTTTGGAATGCAAGCAAAATGAATAGTTTCTTAAGCCACATGCCAAGAGAACCAAGGAATCTATTTTCCATTAGAGATCAGCAACTTTTTTTGGTATATAAACAACTTTTGCATGGATGATCTGGTAGCTTATAATGGATGTAAATTTGTGACTTGTTAGAAGCTCGTTTGCCCAGCTATTACTGGTTAATTAGGTTTTTAGTTTTATCTTAAAATGTTTACTATATTTGACACTAATAGAAGTATTTACTTAAACGTAGTTGCTTGTTAAATAAAATATTCTGGAATTCAGAGTTTGTACAAAGTCAGACTTGACAACTCCATTATTCCAAATTGATGAGTTTTTAAAGTTGATTTTAATCATTGACTAATTTTAAAGTATACATTGGGCTCTTTGTGTTCATCAGACCCTGTTGCTATGTGCTGAGTGGATCTCAGTTCTTTTCCTCAGAGGAATTCTCATCTTGTTGGGAGAAACAGGTAAATAAATTATGTGATAAGTGCAATTATGATGGAGGTGCAAAGTGCTGTGAAATACAGAGGCAACTTCTCTGTTAAAATTCAAAGGCTGACTGATTTTCTGGGTAAACAATGATTAGAAGGGCATTCTATTCAAAGAAGTTATATGTAAAGGCATCAAGGAATCAAATTAGAACTGTGAAGAAACTTATGTAAAACTATTAAAATCAGTGATGAAGTCAGCATATAAATAATATTGTTAATGCCTACTTAGCCCCAAACCTGAGGAGTGAATGGAGATGGAATTGAGATCAGAGTTTGGTAGAATTAATGATGAAGGCTTCTAAAGGCAGGCCAAAAAGTTATGAAAACTCTAGTTGAGTTTGAAATATTTAATAATGTACGAGACCAGTGCTCTAACCCCTGAGCTATGAAGCCTCAAAATATTTAATAATTTAAATGAAAGGTCAAAACAAATCAAAACAAGATGTTTCATGTATATAGTAAAATATCAGTCTGGGAAATGAGACCACTCTAATTTTAAAGCCAAAACAGGGAACAGAAGTGAAGTGGCTTAGAGGTAGTCTCCATGTAAGGATGAGGGGTTAGAAGGAAGAGAACACGACTCTCTCCTACATTCCTGCATTCTGGCTGACCAGAAATGAATCATGCATTCTTTTGTTTTGAAAAATCTGTACCTAATTTTAGATGATAATCAATGGTATGAATTTGGTTTGCACTTCTCTGTGCTATGGGAAAGTTCCAGCAGTTGTCATAATTCAGCTTAGTGGTGACAGTACTCTGCTGAGTATCTAAACTATTTTTGTGAAGTAAGTTACTATGGCAGAAAGTGCGTGGGAAGAACATGGTGGAGAATTTACTCCTCAACTCAATTTTGTTCCCAACTTTTCTCAGAAGCTGAATTCCTTGGGGATTCTGGGGAAGTCCACTACCCTCTTTATGCCTGAGCTTTTCTCTTATGCAAGGAAAATTTGTTCCTGAATTATAGAAAATGACCCAAACTCATGTGCTTTGTAAAAATAATCCCAGGATAATGGAAAGTTTAACAGGGCTTTACAGTCTTTAGATAGTGTTTGCTTAATTTTAATGTAAAGTGCATTACCCAATTAAAACAGGATTAAAAGGTGTACTGACATAAAACTAATTTTATTGGATTGTGATTTTCATTTTACAGTTTAATACTCCTACATCTTATCTGTGATCTTTTGTGGTCCCAAAGAAGTGGCCTTGCAATCCTATGTAGATTTCCGTAGTGGAAATAATTTAGTTTTTATATCTAGATTCCTTAGGATTCAAATCTCAGCTCTGCCACTAGACCAGTGGTCAGCAAACCGCGGCTCGTGAGCCACATGCGGCTCTTTGGCCCCTTGAGTGTGGCTCTTCCATAAAATACCACGTGCGGGCGCGCACGTACTGTGTGATTGAAACTTCGTTGCCCATGCGCAGAAGTTGGTTTTCAGCCTAGGCGAGTCTGTTCTGAAGTGGCGTTAGAAGAAGTGGGGGTCATTCGCTGAGGTCGACCCATCAAATTGAGGACGTTTTTAGCAAAGGCCAGCTTAGGAGTACCCTAATTAAGTTAATAACAATGTACCTACCTATATAGTTTAAGTTTGAAAAATTTGGCTCTCAAAAGAAATTTCAATTGTTGTACTGTAGATATTTGGCTCTGTTGACTAATGAGTTTGCCGACCACTGCACTAGACCTTCGGCAAGTTATTTAATCTCTCTCTGCCTCAGTTTTTTCATCTGTAAAATGGGAATAATAGTAATAATACCTATTTCACAGGATGTTGTGAAGGGAAAATGTCAATGCATGTACGGTGCATAGCACATTGACTGCACATAGTAAAAACAAAATGTTTTTATTTTTAAAACTTTAGCTAACCCATTAGAGTTTCTATTTCATTATCTGAAAGAATATACTATATCTTACAGGGTTGTTAAAAAAATCAAATTAAAAATTTAAAAGTAAACAATTAGCAACATTCAAGTGACGGGTTGTATTTTCCTTTTTCTGTCCCTACTTTCAAATACTCATGCATTGATGCATTATAGACAAAGTGGTCCTACACATTGTCCTGATAACCAGGATGTCATAACTCACTGCTCTTTTTGTCCTACTGATGCATTGTTTTCTCAAAGGTAGAAGGGTGGTCAGGAGATTATATACATGTGTACCTTAGAAACCAACAGCTCATAATCATGATGAAAACCAGCAGCCTGACGGCATTTGGAAGTGCATAATGGAGTTGGACCTCCTCCAAAGACCCATTCCCAGAGAACTGTCATCGTTTTACCTATTTGATGGTTCTTGTTAACAAGGCTATTGTTACTTGGCCTAGCTAGGCTTTTCCCTCGGGGCATCTGTCAAAAAAAATCAGAGGCAATTGTTTAATATTTTGACCATCTGAAATGGTGGTTAACAGTTGGAGCACAGAAGGCTAACAAAAGAACTTAAAAAGAAGATCTCTAGAATAAGCTGTCCGTAGGTGTGTTGGAAAGAGATTTGACATATTCCTGGAGCTCTAGAAGGTTGCATGCATGCCTAGAGCAGTGTATATGCTAAGAAAAAATCTGAGAAGGACCTAACCCTTGTTTTAGTTTGTTTGAGCTGCTGTAACAAAAATACCATAAACTTAATGGTTTATAAACAACAACATTTATTCCTCACGATTCTGGAGGCTGAAAATTCCAAGATCATGTCATCAGCATATTCAATGTCTGATCGAGGTCCACTTCCTCATATATGGTTCCTTCTTGCTGTGGAATCTCTCTCAGGCTTCTTTTATGAGGTCACTAATCACTTCCTAAAGGCCCCACCTCCTAATAACATCACTTTGGAGATTAGGATTTCAAGATGTAAATATTTGGGGACACAAACATTCAGACCATGGCGTCACTCATCTCTGGCTAACCTTGGAGGTTCTGTGTAAATAGGAGGTAAAGGCTAACACAGAATTGTAACCTGCCCAGTTGAGTGTTAAGATAGCTTCAAAATATACACACACATGCTCAGCGAAGATTGGGAAACGTATTGTTTCCACACATTTAAGGAAATCTCTGTTCAGCAAACTTTAGAGACATGATAAGTAATACAGACTTTACAGAATACGTTCAGAAATGTCAATAACAAACAACAAACCTTGGGGAAAGAAGAAACTGATTTCCTGAGTTGTCAAATTATTTAAAACACCCAGGTTTCAACAAAATGTTATGAAATATATAAAGAAATATTAAAATATGATCCATACACTGGAAAAAGAGTCAGTAACACTGTCCTTGTAGAAGTCCAATTGAAGTTATTAGGCAAATACTTTAAATCAGCTTCCTAAAATTTTCCCAAATGACTAACAGAAATAATTCTAAAGAATTAAAGAAAAGTTTGAGAATGATGTCTTATTAAATAGAGAATACCAACAAAGAGATAGAAATTAGACACAACCAGCTGACTGCGGCAGAAGAAGACGCTGTGGGTGGGCCTGTGGCAACCACGACTGCCCGACCGGGAACCGAAGCTGAACAATCATCGTCAGAGTGTCGGGCCAAGACTGAATTGAAATCTTTCCCTCGCGAATGGCGCAGATCATCATGAAGGCTCCATTAAAAGGAGCACAGACAGGTCGAAACCTCCTGAAGAAAAAATCTGATGCCCTAACTCTTCGATTTCGACAGATCCTAAAGAAGAGCATAGAGACTAAATGTTGATGGGTGAAGTGATGAGAGAGGCTGCCTTTTCACTTGCTGAGGCCAAGTTCACAGCAGGGGACTTCAGCACCATAGGTATCCAAAATGTGAATAAAGCCCAAGTGAAGATTCGAGCAAAGAAAAATAATGCAGCAGGTGTTACCTTGCCAATATTTGAACGTTACCATGAAGGAACTGACAGTTACGAACTGACTGGTTTAGCCAGAGGTGGGCAACAACTGGCTAAATTAAGGAGGAGCTATGCCCAAGCAGTGGAGCTCCTGGCGGACCTGGCCTCGCTGCAGACGTCCTTTGTTACTTTGGATGAAGCTATTAAGATAACCAACGGGCGTGTAAATGCCATTGAACATGTCATCATTCCCAGGATTGAACGCACCCCTGCTTATATCATTGCAGAGGTGGATGAGAGCGAGCGAGAATAATTCTATAGGTTAAAGAAAATACAGGAGAAGAAAAAGATTCTCAAGGAAAAAACGGAGAGGGAATTGGAGAAACGGAAGGTAGCTGGAGAGGTGACGGAGCCTGCCAACCTTCTGGCTGAAGAGAAGGATGAGGATCTTCTGTCTGAGTCATCTTGCCTGCTCTGGTTCTTCTTGCCTGCTCTCGCTCTTTCAGAAGTCCTGATGTGACATCATTTAGTTCAGTGTGTAGGTTTGGTTCGTGTGGTTGTTTATTTTTTGGTCTAATTTCACTGGTTGTAAAACTTCCCTGGATGTCCATTTATGGGATTACTTTTGCAGAATCCTAATTTACCAGCCATTGATCACAGATGAGATTTAGAGAACCTGCCTAGGAACCTGTAGAATTTATTCTGCGGAAATGTCACCCTACCCCAGTTATAAATGGTTACAAATGATCGGCCTCCCAAGTATATTAGGAAATTCCCCTAGGAACCACAGTGGTCTCAGGCCAATACAAGGAGGCCAGCTACTGTAGGAGCACGCTCCATTCCTACCCACCCACACCCCTGGTGCTGCTGTCTGACATAGCTGCAGCCTGTGTTTCTGTGGTACTTCTCCAGCTCTAGGAAAGCCTTCCCTTAATTTACCTTGCATGACAGGTCTCTGTTTGTTCTCTCTGTCATGGAACAGTTGTGCCAATTTGCATGTGACTGTGGTATAAACAGTAAAATGATTAAAAATGAGTTGCTCATTTTTTAAAAAGAAATTAAGGAAACAGAACTTAATGTCTGTGCTGGTAGGGAGTATTCCTCTATGGTGAAGAATCAGTTAAAAGATGTGTGTGTTTCACTAAGAGGTTCCAATGGACTGACTTCTGGCACAAATGTAAAGACAGGATGGTCGTTAGATATGCTGAAACCTTAAATGGCAGAGGATATAAATAAAGCAAAAAAAAGTAAAAGCAAAAGAGATAGAAATTATTAAAGTAAAAACAAATAGAAACACTGGAGTTGAAAAGTACAATGATTATAGTAAAAAATTCACTCAATAGACTCAACAGCTGATTTGAATAGGCAGAAAAAACAATTACTGAAATTGAAATTATCCAGAAACAGAAAGACAAAAGAATGAAGTAAAATAAACAGATTCTCTGTGAGATACCATCAAGCATATTAACATATGAATAATTATTTTTTCAAATGTAGAGGAAATATAATAGTTGAAGAATTTTTTATGAAAGAATACTTGAAGAAGTTATAGCTAAAACCTTCTCAAATTTTATTAAAAAATTCATTGAGCTCAGACGGTGTGGTTCAGTGGTTGGGCATCAACCTATGAACCAGGAGGTCATGGTTTGATTCCTGGTCAGGGCATATGCCCAGGTTGTGGGCTCAAGCCCAATAGGTGGCATGCAGGAGGCAGCCAATCAATGATTCTCTCTCATCATTAATGTTTCTCTCCCTCTCTCCCTCTCCCTTTCTCTCTGAAATCAATAAAACGACATTTTTAAAAAAATCTTTGACACACCCAAGAAACTTAATGAACTCCAAGTAGAAAAACTCAAAAGAGATCTCTACCTAGGCACATCATAATCAAACTCAAGACAAAGAGAAAATATTGAGAGTAGTAAGAGAAGCAACTCACCAAGTTCAAGAAATTTCTAGTAAGATTAACACTCAGTTTTCATTTAAAACAATGTAGGCCAGATAGCAATGTGAGAATATGTTCAAAGTACTGAAAGAAAAAGACTGATAACCAAACACTTCTATTTCCAGTGAAGCTATCCTTCAGAAAATGAAGAAGAAATTAAGACACTTAGAGATAAACAAAACTGAGAGCATTCACTACAGCACACTTTCCCTATAAGAAATATTTAAAGGAAGTCATTCAGTATCAAATGAAAGGACATTCGATAGTAACTCAAATCCAAATTATGAAATAAGGAACACTGGTAATGGTAACTGCCTAAGAATATATAAAAAAGGAAATCATTATTTTTGTTTAGAAGCATCTTTTTCATAAATAATTTAAATACAACTGCCTTTAGGAGACACATTTTAGCTATGAAGACAAAGATAAACTCAAAGTGAAAGTGTGGAAAATAATTCTCCAAGCAAACAGCATCCACAGAAAACTAGAGGTAGCCTTGCTTATATCTGACAAAATAGATATCAAGATAACAAAGGTAACAAGAGGCAAAGATGGACATTTTATAATGATAAAGGGGACACTACATCAAGAAGACATAACACTTCTCAATATAAATGTACTGAATCAGTGAGCACTGAAATATACAAAGCAACAACTAACAGAACTAAAGGGAGAAGCTGACAAAAACACAATCATAGTTCGGGAACTAAATACTCCATTGACAGCTCTAGAGAGATCATTCAAACAGAAAATCAATAAAGGAATAGCAAACTTAAATGAAACATTACACCAAATGGGCATAATTGGCATTTACAGAGCCTTTTATCCCAGAACATCAGATTATGCATTCTTACCCAGTGCACATGGAACAGCCTCAAGGATAGCCTAGGATACGTTGGGTCACAAAACTAGCCCCACACATTCAAGAAAATTGAAATCATGCCAAGTGTATTCTCTGGGCACAATGCTTTGAAACTAGAAATCAGCACCAAAAAGAAAGTAAAGAAATACACAAGTATGTGGAGATTAAGCAACATATTACTAAAAAAATGTCTGGGCCAAAGGAGACATAAAAGGTGAGATCAAAAGATATATAGAGACAGCTCAGGCCTTGTGGCTCAGTTAGTTGAGCATAATCCCATACACTAGGAGTTCGCCAGTTCAGTTCCCAAGTCAGTGTCTGGGATGCAGGCTCGATCCTCCGTAGGGGGCATGTAAGAGGCAGAAGATCAAGGGTTCTTTCTCATTGATATTTCTATCTCTCGCTCCCTCTCCTTTCCTCTCTCTGATATCAATAAAAACATATTTAAAAATATAGAGACAGCCCTAGCTGGTTTGGCTCTGTGGATAGAGCATCAGCCTGCAGACTGAAGGGTCCTGGGTTCAATTCTAGTCAAGGGTGTGTAACTCAGTTGCAGGCTCCTCAGGGCTCATGCAGGAGGCAACCAATTGATGTGTTTTTCTCACATAGATGTGATGTTTCTCTCTATCTTTCTCTTTTCTTCCACTCTCTATAAAATTAATGGGAAAAAATATCCTTGGGTGAGGTTTAAAAAATAAATAAATATAGAGACAAATGAGAATAACAAGACTTCTGGAATATTAAGACATATTAAGACTTCTGGAATATAGCAAAAGCAGTAATAGGAAGGAAGTTTATATCATTACGGGGTTATCTCAAGAAACAAGAGAAATCCTGAATAAACAACCTAACATTACATCTTAAATAACTAGAAAAAGAAGAACGAAAGCAGTCCAAAGTCAGTAGAACAAAGGAAATAATAAAAATTAGAGCACATTCAATGAAATAGAGAAAAAGACTATACAAAAAAATTAATACAACAAAGAACTGGTTCTTTGAAAAGATTAATAAAATTGACAAACCCATAGCTAGAATCACTAAGGAAAAAAAGAGAAAAGACTTAAACAAAATCAGAAATGAAAGAGAAATGCAGAAGTTAGAGAAATGCACTTGAATATCAATTCAGGAAAGCAGATGATTTTGTGGAGAAGTGGGTGTATTTTTCTCCCAGGTTTTGTATTTCTATGGCCTTTTAGTGTGACCAGTCAACTATAATTGCTACTTTAGTGTTTGGCCAAAAAAGCAGTTAGAGCAATCAATTAAACAAATAAATGGGTAAATTAATTAATATTTTTTATTGAAAAAAAATTTAAAAGAATTATAGCAAAGCAATTTTTATTTTCAACAGTCTTGCTCACCATCTACATTTAGCAAGAACTCTTGACATCAGTCTGGTTGCTAAGCAATAAATATCTCTGCCATGACTCCAGAGTCCCTGAGATCTTTCCACTATTTTGTCATTCAAGCATGTCACACAGCTTGATGGGGGCCTTCAGTTCCTGCATAGTCAGAAATGTAGGCCTGCTGTGCCTACAGTAAGAAGGGAATAAATAGAACAGAGCAACAGAGAGACGATGAAAAGATTGGGAAAGTAAGGTTATGTAAAACCTCAGAATTGAGGGAATGCACTTTTGAAATAAGAGAGAAGCCTTCATAAGCTCGGTGGTTTTATCATTTTAAAAAATGCGGGTAATTTTCACACCCAGCAGAAACACGCCACCTTTTAAGTGACTTGTACTAAATTTGCTATCTTAGCAACACTTCTCAGATAAAATATGGTATGTTTTGTAAAAGCTTCTGTAGCACTCTCTAGTTGTCAAAGAGTAGTCCTGATCATTTGATCCTCAGATATATTTAAGTACTGATTTCAGTAAAGATAGGAAAAGGCTGCTGAGTGTCCTGAGCTAATTTAAAGGTTTTAGACAGCAGGATGAGTAGTTTAAGGAGCCTCAAACTATTAGAATGATATCTAATTAATTACGAGCAACTTAAAAAATTTTTTTTCATGTCAGTGCTAGATTCTATGAGAATATTTCTCTTACTGACTCTCAAAAATGTAGAAATAAATTCCTATACCTAGTAAATACAGTTATGTATTTCTACACTTTTGAAATAGGTAAAGTAGAATGTGTCCTTTCATGCTGACTTATTGAGATGTTTGAAACTGGATGAGACTGAGCTATAAAAATAAGTGATGTATGAGACGTAAATTTTTCTAAGCTACCTATCTAAATTCTGAGTATTTTTTCAAATTAGTATGTAGCTCTTTGGAAGAACTGTCATATTACATAGCATAGATGGGTATTGAAGAAATGAATTTAACCATATTAGATAGAACTGAGATGAAAAATGATACAATTTCCCCAACTTCTTGACCATGGTTCTGTGGTTAATTTTCTAATATGTGAAATAGTGGAGTTAATGTAGATAATCTCAAGGTCATATTCAACCTGAAAACTTTTTTTATCTTTAATGTAGGAACTGGAATAATGAGGTAAATTAGTTTTATCTGATATGGTAAATTCAGTCAAATTAAAGATAAAAAATCTGCTCCATCACCATTTGATTACCTCTATTTTTACCATACTTTTATTTGTCTTGAGGTGGTGTGTCAACAAAGAATCTCAAGGCATTATATCTCAGACATTCCTCCATCTTATGACAGTTTACAGACAGAGAGGTGAAGCGCATTTATGGAGTGAAATGACCAGGAGGGAAGTGACCTCTTCAAGATCACACAAACAGAAATTTTAAAGCCAAGATTCAGATCCACAACTCTGACAGTCACATGAGGTTTTTATAGTATAAACTAGGGGCCTGATGCATGAAGATTCATGCAAGAATGAGCCTTCCTTCCCCTGGTTGCCGGCACCGCCTTCGCTCCAGCCCGTAGCTGCCTTTCTGCCTTCCCATGCTGCCCAGAGGCCCGGAGCATCTGAGGTGGTGCAGAATGCCTGCGTCGTCCCCATGGTGACGATGCAAGCATCTTGCCCCACCCCCAGCTGCTCTGTGCCTGTAAATGCAAATTAACCCACCATCTTTGTTGGGTTAATTTGCATACTCACTCCTGATTGGCTGGTGGGTGTCACAAAGGTATGGTCAATTTGCATCTTTCTCTTTTATTAGTATAGATATTAGTGTAGATCTTTCCATTTTGCTTATTTTCCTTATGCTTCAGCTGTTGTAACTGAGCCTCAGAGATGTAAAATAACTTACCCCAAGGATAACTAAAGAACGGAGACTAGAATCCACAGTTCTTGGCTTCCAATCAGGTACTGTTTCTCCTTACATCATCCAGATTCATGGCTAATCTTCATTTTTACTCTGTAATTTCCATTATGGGAAAGACAAAGTGAAAGCATTGGGATTTAACAATATTTTTGAACTATAAAAATTGGACTAATTTTTGAAATATTCAACCTTGAGTTCTTTGTGGTTTTAATTTTTATTTATTTTTTACAAGATAACCCAGATTTCTGCTAGCTTGTCAGTCTCTGATCACAAGAAGGCAGAACCTCAGCCTACCTTTGCTCAGCTACTTTATGATGCCCTGGAAGAGTTAGGACTTCGGTATGCAAGGCCATTTTTGTCAATTAGAGTCACTGTGCATGATAATTTATGAGCACTGATTATGTGTGAGATCTTATGCTATGCTTATTATGGGCTAGTTTATCGTATCCTCACAAGAACCACATACCAGGGTACTATTAGCTTCCTGCTTTGACAGTTGAAGCATGTGAATGGCAATGGGCCCAAGGTTTCAGAGCCATTAAGAGGCAAAGACAAGTTTTGAACCCAGACAAGCTGACTCCAGGGCTGTTGCTTTTACTGGTGAGACTCCACAACAATGTACTTTTCTTCTGTAATTCCATGCACCACATATTCCCACTTGTGGCAAAAGAAGCTGCTTGAAAGAGCCTTGAACTCCCTTTTAGGGGTACAAGTTCTTGAACTTCCTTTTAGGGAATGTAGACTACAAGTGCTTGCCCAATTTTTAGTTCTCAGCCACAGCCCGGTTATTTTTTTTATGTCTGAGAGGCATCCTCTCCAGCTCATGATGCATTTTGTGACATGAGTCCTAAAAATAGCTCAACATTAGTATGAGTGGTTACAAAGTGAAAAGTTTCAACATCTCCTCAGCCCTTATTCCTTACTTATAGGAGCTCAAACCCAGTCCCAAAGGCCAAAGGAGGATCAGATCCTTCATCTCTTTCATTTTCCCCTCTCTCCTTGTAGCCCTTCCTCCACAAAACCCTTTTCCCTCTCCTTTCCAAATAAGAACTCTTGACATATTGGTGTGTGTGTGCATATGTGTGTGCATATGTGTGTGTATGTGTATGTGTGTGTGTGTGTGTGTGTGTGTCTGTACACCCAGCTTCTGAAGCCAAATTAAGCATCTATTACAAAAAATATTTGTCATAACATTTTAATCCAATTACTAGTGAGCAATTATAATATTCTACCTATTTAACAATTCATTTATTATTGCCAAAGGCATATGTGTTCCTTGAAGGAGCTGCAGGTATGCATGAAAAAGATAGAAAAATTACTAATAACCTTACTGAAAATTTAGAAGTAACTATTGTTAATTCATTAGCATATTCAAATCCAGAATCATACTGTAGATAGTGATCTCTGACATGTATTTTTCATTTTTTCCCCATTTGTATTGCAATTAACATTCAACCTCCAGAAATTTACTAAAATAACCATTTAAGTGTTAATATCAATTTATGCCTCAGCAGCTCTCCTTCCAGATCTCAGTTGCTGTATTTTTCTAGATGCACCCAAATCTCAAATTTTAAGTTGTCAGTGTGACCTGTGACCTCAGTTCTCTGATAGGTCCAAGCAAAAGTTATTGATTTTTCAGTTTTTTTTCAGCTTGTTCTTATAAGGATGAGATTGACAACTTTCACACTCTAGACATGGTAGTGCTCTATGCTGTGCATTTTTTTTTCACTTAAAAATATATCATGAAGATTTTCTTATAACCAAATAATCTCCTGTAACAAATATTTAATGATTATGTGGTATTAGACAAATTTATGTTGTTAATTAAACCATTCATTTTTCTTTATTATAAATAGTACCATGATGAACATATTTGAAGCTAATTAAATATATTCACATTGATTATTTTCTCAAGATAAATTATTATAAGTAAAATGTAGGTGAGACACTATATTTTGAAGTCTAGTTTTAAATATTGCCAAGTTGCTCTCTAGAAGGTATATAACTTCTTATACTAGTAATCAAGAGACCCTGAGTTCTTGCATCTTCACCAGCATGGAATAACATGTTTCTTACATTTCCACTTTTATGTTTTATGTTCTTTTATCAATCTGCATTTCTCTAATTGCTAAGGAATGTGGGTATTTTAAATACATTTAGATATACTTTCTACTATTTTTTAATTTAAAATTGCCTGTTTATTTAATTGCCCATTTATATACATTGCTCAAATCTTTTGACTATTCAAAGTTGAAGTATCTTTTCTTATTAAAATTAATCAATTGTTGTCTTTTTCATTTTCTTTCTCTTGTTTTAGTATCTGAACATATCCTTTGAATTATGAAGTTAGAACAGAACACGGTCCATCAACAGTGAAGAGAGATTCAGAATATTTGCCATGGGCTATGCTTAGCTAGGCAAAGATTATGCTATAGACTCAGCCAAGAAATGGCTGAGAATAGGTCTCTCCAACCTAAAGCTGAAATTATCCCTATTTTCTTATTATGCCCACATAATGAATAAATCATTGTAGTTCTTGTGTACTAGGTAGCATGCCTTTTACAACATGGTCTCTACCTTTCAATTTTGAAAATAAAGGCTATTTAATAATACTTGCAGCATTCACCATATTGACTCACAGAAAACAAAAGGCCTTATGCTGTGTAGCAATAATACTGAATTAAGCACCAAGAAGATAAGGTGAAAAGTGTTAGTAAGCAAATTGATTTGGTGGTGGAGATTAAACATACATGTCATGCTTCTACTGTTTTGTGAACTATTTGATCTGAAATGAAGTTTTGAGTCTTCCAATGGTGTACATATAGGTCAGCTACACTAGTATATATTGATAGCTGAGCCTGGGGAAGTGTAATGTGTTTTGTACTGTGTCTGATAATGACTGATAAAGAGGAACACCGGGCCTGTTATCCTGTATATAATTTTGCTTATCAAGTGAATGAAAGAAAAATGTTCAGATGATGAACTTCCAAATGTAAGAATAGATGGGCAGCTTTGTTAAGTATGAATAGGCTTTTGTGCACTTTGGATTAGATTGCATTACTTGAGGATGAGCCTAGAAATTAAATCTACAGGGTTTGATTCACAGTAATTCTCACAATACTTTTTTCTTAATAATGCATATGCTTAGATTATTATTTGTCTTCTCTGCTAGAAAGGATAAGTTTTTTTTAATAAAGGATAGGATCTTTTGTCTTTTAAATCCACATTATGAACTTGGGTCAAACTTTATAACTAGAACATATTTATTATTGAATAAATCACTAAATAATTTGAATTTGGGTTATAATCTTTTTTTTATATAAGTATCTCAGAGTGTAGTGATCATATATGTAGGTTATTTGCTATTCTCTCAGACTACTATTATTTATTTTGTGATAAATATGTCATTAATTCCATCTTACACATATGATACTTACTTAGGCAAAGAAAAAAATCATTGGGTATTCTTACTAGTTATGGAAATGTGAGATAATACTGGTATTCAAAATTACATAAAATAGAGGAATCCATATGAAGTTGGTTATTTAAGAGACTTAATGCCTTTTAGAACAAATTAAGGAATAAACATCAATCTAAGAAATGTATTCTATAATTTTTGGCTCAGTTAATAGTTATTGTTCTGAATAGTCAAGCTATTCTGATTAACATTCTAGAGAAGTTTAAATTGATATGTTGGCAGCTATGAAATAAAAATATTTGCATGCATCAGAGATTATTTCTTTTATATAAATTCCAAGGATGGAATTTATGGGTCAAAAAGCATGCATAGCCCCACCCATGCCCCATTTCCTCACTAGATGATGAACATCTTGAGGGCATGCATAACTCTATCTTAATCATGTGTGACTCCCATTGCCCAACACACCTTATAGATGGGAAAACTGAGAGTCAGAAGGTTTAAGTAATTTCTCAACTAATGTTTATTGAATAAGTAAATTTGTTAATGAAAAAAACATCTGAGAGATTGAATAGAAAAAAATGAGCTCTTAAAACAGGCCACACAACTCAAGCTATAAAGAGTATTAAATTTTCTTTAGGTCTTAGTCTTATATTGATAAAAAACAAATAATGATCTATTTGTTTTTATCTTCCTGACCTAATTTTAGTTCTGATGCAAAAGTATTTGGAATATTGCTAAAACTAATTATAATATGCTGCTAAAATAAATATTCCTACCCATAGATCTTCTTAAAGAAACATACATATCTAAAGGGCACTTTCAAGTGTCATCTCAAATACCATTTTGAAAAGAATGGAACATTTACAAATTCATCATTGGAATATTTTAGCATATGATTCATTTAGTCAACTTTTATTGAGAATACTTATGTGCAATACTTTGTACTGTATGGACAAATAAAAAACTTAGTCTCGCCGAAACCGGTTTGGCTCAGTGGATGAAGCGTCGGCCTGCGGACTGAAGGGTCCCGGGTTCGATTCCGGTCAAGGGCATGTACCTGGGTTGCAGGCATATCCCCAGTGGGGGATGTGCAGGAGGCAGCTGATCGATGTTTCTCTCTCATCGATGTTTCTGGCTCTCTATCTCTCTCCCTTCCTCTCTGTAAAAAATCAATAAAATATTAAAAAAAAAAAAAAAAAAACAAACAAAAAAAAACTTAGTCTCTTCCCTCAAATAAATTACTGTCCAATTAGATTAGAAATACAAAAATGTTGAAATAACTGAACACTGTTATTATAGCCCTATATACTACTAAATATAAATAGAAGTGTTTCTAATTGAACTTAAATATGTTGACAAGGTATTGGCTGGAGGAACAAAGTCAATTAGAAAGTTTCAAGAATAAAAGAATGATTGGAAATAGTAAATTGGTACCTGAGTTTGAGAAGAAATGAGAGTTATGAATTGTCAAAGTTGTGAGGAGCATATGTTGTAATTATAGGATTGTCGAATTTAAAGGCAAAAGGTTGTTGAAAGGAGAGTAGTTTTGTAGGGAGCAGAAAAGGGGTTCAACTGATTGAGAATGAGATTAACATAAAAAAGAGAGGATAATTGATTGAGAAGCTTACAATGATAACCAAAATGAGGGTTGAGTCTGGGCGATACTCCCATCAGCATCAACAGAGAACGCAAGGACACGGTGGTGGTGGAGGGAAGGGCAGCACATTTTAGCTTATGTGATTTGGGGAAGAGAGAGGGAAAAGGAAATGGAAATAGATGATCTTAGAGTTTGGGAAAGAACCAGATAGATTTGTATGGAGATAAAGATATTTTGAAACTGCTGATTCTGGATGATTCAATGTGTGTGTGTCTATGTGTGTGCTGGAAAGTATGTGTGTTTACTCTCTAGAAGAAATAAAAATGATAGCTTCTAGTCAATGACTTGAGGATGAAATGGTCTTTTGAGCTAAAAACTTAAACCATAAAGTATATCTTCCTGCTAATTTTTCCCTAACTTCACAATATGGCATGGATAATTATCTCTAGTTATTAGATATGTAATTTTAAAGCTATAACCAGTATAGCTGTATTCGATGCAATAGACGCTATTATTTAACCTGATTTGCACCAGGGGCTTATTCATTTTTGCCTGCATGTGCACAGAGTTCATTTGAGTTCTGAAGTTATTTTGGAACTCTATCTACATGAAAGATAACTAAAGGAAAGTATGAGAATACCTTATGAAAACAATGAGTCAAAACTCCAAAACAATGAGTCAAAGTTTCTAAACAATGAGGGAGCCTGATTTTAGAGGGATGTGCTATGTAAATTTACTTGCACAATGTTCTCACTAGCATTAATGGAGAAATCATTAAAAAATGCAGCCTATCCCAGAGATGTTGCAACAAAATTCAGAAACACAAAATGACTAAATAACTACCTTTTAAGTCTTAAAAAATTTAAACATGATTTTTAAATCTTTCCATTTTGTTTTTCTCATATTGCTTATCCCAAGACATCACAGTGTTAAAACATCAAATACACTAATTCGCTAAAAGAAATTATTTCTCAATTCTTTTAAACTTAAGAAGCACAGTATTTTCCATTTGAAATGGAAAATGAAAAGATTGGTTTGAGTTCACATTAACAGAGGAACACTTAAATAGAGGTGTGCTAGAGGCCCGTTCTTTCTAAACAGCTACTTGTAAACTATATTTTATCACAGTGTTCACCAGTAAATGGAACTCATAAAGAAAGAGCTGAATTGTTTTGTGGATAAAAAAAATTAAAAAGAGTAGTACTGTGCCAAAAAAAGGCCCAATTTAAGAAAACAGAGTGGAATTATTTCTAACAGTTTATTGAAAGAGAGAAAAGTCTTTGGAGTTCCTTAATTGGTTGTGAGTGAGGCCTTGGCTTTGGCCATGAGTGTAATAGACAAAGGTAATCATGAGAGAAACTAGTAACAATGATGAGAATGCAAATGGAAGACATTTAGGGAAAAGAAACCTGCATCTGACAGACTAGCTTAAACACATTCATCAATTTCAACAACCCCTGCCACAGCAAATGAGCACCATTCCGATAACATGATGGCAACCTTGGGAGTGCCATCTCAGATCAGTGTCAGTTTTCTCCAGTACAGTTGTGCAAATAACTTCCTCACAAGTATACTTTACATGATTAATGCTGGCAACAGGGTTAGATATACTGGCTTCTTCCTTGTAACTTGGGATATTCTCAGGGATTTCTGCTTGAGAATGGATGCTAAATATGGAAGTCTTGTCAAGTCATGCACAAAACTGAACAAACCTTGCAACAATGAAAATGGTCCACATTCTCCATAGAACACTATATTGGGAAAAAGGAGAGCAAATTCTACTGATCATATTAGAGTCATGTGTATAAGGAATAATTCAATAATGAGAGAAGCACAGTTATTATTTTTTCTAAATATTTGTATATGTTTTTATTGTTTAAGAGGAAGGAAGGGGGAAAGAGAGAGAGAGAGAGAGAGAGAGAGAGAGAAAGAGAGAGAGAAACATCAATGATGAAAGAGAATCATTGATCAGCTACCTCCTGCCTGCTCCCTACTTGGGATCGAGCCCACAACCTGGGCATGTCCCCAAACCAGGAATCAAACCATGACCTCTTGGTTCATAGGTTAATGCTCAACTACTGAGCCACACTGGCTGGGCTAGGCTTATTATTGAAGTAGTAAAAAAAGATAATGGAGTAGATAAGATTTTAAAAGGTAGTTGATAAGATTGAAATAATAGGGGGAGAAATTTATTCTCTTAAACAAGGGAATGAAACTTTATTTCAAATGTCAATGGGGAGGATGAGACAATTATCATTTGTGCTATACATGATATTATAGGTAGAAATTAGAGAGTCGGTAAAAATGTTTATTAATTAATAAGAATGTTTAATAGAGTGACTGAACAAAAAGTGAGTAAAATATAGTCAGGCCTCATTATTTATTGATTTTTATTTGTAAATAAATATATCCAATAAAAGTGTTTTAACCCCAAATTTAATAAATTCCATGTTTTTATAGTCAATTGTGGACATGCATAAAGTGGCAAAAAATTTGTCATTCAACGTGTATATTCCCACCTGAGGTTGAACAAATTGACCCAACTTTGCCTTTTTGTAGTCCCTCCTTCCTCATGGTTTTACTGTAGCCAGTTTCAGTTACTATGTTCTGCAAGTATTTAATGGAAAATGCTATAAATCACCAATTCATAAGTTTTAAATAGTATGCCATTCTGAGTAGTGCGAAGACATCTCCCACCATATGGCCTGAGATATGCATCGCCCTTTGTCCAGTGTGTCTGTGCTGTATATACTACCCATCTAGTAGTCACTCAGTAGCCATTCTGGTTATCAGATCAGGTTTACTAGAGAGAGACCACATTCACATAACTTTTAATACAGTATATTGTGATAATTGTTCCATTTTTATTCTTAGTTTTTGTAGTTAATCTATTACTGCACCTAGTTTATAAATTAAACTTATCATAGGAATACATGTGTAGGAAAAAATGTAGTATATACATTAGTATTACCTGTGGTTTCAGGCATCCATTGGGGTTTTGGAATGTATTTCATATGTATAAGGGAAACTAGTCTATTTAGTGCTACGTTTTGGCATTTTTTACTTTTCATTGGTGACTTCACTGTTAAAATGGCCCCAAAGCACCATATTGAAGTGTTATCTACTGTCCCTAAGTGCATGAAAGCTATGAAATGCCTTATGGAGAAAATATATGTGTTAGATACAGTTTGTTCAGACATGAGCTGTAGAGCTATGGGCTGTGAATTCAAGATTAATGAATCTCTAATGTATGTAAAGTAAGGTGTCTTTAAATACAGCAAGGTTATGTACTGGTTGATGAAAATGTGACAGAGGCTTTTAGGAACCTTACCTTATATTTTCCCTAAGAGCAATGATTCAGTATTTGTTAACTCAGTGTTCGTGGTAAATTTATAAAACATTACTATAAATAATGAGAATCATCTGTATATAAACCCCCTCAGGGATCTTATTAAATAGCATATTTAAAAGTATAATATAAAAATATTCAACTGAAGATTGTAACAATAATATACTAAATTTAGTAATGAACTTAACCCATTTGGGTAGTATGTTCTTCTTTAGAATTCAAGTTGCCTAGGGACAGATAATGTCAGATTCTTTCCTCCAACCCTAGCTCTGGAATAACGTTCGGCACATATAAGTAACCCAGTAAGTGGCTACTGTTATTTTCGTTGGAGGTTTTTGCCTCCTTTTAGTTTATTTTTAAATACTGATTTCAGAATTACTAAAAAATTGGTGATATTTAAAATTTGCAAAAAAAAAGAAAAAAGGAAGTCACTATGGGTGAACTTTCTGAGAGCAATCAGGAAAAAATAGTAATTAAAGTATAGACCAATTTGATATATACACACATTCTATAAATTAAAACATAATAAAGATTAATAGACATGGAATATTTTATAAAGTGGTAAATAGAAATGCAAATGTCTGAAAAAGTCCTAAGTTTATTAGTGTTTATAAAGTGCATATAAATCAATCAGAAAGCTGCAATCTCAATAAACAAATGGAAAAAGGTAGACAATTTAAACAAAGGGATAGTTACAAAACTGTTAGAGATAATAAATTTAGCAAAGTGCTAGGACACAAAATCAACACACAAAAATCAGTTGAGTTTCTATGTATTAACATGAATTATCAGAAAGAGAAATTAAGAAAATAATTCCATTTCTCACAGCACCATAAACAATAAAATATGTAGGAATAAATTTAACTCAGGAGGAGAAAGATCTGTAAACTGAAAACTGTAAGAAATCGATAATAGAAATTGAAGAAGACACAAATAAATGAAAAGATATTCCACTTTTATGGATTAGAAGAATTATTAAAATATTGTTAATTTTAAATATTGTTGAATGTTAATATTGTTAAAATTATCCATACCACCCAATATAATCTATACATTCAATGCAATACATATCAAAATTCCAATGGCATTTTTCACAGTAATATAAATTTTTTTTAATTTTTATAAAACCATAGAGGATCCCGAATAGCCACAACAATCTTGAGAAAAAAGAATAAAACTGGAGGCATCGCATTTCTTGATTTCAAATTATATTACAAAGCTACAGTAACCAAAATAGCATGGTATTGGCATAAAGCAGACACATAGATCAATGGCACAGAATTAAGAATCCAGATATAAACCCATGGTTATACGGTCAATTTATTTTTGAGAAAGGAGCTAAGACTATACAGTGGCTAATGGATATCTTATCAATAAATGGTGCTGGGTCCTGGCTTGTGTGCTCAGTGATTAGAGTGTTGGCCCACACACACAAGGGTTGCAGGCTCAGTTCCTGAGGGTTCTATTCCCAGTCAAGGGCAAGTACCTGGGTTGCAGGTTTGATCCCCTGCTGCAACCAATTGATGTGTTTCTCTCACATAGATTTTTTTTTTTCTCTCTCTCCACATCCGCCCCCTGCTTCTGCTCTCTCTAAAAATCAATGGAAAAAGTACCAAGTTCTACCAAGTCAGTTAATTGGTGGATTTATAGGACCAAATAATAAAAACCAGTAGCTTAGTTGATCATTGCCTCATGAACCAGAAATCATCTCATCAGAATGTAATGAAGTTCACTTCCCTGAGATTGCCATTGCCATTGTCAAGTGTGGCTGACAGCAAGTGCAGATTTCCACTTTAGTGGAAATAGTACTCTTTATCATTCCTATGGAACTTTATTTGTTTACTTTTTTCTTCAAATGTATTACTTCAATGTTAAAGAAAAATTTATTGAGATGCTTAAAAACAACGATCTAGGCAAGCCTATGCATTATGAATTTGAGAAAGTTACAAATGTTAAAACAATTTTCATTTTCAAAGTTATGGGAAGGCAGACTTTCAATGTCACTTTACAGATATAAATAAATTAATTACAAATTAAATTTCTAGTGCTGTGGTGGCATTTTATTTCACAATGTAAACATTTCTTCAAGTATTCGGGCCCAAATAACAGATAACAATCATTCAACAAAAATGATCCAAAGAAACAATTGCGAAAAGAACAAGCAAAGCAATCTGAGAGGGTGATTTTGGCTCTCAAAAACTATCTGGATTCTTAAAGTTAAAGACAAGTAATCTAATATAAATCCAAATGCAATCATGTACTACAGGAAGAGCTTTGAAAGATGGTGTGGAGAGGAAAGGAAAGACATATTATTAGTAGCTTACAAATATTTTCGATGTTAACCCATAGAAAGAAATTTATTTTACATTGTAATCCATACATATGCAATATTTTTATGTAATCTATAGAATATGATACATATGTATAATGATATAGAAAAGTGTTTGTACTCTAGTAAGTGTGATGTAGTCTAATATTTTCTTTACTTATCTGCTTTATTTGGATATATTTTATTCCACTTCATTTAACATAAATCTTATTTTGATCAATTAAATTGATCTCATATCCTAACTGCTGAGCTGCTAATCCAGAATTTGAAAAATACTATATGAAAAAATTACCTGGAACTTGACTATGTCACAGTGTTTCAGAGAATATAAAGGACTGGAAAAAACAGGGTGAAAAAGACAAGATGGTGACTATATATAATAAAAGAGACTTTGTGTATCTTTCCCAAGTACATAGGACACATTTGTGGAAGGCTCTTTGTTTTGGAGTTCAAGGTAGGGAGAACTGGACAGGCAACATTGGATGCTAGGTCGGTTGCACTTCAGGGAAATCTTGGCTTAGACAGAAATGGGTGGAGAAGAAAAATTGAAAGTCTTGTCTAATGATGAGGAATAATGAATGTCTGAGTAAGGAAGAACTGAAAGAATTCAGGGTGTCTCCTAAGATCTTGTGTGTGAGGTAGAGTCCTGGGAAACAGAGGGCATAACCAGTGGGAAGTGAATTTATTCTACAGAAAGTAGGGCATCAGGCTATAGATGTGGACGATCTGAAGGGGTTTCCTAACTGTGGTTTCTTGTGAGTTCTTAATACCTAAATGTAGTCCACTTACCTAATGTTGGATATATTGCTTTATAGCAACTCCTGCTAATTAAGCCACTTTATACAATTTTGTCCCAAGATTGATTGTTGAGTGAAATGATGTAGATTACTTTCCATCAAATAATATTCCACCAAAAGAGTTAAAATGAGTTACCTGAGATATTTATGAAGGTTTGCCTAATTTTTTATGCTCTTTTGGGCCTCATTTGGGAGCATTGTTGTGCTTACTTGATTTCCTGTAGATCCCATGCCTGCATCCCTCGCCAGAGCTGAGGTGGTCTTAGAGATGTGAGGCCGTGTAGCTCACTGCAGGGAGAAGGATAATCAGTGATATGGTTGTCAGTGGCCTGATGTAGTGGAAAGAACGAAAACTCCCTTGAGGCATATTTGATCTTGAGGATACCCTTGGACTATGAGGGAATAAATATTGAGAGGATGCCACTGACCACGTTGGAATTTCTACAGTTTCAGAAGACAGGTATTTCAGATGTCTTCTGTGCTCGTTATCTTTAAGATTCCCTAGAGCAGGGATCAGCAAAATTATTCTGAGAAGGGCCAGATAGTAAGTACTTTAGCTGTGTGGCCCATATGACAGCTCACTCTGCTGTCAGAAGAAGCAATTGGTAAAGACATAGGTGCAGCTGTATTTCGAACATATTTTAATTACCATAACACGTAGTGGGGTGGTTTGGTCTGTGGGCTGTAGAGGGATATTTGAATGTATGCAGATCTAAAATATTTTTGCAGAAAACTGTTTCTTTTTATTGGTGGGGAGGACTCTTATTTTGTATTAAGATACTCCTATTTACACCCCCCGCCCCCCCCCCCCCCCAAAAAAGGGCTAAAAGCTGAAGAGGAGAGAAGCAAGTAGATTTCATAGGAGAGTTCCACACTTAATTGATCAGGCATTGCATACCACAGGGTCAAAACAGCAAGGCCTGGAAAACATCTTTGATGTTGCTTGAGAGAATATTCATAACCTTGTTCCCCTCTCTGACACAATTCCATTTGTCCTCTAGGCCCAAGATATACTTCCCATAGCCATTAGGTCCTCCGGTGGCTGCTCTGCCTTTCAGTATTCCAGAACCTTCTATTATTTATTGTGCCTTAACAATTTAAATACTCAGAGGAAAAAACTTCAGCCTACATAAGTCAAGTGAAGCTGAAGGAGTAAAGCTAAATGGACACAGCGAAACTGGCTCACAACTCGTATGTTGGCTACAGTCCAACCTGCACAAGGTATAGGCTTTGAAATGTTCAATAGAGTCACAACGGAGAAAAGAAATTCTTCCAAAACCAATTCCTCTCTTCCTCAGATACCCAGGGAATCTGGTTCCCCAGAAAATCCCTCAGTTTCCACTTTAGTCATAGCCCAGATTCTAATAATAGCTAAGAGCCTTCTCTCCACTCCCATGTTCAGTGAACAGATATGTACTTGGGTAACAGAAGCCATTCCAGGGACTAGGTTTTCCTGATTTTTTTCAGTTGGATATTTTCACTGAGAAAAATGCACAGGTACAGAGATTTATGAACATGTGTCACATGAGAGAAGACATTAGTATAGTGGCTAGGAGGATAGGGTCTGGAGCCACGCTGCTTGCTTAGTCACTGACTGCCTCCATTTCCGCATCTACAAAATGGGTTAACTAATATCTCAGGGGGTTGTTGTGAGCATTGTAAAATACTTGGAACAGTGTCTGGCATGCCATCTGCATTTAACTAATATGAAAAAATTACAGTGTGGGATATGTGTAAATGAAGAAAAGAGAGAGGAATAGGAAGTACAAATCTCCTCATTTAGATTATGCTAATTTCCCTCTGAGGATTCATGAAAATTAAAAAAAACTCTCAACTATCATTTATCTCCTCCCTACCTTGATTTCCCCTCTCCATCAGTGTAGGAAGAAGAGTCTTTTATTTTATTTTTTTTTAATTTTGTTTTATTGCTTAAAGTATTACAAAGAGTATTACATATGTCTCCTTCCCCCTCCTCCCCCCACCCTTGACATTCTCCCACCCTCCCCTACCCCCAGTGTCTTATGTCCATTGGTTATGCTTATATGCATGCATATAAGTCCTTCGGTTGATCTCTTACCACCCTTCCTCCCGCCTCCCAACCCTCCCCAGCCTTCCCGCTGTAGTTTGACAGTCTGTTAGATGCTGCTCTGCCTCTGTATCTATTTTTGTTCATCAGTTTATAATGGTTTTTATTATCCATAATTGAGTGAGATCATGTGGTATTTTTCTTTCATTGACTGGCTTATTTCACTTAGCATAATGCTCTCCAGTTCCATCCATGCTGTTGCAAATGGTAAGAATTCCTTCTTTTTTACATCAGCATAGTATTCCATTGTGTAGATGTACCACAGTTTTCTAATCCATTCATCTGCTGATGGGCACTTAGGCTGTTTCCAGATCTTTGCTATGGTAAATTGTGCCGCTATGAACATAGGGGATGCATATATCCTTTCTGATTGGTGTTTCTAGTTTCTTGGGATATATTCCTAGAAGTGGGATCAGAATTTTTGATTTTAGTGATGAAGGCAGTAGCTGCTACACTGATTTGGAAGCTTCAGCATTTGAATTGTGACTATGAATTGATTCTTAGATGATGAAGCACAACGTGGCTTTATCCGCTGAGCCAATTCCTCTCTCTGAGACTCAATTTTTCAAGTGCAAACTGAGTTTTATAATACACACTGCCAGGCTGACCGGCAGATTGTGAGTGACAGATGAATGATTACACTGACATGCGTTTCTGTGAAAGAGAGGCTAAGGGACTACTTGGCTTGAGAAACCAAAGAGCCCCATTTGCCTGCCTCCTTAGGCTTTTATTGTAACAATAGCTTGAACTAAAATTAGCTAGTAGATACTATCAGCAGGGTAAGCATCCTTGAGAAGACACATGCATCTGCAGTGTCTTTTAAGCAAGGACATCTAAAGACTAAACATAAAGATTCCAGTAAAACACCCGGGGGCTCAGACTTGTTTGGAAAAGTCAAGGTAGGGTCTGCTGCCTTTGGCAATGTCCCCCTAGAGGCCCCCAAACCTTTTACAGATTCCTCCTTACAGACTTTCCAACCAAGTCCCATGCTCCTCCACAATACACCTTGAAGAATTGTTGTGTATGTACAGTGCCAAACATAGTAGTTAAGTTCTAGGAGTTGCTCAGTACATTAGGGATATTATTATTATTTTGTTATGTGACATTCTCTGGTAATCTCTGCTTTTTTCATGTAAAATTTAAAGGCAGGAATTGTGGATTAGAAAATGGTGATCAGGAACCTGAATTTTGGACCATCTCTACCAAGAACTTCGAGGGTCCAAAAAATTCACCTCCCTTTTTTGTACATTTATTTTCTGTTTGAAAAGGTAAGGAGATTGTTTTAACTTATTATCTTGAGTGAGGTATGGAAAGGTATGATACAGGTTAAGAGAGAGAAACTGGACTTTTATTGTTTTGTTACTCATAGTTCCCTGGGGAAAACAAGGGTCACTCGGGGGAAGCATGGGGGTGGTTATGAGGCACAGAGACAGGAGAAAGTGTGGGCAAGCACATTTATGGTGCTTTCTGGGGGAAAGGATGAGGAAGGATACACAGGTTTAGGACTGGCTAATTTGAATAATTTCAGCAGGCTCTGGCCATAGGCTTTCTCTGGTTTTCTGGTATCCAGTCCTGGGGTGATTAGGGTGGCCCAGAGTATGAGAATCCCATAGGAACATGGTTGGGGTTTTGTTTGGACTTAATTAGTTGCTCAAGAAGGGAAATTGAATGGTCTCTAGTTAGATCCTGGAAACGGGGTCCGGACAGAACAAAAACCTTTCACAGAGGTTAAGTTAGGTCATCTTAATATCTTTTCCAAGTTTAATCTCCGATTTGGGGGCAATAAGTTTCTTGGTTGGTAATTCTTGGGCCATCACTTACATGTCACCCAGTTAGAAGTAGGGAATCCATGTTCTTCTCTTGGATGCATCAGCCAGGTACACCAGAGCTCCCACTCCCAGACTTTTCGACAGGAGCACTTTCCTTTGTGAAGACCGCAGTCAGGAGGGCCTGGCCTGGAGAAAACAGGTACTCACCGTTTACAATGAGGTCCAGTTTCTCATCTTGTTCTGTGTCCTATGGGGCTGTCTTCCAGGTGGACTTTCTATTAACATTCTGAGTAGGAATAGAAACTGGCCTGAAGTACTCAAAGGACTTTATACACTAATTACAAACTAATTGATGTGTCAACTCATCCCTGAAACTGAAGTTGCCTCCAGGGTGGAAGGCAGCAAGCAAGCAGGGCACAGCATCGCAAAATAGCAGCCTGGCTCACAAAATAAAGACTGCCTGATCCAACGCAAAGGTCAATGGAATGCAATTAATGGCCAATTCAGTTTAGCCTGGGGCGAGAGAGCAAAGTTTTAAAAACAGTAATATTTGGCCAATTTATATTGAGTATTAGTATTTTGCTAGCATATTATCTGTAATTTGATAATCTAAAGACTTTGAAATATGTAACCTGGATATTTTACTTATTTAAGTTGTAAAACTAATCTTATTATGACATAAGGAAATAATATTAAAACAGAGCAAAGACAAAGACAAACCTCTTTTGGAATTTTCTAATTGCAATAAATATGGGCTCCAAAACAGATTATCTTTATAGTCAGGACCACTCACACACTAACTGCCTTGCTTTATTTTTTTCTATACTATCCCCTTTGGTTTATCATTAAAACTTTAATAGAATTCTGCGTTCGTTTGTTTTTTAAAAACACAGCTTTATTGAGATATATTTGACGTATAAAAATTGTATATATTAAAGGTGTAAAACTTCATGTTTTGATATATGTATACATTGTGAAAAGATTATTAAAACCATAACATATTAATAGCATATTGATTACCTCTACATAGTTACATGTGTGTTTGTGTGTGTTGACATTTAATTTAAGATCTACCCTCTTCTCAAAATTCAAGTATGCAAGAACATATTGCTAATTATCCTCATCAGGTAATACATTAGATCTCTGTAAGTTGTTCATCTTGTATAATTAAAACTTTTTAATTTTTTATCATTATCATCCAGTTTCCTCTCAAAACGAGCCACTGGCAACTACCAATCTCCTCTCTGCTTCCATGAGTTTGGATGTTTTAGATTCCACATGTAAGTGTGACCATGTAGTATTTATCTTTCTGTATCCAGCTTACTTCACTGGGCATAATGATCTTCAGATCCATCCATGTGGCAGCAAATGGCAGGATATTCTTCATTTCTAACGCTGAATAATATTCCATTGTATATATATTTGATACTGTACTTCTGTATCCATTGATCCATAGACAGACACTTAATTTATAGGCTGAAATCAGGAAATATGATGACTCCAACTTTGTTCTTCTTGATCTTGATTACCTCGGCCAATCAGAGTCTTTTGTAATTCCATATGAATCCTAAGATTTCCCCCCCCATATTTGTAACAAATATATCATTGAGATTTGATAGGGATTGCACTGAATTTGTAGTTTTCTTTGGATGGTATAGATATTTTAATAACATCAGTTCTTCCAATTCGTGAACATAGATGTTTTTCCCTTTATTTTGTGACTCTTTAGCTTTTCTTCATTAAGGCTTTACAACTTTCAATATACAAGTTCTTTCACCTCTTGGGTTGCCTCCTAAGTATTTTATTCATTTTGTTGCTAGTGTGAGTGAGATCATTTTATTAATTCCCTTTCAGACTTTTGTTAGTGCATAGTAGCAACTAGTCGATGGTCTGGTTTCTTTGTTGCTCTATAGATATCCCAGGGAAAGAGAACTACAAACATTTATTTAGTGAACCAGTAATCAATCTGAGGGCATGTTAGGATAAAGTGGTGGAGTAAAAAAAAAAAAAAGTCCTCCTGTTATCTATTAATATAAAAAGATAACAAAACAATCCAAGAAAGGCTCAGGTAGTACCAGCTATTTGGTACATAAGGGCGTGTCAGAGTACAGTTGACTGAATTAACTGGATATTTGGCATCATAAAGGAACAGTGATGTGGCAGTAATAAAATTCAGTTGTTTAACTTATAAATTTTCCTCTGTTCTTATTAATATGAGCTTACATGCATCAGGTTGTTTTAGAAACATTATCTAAAGCTCATAATTAAAGCACATGGATGGCATGCTATTCTTATAAAAGTGAAATCACTGCAAATGATTAAATAATTGTGAGATTTTTCTTATGAGAAGATTGACAGGAGGAATAGTTCTGTGCAATTAAATTAACATGTTTTTTCAATGGATGGCACAAACAATTTTCACCTTTTTTGATATGCCATGTCCCCCAACTTTCCGGGGGGCGGGGTGCGGGGGAGAGAAAGAAAGAGAGAGGAAGAGAGGGAGAGAACAGAATATTTCTTGTGAGTTTAAAAATAATGAATAATGGACATGAGAAAAAATTCTGTCTTTTTCCTTTTTAGCATTTATGGTTAATAAACATTATCTAAAAATAAAATAATAGTTTACTGTTAATATAGGTGTCCTGTAAGTTGTAATTCAGCCACATGTACTTTTGCAGGAGTTCTAAACCAATGGTGCTAGGTTAAGCTTTGTGCCTCTTTAAGAGATGACATTGAAACTATACATTGATATTAATAGTCTCTGAAGTGCCATCTCTAAGAAAAGTCACATATCTAATAGCATCTGGATGGCTCTATGGCTCTATTTATTTTGCTACCATAGAAACCATCTTAAAGAAAAGGTGTTCAGAAGATGCTTGTGACCTCTAGGGGGATTCATGCCTATGTCTCAGAATCCCAGTGGGGAATTTGCAATACCCTGGTGTTTGGATATAACTGAGATTTTTCTGAGACTTCCTACAATCTTATCATTTTACATTTCATTACCTTTATAAAGATAAGTGTTCAATGAGCCAAGGAAATTTAATATATATTTTAACATGCTCTCTGCTTTTATCATATCTGTATATTTAGTTAAACAACATATTGGATTCCAGAAAATATCTCTCAAAAAAGATAGCAAAGATGTTTCCCAGAGAGAAAATAAAAATTGAACATTGAAAGCAGTGAAATAAGAAAATATATATATTAAAGGTAGACTGTTAGTTACTTGTTTTGCTGAAAAATAAGTTTCTAGGTTATAAAAATGCCATGTGTGCTATCATGATATTTGATATGGAATTGAATAAAACCCACAGATTACGTGGGTTTTACTGTCAAAAAAATTGGCAAGCTGAGAGAGAAAATCCGTATGAAGTGTCTATTGCAGTGAGAACAAATTCCTACCTCATTCATGAGAAAACAAACACACAAACAAACAAAAACCCCCATGGCATTTAGTATAATTAATCTTCCTCCAGTTGGCCTACTGATCACCCTAGGATTAGTTACCTATCAGAGTATCAGGGTCAGACAAAGCCACTGTCAAGAGGAATATTCAACCCTACTAGCAGCCAGGTGAGTCTTGGAGAGGGCAAATCCATGTCATTGAGCCCATGCATCACATCTGTTCCTACCAACACGCACTCCTTCCTAATGCGCTTAATGAACAGTCACTGAGCTGGCTGCACAGTGAGGCAGATTAACATCCATGGGGCAGATCATCATATCCACTTGATTATGAAAGCTTCATTGGCAGTGGAGACATTTTCAGCAAACACTTTGGATAAAAATAGCCTTCCATTTAAGACACATGCTACCTACACCAACGCCCTCAAACATCCTTGTCTCTGAGCCTCTAACCTTGTTCATTTTAAGGTCTTGGTCATCTACCAAACTAAATGCCATCACCCAGGAATCAATAACGTGGAATTTCTGCTCCCTGTGGGTATTGCCTATCTCCTGTACACTTCAGGGTCACAGGAGTGGAGCTGCTTCGCCACAGAAATCCACTGCCATCCAGTGCTGAGCAATCCGTAAAGCAGGCTCAAGTGTGTGTTTTCTTAAATCACCTGGCCACGGGGAACCCCATGAGACTGAGCTGAGGGTTGAGGGTGATATGGCAGGGGAACTGCAGGCACGGCATTCACAGGGGAAGCATGCCGAGGGAACTCCCTTGTGCACCTACCTACACTCAGTCTCCTGCTCATGAAATCCACTTGGTAAGCTGCAGCTGACACCACATTTAGTGGGTTGACCAGATAATACCCAGTTCAGGAAAGGTTGTTCAGGCTCATGGTCACCTTTACTCATAGAATTAGGTGTTCAGTTTTTTTAATTTTTTTTTTTATTGTCTAAAGTTTTATTTTTTTTTTATTTTTTTTAATTAAATCTTTATTGTTCAGATTATTACATTTGTTCCTCTTTTTTTCCCCCCATAACTCCCCTCCTCCCAGCTCCCACCCCACCCTCTGCCCTCACTCCCCACCCACTGTCCTCTTCCATAGGTGCACGATTTTTGTCCAGTCTCTTCCCGCATCTCCCACACCCCTTTCCCCCCCAAGAATAGTCAGTCCATTCCCTTTCTATGTCCCTGATTCTATTATGATCACCAGATTATTTATTCACTTGATTCTTAGATTCACTTGTTGATAGATGCATATTTGTTGTTCATAATTTGTATCTTTACCTTTTTTTTTCTTCTTCCTCTTCTCAAAGGATACCTTTCAGCATTTCATATAATACTGGTTTGGTGGTGATGAACTCCTTTAGCTTTTCCTTATCTGTGAAGCTCTTTATCTGACCTTCCGTTCTGAATGATAGCTTTGCTGGATAAAGTAATCTTGGTTGTAGGTTCTTGGTGTTCATCACTTTGAATATTTCTTGCCATTCCCTTCTGGCCTGCAAAGTTTCTGTTGAGAAATCAGCTGACAGTCGTATGGGTATTCCCTTGTAGGTAACTGGGTTTCTTTCTCTTGCTGCTTTTAAGATTCTCTCTTTGTCTTTTGCTCTTGGCATTTTAATTATGATGTGTCTTGGTGTGGTCCTCTTTGGATTCCTTTTGTTTGGGGTTCTCTGCGCTTCCTGGACCTGTAGGTCTATTTCTTTCACCAGGTGGGGGAAGTTTTCTGTCATTATTTCTTTAAATAGGTTTTCAATATCTTGCTCTCTCTCATCCTCTGGCACCCCTATAATTCTGATGTTGGTGCGCTTGAAGCTGTCCCAGAGGCTCCTTACACTATCTTCATATTTTCGGATTCTTTTTTCATTTTGCTTTTCCAGTTGGGTGTTTTTTGCTTCTTCGCATTTCGAATCTTTGACTTGATTCTTGCGCTCCTCTGGTCTGCTGTTGGGTGTCTGTATAATATTCTTTATTTCAGTCAGTGTATGCTTAATTTCTAGTTGGTTCTTTATCACAACATCGAGGGTCTCATTAGATTTCTTGAGGATCTCACTACATTTATCGGCGGTCTCACCAGTCTTTTCGAGGGCCTTACTAAGTTTATCGGCAGCTTCTAGACAGTTCTTAAGAGACCTTAAAAGTGTGGTTCTGAACTCAATATCCTCCATTGACAGTTTTGTCCCGTTTCTTTGTCTCCGCATTTTTTATGCTTTCTTGGTGCACCCCCTAGTGGTCTTTGTCCGCAGTCTTGTTGCCTTTAAGCCTTGATTGATGTCGGCAATACCCGGGTGATTTGACCTCCAGGCTAACTGGCTATGAGAGTCTGCTGTGTCTGTAGTGGGAGGGCTTCTGTGCTGGATCTCTAGGGCAGTGCTAATCTAGCGTTTGCCTGAGGCTATCCGGCAAATGGCGCTGTGCAGGGCTTGGGCGGGGCAGGTCCCCGGGGATCTACAGGGCGGGCGGAACAAGCAGTTATGGCGACTCTCAGTTCCTTCCCCAGGGGCTCTGCCTCTCAGAGCCCCAGCAATGGCTGCAAACCTCGGAGAGAAAGCTGCCTTCGAGTTCCGACCGAAGCCAGACAGTCCCGTTTCTCCCGTTTGAGTCTCGGTCCCCAGAGACTCGCCCGGATCTGGAGCTCAGAGTCTGAAACTCCCTCCCAATTGAAAACAACAACCGCGCCCTCCGCCGCCAGCCCGCTCCGCGCGCACTCCGCACCTGAGTATTTCACTTCAGCACTGCGCCTCCTCTGAGTCTGGGTATGATATTCTCTTTCCTCCTAGTTGTAGAATTTCCACTCAGCCAGCCTTCCCGTGGTTCTGGGTGATGTCCGTTCTGTCCTTTAGTTATATCTCTGAAGTGGTTGTTTGAGGCAGCGATCTCCGGCGTTAACCTATGCCGCCATCTTGGTTTCTCTGTTTTGTCTAAAGTTTTACATATGTCTCCTTTTCCCCCAATTGACCCCCTCCCCCATTCCTTCCCAGCAGTTTATACTAGAGCTCAGAAGTGAGGCAAAAGCTGCCTTTCAAGAGAAAACTTTCAAATTTGAGAGACATCCGCTATGAATTTCTTACCGAGGTTTGTACGACTTATTATTCAGCACAGCAATGTGCCATAAATATTTCACGGCCATTGCATCTGTGGTCTAGTCTTAGCAGTCATACCAGAGAGCCTTCTTTTATTCAGGACCCGGTCAAACTGGCAGCCTTGGGGTCATGGCTTCTCAGTACATGGCTTCCAAGAGTACATCCAAATGCATTTTTGCTATCTTGAAAATCCAAAGAGTTATACAAAGTATTATATCTTCTGCTATTGAGTTAGAGTGTGCAAGACAAATGCTTTCTGGAGGGTTTAGCTAACACTTTCATTAAGCCACATCATATTCTCTCAGCCCACCTCTTGCTTCTGATGCTGGCTGCAGGCTGCAGCGGACACTCTCTTGCCTGAGTTCCATTACACAGACCTCATTTCTTGACTCCTGGCTCTTCTGATGCATTGGCACAGGAATCCGGCAGAAAGTCACTTGATATATACGCATGTGCAGTCTGGAAGGGCAGAGGAACGAATGCCCTGTTGGCCGCCTATAACTAATCAGGGCTGGGCGATGCTAGGTATATATATGCTCATGCAGAAAATTTTGAGGCATATTTTATATCCACAGGAAGTCCAACTTTAATATATACTTTTTACTTCCTGTCCTGGGGCAACTCTGGTAATGTGGCATAAGACCCTGTGGAAACCCATTCAGGATTCATATGTTCACAATTTAGAATTACTGATTTGACCAGTGGAAGATGGTGCTGATGGGTATATTGTCTTCTTGCCCTCTCTGAGATGGACAGTTCCGAAAGTTTAGGTGGGACTGACAGAATTAGTAAGTTGGCTGTCCCTCTCTTCCTGTTTTACACTCCCCAGTTGCTCACTGCTGTTTCCTTGGATTCCTTCCCAAATGAACTGCTTGCATATATCAGGCTCTGTTTTTTGGAGAGCACAGGCTAAGACAGGGGGATCTCCCACCATGTCTCGGGTTTCTGGGCCACCCCTTTTACTTCAATGGCGAGTGTCATGTGTTACCTGCTTTATGACATGTGTCTTACCAAGGCATCTAGAGTTCCATTTTCCATTTCACCCTGTTATCTGATCATAATGTTATCACTTAAGTAGATCCAGGATGATGCCTTGAAGATGGTGAGATGATGCAGGTTCCTGCAGACTAAGTTGTGTCTCACTGATCATGAGCTGGCAGAGCCCTGCTGTACGATGTGGGAAGTGTGCAGCTTCCATGTGAATGCAAGTAACTGCGGGAGCTTTCTAATACTTAAGATAGAAATGAAAAAAGAAAAAGAAAAACAGATCGATAAATTAATGCCAGGTATTTGGAACTATGGTGATTTGCTCCAGGAAAGAGTCCCCATCTGGAATAGCAGCTGCGGTCAGATTCACCACCTGATTAAGTTTATGCTAATCAAGTGACATTTCTAAGAGTCCCCTGTCCGCACGGGCCAGTCCAGTGAAATGGTGATGTTAAGAATCATTCCTCCTGTTTTTTTTCAGTCTTTGGTGGTGACTCCCCCAGAGATACTGCTTTTGGTTTATCATTTTGATAAGGAGAGGGAGCTCAGAAGCTTCTCTTGGCCAGCTCAACCATAACAGCTTTCGCTCCATTAGTAAGTGCTAGTTCCTAAGTTTATAAAACATTCTCAGAAACTAGGGTTATAACACCAGATGGGCCTGGGTTCCCATTCCGCCCGAATGAAATGAATTTGATCAATCTCCATTTTCCACCACAGATAGGAAGGGGTGGTACCTGACTACCCATTCAAACCTGCTGCAGCCATGCTGTTTTCTGCCACAGATGGGGCGTACTCAAATTCCTAGCCCTTCTGCATTGATGGGATACTGTCCTGGCAATGAAAACTATCTGCAGAGGACTTTACTTCCTGAAAAAAACAGGCAAAGTCTAGTGAAGAAAATATTTGACTTTTTCTTTTGTCCCCCTCTTGCCTAAATGTAGATGCAATGCCCAGAAGTACAGCACTCTGATCTGCCACCTTCTAAACTTCTAATTACATAATTAAACACGAGAAAGAGCCTCTTATATGTCATTTCATCAGTTTGGTAGGTTTTCCTCATACTCATGATTCACATAACTGTACAGATACACCATACAGTTCATATTAGTTTCTATTCTGAGCAGTAACCACAGAGTCCTAGCACCTTGCAGTAAATGGGCATTTCCTTTTTCCAATTTCACAATATTTCTGTAGCATTCCAGTACAATTAGAAAAAGTTGCATTAAAACAGGGTAAGAGGAAAATTTACTATATAGACTATGATATTATTACAAGTGTTCTCTCCCTTACTATATTCAAAGGACTCTGGAAATGACTCATAAGTGGGATTAGACAAGGGGCTGTGCCTCTAATTGTAATGGTATTAATGTTACAGTTCTGTCAGACAGAATGTATTTTCTTGCACAAAGCACATGGACCTAAATTGGCTTTGCATCTATTTAAACCTATACATTTCATACTCAATAATGATTTCAATAATCTCTCCAGATGATACCATTCTAATTACCACTCTGTCTCTGCTTGTGTATTACAGTAAGCACAGCCACGTCTGTCTGCTGGTTAAATAGCACAATTTGGCACAACAACTACATTGGACTACTTTTAAGGGAGAGGGAAAACAATTCTATTTTGCTTTAAACCACTATTAACATTTTCCCTGATAATGCAGCTAGAACTAATCCTGTTTCACCCTTCGAGGTAAATGTTCTGGTAGGGCTGTTACAGGGTCTTCAAGCAGGACTAGAACAGCCATATCTGACAGGCAGCCAGGAAATGGTCTCGCTGACAAAGGAGCCTCAGTCAGACTGGACAGTGTTTATTACTCAAAGCTGAGACCATTCTTCTTCATGCAGGTTTTTTGCACTGTTTTAGGGCATTTAAAATCACTCATTCCCAAGTGATAAATGCCAGTAATAATCCCCAAGTGAAAGTACCTCCATGTGCTTCTGGAAGCCCTCTGGGCTGCTAGCATCTCCGGTTGAAAAATCACTGCTTTAAACCATGCATATCTTTCCATGAGTCTTGATTTTAATTCTTGGTGCCCTATTCATTTTTGACATTTACATAAGAGATGTGGCAAAGTTGCAATTCAACTGATGTTGTAAATAGTCAAGCCATAGAATTGCATGTTAACTTCTGGTTTTTTTGCACTTTCAACCCTGTGGCTGCAAGTGATAAGAAATTCATTTAGCACAGGCACAGAAAATTGTTGATTTTCTGACTCTTCCCTGAATAATAAATTTAGGACTTTGAATTTGTCATTTTGTTTCTGTAGCATTCCGGTGCAATTAGAAACTGTTGGTCCATCTCATAGTCCTTATGCTCATCACATTGTTTTACAGCAATGAGCATTTTTGGCTTCTTCAAAGTCTTGCCATCAACTGAATGGCAGGCACTGCATGCCAGGTGTCACAGGTGATAGTAATAAGTGAGTTATCTGTTGGGCCAGAACATTAAGAATGTTAATCTAGCCGGTTTGGCTCAGTGGATAGAGCATTGGTCTGTGGACTGAAAGGTTCCAGGTTCAATTCTTGTCAGGGGCATGTACCTTGGTTGCTGGCACGTCCCCAGCTGGGGGTGTGCAGGAGGCAACTGATCGATGTTTCTCTCTCATCGATGTTTCTAACTGTCTATCCTTCTCCCTTCTTCTCTGTAAAAAATCAATAAAATATATTAAAAAAAGAATGTTAATCTAAATTTATTAGATTGCTCCCTGTGGATATTGCTTATCTCCTATACACTGTTACATTTAGAATTTATAATATGTTATACTCTTGTTACTTCAGAACAAACTAAACAACAAAAATAATCCAGATTTATCCCTTTGAGTACCTGTTGTCTACTAAAACTAGTATCCACTTCTGAATCCATCAATGGTTCATTGCAATAAACAGAAGTCACTCAACGTAATTTTTGATAAAAAGTAGTGACTAAGACTCAGTCTCAGAGAATAGGAAGAGAGGGACAATTCTCCAGCTATACCACAGGGATTTCTTCAGCAAACAGAGGCAGCTCAGCCCAGCACTGATACATTCCCAGGCCCAACGATGCTGGGGACAGGACACCAAAGCTGCACCATCACCATTCCTGAAAATAGATTCCACTGAGCAACCTCTTGCAATGCACTCCTTCTGAGCCGATGTCTCCCATGGTGTGTCTGATAGAATAATTTTTACATTAGGACCATATGCTTCTTCAGAATGGTCATATCCTTCTTTCAAACTTGTATTTGGGGTGGCTATGGCAGGCCCTTTACCATCATAGGTTATTACCACTCATCTATAATAATAAAAGCGTAATATGTAAATCGACCAAATGGCTAAACCGTGGAACGATCATCCGGATGACCTCCAGGATGAAGCTGGGGCTGCGAGGGTCTACTCTTGCACGAATTTCATGCATCGGGCCTCTAGTTATCTTTATCATCTCTGCAAGCAAGACTTGAGTGTTTACTGCATGTTTTAGCAGCTTTATTATTTATTTTTAAAATATGTAATACTTTGATTACTATGTAATTTGAGAGATTTTTCATACATCAATGCCTCAGTTGTGTTTTTTTCTCTGTGAATTTTTCTGCTTTTTTTCCCCCACCAAATTTTCAATTATAGTGTTGCCTTAATTCTTTATTTATAAAATATCTCTATATTTATTGAAACTATCATATTTTCTATAAACATATTCCTAGACCTGTGTAGTTATCTAATTTATTTTCTATTTTATGTAGTTAAATCTATATTCTTTTCCTTTATAATATCTCCCATTGTTTTTATTCTGAACAAGTTCTTCCTAATTCCAAACTAAATAAATACTTTCCTTATTTTATTTTATTTATAATAGTTTTGGTTTGTTTCAACTAACTACTTAATGTGAATTTATTATTATAATACATGGTACAAAGTGAAGCTATTCTTTCTCCCAAATATCCCAATTTTCTAATAGCTTGATAAGTATTAATTAGGTCTGGGATTTTATTTTTTTATAAAGTATTTTTATATATATATTTTATTGATTTTCTACAGAGAGGAAGGGAGAGAGATAGAGAGTTAGAAACATCGATGAGAGAGAAACATCGATCAGCTGCCTCCTGCACATCTCCCACTGGTGATGTGCCCCCAACCCAGGTACATGCCCTTGACCGGAATCGAACCCGGGACCTTTTAGTCCGCAGGCCGACGCTCCATCCACTGAGCCAAACTGGTTTTGGCAAGGTCTGGGATTTTATTTTATTTTATTTTATTTTTAATTTTTTTTTTAAATATATTTTATTGATTTTTTACAGAGAGGAAGGGAGAGAGATAGAAAGTTAGAAACATCGATGAGAGGGAAACATCGATCAGCTGCCTCCTGCACATCTCCTATTGGGGATGTGCCCGCAACCCAGGTACATGCCCTTGACCGGAATCGAACCCGGGACCTTTTAGTCCGCAGGCCGACGCTCCATCCACTGAGCCAAACTGGTTTTGGCAAGGTCTGGGATTTTAAAAGGTATAAGTAAAATTATAATTACTAGGGTCAGTCACTTCTACTCTATTGTTCTGAGTGTTCATTTTTGCACTAATATCACACTATTTTATATATTATAATTATATCCTATTTCAAAATGTATAAAGTTATTATCAACATACATTTTAAAAGCTCTTATTGCTAGTTTATCTTTGTCTTAAAGCTATAGACTTAATTTGCTACATTTCCTCTCAACATAAATTGATTGAAATTTTAATTGTCTGGGAAATAATTCTATAAACAAATATGAATTCATATCTTTTCAATGTTCAGAAATAATAAATGTGTACTTAAATCAAAATTTGTAATAATTAATACAACTTTTATATCTATAAATTGGTCACATACATTTTGTTAAATTTATTTCTATTATAGCATCTTTTAAAGTTTATTTTTGTTACTGTAAATGCATTCTGTATTTCATAAAAAATAACTGATTATGGCTGGCATATGGAAAAATGATTGGCATTTCCATGTTTATTATACATTCAGGATTTTTTGCTCAAGTCACTTATTAATTCTAGAACTTTCTCAGATTCCTTCAAGTGTTTCAGATATACCTATCCTTTGGGATACTAATTTCCTCACCTTTTCTCCAGTGGTTTTGCTACATATTCTTTTTTTCCCCCTGAATCTTTTAGAAAAATAATGTCAAAATAATGATAATGGGAGAATTCTTATGTGGATAGTTATATTAATTAGAATTTAGTTAGTGTTCCATCTTTACCTGTTACTTTAAAAGGAATCATCCTGCCCAGCTGGAGTGGCTCAGTGGCTGAACGTCAATCTATGAACCAGTAGGTTATGGTTCAATTCCCGACAGGGCACATGCCTGGGTGCGGCTCCATCCCCTGCATGGAGCATGCAGGAGGCAGCCAATCAATGATTCTCTGTCATCATTGATGTTTCTATCTCTTTCTCCCTATCCCTTCCTCTCTGAAATCAATAAACAATAAATAAAAGGAATAATCCTTATCAAGTTTAAATAACATTATAGTTCCCATTTTATCAAATTATTCTTAAAGCCAAGAATCAGTGCTGATTTATTGCCTTTCTACAGGCATTGTTTCTAGTTGTTATTAATCTCTGAATATTCTTTTTAAAAAATATATTTTATTGATTTCAGAGAGGGAGGAGAAATAGAAACATCAATGATGAGAGAGAGTCATATCGGCTGCCTCCTTCAGGCACTACCTCAGGGAAGTAAGTTGAAACTCTACAGGGGTGGGCAAACTTTTTGACTCGAGGGCCACAATGGGTTCTTAAACTGGACCGGAGGGCCGGAACAAAAGCATGGATGGAGTGTTTGTGTGAACTAATATAAATTCAAAGTAAACATCATTACATAAAAGGGTATGGTCTTTTTATATATATATATATTTTATTGATTTTTTACAGAGAGGAAGGGAGAGAGAGATAGAGAGTTAGAAACATCGATGAGAGAGAAACATCGATCAGCTGCCTCCTGGACATCTCCCACTGGGGATATGCCCGCAACCCAGGTACATGCCCTTGACCGGAATCGAACCTGGGACCTTTCAGTCCGCAAGCCAACGCTCTATCCACTGAGCCAAACCGGTTTCGGCGTATGGTCTTTTTTTTCAATAGTTTTATTCATTTCAAACGGGCCAGATCCGGGCCGTAGTTTGCCCACGGCTGCTAGTATATGCCCTGACCAGGAATTGAACTGTGACCTCTGGGTTCATAAGTCAATGCGCAACCACTGAGCCATGCCAGCCTGGCATTCTTTGGATATTCTTAACCAACATGTTTATGTAGAAAAATAAGATAATATGTTTTATTTCTTTAAAAGATCTTTTTTTTTTTTCTAGGCTCACTTTACTGTCATGGATAATTCTATAAGTGTGCTCTTAAATTTTATTTCTTAATAATTTAGAATTCTTGTGTTCTAGTCTAAAATGAACCTGGTCTCTGGAGTAATTTGGTGTTTTGTTGTTACTCTACATTTATATCAGGGATCTTCTTCTCTGTAACTTGACTTGGGTGAAGTCTACCTTCTTTATAATACTCTGGAGCAGTTATTTATTTATGAAACGTTTCCTGTCACATTCTAAGGGCATTTGGTTCCATACTATCCTTTATGAAGATATATATCTATACATGTTAATTTTTAAACCATTATTACTGGGTCACTTTTGGTAGTGTAATTTTTATTAGACAATTAAACAAATAAAATTTGATTGCTTATTTGTAGTCTTAATTCTCAAACTTTACTGTAAATAAGAGTCATTTGATAGAAATACAGATTCCTGGTTCATTCTTCAAATGTTCTATTCCAGTATCTTTAACCAATGTTTCAGGCAAGCCTTAAATAGAAGAGTTGAGAACTATGCCTTGAGAAATAATGGCATACATTTCATAACATATTCCCTTAGAAATGCTATCTCTTTGTATTGCTCATTGTAGCCTTTGTCTCAATCTGGAAGTAAATTTTCTAAAATATAAAACAAAAGTCGATGCTAAAAAATTGAAATCAGCCACAGCAAAGGTGTAAATCAAATAACATATAAAATGAAATCTGTAATATTTTTATAGGCTCTTGAGAAAGGCAGTAAAAATCTGCCTTTGAGTGACACTACTGGCAAAGCAGTTGAATTTTTGTTTTGTCTTATATTCTGTATTCAAATAATGAAATCCTTAAGAACAACAACAACAAAAGACAAAGGAATTATAGTATATCACAAACAGAATAAATTTAAAACACTCACACACATTTAAATGTGTCTCAAAATATTTGTACAAGGCCAGAAGTAGCCTTCCATGAAAGGAGGGAGGCCCTGGCCAGTGGCAGCCACAGGAAGCTGGGGGAAGGGAGGGAGAACCCGGCCAGCAGCTGGCAGCTGGCAGCTGCTAGGGGCCTCTAGTATATAATATTTCATATGTAAATGGTATATAATAAATAAAAAGTGCATGACTGTATAAAGTAAAAGTATAAACATTTTCTAAAATAAAGATATTTTGACTCTTTGTAGGAACATTTCAATGGAATTTTAATGAAATTCAATATAATGGATGAATCTATAAAATTTTTGAAATCTTGGACAGGAGATTTTTACAGATCATTTAGGAAAATAAATGGATAGAAAGAGCCAAGACAATTCTGAGAGAAAAAAATAATGAGATGGATGTTTGCTTTTATTCTTCCGACTATTGTTCTTTTTCTAAAATCATGATTTTATTCTCTCAAAAAAAGATTTGGCCTACTACAGAATGATTAGGGAATAGAATGCACATATAATGAATAATATTTTTCTATCACTTAGCTAAAATTCTTTATTTAGTTAACCCAGTGACATTCTGATGGGCACTTAAAATTATTTTGAAATGACATTTATCTATGAATAAGAGAAAATGATGTTGTCTTGGTACATGAGATTCAGATTTAAATAACCAATTTGGCTCTTCTAACATATAATAGAGAGCTCTCCAAACCCGGTTTCTCTGAGAGTTGAAAATACTGTGAATTAACATTTTATTCAAGCAAAAATATAACTTAAGGGGAGAAACTCAAGACTTTTATCAGTACAGTTGAGGGCAGTACAAAGTAAGCTCTTTCAAGGTATAATTTTAATTGAGTATATCTTACCTTGGAAAATGTGTTTATTAAAAAGTCCTTGTTTGATTACAGTGGCAAATTAAGTGTAACTAAAAATGTCTCTGTTTTCAGGTGTGTGTTTACCCAATACAATTTAAATTTTAATATAAATAAAAGTTTGGCTATCTGCCTTCAAATTGCAATGGAGCTTACCACAGAATGCTATAGGTTAGCAATGTCTGCTTCTGCTTAACTTAGCACTGACCTCCAGCTGTGTCCTCACATTCTGGTTCTTGAAGGCTCAAATGGTATGTCGGAGTGCCTGTGGGCTGACAAAATTTTTCTAATTTGAACTTCTATGTTGAGAGATTTTAAATTCTATCCTTCAGCATTCTTTTAGTTTTGCTATACTTCATGACATTCTTGAATGCATTATGGGGCTATATCTATGTATGTGTTCGTGTGTGTGTATGTGTGAGCTTTTGACAAAGTGAGAATCAACTTGAAACATGTAAGGTTTCTGTATCTAGTTACAACACCAATGCAAATATCAAATCACCCTAAAATGAATATATAATAATATGAAAATGGTAACAAAAGCTAAACTGAAGCTGACTAGCGTGACTGGCAAACTTTTGCAAAAGAGTATTGGTAGCTCACAAACTCTCTGGGATAGTCAGGGAGCCAGGCTCTCGGTTTAAAGCAACACTCACATTTTTATATCAGACCATTCTAAGGGAAACTCTTGTCACTGCTGAGTACTGGCATTATTGTTTAAAATGCTGACGCTACGCAAGGCCACTGGCTTCCACCACAGTTGCTGGAAAATGTACAGTGGGGCCTTGACTTACGAGTTTAATGAGTTTAATTCGTTCTGAGACCGAGCTCGTTAAGGAGCTCGTTAACTCAAATTACTCTGTCAACTCAATGCAAAAATTCGGCCAAGAGACAGCTGGTATCCCAAAAAACTCGTTAATCGGGACACTCGTAAGTCAAGGCCCCACTGTATTTCTCTCCATTTACTTCCATGGCAGCTTCTTCTCCTCTCATTATCTTTGCCAAGAAACACTCTTGTAAATGTGCTTCATGAGTGAAGCACACATCCTATGCCTGCACCTTACTTGCCGGGGATCTTAGGAAAGTAGGTCCCAGGGTTCTATTTTAGGGTAGCAAGAATCTAACAAAGAAAATATCCCTGAGAGGAATGATCAAAAGTTGTTGGGAAATATAAGAGAAATGTTTACTAGAGTCTTCCCTTTAGCTGTTTCAATTAAATTCTTAATTATAGTCAGATACTTTGCCTTTCAAGCTTAAACTAGTAGTAACAACACAATGCATGTGTCTTAAGTAATACAACTATCACTTATACAAGTAAAATTTTCCTTTTTTTTTTTTGGTCTTATCAACTGATGGTTGTTGGTGTCAATTCTGCACCAACAGGAATCTCCTGTGGTGAAGAAGGGAACTTTATTCAATAATAACAGCTCAATTGTGATGCAGCACAGCTGTGAGAACAGCATGGCTGTGGAATAGCTCAATAGTGTTTCAGCTCTTATCAAGCAGCACCGACAGCACTGCTGTTAGGAGGTCCTGGGGCAAGGTGGCCCCTCTCTTGCTAGACAGCTCTGCTCCAGACCATGCCTTCTGCTTTGTGCTGGCTTGTCCTGCTCTGCCCTGCTCTCCTCTTGCTCTGGTCTGCTCTGTTTTACTCTGGCAAGACATCTTCTGTGTTTTATTTTTGGTGTTTCAGTTCTAGCTGGGAAATGTAGTCTTCAATTTTGGTTGGAAAAGGAAAGTGCTCTTCAAGGCAGTGGGGAGCTGACATATATACACAAGTCCCTGCCTATGGTCTCTGATTGGTCGATCATCATGCAAACGAGGAATCCAAATCTTCAGAGTTTTGGCTTCAAAAGCACTGCCCTGATTGGTCAGAATGGAGTCACTCTGATTGGCCCATGATGCTGTTGATGGGGGATATATCTGTGCATCTCTGATTGAATGGAAAAAGCCTCAGTCCAATAGGTTGAAATACAATTCCAGAAAATCCTTTGTAAGTGTTGGCTCAAGTGACAGGAACACAGTGCAGGCAGGTAGTTCAGTGCGGGAGACAGGCCGCTTAGTGCAAGCTTCTCCCTGAAGTGTGATTTGTGTGAAAAGTCCCTCACACAAACCTAGGCTGCTAGGCTCTGTGTTTTTATTTGTTTATTTGTTTGTTTGTTTAAGTCTGAGCCCAGTTAACTCATTGAGAGACATTCTTAGTAGGTATCTTCTTTCTTAGGGTTCACAGTCTATACATATAATTTATAAAATTTTCAATAGTTAATACAATTTGCTTTAAGTCCAGATTGCCATAGTGTTTTTCTTTTTCTTTGACTTTTAGCTTTTTGATATTGGGATTTGTGCTGGCTTGCCCTGCTCTGCCCTGCTCTCCTATATGTATATATATACTAATACACCCTATATATACTAAGAAAAGGAAAAGGGAAAACATATACATTGAAATCATAATCTGTTCATGACACTGAAAGAACAAAGCTATGGTAGACATGCTGTGCCATTTTACAGCATCAAGATTATGTGCTAGTCCAGATCTACTCTGACCTAGCTGTACTTCAGGCCGTGGGAACTTGCCTTGCTTCAGGATACAGCAGCTCCATAAATGTTTGTTGTAGGTCACAAAGTCTTAGGTATTAAGACTTCACCTCATTTCCTACTGTTTCACATAATCTTAGCCTCCTTCAGGGCCAAAGGCTGGGTTTTTGCTCAGGATCCATTGAGTCTGTGGAGCTGAAAACAGCTTTAGTGTACAGGTTCATCCAAATGAAACCAAGAAGACTCTGACTTTCCCAATGGCTACCCAGAGAGACTAGCTAACAACTTGGAAAAGAGGGGCTGTTACCTTCTGGTGGGTTGGACTTTGACTGGTGGGAGCCAGGAAATGGTGAAGATTCTGCAGTTTCATTTCTTAGCCTTCCTCCCACAATGGACTAGAGGTTACACATGGCCTCTCCAAAACCTTCCTTTCACCAGGAAATCACCTATGTTCTCTTGAGAAACTGTGAAAGCTCAAAAATATACCATCTTCCCTATCTTATTTCTTTTCATCCTTCACTGTTGTTTCCCTGGAATTGAGCATCCACTCCCAAAGCACAAGCACATAAACTTTTCCTTAAGTTATACCTGAATTTTCTAGGGCACCCAGCTGAAGACATTATGTTTCCTCAGTTGTCACAAGGCCATCACTAGTATTTATGTTTTCTTTCTCTATTAATCATTAAATATTTCATTTGCCCTCAGCTGGTATTACAAGCAACTGAGGTTGTTTTCATAATGAGGTAAATCAAACTACTGTTGGTGGTCTTACTTATATGACATTTCTGTAATCTTTCTGAAGTTTGTTCAGTCTTTCAATAAGTTTAGCTACCAGATTAGGAGGCACTAGAGGGAAGATCTTGGTTTTTAACTGTATTACAACCCTCCCCCCAGCATTCCAGTTTCCCCTTTGACAGTCAGGGTTCATCACCCTCTATTTTGCATCTTTGTCCTACTGCAGGAAGAGTTTGAAATGGACAAATGGAAGCTTCAGATTTTAATTCATTGAGACCATTTTAGAGTCCCTTCATGGAATAACTTATCTTCTAAAACCTGGCAGAGCCCTAAGACAAGATCGCATGACCAAGAGACATAAGTGGGAAGCATCAACTTGTGAGGAATTCAGCACTCTGATTTTATTAGATGTTATCTTCTATGTTATTTACATCCAGACATTTTCATCAGTCTGTAAGATCAAGTGACTTGGGGTAATAGCGTACATGGTAAGCCTGTAAATTCTTTGAGTGTCAGACTATTGCTTTAATTGTATCTGCATAAAATTGGTGATTTGGTCAGGAATAATGTTGTGAATAAGGCATTCAGTAAGCCCAGAGATCGGATTTCTGGAAGAAGCATCAGAAATGGAAGGAAAATCCAAACCCAGAATAAATGCTTAGCACAGTCAGGGTAAATTATTATTCCCTTCAGAATGGGAGAGGTCTAACATTTCAATCCATAATCAGACAGCTGCATGGGTCCCTAGAGAATAATATGATTAGGTTTGGTCTCTTTCACTGGTACTGGAAAATTGGATACTCAGCAGAGGCTGAAGCCAGTGAGCCATGGAGTAGAGAAGTATTTGTTGCTACAGAGCATCTGACCCTATCCTCAAGGTCATGGCATTCATTGGCCAAGCAGCAAGAAGACTTGGGAAAGAGGCTGACTAAAAAACACCAGAGTGCAATGAGTCTCCTCTGCACCGGGGACTGTTGGTGAACATTGACTTGGTGTATAATATTTTTATACTATGAATGCACTCTAAAAGTTCAATTCATACTTCTTTCTGAAACATCCCAGGAAGCAACCCTTAAATAATTTTGTCAAGTTCTCTGTCCAAACAATTTTTTACCACCCCATCATGTAGATCCATATTTTTGTCTTATCCAGCATTCTTCTCTTGTGCTATTCCTGCATATTATAAAAGTTCTTCAGGAAATCATTTGGCTATTATTTATGACATGTTCTTCCACCTCCAGTTGTAGGCTGAGGAAGGGGTGTAAGTATGGCAGGGACAAACACAGTGGGAGCATGAGCTACTCGTTAAAAGAAAACACTTGTGCTTTCAGATCCTGTTCACATTTGCATTTTGTGATTTAGTTCTGAGAAGCAAGCCTGGTTTTTCTGGCTTATACCATCTGATAACAACCACTTGATGATGGGCAGCTCAGGTTTCCTGGCCACCTTGTTCTATACCCAGAAGCAAGCCAAGAATTATTTCTGTAAAGAATAGTTGCTTGTCAGTGAAGCCTAAATTTTACTTTAAAATCATAGGATTATTTGTGTTATACAAATACTATAACATCTGCCTATGCCACAGGTACTTTGAGCAATATTGAATTTCCTAGGCCAAAGGTCCCAGTGAGAGAGCTACAGGCATGCAGCCCAAGTCAGTTATAATATATACTCTCTTCTATTTTTCTCTCAATACTGGTAGAACTTTGAGATAATTAGTAAATGAATCAGAGCTACACACCCAAAACAATTATATATCTATATATCTATATCTATATCTATATCTATATCTATATCTATATCTATATCTATATCTATATCTATATCTATATCTATATCTATATCTATATCTATATCTATATCTATATCTATATACTTTTTTTGGTAAAATACAAAAGGATGTGCCACATGGTGTGTCTCATTCTTTGTGGTCAAGATTATAAGCTGCAGCAAACTATTTTTCATCTTGGAAGGAATGTATTCTGAAATTTCCAGACTTCTAAATGCCCCAGAACTTCACTGAGGAATCAAGCACCTGTATTTTAATAAGTGTCATTTCTCAGCCTCTGGCAATAGTGACTTACTAAGTCATCTGGCAGACCTGCTGTTTTCTTTTCACCAGGTCCTATGAGCCTGATGTAATCAAGGTAACAGAGCAGCATACAGCCTTGGGAAGAAAATTTAAAAAGGTCTTGAGTGGTACAGAGCCACTAAAGCAAGTTAATAAAGATAGAATTTTGCCCCTATTAAATGAATGTTAATAAATCCTACCTTCTGCTGAGTTTGGGGGATAGAGAAACTAATATATTCAAGATCAATACTTGCATACAATTTTCTGGGAGTTTGTTGACATCCTCAGGAAGAAACCACATAAATATAATGTGATGATGAATGTAATGTGAAGTAACATCAACAATTGGAATTACTAGCTGATTGTGTTTATGATAATCTGCTCATCCTCCAAGATTGACTTCTCTTCTGCATAGGACAACAGGCTATGGATTGAAATTATCCCCCTATATCTCTTGTCTCTATTGGTGGCAATAATCTCCAGGACTCGCCTAAGCATGTACTATTGCTAATATTTTACTTTTTGGAGAGGTATAATGGTTAGTTTTATGTGTCAACTTGGCTGGACTATGAGATGCCCAGATAACAGTAAAAATAATTATTTCTGGGTATGTCTCAGTATTTCTGGAAGAAATTAGCATTTGTTTGAGTAGACTGAGAAGAAAAATCTTCCATCATCACTATGGGTGGGCATCTCCAATCCATTGAGGACCCAAGTAGAACAAAAGTTTCTCTCTTCTTGAGCTGGGACATCCCTCTTTTCTTGCTCTTGGACATCAGAGCTTCTGGTTCTCAGGCTTCAGACTTAGACTGAATTATACCACCAGCTTTCCTGGCTTTTAGCTTGCAGAGAGCACATTATGGGACTTTTTGCCCTCCATAACCATGTGGAACAATTTCTATATAAGCCTATTAGATCTGTTCCTCTGGAGAATCTTGACTAATATAAGGAATGAAATCAGCATCTTTCATTTGCTTTTTCAATCATTAGCCACAGGACAGAGAGTTACTATGGACATTCTCTCATTGCGGATTATGTTGATGCTGACCTTAATTTGGGAACCCGAGTAACAAGCATGTGTTTGGTTCCAAGAGCCAATGAGTTACATGAACACATTGAAGTTAGGTGTTCATTTTTCACCTTATTCCAATATATTACCACTTGGACAAATGGACTAAAGCAGTGGTGGGGAACCTTTTTTCTGCCAAGGTCCATTTGGATATTTATAACATTCATGGACCATACAAAATTATCAACTTAAAAATTAGCCTGCTATATTGGTCAAACATTTAATTAACTCTCCTCTAATGCCTTGGCTGGGCCAGACCAAATGATTTTGAAGGCCTTATACAGCCTGTGGGCCGGATGTTCCCCACCCCTGGGCTAAAGTATTCTTCTGGGTTTTGTTTTAGCATAGACACAGTAATAATTCAAACAATCCATGAAATATCTGTATTTCCTGGTGCTATGAGTGCTCTTGTAAATGCCTTTAGGTCTCTGGTAATACACGTCTGATATTATCACAAGATCTTTATTCAAGTGTCCACTATTTCATGTCTGTTGGTCTATTCCCTATGCTCCACTAAGAATTCAAACATCCTAAACACGACAAAAGTATTGAAAAATCAGCAAAGTTTTCATAAACATGCCTAATATTAATATTATTTTTCATATTACTACTAAGAAATCTTGCTTGAATTCCAAAAAATAAGCAAGAATTGACTGAATGGGATTCTTTAATTATTGCCATCACAGTATTAATTTAAAATCTTTCAAAATGGGGTGGGGAAAAAAAATCCAAACTTTCTTATAGATAGCCATAATACACAAAAATGATAACTAAAAAAACATCTATTCAGTGTATTGACAGGATCAACAAAACAGCAAAACAAGCTGCTCTCAATGTTGATTTGCCAATTATCGCTAATGGTGTTCCATTCCTTGGCCCTATCACTTGCTGTTTTGGAGATGGTTAATTTTGGAGTGGAGCTTCCATCCATGATTCTTCATTAGGAAAAAACCAAAAACCTCACTTCTCATGAAGACATTAATAAATTAAATATATTTATTTTTACTTTAGCAACTTAGACATTGTAAACATCTATATTAAATGCTTTATAGAAGAAAAACCTGCCTTTCAGTCTACCTCTGCATGAAAAGATTGTTTATTGGTATTTGAAGGTGAGGAGATATAATTCTAAAATTTTTCTAAGGGTAAAATTTCACTAGAGGCAAACTGTTATAAAGAAAAGAACACATGTTTTTCTATCAGAGAGACCAACTTTTGCATGGATCTGCCACAGACTGTTTTTTGCTGTTGTTTTGTTTTTAATTTAGACGAGAGATTTAACTTTTCTAAGCCCTAGTTTATGAACCTTTAATTAGAAATAGGAAAACGTACCTTGCAGTGCCAGCAATATTATGTGAAAAGCAAGTGGCCAGAATTTGGTACATAACAATGAAAGAGTAGGATGAATGATATGATTTAAAAGAGACAAATTATGAGACAATGGTTTTGTAATGTCTTCTGCATAAATACCTTTAAAAAGAGAAGGAATGGATATCATTGATTTCGTTCTTTAAAATTTTTTGTGGCAGCAATATCTCCCCTTCCGTGGCCTACTTACACTTCAGTCACCCTTGATTGCACAGACTCAGACTGAGTGAGACCTAATTTATCCTGGGCATTGAATGTGTGAGTAGAAGGGTCCAGAGGGCCACAATCAGGGTCCTGCACACCAGTTTTAACCAGAGGAACAGTGTTTTTAACTATTTAAAATTTTGGTTTTTAGAGTAAAATTTAATCTGAAGAAAGGATTCTATGTTGCACATATTTTGAGAACCATTAGCTAGACCATTTCTCCTTAGCCTTTTGAGGATAACAGATATTGGTTAAAATCACAAAGAAGAGCCAAATGGATATCATTTCTTGTTTCTTCATTAAATACCTACTCTATCTTTTTATTTTATTATTTTTTTCTTGCTTAGGAAGCTGCATTTTGTTTTATTTTTTCATTAAATTTATTGGGGTGACATTGGTTCATAAGACCATACAAGTTTCAAATATACACTCAATAAAACATTATCTGCCCACTACATCGTGCGCCCACCACCCAAGCAAAGTCTTTTTCTGTGCCCATTTCTCTCCCTACCCACTCTATCTTTTTATAATAGCAGATATTAAATTGAATCTGACCTGAGCACACAGCCATGGTGAATGTGTTTTGTGTTTTTATGTCCCTACAAAAGGAAATTTGTTTTTTGTTCTAGTGTTGCCCCTAATATAAAAATGAAGTAAACTACTCTAACTCTCATTATTAAAAATATAAACAAAATATTCTTTAAAAATATGTTATTCTTTTTCTTTTACAATGTCCAAAGCTTTTTATCTCTATTTCTTTTTTTCATGAATTTAAAGAATGGTAGCTGATGAGTACGCTACATTGTGTCAACAGTCTCATCTTTAAAAAATACAACTTACTTTTTCAAGAACTTTATTGCTATTCTTTCACACTGTTCAGGTTTATATTTTTCTCACACTTAGCATTTAAAGAAAATGGATTGATTTGGTTATTCTTTTGCTGGAAATGAGCATGTCTGGGGTAAAATAAGTCCATTGAGATATTCTGGGAAGCACATATTATTGAACCAATACCTGGATTTAGGGTACTTCCACCCAGTTAGGGAAATAGCTGGTGCAGTCCATGAAACTGAGGTCATCTTTATAAGTCCTTCTTATATAAACATTTTTGGAAACAACTCTTTTTTGCCTTTATACTTTGCAATTATGCTTAAGGGCATTGCTTGGCCTACCTGAAGTTCTTGTGCCTTTCAACACCACCTTTTGGAAGCACCAAGATATTTTCTTATGTATCATGGCTGTATTCAAAAAGGTCTCTGAAAACGCAACGACTTCTTTCTATATAGCAGAAAAAACAAAGTATCCCAGGACAAATAACAAAATCAAAAATCTCTCACATGAACAGGCACTGAATCAAGTTCTCAGATCACAATTGAACATTGTTTTAAAAAAAATCAAAGGTAAATATGGTCTTTTCAATAATCACTAAAAATCTGAAAAGTTATCCAGAAATGCCACCAGAAAAATGTATTATGGATATATAATCTAAGAGCAAAACTTATGTCTATCTATAAAAACTGCCTACAGCAAATATCATTCTCATACTTCTTAGCATTATAAAAACAGAAATAAAAATAATGACAATATTAAATATCAATCTTCACTATTTACTAGATTAATGGGTGAACTGACTATGGAAAATTTTCTGAATGAAATATTACCATGTTAAGTAAAAAAAAAAAAAAAAAAAGCAAAATGGAAGTAAATGTGAGATCATAACAAAAGTTACAGCAAAAACTAAAATGGAATGCTGTACATTTTATAATGTTGTTTTGAGGAATGATAGATTTGGGTAATTTTCTTCTTCATTTTATTTCCTGTGCTTTCAAGTTCATTCGTTCAAGGAATATTAATTAAATGCCTATAGCAATGAAGTTATAGTGGAATTGGGGAGATAATAATAGCAATACAGGCAGTCATTTTCTCATGGAGCTTTCTGTGTAGTGAAGGCAATAGTTATTCAACAAATATAATTACATAGAAACTTTTTAAATTACAGTGAAGACAGGTAATGTGCAATGAAAGCATATAATATAAAGATATAACTTGCCTTGAAGTTTCAGTTTTTGGAAGAAGGAGCATATTGCCTATGTCAAGGTTATCCAGAGGAACAGAGCCAATTTATATATAAAGAGATTATTAGAAGGTATTGGCTCACATGGTTATGGAGGCTGAGAAATCCCATAATCTGCCATCTACAAGATGGAGAGCCAGGAAAGCCAATGAGGCAGTTTGAAGCCTGAGAGCTGGGAAGCTAATGGTGTAGATTTCAGTGTGAGTCTGAAGGCCTGGGAACCAAGAACACCCGGGCTGGAGAAGACTGATGTTCCAGCTCAGGCAGTCAGGCAGAGAGTGAAGTTAACATTTCTTTGCCTTTCTGTCCTACGCACGCTCTCAATGGATGGGATAATACCGTCCCACACTGGGGAGGGCAAGCTGAGTTACTCAATCTAAAAGTTCTAGTGTTAATCTCTCTCTCTCTTTTTTTTTTTTTGGTAATTTTAAAAATTTATTTTTCTATTTAAGTATAGTTGGTATATAATCTTAATACTGGTTATATTTGTTTCAAGTGTACAAGGTGATCCAACAGCTTCAATGTGATCACCTCGCCAACTCCCATAAACACCTGTTTTGTGTAAACCCATCACAACATTATAAACAATACTAGAGGCCCGGTGCACAAAAATTTGTGCACGGGGGGGGGGGGTGAGGGGGGAGTATCCCTCAGCCTGGCCTGTGCCCTCTCACAGTCTGGGACCCCTCAGGGGATGACCACCTGCTGGTTTAGGCCCACTCCCTGGGGGATTGAGCCTAAGCTGGCAATCAGACATCCCTCTGGCAGCCCGGGAGCCCTTGGGGGATGTCCATTTGCCAGTGGAGAGCAGGCCTAAGCTGCAGTCGTACATCCTTAGTGCTGCCGAGGAAGCAGGAGAGGCTCCCACCACCACCGCTCTATTGGCAGCTGGCAGCCTGACTTGTGGCTGAGCAGAGCTCCCCCTGTGGGAGCGCACTTACCACCAGGGGGCAGCTCCTGCATTGAGCTTCTCCCCCTGGTGGTCAGTGTGTGTCATAGTGACCAGTCATTCCCAGTCTTTCTGCTGTTAGGGTCGGTTTGCATATTACCCTTTTACTATATAGGATAGAGACCTGGTGCACAGGTGGCGGCTGGCTGGTTTGCCCTTCAGGGTGGGGGGTCCCCACTGGGGTGCCACTGGGGTGCCTGGCCAGCCTGGATGAGGGGCTGATGGCTGTTTTCAGTCTGGCCACGCCATTTTTAGGGTGGGGGGGGTCCCCACTGGGGTGCCTGGCCAGTCAGGGTGAAGGGCTGAGGGCCATTTTCAGACTGGCCAAGCCTCCCCAGTGACAGAAGCTCCTAGCCTCTCCTTTTATTCTTTTTTTCCCTGGGATTTATTTACCTTCTATAATTGAAACTTTATAGCCTGGAGTGGAGTTCAGAGCTGGCCAGGGCTTGGCTTCCTCCATCGCCAGGGGCAACCCAAGGCTCCAGCTCAGTGGCCACGGCTGGCTGAAAGCAGGTATCTGGGGTTTGTTTGGCTTCTATAATTGAAACTTTGTTGCTTTGAGTGTAGCTTAGAGCTGGCCGCGGCAGGTGGGGAACCTTGGCTTCCTCCATCACTGGAGCAAGCAAGCCTCCTGCTCATTCCAGCTCTGTGGCTGCCGGACGCCATCTTTGTTGGCAGTTAATTTGCATATCTCGCTGATTAGCCAATGGGAGGTGTAGTGAAGGTATAATCAATTACCATGTTTGTCTATTATTAGGTAAGGTTCCCCATCCCCTTTTCACCCATCCTCCACCTCTCTCTTCTGGTCACCATCCCTTTGGTTTCTGTTTCTGAGTCTCTTTTTGCTTTGTTTGCTTGTTTAGTTTAGTTTTTAGATTTCATATGTAAGTGACACCATACACTATTTGTCTTTCTCTGCCAGGTTTATCTCAGCATAATATTTTGGGACTTGCTTTTTTATTTAATACTAGAGGCCCTGTGCATGAAATTCATGCCCCGGAGCGGGGGGCGGGGGAGGAGGTCCCTCAGCTCGACCTACACCCTCTCCAATTCGGGAGCCCTTAGGGGATTTGCTACTGACAGCTTGGGCCCACTCCCCATGCTTCCCTGCTCTCTGCGGGGCCTGCCAGCTCCCTGCCACCTGGATGGGCAAGCAGGCCCTGCTGGGTGCTGCCTGTGGCCCGCTTGCTTGTTGGGCTCACATTGCCAAGATGATGCTGCCAGCATCCTGCCCGGCCTCTACGGGAGCCGCCATCTTTGTCATGGAGTGAAGGTTAATTTGCATATTACTCTTTTATTAGATAGGATTGTTAAGTTATACATTTCTAGGGTTCATAAGTGTTCTCTTTTTCTAAGCTCTCTCATAGTTGGTTACGGTCATAGGATAAATTTTGGCCAACAGACATTAATCAGAAGATATATGTGTAGCTTCTGGGCTGCAATGATTAATTTTGGTATACAACTGCCTCCAATAGTCTCTTTTTATGATATTGTGACCTTGCAGGAGCCCTGTTATTGAAATGATTTGGTGTCAAAGGGTAAAAGCAGCCTGAATCTCTCAGCTGCTGCAAAAAGGCTAGGTGCGCTTGAGAATCATCTAGACCAGGGGTTAGTAACTATGGTCCGTGGACCAAATCCAACCCGCTGCCTTTTTTTTTTTTTAATTTGAATTGTTTATTCTTTTGTTTTTGTGGTCTTTTTTAATCCTCACCTGAGGATATATTCCCATTGATGTTTAGAGAGAATGGAAGAGCGAGGGAAAGACAGAGAGAAATGTGAGAGAAACACATAAATTGGTTGCCTCTTGCATGAGCCCCAACCAGGGCCTGGCCTGGGGAGGAGCCAGCAACCAAGGTACGTGTACTTGACCAGAATCTAACCTGGGCCCTTTGGTCCACAGGTGGACGCTCTAGCCACTGAGCAAACCGGTTAGGTCCACTGTCTGTTTTTGGAGACAAAATTTTACTGATGCAACCATATCCTGTTCATTGATTTGTAGTCTATGGCTGCTTTTGTTCTTTGATAGAGGTGCGTAGTTGTGATATAGACCCTATGGCCCATAAAGCCTAAAATATTTACCATCTTTCTCCTTACAAAAAGTTTGTCGAGAACTGCCTTAGACTGATGGCAGTATTACAGTGAGCAATAGTAAACCTTTGTTCTGCTTACTCATCAGGTTACCATGTGTTATCATCATCACCATCACCATCACCACCACCACCACCACCACCATCATCATCATCATCATCATTATGATTTTAAATCCTCACCCAAGGTTGTTTATTGATTTGAGAGAGAGTCATCCATGGGGATTGGGGGTGGGGGGGGGTGATAAACATCTATTAGTTGCCTCACACATGAGCCCTGACTGGGGATCAAACCACAACCTTTTTGGTGTAAGGGATGTCCCTCCAACCAACTGAGCTACCTGGCAGGGCACCATGTATTATTTTGCAGTTGTAGAATATATCCTTCACTAACTAATACACAAATACTGGTATTCATCTACACTGTGGCATGTAGCTATAGCTCATTTATTTTCAGTGCTTTTCAACACTCCTTTTTATGATTATAGCACATTTATGTAACCATGCCTCTGCTGATGGACAGTCGTTTATTTGCATTTTATTATTTTTTAATTTTTGCTTTGTGTTGTGTTTTTTTTTAATATTTGAGAGTTACTTGTTTATATTTTTGTTTTTGTGTTTTATTTTTTTTTAAAATCATCACTTGGTATTTTTCCATTGATTTTTAGAGAGATTGGAAGAGAGAGGGAAAGACAGAGAAATATCGATATGAGATATTTAAAGGGATGTTTTTTCTTTCAGAATTTTCAGTTTTCTGTAATGTCAGAATAGCTCCTATTGAAGTCCCACAACTGTAAACTCTGGACATGATATTAACACAACTCTTTGAAGACAATCATGAATGACCAAAACCAAGGAGATCATGTTGGGCTCACCATTTAGCAAAAGGAAACTACTATGTGTGTTTTTATGCCTTTTAGAATAAGACAGACCCCAGTACTATGTACTATGTTAGGTAGCTAAACCAGACACAAAAACAAACAAATAAACAAACAAATAATAAAAAAAACCTGTCATTATACCAGGCTTGAAAACCCATAGGATAGAATTTGGGGGCAATTGAAAAATGACAACAGAAATCATGGAAAGGAGAGAAACAAAGAGGGAAGACCAGCATTTTTTGTATAATCTCTTCTCAAATTTCCGTGTGACCCCTGAACTGCACATGCACTGTATAGAATCCAAGTAGCCCAGTTAGGCTAAAAAAATCGAGGTAAAATTTTAATAATAACTCACCACAAGGAATACTACTTGTAGTTTGAATTTGAGTTAAAACAAGATAATTCCCTGAAAACTTCCTCTCTGGAGGAATGTAATAAAATCCAGAGTATCTACAATGTGTTATGATTCAAAAGATTCAGGATAAAATCTACCAAACCTGCTATCCTAGATAATAAAAGGCTAATATGCAAATAGACCGAACGGCAAAACAACCAGAACAACCAAACAACCAGTCGCTATGATGTGCACTGACCACCAGGGTGTATGTGAGGAACATGATGGGTGTCGGCCATGGCAGGATGGTGGAGCAGGTGAGTGGGGGCACCAGACTGAGGCAGGGCACCGGTGGCTGTCATTGGCGTGAGCCTCTGGTGGTTACTGAAAATTCCTTGCTCCCACATGCTGTGGTCCTGCCCAGCACTCGCACCTGCTGCTGGTGTCTGGCACCAGTCCCTATTGCTTGGACCAGTGGGTGCAAGTGGCGGCTGCCAGCCACGATCACCCCTCAGGGCTTCTCCACCTCCCCCTGCTCTTGAGGGGTGATCGAGGTCAGGAGTCACCTCTCACACCCACTGCCGGAAATGGCCCAGCTCACACCTGCTGCTGGCGCTGGCCCCTATCGCTCTGCGCCATCAATGGGTGTGAGCAGGGCTGGTGCCATCAGTGCGTGGGAGTGGAGGCAGCAGGAGCGGGGCTTCCAGCAGAGAGGGGACTGGGGGCCACAGCAGGAGGGGCCAGGTGGAGCCATGGAGGATGGGCCAAGACCCATCCTGTGCCCACTGCAGTCTCGTGGCCCACAGTTCCTTTCAAGGTGCACGAATTTGTGCACTGGGCCCCTGGTATACAAATAAAGAGGAATTGTTTTCTGTAGTTAAGAGAAAAGGCAATCAATGGAAACTAAACCTAGATGAGAAGGTGGAATTAGCTGACAAGGATTATTAAAGCATGGGTATGCAGAAAAATTTTCCTCTAGTGAATGAGAAAAAGGAAATCTTAGAACATCAATAGAGACTTTAAGTAAGAAAAAAAATGCAAATTCTAGAACTGAAAAAATACCATATCTGGAATAATATTTGGAGAGCTTGATAGCAGATTGGCAATGACAAAAAAAGTCAATAAACTTCAGGAATGAGGAACAGAATTAGCCAACGTGTGTGTGTGTGTGTGGGGGGGGGATAAATTAAAAAGATATACACAGTCCTGACAGTCCTGTGGGACAATTTCAGAAATTATACATATATGTAGTTAGAGTCCCTGAATTAAGTGAGAGAAAAAAGAGAAAACTATTTGAAATAATAATGCCTACAAAATTCCTAATGTTGGTGAAAAACATACAGAAATTCAAAAAGGGTAAGCTAACCTCAAACTAAGGATATCAGCCAAACTATTAAAAGCAGACGATGAATAAAAACATTATAGATGTGACAGTGATGGTGGAGGGTGACATATTACATAGAGGATCAATAATTCAAATTAGCACAGACCTCTTTTCAGAATGAGCGTAGATGAACTGAGAGGGAATAACATCTTTAAATATTGCAAGAAAATACAATTTTAACCCAGAGCTCTATAATCAGTAAAAATATTCTTTAAAAACAAAAGCAAAATAAATTTTTTAGATAGAAAGAAATTAGGAACATATTGATAAAGGCCTATTTTACAAGAAAGGTCCAAGATGCTCTTATGGCTGAGGGAAATAATACCAAATGGAAACATTTCTTTCCATCTGAGTAAGAACTAAAGAGCTCTGGAGGTGTAAATATGTGGGTAAGGCCCTTGCTGGTTTGGCTTAGTGGATAGAGCATCAGCCTGGGTACTGAAGGGTCCTGGGTTTGATTCGGGTCAAGGGCACATGCCTGGGTTGTGGGTTCAATCCCCAGTAGGGGATGTGCAGGAGTCAACCAATCAATGATTCTCATCATTGATGTTTCTCTCTCTCCTTCTTCCTTCCTCTCTGAAATTTATATATATATTTAAAATATGTGGGTAAGTATAAGAGACTATTTCCCCTCTTAATTATTTTAATATGTATCTTGCTATTTAGAAATAACATTGAATTGTGCTGCTTATAGTATAAGTAGGTTGTTATACATGTAAAATCTATAGAATAAAGGTTGAGGGTAATGGTAAATAGGCCTATACTGTTGAATTTTTGTACCTTTTATGTGAAGTGTTAAAGTATTGACTCCAAGTAGACTGGAGCAAATTAAGAATATATAGTGCAGTCCCTAGATAAAGCTCTAAAATAATGCAAAGAGGTATAAGTAAAACAATTATACTCAATTAAAAGAAAATTACTTAAAAACATTCAATGCAAAATAAATCAGGAAAGCAAGAACAGAGGAATTCCTCACCCACCCAGAAAAACAGAAGAACAAAATGAAAACAAAATAATAAACATGTGAACAAACTGCATCTATCATTATATTGTGTTAATGGTCAAATCACTCCAATTTAAAGGTAGAAATGTCAGAATGGATCATACAACAGGATCCAGTTATATGCTATGTATGAAAACTGCAACAAATATAAAGTCTACATTAAATGGTGCAAATAAATGAACTGAAAGATATGTCATTGAAATAGTAAGAATAGAAACATTAGAGATACTATATCAATGTTGGATAAAGTAGATTTCAAGACAAAGAATATTACCATAAACAATAAAGATATTTCATGATAATAAAATTGTAAACATCTCAGAAGGAAATATGAATCATGAATGTGTATATGCCCACTAAAATAGCTTAAAACACATGAAACAAAAACTCTTAGGATTAAAGCAAAAATAGAAAATTTCATAATCAAAATGAAGGATTTTAACACCATTGTCTGCAGTTAATAGAATAACTAGATAAAAATTCAGTAAGGAGGTACTAGATGAAAAAGCACTATTAATCACCTTGACCTAATTGCTATTTAAAAAACAGTTCTAAAGAATATATCATTTTTTTTCTAATACACACAATACATTCACCAAAATAGACTATGCATTGGGATACAAAAAAAAAAAAAATCTTCATAAATTTAATCACTTCTTGGCATTTTGGCTAAAATCAAGTGTAAAAGTCTTTGTAAATTTAAAAGGATTAAAATAATGGTATCTGTCTAAAACAGAATTACATCAGAAATCAATAGCAAGAAAAAATCTTTAAAAATTATCAAACTTATATCTCCCCCCTACCCCCCACCCCCCCCAAAAAAAGAATATTTTAGGTCCAGAGGGATTTACTGGTATATACCATTAAGTATTTAAAAGACAAAAAACACACAAATGTGTTTAAAAATAGAGGAGGAGGAGGAAGGAATACTTAATAATAAGTTTCATGAGGCTAGCATAACAAATCACGTCAAAACCAAGCACAAATATGTGTGTATGTAAAATTATAGACCAACATTGATCATGAACATAGACACAAAAATATTTAACAAAATAGTAGCCAATCGAATTGAACAATATATAAATTATAACCAGGGAGAATTTCTCTCAGGAATGCAAGATTGGTTTACTTTTATACATTGTAACATTTGAAAACCAGTCCATGTGTTGGTTTTTGTGAGTATAAAGAGTAAAAGACAAAATATTATATGATCATTTCATTAGAAGCAGAAAAATATTTGATAAGTTCCACATGATTCATGATAAAAAAGTCCAGAATCTTAGATATTTATACTCACAAATTCTGGTTCATGAATAAGGTGGTGGGTTTTGAACCCACAAGTTCAAATTCCAAATTTGGAGAACCCACACTACTTAACTTCAAGATTTACTGTAAAGCTACAGTAATCAAGGCAGTGTGGTATTGGCCAAAGAATAGACAAATCAATCAATGGAACAGAATAGAGAGCCCAGAAATAGACCTATGCAGATGTATTGAACTGATCTTTAACAGAAGAACAAAGACAATTCAATAGAGTAAGGATAGTTTTTTAACAAATGGTGCTGGAGCAACTGGACATCTATATGCAAAAAAAAATTTAAAAAAATGTAGACATATCTTACACCTTTCACAAATTAACTCAAAATGGATCATGGACCTAAATACAAAGTTCCTAGAAGATAACAAAGGAGAAAATGTAGGTAACCTTGGGCTTAGCAATGATGTTTCAGATACATCAGCAAAAGCACAATTCATGAAAGAAAAATTTCATAATTTGTACTTCATTAAAATGGAAACCTTCCGCTTTGTTAAGGCATTAATAGGGAATGAATGGATAGCTCAGAGAATTAAAGAAAATAATTGCAAAAGCATCTAATAAAGGATTGGTACTCAAAATATGTATGGAACTCTTTTTTTAAAAAAATATATTTTATTGATTTCCCACAGAGGGGAAGGGAGTGGGACAGAGAGCCAGAAACATCAATGAGAGAGAAACATCGATCAGCTGCCTCCTGCACACTCCCCACTGGGGATGCGCCTGCAACCAAGGCACATGCCCCTGACCAGAATCGAACCTCGGACTCTTGAGTGTGCAGGCTGACGCTCTCTCCACTAAGCCAAACCGGACAGGGCATGTATGGAACTCTTGAAAATCAATGAAAAAAACTAAGCACCCTAATGAAATAGTGTGCAAAAGACCTTAACAGACATCTCACAGAAGATGGCCAAGTGGAAAATAAGCATATGAAAAGATGCTCAACATCATATGTTATTAGGGAATTATAATTAAAACCATGAGATACTACAATAAATCTATTAGAATGTCTAAAATGCACACACGGATAAAACCAAATGCTGGCAAGAATGTGCAGCAATAGGAATTCTAATTTATAGTTGGTGGGAATGCAAAATGGTCCAGGCACTTTTGTAGACAGTTCAGTAGTTTCTTTCTAAAGCAAATACATTCTTATCATATGATCATGCAGTCATACTCCTTGGTGTTTCTCTAAATGAGTTAAAAACTTTGTTTAGAAAAAAATCTGCATACAAATGACTATAGCAGCTATTTTCATAATTGCCAAAATAAGATGTCCTTCAGTATGTGAATGAGTAAATATATCCAGACAATGAACTATTTATTCAGTGATACTATGGTTTTAATGTGTTTTATATAAAGTAGGAAAAATCCCCTCTTCTTTATTCTTCCAGATGAACTTAATAATTATATATAAAAAGCCCTTAGAATTTGTCTAAATATTGAAGGATAACTGACCTAGTCACAATTATAAGGGATTTTTAAAAAATACTAAACAGTAATATTGTTGAAAAACATGTGCATCTTTATAAAACTTTTAAAACTAGTTTTGAAACGGGAATTTTGGACTGGAAACTCGCGGTGTTTCCTGGGAGGATGGTTTTTCTTAGGCTCTTTGTCCTTCCGAGTCGAAGAATGAAACCACGGACAGAAGATGGCACAGTAAAGGTGGAAATTTGTTGAAGAACAAGTATAGACTCCCACGGGGGAAAGGAAAGAGTCCCACTGCAGATCTCTATGCCTTGTGTGTCTGAGCATTACGACGTGACGGTGTGAGGGGATCTCTATACCTTGATATCCCCTCTGATTAGTCACCACCCCCTTCTGATTTGGTCACTATAGCAACTCCGAGCCCAGAGGTCAAACCTCACATGGGACTCCTGAGCTCTCCTCCCTCATTGTTCTCCTATTCCCTCTGGGCCTTCTTCTCCCTTCCCTTTATTCTGTAAAGGTGCACCTTTTGCTAATTCCAGCTCCCGTATCTTATGGATATGTAACTCCTGCAGCTCCCTTGTCTTGTGGAAATGTATCCTTTTGCAACTCTGCACCCTATGTTTTTTCCCATGGACCCCTTAGTTTCTAAAATTTCCTAAACCTGCTTATTTCACCCTAAAACTCCTTTCAGTTTTATTAGTAGTAGTAAACTAGTAGGACTTTGATATTTTAATACTAATTTTTTCAAGGTCTTCTTAAAAACATTTTTTTTCATGTACTACTCTCCAGCTTCATTATTTTTAAAATGTATTATTACACAATCCTATATAATAAATAGCTAATATGCAAATGGTCATCACGTCCTCACACCGTCACATCGTAGCACTCAGACACTCAACACTGAGGAGAGAGGAATGGGGACCAGCCAAGCACAAATGAGCTCGAGAGAGAGAAAAATGGGGACCAGCCAGGCTGCGGCCCGGGAGAGGGACAAGCCACCCACCCCGTGGTCCTGAGCGCCAGTACCTGTGGCTGTGGCTCAGAGGAAGCTACCCACTCACGGTCCCCTGTGGCTGCGGCTGGCCTGGGGGAAGCCAGCCCGGGTCCTGGGTGCCTGCAGCCGGCCAGATGGAGGGAAGCCCGGGTCCCGGGTGTCTGTGACCGGCCAGAGGAGGGGTCTGGGTGCGGGGTGAGGCAGAAGCAGTTAGAGGCTTCTAGTGGAATTATAAAATTCTAGAGTTTTCCTATTTTTTGGTTATAAAATTAGATAAAATGAAGTATATTTCATTTTAGTTATTCAAAGCAAAGTCAAGGTAATATTTTGAATTTGATTTTTGAATCCTAAATTAATAATTAACCAAATAATTACAACTCTGAAAATTGTTTTTCTCCAATAAGGTTTGGTTTTGGGGCTTAGCTTAAATTTTCTCACATTTGTAAAAATGAAAGCATATATTATAGCAACATATTTTTTAATGTGCCTACATATTCTTGCACATTTCTGAAACTTAATTGAAATCATTTAATCATGCCACAACGAATTAAAATATACTTACATGTAATAAAAAGTTTTGTGCTAGACAAAAGGAAGTGAATATGTCTCATTCATATTCTCCCTATTATTCTACAATGTCAGTTAATTACTGCAGAGGTGGGTGGGTGTTCTGCCAAATTCCCCAGTATACTTTGGCATTGCCCTCTCCTTGTTCTTTTCTTAGGTCTATTGGAAAAGAAATGCAGATTTTAAAATCTTCATTGAAATTAGACTCTGTTCTGATCCTCTTTTTACAGAGATGTAAGAGCCCTGAGAGACTTTTAAATAACAATGAGGTACAATTAAATGGATTCTGATCAACTGGGTAATATCATTTGTTCTGAATAGAAAGAAAAGGTAGATAAACATAATAAATCAAAGTACTACCATTTGTTTTTTTCAAAATAGAAATGACTTCCTTTATACATATTTTATTTTCTTCAAGATAATGAAGTAGTAACTGGAGCTAATATAATTGTGGCAATATGGTAACTTCAGTTAGAAATGAGCACCTTTAACATTAATTGGTTGCTTTTGAATATATAGGAATTGTGGGGTCCTTATGGAGAGAAAAAAAGACTTTGATCTAGACATTTCTAAATCTGCCCTTTAGATTTTTGCTTTTGTGTTTTAATGTTGGCACGTATATTACCCAAGTGGATGTTGATGTAAAGGATTAGTATGTCTAATCCTCAGCAAAGAATTATATTTACACCATTTCAATATTTCCAGAGAAGGAGGATTTACATTTTTCTCCTTAATCTATTCATTGGCTTTGTACACTTTATAAACTGTCTCTATAAAGTAAGACAGGCCACATAACAAGCATGTGGTTCATCAAACAAATTCTCATGGAATTGATCAAACATGCATTCCTTTATGGCCAAAAGAAAATGAATATGGCTAAAACATGCCAAGTCTTTCAGAAAATATCATGCATAATATTTTCATATAGCAAATTAATGCTAAAAGAGGAGTGGAAAGAGCAAGTTGGTTCTCAAGTGATGGCGATGTTACCGTTACTCATATGTTCTCATTTATTTCCTGCCAGAGTGTTTATGTGCTATTGTGCACTCCCAGGCATACCATCTGTTCCTGTTGTCAGGGCCGTGAGCTGAGGTGACTAGAGGGTGCTACTTTCTTGATTTCTTAAGAGATCACTTAGCTACATACAGAGAAGCATTCTGTTGTGTGGCTACTTCTTATACTCTCAAATCATATAAGCTCTCCTGAAAATATGTGCAATGTGTTACATGGGCAATTAGATAAAGGAGGATAATGCCAGTGGAAATCTAATATGATCACATTACTGTAGCAGTTCCGGGCATGGTCTTTAATCAAACACACTGGACTAACATTTTGACTCAGCCAATTACCAGCTCCATGACCTTGGGCAAGTGAAAAACATACTGTAAGACTTCATATTCTCATTTGTGAATTTTACAGATAACAAAAGTACCTATCTATTATGTGTGTTTATATAGTAATTCATCAAAACTCTTACCACAGTGCTTGGCTTATTGTAAACATTCAATCTTTATTCGCTATTATTATTATGTGCCTTACTAAATTGGTACAGTAGCAATTTTAATCTTTTACTAATGACCTCAGTTATATTGAAAAATAAAATTTAAACATGTAAAGTATATTTTACTTTATTTTGGATTGACCTAAAGATAAGTGATGATATATTCTCAAGTTCATACAATGTTATCTATCCATGGCTGATCTGGGAATAATATTTAATTATCTGAGATGATCCAAAGTTCTTCTACATAAATAGACTTGTTTTTTAAAGACACATCAATTTATGAAGTATATTCATTTTGTTTTATTTGAAGTAAAGTATTAGTCTTTTTTTATATATCAAAATTAGCATAGTTACAAAGTATTGGCCATAACCAGCTCCATAAGAGAAAATAATGAATCACATGGAAGAAGTTTTATGAAAATTCCAAAATCATTTGGAGACGATACTATTTTAATGAATGATTTTTTGGCTAAAGAACATTCCTTGTCATTTATCCAAATAAGCATTAAAAGTCAACCTGCACATACATAAACAAACTGAATTAATAATTTGAGAAATTTTAGCTGAAGCCAATCAACAGAACCTACCCAACCGAAATCCACCAGGGGTGGAGTCCACTATCCTTCCTTAGCAAAGGAGTAAAGTTGTTTCTTTTCTGGGCCATTTTATTTTTCTAAATCATATTTGTTTTTTGACATGTTTTTAGATATTTTATTATCTTTTAAATTTTTCCCCTGGACATTCTAAGAATTTTCCAGCAATGCGTCTCAAGACTGTGTTCTGTACCAAATGTACCTTACAAATTTAGCAGTGCCTTACAAAATGTTTACTGTGTTCAAATGCTTTCCCAAATGTGGTATTGCCAGTTATTCTTGGTCACCCTCTCATGGTTACTGAAATCCATATATACTTAACTAAGGGATACAGATTTTTTTTTCATATAAGAATTTGTGTAGAACCTTTATTTAGCTTATAATCTTAGCATTTGGCTCAGTCATGTTTTCTGGTACTGCCCACTCTTCCTCCACAACATTCTTCTACTATTTATTGCCATTTATATAAGTAAATTGTAAAATGAAAGGACGAATTATGTAAGATTTTCTCTAGTACTTACTAGTATCTCACATACTCTGGTAGCCAACTAGGACCTAAAGCACAACATGGATAATAAAGGTTCTTCCCTTATGGGCCCAGGAGTTCACAGTGCCGTGGTGAAGACAGAGAGACAAACAACTGACCAGAGTTAGCATCCTGAGGAATATGCCAACATGGTGGTGGAAAGCGCCATGAGGAAACAGAGAGAGGGCTGCATTTAATTGTGATTAATATCCCAATCTCTAAACCCAGGGCATAGCCTGGCCTTATAACACGTAATACTTCTGCCTGATCGCCCTTAACCGCTTCTGCCTGCTGGCATGATCGCCCCTAACCACCCCTGCCTGCCGGCCTGATCACCCCTAACTGCCCTCCCCTGTCAGCCTGATTGCCCCTAATTGCCTCCGCCTTGGCCCCTGCCACCGTGGTTTTGTCCGGAAGGATGTCCAGAAGATGTCTGGTCTAATTAGCATATTGCCCTTTTATTAGTATAGATTATATTAAATGTATTTGGCAAGTTACAGCTCTTTCCCCACTCTAAAATTTGAAGCCCCTTAGGAATGTGAAGCCCCTTAGGAAAGGTCACCTATCTCATTCATTCCTTGAACCTAGTCCTATGCCTCAACAATGCATTATATGGTTTCTGACTTATATGGGGATTATGGGGCTAAATGGACCAAATCCATTTCAAAGAACCAGCTAAGAAGGTAGAAATTAACTTAGAAGTGGTAAAGGAAGAGCCAAAAAGAAAGTGAAGTGGGAGTGGCATGAAGGGGGAAAGCACAATATTGAATTTGTCTGCCTGATGAAATTAAATACTATTGACTTAGGTAGTTCCACCTTTCTTCATTCCTAGCTCAATCTCTTGGAATTGAAGTTCATTTCTAGTATCTCAAGACCTGACCTCGGGGGAAGTGGATTTAGAAAAAATGATGATACGTGGCTTCTATGAATATATTGTGTATTCACCATCTATAATAATAAAAATGTAATAAGCTAATTAGACTGGACATCCTTCTGGATGAAGCCGCAGCTGGCAGGGGGCTGAGGCAGAGGAGGCCAAGGCAGAGGAGACAGAGGCCCCTTGCATGAATTTCATGCATCGGGCCTTTAGTAACTAATCTAATAAATCAGAAACAAGCAAATTGACCATAACTTCGCTATGCCCCAAGCCACACCCACCAGCCAATCAGAGCGACTATATGCAAGATAACCCAACCAAGATGGCGGCTGGCAGCCACGAAACTGGAGCAAGCAGGAGGCTTGGTTGCCCTGATGATGGAGGAAGCCAAGCTTCCCGCCTGCCCTGGCTGGCTGTGGCTAAATTTCAATTATAGAAGATAAATAAATCCCAGATACCTGCTTTCAGCCAGCCTCCACTGGAGCTTGAGTGGCTGGGGGCTGTGGCCAGCCTGCAAACAGTCATCAGCCCCTCACCCAGGCTGGCCAGGCACCTCAGTGGGGACCCCCACCCTGAAGGGGCTGTGACCAGCCTGCAAACAGCCATCAGCCTCTCACCCAGGCTGGCCAGGCACCCCAGCAGGACCCCCACCCTGATCCGAGAGACCCTTCAGGGCAAACCAGCCAGCCCCCACCCATGCACCAGGCATATAATAAAAGGGTAATATGCAAATTGACCTTAATAGCAGAACGACTGGGAATGACTGGTCACTATGACACACACTGACCACCAGGGGACAGATGCTCAATGCAGGAGTTGACCCCTGGTGGTCAGCGCGCTCCCACAGGGGGAGCTCTGCTCAGCCACAAGCCAGGCTGATGGCTGCCAGCACAGCAGTGATGGTGGGAGCCTCTCCTGCCTCCTCAACAGCACTAACGATGTCCGACTGCAGCTTAGGCCTGGTCCCTGCTGGCAAGTGGACATCCCTCGAGGGCTCCTGGGCTGCTAGAGGGATGTCTGACTGTCAGCTTAAGCCTGATCCCCCAGAGAGCAGGTCTAAGCCAGCAGGTGGTCATCCCCTGAGGGGTTCCAGACTGCGAGAGGGCACAGGCCGGGCTGAGGGACTCCCCCCTCCCCCCCGAATGCACAAAATTTTGTGCACCAGGCCTCTAGTTTATAAATAAGCTAAGTCATTAAATAAAGTGTTTATGAAGTGTTGCAAAATAGGGGATCAGGCCTAAGCCAGCAGGTGGACATCCCCTGAGGGGTCCCAGACTGTGAGAGGGCACTGGCCGGGCTGAGGGACCCCCCGAGTGTACATATTTTTATGTACTGGGCCTCTAGTTGTATATAAAAGCAATATAGAGAATTATGGTTAACAGTGTAGGTTCTGGAGCTAGGTTATCTCGGCTCTCCCATTAACTAGCTGTGTGACCAAGAAAAGTTTACTTAGTCACTGTATTCCAAAGTTTCCTTATCTGTAAAATGAATACAATAATAGTACCTATCTGAAGATAGTATCCACTCAATAAATATAATCTATTATTATGTGTTATGATACTGGTGATGTTAATGTCCTTTTCTACTAATTCCATTTTCTCTGTCATTTTTCCATTTGTATTGATTATTTCTCTTCTTTTTTCTACTTCTTCACTTAAGACAATTTTTAGGGCAATTTTATGTTTACTACAAAATCCAGAGGTAGCTGTAGAAATGTGCTGTTTAATCTCCACATAATTTGGGATTTTCCATGTATTTTGTGTTACTGATTTATAGTTTTATTCTACTGTGGTCTGAGAAAAGACATTGGATGATTCTTCCTTTATGTAGATCAAAACTTCTGATCCATTATGTTATTTCCTTCTCTCTAAAGAACGTCTTTTAACATTTCTTTCAAGACAGGTCTATAGTTCCATGATTAGGTCTCAGTCTTTTAGTGAGCCTGAACTTCTGGACTGAGAACTTCGTGTTTTGTTTTGTTTTGTTTTTCCTTCCTCCTCAGGTGGGACAGAATGGCCAGAGTGGGCTGGAGTTGGTGTTTCCCTTCACATGGAAGGATAGAACCAGCTAAAGTTAGTTATTTCCCTCTGCCCAAGTCAATTGGCCTGTAGTAATGCCCTAGCACAGTGGTCCTCAACCTTCTGGCCCTTTAAATACGGTTCCTCATGTGGTGACCCAACCATAAAATTATTTTCGTTGCTACTTCATAACTGTAATGTTGCTACTGTTATGAATTGTAATGTAAATATCTGATATGCAGGATGGTCTTAGGCAACCCCTGTGAAAGGGTCGTTCGACTGTCAAAGAGGTCGCGACCCACAGGTTGAGAACCTCTGCTAGCAGGTTAGGCTCTGGTTAACTAGTTTTCCCTGAGGTTAGTCCTTCTTTAGAAGAACAAAGTGCTCTGGCATATTTCAAAATGGAAACTTTTCTCCTCCCCCTGTGAATCCTGAAATGATTTTTTCTCTGATCTTTACTGTGAAAATCAGGTCCAGGTCTTGGTAGTAAATCTCACAATATTGTGTGGCTTTCTTATGACTGGGGTCCCCTGGAGCTTTTAACTTGCAGTTGTCCTTGCTGAGCCTCTGTCAATTTGTCAATTACAGTTGAGGTTTTCTAACCCTAAGAAACCCAGAGACTGCTTATCTGCTCTGATAAGCCTCTATTTTCTGTGTTTACTGGTGTGGCTCTCCAGTCTTGGGGGAAGCAGTCTGTCCTGTGTTTGTACTTCTTTTGTGGATCTATAGGAATTGTTGATTTTTCATCGGTTCAGCTTTTCACATGTTGTTATGACAGACTTCCATACTCACATGCAAAACTAGAAATTGGAAGTCCTTATCATGCTCTGTTTTAAGAGTAATATCCATGCTCATTATAGATGTATCTCTGAGTTTGTTCACTATTTTGACATGGCACAGATATACTAGTAAAGGATTTGTGCAAGTCATTACATTTTTTCTAAAAAGAAATCTGTGACTTTTCAACATTCAAATAAAATATTTATTATTAAGATTAAAATTCATGTTTAAAATATACTTTAAAAGTGAAGGAAATATTCTACTACCCTGAAAAACAAATGTCAGTTACATTTACAATTATAGGTATTATAAAGACAGATAATTCATTTTACTTTCACAATCCAGAAGAACAGATTAAAAACAAAACCCCACAGATAAGAAAAATATATTGGCCATTTAATACTCTCAGGAATGATGATAGATGAAAATTTCAAGGCAAAGCAGCCTCTTGATGGTTCTTAAAGCCATTTTCAAACTTTCTTTTGCTACATGAGAACATTCATAATGACAGGAACAAGTGGGATCAAACTTCAAAAAAATATTGGTGGGTTTATTTTCTGAAAGATTTAATGTGTGACTGAATCTTGCCTTATCTATAATTTACGTAAACTGTGATTTGTTATATAAGTAGAACACCTGGTACTTCTGCTCCAAAAATCGTCTAAGTAATTACAAATGGATGTCATTTGTCTATTTAACAAACTGTTGTGCAAATAATAAAGCTTGGAATAATTTTTAGAAACAGTTTTTAAATTTTTTTATTGCATTGAAACTTTCTCTTACCAAAAGGCTAATAGTCTGGTATAAAAAGCTTATGCTCTATCATTCAAAAAATATTTACCAAACATCTTTTGTGTGTTTGGGCTAAAGAATGTGGATACAGTAATTAGCAAGACAAACCCATTTTCTGCTGTTATAAAATAGTAGATTGCCTCATATGGTAACTATCCTATCTAATTAAGAGGGAATATGCTCATTGACCATCACACCCTCACAAGATGGCAGCACCCACAGCCACAAGATGATGATGCCCAGTCCCCTCAGCCCCACCTCATCCAGCCGGAGTCCCCCAGTGCCCTCAACTCTGCAGAGGAGGCAGTTGGAGGTGATCGGGCTGGCAAGGGAGGGCAGTTGGGGATGGTCATGCTGGCAAGGGAGCAGGTAGGCATCAATCATGCCGGCAGGGGAGCAGTTAGGGGGCTATCAGGCTGGCAGGCAGAGTGGTTAGGAGCCAGCAGTCCCAGATTGTGAAAAGGATGTCTGACTACCAGTTTAGGTGGGATCGGGCCTGAACCAGCAGTTGGACATCCCCAAGGGGTCCCAGATTGGAGAGGGTGCTGGCTGGGCTGAGGGACAACCCCCGCCTGTGCACAAATTTCGTGCACTGGGCCTCTAGTCTAAACATATAAAAAGCCAGCAACCAGAACGACCGGTTGCTATGACACCCACTGCAGCCAGTGAACCTGCTGATCAGGGGTGTGGGACTGGCTGGCCAACCTCCTGTGTCCCCTCTCCCCAGCCGGACCCACCCCTGATTGTACCCCCCACCCCAATAGGGGGTGGGGCTGGTTAGTTAACTTCCTGCAGCCCCTCCTCCCAGCCGGCCCTACCCCCAATGGGCTCCCACCACCCCAATTGGCCCACAGTGCCTCCGCGTACCCGGCCCCATGCCAGATTCCCCCACCCCATTCTGGGGCGTGGCTGGCCATCGCACCACCCACAGCCCCTCCCCACATCTGGCCTCACCGCTGGTCAGCCCCTACCACCCCAATCAGCCCCAGGCCCCTCCCCTCAGCCAGCTCTGCCCCTGATCAGCCCTCCCCAGCCGGCCAACCTTCCAAGGCCGCTCCCCCAGCTGCTGACCCCCGATCGCCCCCCGCCCCCAATTGGGGGTGGGGCCCACTGGCCAATCACCCATGGTCCTTCCCTCTAGCCAGCCCAGCCCTGAGCAGGCCCCGATCGGGTGGCTGGCTGGCCAACCTCCCACATCTCCTCTTCCTGACATGCCCGGCTCCAATTGGCAGATCAGGGCCGGCTGGCCGACCCCACCCATGCATGGTTTCATGCACTGGGCCTTTAGTTCCCTATAAAAGATATCCAAAGTAACTGTTAATATGCTGTCTAAAAAACATAATGGGCCCTAACCGGTTTGGCTCGGTGGATAGAGCGTCAGCCTGCAGACTCAAGGGTCCCAGGTTTGATTCCAGTCAAGGGCATGTACCTTGGTTGCGGGCACATCCCCAATAGGGGGTGTGCAAGAGGCAGCTGATCGATGATTCTCTCTCATCGATGTCTCTAACTCTCTATCCCTCTCCCTTCCTCTCTGTAAAAAATCAATAAAATATATTTAAAACAACAACAACAACATAATGGGTTGTAGGATTTGCCTAAAAAGCTAAGTGCACCATTCAAATTAATAATTCTAGATTTTCCTAACAATAATTCATGAACAATTCTTAGTTAAATATAAGATTAAAAAAGCATTGAAGTTCTATTGAACAATGAATATGTTACTTCTTAATCAGGGATGTGCTTCAAATTTATCTGGAGATATTTTGGAAATACCTATGCCTAATCTCACACCTAGAGGTTTTTCTTTTATAAACCTTTTTATATTAAGTCTATTTTCCAAAGTGATCCTGATGCTCACACTTAGCAAAAACTGTGATATTAAAAATCGTGAGATTCTTGTAGCCCAAATGCTGCACCAATGGCAATAATTTGGAAGAAAGTAAGACAAAGATAAACTTTGTAGTTATTAATTATGTTAAACAATAAGAAGAGATAAGCAACACCCAGTACTCCAAGAGAAAGAAGCTTCTTGACTGGTTAGTGGCGCTTCTCAGGGCGAAACTCTAGAAGTGAGGTAAGTGGACTAGTAGAATGGAGACAAGGAGACTTCACCTTGTTCCATTGATTTGGATAATTTTGGAAAATGGTTAAAATATTCACTTAGGCATCTCATAATTTCCAAAAGGCCAAGGTAAAGGTGGGAGGTAATATTAAGCTGTGCATTTGAATAGTTTCATTTGTTTATGAATATCCTAAAAAGAAAAAACCGGTAGTGACCACTAAGGATCAGTGGTCACCCAAAATATGCTAGGGAAGAAAACTATCCTTACATAATTGTAGCTAAGCATCTAACCAAGGAAAGTAATAAGCTTTTATCAAATGATTCCGTCCAACTGAAAAACTTTTTTTTGGGGGGGGTTGTGCTTAATTCTTTTAAGTTAACAAGAAAGAATGAAATGTATTGACTAAATAATTCACTTATATTAACTACTAGAGGCCTGATGCATGAAATTCATGCAAGAGTAGGCCTTCCTTCCCCCATGAGTAGGCCTTCCTTCCCCCACCTGTCGGCACCGGCTTCCCCCTGGCACCTGGCACCCGGGACTTGGGCTTCCCTCCAGCTGCCAGCAGGCACCTGGGACAGGGGCAACCCTGGCTTTGTCCAGAAGATCGTCTGGATGGAAGTCTGGTCTAATTAGCATATTATGCTTTTATTATTATAGGTGAGTTATTTATGCCTTTATAAATATGTTAGAATAAAATGTTTCTTCAAAGTTACAAATACTTTTGAGTGTTATATTTAATAAAATTTCAGCTTGCTAAAATAAAACACATTTCTAAAGGAATTTGTTCCTGGGGATGTGTGAATTTCATTTCTGTTGTCATTAGAAATGCAGATGGTGTGGGTTCTGAGAGCCCAAATCTTTCTCTTTTTTTTTTTTGTTTTGACTAGAAATAATAAATAAATCCTCAATTAGTATGCAAGAAAATATGTTTCTCTCTATAATACAAATGTATTATGTTTACTAGGTCAATTATATTATTACCAAGGAAACCATAAAGCTTTGGGTTAGAAAATCTATTTCAAAGTGAACAAGTGAGATTTGCTGTGTGCTTTCAGAAAAGTCAGTTGATCTCTCTGAGCTTTGATTTCTTTAGACTTCCAGACCCAAATTGCCTGAAAAGAGTGTGAAATATTTCACCCCATCGATGGCATTAAAAATAAAAATAGTATTAATCCATGAGATAAGGGTCAGGCAGTCTGACAGGATTCTGATTTCTACCATGATGCTTTTTAGAATAAAATAAATTGTTTTAGGGGAAAAGGTAAATATGTGAGCGAAACATAGAGAAAGGAGAAAGGAGAGAAAGTAGATAAAGGAGAATTTGGATTTGGACTGGAGGAGTGTTTAGCTTCAGTATGTGATTCCTAAAAACGAACAGGCCTTTGTAATCCTCACTTTCTTCACATAGTGCCATTGGCATCCAGTTTACTTTTTGTTCTAATTCTGAATGTTTCTGAGCTAAAATTCAGGCCACTGATGTACAAGTTTTGAGTATGTCAGAGCTTTTTTCAGTATAGTATGTGCTATGTGGGAAAAACACAACCTATAGCTAAAAAGAAATATCTTATTCTTTTTTTGTCAAAGAAATCATCATATAATCAATTTTTCAGGTTAATTTTGTAGGTCAAGAAGTGAAATTTCCAGGAAGTTCTTTTTAAGTTTAAGACTCTAGAGCAAAGTTCTGTTTAAAATTTCTATATGGGCTTAAACACTTTTTTTTAAGTATTGAAAGGAGGGAAGGGTTGATTAGAAAATGAAACTTGATTTGCTTCCATTTTCTACTAATGATTCTTTTATTTATATATTTTATAAATAATCAATGGAAGTTTGATAAGATTGACACTTTTCATGGGGACTGTGAGGTCAAAACTGCTTTCATAATAATCGTAAGATGTCATTTGCATTTTTCACTGTGTCGACATTTTCACTGAAGGTGAAGAAGCAATGATGGGCAAAACAGCAGATGTCTTGGCCCACAACCAATGCAATGGTATGAAACACCAGTAGTCCTTGTCTAATTTTCTATCATGCACCCATAGTTAACAAATTAAAAATAAATGGATAGTTTCACTTAAGAGGGCTCTTAATGGAGAAAAAGAATGTATTAATTTTGTTAAACCTCTAACTTTGAGTACACAACTCTGTAATATTCTATGTGACAAGAGAGAAAATTTGAGTAAAACACTTCTGTTGATTACCAAAGTAGGATGGTTGTCTCAAAAAGCAACAACAAAAAAGCATCTTTGCAATTTGTTTGAGTTGTGAGTTGAAATAGCTGAACAAATGCCAGGGTGAGCAAAAATAGGTTTACAATTGTTACTGTGGAAAAAGACATGCTGGTTATGATTATCACAATAATTTCATTAACTCCAAAGAATGTCATAATGGTACAGTGCTCTTAGGTACAATCTCATAAGTGCTCAAATTGCCCGCCATCATTAGTAATAATACTGTGCATTTCACATACTCACAAGTGTAAACCTACTTTTGCTTACCCCTGTATTTCTCAAGTGACCAATGCTTGACATTACAAAATCATGCATGGATAAAATTTCCATTTCAACTACAAGATGAGCCATGGTCAGTATGACTCAATTGGTTGGGCATCATCTCATGCATCAAAAGATTGCTGGTTCGATTCTCGGTCAGGGCACATCCTCAGGTTATAGCTACATCCCTGGTAGGGGGCGCAGTCAAACAATGTTCTGCTCTCAGATCAATCCTTCTCTTTCTCTCTTCCCTCTCCCTTCCTCACTAAAAATCAATAAAAGTATTAAAAATAAAATAAAATGGAGTACAAGATAGATCAATGGATTTTATTATAATAGAATGTGTAATGGAATGTGTAATGAAAAGTTTATTGATATGGTTTCAGATTCCACATTGCAACTAATATTTAAGGAACAATACTGAGAAAATTTTGGTATAACATTACTGAATAATATTCAAAGTTATCTGAAAAGGTTATTAAATACTCCTTTTTTCCCCAACTACATATTTTTGTAAGACTACATTTCCTTCACATATTTCAACCAATACAAGAAATGGCAATAGATTAAATGAAGAAGCAGATATGAGAATCCACCTTTTTTCTATTAAGCCAGAAATTGAAGAAATTTGCAAATATGTAAAACAATGTCACTCTTCTAAATTTTTAAAAAAATATTTTTTAACAAGACTATATTCTTTATGTTAATAAGTGATGCTTTGTTATTGCTATTTAAATATATATATGTAAATATTTTCAAATAAATATTTTTAAATGTCTAAATACTAATATGGCAAATATTGATATAACCCACATAAATAGAAGCTCTTTAGAGTCCTCAATAATATTTAAGAGAGTAAAGAGCATTTGAGACCAAAATGGGTACCACTGGGCTAGCTTCCTCTGGTTCTCTCGGTCAATCTGGGGTCATCTATCTCTATTTATTTTTTGGGAGAAAAACTCAAAGCTACAAATAGGTAAAGAGAATAGTATATGATATTTTTTTACATCTATACTAGCTTTGACAAATATGAACATATTGCCAGCCTTGTTTTAATTACTTCTTTCCATTAATATTTTATTTGCTTAAGTGTTTTATTAGCTAATCTCGATATCATGGTATTATCAGGAAAGACTTCAATATGTACCTATAGATGATAAATGTATATTTACACACTAATATATACATCATATACATACAGCCATATAATTATTATGCCATTATCACATCTAACAAAATTAGTAGCATTCTCTTAATATAACCCAACATCTAGTGTATATTAAAATATCCTCAATTGTTTCATAATTATGTGATTATAGCTTATAGTTGTTTTCTCAAATTAGAATCTAGTTAAATTCTCCTCATTGTTATGGATCTTATCTCCTTTTTAACCCAAACTCTGCCACCTCCTCATCCTTATACCTTTCATGCTATTGCCACGTTGTAAAAACTGATTTTCTTGTCCAATAAAATGTTTCAATTTTCACATTTGGCTGACTGTTTCATTTGATTTTATTAACTTTTCCTCTATTCCCTGTAATCTGGTAGTTAGATATAGAGGTTTGATTAGATTAAGACACATTACTTAGCAAGAATATTTACTAGATGGCATGCTTTCAGCTTCCTTTTGAAGTGTCTCTTAAAGCACAAAATGATTCATTGTTCTATTTTTTAATGAATGCTAAAGTTAATCAGTGGGTACTGGTAGGGTCAGCCTGATTGCTACACTATAAAGTTCTTCATTAACATTTAATGAATAGCTTTAGAATCCATTAAGTAATTGATTTTTAGATTTATCATTTCACTTTGTGTAGTTTTTTTAATTCTGTCATTCTTTTTACATTTTTAAAAGCTGAACATTTTCTGCAAGGAACAATTTTTTTCATTTACTATTGGTTACTTTGAAATACAGGTCATTCAGGAATTACAGGATAAATGCTTGGTCATTTTCCTTTACTTTTAACTTTTTTAAAAATATATTTTATTGATTTTTTACAGAGAGGAAGGGAGTGGGAGGGAGAGGGATAGAGAGTTAGAAACATCGATGAGAGAGAAACATCGATCAGATGCCTCCTGCACACCTCCTACCGGGGATGTGCCCACAACCAACGTACATGCCCTTGACCGGAATCGAACCTGGGACACTTCAGTCCACAGGCCGACGCTCTATCCACTGAGCCAAACTGGTTAGGACTTTACTTTTAATTTCAAGGTAATGAATTGGCACACTAGTAGCTATCATTGTTGGCCAATGTTTCTGTTGACTCTGGCTGAGTAGCTAAGTTGGTTAGAGCATCATCCCGATATGGCAGTCAGGGCACATACAAGAAACAACAATGAATGCATAAATAAAGTGGAAGAGTTACCTAAGAGCCACCCAAGTCAGAGGGGGCTCTCCCCTCCTTGGCTCTTGTAACACTCATGAGAAAGAATTCACAAAAGTGATAGAAAGTAGAGTTAAGTAAAGCCAGCAAATTTGATAGGAAGCAAAACAAGCAAATTTAAAAATATACTTGGCATAAAGCATAAGCAGGCAACTCAGCTAGTCTGAGCATATCACCTGGTGGGGATTCAAGGGTTTTATACTTTTCCCTCCTATAGGTCTCAAATTTCCCTACTGGGTATCTTGGCAGCAGACTAGATTTCAAGGTCTCCTTTTTACATTGTTGTGGCTTTTTCCAAAATTTATGAGACCACCTGGCGGTTTTTTTAAAAGTTATCTTTATTGTTGAAAGTTATACAGATGTCCCCTTTTCCCCCTCATTGACCCCTTCTAGCCTCCCACTCCCCTTGCCCCAGGCCTTCTCCATACTATTGTCTGTATCTACTGGGTTATGCACATAGATTCCTTGGTTAATCTCTTCCCACCCATTCACCCCCACTTTTCAAGACTGCTGATTTCTTTGTTCAGTGGGTGAGATAAACTCCTCGTTTTTCCTCCCTTACCCTTGTCCTACCCTAGCAGCTATCTATCCTGCCTAATAGAATGACAAACCTCTTTTCCCTCTCTCTCTTCATCTCTTCCTCCCTCTATCTAAAAAAATAAATAAATGATTTTTAAAGTATTATATATACAAAAATTTTATATACAATGTGTGCTAATTACTTGCAGTGAATATTCTTACTGATGATCAAATTGCTCCAAGCTTGCCTAGTGTGAGCCCCATAAATTGGCTTCCGTGTTGTATGTCATGTTTCATTAGTCATTTGAAAGCGTCCTCTTCTCCTGGTATAATAAGATGTCCCAGGTTCATCTTATACATTTATTGCCCCAAATATGGAAATAGCCATTTCTGCAAGAAGATCTGGTTTCTTTGCATAGGAAGTAGTATTAAAAACTATATCCTCAATGCAATCCCATTTCATTTTTAATTTTTCATATTAATCTAAGCAAATTAAAATTAGTAATTAAGTAGTTGCTTAAAAAAAAATCCCACCATACATTTCCCAGCTTAAATAAACATTGCTTATATATGTATATTGATCAATGGTCGAATTTGGAAGAAGACATTTGATTATTTAATTTTCCTTCATGAAATATAATAATTAAGAATTGATCATAAGTTTGATTTATATAATGTCTTTCAGTTGCTTAACACAAACTCATTTATTCTCTTAATGTCCCTAAAAAGCCCCCAAAAGGATAAAGAATATTTTAAAAATTGGCACACTGATTTACATTGCAATATCAATGATATGACCATATTAAAAGCTTGTTCTCCTTATAGATTCTTTCAGATTTAAATCTAGTGCCTCAATAGTCCTTTATAGGACAATTTGAAATTTTCTAAGCATATAGGACAGTGATGGCGAACCTTTTGAGCTCGGCGTGTCAGCATTTTGAAAAACCCTAACTTAACTCTGGTGCCGTGTCACATATAGAAATTTTTTTGATATTTGCAACCATAGTAAAACAAAGACTTATATTTTTGATATTTATTTTATACATTTAAATGCCATTTAATGAAGAAAAAATCAACCAAAAAAATGAGTTCTCGTGTCACCTCTGACACGCGTGTCATAGGTTCGCCATCACTGATCTAGGACAACAAAGATGAATAATGCAGGACTGTGAAATTTCCAGATTTTGAACTCATAATATTTAGCTTAGATTTAGCTCTGATCAAAGTCTTCAGATAATTTACAAACTCCATTTCATTTTACTAAGATATGGAAGATGTACAGTTCAGGACTTTACCATTTTGACATAACTTTATTAAGCTGATCATTTTAAACCTTCTTTCACATGAAAGCTTACCATAACCTCAACCTTGGTAAAGATATAAAAACTAAACCTACCCAGATGCTCTATTTGAGGCAGAGATGGGTAGAAGGAAAGGGTGAGAGTGAAGCTTGCATGTAGTTAGAAAGGGATTAAATGATGCCAGCTATTCTCAAAGTGTGCTACCCCACCTGCAACATCAGCATCACCGGGAACTTGGAAATGCAAATTCTCCAGTCATGCTCTGCACCCACCGAGGCAGAAACCCAGGCAGCAGAGCCCAGCAGTCTGTGTTTGAACAAATCCTGATGCCTGCTACATTTTGACAACCACTGACACATAACACCATGTTTTTCAAAGTGCACTTCCCTCTATCTACTCCTTGTATCTTTATAACACCCCCGAGGAGCAGGGGCGAGTTGCTGAACCTCCTTTGTAGTTGAGATACCTGAGAGGTCCAACCAAAGTTATAACCAACTTGTGGTCTTCTCACCTTTGAGTTGGGACACATGTTACCATAGCATTTGACCACATGAAAAGTTTCTTCTGTCAGAAAAATTCTACATTTTAAATGATGGGACATATTTTAAAATGCTTGGCCATAATGTAACAAGAGCAAGAAATCCCTCACTTCTTAACTTCCTGTAGGACAGTAATCTGAATGCAGAAGTGACATTTACCTTGTGGATGTGCAGGGACATTATATTAAATCAAACTCCAGGCCCTCTAGCGAGGGACAGCAGTGTGCTGTGCACATGCGTGAACTTAGCTGCTCTTATAATTCTTCTTAAAGAAAAAATAGTCATCACCTATTCATGGAATTAATCGCAGTGTAAGATGCCCCTACTTTGAGTGATTCTCATTCTTGAGGTATCTTGGACTGTCAGAAACACTTTAGTTGTTTTTTATACGATGTTCAAGAGACTAAGTTTAAAGATAAGAGCATATTTCCTTTTCCCAAGAGACAAACTGCTTGATTGTTTGTTTAGGTCTCCTGAGATGCAGTGGCCAAAGCAGCCAGCTGCAGGGTGAAGGGCACCATGTGCAATGGGAGGGAGATGTGGTGCCCAAGGAAATGAAAAAAAATATGAAAACTGTTATTATCTGTACTTACAATGGAAGTACTGCATGGCAGATAACAGCATTCAAAGTTCTCTTTTATTTATCTTGCATTACATCTTCTGAACAAAACCAACGTGTAGACAACTGAGGCTTGTTCTAATAACAAAATTGTTGCCTGAAATGAAATTCTTGACACAGCAATCATTCTCTGTAGACAAATCTTTTATTTTATTTTTTTCATATAAACCAGGTTTGGAGGACACTTTAATGAATGTTTTGCACTTAGTCATCCACTTTATTTTCTTTGCTAAGAGGTCCTTCACTAGCCATGAGAAAACAAAGCTATCCTGGAAGGAATATTTCTAGGAGAACTGGGGTATTATCCTGGGGTATTGAGAAAGAAACTGACAATGATTGGGAACAAACATGACTTTTTTCCCCCCTGCAATTAAAAGGATCAAATGATACATTTTGTGATTGCTGCTTTTGACACTATAGTGGAAGTTTTGAAGTGTCCTAAGGGCATGGCCTAATAGATCTGAGAAAGGCCAAATACTGACCTATGAATTGATGGGGATAGACCATGCCAGGTTAAGTCCATGCCCTTGGGCTTGAGGGGATACCAGGAGACACATTTTGGGGGAAGAAGATGTGACTCTAGGCCTACTCCAAATAAATCAGGGTTACACGTTGCTGTAATTTTTCCTGACCAAGGCACTCTCCCCACCTCATCCTAAACCTTACTAACCTAACACCTGAGCCTTTCATCCCACAGTTAGAAGTAATATTTTGCATTAGCTACCCTTGACTAGAGTAACACTGTCTTTATCTTTACCAATAAGATCAATCTCAGCTTCTTTTTCCAAGAGCAGGCTTTGGAGACTAGGTGAAGGATGAGACCCTAAGGGCAGTAGCAGAGGCGAGGTCATAACTCCTCTGAAGTACGGGCTCTGTGGGGACAAGGGCTCCATCAACCTTGCCCTGCACGGTGCCTGAGGCAGCTTATTTGTTGTTGCAATGAAGGCATGTGCGGAGGATGAAGGCTGGGAAGTGTCACTGGGAGTGGAAAGGGAGTTCAAGGAGCCCCAAACAAACTTTAACAATGTCAACGTGTTTGGATTTGAAACTGCTGTTTCACTTAGTAGTTGCTTGGCAGCTGTTCCCACTGGATCCTTAAAAGTAAGGAGACATATTGCTAGAAAAGTCATCGAATGTACTGAAGCGGTGCTTTTCAAACTGTGTGGCGAAGGACCATTTCTTTGTTGTTGTTTGTTTGTTTTTTAATTTGCATTCCATTGTGAGCCCATGTTTTCGTAAAATGTAACAAAATGAATGAATAGCATAAGTGAAATGGGAAAAGAAGATATATAAAATACAAGGCTATTTTAAAAATTAAGAATTTCTACAGCCTAAAATGTCTCTTTAAGAGATTCTGTAAGTGTCCTCTCCAATTCTATGCTGCTTTTGTTGTAGCCAGGTAGCAAGTTTCCCAGAGGGCACCAGCTGCAGGCCACATTTTGAGTAGTGCTGCACTAACTCATGCCCGGTATCTTGCTATTTGAAGGGAGGGGAATGTTTTGGTGTCTCTAGGGATTGGCTATCCCAACGCAGAACTGCAGAACCAGTAGTGAGTTGATGCCTCACAGCCCTGAAGGCCAACCCTGCCTTCCAAAATACAGGGAGGAACAATTAAAGAAGCCATCATCTTTCAACACAATTACTTGTCACAAAATAATGTCTAATACACTTCAGACAGAATTGATTACAAACAAAATCTATTACCTTGCTCTCCCTCTTCCTGTGCGTGGCCATGGGCAATGGCTGTGGTTTGAGTGAGGAGGAGTGCAGGTAAGCCCAGGCCTTGCTTACTAGATGCATTATTTTGTTTTCCTTCGAAAGTAGGTCCTACAGAGTCAAATGCTTCCACTCTTCTCAATCAGACTTGACAGGGGTTTGTCAGTGATAGACTTCTCAGTCTATTTTAAAAAAAAAATTTTTGGCAACTATATTGCTTTTATTTATTTATATTTAATCACTATTTTAAATCATAATTATTTTCTTATGATGACTGTATGGATACAATTCATAATTTATTGCTAGTTTCTCGAATTGAAAAGTTTGTTCATCAAGAATATTTTAGTAGCATTTAAAATCTTCCATATAGAATTTTGTTATACTCAAGAATTTTGATATATTGAATTTTGCTTTATTTCAGGCCTAAATGTCATGTAACGTCTCTCTGATTTCCACCTTAGGTATTAAATTATTTAAAATTGATTTTTTTCTCAGATGTGCCTCAAGTTTATTAAAGATGCCCTATACACACATTTGCTACTGAAAATTGAAAGAGTACATCAAAAAATGTGTTACAACTCAAATCAGTACAAGAATACAGTGTATGTCATGTCATAATTATTTTTTTAAAGGTGTGAGTTTTATTATATAGATATATAGATATATAGATAGATAGATAGATATAGATATATATATTATTGATTTCAGAAAGGCAGGGAAAGGGAGAGAGAGATAGACACATCAATGATGAGAGAGAATCATTGATCAGCTGCCTCCTGTATGCTCCCCACTGGGGATTGAGCTCATAACCCAGGCATGTGCCCTTGACCAGAATTGAACTGGGGACCCATCAGCCCGCAGGATAATGCTCTATCCACTGAGGCAAGCCAGCCAAAACCATGTCATAATTCTTAACAATACCAGAAGGATCTGGATGTGATAGGCAATGACAACAGTCACATTGAAGTGCTGGTTCATTCCTATTCTTCTTGCCATTTTGAATAGCCTCATTCCTCCTCCTCAGCCATGTTGGAAACAGTTATTTGAGGTCTCTTGTAAGACTTGCCATTGTCCTCACTCCACATCTCCTCCTGTTGACCAGGCCATAACTCAGCGTCAGTTCATACCCTTTTCATTCTTCTTCTTTGTCCTTCTGTTGGGGTGAAGGTTTTCCTGAATCTTCTTCATCGGACATCTGCGAAAATGACCCAGTGGAGGGGACGTTGAGCTCTGTTGGTGAATCCATTGCAAGTCGTCACAGGCTGCAGTTCCTCCTAGAATCCGAAGGCAGAGATCGAGCATAAGGTGATGCTGAAGAATCTCCAGTTGCTGCAATGTAGCCTGGAAAGAACAGGAGTGAAATGTGGGGAAAGCACTAAGCTAAATAATCTAAAATTGATTTTTTTTTTAGTTTCCAAATATTAGATATTAGCCAACATTTTATTTTGAATCCTAATTTTACTGAATTGTCAGTGAACATGGACTCTATGAAATAATTTTTTTAAAAAGTTGTGAAGATTTCCTTTGTAGTCTAAGAATGTATAGTGCATGTTTTATATAATACTTGTTTCTTTTTTATTAATATGATATGTCCCCTGAGTTCCTATTAATAACTTTTCCTTTGTTTTATATTTTGTCCAATGCAACTAACTTTTGGTTAGTATTTGAACAATATAGTTAATTCCACTCTACTTTCATCATCTCTATATTATTTTATTGTAGTTACGGTACTTACAATCAAAGTTACCATTTTGGAATCTAATCTGAGAATCTCTTTGTAAGAAATATGATATGGTATATGATATGACATGTAATATGTATGTTTTTGACAAAATATTAAGTTATTCTATACATTTCACATCCTCCTGAAGAAGAAAAAAGAAAATTTGACTTAATATTAGCAGGGTCACACCTGGGAACCAGGCCAGAAATGATCTTGCTTCCTCTAAAACAGGATAATAAGAAGGAAGAGGACACTGAATTCTAGAAAGTATAAAACAACCTGAAAAGGGGGCACTGGGGTTTGTAGGGGAAAGTGGAGGTCTGCGATACTAACTAGATCTCTATGCACATTGGTAGGAAGCAAATACATGAGCTATTGATTCAGTTAGGAAAGCTGAGTTCAATTTTTCTATTTGACAATTTTTGTCATCATAGATCTCGATACATTGAAAGTAAACATTCTTTAATGTAAGCAGAAGATTCAATATACTTTGCAGAAGATATTTTAAAGGGGTAACTGTAAGAAAGAAAGGGAAACATTTTATGTCCCTAAAACAGTCTTTGGGGTTAAGAAAATCCCTATTCTAAACTGATGGTGGCAAAGGAAAGATAATCCTCAAGGGTGATGGGGGAGGCTTGTTAGTAAGTGTGGTTCCAGGTTTCAACATGCTCACTGGATTCATGTGAGTCAGAATCCCTTGGGAATCCGAACAAATTGAGAGGAGAGTCTGAAGGTACCTCACTTCATATCCTTCATTCCATTTTCCAAGTGCTGCATATAAAGCAGAAACAGCTGAGTAATTTTCCCTTCCAAAGCAGCAGTCTGAAAGAATGGTTCAATTCCAGGAAAAATAAGATGTCCCTCTTATTTTCCCTTCATTTTCTAGATACAGGAAGAAGAAAAAGATAGATATTAGGGACAACAGACAAATGTATTTTGACCTTTTGTGATATTTTTGGTGTTATTAATTTGCTTGTTTTAAGAGAGCAAGGAGTATGTATGAAGAAAGATGAAGAACAAAGAAAATGTATCTCCATTGGAGGGGGAAATTTCAGTGATAATGAAACCTTAAGTGCTGTCATTTAAACCTGTTAGAGTCCCAACTGCTGAATATCTTCATGGAATGAAATGTTTCCCATAATTCATCCTCTTTCATACCTTGACCCTGCTAATAGAGCTATCCAGGGAACATGGCTTTTTAATCAGCTATATGAGGATATGTTAAAGGATTGTAAATATTGTTTCTTGTTTGCAAAAACAATTGTCAGCTTGGTACAAGATGACAGTGAGAAGAAAAAAGTAGATTTGCTGATTTTTTCCTACTTCTATGAAATTCATTAAAAATGTTTTTTTTTTCTGAGACAATTGTATAAAATGGATAGATTAGGGACTTTACTTCCATCTTTATTTGAATGAGTGATAAAACACAAACACACACACACACACACACACACACACACACACGCCCCACAAATGATACATTTCAGCTTTTAAAAGGATTTTTCTGGATTAGTTCTACATAAAAATTGAGAAAATAGTTTAGATTACATCTTTAGTGCATTTAACTAGGAAAATATTCTACAATTATAGGAATAAAGATTCAATGTTCTCCTGGGAGAGAGAAAAAATAAAGTTTCTAAAAGAGATCTGTCATGTTAATCATATGTGTGTTTTGAAACATTTTATTACACCCATTGTCAAATAAAACATTATGCAAAATGTAATTTATGAAAAGTTATAAGAGGAATTTCATTTGTATTCCCTTATTTTCTAAGTTCAATTTCAGAATAATTCTTTTAGATAAACTGTGATATCAATAAGAATGATTTAATGTGCCAGCCATTTTAAATCCATGGTTGTAAGTTGTAGTTTCAAATTTTATTAGTAAGTCCCAGTACGTGGTTAAATTTTCTTTTAGTTGAGTGACATTAGAAATATACTGCTTTCTCCAACTATTTTTCTTAAAAAACTTAAAATATGATACCTTGCAATCTCAGGGTAGTCTTCAAACAGAGTGGCCCAGGATCAAATTTTCTTTCAAAATTGAATTACTCATTAACAAAGAAGCAAAGGCAGTACAGTGGGGCTAAGACAGCATTTTCAAGAAATGGTGCTGGAACAACTGGACACCACATGCAAAAAACTAATTCTAGACACAGGCTTTACAAATATCACATAAATAAATTCAAAATAGATCATACCTAAATGTAAAATGCAAACATATAAAACTATTAGAGGGTAACATAGGAGAAAAGATAGATGACCTTGAGTATGTTTATGCCTTTTTAGCTACCATAGCAAAAGCATGGTCTTTTGAAGAAATAATTGATAAGTCAGACTTCATTAAAATTAAAAAATTTTGTTCTGTAAAAAATAATGCCAATAGGATTACAAAAGAAGCCACAGATTAGGAGAAATATTTGCAAAAGACACATCTAATAAGGACTTTTATCCAAAACCTACAAATAATTCTTCAGCCAACAACAAGGAAATTACCCAATTAAAAGATGGGCTTAACACTTTAACAGGCATCTCCTTAAGAATATATCAGATGGCAAATAAGCATATGAAAAGATGTTCCACAACATACGTCATCAGGGAAATGCAAATTTAAGCAAGATACCACCTCACCTATTGAAACAGCCCCAATCCCAAGCATTGACAGCTCCAGAAGTGAATTTAACATAAAATATCTGAATACATGCAAAAATATATATACAGTAATACTCTGGAATTTCACAAAGGTAGAATTGAACAAAAGTTATCTCTATAAATATTTCAACAGCATCATGATATAAATTCTCCTAACGTTAACTTATAAATTCAGTGTGACACCAATAAAAGGACCATAAAGTTTTTTCTGGAGCTGGTCAAATTAATAAGGAAAAACAGACACATAAAAATAGCTAGGCCTGGCTGGTGTTTCTGTGGCTGAGCATCAACCTATGAACCAGGAGGTTATGGTCAGGGCACATGCTGGTGTTGAGAGTTGGATCCCCAGTAGGGGGTGTGCGGAAGGCAGTCCATCAATGATTCTTTCTCATCATTGATATTTCTATCTCTCTCCTTCTCCCTTCCTATCTGAAACCAACAAAAATATGTTTTAGAAAATATCTAGGACACCACTGTAAAGGAAGAACTCTGAAGAGGAACTAGATTTTACAATTTGTAAAATATATTCAAACTTATGTAATTAGAATATGTGGTACTGCATATAAATAAACAAATAGATATGTGGTATATAATAGAAAATCCAGAAATGCACCCTAGTATGTATGATAAAACAGCATCTCAAATCATTGGAGCAAAGATGAGCTTTTAACTGCATTGTGTTGGGATAATTCACCATTTTAAAAAATAAATAATTTCTGTGAAACATCCATACTAGTGTATCCACACACAAACAATCCAAATGAATCAGAGTTTTAATTGTAAAATATAAAACTGTTCAAGTACTGAAGAAAACCTGAATGAGTTGCTTTATGAGTATAAGGAAAGGCTTTCTAAGTAGATATCAAAATTTATACTCAATAAAATAAAAGATTGTTAGTTTAGACCATGTAGGTATTTATATAATGAAAAGGTAAATATATAAAGTTGTATAAATATTTTAATAGATTTATTAAAATTTGCATGGGAAAAATGTACATCATAAGCAAAATCAAAAGGCAAATAACAAACCAAAAGAAAATATTTGCAAAATGCATCAATGATACAGAGTAAATGTACTCATATACTAAAAACAATTAGAGATAAAAACAAACCTAATAGAAAAATGAGCAGATGACATAAATAAACACATTATTATCCACTACTAGAGGTCCAGTGCATGAAATTTGTGCATGGGTAGGGTCCCTAGGCCTGACTGGTGATTAGGGTTCATCCGGCTCTTCCTTAGTTCCACGCCACCCCCTGGTGGTCAGTGCACGTCATAGTGAGCAATTGAACTCCTGGTCTCCCGGTCGAACTCCCGAGGGGGCACTTTGCATATTAGCCTTTTATTATATAGGATTACTGATAGAGTTCACATGACAAAGTACAGAGTTAGTTTCATGGCACCCAGGAATATTTTAGAACTTTGGTGATTCTTTGCTAATATATAGATAAACACATAGTATACATATTCACACACAGAATCTTGAAATATTTAAATATATTAACTTCATCTTCATTTATAAGAGATTTGAACAAAATTGAAAAGCTTAACTATTGGCAATGTTAGTGAAGCTGCTGGGAAACAGTCACTCTCATTCATTGCTTGTGAGAGTGTAAAATAATACAACCACTATGGAAAAGAATTTGGCAATGTCTGAAGTCTATGTACGCATTTACGCTTTGATGCAGCAATCTCTTTTCTGGAAATTAATTCTAAAGGTACACCTCCAACAATACAAAACTGGCTTTGCTCAAGCTTATTCATCAAAGCATTATTGTTAATTGCAGAATATTATAAACCACTTAAATGTGCAAATATCGAAGAATGGTTCAATAAACTATGGTACATACACCCAAAGGAGTACTATTCAGCTATAAAAAACACACAAAACAAGGCATATATAAACTGATTGGGACGAATGGAATATATTTAAAAAGGGGAAAGTGCTTGAATATATAAAAATACCTGGTATTTTTCCACTTTTTGTATGAAAGGAGGAGAAATAAGAAAACCAACCTACATGAATTTACTTATTTTTTTAAAAGGTAACCCTGATGATGGATAACTAGACCCTGTGAAACCAGTTAGGGACAAATGGATGAGATAGGTAGGAAAGAGAGCAACATTTTTCTGAGTATTTTTTATTAATTTTTGAAGAATGTTCATATTCTAAACACTCAAAGTTAAATTAGCAAAGATATAAAAGATTCCAAAATAGAATGATAGCAGGAGCAAGGAAACCAAACTATGAGTAGAGGGAAGAACTAATTCAACCATTAAACAACATTTTGGATAGAGAAACAAAGCAAAATAATCAAAACCCCTGTAAATATATCTTAGCTCTGTCCACTGAAAGAACCTAGAAATAACGATGCCCTAATAGTAAAGAGTAGATGTAGCACATAAATCTTGTTTTATAAGTGCCATTCACCATCATGAAGAACCAGAGGCCCTTGGAGAAATGGCTAATTCCAGGCCTAAAGCAGGGAAGGTCCAAGATGAGCCTGGGATTTCTTGTTATGCCAGAAAAAAAGAATTTTTTTAAAGTAAAGCAAATTTGTGTTCACAGTAAAAAACTAGCTAGCTAGCTAGCGAAAATAAATGTTCCTTTTTACAATAGAATGATGTTTGAAAATACAGAAATGCCAGAGTTGAAAAATTATTATTTAGCAATTATAATTCTAAAGATTTCAAGAATCACGAGTGAGTGTTAAGTCTAGGTAATTCTGTTGACAATGAATTCACCTGAATTAAAACATACAAATGTCTAAAAGGCAACATGTAATGAATATCAGAGTATTTGCATAATCTCAGAGGATCTGCCTACACATTGGTTAATAGTTATAAATCAGAAATAATAACTATTCAATAGGAAAACTAGCCAACAGTCTAATCGGGGATCAAAATTAACATCACCAATAAGGGGCAGACAGACACTGTGTGCGTCCAAATGGGAGGTCCTCTAAAGTTCACAGTATGTGTAGTATTCCAGCAGCTGGGATTGCATAATTTGAATCTTAATCACAAAGAGATATCAGGAAGAACCATATTGAAGAACATTCTCTAAAATAATTGACCAATATCCTTCAAGCCATTAACATTATAAAATGCAAAGAAATTATTCCAGATTACAGGAAATTAAAAACCGACTCTAAATGCAGCATGTGGATCCTGAGTGAGGCCCTGTAGGAAAAAGTGAAAGTGTTATAAAATATATTATGATAATTAGTAAAATAGCAAAATGTGAGTTAGATAAAAGCATTTTATCACAGTTGACTTTTCTGAATTTGTGCCAACACAGTGGTTTTAAAAAGTATGCTCTTGCTTTTAGTTTTCTTTACTCTTCTTACACTATAGTTTTCACATGCATTCACTTAAACACATACAAAATCACATCAAAAACGGTATAATTTTTCCTTTCATCTATCATACATATTTTAAAGGACATAAAAGAAGCAATGTCCTTCATATTTTCCTCTGTATTTTCTATATTTGTGGCCCTTTCTCCATTCTTGGAGTTCAAAGTTTACCTCTGATACCAGTTTCCTTCAGCTTGAAGAATTTCCATTAACATTTGTTTTAAACAGGTCTGCTGACAAGTAAATTCATAGTTTTACTTCATGTAAAGAAGTCTTTAGTTCATCTTTATTCCTAGAAAATGTTTTAATGGATAAAGAATTCTGCACTGTCAGTTTCTATTCGTTCAGCATTCTAAAAATGTTGTTCCATAGTCTTAAAGCCTCCACAGATTGGTAAAAAGAATTTTTTTAAAATGTCATCATGTCAGTAACATTGCTTTTTTTTACATGTAATAAATTAAGATATTTTTTCATCACCTTTGATTTTCAGTGGTTTAATTATGATATGTCTGGCATGGTGTTGTTTGAATTTATCCTATTTTGATTTAATGTCTTCCATCACATTTAGAAAGTTATTATAATACTTAATTTTTTTCACCAATCTCTTCTCTTCTTCTGGGATTCCAATAATATGAATGATACTCTTTTTCTTATTGAACAAGTCCCAAGCCTTGATTTTTTTTGGTAGTATTTTACCTATATTAAATTGTATAATTTATATTGGGTTCTCTTCAAAGTCAAAGACATTTTTCTACGTTATCATCATTCTGTCATTGAGCACATTTCATGATATTTCACAATGATTCCTTTCCCACCCTCCTGCCAGAAGCCCAAGGGGATTTTTCTCCAATACATACTGTAGGAATCGGGTTGAGATTCTGGAACTAAATCTTATAATATTGTGGGTCCCCTCCCCACCATGACTGGGACCTCTGGACTTTGTAACTTTCAGAGTTTTCCACACTGAACCTCCATCAATTCTTCAATTACAGTTGAGATTCCCTACCCAGGCACTGGTTCTTGTTGTGGTTTTCTCTTATGAATCTGCTCCTTGAAGCCACAATTCCCTGTGTTCTCCTGTCTGACTTTTGAAAGACAGCGGTTTGTCCTGTATCCTTTTCTCTCTTCGGGATTCAGAAAGTGTTGATTTTTCAGTCTGTTAAGGTATTTGTTAGTTGTTAGGACATGGGGGTGACTCCCAAATTCCTTTCATAGTCAGCTGGGTGCTTTATAGTCGATGTGTGATAATTCCCACATGTGAGTCATTTTAGGGTTGTTATCTGTTGATCTGTTTCCCTTGAAACTTGGTCATGTTTATAGGTCATTTTGTCCTGGGTCTTTTTATGTCAAGTAATTTTGGATTGCATCCTGGATACATACACAGACTATTTGATTATGAGAATCTGGATCCTATATAATTCTCTGGAAAAGGTTAATTTACTGCTCGTGCTGCAGTTGTTTTACCAGGCAATTGACCTACATAGGTTCAGCTTCAAGTTTTTTTTGCCTTCTGCCAGCAGTGATTCCTTTGCCAGATAAATTTGGTGCTTACATCTAATCCATCTATGCCACTCACAGTTTTCAGGGATTGGCAGTGGCTCTCAAAATCTTTCCTATCCTTTGTGGGCCTGTTCTACACATGCTCAGATTGGGGTCAGTCTAATACTTGTGTTGGGTTATAAACATAATTATGGGATTTGGTCACCAGTTCTGTCCTCTCCGAGACTTCACCTATAATTTCTTTCTAACAAACCCTTTCCCAGTTCCTCTGACTTGATAGTTAGACTTCCTTCAGAGGTCTAGCCCCCCTGAGCTATTATTTTTAACTGATTGTGTGTTGCCTTCAGGGAAATCTGTGAAAGAAAACATTAGAAATTTCACAACATACACTTTCTGAACAATAGTGATCCCCTTTTTTTTTGGGGGGGGTGTTATCTGGCAAGAGATGAAGGTTTGACTTTGGGATTTTATATGCCCACTAGAGGCCCGGTGCACAAAAATTTGTGCACTCAGGGGGGAGGGGGGTCCCTCAGCCCGGCCTGTGCCCTCTCACAGTCTGGGACCCCTCGGGAGATAACGACCTGCTGGCTTAGGCCTGCTCCCGGGTGGCAGAGGGCAGGCCCAATCCCTAGGTGCAGCCCCTGGTCGGTGTCAGAGCAGGGCCGATTGGGGAGTTGGGGCGCCGCCCCCTGTCATGCACAGAGCAGGGTGATCAGGAGGTTGTGATGCCACCCTCAGTCACGCTCAGGGTAAGGCCGATTGGGGGGTTGGCACTCCGTCCCCTGTCACACTCAAGGCAGGGTCGATGGGGAGGTTGTGGCGCCACCCTCTGTCACGCACAGAGCAGGGCCAATCAGGGGGTTGGGGCATTTCCCCCTGTCACTCACAGAGCAGGGCCCATCAGGGGGGTTGGGGATCTGTACCCTGTCACACACAGAGCAGGGCCAATCAAGGGGGTGGGATGCAGCCCCCTGTCACGCACAGAGCAGGGCCCATCAAGGGGTTGGGGCGCCGCCCTCTATCACCCACAGAGCAGGGCTGATCATGGGGTTGGGGTGCTGCCACTCTCACACTCAGGGCAGGCCCGATGGGGAGGTTATGGCTCTACCCCATCACACACAGAGCAGGGCCCGTGGTGGGGGGGGCGGGGGTTGGGGCACCGCACCCTGTCACACACAGAGCCGCAGGGCGATCCGGGGGTTTGGGCGCTGCCCCCTGTCATGCTGATCCCGGTGCCGGGAGGCATATTACCCTTTTACTATATAGGGTAGAGGCTTGGTGCATGGGTGGGTGCCGGCTAGTTTGCCCTGAAGGGTGTCCTGGATCAGGGTGGGGGTCCCCACTGGGGTGCCTGGCCAGCTGGGTGAGGGGATGATGGCTGTTTGCAGCTGGTCACACACCCTTCTGGGTGGGGGTCCCCACTGGGGTGCCTGGCCAGTCTGGGTGAGGAGCTGAGGGCTGTTTTCAGGCTGGTGGGTGACTGAAGCTCCCAACCTCTCCTTTTTTCTTTCTTTCTTTTTTTTTTTTTATTCTGGGCCAGCTTTAGCTTTGAGGCTTGGCTCCAGCTCTTAGGCCTCTGCTGCTGAAAGTAGGTTTCTGGCCTTTGCTTACAATGTTCCAATCCTGCTGGCTGAAGTCCGGCAGGTTTCTGGGGTTTTGTTTAGCTTCTATGTTTGTTACATAGTTGCTTGCAGCTCAGAAGCCTGCAGCGGCAGGCGGGGAACGTTGGAGTCCTCCGTCACTGAAGCAAGCAAGCCTCATATTAGTTTCAAGCTGCCTGGCTGCCGGCTGCCATCTTGGCTGGCAGTTAATTTGCATATTGCCCTGATTAGCCAATGGGAAGGGTAGCGGTCGTACGCCAATTACCATGTTTCTCTTTTATTAGATAGGATGATTCTACTTCCAGTACTGTAGCAGCCATACATCTCTGCGATGGCTCAACCCTGCAGCAGGGCTAGAAAAGAAAAAAGAAAGAAATAGAAGAAAAGGAATTCACCTTAAACTCTACTTTTTCTGGCCCTATGGCCAGAAAGAGGAAGTTTGCCTCAAAGTTTTTTCTGTTTGTGAAAAGGGTTAACTAGCTAGCTTAAGACAGGAAGTGGGGTCCAGGAAGGATGGAGGCATTTCTGGCATGATCAGTTAAAGCAGCCATAGGTTAGATCTAAAGCAGCCCTGACCTAAGGGATAATAAAACATATCTGGCCAGAATAACTGAGAGAGGGTCCATGGGAGAGGAATACATAGATGGGGGCTTAGAGACACCAAAATGCTTATCTTACATGTACAAAGGATAAAGGAATGTTGCAAGATAAGGGGAGGAGAAGGTGGGGGCACCATGTGGGCTTGGAGCTTTGAAACTAATACCATGTAGCAGAATGACCAATGAGGAAAGCACAGGGCTCCTAAATCAAGGAAGGGTCCAATTAGAAAGGGTCAGACAAAGAATTACAGCATACTAGTATATAAACCAGAGACAAAGGGACAGGACATGAGACACATTTTTTTAGATTGAGAGAGAGCAGGCTTTTCCTATTTGGGGGTCCCTCCCCAGAGGGTCCCCTTTGGGAACACCCCTGCCCAGATGAAGTTTGTATCTGCTTCCAATAAACTTCTACATTTTTTATTAATGAAGCCTTTTTGTTCTCGAGTTTATTCTTCAAACATGGTGAGGACAAGGATCCATGGGAAAAATCTGTACCCTGAGCCTCATGTTTCACTTGCATCCACTACACAAGTTCCAAAACTCTAGCTACTGGCTCTTCCTTGGGCCAAAGTTGGGAAATACAGGAGGGAAAAAACAAACTCAGGAAATGTACCGGTGTTGATTGTTCCTCAAGTTATGACCGGCTCTTTCACCTGCTAGTTATTGTTTACTTTTTCAGAGTCCCAGGTAGTAGGTTTTTTGTATTCTGATCAGAATTTATAGTTGTAAACATTGGGAGAGGTAGGTTTTTGTGATCCATGGCACTTAAAGTTTTCATTCTTATAGAGAAACCTGCTGAAATATTCCATGGTAAAGGGGCATATTGTATACAACTTATGATTAAATATCCAGAGAAAGTAATTAAATATACTAGTACATAGATCTAAATGTGGGTATAGTTATGGAACGAATATTAAAGTGTAGAAAAATGTTAAAAAATGGAGAATCTGATTAAAGTGTTTAGGGTTCTCTCTAATATACTTCTCCCTTTTCTTTAATTTTCAATTGTTTCAAACGAAAGGTTTTTTTAAAAAAAATAAAAATAACTCTAAAACTTCTGTAACTTAAGATTATTCTCTAAAAAATTGCTTAATACAAGACATTTACCAACACTGTTTGAAAGATCTCAGCATCCTCTTTATAACTTGTACTTTTCTGTGCAACATAGAATGACAAGTTTAACACAATAAACCCCCCTTCCCTTTTTAATAAGAGAATATGTTCCTGGAGCAATAGTTCTTGCAATGACTTTTTTTTACCATCAATTCAGAAGTCAATGTTCTGTTACAAATTGATATGATGGAGTCCTGAAAACTGACAAACACTTCAGGGCACCTTTATTATATATGTGTCAAGTGTTTTTGAAATTATTATATTTTCATTGTATTCATTTGCATAAACTCTGTATCAAAACAAACAAAATAGAAATTAACATAATGACTACTCTTTTCCAGCTAAACTTTGATATCCTGCTGAATTATAAAAATGTCACAAAATTTTATTCTTTGAAGAAATTCATCAGTTATTCCAGGTGTTGATTTTTGAATCAGACAATGGTGAGAGGTACAATTTTTGCTAGCATTTTCTCATAAACATACTTGTTTCATTGTCAGTGGCATAAGAGTTGGAAGATTTTTTCTTCTTCTGGGAGCTCATGCTTCTTCCTTTCCTTAAAACAAACAAACAGTAAACAAACTGTTATATCATAGGGTCTATAGAAGATTTTTTTAAGCAATATTTTACTCTGAAAAATATTGTGCAATTTTTTTTATTATGAAATTTAAAAATCTATATATTATCCTATTATGTTCGAATGAATTTAGGTAGGAGCATTTGGCAATATATGCTTTAATTCAGTTTCTCTTATTGACAGTTGTTACACATTTGGGTAACGGTGGTACATGTGAATGAGTCCAATATGGCTCTTGTCTTTATAGACTACAAGTCTAATGGACAAAACGTACACTAACAATTAATAAACAAATAAAAAAGATGATTTCAAATGGTGATAAAGATGGTGTTATGATAAGACACAAATAAATAAGACCAAAGAATAATAATGTTTTAGGAAAAGGAAATGCCTAAAGCTATAAGAAAAAACTCTTTAGTGTGTTTGAGAAACTAAAGGAAGGTCAATGTGGTGAGAAATTAGTAAATGAGGGGGAGAGTGGGAAGCCCCAAGTATAGAAGAGTAGACTAGGAAAATCATATGGATTCTGAAAGCCATGATAAAAGATTGAGATTTTATTATAAATGGTAAATATATATAAACATGAGATTTATAATAAGAAATACACATTTCTATGATTGTCAAGTGAATAACAGGTTGGATAGAACAAGAATGAAAGCAGGAAAACTAGTTGAGAAGCTTTTGCCTCAATCAAGAAGAAATTTAATTTGCACACAGTTAGGTGCTATAGAGATGAAGAGATGTGGATGAACTGGGGGCATGTTTTAGAGATAGAATCAGCAAAAAATGATATTAGATATTAGGTTTTAAGAGGGTAAGAGATATTATTCCCAGGTTTTTTTATTCAGTATTTGATTGGATAATTATGCAATTAATTGAAATAATGAAGAATGGGGGAGAAACATTGGAAAAAGGATAAAATTGGGGATTTTATTTCTCTCATCTTGAGTATCTCAGAGAAATTGGAGAGGTGATATTTAGGTCACATATATACATATTAATGTTTGAAAAGAGAAGGGAATTTGATAGTTTTTCCTCTTAGAGAAAAAGCTGAGGGAATAACTTAGGGTTTAAAGAGATAGAAGTATATTATGATTAGCAATTGTGACAATGTTATTAAATAGTCAATGAGAATGAAATAAAGGATCAACAGAAATTTTGAGGTCTCAAGTGAAATCAGATATCATGAGTTTATAATGAATATCTTAGTATATATTAAAAATGTATAGTCTTAGATGATTTTTAGAAATGTCATATTACTAGTAGCTATGGATTTCTCATTTTATTTAGAGCTATAGACAATATTATTCTTGAGTAATGAAGACATTGATGCTCTAAGCACACACTGCAAGGGAGAGTGGCCAGCCATGGGTGAGTCACTGGTAGACAGAGTCCCCAAGAGTTGCTTGTAGATCAGGGAACAAAATAGATAGGCCAATTCAGATGTCTCCATTACTAGTTCACTTAGTGTTTACACTCTAACGCAGGCCTCTGGCAAAAGGCTCCCTTAAAGCTATATGCCCCTTTCTAGTCCTATAATATGTGTGGACAACTTGTGCTTTTCATCCCTTTCCTTTCTTTTTTAGTTCAAACTTAAATATTTGTTATCCTAAAAAATCCTGTGCTTGCTCTGGAGTGCCTCACAGAGAGACGTGAAACCAAGTGACTTCCGCTCTCTTAAAAGCTTGTGACCACCTTCAGTAGGGTTTTACCCCAGGAGAAATCCTTCCAGCTTTCTATATTTCTCAGGCCTAGGTGTGATATATTGAAGCATTCCTATTCATCTTTATGTATTATTTTCCTGATAACTTTTCCCTCTCAAATGCCCAGGCTATTCTTATTTTTTACCTGGAGTTACAGGTAACTCAGCTTGTAAAGCCTGAAATACTCTTTGGTGAAATCTTAATCTTCACTTACCAATGCTACCCATATTTAGTATAAACTCTTAGCTGATCAGGCAGCAGGACATCGACAGGGATTTCCCAATAATTCTTGTTATTTTTTCCCTCTGGATCATCTTTAGAGGACACTTCTCAGTTCCTTGGATCCGGGTTCTTGTTGGAGTCATAACATACAGCTCTCTTGAGACCTTGTCTCATCAACTATTGAATCTCTTTGGGGTTTAAATATACCCATATTTCTAGAACCATCACTAAAAGCAATAACATATGAGCATATCTTTTTTCTTTCTTTCTTGTATTAAGTGTCAGTGGTCAGCTGGTTTGTTCTTATAAGCCCACATACATTAAACTAAATAACTTCTACCTTTCTTTGGAGAAGTTGTAGTATGGCTCAGAATCATGGGCCCTCTTTGCCATTGTATCACCAGTCTACACACATTATATTAACCCCCTTAAACCCAAGGTGGAAATCATTGTTTCTTCTTCCTAAGCATTTCTGTTGCCTGTCTATTGCACTCTTTAAAAAACAAAAAACAACAACAACATCGAAGTAAAACTCTTTATTTCTTCAAACTGTAAACAATAAATAGACATCCAGGTTTCCATCAACCATTTGTTGAGATACAATTGAAATGGGGTTTTCCCACCTGTGGGATCGATATTGGCACATAGTAAAATAACACGGCATGGAAATATTTTCTCTCTTCCGTCCTTTTAATAGAAATTTCCAATCAGGGAAGTAGAGAGAATAGTCTAATTTACAATTAAAAACTCATGATCGCTTCATATATATACCTATTTACATTCTACCTCCCTTCCCAATTTACTTTGAAGCAAATACCAGACACTGTAGGGTTGTATTACCTTAGACACTGTCATTAGATGCAGTCTCCCCAGAGCTTTGTAGAAAAAAAACAAACTATTACTTTCCCCACCTAGGATCAAATGTCCCTTTATGTGCAGCCTTGAAAATCACTGCCTGTTTGGGGACTGTATTATGTCGTGTGTGCAATTCTAATTTGTCCTCAGTTTTCAGGCATTTGTCTCCTTTAGTGATATTGATTTCTAGAGTAATTCTGCTCATGGATTTAAGACTATTTTTCCTGAGGTCTGTTCTTGTTCATTCTCCTCAGCATTTATGGAGTACTTTAGAACTGAGCATTCACACTCTCTTATATATACTTTAGGATAAGTCTCACATCATCTTTGAAGTAGTTCTTTGCATTTTACAAATAGATCTGAACAAGCCACAGGAAGGTAAAAAAAAACAAAAAACAAAAAACCCTCTGGAAGGACTGAACTTTTGGCACAACCAAGATTAGAAAAATGTATCAGGAAAGCTGGGATGGGGATGGGGAATACAAAAACTCATTTGTTTCCTCATGTATGAATCAGCATTCTTTATCAGTTTACAAATTTAAAAAAAAGAAGGTTAATTTAAAAAGCTTTCCTTTTCCTTATCCACCACCTGTATTAAGTTGTTGTAAAGATTAACTGAGATAATGAATATAAATATTTCACAAAGACTTTACAAAGGTGAGTTTAGTTCAGGATAGAAAAAGCAGCGATCACATTCAATATAATCTAACGCAAATCTTGATAAGAAGTTTTAATTATGAAAAAAATCACTAATGCTGATGGCTTGTTGAACATTTTTTATAGTTTTTTCAACCATGCCTACATGAGAATGATCTGCATAATCATCTGCTCAATAAAAATGCATGAGATTCACAGATTTCAGTAAAGCTCCTCTGAGATGTGTTCTACCCCCTAGAAATAAGAATCATCTTTGAGGATTAAAAGTAGTAAATCAGACAGACCTGGTTTGAATCTCAGCACCATCACTTACTATCTAAGTGTTTTGGAAGAGTTACCTATTGTTTCCTGGACAATAACATAGGATCATGGGTGGTAATCTGTTTGAGGATTAAAAGAGAAAGCAGGCCCAGCACTGAAATCAGTGTCTGGTACATATTCCTCAGTCAATATATGTTATTACTTTCCTTTTAGATATATTTGAGTACAAATATTCTTCTTTTATTCATCTGTCACTGAAAAAAAAATTACTGCTGGCTTCTTTTCCTTTATATTTTCCAGGCTTGCATGTTAGATGTTGAGGGCTACAAAGATAGATGGATGAGATTGAATGTCTTCACTAACTAGGACATGGACCTGTCTATTGGTGTACCCCAGGAAGTAACAGTATATGTGGTACATAGTTGATACTACATATTTTTTAATTAAATGTGTTAATGTCTCATAGTGCTTTTGGCTGAGCCGTCGAGATGATTTAGTAAACAAGTTTGCAACATGCATTGTAGTAAGTGTTTTAATTTAGGAGTGTGTTATCTTAATTTTATTTCATCATGCCATTCTGTTGTTTAGTTGAATACATTTTCTTTATTTTCCCCTCCATGGCTTCATTGCTATTGGTTTTTAAGCTTTTTCAATATGTACAGTGCCTCCCAATTTTGTATCATGTAAAAATTTCATTAACTCAGTATTTATTCCCTCTGCCTGGCATTGAATAAAAACAATTTTATACAATAGTTACCAACACCCATCCTCACTTTGAGGCTGCTGCCTGAAAGCCTGTTAAGCACTGCATTTATCACCTGATTTGATATCTGATCTTTGATCAAGTGTGATTTCACAAGTATGATTTATCAAAGGCAATTTTATAAGCATATTTTCCAACAACATACTTATCAATGCTAGTACATGCTTGTCTCTGTGTGTATGTGGTGTGCGTATGTGTGTTTTTTTTCTTGTGTGAGAAAGAGAAATTCAGTCAAGTAAATCTAAATAAAATCAAATGATTTATATTTAATAATAATCACGTAGTAGAATGATCTCATGGAAAATTATTTTCTAATACAGAATATACATTAGATCACAAATGAGGACCTTCAGACCTAGATTAAAGAATGTCAGCTAAGATTTTTTCAGTACTTACACAGTGTCAGGTGTTGTTGTTTTTTAGTGAATTCAATCAATAGTTTTGAGATGAGTCTAGAATTTTCTTTCCTTCACAGATGAGGGATCTGAGGAACAGACCAGTTAAGTAACTTGATGACAATCACAGAGCCAGTGAACATATGGCAGAGTTGGGATTTCAAACCCCACACAGCAGATCCAAAGCTCATTTTCTTCTCTACTAGAATTTTTGCTTTTTGCTGTTACAACTTTGCCCACCCAGAGTTCATTCCTCCTGTTTCTAGTATCAACATTTTGGTTTAGCTTTGGGCACCACTGTATGCCCACTGAAGAAAGACGCAGTAGAGCTGTCTATCAACTTTCTTGATTTCTCTTATAAAGAGAGATGTGCATGACCTGAGAACAATCACACTCTCCCAAAATTTTTATAATGATTGGAAGACTATAAAGAGTAAAAGTGATTGGAGTCCATTTTCTCTGAGGGTAGCCCCCTAAACAGACTATGAGTTTCAGCTTTTAAAGTCTCTGGAGTTTCTTTGATTTTTGGTCTTCCAAAGTTTGGTTCTCCAACATTTTCTTCGATTCTCTGAGGTTATATGATAAGGCCATGGGAATAATCATACAGATTACATACTGACCAGCTGAAGTGGGTAAGCAAAGGCAGCCTTGCCCTTCACATCCTACCAACACATTCCTTTTGGTCTAAATTAGTCATTGATAGTATCAGTTGTGATTAAAGAACCCTAATCAATCTTCCAGGATATGATGGCTGTTAAGGACTGAACTGTTCCCTCTCTCTCCCAACCCCCAAATCAATATATTGAAGCCCTCACCCCCAATTTAACTGAATATGAAGGTAGGGCCTTTAAAGAGGTAAAACCTCATTCGATGTTAAATGAGGCCAGAATCTTCTAAAAAGAGGAAGAGACACCAGAGACCTTTCTCTGCATGGACCCAGAGTAAAAAGGCCACGTGAACACACATGAGAAGGCTGCTGTCTGCAAGTCAGAAACACACTTCATCAGAAACCAGCCCTGGCAGTAACTCGATTTTGGACTTTTACTCTCTAAAATTGTGCAGAAATGAATGTCTTTGTTTAAGCCACTCAGTTCATGATATTTTGTTATGGCAGCCCTAGTGGACTAATACAATGGCCTTGAACTCTCCAAGGTCTTGGGTGATCTGCCATGTAAAGCTATTTTTTGTTTCCCCCCTGCCCAGTGCATTATTGTATGCTAAGCAACAAGGAGTCAGGGGTGAACAAAGTAGACACAATTGCTGTCTTCATGGAGATGGTTTAAAGTAGTATGTAAAGTTAACTTCATGCAAAGCTCTTTTACTTCCTGAAGCTCTCTGCTAAAATATTAACTTATCAGAGGTCTTCCTTGACCACCTACCGAAGAAGCAATCTCCCAACTTTGAAATCTCTTTACCTTGCTGTTTTCTGCCTCTAACATTTACTGCCACTTGAGACATTTACTATTTATTTCTTGATCTGATCATCTTCTGTTTCCCCACCAGAATGTAATCTCTGTGAGTTCATGGGCCTGGCTTTTTCACCACTGCATCTGTTTCAGTTAGACAGTATTGGGCATATAAAGACACTCAATATCTTTTTATTAACTAAGTTAATTAGAAAGTGAATAAATGAGGTACACAGCAAAGTGAAAGTCTCAATTAATATTAATTAAAATTTCTTTAACTTCTTTCCATATGCTTTCCCACTATGTGAATTGCTTCTCTCTTCAGGATGTATCTTTTCAGCACCATTCATTGCCTCTGTTTTTTAACTTTCTTCTTACCTACCTCTTTTTTTCCCCTTTTATCTTCAAACCTGCTTACTTTGCTCATTCTCCCATTCCTACATCCCCCTTTTAGTTATGATTTTAATAACGAATTCATAATATAAAGTAGAAAGCATATTTCCAATTGCTTGATTCAGTGGTATAGCCATCCTTGTTCATTAAAAAGTGATGAAGCCACTTAGTTAAAATTCTATCAGAAAGGAAAGGAAAATCCAACTTGTATATGCTCCCATCCTAATTGACTAGTGAACTATGAATTAAAAAATGATGTGTCCTCAGTCCTATAACAAGCTAGTGCTTCACACTTGGGTAATTAATATTCCCACTCATATGATTTTTAAAAAAATAGATTTAGTTGCCAATATTAAAGATTGTTTAATTCCATATGTTAAAAACTCTCAGAACTTGGATTTCTGGCTCTTCTTGAGAAACCACATCCTGAAGAGGCTCCTGTTGCTGGCTGAGTGGCAGCTGCCCTGTGTGATCTCCAGTTCCTTCTCTTCTCCTCACCCAACACTCCTTATTAAATTCCCTGTGTCTGACTGCACTTCTCCCTGTGCTACTCATGGTTGGCCCTTTGAGGTGTCTAACATCATAACCCTGATCCACACATAGGAATATTTTTCATAGAATATATAATGACTACTTAAATAAAGCTACTGCACTGAGTTATCCTTTCTAAATTATTTTAATGGAGTAGGAGGGATTTGAAATTGAAATATAGAACAGGATCATGATTAATACTTTGTGTGTTTTTTTAATTTATGATTTTAGTTACGAACTACCTCCTTTTCAGTCCTCTAAATGGCTCCTGCAAGAGTCAAATAATCCCTCACGAAGACGTCAGTGCTTCTTAGGATCTAAACCGAGTGCTATCCCTCCTCAAAAAGGATTCTCATCCATCATTCAATCTTATAGTTAATTATGCTCATCCTTTCCATCCCAAGTCCCAAGATCTAGGGTCTTGCATTGTTTTTGGTGCCAAGACCACAGCTTGCAGCTCTAATTAAGTAACAAGACTGTCTCTTTCTGGCCTTCCTTCCGCCTTTGCAATAGTTTCAGGATTGATGTCCCTCCTACTCTCACCAATTCTTGTGGGGGAGTGCATTCTTGCCTTTGAACTTATATACATACATTTTATATACTCTTCCTTGATGGAAATTTAGAAATCCTTAGTCCTCTATGTTCTTTAACAAGTTAAAAATAGATGCATAGTGCCAGATGAAAGCAAAATACAGCATCAGTCCAATTTCCTGTAAAGTTGGAATGAAGCCTGGGGCTATGGCTTCATTGAACGGAGGTTTCTCTCTCTCCTCAAAGATAAATCTTGAGACATTTGTCCAGAAAGCACTAGTAAGCATACAGAGATGACTTTTACACATGAAGGAGCCACATGACTTCATGAAAAATATACTGTCCTAAACAATGGATCATTCCAGAGCAGGCAGGGGAAGGAGGGTAGACAGCCAAGCAGGCATCCAGGTAGACCTTTACTGGTACAAGGTGTGGTTTGCTACTTGAGTCAGTCAGATAAAAGCCTTCCTTAGTGATTGGAATAGCAGAAAAGAGATAAGCCCAGACCCACTAACATTTTTAAAAAATGAAGTGACACCACTTTGCTGTGCAAAAGCTTTTAGTTTGATGTGGCCCCATTTGTTTATTTTTTCTTTTGCTCTCCTTGACCAAGGAGCTATATTAGAAAAAGTATTACTATGAGCAATATCAGAGAGTTCACTGTCTATGTTTTCTTCTAGGAATTTTATGATTTTAGGTCTTACATTTAAGTCTCTAATCTATTTTGAATTTGTTCTTGTATATGATGTAAGAAGGTAGTCTAGTTTCATTGTTTTGCATGTGTCTGTCCAATTTTCCTAACACCATTTAGTGAATAGATTATTTTTATCCCATTGTATGTTCTTGCCTCTTTTGTCATATATTAATTGATTATATGGGTGTGGATTTATTATGTGATCTGTATTCTATTCCACTGGCCTATGAGTTTGTTTTTATGCCACTACCATGCTGTTTTGATTACTATAGTTTTGAAGTATAGTTTGATGCCAGGTATCATGATACCGTCAACTTTGTTCTTCTTTCTCAAGATTGCTGTAGCTCTCCGGGATCTTTTGTGATTCCATATATATTTTTGGATTATTTGTTCTAGTTATGTGAAAAATGCCATTGGTATTTTGATCAAAATTGCATTGAATCTATAGAATGCTTTGGGTAGTATGGGCATTTTAATAATGTTAATTCTTCCTATCCACGAGCACATTATGTTTCCATTTATTTATATCTTCTTCAATTTCTTTCTTTAATATCTTATACTCTTCTAAATTCAGGTCATTTACCTCATTGATTAAATTTATTCTTGAGAAGCAGGTCTTTATGGAATTGTAAATGTGATTATTTTCTAAATTTCTCTTTCTGATAGTTCATTATTGGGATATAAAAATGCAAATCAACAGGAAAAAATTAATTAAAAAATGGTCAGGGGCCTGAAAAGATATTTCTCCAAAGAGGACATACAGAAGGCCAACAGACATGTGAAAAAATGCTCAATGTCATTAATCATCAGAGAAATGTAAGTTAAAACTACAATGAGAGCCCTAGCCGATTTGGCTAAGTGGATAGAGCACCAGCCCTAAAGGGTCCTGGGTTCGATTCTGTCAAAGGCACATAATCGATTGCAGGCTCAATCCCTGGCCCTGATCAGGGTGCGTGTGAAAGGCAACCAATCAATGTGTCTCTCTCACATCAATGTTTCTCTCTCTGTCTCTCCCCCTTCCTTCCACTCTCTCTAAGAATTAATGGAAAAATATCCTTGGGTGAGGGTTAACAACAAAAAACCCATAAAACTACAATGAATATCACCTCACACCTGCCAGAATGGCTGTCATTAATAAATCAACAAACAAGTGTTGGCAAAGATGTGGAGAAAAGAGAACCCTTATACATTGTTTGTGGGATTGCAAATTGGTGCACATGGTGCAGCCACTATGGAAAACAGTATGGAGGCTCATCGAAAAATTTAAAATAGAGCTACCTTATGACCCAGCATTTCCATTCCTGGCTATATCTGAAAAAAAAAAAATCAAGAATGCCACTTTGAAAAGATATATGCACACTCCTATGTTCATTGTGGCACTACTTACAATAGCCAAGATATGGAAACAATCAAAACGCCCATTAATAGAAGATTGGATAAAGATGATAGGGTTTATATATACAATGGAATATTATCTGGCCATCAAAAATGAAATCTTACCATTTGTGACAATATAGATGGACCTAGAGGATATTATGCTAAGTGAAATAAGTAAGACAGAGAAAGACAAATACCACATGATTTCACTTGCGCATGGAATCTAAAGAACAAAATAAATAAACAAGGCCTGACCGGCATGGCTCAGTGGTTGAGTGTCTACCTGTGACCCAGGTGGTTGCTAGTCCAATTCCCGGTCAGGGCACCAGTCCGGGTGTGGGCTTCATCCCCACTGTGGAGCGTGCAGGAGGCAGCTGGTCAATGATTTTCTCTCATCATTGATGTTTCTCCTTCTCCCTTCCGTTCTGCAATCCATATATATATATATATATATATATATATATATATATATATATATATATAAAATAAATAAACAAAACAGAAACAGACTCATAGATGCAGAGAGCAGACTGACGGTTGCCAGGTGGGAGTGGGGTGGGGGGGCTAGGTGAAAAAGTTGAGGGGATTAAGGAGTACAAATTGGTAGTTACAAAATAGTCATTGGGATGTAAAGCACAGCATAGAGAGTATAGTCAGTAATATTGTAATAACTATGTATGGTGCCAGGTGGGGACTGGAATTTTCAAGGGGATCATTTTATAAATTATATAATTGTCTGACTACTATTCTGTATACCTTAAATGAATGTAAAATAATATTGGATGTCAACTGTATTGGAAAGTTAAAAATAAATAAATGCAGTGATACCACTCAGGGCAAAGGTGACAGGATAGATCAGGGTTGCCCTATGTTCGGTTGTCATGAATTCCTCTTTGTATGTGGATGAGCAAGGAAAAGGTATTACAGAAGAGGCAGGAATATTTAATACTGCCCTCTCTTGGGGTTATGGGGATCAGCCAAAATTGATAACATAAGAATAGAGGATATTTTCTCTGACTTCCATAATTCAGTGTATATATTTACTGTATCCATTTTACAGATGAGGAAGCTTGGTCTGGAGACTTGGAAATATTAAGTAAATTGTATGAAGGCATACATAGTAAATGGAGATACAGAACCTGAACTTGGCCTCTACTATTGGTAATAGACTACCATGAATAGGACACTTGCCTGCCTAGCACCCCACATTTACTACTGTGGATGGAACAAAGATCCCTACCTCATCCTCCTCTGAAGGTCTATTCTGCCAGTTCTTCTCTACCTCTCAGTTTATTCACACTGACCACTGAGTTCTGGATACTTCAATAAACTGATAAGCTTTGGATACAATATGGGGCGTTAGAGATAAAGATAAGAGAAATAACACTAATTTATTTTTGTTAACTTCTAGAGTCCAGTGCCATTACAGTAATATTTTTCACTTAAAGTCATTAAATGTTTATTTTGGAAAGGAGCATCATGCAGGAAGTCAGCTGTACATTTTTAACAAGAGAAACAGATACACCTGTGCATGATAAAATATTTGCTTAATTTTACTACTGAGAAAATTACCCCATAGGAGGGGGCACTTGTAATCTCTAAGCAAAATTGCCCTGTGGCTTTTTGATAAATCTATGATAGGCTGATACACTACAGGAAATAGTACATAGTGAGATTAAATTTAGAGGACATATTTTAAAAGTAGATGTAAATCCTCTCAGTGGTTTTTGTTTATCTTGTTCACAACTGTTACTCCAGCACTTAGAATATTGTGTGATGCATTTTAGACACTTAAAAATATTTGTTGACTAAATTAGTAAAATTGTGGAAGATCATTAAGATATAGGGCATTGGGGCATAAGTAGTTCACTGGAGTATGCAGATGGACAATCTACTCCTGTGATAGAATATTATTCAAATTTTATTTCCCTTTTGTTGTACTATGGTTAGCCCCGAGCGTATCTCTGCATTAGCTAGAGTTTGTGTCCAACCTCCAATGCAGCCGACCCCCTTGGAGATATCCCCCTTCCACTCACTTTAGGTATCCGTTTCCTTACGGTCCTTCCTTGTATTTTCACTTTGTAGTTACCAAGTCTAAAATGTGCTTTGGAGAATATCAAGTGTTGCATATACATCCTGATTTTTTACTTTTTTGATAGGAATTTACATATAAAACCAGTAAAAGGAAAAAAGAAAGAAGGAAGGAAGGAAGGAAGGAAGGAAGGAAGGAAGGAAGGAAGGAAGGAAGGAAGACCCCCTACGTAACTTCACATAAGTGACAGAAAGTATGGGTGTATTTTTTGATGGAGCCATCACATATCTGCTGGCCCCTGTGGCATTGCAGTGCAAACAGTTGCCTATTAAATCTGCATAATATTTTATCTATCTTTTCACTGAGTTTTTAATCACTCAGATACATGTATTAATACTATCTTTAAACATTTAGTGCTATTAAAGGTTTTTTGGACAATAGGTGCTACTCAACTCAAAATGATAGTGTTATGACCTTAAAGGAATACTCATGAAATACAACTGCTTTAATTACAGGTTTGCTGTAATTAAACCTGTAATTAAAGATCGAAGGGAGAACTTTGAGAATGATGAGAAAAATAGAGTCATCAGAATGTCACTTTTCTTCACTCTGAGATAAACCTATCTAACAAGATGGAAAGATTCATCACACTGAGTTAGCAGAGGCGGTCATACAAAGATTCAAGCCACAGAGCAGAAGGAACAAAAATTGATTATATATCTAATTTAACGAAGTGCCCATGACTGTAACTCCTGTGATTTATAAATACCAGTGCATAAACTAGGGAAAGGCATCATTGCTTGAAATGTAGTCAGCCTGGTATTCACTCACTGATGATCCGCTCATTTGTGAAATACAATGAACAACATAAACTGATAAACAAAAATAGATCCAGAGACACAGAAGCATCCAACAGACTGTCAATCCTTAGAGGGAAGGCAGGGGAGGGTGGGAGTGGTGGGGTAAGAGATCAACCAAAGGACTGGTATGCATGCATATAAGCATAACCAATGGGCATAGATAGTAGGGGGGTGAGAGCATGTACTGGGGCGGGGGGGGGGAGTGAGGGTGTCCAGAGATAGGTCAATGGAGGGAAAATGAGACATATGTAACACTTTAAACAATAAAGCATTTAAACTTGAAAAAAAAACACACCAACATAATTTTTAACGCAATAAAAAAATAGTTTATAAGGAAATAATAGAAATGACAATATGTTAGTTGACTTACTCTGATGTCAAACTGTGCAATTTCCAATTAATAATATCATTTTATGTATGAAACTTCAATTCTTTTAAGTTAGCAGTCAAAGGTGCTACTGAAAAAAACACAGATTTCTCATCTTCTATGATATGAATTATAATAGCAGGCATCCAGGAGGTGCTAAATAAATATTAACTTGCAAAGAAACAACAATCTTTTCCTGCCCCTTTATTTTTGTCTCTATTTAATTTTATATTTGAATATCAACTGTACTAATACTGGTTAAAAATCTAAAGCACTGCCCTAGCCAGTTTGGCTCAGTGGATAGAGCATTGGCCCACGGACTGAAGGGTCTCGGGTTTGATTCTGGTCAAGGGTACTTACTTATCTTGGTTGCTGGCTGGATCCCCAACCCTCATCCCCCCATTGGGGAGGGTGTGGAAAACAGCCAATCAATATGTCATAAACTAGGGAAAGGCAAGTCTTACAAGTCCCTTTAAATTTTTTTTACTGTTGTCACATTTTTCATTCTTCTTATTACAACAGGATTATATCTGAAAATCGCTGCATGAAAAGTATGGAGCAGCACTGAGTTTGCTGTTATTTTTTTAATCAAATGCCTATTTGGGAAAGAGAAAGAGAGAAAACAGTTTGCTCAGGACTAATGTTGCTCTGTTCAGTAGTAGTTCGTGAGTTTCCAAGTCTTTGCTAAGGGCCTTGCATTAGTCTTGGGACAGAAGGGAGACGTGAACAACAGCCTTCCGGGTTAGATGTAGCTCTGGTGCAGTTTCAACGACATCTTCTTGATATTTTAAAGGTCTCTGGCTCTGCCAGAAGGAGGCCTTGACAGGATGCCTTCTCAGAGGCTTGGCAGGGCCTGAGGAAGGGGCCATCTGCCTCCGCCAGAAAGAGCTTTCATGAGCTCTGGGAGTTGCTCTCAGGACCTTTGATGGCGACCAATTCCTAGACTTATTCAACTTCTCTCCAGCAGGTGGACATTCATATCACTTGCTAAGAGAATACAGAGAGCAAAAATGATAAGAAATGCAACTTAAAAGAATTAAGAACTTTCCCACTCATTTCACAATTAGTAACAGATGGGAAAGCAGTGAGTTTTTGTGGGGAGCAGTGCTGGGGCTGGAGTAAGGCTACTTAGGTTTGGGTTCTGTCTCTGCCACTGATTAGCACTGAGTCCTTGGGCAAGTCAGTGAATCCCCTTTATGCCTCTCTTTCCTTAGAATAGTCCTTAATTCAAAGAGTAAGTGTTGTGAACTTTGAGACAATATGTGCAATACATGTTGTTTTTATGAACACCAGCTTAACCACTGCCTGCTCAGTAAATTCTCACCTACCCAGGCATAATTCTTGCAATTTCTAATAATCGTGTCTTTTAATTACCAAAGAAGTTGAAGTTTTATCACCTGCAAAATAGCTTAAAAACTGAGAAATTATTCCTTGCACAAATGCACCTACAATTTTGTGGATGCTTCTGGTTGTTACATAAAACCCGATCAAAGGAAAAGCGTGAATAATTCTACAGTTTCCACTCATATTCTTTCCCCTCAGAGACTTTTCGTGTCTTAAAAACATTATTTGGTAAGTCAGAGCCTCAGCCTCAGTTTCTCATTTTCCTGGAAGAATGACTAAGTCCATCCCTCTAGGTAAGTGTTTAATGGTTCTTTAAGACTTCACCTTCTCTCTTGGGAAGGCAAAATCAAGTTTAGCCCATGAGCCACACTGTTCCCCTGCAATTGGAAGCACAGTGTTGGAAGAAAGGAAGTGGTCTTGAACAGCCCACAAGCTCAGCAGCTCCGAAGCTTCCAGAAGGCAGTATGTCTAGAAGGCTTCTAAAGTAGCCCGTTAACAAGATCCAAGAGAATGCTATTTAAAGTTACAAAAAAAATGAAAAGTGTGCTGGCTTTTCAAAATGCAGCAGAGAACATTCTGTCTCTTACTTGCCCAGAAGTTTGATTTGGTTGTGTGTCAAATCAAAAGACACAAACCTACAGGGGATGGAATGTTTCTTTCCATGTTTCTGAGATCTGTGAGTTCTATAGTTGTCCTTACACAAATCTGGTGCTTGGTATCCATCCCACTGCCTTTGAGCTGCAATTCCTACAATCCCCACCCCTTAGAGCAGCCTTGGGCAAACTACGGCCCGCAGGCTGAATCCGGCCCGTTTGAAATGAATAAAACTATTGAAAAAAAAGACCGTATCCTTTTATGTAATGATGTTTACTTTGAATTTATATTAGTTCACACAAACACTCCATCCATGCTTTTGTTCCGGCCCTCCGGTCCAGTTTAAGAACCCATTGTGGCCCTCGAGTCAACAAGTTTGCCCACCCCTGCCTTAGAGAGTAATTTGAAAAGGGCTATTTCCTTTTTCATCTCTCAGTCTTTTCTCCTTCTGCTCACCCCACTTTTTGTTGTTGTTGTTAATCCTCACCCGAGGATATTTTTCCATTGATTTTTAGAGAAAGTGGGAGAGAGAGGGAAAGACAGAGAGAAACATCTATGTGAGAGAAACACATTGATTGGTTGCCTCCTGCAGGAGCCTTGACCAGGGCCTGGGCTGGGGAGGAGCCTGCAACCAAGGTAGGGGAGGAGCCTGCAACCAACGTAGTGCCCTTGACCATAATCGAACCCGGGACCCTTTGGTCTGCAGGCCAATGCTCTATCCATTGAGCCAAACCATAATGATCCATAATGATCACAAAAATACAAGTCAATCACTCTATTTTAAAAAGCACACACACTTTCTACATTTGTGCCCCCACCCCCAGGATCTCTTCATCAGCAGGGGGTCCTGAATCCTGAAGAGACATGGCCTCTTGGTGACAGGGCGTTCACAGCACAGAAAGCCCAGCCTGGGCTTTCACCTCACTTTGAATTCCTTTTTCATATATCTCTATCTACCCATTCTTCGAAGATCTAAGTTCTTCCCAAGCCTATTCAAACAGTCTGAACCCACCTGAGCTCTTCTTTGGTAAACTGATACCTGAAGTGCCTGAACCTCTCATTTCACACCTGTCACATACAATGGTAAGGGACAGGTCGGAGACTGTTTTGCAATGCTATTAAATTTGCCATAAAATGCCATTTGTCTTCCAGTCCAGACTGTAAGTTTCACTGCTTTATTTTGTATAAGAATATTCTCAGCATTCTTTTTTCTGAAACAGGTGATTATTATTTGATTTACCAGTAGACCAAAATTTGTTTTTATAAACCCTATTTTTATTATCTACTTGGCTAAGGATCAAAAAATTGGAAATGCACTGGTTTGTTGCTAAACTGGCCTCCATTGTGTCCATTCAAGTTGACCCTTGGAGTCCTGGCATATTTTGGGAACCTGCAAGTCACTTTTTGCTACATCTTTGGTTCTGTATTGACTAATAAGCTCAAAGCAAAGATTTTTGTCTTCTTCCAAGAAAGATGTTGTCTTTTCCCTAAAACATATAAAGGGAGGTTGAAGAATCAGAAGGAAATCATGAATGTCAAGTTAATGAACTGCGAGGGCTTTGGGTAACAAAAATAAAATGTGGGCTCTAAGCTTTCAAGAAATCGAATTCTTTGGTTTGAAAGCAAGTGGACCGTGTTAGTGTATCTCAAAACAATTCTTGCCAACAGTAATTTCTTTGGATATATAGGTAAATCTTATAATAATTTGAGGAAGGAGAAACAATTAGAATGTTGAGCCCTAACTTTATTATTTAGACAAGTGTCTGGAGACCCCAGCGGACCCAGCCTGGGGTCTCAGGAGCTGGCAGTGTTTCAGATGAGCCAGCCCCACCTCAACATCAGGAGTGAACCCTTCATGCTCCAAGCAACAACCTCTCTCCACCTTCACCTCCCCCTGGCAAAGGAAAACCCTCGCAGCCTAAACATCACTAACTGTCTGGAGCCAATGGTCTAATACTGTGCTCTTAATTTCTGTTTACATCAGTATAAAACATTGCGTACCGCATAGAAATCTCTAAGACATGCGCCAGGACGTTTCTGGGCAAACTGCACGTTACTAAAATCATCATAACTACAGATCATAATGCACTTTAGGTGGTGTTTTTCAATAATTATAGCATTTTTATTGACAAAAACAATTAAACAATTAAATAATTAAAGTTCCTAGTACTTTTTTAACATATGGTACTGTGTAAAACATTTTCCTCTATGAAGAAGGACCAAACAAAATTTACATAAGTATCTAGATTCGCTCCTTTTTCCATGGGCGGCACAAACTCTGCAGGCTGTCGTAGGAAATGTTTTCTTTCCACTCGCTGAAATACACGTAGCTTCATGCTCTTCATATCACCTGACAACCTTTTAGGTGGATCTTTACGAGGTGCTCTCCTTGCACCCCCAGGGGAAGGGCTGGACAGATTTGTCTCTGGTTCCGGAGAGCCTTCATGATTATCATCCGTTATCCAGTCTCTCTCCACCGATAGCTGAAACTGTTTATACTTCATTTTTGCTTGTGGATTGAGGACCTTGTACACTCTAAATGAATTGAAAAGTCCACAGTTTATAAGGTACAGCACTACTTTTTTTTGTCCATTTCATCGTTTTCCTTAGAATGGAACAACACGAAAGGAATTTATCCTCATGGTCAACGCCTTCCATGTGGGCATGTATTCCTTGATGCAGGTAGGTTTTACAATATTCTCTCCCGTTTTTCTATTTTTTTTCCTGTTGTCGAGACAGAAGTGTCATGGATCGTTGATATCATTCGGACAACCCGCTTGTCTTTCCATGCTAGGAGAAGAATATCGCCTTTTCTGGAAAATATTATGTCACCTTTCTTCATTCTTGATGTTTTCATTTTCAAATTTGGCGGTAAACCCCTACTCTCTCTAATAGTCCCACAGACTCTAGTTTTGTTCTGTAGCAGCAATTCAGCAGTAGATGTAGCATTGTAATAATTATCCTGGTAAGTATGGTGCCATATGCCAAGATAGGGTCCAAGGACTGAAAGAACAGTTTCTTGCAATTTCCTTCCTTCAGCAGTGTATATCTCCATATTGCAGATATAGCCGGTGTCACTCTCACACACCATCCGAGCAAGTAAACCGTATTGTGTTATCTTTCCTGGGTTGTACGTGCGAAATTATAAATGTCCCCTGCATGGAATCATTCCCTCGTCCAAAAACAACTGTTGCTTTGGTTTGTATATTGTTCGTAATTTATGCAGGAAATAATCCAGCACAGGTTGGATCTTGAAAAGTCTCCCCGATGCCCTGACCTGTTTGGCTCAGTGTATAGAGCATCGGCCTGCAGACTGAAGGGTCCCAGGTTCAATTCCAGTCAAGGGCATGTACCTTGGTTGCACACCCAGTGGGGAGTGTGCAAGAGGCAGTTGATTGATGTTTCTTACTCATCGATGTTTCTAACTCTCTATCCCTCTCCCTTCCTCTCTGTAAAAAATCAATAAAATATATTTTTTAAAAAAAGTCTCCCCGAGCGACTGTCCGTTTGGGCGTTATCATTGAAATGCCAGATTGTCCATATTTGCTCAAATCTATGGTGACTCATTGTCTGTGGAAATATAGGGGTACATATTAAAGGATCTGTTGACCAATAGTCTTTCAAGCTATTTTTTCTTCTTTGACCCATCAGAATAATTAGGCCAAGGAATTTCTTGATGTCCTTCTGTGTAACCGGAGACCACGTTAGTGTTCTAGATGGTGTTTTGCGTTTCACTGCTGTTTGATCGTGATGGTTGGACAGCTCATTGCACAACCTCTCAAACAATTCATCACCAAAAAAGAGATTGGTCACAGAGGGTACAGAGTCACACTGAGACGGAAATGTAGTGACCCCAGCATGACCTTCAAACATTTGTAAGCCTGGTGGTGTGTCAATTTCAGACCAACAATTATCAGTAGCTTCGTCAGTGTTGGAATCACTTGAAAGCACCGCCACCTTGCTCTTCCTTACAGGTCTAATAATTTCACTGTCAGTAGAATCAGTAGAATCGTCTCCGGAATCATCAAAACAGTCATCCACATCTTCAATCTCACTAGGAATATCTGATAAATTATCCTTAAATACTTCTGGAAGTGTATCAGTTTCATTGGTTTCCTTCCTTTTTTCTGAGAGAGGGCATTTCTAAAAGCACCAGGAACTTGAAGACGAAGACTATTCGAATGACCAAAATATAATGTAATTGCAATGCTTTATGGGTTCATGCAATTATATAGTTTTTCATAGATTGACCTGCACAGTTTCCACCAATAAGATCTCTTCATTCGATGTGGACTGTGCCGCGCCAGCACGGCCAAGGGTGTCTCTGAGTGGGGGGGTGAAAGGATTAAGGGAAGACAGACAAGAGAATAATAGCTGGGTCTCGGTGGGACCCTGCTCCCTGAAGAGGAGACAACGCCAGCGCCCACAAGCCGTGTCTTTATTTTATAGCAGATGCCATGAGGCAAAGTAAGGGCGTGATCACGTTGTTTAGAGCATTCTCATGAGTCTCAACCCTACTCAACTACATGCACCTGAACTCTGTCACACAGGCACGTGGGGCTACGTGTTCAGACCATAGGTTCAAGCTTACAACCACAGCCGTTGGCTATGATTGTGCTGGGAGGGCCCTGCCTTCCAGCTGGGACTTGCACGTGGCAGTGAGTGGACCCTGTCCTTTCATTAGTCCGAGGCTTGAACCTGGCCAAAACACTGTAACCGCGCCCCACAGTGGACAAGACAGTGTGTTGACATCTAAGGTCCATAACAGATGGGGCGCAAAACACGAGAAAACTCGTGAGTGGTACACAATGTGTTAATGATGTACAGGACTTCAGACCATCTCTTCCCTATAGGGATTCTCCTCCCAATGCAGTTTGGTAGACATGGAGGCCACAGTGGGCCAGTTTCTTGCCTTCATTTTCCCTCATAACATTTAGAACTACAAAAAATACCATATGTTTTGCAAATTACTTGTTTCCCTGACTCAAATATATTATCTATGAGGGCAAGTGTATATGTGCACGTGTATATGCGTGTCTGTTTCTGTATCTCCAATGTAATGCTGCCAGCACGTAGTAGACACTGAACAGACATTTGTTGAATAGATGGGTGCATGCGAGCATGAAAATTTCCCAGGAGGGTCTGTCTACTAACAAGGTCATATATTTCTATGCCTAGGATGCCTTATATTTCCCTCAGAGGCAACCTTGCTGGGTGATTCTGGAAGCTCATCTCAGCTTCAGCTGCTTGTTTGCAGCTGCCACCAATTGGCTATTCCTTCAAATGTCTGTGAATGTTTCAAAAGTCATCCCAATATTTAAACTCTTGGGCTAAATAATCTCACTTCAAGAGTTCCTTCGTAAAGAATAATCCAAAAGAACAAACTTTCATGCCCACAAATACTGACGGAAGTTTTATCAAAAATAAAAAGCCATTCATTCATTCATCTGTTTATCCATCTATTTATCTATTCAACAAATTTTCATTGATCACATATCATTTGCTGGAATACGTGTTAGACGTTGGAGCTATAATGTTGAGCAAACTCAGTCCTTATCCTCATGGGGAGTTTATAGTATAGTGGAAATGATCTAAATTTCCAACACAGATACAAGGATTCGGTAGATTGGGTTGGATAAGATTACTTATAACATATTTTACATCTGGTGACAAGGATATCATGATTCTTGTCCCTCTCTCTACCCACCCTGCCATATATCTTCATGCCAGGCCTTTTCCTTACTATATTTCTATGCCTAGGATGCCTTATATTTCCCTTCACCTATTGAGTTAGTTTCTTTTCTTTTCTTTTCTTTTCACATAATAAACTACTATCTGCATAATTCTATCATTAATGAGCACACTGTTTTGACTTATTTCTTAGACTTCTCCCATTCAATGCAATCTATTTTTTAAAAAGTGTGTGCCTTATTAATTATTGAATCTGTGACACCAAAACAATCTCTTGACAAATAGGTCAATGTATACACTAACCAATGCTAAATAAATGAATAAATAATTGAATTTTAGCAATCTAGTAAATGATGGGCAAGACTTGAAATTAGATCTGGTATTGACCTTATAATACTTAGTTCCCTCTGTATTATTTATTATATGTTGGTTAATATTAACATTGACTAGTAGCATCTTCTTTCCCTTATACCTAGTATCATTGTAGATATGATCCTTTGGATTTTGGATTCTTTTTGTTCTAGTTGCTCTCTCTATTTTTATTGAGAAATTCAGGTAGATTAGAGAGCCAAGAAGCTTATACCGCTGTCTTCCCAATTAGTACACTACTATGTAACTTATTTTGCTATATTTGTTGTAGCACATTATTGGGAATTTGCTGTAGGAGGAGACAAAATCATATTTATGATTTTACTTTCTCTCTTGCAGTATTTTCAGTTCAAAATAAACTAATTGATACATCTGTTATAAGCAAAATATAAGGTGAAATAGTTTGTAGATATTTTAAATTTTATTTTTGAAAGTATTACAGATGTCCCTTTTTTTTCCCCCATTGACACCCCCCAGCCTTCCCTGAACTATTGTCTGTGTCCATGGGTTATGCATATATGCATAAAAATTCTTTCATTAATCTCTTCCCAATGACCCCTACCTCCACCATCCCACCCCCACCTTTTCTCTGAGATTCGTCAGTCTGTTCTATGCTTCTATGTTTCTGGATCATCAGAAAGTAAATGTTCATCAGATTTGGTTCTTAACATTACAAATTCATAGTAATTACTTTTTGCTAAATGTTAATATTCTCTAAAAAAGTTTTGTACTTTTGGTACTTGTCAAATGTACTCCACACTATTCTGTCTTTGTTCCTTTATTTTTAAAAAGTTAATTTCATAATTAACAAAAAGCAATTATAAAGTACTTTAAGCTCCTGAGAGTTATAGACATACTGAATAATAATTGTGAACTCTGTATGCCTTTTGTAGTTTGTAAAATTTTATGTTGGATACAAAAAAATTTGCCCTAGAAACTAATGGATAGCTCCACTGCGATGGGTTCAATAACTGTGTATTAGGTTGAGGGGTCTCTGGGGAAGAAGTATAAAAGGGATATAAGCTGATTGCAATGCAGACAAAGCTTATGTATTTTTAACCAAGTCCCTTCAGTAGTCAAGCACATCTTTTGCTTCGGGTAACCCCCTACAGCTCCTCAAACTGTAGACTCCCAGCATTTGCATTGTGGAAGAGATACATGCAAAAGCTTTCCCTGTGCTTTTGTTGAGCTCTGTCATTGTGTTTGTTCTCTAGCCTGTCACAACCATTTGATTCTAGTGATGTGATTCCCTTTTTAGAAAAACTCAAAAGGGAAAATCAGACTTCTGATGCCAAACACACAAAATGCATCCTGTGAAAATCTTTTCATGATGAGAGAGAATTCTCTTCGGACTGTTATTTCTGACATAAATAGCAGGTAACAGAGAGTAAAAGACACCTGTAAATGTAAAGAATATCTATTTTTCATTCTGGAGTTTTACTCTACCATGTATGCTGTTTGAAAAGTGTTTTGTGCTATGCACATAAAGCACCAATTAGGGGAAACATCTATGCAGTAAAAGTGTGCCTCTACCTCTGTCACTGTCTTACAATGTTGGACAAGAGAAAAACAACATCTTGGGATACATTTTCTATAACACTTCATTGCTTCATGATTTGATTCCGAGCTCTTTCCCCAAATGCTATCAAAGAAATGTGTTAGCTGATGCAACTCAAATGACATATTACTTGCACCTTGAATGTGAGACCTTTTATGCTTCATTTCTGAACAGAGATTTGTGTTGCCGGTATCATGATCTGCCACTAAGAAGAAGACGACAGACTCTGCAGGACTTTTGCATTCTTGGGGCCAGGCCGGAAGAGAGCTCTGGGCTTTAGGTTGCACCTGAGTTTCAGCAATAAGGAAAAAGCAGCCTGGGCTCTTTGCCTCCCTCCTGCAAGGCTGGTTAAAGTAGGAATTACCCAGACTCTGCACTCTACACCTGTTGATGATAATTTCAGTTTCATAAAAGCTGACATAATGACACTGCCACCTACTAATAGTGCAGTGATAATGAAGGTGATGTTTCCAGAGAACATCATGCTCTGCAGCGAGGAAGTTCAGCAGAAGCAGGGAAGTGCGGCAGCACCTTGGAGGACGTAGATGCACACTGATAATAGCTCTCTGACCCAGGGACTCACTTTCATGTAGACATTTGGGAGACTTGAGTAATTATTTCTCATCTCCTCTCACACCACAGCTATTGTTCCCCTCCCTCCCCCCCAAATCAATTTCAGCTTATTGCTCCAGCCACAATGGACTTCTTTTGTTGACTTCATCACACCAAGTTCCCTTTCCTGCATCATTGTCTTCTCCGACTTGCCTGTCTGCCCAGGATGCTCTGCCACTAGACCATCCCATGGACATGTCCTCTGGTCAATCAATTCTTATAGGGGCTTCCTTTCCATATCTAAAGTACCCTATTCACTCCTTAGCGTACCATCTCATAGCACTTCTTCACGTTATCTTAAATGATATTGCTTATTTGTTTAATTATTTTGCAATCTGAGATCCCTTCCCCTACAAACAGAGTACATGTTTCATTAAAGAAAAGTCCTTGTGGTGACCTTTCTCATTTTCTTTGCCAGGTGAAGGAATCTCTCTACCTCCCATAGTTCTTTCTCCCAGGTCTCTGCTTTGAATGTTCAATTTTACATGGAAGAGCAATGCACAACAAATACATAAGTCAATATTTAAAACAAAAGCAAAGATTGAGAAATGCCTAACCAGAGAAAACAAGGTACATAAAATCTATGGCAATAACACAAGTCAGATGATGCAAGAACAGAAAAGTAGAAAAGTGGGAGCAGAATAGTGCTCTCAGAAAAATATCTACATAAATATAAGAAATTAATTCATGATCAAATGATTGATAATAAAAATGAACAAAGACTTGGAAACTTGGTTATATATAAAGAAAATCAAAGTGAGGTCCTTACCTTGTATCATTATAGCCATTTTAAATGTAAAAACTAAAAGTATAAAGCTAATGGAAGAAAATGTATGAGAATAATTTAATAGCTTAAGAGTAGTGATTTTTTGGAAAGATTAAAAAAAGCATAAATCATAAGGTAAAAAATGATTTTTTATTATTAAAATGAAAACTTTCAAGTCAATGAAGAACTGAAGATACAGAATAGATAGCTGGTTGTCTAGGAAAAGATATTGCATTTTTTTAATGAAAAAGGGAAATTTATATTGAGGTAACGTGCACCTCTATTGGAATCATAAAAATTAGAAAATGGGCAGTAGCAATTGTTGACAAGAACTTTGTAGGAGAGAGAATTCTCATGCCCAGCTTATGGAAATGTGAGCTTTACAAATCATATTGTTTTTGGAAATTGATTTTTTGGAAATAAATCTGGCAATATTTAACAGAATTAAGAATGCATGTAATTTATATAAATGAATTAATTTATATACAGGTTCTAAGAGACATAAACGAGGATATTTACTCTGATTGCATTTAGAGAGATGGAGAGCCAGAGCAAAATTAGGCATCCTTCTCGTGAGGAAGGGGTAAGAGGTAGTCACCGCAGACTACCACATGCTCTGCAACAGAATCAACACGTCAGTATGCTATAGGTGCATACAATAGCCTGATAGGTTTCTATTGGCAAGTGGGAAATAATACAATGTGATTTGTAGTGTAGTATCTTTCAAAAGAAAACAGTGCCACTTATTATATAAGGATGTATGCATACCTAAGAAAATATTATGCAACTAAATGGGTTCTTATAGACACAGAGATGAACAGGGCTTAGTAATTGGGGTGGGAAAACGATACAAAATGAAATAGAGGAAAAGTTGCATGGACTGGGGATGAGAACACGTGAAATGAGGAGTATGGTTATCACAACCCTCACTATCTAAATGCCATATCCTTCCCCACCACAGATTCATACTGAACACCTACTCTGTGTCAGCTCGGTTACTTTAATGTGTTAATGAAAGAAGCACACACTCTCCTCCCTCATACCGTGGAGAAACATAATATTTGAACTCATTCTTCTACATTTTGCATTCTCCCATTGTCTAGTCCCAAGGAAAAAAAAAAACTTAAGTGGCAGGATTTCCTATCACAAGCCCAGGCTCTTACAATTCCCCTGAAGTGATGTGAAGGGACCCAGTTGAAAGAACTTCTGGAGTTTGATTAAGAGGCTTGAATTCTCTCCCTGGATGGAAGAATTTTATTGCTCATTTCCAATGCTGTGGTAATGGAAAAATGAGCCCTTATACTGACCTCCCTCAGCTAACATTTATCTGTCACTGTCATTATCTTCATGATAAGAAAGTCTGTTTGACTTTGTTTTCGTTGATCATAGACCAGGTTCCATGGGCATAAAACTCATGATTCTCTCTACTCTTTCCATTAAAAATAGAAGCCCTCTCACTTTGCTAACCATCCAAGATCAGCGTGGGGCTTTCTGAACTTGGATGTGCTGTAGCACTCAATTACATCTTCATCTATGGTTCATTGATGTAGATTTAAATGCAAGGGCATTTTTACATAGGAACTGTCCAGAAATAGGTAACTACTTCTAATTTCTATTAATGCTGTCTTAATTGTTTCTAATGGATGCATTTTGCAAACCAGATACAGAGTATCTAATTAACCTCAAGAGGGGATGGCTGTGCTTAATCTGAAGTGGCAGCCTTTGCTATGAATTCCAATGAAGAAAGGAAGGGGGTGGGGAGCCCTCTCTTTTCTCTTTATATCTTAATGCAAATGCATGCCTACACTTTGTTTTTTAACAAAAAAGTGAACACCAGGGATTTGAAAATAAGAGATGATCAAATAGATTTAAAGAAATTTAGTGCAATGGGAGTCCTGGTTTCCTTTTTAACCTTGCAAAGTAGAGGGTTTTGATTACTTGATCAACTTGATTATCTAGACAAGTTAAGATTTGGATCTAAACTTTAAGGCCAATTGATGCATTTCCTTAAGAAAGAAACAGCAGCTTTCTTAGTTTCCTTTATAAACTAAATGTATTTTTTTTTCAGGTTTAAATAATATAAATAAACACTCATTTACTGTATATAGCACACATCAAGCATGTACATCACAATAAATAGTATTTTTTCCCTTTGTCTTAGTGTTTCAATATACATATTAGTTTGTCACTTGTAAGAGTTTATATGACAGAAGGGTGAAGAAAATAAAAAGTGTTAATTAATGATAATTTTTGAAAGGTGACATTTAACAGAATGTTTCCAAATGTTCTTTTAGCTAAGTCATTATTTAGTGAATATAGCCATAGCCAATCTAAAATGGAATCCTAAAAGACTCCTTTCAATCTCTTTGATAATTATTGATCTGAAACACTTGTTTAATATTTTACTTCTAAGGACAATATCTCAGAACTTACCTCATCTAGTTTGCAAACAATACCCTTTATCTAGTGATTTTTTTAAGAACACGAAAAAACTTGTCACTGAGCTTTGATTTTCTTTGAAATGACCATTATCTGAAAATGAGGTATTTATTAATAAAATATAAAAATGTTTGTATCAATCAAGAACTATTTGTAGCCTGGCTGATGTGGGTCAGTGTTTGAGCATTGACTTATGAATCAGGAGATCATGGTTCGATTCCTGGTCAGCGTATATGCCCAGGCTGCAGTCTTGATCCCCAGTTGGAGGTGTGCAAGAGGCCATGATTAATGATTCTCTTATTTTTATTTCCATTTCTCTCTCTCCCTTCTTCTCTGAAATCAATAAAAATATATTTTAAAAAACTATTTGTGAATAGCAAGTAAAATGAAACACACATTAAAGAAGGTAAATATCACAGAGTCAACATTTGTGCACTTACAAATAAATGTATATTGGGAAATGATTTACAATAAAAATGTGCATATGTGGGCCACGCCAGCACAGCCAAGGGTGATCCTGAGTGGGGGTGATGAAAGGATTGAGAAAAGACAGACAAGAGAATGAAAGCTGGGTCTCGGTGGGACGCTGCCTCCCTGATGAGGAGACAGCGACAGCGCCCACAAGCTGTGTCTTTACTTTATAGCAGATGCCTCGAGGTAAAGTAGGGGCGTGATCAAGTTGTTTACTGCATTCTCGTGAGTCTCAACCCTACTCAACTACATGCACCTGAACTCTATCACAAGGCACGTGGGGCCACGTGTTCGGACCATAGGTTCAAGCTTACAACCATAGCTGTTGGCTATAATTGTGCTGGGAGGGCCCTGCCCTCCAGCTGGGACTTGCACGTGGCCACGAGAGGACTGTGCCCCCTCGTCAGTCCGAGGCTTGAACCTGTCCAAACACTGTGGCCGCGCCCCATACATATGAATATTTACTACTTGAACTTTGAGGAAACCTAATGCATTATATACTAGTTAAATGTCATTCATCTAAAATAAATACTATTAGAAAAACTGTTCTGCTTCCTGGATATCAATGAAATATTTTTATGTAATGAGCTTCCTGGTAGAAAGTAATATTTCTAATAGTTTTTGGCTGATGAGGTGACCATTTATTTACATCTTCCAAAACAAAATACATTGAAAAAGACCTCTTTCCCCTTATCATCTTTGCTAATTCCCAGACCAGAGATTTATTTCACTGTATTCTATTCCTAGGAATCCCTTGTTAAAAAAATATGTACACCTGGTACTAACCAGTAATTACACATTAACATCATAGCATTGGTCATGGCATTAATTGCACTTATCTGGCTTGATTCTTCAGGCCATATTGAGAAACACTTGTCCATAGGTCTTGTTAGACAGTCAGGAGCAGAGCAAGCAGGATGGGCCAGGTACAGAAACTCACCGGGAAAGAAAGCTCCAGATGCCTAACAAGGGGCAACCTGGGAAAACAAGAACCTCCCTCCCAGGGTAACCTACCTTTCCCTAGCGTATCGCTGGTCAGGCGATTTAGACCCCTGGACCTTTCTCTCCCTAAAGATAATATCTAGGCCTCAGCTGTATTTTGGCTCCAGGCCCAGAAAAACACCAAAACCAGACAGGTGATGCTGTGGCTGCCTCATCACCAGCTACACTGACTAATGACCCCTTGCCCTGGCTCCAACACCTATCAGTGGAGACCACTACAAGAGCACACCTGGAAAGCTGATGAAAAATCTATTAAGTCCCTCCCCTGAGACCTTCCCTAAGATTTCCACCTGCAAGAGAGAGAGAGACAAATACACTCAGGACAAAGGACCCAGTGTGTGTTCTCCCTCCAAGGAGCACTCCCAGGCCATTCCTGTCCCCACTTCTTCCCCACAGGCATGTATCCCCTAACCTCTAAGGGCCCCATGAGACTTGCAATCAGGGGAGCAATGGACAGTGGCAGCTGGCCCTGGGCTAACCCCCTGAATCTGTCTCTCAGGCCCCCCTTTCTCTGACTGCCCAGTGAGCCAAAGCAGCCCAGCCTATGCTTTCCTATAGCTTCTTCTATGCCCTTCCTTGTTTCGCTATCCTAAGTATATTTTTGCTGCCATTATGGACCCCATACTCTTTGGCTCAGTGCTATGTAGACCTTCCCTTTGTATATCCCCATCTCCCATCCCCTTTTCCTTAAGTAAGTTCAAGTTTTCTTTGTTTGCCATCTGAGATGGCTATTACCACCACCTTTAACCTTTCAGGTCACATGTTTCTAGATGTCATGAAAGTGAAGGCAGTGACTGCTTTTGTTCTGAATGATTTTTTACAAGATGTTTGTGTAGTACACTGCCTTGGAAGATAAAGACAGTGTCTCCTTCCAGAGCAGAGATTTGCTTCCTGTCCAATATAGTAAAAATAATGTGTTCCATGAGAGCAAAGGTTGACTACATTAGTTTGCAGCCCATTATAAAAGACTGGTATTTCATAAGCTTGGGGTTCACACCAAAAGCCCACTGTACACAGCATCCACCTAGGCTGCTATCTGTCATTTCCATGTAATCTGAGTGTCAAAAGAAAATAGTGTGACTATTACACTCATGTTGCTTGCTCTGCTGTGAGTAATAAAGTCTTTTGTCTCTGACCCAGTGGTTTCATATTTTCTAACACCATCCATGAAACCCAGGAAAGCTACTGCCCCGCTTCACCAATTTTTGCCCTTCTTCCCAAAGAAAAGTTATGCTTCAAGACTGCTCACATTCCCCTTCTTTGTGAGACCTTTCTGGATACCATTATGGCATCAAGCTTCAGCAGAAACAGTCATCATTGTGTCTTAGACTTTTTGTGCAAACCTATATCCATTTGTGATCCCCCTTGACCCAGAACAGTGCCTAACTCTCATTATATGCTCAATAAATCTCCATTGATGGAATAAATTCATAATTTGGGACTAGTTGAGTCCTACACTTCTTAGCAACTGGAAGTGGGTCTTGGGTTAGATTGCAGACCACAACTATCAAGAACAGGGTGATAGAGTGGAGTGTAAGGTCTGCTATTTCATTGCCTGGCTCTGACTTATTGTGAGATACAGAGGTTCTGACCTATATATATGAGATAGTAATGCTCTATAGTATAGAGTCTATATAATACAAATCCAAGAGAAAGCTGAATAGATTTTTCATCCTCTTTCCTTCATGGTTGCTTCCCCACTCCCAGTCTTACGTTTTTCTGAAAGCAAGAAGCCAGCTGCTCATCTTTCTGGCAGCCAATTGACCTCCCTGTTTTATTCTCCTTTGGATCCTGGCAATTAACCACTACTTAAAGCCCTCTGGTCAGGCCTCCAGGAACCTTTTCTTCTTCAATTTTCTCAGCTAAGGGAGTTTTCACAGTTCATTAACTGAGTGCCGATCATGGCATAATCTTTCTTTCAGGTTCTTCTTAAACCTGAAACATTTCAACCTTTGGGCATTGGAAATCCATCCCCTCCTTTTTTGGTACCTGTTTTATTTTGTCGTTGTGTTTAATTATTATTTTTTTTATTTTTCTTAATCAGGACCTCATTAATTGTATAGAAAGCATCTCTCTCTTGCTAGTAAAAGAAAATCCCGCTCATACATGCACAAATCATTCCACAGCAGGTTGTTTTTATTTTGGTTTGGTCTTTGGGTTAAAAAGGGGGATGGAGAGGATCATTTGTTTCCAAGAATATTACAGGAACCTTGAGGATAGAAACTATAGTCTTATAATCTGTTCACTGTAGAACACAACTCCATATTGTATAGATACCAGATGTTCAATAAATACTTAGAGCTGAACTGTCTAATATTGTAAATACCATGTGACTAGTTTCAATTGAGATGTGTTATAAATATAACATGCACACTGATTCCAAAGATTTGACGTATAAAAAGGAAGGTAAAATATCTCATTAATACTTTTTATATTGGTTACATATCAAAAATGACAATATTTTATATAAAGTAGATTAAATGCATTTCAAAATCAGCACCACATTTCTTTTTTTATATGGTTACTTGATAATTTATAATGACACATGTAGCTCATATTATATTCCTACTGGCCAGCACTGAATTAGAACATTAAAAACAATAAACAAAAACATAAATGATGAATATTTCATTACTTCAGTCTATTGATTATTAATGTTATTGATTTTAGTACTTTTAGTGCAGTAGAAAGAGAATGTGTAGTTTCATGACTATATTCCTGAGTTCTCATGTGGCTTTGGCACTTTATGGTTCTATTATCTTAGGCAAGTGTCTTACCCTCATGAGTGTTTATATTTTTAATCTGTAAAACATAGGAGTAACAATACCTACCAGTTAAAAAGACTGAAAGTATTTAATTTATATTCAGTACTACAAGTTTTATATATGTTTTACTTTCTCTTATTATAGAAACCTGTGTTATTTCATTCCTCAATGGTGTTTTATATGTTATATTTTAGTAGAAATTTTGGCGGAAAATAAATTTGCCAAATATTTTTCAAAGAAGAAGAAATTAGTGATTAACTTCCTCATTTGGTAGACACATATTCTGAAGTAAAGAATCTGTAGAAAAATAAAGAAATGAAGTAAATATGAAACAAACATACCAAAGCATGTGTTTATATAAACAGCACATATGTGTTTATATAAATAGCGCATAAGTCACTCTGCTTTTATTTTCATTATATTTATTAACTACCTTTATATTTTGTGCACATTTCCTAAAAGTAATAATTTTTAGGTAACTTGTGAAGCTGATGCTGTATGTGTCCTTTCAGAAATACTGTCTGCACTTTGGACCCACTCACCCTGGATTCATGTTGGACATTCAATTATGAGAGAACTCCATCTAACATACTTAATGAACACATTGTTGCTTGTACACAGGTGATGACTATTCCTTGGAAGACCCTATGTTAAATTTTTATCTTACCTCACCTGCAACCAGGTCTGTTCGATCCAGCCTGGTCTGTCTTCAAGCCAGTGGGGTGCATTGCCTTTCAATTCAGAGCATGCAGTTTATTTCTTCTGGAAACTTCTCCAGGGCCTTGGCACATCTTTGAGCTAGCTAGCCTAGCCATTACACACATAGTGTCTCAGAGAAATGCAGGCAAACTCTGAAATGTGTCTCAGCTGAAGCATCACTCCTGGTCATATATTTTCCTAACATGTCTTAGAAGTATATGATTGACAATTTTCTTTTTAAATTAAATTTTAAAATTTATTTTATTGTTGACACTATTACAGAAGTTCCCATTTTTGCCCCTTTGCTCACCTCGACCCAGCCCCCACAATGCCTTCCCTCTGGCCTTCACCACACTGTTGTCGATGTCTATGGGTTATGCACGTATGTTCTTTGGCTAATCTCTTCACCTTTTTTATCCAGTCCCCATAATTCTCCTCCCCTCTGGCAGATGTCAGTCTGTTCCATTTATCCATGCCTCTGTTTCTATTTTGTTCATCAGTTTATTTTGTTTGTTAGATTCCACATATAAATGTGATCATACGGTACTTGTCTTTCTCTGATGGGCTTATTTCACTTAGCATCATTCTCTCCAGGACCCTCCAGAGTTATCCCTTCTCTTTTTATTTTTAGTTTAGAATGGATTCCACCAGCTGATAGCTCCATCGATTTTACTACTGGGAGCAATCTGATAGAATGACACCAGTAACACCAGAGACTATAGGTGCTACTATAAGAAGGATCTGCTAATAAGGTCCATGTCTAGTGACTGTTTAGTTCTCTTGTGATCTTTTATGTGTGTTCAAGTCAATATTCCTTTTCTGAATGGCTAAATACAGGGCTTATCTCTACAGTTTCTAGTTTAGAAAGTTAAAGTGATCTCAGCTAATGATTTAAATTGTAGGCATGCCTCACCTCGCCAGTCTGCTTAGTTTCACCCATCTCCACAGCTGCCTAAATTCCAAGTACTTTAATTATCTTTTTGTTTTTAAATGACTCATATATCTAAGGTTTTTTTTTTTTAAAATGACAGCACAACTGCCATCATTTTTCCCCAAACTGCGATTATTAAATATAGAAACTCTTGTACTCAGATGGCTAGTGCAGGGAGGAAAAGAAGGAGCCAGTGAAAGGAAATTGGATGTGTTAAGAATCTTATCCATTAGTCATACCTTTTTTTTTGCCTTGTTCTTATCATTTTATGAGGTCTGTGTGTGCTTGGCTTTTGAAGACAAAGAATAAACAAAGATTGAGTCCAGCATATTACTGTTAAGGAAAAGTGAGTTCTAATAAGCTGAATTATGCTATAATTTTAATTTTTTTATGCTTATCTTATAAATTTGACATGGCCATGGCTACAAATTAAAGATTAGAAGTTGTACAATTGTCTAGAGTACCAACTTTTAAAGTTTTTACAATTAAGTGTGTCATGGGGGAGTTCAACTTAATATCTTTTATAATCCATAATACCACCATTCCACTGTTGTGTGAACAGGCTATTGGGCCTGTATCAAGGGTTCCAGAGTTACTATCTCTTGCCTGAGCCCTGGCATAAATGCTTCAGATCTCCCTTTTTAGCATCCTATCTAATAATAGAGAAACATGGTAATTAACCATAACTTCACTACCCTTCCCATTGGCTAATCAGGGCGATATGCAAATTAACTGCCAACCAAGATGGCGGCCGGCAGCCAGGCAGCTGAAGTGAATAGGAGGCTTGCTTGCTCCAGTGATGGAGGAAGCCAAGGTTCCCCGCCTGCCGCTGCCGGCCTCTGAGCTGCAGTCTAAGAAACAATGTTGCAAATATAGAAGCTAAACATTCCCCAGAAAACTGCTTTCAGCCAGCTGGGCCTCAGAACTGGAGTTGCAACAGTGTTTCAATTTTAGAAGCCAAACAAAGCCAGGTACCTGCTTTCAGCAGCTGAGGTCTCAGAGCTGGAGCTGAGCCTCAGAGCTAAAGCTGGCTCTCAGTTCCAGTGACAGCCATAGAAGGTAAATAAATCCCAGAATAAAAAAGAAAAAAGAAAAAAAGGAGAGGTTGGAAGCTTCAGTCACCTGCCAGTCTGAAAACAGCCATCAGCCCCTCACCCAGACTGGCCAGGCACCCCATTGGGGACCCCCACCCTGAAGGGGGTGTGACCAGCTGAAAACAGACATCATCCCCTCATCCAGGCTGGCCAGGCACCCAAGCGGGACCCCCATCCTGATCTGGGACACCCTTCAGGGCAAACCAGCAGGCCTCCACTGGTGCATCAGGCCTCTATCCTATATAGTAAAAGGGTAATATGCAAACTGACCCTAACAGCAGAAGGACTGGGAATGACTGGTCACACACTGACCACCAGGGGGCAGACACTCCATGCAGGAGCTGCCCTCTGGTGGTCAGGGAGCTCTCACATGGGTGGAGCTCTGCTCAGCCACAAGCCAGGCTGATTGATGGCTGCCAGTACAGCGGTGGTGGTGGGATCCTCTCCTGCCTCCTCAGCAGCGCTAAGGATGTCCGACTGCAGTTTAGGCCTGTTCCCCATTGGCAAGTGGACATCCCCGGAGGGCAGCCGGGCTGCCAGAGGGATGTCTGATTGCCATCTTAGGCCTAATCCTCTGGGGAGCGGGCCTAAGCCAGCAGGTGGTCATCCCCTGAAGGGTCCCAGACTGAGAGAGGGCACAGGCCAGGCTGAGGGACCCCCCCCCCTCCTCCCCGAGTGCACAAATTTTTGTGCACCGGGCCTCTAGTTTAATATAATTTATAAACAGCTAAGTATGTGTAAGGTAAGCATGGCAATACAAGTTTGCTTAGAAGGAATTAAAAAACACCTATTTTCTAAATAAAGACAACCAACATACATTTTTAGGCCAATAAAAAGAGTATTAGGCACTCCTTATTTCCACTCTCATATACTACTAGTACACATGCTCAAAAGGTATAGAAATTTCCACAAAGTCACTCAAGCTTCATTTAACCATTTTACTTTGTATATATAAATGAATAAACAAGCTAATAAACTTAGTGATGCCATACAACATGTTCTCAATTATGTTGAAACTAAGTAACATGTATAAAACTAAAAAATTAAAAACTGAAAATTTTGAAAGTATTTAATGAAAATCACAGAATGAGTAATGATTTTATACCCATTTAAAAAAAATTATCTGTTCTACAATTTCCTTATTAAATTCTAACTGCTCTTTAAAAAAAAAAAACCCACTGGAAATATACAGATTCATAGCAATAAATAACTATGGGGGAAAAATGTACACACAACAATATTGTTGCTCCTGAATTCTTCAGTAAGAATTGAGCAGATATAAATAAAGCAAAACTAAAATATTAAGTGCATTGATATACAATTTTATAAACATAGTAGGCACATAATGAATAGCTGCTAAACTGAACTGATGTCCAGCCCTAGTTTCTCACCATTACAATTTGATAGTTTTAAGTTGAGCCATTTAATTCCCAATTGCATTTTTGGCAGCACCTAACTGTAATGTTACTGGTAATGCCTCAATAAACTTATTCTCTTAAAACATGATAGAACTTTTTTAAGATTTAAATTCATGTATTCAAAAAATGTAAAAGTTGAAAATATTTCACCTAAATTCAAGATTTTAGAGGTTTTTCCATCCTCTGATTATGAGAGGAAAGAAAATATCGGCGTAAGTTAACACATCAGGCTTACCACTATGACTGCAGTCCCCAAGGGGCCCTGCTCTCACATTTTTACAACAACAAAGCACTCTGGTGTGGTCCACTAAGAAGTTGGATACTTCTTAGCAAAATGTACAGTTTGATTAATTACCTGTTTAGTTAATTTCAATAGCCCTTTATTATCTTTAAATCTCAGTTTCCTGTGTCAGAGATGATTATTTCTTTATTCTTGGACACCAAAATCAAAGGGAAAACAGAGGGGAAATTGAAAGTGCTGAAATATAGAAAAACTGCTTTTCCATGTGCCATTGTTCCATGGCAGTCTGGACATAACTGTATTCTGTGGGATCTTCCATTTATACGTAAGCTAAGTTATTAAATAAAGTGTTTAGGAAGTGTTGCAATTAAGTTAGCTCCCATCTTAAAACTTTACTGTGGAATTCACATACGAACATCTGTGAGCTTTAACTGAAAATCCAGGCCTCATGAAGAGACTGTACCAACCATACTATGATACAGTTAGGTCATTGGAGCCATAGTATCACGAACAACCTGTTCTTGTGATGAGTAGCCGTGCTCGGACAGGAAAATGTGAACTTTCTGATTGCATGAGGTTGGGATTTCTCCTCTTTGGAAAATTGGGGTATGTAGGTAGAAACTCCGGCATTATTTGGTGATGACTGTGGTGATGTCATTAGAAGGAAAAGCTGCACCTGTCCAGGAAAAGGTACCTGTGGACCACACAGCTCCCTAGGCCTCCACTCTTCAAAGGTTGGTGACAGCAAAGGCAAACACCAGTAATCCAATAAACAGCCAACTTCTTGAGCAGCCCATTCAGGCAGGACTCCTGTCTGGGGGTTGGGGGGAGAGGGCTCTGAAGGAAATAGGAATGTGACATCAGGAGTTGTCATCAATAGAGGCAGCAGCAGTAACAGCACTGTGTAACAAGGCAGGAAGGCAGGGAAGAGGGCTGAAGGGACAATCTCCAGCAGTTACAATGCAGTGACAGGGGCATTCCTAGACATTGGTGGTGGGGGCAGAGGAGAGAGAGAAGTAAATTCTTTAAAAAGAGCTAACTTCAATTGTCAAGACAATGAACATGTGCACTATGATTTAAAGACTAAAAAAGAATTTAAAGATTCTGTTCATGGCATTCTGTTGCATGAGTTTGTGAAACTTTATTTCAGATGCCTTAAGAGAGAAGTTTTCCTATCATTTTTATTAATGAATTATTGGCAAGTTTTAACTTTATTCCCCCCGCCCTCCCACTCAAGGGTCATAGTAAGTTATGTGAGCGTAGAAAGGTGGTTAAAAAATAGTGCTTAATTAAATTAATAAGTGTTTTTTTTATTTGTTAAAAAGTTTATTTGCTGTGTTTTGGGATAAAAATAAATTTTTGTTAATAATAATTATACATCCCTTTTCTTATGTTCAAGGTGAGGGAAGCATCTATTGCAAGTAAATTTCTGTTTACATAAGATAAACAGAAATAACTGAATAACTGAAGTACAAATATCCTGTGTATTTTAGTGCAGGAATCTCTTTGTATTTTGTCCAGAGAATTCTTCTTTATTTAGTGCAATTAAATACAATTAATCAAATTAAGTAAATCTGTGTAAGTTTCTTTGCCATTATGACAATGTAAGAACTGTTGGTACATGGAAGCTTCATTTTGTTACCTCTTTGCATTCGATTTCTTGTAAATGGATTCAAAGTCAATCTTTGTCAAAAAGCCTTAACAGTTTAGATGATCATTCCATGACCTATAAACAGAATTCTGCACCTCACCTCCTTCCTTTTAACAGGACCTTAAAAGTCTGAAACTTCTCATAAGTGATTTGGTTGGACATCTCTTTTCCTCTAACTTTCCCAAATCTCAACACTGAACTTTTCCTCTCCACCCTCAGAAAATAGAAACAGGTTACTATTATTTACACTGATTGTCAAGCATGGAAGCCAGTTCACTAGATAATTTGTCTTATTTTCTAAATTTAGAAAGAATGGCTCAAATCTACCTTATTAAATTATTTAAATGATCTTTTTTTGGCAGATGTCTTCCAAAATTAATTCAGAATATTGGGTATAATTTAGGAAAATATTTCATGACAGATTTTGTTTTTTGGAATACTCACACAGAAACTATCTATTATGCTTGGTTATTGTATGGGTAACATTTAACCTAATTTACTAATATATGTATAATATATGAACTCTGGGGTCTTAATCATTCATGCTTTATATCTTGGAACAGAGGAAGACCAGCTTTCAAAGGTCTTATTTTTGGAATATCTTTAGCCTTCTTAATGAAGATAGTAGCCCATTCTTTCAAGTGAGATTCTAATAACAGCTACCAAAATTTTAAGAGACTATCAAACTTAGTGTTCTATGGTTTTGTTTTTTAAAATGGATTTGATTTTCTTTAATAATCAAGAATAATGCGTTGCTAGAGAACAGAAACCTAAGCTGTCTAGTTAATTGAAATACGTGTTGTATGTCAATAAAAACAAAATAACATATACGATCCTACCTATAAAACAAGAGGAAGTCCAGAGATTTTTGTTTTTACTTTGATTTTTCACTGTTATCATTCAAAACACCCCATCCTTCTATTTCTAGTGATATTTCAACTTAGAGATAAAAAGGCTCCTATAAAAATGAAAGGCTATTTAATCATTCTGCCATATGGTTATTCATGGGAATGTGTAGTCTCTCTCAAAAATGAGTATTTGTCCTCGAAGGAAGACCTATCACCAGAGCAGGGAGATGGTTCAGATTACCTTTGCTGAGGACACTGCTAGGTTGCCTCTTTCCTCGTGCCCTGATCCTACACTCACGGAGCAATCTTCAGGTTTTCATTTGGCCACCCGTGTAGCTTTTCCACAGGGAAAGGATATGCTAACTGTTAACTGTAGACATTTAATCTACTTCAAATAGTGTTTTTCATTATAAATGAATAAATTATAATTCTGGCTTTATACAGCAGTCCCTTCAGTGTGCTGAACTTGAATCTATCCAAGTGAGGCTGAGTAAGTCCCAGTTCTTGATAAAACAGAATTTCTTGTCATTTCCCCCTGAAAATGAGATCTTAGACATAATGATCCAGCTGAGGTGTCTTTTTGGAGGGGTCTTCCAAGATGTTAAAAGACAAAATTATACTTAGTGCTGGAAAGGGCGGCAAATAATGTACATAGTGGTATATAAAATGAGTGCTTTTCTATCTGGCATTTTAATAGACAGCTACACTTTAATATGGGGAAAGGCATGAATATATAATAACCTTTATAATGCTAGGAAAAAAATTGACAGACCAATAAAATGGCCAACATTTCTAACAATGCATTCCTATTTAACCTCTCTTGCAGGTGGGCAGGTGAGGCCATGTGCAATCTGCCTACACAGTGATCACCAGGTGTCTAGGGCTTAACAGGCAGAATTTCATCCAGGAAGGGTCAATATGAGCCTAATCAGATGCCAGTTGTAGTCTGAAAGAGAGGGAAAAGCAACGCTGAACTGCTGAGCAGTGACATTGAGAATGACAATAGATGAGAAAGATTAGAATTTGAACAAATGACCAATACCACAAGGCTGAGTGAAAGATATTATAGTTCAGAGTGAATTTGGCATAACTCATTAGCTCCATGCTCTGAATTTTCTCATCAGTCTTCAATAGAAACTATGACCTTTTATCCATTTGTTTATTTTGTATTACATTTATCGAGATAACATTGGAGGAGGGTGTGGGGTGGGTAAATGGTGATGGAAGGAGACTTAAGTTGGGGTGGTGAACACACAATACAGGGTACAGATGATGTATTGTAGAATTGTGCATCAGTAGCCTGTATAATTTTGTTAACCTGTGTCACCCCAATACATTTAATAAAAATTAAAATAAGAACATTGCTTAGTAACCTTGTATACATTTCAGGTGTGTACCTTTATAATATGCCATCTTCACTGTGTGCTTACCACCTGAAGCCTGGTCTCCTTCCATCCTCGTTTACTTTATTCCCTTTATCCTTTTAGTCCTTCCCCAACTCCCCTCCCCTCTGGTAACCGCCATTCTGTTGTCTATATCTATGAGTTATGTTTTTTTGTTTGTTCAGTTGTTGCTTTTTCTTTTATATCCCACATATGAGTGAAATTATATGCTCTTGTAATTTTGTGTTTCACATAGTATAATATTCTCAAGGTCCACCCTTATTGTTGCAAATGGCAATATTTCGTCTTTTTTAAAATATAATTTATTGATTTTTACAGAGAGGAAGGGAGAGGGATAGAGAGTTAGAAACATTGATGAGAGAGAAACATCGATCAGCTGCCTCCTGCACTCCCCCTACTGGGGATGTGCCTGAAACCAAGGTACATGCCCTTGACTGGAATCGAACCTGGGACCCTTCAGTCCTCAGGCCAATGCTCTATCCACTGAGCCAAACCGGTTAGGGCAATATTTCATCTTTTTATGACTGAGTAGTATTCCATTATATATATGTACCACATCTTTATCCAATTATTTGTCAAAGGACACATAGGTTGTTTCCATGTCTTGGCCATTGTGAATAATGCTGCAATGAACATAGTGGTACATATATCTTTATGAAGAAGTGTTTTCAAATTTTTCAGGTAGATACCCAGAAGAGGGATTGATAGGTCTTATGGTAGTTGTATTCTTACTAGTAATTAAGGAACTCCATACCATTTTTTCATAGTGGCTCCAACAATTAATATTTCTGAAAGGGCGAGTCGTCGCAGGGTCTATGTGGGCCGGCCGCCGGGCCCCATGAGGCACAGCATGACCACACTGCTGGCGGCCTCAGGCACCGACTCCCCAGCCCACGGTGGGAGCCCGGCGCAGGCCGCCACCCACCCGCTGCCCCTGGACTGGACCCGCGCGGCAGCGGCGGTGGCAGGGCGGGGCGCGTGCCCTAGCCCGAGGAGATGGAGGAGGAGGGGGCGATCGCCGGCGCCCCCGGGGACGAGACAGAGGACGTGGACTTCCTGTCTGGGCTGGAACTGGTCGATCTGCTGGACCCCCGGCAACCGGACTGGCCCCTGGAGCCCGGGCTCAGCTCACCCTGGGAGGGGCAAGGACTGCGCCCTCCATCTTGCCCTGGGTCCTCCATTTTGGGGCAGAGCCATGTGCTCGGTGGGGGCTTCTTCCCGGAGGCCCAGGCCTCTGCTGGCCACACTCAGGATTTCTCTGGACTAACCAATGATAATCAAGGGAAGTGCACGCCATCAATATGACTACATCCTGTGTAATGAGACACCAACTAGCGCCTGGCCAATCGGCAGGGCCCACAGTCCCCTCTCCTGCCCTTACTCCACCCTCCTATAAAACCCCCCTCCCATCAGGCTTCGGGCTCTCTGCCACTGGGCTCACCGTTGCATCGGTGAGTGTGGTCGGGGAGCCGAACTAGTTCGAAATGAAGGACTCTTTGCTTTTGCATCGGATTCGCTGGCTCCCTGGTGGGCTTTTTGGGAACCTTGAAATCTGGGCACAACAATTTCTACCAGCAGTAGGTGAGGGTTCCCTTTTTTCCACATTCTCTCCAACATTTATTATTTCTTGTCTTATTGATAATAGCCATTCTAACAGGTGTGAGGTACTATCTCATTGTTGTTTTGATTTCCATTTCTCATATAACTAGTGATATTGAGCATCTTTTCATATGTCTGCTGATCATCTGTATGTCTTCCTAGAAAAGTGTCTCTTCAGATCCTTGGTTCATTTTTTTAACTAGATTTGATTGTTGTTCAGTAGTATGAGCTCTTTATAAATATACTACAGGCCCGGTGCACAAAAATTTGTGCACTCAGGGGGGAGGGGGGTCCCCTCAGCCCGGCCTGTGCCCTCTCGCAGTCTGGGACCCCTCGGGAGATAACGACCTGCTGGCTTAGGCCTGCTCCCGGGTGGCAGAGGGCAGGCCCAATCCCTAGGTGCAGCCCCTGGTCAGGCTTGGAGCAGGGCCGATTGGGGAGTTGGGGTGCCGCCCCGTCATGCACAGAGCAGGGCGGATCAGGAGGTTGCGATGCCACCCTCAGTCATGCTCAGGGTAGGGCAGATTGGGGGGTTGGGGCACCGTCCCCTGTCACACTCAAGGCAGGGTCGATGGGGAGGTTGCGGTGCCATCCCCTGTCATGCACAGAGCAGGGCCCATCAGGGGGTTGGGGCACCGCCCTCTATCACCCACAGAGCAGGGCCGATCAGGGGGTTGGGGCGCCGCCACTCTCACACTCAGGGCAGGGCCGATGGGGAGGTTATGGCTCTACCCCATCACACACAGAGCAGGGCCCGTGGGGGGGGGGGGGGTTGGGGACCTCTCCCCTATCGGGCACAGAGCAGGGCTGCTCAGGGGGTTGGGGCCCCACCCCCTGTCACACACAGAGCCGCAGGGCAATGAGGGGGTTTGGGCGCTGCCCCCTGTCACGCTGATCCTGGTGCTGGGAGGCATATTACCCTTTTACTATATAGGGTAGAGGCCTGGTGCATGGGTGGGGCCGGCTGGTTTGCCCTGAAGGGTGTCCTGGATCAGGGTGGGGGTCACCACTGGGGTACCTGGACAGTCTGGGTGAGGGGCTGAGGGCTGTTTGCAGCTGGTCACACACCCTTCAGGGTGGGGGTCCCCACTGGGGTGCCTGGCCAGTCTGGGTGAGGGGCTGAGGGCTGTTTTCAGGCTGGCAGGTGACTGACACTCCCAACTGCTCCTTTTTTCCTTTTTTTTTTTTTTATTCTGGGCCAGCTTTACCTTGAGGCTTGGCTCCAGGTCTTAGGCCTCCGCAGCTGAAAGTAGGTTTCTGGCCTTTGCTTACAATGTTGCGAATCTGTTGGCTGAAGTCCAGGGGTATTTGTTACATTGTTTCTTAAACTGCCGGCTCAGAGGCCTGCAGCCGCAGGCGGAGAACGTTGGTTTCCTCCAACGATCCTCCGTCACTGAGGCAACCAAGCCTCATGTTAGTTTCAAGCTGCCTGGCTGCCAGCCGCCATCTTGGCTGACAGTTAATTTGCATATCTCGCTGATTAGCCAATGAAAAGGGTAGCGGTCATACGCCAATTACCGTGTTTCTCTTTTATTAGTGTAGATAAAGAAACTACGATCTTCTAATTGTGCAACTGTATCCAGGCACAAGTCACTTAGGGCATTAGGTGTGTGATGGCTAATTTTATGTGTCAACTGGAGGGGCCATGAAGTGCCTAGATATTTAGTGAAACATTATTCCAGGTGGGTCTCTGAGGATATTTGGGGATGAGATTAACATTTGAATAGGTAGACTGAGTAAATTGCCCTCTGTAATGTGGGTGGGCTCCCTCAATCAATTGAACACTTAAATAGAACCAAAAGGGTGTGTAAGGGGAAACTCCTTTGACGTGAATGCTTGAGCTTCCCCATTAGTCTTTCCCAGTCTTCCAACAAAGGTGAACTGGACCTAAACTTGGGCGCTCCTGAGTCTCCAGCTTGCAAACTGCAAATCTTAGGACTTAGCCTCACATGAGCCAACTTCTTATAATAAATCTATCTATCATCAATCTCTTTCTGTGTGTGTATGTGTGAATATTTATGTAGTGGTTCTTTTCTTTTTTATTTTTTTGGTGAACACTGATAAATACAGATTTGGGTACCAAGAAGATGGGTGCTGCTGTGAAAAATACTTAAACATATGGAAATAGCTTTGAAACTGGATAATGGGTTAGAGACTAGAAGAATTTTGAGGTACATGCTAGAAATACAGGCATTCTGGTGAGGTTTCAGATAAAAATGAAGAACATATTATTAAAAATGGGAAAAAGGGTGATCCTTGATTTAAAGCGAAAAACTTGGCTAAACTTTGTTCTAGTGTTTTGTTGAAGGTAGAACATGTAATGAAATACATTTGACTGAGGAAATTTCTAAGAAAAATGTTGAAGGAACAGCTTGGTTTCTCCTGACTTTATAGTAAAGTGTGAGAAGAGAGAAAGGGATTAAAGAAAGAATTGTTAAGTTCCTTTTTAAGGAAACAGATCTTGAAGATTTAGAAAATTCTCAGCCTGTCTGTAGTGTAAAAAACGAGAAAGAATCTTTTAAAAAGAACATTAAGGTGTGGTTAAACTATGACTCAACAAAGAGTTTATTGGCTTATATCAACAGATACACTGCCTACTTACCTGTAAACTGGATGGAGACTGGGCAAAATGAAGGAAGGCTGACAGACTTGGATTTGACAGGAGAGGAGGATAGAGCTATTCACTTTTAAACATGGACTCTTCTTCCAGAAGTGGGAAAGATGATCTTGGAGATGAATCAGACATCAAAGCCAGAGCCCTGGTTTCTATAGGTTGGATGGTCTCCACCTGAAGCTATAGACGTGGGATCATCCTGCAGGGCTGTGGGGTTGGGACTGCCAAGCAAAGATTTCAGGGTGGTACTTACCCCCAACCCCCAGTGGTTCTGGAAGGTGAAACATTGAGCCAAAGAGGATTATGCTTGAGCCTTAAGAGCCAGTGGAATTTTCTTTGCTAGATTTTGGACTTGCTAGGAACCTGCCACCCCTTTCTTCCTCCTGATTTCTCCCGAATGGAATGGGAATGCCTATCCAACGTTTGTTCTACAATTCATTTTGCACATACTTATCTGGTTTCACAGGTTTATAGCTGGAGAGGAAATATGCCTCAGGATAAATTATACCTTGATTTAGATGATATTTAGATGAGACGTTTGACTTTAAACTTTAGAATTGATTCTGGAATGAGTTAAATCTCTTGGGGCTGTTGGGATGAAATGAATAAACTTTGCATGTGAAAAATATATGTATTTGGGGGATCCAGGCTGAAATGTTATGAACTGAATTAGGTTTCCTCAAAATTCATATGTTGAAGCTCTAACTCCTAACTTTGAATTGGTGCCCTTACAAAAAAGAGACTCCAGAGAAGTTCTCTCTCACTCTCTCCCTGCCATGTGACGAGAGAGTAAGCAGGCAACCATCTGTAAGCCAGGAAGAGAGGCCTCACCAGACTCAATCATACTGGCACCCTGATTTTGGCCTTTCAGCTCCAGAATTATGAGGAAATAAATTTGAAAGGGTCAATCAAGATACAGGGCTCTACTTTAGTCGGGGCTAATAAAAGAAAGCTCATTCTTCAAGTCTAAGCCTTGCACAAACATGCTCCCCTTGAGTGGTTATTTTACAGAAATTCCTGAAGACCATAACTCCTGCACAGCCCCCAGGAAGAAAGACGTCTGGCACCAGCAGAAGGACAAAGGGCAAGACCATAAAACTATGACTGGGGCACGGTCCTGATACTGGACATGTGTCAAATCGAAACCCTGTCTGCAGCTCTTCTTGAGTGCATAAAAATCCTGCTCCCTCCCCATTCAGGGCTGACTCTTTCTCAAGATCAGCCCACCTGCACCCAAGGGCCAGGAATAAGTATTATTTTGATTACACTGAGTCTTGAGTCCCTTCTGTGTGACCCCGGCTCAACCCTGAACCTTTCAAATTTTATATTAAGTTACCCAATCTGTGGTATTTTTTCATGGCAGCCTGAGTTAAGACAAAGTGACATTGTCTAATAGAGAAATGGATAGATGATACCGCAACTCAGATCAGAGAACTGAGTGAAAGAAAGAGGACTGAATGAAATAATAAAGGAAGAATGGGAATTACAATATGTCAGTGCACATCTAGTCAAAAAAGAAAGAAGAGAGATTTCCAAGTTGGGAATTGGTTCAAGGGAAAATGTGAAGCCAGGAAAAAGCTTATGATATGTCAGGAAAAAAACAAAACCATAAGTAAAATAGCTAGCTAAAGAAGGTTTCTGAAAGAAGAAATAAAAACTCAAAGTTAGTTTTGAGTCACAGGCTAATGATTCATATATGGAGATGATGTATGCTTTTCTAAGGTATTATGTATTATCCGGTTTGCAGCTGTGAAGATAGATTTACATTGATCGTTTCATGTGCTTTTCCATAGCACTTCTTGAAGGTAATATGGTTAGACCATTACAGTCCTTTCAAATCCCAAGGTACTCTGATTCAATTTCACATTTTAACAGGCCTGACTTAGATGAAGAGCATAGTCTGTTACTATATATAAAAAGGTATTAACTGGCGGAAAGAGCTATCAAAACTGTGACCTTGACTTTATTAACAACACTATTTAGCCCAGTGATGGCCAAAGTAGGTCTATAAACTCCTCAGGAGTACACAGTGTCAAAAAAATATTGGGACTATTATTTATGTTTCTTTTAATCTCAAATTTTAGTGAATATTTTATAATAAGCATAACTTATTAACAACTATGTACATATAATTATAAATAAATACATACTTTTGAGGGTGTGTTTAAGACATTTACTAATAGAGCTATGCAACATAAAAGTTTAAAGATCATGACTTAAATCAACTGTATTTTTTCCGAAGGTGAAAGACTTAACTGATTTGGTAGGAATCTTGGATGGTCCCCCTTAGAAGTTGAAGATCAGCTGAAGGGATTTAAATATGGTAATAATAAGGTCAGATTGCTTTTCCAAGGGTTCAGTCTGAGGGTTCACTGGAAGAAAGGTCTGAAGGAGACAGTGAAAAGTTGGGGGAGCAGTTAGTAAACTCTTCCTCCCTCCAAGCACAGTAATAGCAATGATGAGGGTTTGATTTAGAAGGAGTGGTAATGAAGACTGAGTGGAAGGGACTACATTCAGAGATGATTCGCAGAGGAAGTCAGCAGGGAGTACTGATTAATTGGCTGAAACTTGTGAGGTAAAAAAAAAAAATGAAAATGATGCCAAGGTTTTTAGTTAGACGACCAGTTCAAGTTATCTGCAATAAAAATACAAACAGGGATGTTTTAGGGGTAAAAAATATGATCTGTGCCATGATAGCCACATTAAGTTTGAAATGCGCCAGTGGGAACTGAGGCTTGGAGGAGAGGTCTGGATAGATATATAAATTTGAGAGTCAGAAAAGGTACAAGGAGAGGGGCTATAGAAGTATATAGACTGAGAATATAGAGTGAAAAAGCAAAATCAAGCATGCTGGAAAATATTAAGAGCATGCATATGCCAGGGAAGCAAATGCAGGACACTTTTATCAGACCTAAACTTTGTGGTTTGAATTTTTTAAGTGAATGGATGAGATGGAAAATGTTGATGCACAGGTGGTGATATTTTTCAAACTTGGAAAGCATCTGCATTCAAGATGGAATCAAGAGATGTGAGAGAAAACTTTCATGGTAAAAAATTAGCGGAGTCATAATTTTTTTCTATATTACAAAGGATAATGACTTTAGAATTGAATGTTAGAATTAAATTAACTAAATACATGTTTTCTTATAAAATATTGGTGAAAATTTGTTAATATAAGTGAAAAAAAGTTCATATAAATTAAAATTTTAGATTTACCTTTTACTTATGGACTCCTATGTTACCTCCAAATTGAACTTAACACAAAAGACTATTGTGATGTTTATTCTTATATATATACTTTTATATTTTGAAACCTTTTTTTTAAGTTGTAATAATTAGCCCTAGAATAAATACAATTTAAATGTGAATACCCATTAGAATATTCTCAAGAGCAACAAAAGGAATGAGAGAGATCTTATATCATCACATCACTGACAATACATGGTAACATCTAGCATTTTTTAAAAAATATATTTTTATTGATTTCAGGGAGGAAAGGAGAGGGAGAGAGAGATAGAAACATCAATGATGAGAGAGAATCATTGATCGGCTGCCTCCTGCATGCCCCCTACTGGGGATCGAGCCACAACCCAGGCATGTGCCCTTAACTAGAATTGAACCTGGGACCCTTCAGTCCGCAGGCCAACACTCTATCTACTGAGCCAAACCAGCGAGGGCACATCTAGCATTTTAATGTTTGCCAAATATATGAGTATAAATGGATAACTCATTTTAGTGTTATGTTTATAATTATTAATGAACTTGAAGATGACATATACCAATTAGACATTTGGCCTACCTGTTGTGTAAATTCGTATTCTTTGTTCATTTATTATGGAATTTTGTATCTCTTTCAGGTTGATTTGTAGGCACTTTGGTATACAGGGTATCCCAAAAAATGTATACACACTTTGGCTGCTATTATTAACTCCAATGGGTTAAATCTGAAAGGAAAGTAACATTAATTGAGCTATCAGCTATTAAAGTCTATAGATATTTTTTAGGATACCCCGTGTTTTAAACAGTGTTTCTTTGTCAGTTTTAGAGATACAAATGTCCATTCTCAGTGTGTCCCCAATCTGGTAACTTGCACTTTGCTGATAGTGTCTTTTATTAAGGAAGAAATTATCAATTTTATCTAATTAAATCATTAAACACTTTCCATTATATATCCATATAAATTAGAGAATATATTCACTACATTTGTTACAAAGAATCCAGCCAGATTTATGATTAGAACGCTCCGTAATAATTTTGTTGCACTTGAAATGTTCCTATTATGAACATTTGAAATGTTCCCGCAGAAGAGCACAGACTTTCCATTAATTTAGAAGTTCTTTTATGTGATCAAATAGAGTTTTAGGTTACTTTCCATATTTTTGGCATATTCTTTGTTAATTCTTGGGTAATTTCTTTCTTTTCAGCTATTACAAATTATAGTTTTCCATGTATAAGATGCTATTTTTTTCTAAAATAATTAGACTGAAAATTGAGGTGCATCTTATGCACAGAAGTCAGCAGAGGTGGGAGCTGAGCACGTGCATAGCTGCCCATACCTTCAAAGAGACTTCCCAAAGCCTTACTGTTACTGATGTCAGTTGATGCCATAATTGGAGGTGGAGGTGGAGAGTGTGCAGATGCAACAGAGATCGGAGCTTTCTGAGCTCATAAACATGTCAAAAAATAAATAGATAGATACCGGTAAGCGATTGTCTTACTCTGCAAAATTCAAACTGAATGTAATCAGCTGTGCAAAAGAGCATGGAAATAGAGCTGCAGAGACAATTTGGATCTCCTCCCACTGAGTGTGTATGATCAGACAGTGGAGAAAACAGGAAGAACAACTCCTTAAGATGCCAAAAAAGAAGAAGGCCTTAAGAGGAAAACCAGCAAAATGTTTAAAATATTGATTTCTTAATTTTGGGTTGGAAAAGTGGGGGGGTGTCTTATACGTGGGGGCATCTTATACATGATAAATGCAGTATATCTTCCTCCTGGATATATTTTCTAGGTCATGATTGCCAATGAACAGAAATAGTATTTATTTTTACATGCTTATTTTGTTAATGCTGTTGGCTTTTAGAGGTAAATTATTTCATCATTTTTTGTTTATGTCTTCATTTTTTTAAAAAAATATATTTTATTGATTTTTTACAGAGAGAAAGGGAGAGGGATAGAGAGTTAGAAACATCAATGAGAGAGAAACATTGATCAGCTGCCTCCTGCACACCCCCCACTGGGGATGTGCCCGCAACCAAGGTACATGCCCCCGACCAGAATCGAACCTGGGACCCTTTAGTATGCAGGCCGACGCTCTAACCGCTAAGTCAAACCGGTCAGGGCTATGTCTTCATTTTAAAAATTCACATATCTTTTAAAAAATATTTTTATTGATTTCTAGAGAGAGAGGAAGGGAGAGGGATAGAGAGATGGAAACATGGATGAGAGAGAAACATGGATCAGCTGCCTCCTGCATGCTCCCCACTGGGGATCGAGCCTGCAACCTGGGCATGTGCCCTGACAAGGGATGGAACTGGTGACCTTTTGGTTCCTGGCTTGATGCTCAACTGCTGAGCCACACTGGCAAGACAAAATGTGTACATCTTATCTCTCTTTTCCTATAGTGTTTTTCCAGGATCTCAGTACTCTTCTAAACAATGTAAGTGATACTGAACATCCTTGTTGTGTTCTTTATTTTAACAAGGGACTATATCTAAATGACTTTTTAAGTAAAATATTTGCTGTTAGTTTTTTATTAAAAATTTACCAGATTAAGGAAACTCGTTTATAATTATAATTTTTTATACAATTTTGGTTTATGTCAGATCATTTTCTGCATGTGTTAAAGTAATCATGACTTCGCTACTTTTATCTGTGAACAATTACACTGATATATTTTTTATAATCATCCTTGGAATAAAAAATACTTGGTTATGTTGTGTTATCATCATATATTACAATCTGATGGCTTCAGATAGCTAGTATTTCTTTAAAATATGTGATTCTATAATAATACATGAAAAGGGACTGTAATTTCTTTTTTTTCTATGTCTGTAGTAAAGATTGGAATAAAAGGTCTAATAACCTCATAAAATAGCAGTATTTTGGTCTATCTATCTATCTATCTATCTATCTCAAAGTTGACTCATGGATAGATAGAAAGTATAGTTCTTCATAATAGTATTATCCTATATATCTGTATATATACAGTTTTAGGTTACTTGTTTTGCTTAACAGTTTATCTCTAATATTCATATCATTATTTTTGAAGGTATTGTTTTAATAGCAATGTAATATTCCATGAAATAAGAGTCCATAAAAAATTATTTAATCTGTGAATATTTTTTAAAATATTGCATTCTAAATAAAACTATAATGATAATTATGTGCTTTCAAAAAATGAAAGTCTCATGCAAGATATTGAGTGTCCTGTGCTCCAGGGGTCATGATATAATGGACTTTGTATCCTTTGCATATAGAACAGTGTAGGGCACATGGGACACGCCTGATGAATATATGTCAGATGAGTGATTGAATGAGCGAGGGAATGGTCATTTCCTCCACAACTGTTGATTTGACTAATGAGACTTATGTTTACTGACATCACAGGATAGGCATTGATCAACACCTGTCTGTCACTAAAGACTGACCAGTCTCTGAAGAATGGTGTATGTAATATAAATATTTTGTTCATTCAAATAAAGTCCTCCATTTTAAAGAGATAGTAATAGCTACATTTTTTTTCAGTATTCTTTGTGGTAGTCTCATTTCTAATCCTAACCACAGTCTATGAAGTTGGTACTATTATCCTCGTATTTGAAATAACAAATCGAGACCTTGGAGCTAGGACGTGGTGGAGACTCAATTCTAATTTACTAGTAGGTGTGTCTGATGCCAAAGCTAGATCCCTTGACCACAATACACATGATGTCAAATATGTTTTCTCAACCAAATCAGTTGGGATAATAAGCACTGACTACAGGGATTGGTGAATTAAGCAGAATTTCAGAAAAGCACTTAGGTCTTGGTAGCCAGAGGGCATAGCCTTTAAATTGAAGCATCAGCCATGGTGAACTGGAGAGAGATCAGTGGCAGCACTTGGTTACTTGTTTAACTCATCCCTACCTCTACCACTTCTTAACACAGGTTCCATCATTAAATTGGCGAATCCTCTACTAACAAAACATTCTATCTGCTTATATTGCTGGATTATCTTGAGCATGGGTTTCTGCCTCCGGCTCCTCTAACACCTCTTCCAACACAGTTCTTCAATTAGCATAACAATTGGTTTTCTCATTTTGTTCCTGGTGTTCCAGTGCCAGAGCATTTTACCTTTTCCAACTCTCAGTAATGAGAGAGGCATCTTCTTTCTACTTTCTTTACCTCAACAAGGGATTTAAGAAGTAAGAAGATTCCCACAGCAAAAAATTCATATACTGTCGTTCTTTGGCAACCAAATCGTTATATTTTGAGAACTTCTTGCAAGTCCATCAAAGGTTTAAATTTTATTGTGTGAAAGTCAAGGAAATGGGTATATATCTCAGTTAAGTCTTTCACTGACATGGAGTCTTTTATTGACCCACTAACTCATTTTATCTCTTTTTTCATTATCTTTATAATCTTTGTTATGTTGATCAGATGATGTTGAAAGTTACTTTTGTGGAAATGTTTATGCTTTTTTTGTTTTGTGAATACTACTTACAAAGAGCACCTTTTTTGGCTCAGAGTAGTTGTCATTTCTCAAGGCTGGCATTTCTGTGACAGGGCAGTGAGAAGCTAGGAGAATTCCAGGACAAGTGGGAAACGGAATCTAAGACCAAAAAAAGGTAAAGTAAGGCCAAACAGTGTGAGCAGTTTGCAACCCGCATGTAAACTGCAAGCCCTTATCTTACCCAAAGATTTCTGAAAGCAAATGGTTAATGACTCTCCAACTAAACAATGCAGGAAAGGAGTGGGGAAGGGGAAAGGGGGAAACAAAGGAGGCAATTTTATTTTCTGCTCCCTAAACAGGGAAGCTGGAAGTCTTAAAGCTTGGCAAGATAAAATTGCCAGGTGCTTCTCGTGAATTTTTGGAAGGCCACAAAATAGTAAAAATGGACCTTGAGAATTAATCTGTGCCAAGATACTCAGCAGAGGAATTTTGAAGCCTACAGACAGGAGGGTATATAACACCTTGAACTCTCAACCAACTTACTCTTCAGATCAACTGAGTGATGTTCATCTGTGTTCCCAGCCAGATGAAAGAGATTAGTTTACCTTGCTTCTTTCATAAATTCGCTTGCTTTAATTGCTTTAATAAATTGGTTTTATCACAACACAATCAGGGTCTCTCATTTAAATTCATTTATACGAAAAGACCAGAATTGGAGTGGGGGCAGCCCTCTCATTCTGACTCAGGGGGCTGTCCGATGACGCCTTTCTGGGGTCTCTGGGCTGCCCTTGACATTTCCCTTTGGTAACGTGGCTCTCAGGAGAAGGGCTCTGCTTCTCTTAGTTGCCAGTGGGGGTGCTTCGTTAAATACTGTGAGAGACAACTTCATACATTTGCCAGCTGCAGGGGAGCCATCACACTCCAGGGCTCCGAATTTGATTTATTAGTGAATCAAAAGCAGGCTTCCTATGGAAGGACAGGTCTTTAGCAGAGCTTTTCCTGGACATTTAAAGAAAGTCAAAAGTTCAAGATGAAAGACAAATGAATTTTTACGTCTGCCAAGCCTTTAAGAGTTGTACTGACATTCTTCACATGAATGAATTCACAAAAAGACATGGAGAAAAGGTTTCAGGAGCTACTTGCAAGTATAGATCGTGACAATCAGATCTGCGTGGATGCTTACATCTACCATTATAGTGAGAATAATTGAATTCTTTTGTGAAATTTGGTGTCAAGATAAAAAAAGGGGTATAAGAACTATATATGGACAAGTCTTAAGCTACAAAAAACTTTTATCTTAGTAGTTTGTAAATCCATTATTTTTCCCAGCTTTATTGAGATATAGTTAACATATAACACTGTGTAAGTTTAAGGTGTACAACATGATGAGCTGGTGAATCCATTCTTATGGGACATTGAATTATTTCCAACATATTTGTGAATCCCTCTGCTTCCCTTTCCCTCTGCTTCCTGCCTTGTGCTCATGTCCTTCTATAGCAGTGGTTCTCAACCTTGGCTGCACATTAGAATCACCTGGGAATCTTTTTAAAATCCTGATTTCTGGGCCTCATCCTCCGGAAATTCTGTTTCTTTGTTATGGGGCGAGGCCACAACATTAGTAACAAAGAAACAGAATTTCCGGAGGATGAGGCCCAGAAATAAGGATTTTAAAAAGATTTCCAGGTGATTCTAATGTGCAGCCAAGGTTGAGAACCACTGTTCTATAGTTTTGATAAAGAAAGTGTAAATTCACAACCTCCATTCAGAATAAGCTCATATTTTCCCATTTGATGAAAGCTTTGTGTACAAATGAAGTAGACTTTGTAAGATGCAGATCCTATTAGGAATAGGAAAATGTTCTTTACATTTTTTCATTTTATGCTTTATTTTCTAAAATTCAACTCAAGTTTTAAATACTTAGATTATAGAGATTATATGTTGCATACTTAATGTTTTGCATTATAAACATTTTTTTAAAGAAGAGTGTATTTTTTTTAATATATTTTATTGATTTTTTACAGAGAGGAAGGGAGAGGGATAGAGAGTTAGAAACATCGATGAGAGAGAAACATCGATCAGCTGCCTCCTGCACACCCCCTACTAGGGATGAGCCCGCAACCCAGGTACATGCCCTTGACCGGAATCGAACCTGGGACCCTTCAGTCCGCAGGCCGACGCTCTATCCACCGAGCCAAACCGGTTGGGGCTAAACGTTTTTAAATTTGGGTTTCATGAGCTAATTAAAACTGCCTGAAATACAGTCAATCTTGGATAGTTTTCAAGAAAAGTATTTTAATAAAGGAATAAAAGAATAGAAATGGTATTCTACTGAAGAAGCCAAAAGGCACAGCAATGGTTATTCCCTGATACTTTTTGTCCCAGATACTACAAATAAACATACCAGGTTTTTCTTTTTATTATATAAATTCTGATCAGTAGTTCTATTAGCAACTACTGATTGTGTAGGCTCACAACTTCTAAAAATCATTTAAATCATTGTTCATATTAGAATATGTCTGAAGGGTGAGGCTGTGCATCAGCTGGGGCTGCAGTTTATATTTTCAAGCCTCAAATATAGGGAGGGAGCTATACTGGTAAGCAGCACCTCTAATAAGGCTTTTACTCTTTGGTCTAGAAACAAATCTACTTTTATGCCACATGTCAACTTATTCTGATCTTACTTTATTTTACTAAACTATGCACAGTTGTTTGAGGAGGAAAGGTAAAAATATATAAAAATGAGGTGAAAGAGAAAAAAATAATTACTCTAGTAAGTGGCAATCTATAAAAAATGAATTTTGAGGGTTGAAAGATACAAAGATTCAAATTGATAAACATTTTCTCTAAATATTTTATAAAAGTTATTTACTAAGTGCAGATGCACATTTTTTAGAAGTTTGCTTTTGTTTATAACAATTTTGCTTTTTCTATACACATTTTTTGGGAAAATTCAGTAATATATGAAAAAGAAGCCTCCATTTTCTCACCACCATTCAAAACCCCTGATATGTTTTGGCATATTTACAAGTACTTCCAGGCTTTCACACACACACACACGAAATGATTCTGTTCATATGTATTTTGTTCCTTATTTTTTCCATTGGTTTTATATCTTCAAGGTTTCCTTAGTATTGCATCACTCCTGTGACTAAAAGTTATTCACCAGTGGATTTTGTATGTCACAAGTGAATCTCGGTTCAATTTGCACTCTCCCTTCACTCATTTCACCCAAGCTATGCAGGCCTCCTTGTTGTTCTTCAAACATGCCAAGCATCCGCCTCTTTGGGGTCTGTCTTTGCTATCCCTTGGCTCGCAACACTCTTTCTTTTAGTCTGTGTACAGTTTTCTTACACTCTTAGTTCATCATTAACCTTATAGAAAAGGACATTCCAAGGCAGCATATCTAGATAAAGCCCTTTACTCCATCATGCTGTCTTACCCCTCTACTAGCTTTTCTTCATACTTCTTATTACACATATTTTTTTAAAATATAGTTTATTGATTTTTTACAGGGAGGAAGGGAGAGAGATAGAGAGTTAGAAACATCGATGAGAGAGAAACATCAATCAGCTGCCTCTTGCACACCTCCTATTGGGGATGTGCCCGCAACCAAGGTACATGCCCTTGACCAGAATCGAACCCAGGATCCTTCAGTCCACAGGCTCTATCCACTGAGCCAAACCAGTCAGGGCTCTTATTACATATATTTTCTTATTGTCTGTTTCTCCCTTATCTTACACACATAAACAATCTAGGAGAACAGGTTCTTTTTTGTTTACTGTTCAATTAACAGATCCTAGGACAGTGCCTGGTACATAATACATAATCAAAAATTGAACAAATTTATTGACTGCATAGTATTTCATTTCATAGATATACCTTACTTTACTTAACAGTACAGTAGAACAATGTCTATTGTAATAAATAAGGCAATTATTAACATATTTATAAATAAGTATTTTATCTATCAATTTAATATATCTATATATCTAGCTACCATATCTAACTTATGTCCATAAGATTAATTCTTAGCAACAAAATTCTTGGGTTAATAATATGAAAAAATTGAAACATTTCTTTTTAACAATATAGTCATGAGTAATTTCTTTAGCAAATTTTGTGAACAATTAATACAGATATTAAAATCACCATTTGATTATTCTGTAGTAATTTATATTTTTACTGGTTTGCATATAAGTAACCATTTTACTTCAACTTAGCCAGAGAGGATATTTTTTAGTGTTATAGTAGTTTTAAAATTTTTTATTTTTGAATAATGAAGAAGCAAAATATATTTTAATGCATGATAGTAACTTGTTTCCTCTTCTGTGAAATTTTCCTATTCCTGTTTTCTGTATTTATTCTGCTTCATTTATTAAAATTTTATAGTTTTAATTATTGCTTTATTCACAAAATATATACATATATGAATGATACATGTATACATTTTCATAGGTAAATATATTAATATAAACATACAAATTTTATTAGTAATAACATTTAATGGGTATCTAATATTTAAGGAACACCTTATTTAAGGTGTGCCACTTTCCTTATATCTAATTCCTAACTGCTAAAACTACATGGACAGTTATTAATTTTATTTATTTTCTAAGTATATTTTTATTGATTTCAGAGAGGAAGGGAGAGGGAGAGAGAATCATTTATCAGCTGCCTCCTGCAAGCCCCCTACTGGGGAATGAGCCAACAACCCAGGCATGTGCCCTTGACTGGAATCAAACCCAGAACCCTTCGGTCTGCAAGCCGACACTCTATCCACTGAGCCAAACAAGCTAGGACGAGTTTTATTTTATCATCACAATCCTAAAAAGAAAAAACCTGAAATGTATGCATTAAATAATCATTTTTTTAAAAAATATATTTTATTGATTTTTTTACAGAGAGGAAGGGAGAGAGATAGAGAGTTAGAAACATCAATGAGAGAGAAACATGCCCGCAACCCAGGTACATGCCCTTGACCGGAATCGAACCCGGGACCCTTGAGTCCGCAGGCCGACGCTCTATCCACTGAGCCAAACCAGTTTCGGCTAAATAATCATTTTTGACACATATAATGGTAAGTTCATATGTTTTAATCTAATATTTATTTTCTTTATAATTTTTCCCTTTGACTCAAGGTTTTAGAAATATTCTCTAATTCTTATACTTGTTATTCCATGTTATAATTTTATGCTTTTAATATTTCTAATTATTTTGAAATTCAACCAGGATATTTTTTCAAAGCAAATAACCAATTTTTTTAATACCATTTATGAATAATCTTTATTTTCCCTTCCTAGTATTTCATGTCATCCTTGTATACTATAAAATTAGAATATATGCTAATTGCATTGGTTTCTTTTTTTTAAATACATTTCTTTATTGATTTCAGAGAGGAAGAGAGAAAGAGAGAGATAGAAACATCAATGATAAGAGAGAATCATTGATCAGCTGCCTCCTGCACACCCCCTACTGGGGATCGCGCCAGCAACCCAGGCACGTGCCCTTGGCCGGAATTGAACCTGGGACCCTTCAGTCCACAGGCTGACGCTCTATCCACTGAGCCAAGCTGGCTAGGGCTGCATTGGTTTCTTAAGGTTGCCATGTCTAATTGGCATCTCACTCTTAACATCTCCAAAAGCAAACTCTTGATCTTTTCCCTGAACCAAAACCTGGATCTCCCACAATCTTCCCCATCAGCTAAGAGTCATTCCATGCTCACTTCACAAACCTAACGCTATTCTTGAATTATTTTTGTCTCACAGCATAGAGTTAATCCTCCAGAAAATCCATTTAAAATACATTCAAGAGCTTCACTCCTACTCACCACCTCTCCTGCCACCATCATCGTCTCATGGGAATCATTGCAATACTCTCCTAACTGGTTTCCAGCCTGTATTCTGGCCCTAGTTTCATCACAGGCAGCCATAGTGATTTGTTTAAAACTCAAGCCATGTTTTCCCTCTGCTCAACACTGCTAATGTATTCCCTTCTCACTCATATGAGAAGGCAAAGTTCCTAGAATAGGTGGAAAGACTACAGTCTGATTTTGGACTCCTGAAACCATTCTGATCTTATCTTTACTCACTTCAGTATCTGCCACACTGGTCTCACTGCTGATTCTAGAAATTAAACCATAGGATGGTAGTCTTGCCTCCTTCTCTTTGTACTTCTCATATCTTGTGCCTACAACACTTTTACTCCACATTAAGCCATACCTCTCACTTCCTTCATGTCTGTATTTAAATGATGCCACCCTGGTGATGTCTCTGAATACCCAATTTAAAGCTGGCTTCTCAAGTTAGGTATGCCTCCTTTTCTGGTTTATTTTTCTCCTTAGTATTCTTGACTTTTAAACTTATTTATGTATTAAATTATATTCTTTTATCCATAACAATATAATTTTCTGGACAGCAAGACTTTGGGTTAGTTCTCTTTTCTTATCTTCAGTATATAAAACAGAACTTAGATAGAGGAGAAGTCTAGTAATTAATTAATTAATTATTCAATAAAAAAATTACTTTCTTTCCACAGAATGAATCCTAAATGCAGATGTTTATTTATACTGGCATTCTAATGATGTTAATGGTATTTAATATTAACTCATCATTAGCCATGCAAATTAAAACCACATGGTGACATTTTTTGTCTGTAACATCAAAAGAAAAAAGGATGATAAATACTCTATTGAAGATGTGGGGAAATCAGTATTCTTACTGCTTTTAGTAGAATTTAAATCAAATGCTTTTAAAAATGTACTTCCCTATTGACTCACACGTTGTGTTTCATGAAAAAATGTATTCGAAAAGTGTAATTATGATATTTATATATGTTTAGTGATATTAGACACAGAATGTTTAAAATTGCAATACACTTGAAGCAACTGTTTACTCAAGAAGGATTAGTAACATTTATTACATGTTTAAGATGTAATGTGATGCAATTATTGCAAATAACATTGTGAAAGATTGACTGATAACATGGAAAACATTCCCATATATTGTTAAATGAACCAAAGCAAGTTATAAATCAGTTTGTATAGTGTGCTCTGTAAAGTAGTGCAGACCAATTTCTCTCTTCTTGCAGTTATTCTATTTAGTTTCTGTGCATTTAATCTTACAATAAGTAAAAAGTGCCTCTCTCACAAGCAGACAGAACAGTCAGGAAAGCGTGTGCTGTTTGTATAATGACAATGCCCTTGATGTCAGTGAATTTAATATTCTGATAAAATATATTACCTATGCCACGAATTGTTTTCTATTTTAATTAAAATGACAGCTAACTAATAACCTGATTTTTAGAATAATTTATTCTGAGCATCAAGCCCCTGTTCTTTTGCTAATTTGAATTGATACCATTTTTATAAGGAATAGTGAGAAATGCTAATGTCAGTCTTCCTATGTTATTCAACAGATTGGCTGATTCTCATTTAAATCTCTCCATGTCTTGTCTTCTGAGACATTTCCTGGTCTCAATTTCTCCCTTCCTCAGCTTTCTGTTCTCTGGGGTTTTTTTCTTCTTATTTCTCCCTCATCATAACTGTCCCCAACATCCCATCCTTGAGTATTTCCCTTCTTTCTCCATCTGTCCAATGAAAATAATAACTCACTTCTCTATTCACTCATTTATACATATGTTCTTTCAACACACATTTATTTATTACTTAAATGTTTCAAGCACTGTGCTGGAAGCTGGAATGAAATCTTGACTAAGTCAGACTTACTGCTATGGACTCAACTGTGCCCCCATAACATTCATATGTAGGGGGTCCTAACCCCAAATGTGATTAGCTCATTCAGGTAGGGCCCTCATGATGGGACTGAGGCCCTTAGAAGAACAGATACCCCTCTTTCTACCCACACATACCAAGGAAAGGCCATGTGAGGAAGAAGGAAGGTGCCCATTTACAACCCAAGAAGAAAGCACTCACCAGACACCATCCCTGCTGACACCTTAGTTTTGAAATTGTAGTGTTCAGACTGTGAGAAATCAATGCCTATTAAGTCACCAGTCTATGATATTTTGTTATCGCAGTCCAAGTTGACTAAGATAATTTTTGGTGCTGAAAAGTGCGGTGCTGCTGTAACAAATACCTAAACATGTGGAAGTGGGTTTGGAACTGGGTACTGGGTAGAGACTAGAGGAGTTTTGAGGTACACGCTAGAAATATGGGCTTTCTGGTGAGATCTCACACAAAAATGAGGAACATGTTATTGGAAACTGAAAGAAAGGCTATCCTTGTTATAAAGAGGCAAATAAATTGGCTAAACTGTCTGCTAGTGTTTTGTGGAAGGTAGAAATTGTAAAGGATGAAACTAGATATTTAGCTCAGCAGATTTCTAAGCAGTATTGAAGGAACAGCTTGGTTCTTCCTGACTGATAATTGTAAAATATAAGAGAGAGATGAATTGAGGAAGGAATTATTAAGTAAAAACAGAGCCAGAATTTAAAGATACAGAAAATCCTCAGTCTATCTGTATTGAAAACAATGAGAATGTGTGTTCCGAAGAGAATGCCAAGCATGGGGGTACCAACCATTTGGTCAAGAGATTAGAATAGGTAACCATAGACCTTATCAGCATCTCAACAGAAGCCAGGAATAGAGATGGGATTATCTGAGCAGAAACACTGCCTGCTGGGAGGAAAAGAGAAAACAGAGCAGGGAATAAAGACTGAGAATTTATGCTATCTTTCAAGAAAAAGGAAAAAAGTACCCAAAGATGATTCAGAGATTATCAGGGCTTGTTTCTCTCACCATAGCCCAGAATGCATAGGTGGGGTCAGGGGAGTGGCCCTCCACCTGGGTTTCAAATGACAGGATCTTTACCCAACAGAGCTGCAGAGTTAGTGGTGCCCTGTGGTGGCAGTGGAGAGAAAACAAGTTGGATGATTTTGTATATATTTGGAAATCAAATCTGCAAAACCTACTAATGAAGTGGTTATGAGATGTTAGGGAGAGTAAAAATGAAAATCAACTCTCCCTTGCAGAGAGCAGTGTAGCGGTGTGGGTGTTGCTCCCAAACCAAGGGGGCAAGGTCACGCCTTAGAGCCATGAAGGTGACACACCACCCCAGTGGATCCAGAGGGCAAAGCACTGAACCAAAGAGGATTGTTTTCAAGCCTTAAGATCTAGTAAAATATGTCTTGCTAGGTTTTCATCTTGCTTCCTTCTGATTTCTCCCTTTTGGAAAGGGAATGTCGATCCTATGCCTGTTCTACCATTGCATTCTGAAAGCAGGTAATTTACCTGGTTTCATGACTGGAGGGGAATTTAATCTCAGAATGAATCATACCTTGAGTCTCACTCATATTAGACATAAAAGGTATTTAGATCAGACATTAGATTTTCAACTTTAGAGTTATTACTGGAATGAGATAAGACTTTTAGGGCCATGGGATAGAATGAATGACTTGTATTTTGCATATGAAAAGGATGTGAATTTATGGGGGGGCAGGGACAGAAAGTTATGGACTGGATTGTATCCCTCCAAATTAATAAGTTCCTTAAATCACTCAAGGAATTTAAAGCCTAGTAATGATAATGATGAAAATAATAATGATAACCAACATTACTAGTGTTTTCAATGAGTGAGCTACTATTTTAAGTGATTTACATGTATTATGTTACATTTCCGCAAAACTCACGAAGTGGACACTAATTTCATCCTGAATTTAGAAGTGGGGTGGGAAAAAACATAGACAGAAACTAGGCACATCCTTACAAAACTAATTAAAGAATTTAAATTGAAGTAGATGCTCTGAAGAAGAATTAAAATGACATAAAATAATATAACAGGAATCCTTGACCTGAGAATTGAAAAGTCTAAGGATAAAGTGACTTTTAACCTAAGATGTGACTCATGAGTAAATGTTAGGAATGAAAAGTGTTGTAAGAAAAGAGAATAGCCTGTGAAAATACCCTGAAATGGGAAAGGACACTCTATTCTAGGAAGTGAAAGAAGCACTTGTGGGGGAAAAACATGAAGGGATTGACAAGGTGCACAACCAGAGCGGAGAATCAACTGGAGGAGGGCAGGACTGGGCACAGAGACCACTTATGAATCCACTTAGTAATTCCAGACAAGAGTTAGTGGTGCCCTGTGGTGGCAGTGGCGAGAAAACAAGTTGAATGATTTTGTATATATTTGGAAATCAAATCTGCAAAACCTCCTAATGAAGTGGTTATGAGATGTTAGGGAGAGTAAAAATGAAAATTAACTCTCAAGTTTCTGCTTTGAACAATTTGGCAAGAATAGAAAAGCACAGAAAAAGACTATATGGATTTAATAGCTCTTTGTAACATTTCCAGAATACATGGCATTTGGCTAGGGTACATGGTGTTTAATGTATATTCCACATCCATTCCCCATTCATTCCCTGGCTTCTTACAGGCTATATACCATGCACTCGGGTGTTTAGAATACAGAGTCATGGGGATAGACCTCAACAGGCCGGAGGTGCTGGGATGTGGACCTCTAAGGAGGAGGCCTCTGCTTTATTTTTTATGTTCTAATCTCTAAAGAAGTGCAATGAAGATGTTTCTGTGAGTGAAGGAAGACGGTGGATCCTGGAACCAATTGCTACTGCAATGAACTCATACTTTTAGGGTGAAGAGCAATTTCTGGAGCGAAGCTGACAGAAACATCAGGCAAATCAGAATGGAAAAGTCCCTTTTCTATCCTGCTACCTGCCAGTGACCCCCTAGCGCCCATTACTTACAGAAACTATCAGAAATCCAGTTGTCAACTAGGGAAAGGACTTTGTAGAGTTCCAGCCACAAAATTATAGAGTTAGAAGCTTGCTTCTGGAGCTGAGAGACAGCAGCTTCATAACCTTCATACTGTCAAGAGGCTCATACATTCACTAGTACATTTCAAGTACATAACTCTACCCTGAAGTCCAGACTTCTTTAACTGCCTATTCACAATCCATGCTTGGGTGTCTAGCAGAAATCATACACATAACATGTTCAAAACTGAACTCTTGATTTTCCCATATAACTTGCCTCTCCCACATTGTTCCCATCTCAGTAAAAGGTCACTCCATTCTTCTTTCACAAGACAAAAACCATGAATCCTCTTGACATTTTCTCTTTAACTCCTCATGTATAATCCATCAGAAAATCATGTTAGCTTTGCTTGAATATATATTCTGAATATAACCTCATCTCACCAGCTCTGAGCCATTATTGTATTTTACTGGGATAACTGAAGTGGTTCTTAATTAATCTTCCCTGCTTCTGACCTTGCTCCCATCTCTCAAGAGCCAAATATTTCTTTTAAGCATAAGTCAGATCATCTAAATTCTCTGCTCAAAATCCTTCAGACTTTTTATCTCACTCTGAATAAAAGCTAAAACACCCTCATTGACCTATCAGACAATAAACACCCTTTTCTGCTCCATCATCTCTCTGATATCATACCCTACCTTACTACCCCCTCTCCCATCCTTGCTCTCCCTCTAGCCTGCCAATCACTCTCCTCCATCAGGGTTTGTGCAATTGCTGTTATCTCTGTCTCAAATGCTCTTCTCAAAGTCTTTCTAAAAGTGGCCAGCATACTTAGTTACTCCATAAATATTTATTGACTAAATTAAGGAGTCAGAAAACACTTTCCCAAGAAAGTAATATTTTATCCAAGATCAGAAAAAGAATAAAAAGTACATAGATGAAATGGGGGAGGGAGTTGATTAGGAAAAAGAGATCCTAACAGAGGAATAGCATGTGCAAAGGTCATGAGGCAGGTGAACATGTTCTTTGTATGTTTTAGGCATCCCGAGGAGGAGAGGAGCATAAAATAAGTCTGGAGAAAAAAGTAGAAATAAGACTATATCAAGGGATAAAGTTGTTACATAGAAATGCATTCTATACTTTTCTAAATATTGTTTGTATTAATTACCTTGTCATTTCCTCAGAAAACCAAATGTTTGAAGTATCCCAGAGTTTTCCTTTTTTATTCATGTAATCATCTGGTCCTGTAGATCTGATGATATCTCTTTCAATTTACACTTTTTTTTTATTCCTACTAGTGGGACATGAATCCAGGTCTGTATTTCTTCTGCCCGAATTGTGTTAATACTAGTATTTCAGTGACTCTGAGTTTCCTTTGTTATCTGAAGCACACACAGCAGCCTCTGGTATTTTCTTTATTTTTCCAAAAATAATCTTCAATGCTGTCCCCTCCAGCTTTAAACTTTAGCAACTCTCTGCTCTTTATTCTATTAAGTCAAAATCTTGGCATTCAAATCCTGTCAGCCAACACTCTCAACCTAAATATCTGCCATTCTTCTCTACCATGCCATATGCTCCCACAAAACTAGACTAATAGAATTTCCCAAATATATTACATATTTCATTCATCCAACCACCCATCAAATCACATTTATTGAACATATGCATGCGTTTACATGTATTGTTCAGAACACCTGAATGACATGTTCGCTATTTCTGTCTGTTGAATTGCTATCCATTTATCATGGTTTTTCTCAAGTAGCTCCCTATGTACTTCATAAGGACAGCTTTGATCACTCTAAATGAAAGTAACATTTTCAGTCTTTGATTTCCTGTAGCATTTTATCTCTTCTGGCTATATTATATTTTGATTTTAATGTAGCCATTTATTTTATTGATTAAACAACTTAGTGAACATAAAAGTATATTGCAAATAAACTTTCAATACAAATGTAAAACTCCACTTTTGCTATTATTATCAACATTAATTTTCTTATTATATTCCTCACCACAATTCTGAAAGATTATCGAAACATAGGTTATAATGCACTCATTCTCCTTGTCCTTGAGGTAATATACATATATATAGCAAATTAATAAATGTGTTTTGAATTGCACTGATACTCTTCACATGTCCTAGATTGTTATATTTAAATATATACAAATGTGTTTTTTAATAAAATATATTTACATAATAGAATTATTATGTTCTGTATGTTCTAATTATAACACATGAAAGCAAAAAAAAGCTCTTTCTACTAGGTTAGCTCTCCTCACTTCCTGTAAAACATGTAAGAAGTCAAAATACTTTTATCCAGAAAAGCTGAGCAGTGATTCAAAACTGGTAGCTACTACTTTGATAACAAATAACATTGTAATTACCTGAGGAGCTTTTGAAAATCTCAATGCCCAGGACACATACAAACCAATTAAATCTGAATCTTTGGCTCATAGACATCAGTGTTATTTAAATCATATCCACCAATATATAAAAAGAAAATGTGCCATGACCAGGTGGGATTTATTCCAGGTGTGCATGGCTGGTTTAATATTAGAAAACTAATAAATATAATGCACCATATTATTCATCTAAAGAAAAAACAACACATGAACCTATCAACTGATGCAAGATAAATTATTTGACAAAATCTAACACCTATCCAAGATAAAACTCTCAGTCAACTAGGAATAGAAGGTAACATCTTCCAATTGTAAAAAGCATCTACCAAAAAATTATTCAGTGAAATCATTAATGGTGAATTGGAATGTTTCCTCCTGAAATAAAAAACAAGGTAAGGATATTTTCTCTCATTAGTTCAATAGTAGTGAAAATCTTAGTCTGTGTAAAATAAAAAGGCATAAGCGAAAATAAAAAGCATACAGGTTGGAAATAAAGAAATAAAATTCTTGGAAATAAATAAATGACATTTGTCTGTGTGGTAAATCCCAAGTAATTGACAACAAAACTAGAACTAATTAGTGAGTTCAACAAGGTAGCATGATACCAGGTCAATGGAAATACGTACCATGTTTATGAATGAGAAGACTCAACCCAGTAAAGATGTTAATTATTCCTCAATTGATCTATAGGCTTAATGCAATTTTTATCCAAAAATCCTAGCAGCTATTTCTTTTGAGATATAGACAGATGATTCTAAAATTCATATGGAAAGAGAAAGGAAGTAGAATAACAAATAATTTTGAAGAAATCACACTACCCAATGTTAAAACTACATAGCCATAGTGATCAAGATAGCATGGGAATAAGGAGAAACAGACACACTGATCAATGAAATATAAAATAGAGAACCTAGAAATAGACCCACCCAAACATGCTGAACTATTTTTTGATGAAGATATAAAAACAATTAAATGAAAAAAGTGTAATTTTTCAATAAATTATTTTGAAACAATTGAACTTGCATAGGCAAAAATATGAATCTAACCTAACTTTCACTCCATATAAATATTAACTAAAAATGAGTAAAACATATAAATTTAAATCATAAAACTATAATTACTTTAGACAAGCACCGAGGAGAAAATCTTTGTGACTTAGGGTTAGGTGAAGAATTTTTAGACATGACAGCAAAAACATGATAAAAAAAAAAAGATAAGTTAGACTTCATCACAATTAAATATTTATGTGTGTGAAATACCCTGTTAAGAGGATAAAATTAAGCCATAAGCAGGGATATAATGATTGCAAAACACACTTGAAGTCAAAGGACTTCTATCCAGAATAAATTTTTACAAAAAGCTCTATTTCACCCAAAAAGATATGTAGATGTCAAGCAAACCTCCATAAAAAGATGTTCAACATCATAAGCCAAATTACAGCACAAATTAGAGCCACAATGAGATACTATATACACCAATCAAAATGGCTTGTATAAAAGTACAATGCCAAGTGCTGGCAATGATGCAAAGCAACTAGATCACTCTTACCTGGTGGGTAGAAACGGAAAGTATAGTCAGTCTGTAAAACAGTTGGGCAGTTTCTTATGAGGTTGTGCATGTCTTGCTATATAACCCACTAATCACTTCTGCGTGTACATTTATCCTAGAGAAATGAAAATGTGTGTCCATCTAAATGTTGTGTATAGTTCATAGAAGCTTTGTGCATAATAGACAAATACTGGAAACCACCTAAATGTTTTTCAGTGAGCAAATGAGTAAACAAACAGTGATACATATATACCAAGCAGTGACACATATATACCATGAAATGTTACTCAGTTATGTAAAGAAAAAAAAAATCTATTGATACACAGCACACTAAGGTGGATTTAAAAGATGTTATAGTGAGTGGAGAAAAATAAAGCCAATTTCAAGCTCAAAAGGTTACAAAAGGAATGATTCCACAAATAAGACTTTCAAAAGGACAAAAGTACCTTTATTCTGAGAAAGCAGCCAGGACTGAGGATTGGAGTCGAGTCTGGCTATAAAGCAGAAGCAAGGGGACGCTTCTTGCTGGCAACAGACAGGTTTGTGTCTTGGTTGTGGTGATGATGAAATAATTTATATATGTGATAAAATGTCATCACATGACACGCAATAAATGAGTGCATGTAAAGATTGGTGAAATTTGTAGTTTAGTTTATAGTATTAGACCCATGTCAATTTTTTGGTTCTAAAAATGTGCTTTGGCTATAGAAGATACTATCATAGGGGAAATATGAGTGAAAATTATAGAAAACCTTTCCTACTTTTGCAATTTATTGTGAGTGCTAATTTATCTCTAAATAAGGTGTAAAACACACACAAAACAAAACAAAAATGGGGCTCCCGCTATGACCAAGGTTAGGTCTTGTGCAGGAGGCACAGGGTGGTAGCTTTGCTCTCAAGGAGCTCACAGTAAAGCAGTGTTGGACCTTTAACTGAGATGGGAAACACGGCAGGAGAGGTAAATTTCATAATGGAATTTTGGACGTGGCTGTAGAAATCCAAGGGTCAGTACAGGGGAGAGTTGGATGGAACTAAAGTTCAGCGGAGAGGATGAATACACAGATCCGGGAGTCGTCTGCATAGGGGAGATTGTGAAGAGAGTATGTGGAATGTATTATCATGATTGCCGGCCCTGTTCTCCTCCCTGGCACAGCTACCCTAGCTTGGGGTGGTGTCTTCCCTCCTTTCAGAAATGTATTGGTGCTGTGCTGGAGGTCATAGGCTCAAATTCAGAGAAATAATAATAATAATAAATGTGTGATTTGAGCCCGCTGTAAAGAAGACAGAAAAACAGACGGGCTCCTGGAGAATGGGAGGGAGCATGCCTTGTTTAAAGTCATTAAATTCCTATTTTGTGCAAACACTCTTTTGCTAGCCAAACAAAACGGGATTGCAGCCAGATTCTGCCAAGAGCTGCTGATTTGCAGCTCCTCTCTGTCAGGCATGCGAGTTGACTAGTTTACTAATTTCTGATTAAGTGATGACTTCTCCATGAAGTTATTTTTGCCTTTTGAAAGAAGAGTTCCAGGAGACGCAATATTTTTTAACTTGTGGGAATTTCACACAAAGGAACTCTAAGATTGTACAAGGGAGTTCTTTAAGCAATGCTGTCTAAATTACACTCCAAGAAGCAAATTGTGTAAAAAGCCAATCCTTATTTCAAAGACATGTCCGTATAACACAAAGTGAAAGTGACCTCTGGAATTCTGTTTATTTGATCAAAATCAGTTATTTGTTAGCCCCATTTTACTGACTGACTTGTTAGAAATGCTGTCTAAATACAGGCACACCTTCTTTCTTGTACTTAGTCGTTACTATGAAGATTGTCATTTTTCTATTCAGATTAACAAGTTAATCAACTAAAAAAGTTTTTACACATGGGACACGATTCAGTCACACGATTATGCTTGGAATCAGATACCGCATGCTAATATTATGCTAACATTAGTGATGCAGGTGACTGAGTAATTAGATATAAATTATTTCTGCAAAGATTCAGCTCAACACTGATAATAAAAAACAGGAGTTAGAAATAAACTGATTTATTTAAGGAAATCAGATTATAATAAGTATTTAATGAGCAGCATGATAATGCACATTATGTTAAGAAATCTAGGTGCTATGTGAGATGAAACCTGAACATAAGTGTGGCTTATCAAGAAAGTCCTTAGCCCAGTTTACAAAGTCCTGTGTAGTTTGGTCCATGTCTACATTTCCAAGCACAGCTTCTTTTTTTCTCATCTGCTATGTTCTAGCGCATGATTTTGTTTTTCTATTATTTTAATATGGCAAAGCGGTTCTAGTTTTAGAGCATTTTCATTAGCTCTTCCCTTAGCCTGGGATGACCTTACTCCAGATATTTGAAATTTCCACTACTTCTTGTCATTCACATTATTGTTGAGATATTACTAACTCAGAGAGGCCTTCCAGAACAACTAGCCTAATGAATCTCTATAGCTTTATTTTAATTAGCTGCATGCACTGGTCGCTAGCTGATTTTTTTTTTTTCCATTTGCGGTCTCTCACATCTTCTCTCTCCTCTAACCTTCATGAGAGCTGAGGAATAATATAAACGCTCTGTAATGGGCTGAATGTGGCCCTCAAAAAGGTATGTTTACATCTTAGTCCCCCAAATCCGTGAATATAATCTCATGTAGCAAAAGATGTTACAAAGTTAAGGAAATTGAGAAGAGTTTATCCTAGATTATCTGTGTGGGCCCTAAATCCTAATCACATTAATCCTTAGAGAGAGGTAAGGGGTATTTTGAAACACACAGATAAGAAGGTGATGCGAAGAAGGAGGCAGGGATTGGAGAGATGAAGCCATAAACCAAGGCACGCCAGCAGCCTCAAGGGTCTAAAAGAGGCCAGGAAGGATTCTCCCCCGACCCTTCGGAGAGGGCATGGTCTCGTTGAAGACCTGATTTTAGACTCCTGGCCTCCAGAGCTCTGAGGAAATAGCAGTTTTGTTAAGCTACCCAGTGTGCAGTAATTTGTTACAACAGCGATAGGAGACTAATACACCTTCTTAAAAAAAAACCTGAAAATAAATAAAGTGATAAAGCTGGTAAGAAAATGTTAAAAGACCATAGGAGGGCTCAAAGAATGAATGGAAACAATCTAGAAAGCAATGTTAAGGGCAATGACAATTAAATTTTAACCAGTTAACTGCCACGTGTTCAAAATGGAACCATCCCCACACGCCACGATATTTTGAATTTAACTTAAAAAAATCAATTTGAAATGAATATTATAAAAATAAATATATTACTCCCAACTTGGGTGTTCTTGAATATTTTCAACTGAAAATTCTCGCGAAAAAATGATTTTAAAGTTGGTCAGGGCTGCCACTTAGGGAAAACAGTTGGTTTTTTTTTTTTTTTTTATAGATGCGCCTGGTGTGTGGGGAAAGGCTGCAGCTTGTGTCTACAGATGCTTATGGCGGACAATGGGTTAAATCTGACTGAAATAAGCTAGTTCGAGAAACACAAGTACCATATGATTTCACTCATATGTGGAATTTAATGAACAAACTGAACTACCAAACAAAATCAAGACAGACTCATAGATAGAGAGCAGGCAGACTGCTCTGGTGTCTGTGTGTGTGTTTGTGTGTGTATGTGTGTGCATGTGGGGGAAGGGCAGAAGGGTGGGAGGGTGAGGGAAGGAGGGATTGGCCATAAAAGAAAAAAAACAGAGAGAACTCATGGACATGGACAACAGTGTGGTGATTGCAGGGGTGGAGTGGGAGTGGAGGTGGAAGAGGGCATAGAGGGGATAAATGGTGTTGGGAAAAAGAAAGGTTAAAAATAACACAAATGAAAACACAGAGATCTAGGGGGCATATATAAGCAAGTTCCACAAGTGAAAACACTAAAATGATTACAGAGACTATGCTTAATATTAAAGATGGCAAAGATGATAAAAAGTGGTTTTGGAGTCCCTGCATAAAAAAAAATAACATTCAACGATAGGGCATAAAAAATTTCTCTGAGTAAAAAATATAAATTTATTTATCAAGGAACACACCAGTTTCCCCCAAATAATATGATATCATTAATTAGGAAATATCAAGATATAGTTTATGAATTTTAAGTATAAAAATAAATTCAAATGGCTATAGAGTCTGCAAAAATAAGTATTGTCCAATATCAGGGGTAGAAAGAAGACAGACCGCATATTTAGTCTCAGACATCCTCTGAACCACATGCAAGCTCAGAAAACAAGAAAATCCTGAAGACAACTAACTAATTAAATGCAAGTGGAGCCCAAGAAATATACCTAGTTGATAGAAGCAGAGGATAGACATTTTTAGAAATGTATGAACTAAAGTAACTCAGCATTCATGAGCTTGTGTGGTAAGAGTGTTATGCCCAGATTTCAAGATCCCCAAGAAAATCACACCAGGGAGCCAGTCCGATGCAAAAACAGAGGGTCCTTTATTGAGCTAGCTAACTCGACCCTGCCTTCCGGCCGACGGAGTGACCGGAAGCAGAGTGTGCCCACCATGGGAAAAACAGTGTTTTAATAGGGGGTGGAGTGAGGGGAGGGGAGCTGACTGTGGGCCCTGCTGATTGTCCAGGCACCAGTCGGGTCTTTTTACACAGGATGTGGTCATCTCTATGGCGCGCACGTCCCTTGATTGTCATTGGTTAGTTTAAAGAAATCCCGGGCGTGGCCAGCAGGGGCCTGGACTTCCGGGAAGAAGGTACTCTCCTGAGCACATGGCGGCTGCCCCAACATGGAGGGTACGGGGCAAGATGGAGGGCATAGCACTCGCCCTTTCAAAGAGTTATTAAAATGGGAATGTCCATTAGAAGTCTTTGAAACTGTACACTTCCATAGAAAATAATAGTAAATAAAATACCACATTTTTGAAAGTATGAACTAGTCAGTGTTACTCTCAAATATTTAAAGACAAGTGTGGTAGTCCCTGACAGATTTCCATATAATTCAGCAGCCTAGTCCCTGAACAATCGGAATAGATTATTATGGATGATGTTGGCCTAATAAAGACAACTAAGTAGTAGTTCCAATTATAGATGTTATGCCAAGTATGGTATCTTTGCAAGAACAGATTAATCAAGCCACTGGCATGTGTAGCTATTAATCTAACAGATTATTTTTCAAGTTCTATTCAGAAGAATCATGAGAAACAGTTAACATCGCATGGGATAGATAACAGTACTTGCCAGAGTCCATTCATTGTCTTCACTACCTGAGTTTAGACAGAGACCCCCAAAAGCTAGTAACCTTTGAAGTTCTAGCAAAGGTCAGAACTGTGCTCCACTCAGTTAATTTAGGTAATAATAGTTGAAGCATCCCCACCTTAGTTCACTTAATTCCTTAGATACTTATGTAGATCCTTGTTGATTATTGTTAATCAGGTACTCCCGGAAATCTATTGATGAGCTAATCAGATACTTTGTCTATTCCTGGAAATTGTCTGCTGATCTGTGTGTCATTGAAACCTCCTTACCCTAATGGCTACTCCAGATCAATAAAAGATTGGAGCGGCCTGAGCATCTGGGGAAGTCCTTAGGGACTTGCTGCCTGGTCCCCCAATATTGCAAAATTATCTAGTGTCTTTTTCTCTCATTTGTTGTGCGGCTCCTCTTTCAGATACTGAACCCTACTCCACACAGAACGTGGAGGGAGTCTTACTCGACAGTACTAGATGGGGCAAAATTATTTTTACAGCTGTTCGTTTGGAAAATAATACAATAATTAATAAATAATAATACAAGAATAAACTCTGTTTCCCATACTCACAACCAACGTAAACCTACTTTTGCCCACCTTATCTAGCTAGTTTTTACCCCAGAGCTATGTTAACTTTCCAAAGCATTCCCCAGCTCATCACTTTGATGGTATTTTTATCATGTTAAAAGGCAGATGAACAAGAAATGGCAAGTGCCATGAGGACTTAGCAAGATACACAGGCTCCACAGGGTGGGAGATAAACTCCAAGATGATTCAAGGAACTGCTATGTAAGTAAAGTTTTATGGATCCAGAAATGCAGGTCATACTGGGACATCCAATCTTAAAGTATAAGACAAATAATCACATCTTGCATATCCCACAAGTAAGAAACACAGTACTTGGGAGGACCCTTGGGCTTTGCATCAGCATATTATCTTTTAAAAATAAACCTTTACTGATGCTACAGCTACTCCTGCTGTCCTCACCGATCCACAGCGTAAATATGCCGCAGGAGTTCGCAATCGTCAACAAGCCTTAATGCACAGCCCCAAGTTACCATGCAGCAGCCCACTGTTCAAGTACAAGTTCAGGAGCCTTTGAATGCTTCCATGTAAGCATCTGCCTCTCCTTAAGAACAAAAGCAAACGTTGGGTGAATAGCCGTGTCCTCTAAGTCAAGCCATGTACCCTACTCTTGCTGGAAAAAGCACTGGCACATTGTTGGAGATCAATAACTCTGAACTTCATGTGCTCAAGTCTGTAGAGTCTCTCTGTTCTAAAGCTGATGAAACTGTCGCTGTAGTAGGTGTCCAAGAGGCTGCCCCAGAGCAGTCAGCGGTGCCACTGGTGTTTCAGCTTTTTAAAGTTGACCATTAACCACGAACAGGAATTTGTGCTTCACCGAAGAGAAATATCTGAACACCGAAAAACTTAAATATTATGGGAAAAAAACATCGCAAAATATAAAATAAGAAAAGGAAAGGAGAATTAGAACCTTATGTACTGAGCAAATGCCAGGTCCAGCCAACATAATGCTGGCCCTAGATTACTTATGGATTTAAAAACCCCACAAAAATAGTAAAATATAAAAACAAATTAATGTTTCATAGACCACGGGAACAATAATTTTCAGCAAAGTACAAAAATGTAAAGCATTCCTGTCTTTAATTTTGTAATTCTTTACTGTGGAATAGCTCAGAAGGTCACTTCTGTTTTAAATAACAGAGTTGATCACTGAGCAAGGAAACATAATTTGGATTGTAAAATTCTTGCTTTCATAAAAATTCCTTAAAAATGGAAATAAACCTTAGACCAATCTTAGGTTTACAGTAAGACTGAGCAGAAGGCACAGAGAGTTCTCACCTCCCTCCTGTCCTCACTCATGTATAGCCTCCTTTGTTATCGGCATCCACCATCAGAGTGGTGTATTTGTTATATGTGAGAAACCTACCCTGACACATTGCAATCACCCAAAGTCCACAGTTTACATTAGGGTTCACCCTTGGTGTTGTATATTCTATGTGTTTGGACAAATGTATCATGACAAGTATCCATTATAGTATCATACAAAGTAGTTTCACTGCCTTAAAAATCTTTTATGTTTCACCTATTCATCTGTCTGCATACATATTTAATGAAAACAAACACATATAGCACGCATTTATATATAGATAGAACACTACTACCTAATATAATTTTTTGTAAGCAGCTAAAGTTAGTATTTCTTTCAACATATCAAGGAGTTAGCAGTTAGAATTTCTTAATCTTTCATTATATCTGCACTCTTTTTAGTAAGTTAATGCAGGTTAAGTCAGACAGTATAGAATACCAATTCTAATTCCAAACAAGCATTTTTAAATGCCCTTGGAAGTGTTGTTGTATTTTAACTTCTAGAATTTGGTGAGAAACATAAGATCTTTTTCTTTGCTTTCTAAAGTCAAGATATTTCTCATTTAAAAGTTAACTAAGTTACTCACAAATTAACAGAATTATAACTCTGCCCATGTTCTTTATAAGGTGGTTTTAATACCCCAAATTATACAGAATAAAATTTATTAATGCTTCTGGCATTTTGATGTAGGGAAAGGCTTACTGCAGACCAATATCTTCTGGTTCAGAAAGAATGTGAAAACAAACAAAGAGAAGCACAGCAGTTACCGTAATTTAGCGTTCATATGGTTTTACTGGAGACGTGCTGATTTCCGTTATTGCTTTCTGAAGCTTTTACCATGTATCTTAGAGTAGAAGGCCTTAGTTCTCCTGATCCTTAGACAACATATGCCTTGCTAAGTAAGACTCAGGCTACCCTTAAGGGTCTTTTAGTTTTCTTTATTCATCTTAAAGATCAATCTGGAAAGGAAGATACCAGCCAGGGTTTCTCAGCCGTGACCCTGCTGACATTTTGGATGTAAGAATTCCCTGTCGTGATGTGCTGTCCAGAGCATTGCTGGATGTTTCACAGCATCCCTGGCTTCTGCCCACTAGTTTCCAGTGTTCTCTCTCTACCCCAGCAAGACAACCCAAAATGCCTCAAGGCATTGTCAAATGTCCCGTGGCAATCGGGGTGGCTACAGAATTGCTCTCAGTTGAGAACCACCATTCTAAAGAGAACAAATTAGTTTCCTTTAGAGAAAATGCTTCTGGGAAAGACATGTCCATAGCAGCAGAATGGTAGAGCAGAAATGGTAGAGTATACATAGGAGTAACAGAACAAAACAATAGCTAACACATGCAGTGCTTACTATGTGCTTGACACTGCTGCATGCTTTTACCTGTATTAAGTTACCTAACACTCTTAACAGCTTATCAGCTAGGTAATATTATCTGCATAGACAATTGAGGAAACTGAGGAATTAAAATTTAATTTCCGATGTCATACAATTAGTAAGTGGTTTCAATCTTAAAAAGCATATTTCCAGCATAAGAGCTTGTTTTTGTTGGTTAGTTTTCAATATACCTTTTATTTAAGCTAGTTTTATATTTAGAGAAAAGTTTCAGTGATAATTACAAAAGTTTCCATATGCCTCATAACCAGTTCTTACTAATGTTTCCCCTATTTTACATTAGTACAGTATGTTTGTGCTAAAATAAGCAAAACAACAAAATAACCAATATGTTATGATGAATGAAAATCCGTACATTATTACTACATTTTTGTTTGGTTTTGTTTGGTTTTAGTTTTACCTAATGTCCCTTTTCTCTTCCAGTCTCTTCCACATTACATGAAGTCATCATATCTTCTTGTTTTAGGCTTTTCTAGACTATGACAGTTTCTTGGACTTTCCTTGTTTTTGTGACCTTTAGAGTTTGAGACGTTCTGGTCATGTATTTTGTAGAATGTCTATCAGCGGGGGTTTGGTTGCTGTTTTTTTTATGAGTTTATCTGGGTCATGGGCTTTGGGGTTAAAGTTCACAGGGATAAACTGACCTTTTCATCACATCACACCGAGCACATGCTTTCACTGTGGGTTATCAGTCTCGATGCTATCCTTGCTTACCTCGATGAGATAGAGTTTGTCAGGTGTCTATAAAGTTACTCTTTTTCATTTGTTTGTAAGTTACTCTTTTTAAAGTATAAAATTACTCCTTCCCCCACTCCTTTTATTACAGGACTTTTTGGAAGTACCTATGTGCAGCCCAAAATTAAAGAGTGAGAAGTTTGCTCCATCATATACTTATCTAATTTTATGTATATAAAGAACTTAGTATCCTTCTGCCTGTGATATGAATTTAATCCCCCAATTCTTTACTTTTAAAATCATTTGGTTATACTAGTGTGGACTCATGAATACTGTTTTTATACTCTGGGGTGCAATCCAGTCCTTTACTTTTTTCATTACTCAGATTGTCCCAGCTTTGGCCACTGAGAGCTCTTTCAGTTGATTCCTATTCCCCTTTGATATACTCCCCTCGTGTGTGTGTGTGTGTGTGTGTGTGTGTGTGTGTGTGTGTGTAACATTTACTTAATTTCTGGCATTATAAAATGTTCCATTTTCATCTTGTATATTCCCTGCCTCAGTCCTAGAATCAGCCATTTTTCCTGGTTGATTTTACTGGACACAGTATTGGAAAGCAAGATCTGAGTACTGGGTGTGTTCTTTGATACCAGAGAATCCTTGCTTCTGGGCCTTCTAAACTAACAGGGAATGTATGTGTGTATACTACACGGTGTTAGTGTCAGCCTAATAACAATGATGCTACTGACGAGGAATGCCTGGGACACTCCCCTGGACCTGTAGTACTTGTGGACTACTCCCATAGACATTTCCCCAAACAGAACCAACATTGTGGCTGCACCAGTCCTGTGGTTCCTACTATGGTTGAAAGAAACATCTCAGCAACAATCATCCAGTGTATTTATCAATTTACCCAAGATCATAAAGACTTTCTCCCAGATTTCCAACAAGACTTTTTATAGTTTGCATTGTACAATTAAGTCTATGATCCATTTTGAATTAGTTTTATATAAAGTATAAGTTCTGTGTTTAAATTAATTCTTTTGAATATAGACATCTAAAATTTTCAGCAATATTTGTTAAAAATATTATGCTGTCTCCATTAAATTTTCTTTGTATATTTGTCCAAATAATTTGAATATATTTGTACGAGTCTGTATGGGTCTGTTTCTGGGCTATCTACTATTTCCATTGGTCTATATATTTATTCTTTCACCAATATGATTCTCTTGAATTATGAAGATTTATAATAAAAATTGATATTGGTTAATGTGAGTCTTCCAACTTTGTCCTTTCTCAATAGTGTGTGGGCTATTCCAGTTTGTGTGTGTGTGTGTGTGTGTGATTTTTATTTTGTCTTTCTCCATACAGTTTATAATCAGTGTGTTGATATCTAGAAAGTAGTTCCCTAGGAATTTTGTTTGGAATTGTATTGAATCTGTTGATCAAGTTGGGAAAAATCAGCATTTTAACCATATGAGTCTATAACACAGTATTCTCTATTTACATCTTTGATTTTTTCATCAGTGATTTATAATTTTCCATATAAAGATACTATACTTATTTTGTAAGATTTATCCTTAAATACTTCATTTTTTGATGTTATAGTAAATAGTACGTATTTTTTAAAATTCAAATTCCAATTGTTTTTTACTACTATGTAGGAAAGGAGTAGACTTTTATATATTAACCTTGTGTCCTATAACTCACTTATTATTTCCAGATTTTTTTAATTCTTTACCAGTGTTTTACATAGATAACCATTCATTTGAATAAGTACAGTTTCCCTAGGAAACATAGTCTGTCAGCTAAATACCAGGTGTCTTAGAATTAAATTGGCTAAAGTCAAAGGTCATGGGAGGCTAATACTAGTAGTTCTAGACACAGTTCTTTACTCATTCAGTGAATTTTAAAGTGTTACGAGTAAATCTTATTTTATGAGGAAATGATGTTTGAGGGTTAACTTAAGAGAAAATCAATATGTCTTAAAGCTTGTGGTGTGCACTTGAATCAGTGTTAAATAAGGAAATGCAGGTAAAATACAGTATGAGTGAACAAAAATTCATGGCCTTCCTTTTCAGTTGTGCCATCCAAAGTTTAGATTAGTCTGTCTCACACACTTTAGCCAGATAAAGCATGTGCAATGTGCTAGTTATCTTGGATAGGGAGACTATAGAGGCTGGGGACTGGTTAAAATTTTCCCTGCAGAGAGCTGTTGCTAAGCTGTGAGTCCTTACTCTGAGTGTGTGTATGTGTGCATATGTGTTCTTCATATTAAGCCTGCAATGAAGCTTCCTATGTGACATGTTAGAAAAATATGAAATGATGATTCTCATAGTAGGGATACTAAGAGAACTGGTCAGAAAGAAAACTGATGTTGTCTGTGACCACAGTATAAGGGATGGCTTCACTGTAATCGGCCTTTGAAATAAGACTGAAGGTTGGTTAATAGATTGAATTGAACATTTTTATTTCTGAGTTGGGATTGTGTTTGTAACCCATTGACAAGATGCATGTTTGTCATTTTCTAAAAGTTATTAGAGAAGTCATGAGCTTGTTGAAGTTTTCATCCAATTATAGGGGAAGATTATAAGAATAACTTTTAGTCGTAGCTGGTTTGGCTCAGTGGATAAAGCCTCAGACTGAGGACTTAAGGGTCCCAGGTTTGACTCTGGTCAAGGGCTCGTATCTCTGTTACAGGCTTGATCCCCACGAGTGCAGGAGGCAACCAATGGGCAAGTCTCTCTCATGTAGTTGTTTCTCTCTGTGTCTCTCCCCCTCCTTCCACTCTCCCTCTCTAAAAATCAATGGAAACAATATATTCAGGTGAGGATTAAAAAAAAAAAAAGAATAACTTTTAAAGGGCAGTGAGTGACAATATAAGTTTAAAAAGTAAATATGTAGAGCTTTCCATCCTCCCTTCTTTCCTTCCTTCCTTCCTTCCTCCCTTCCTTCCTTCCTTCCTTCCTCCCTCCCTCCCTCCCTCCCTTCCTTCCTTCCTTCCTTCCTTCCTTCCTTCCTTCCTTCCTTCCTTCCTTTTTTTCTTTCTCTTATTATCAGGCATCCCTGTTCAGCATACAGTTATGAATGTTTGTTGGAATCCTGTATACTAATTTTATATTTTTTCAGTTAAGTAAACATTGAATATCAAAGGGAAGGCGGAGGTGGGTGGATGGGTGGGGGGAGACTAATCAAAGAACTTATATGTTTATTTATGTGTATACAGATTCTTGCACCACTGGGGGTCCCTTGGCCTGGTGTGCGGGGATTGGGCTGAAACTAGCTCTCTGTTATCCCTTCAGGGATCCCAGGTTGTGAGAGGGCGTAGGCCAGGCTGAGGGACCACTGGTAGGTGCACGATGGGGGCCAGAGAGGGACCAGGTGAGGGCTCCAGGGCATGTCTGGCCCATCTTGCCCAGTCCCAATCAGCAGGACCCCAGCAGCAAGCTAACCTACCGATTAGAGCATTTGCCACCCGGTTGTCAGTGCGCATCATAGTGATTGTTCGAGCAGTTGAACGAGTGGTCGTACACTTAGCATATTAGGCTTTTGTTATACAGGATATGCATAACCCATGGACATAGACAATATTGTAGAGAAAGCCTGGGGTGGAGTGGAAGGGGTCAATGGGGGAAAAAGAAAGGGGCATCTGTAATACTTGCAACAACAAATATATTATTTTAAAAAATAAACTTCATTTTTTCCCTAAAATTTTTAAGTGCAGACTATTGCAAGCCTCCCCCAAAGCAATAAAAAGTTACCAACATCCGAATGTTATCTGCCTGTGCATGCGCTAATACATCCACAGAGCCCTTATTGTGGCTAGGTGCCCAATCAGTACATTCCCCTTACATTTAGGAGCTGCTTAGGAAAGTAAGCTACAATAAAAATAATCACATCTTTAGATCTGTGCTTTCACATGCAACATAGTGTACAGTATTTGGAAGGGAATTTTGTGAACACTCATTTTAAATCTCTCATTTAAATGATAATTCCATGCTTGTTGCCTAACCTAGACTATTCTGAACCACATGTTTCCAGATATATTCAAATTAAATAAATAAGAAAATTAGAGCATAGAGCATATTCTGAAGTCAAAAGCAGGTTAGGGCATGACATTGTAGCTGTACTTAAAAACTATATGAAAAGTGAGATTTTCTAAGAATAAGCAGAATATATTTCTCTCTCACCTAGGATGCTGCCTCTTTCCAAGCTAAGCCCATAATATTTGTGCCTGGTAAAATAATGCTCACTGATACCGGCCCCTCCCCCCACCCCCCAGGCTCAAGGAAGCGGACATGTCCCAGCACCTTTGCAGTCAGGCAGTGAGTGACAGTGGCACAGCACTTCTGGGATGAGACAATGAAATCCCGGGTGACCTTGCAGTTCTCTCTCTTTCCTAAGGGAAGGCAACAAGCCTGGAATTATCATTTTGCTTTTGTTTATTTAATAAGCAAGGAGTTAAGGACAATTGCAGTTATGTTTCAGCATCTTTGAATTGCATTATTTCAGTATGAGCTTACTGGCACATTTCCAGAAATTGTTTGCTATACACAAATTGCTACGTTTTTAATATAAGCAGTAATGTGCTCACATTACTTCATTTAGTCTTTATAGCAAAAAAATTACATGATGGAGGAGGACCAGGCAACTACTGCTGCCTTATAAAAGGCAGCTTAGACTGCACAAACTAACTGAAGAGATGAGTGGCTGAGCTGGTTTATATTAGCCGTCACCCATCCACAGTCCATGGAGATGGCAACAACCCAGTGCTTTGGCATCTGAGCAGATGCACTGGTTTAACTGATTATGGAGTTTCCTTTCTTCACTTGTTGCCTCGCCCATTTTTCCCACCTTTTTACCATTTTCCCCTCTTTGTAATAGAACCAGGCATAGCCACAGCTTTTAGTTTGGCCAAAGTAAGTGAGAGGAAATGCTGTGTATCATTGCTGGGCTCTCAGAAAAACTGTGATTTGTTTCCTCTCTCCTGCCTGGGTGATTCTGGAAGCATATGTCCAGGTGGAGCCTCCATCAGCCGGGGGCCTTTTGAAACTAAGTGGCAGGGCCCCTCTCCAACACTTCAGGCATGTTAAGTGGGCGAGAAATTAATGTCAATTCACATACGCCACTCAGATGTTAGAGTTGCTGATGAGCACACTGTAACCTAGACTATTCTGCACTATATGTTTCCAGATATACTCACATACAGCCACCTCATTTGTCTCTCACTTTTATTTCCCCTTCCCAAGCCGACGGTAGTCTTTCAGAAAATAGGAATTGTACCGTTTCCTTGTTTGGTGCTTCTGTAGTGTCCAGTGTAGAGCTTAACACTTTGTACATAACTTTATTATTATGAACATTATTATAATTATAATTATAATTATTATTATTATTACTATTAAGTTGAATGGCCTTGATAGCTGAGTGTCTATGTTCTGGGTATATGAGTGATTCTACAGATGAATGTCAAAGATAGTAATGAAAAGTTAGGGGTAGGAAAAACCTTGTCAGAAGAACAAAGGGATCAATTCGGAGGGAATTATTTTGTTTGAGTGTAGATTTAGTACTTTGGGAGAATCGATTATATTTGTAAATTCAGAATTATCCCAGGAAGTAATTCAACCCCAATGGAAGAGTTTCAGATGCACTTGAAGATGGGAATGTTTAAACTAGAGCACATGAGCTGGTGACAAGGATTTTGAAATGGATACGTTTAGACAAAGTAAGAAGAGATTCTACACACACACACACACACACACACACACACACACTCACTCTATCATCATTATGTAAATAGCTAGGAAATTTCATATCTAAACTACATCATAGCAATAGTTGCCTTGAAGAGTTCACCTACTGATAGCTCTGGGCAAAGTGTAATTGCTTTAAATTAGTTCAAATTGTATTTGAAAAAGTCTCAATGGCAACTTAAATGTTTTGCTCAAGAAATATTTTGTATTGAACATAGTTTCCCATTTGCCTTCAGGGATATGTTTGACATTGAAAAGCTGAATACATACATTTATTCATTCCTATTTATGGCTAGAATCTTCAAACTCCCAAGGAATATATAAAATGACAATAACTGACCATGGAACCAAAGATTGATGCTTGTTCTAATGCAATCCATCCAGACTTTCAGAATCTTCCAAAATTAATAAGGTCATCTCTGGAGTACTTCTGAACATATGGCAGGATACTTTGACTTATCATGAAGATTCTAAAATAAAACAGTAAAATTAATTCAGTTCAAAAGCAAACATTTGAACTCAAAGTTCAAATGGAGGTCACGGTTCTTCAAACTGAGTACTCAAGAATGGATAACACATGGTATTATCTTTGAGGAACTCAAAATCAGGCAGAGAAGAGAAAGACCACAGTGTAATACATGCTATAGAGGAGACGGGTGTTCAGTGATAGGAATATGGAAATGTGGGAGCAAATGTGTATGGTTATAAGGCAGGACAGGAAGAGGATGAAACAATAAGATTTTGTGTTATTAGTTCATTGCCCAACATTTTTTTTTAAATATATTTTATTGATTTTTTACAGAGAGGAAGGGAGAGAGATAGAGAGTTAGAAACATCGATGAGAGAGAACCATCGATCAGCTGCCTCCTGCACATCTCCTACTGGGGATATGCCCGCAACCCAGGTACATGCCCTTGACCGGAATCGAACCTGGGACCTTTCAGTCTGCAGGCCGACGCTCTATCCACTGAGCCAAATCGGTTTTGGCCATTGCCCAACATTTTAATGCACAACTCTTAGTATATGATCGTACTAGTAACAAAAATCAATAATCCAAACATTGTGGAATGAGAACAATAAAATACTAAAAACTATTGTTGTCATAGTGCAGTCTTCTAACAATGAGAACATAATCTGGAGATGTCTAACACCAAAATGAGTTCGTAAGTTTTCAGGGCTCTTATGAATCTCTATTTTTTGTAATAAAGCACTTCTTCTGGAGACAATTATATCACATTGCATATTTGCCAACAAGAAGAAACATAAATAAGATATGCAATAGAAGACTGGAAGCTATTTGGAGAGAAAAAGTTGGGTTGGAATTTGTTTTTCTAGAGCAAACAAAATGTCTCCTCAGTGCATCAAGATTAAAGAGATGCCTGGTGGCGTGGCTCAGTGGTTGAGTGTTGACCCATGAACCAGGAGGTCATGGTTCGATTCCCCATATGCCCAGGTTTTGGGCTCAATCCCCAGAAGGGGGCATGCAGGAGGCAGCCAATCAATGATTCTCTCTCATCATTGATGTTTCTATCCCTCTCTCCCTTTCCCTTCCTCTCTGAAATCGATTTAAAAAAAAAAAAAAGAGTGAGATGCCCTGGCCAGTGTTCTCAGTGGTTAGTGTCAGCTTGTGCACCAAAGGCTCTCGAGTTTGATTCGCAGTTAAGGACAGTCAAGGGCACGTACCTGGGTTGCAGGTTCTATCCTGGCCACCTGCAGAAGGCAACCAATAGATCTCTCTCTCGTTCTCTCTCTCTTTTCTCCCTCACTGCTTCCCACTCTCTCTGAAAATCAATGGAAACAAAATATCCTTGAGTGAGGATTAACAAAACAAAACAAAAAAGATTACAGAGATAAGCTGTGCACCTATCACTATACTTTTTAGTTATGCAACTCAAAAATAGGTAGAAAGAATTAGCAAAATATGAACAGAAGATGAGAGCAGTATGTTGCAGCCAAAGAATTTGGAAAAGAGAAAAATTAATTTTTTCTTTAGGAGATAAAATATGCATAAAGGGTGAGATAAGATTAATGAACACTACCAAATGAGAAAAATGGTTTTTATCTTTAAGAGCCATTGACTGGATAAAAGGTACACGAACAAATATAAGTGGAAGGATAGGATCAGGAGACAATTGCTAATCAAAAATAATTGAGGGAGCAATCAAAATGTTCAAGTGCATTGTGCATATCTGGCCCAAACATAGTGAGTGAGGCATGAAGAGATGAATGCTAGTAAACATTCAAAATATACAAGAATAAAAATTGTACAGTGACCCTCTTTATTTCTTGTTCCAGGCTTACCAACAATGCTTCTTTGAATCTGATTCACATGAGTGGGCTTTAAAGAGAATCTCAGTCAAGTCCCTATGAGACAACTGTATTTCCTAATAGCCAAACTTCTTATGGTAAAGCAACATGAAATCTTTTTAAAACTTTCAGGAATAGTTTTGTATATCATATGTAATGCTTACTGCAAGGCAGGTAATGTTCAATGATAAGCATGTAGCAAAACTTGCAACATGCTTATTTAAAAACTAGAAGCCCAGTACACGAATTCGTGCACTGGTGGGGTCCGGCCGGCCAGCCCACCCCTATTGGGGCCAGGGCTGATTGGGGGCTGGCTGGGGAGAGGGGCTGCAGGTGGTTGGATGGGCGGCCCTGCCCCCTGGTGGTTGAACTCCTGGTTTAACGCCCAGTTGAGGGGACAATTTGCATATTAGCCTTTTATTATATAGAATAATAACATTTCTCTGGTGTTTGGGCAAAGGCCACAGAAATGGCAAATTGACAGCTACCTCCAAGAAATTGCAGCCCATTTTGCTATCCCTTGTGTTAACTAAAAGGACAAGGAGAAAATGTTCTAGTAGTAAAGAAGCACTTTACTTCGGAGATAGTAAACATAGGCCATAAAAAGCTATTGATCCTTACTTTGATACCTATCCCAGAAGTGGGTGTTTGAAAAGTAAACATGTTAGTGTCCTGGAACTCCTCTCAGTATCCCATTAGACCTGTATTCAAGTTTTACTTCAAGCTCTTCTGTACAAATAAAAGGTTTGGGTCCTCTGATCACAGACAGAATAAAAATGGGGGTTGTAG